>NC_091394.1:80371257-81808757 GCF_032191515.1 Phaenicophaeus curvirostris | reverse complement strand
TTTCCCCATAAAAAAAAAGACACTGGATCAAAACTATGTGTTGTATCTCCCAGGAAAGCTTCTTTAAATGTCAAGCCATAGCAGAGACTGGACTGGAAACAGTGAAGGGTAAAAGAAGAAATTCTCAGTCCCTCCTTCCCTCCAGAGGGGAAACTGACAGTTAGAATTTACACTGGAAAACCTGCTTACGTGGTCTAAGATATTGACTAGAAGTCTGACCTCACAGACCTTTAGCTTATAAATGTGATCTCAGTTCAGGTAAGCTTTTCTTTACTAGAACTACTTATCCAGCTAAAGATGGCTTGAATTTTCTCTAAATGTTTCTAGTTGTTATGTCTCTCTCTTACAAAAATTCTAGATGGTGCACAGCCTGATATTTGACAAGTCTCCAACACCACGGTGGAGGACACTGGAAAAAATTCAGTCAGTACCTGTACTTAGTCTAATTAACTGACTACATGGACAGCTCTTCCTAGAAAAATGTTTCTCATTATTTGTACTCCTAATCATTACATATACAACAGTTCCATGTCTGCAAGTTACTCAGAAAAAGACAATGGAAGTGAAATCTCTTTGGAGAAGTACAAGGAGGTTACAGTGGCACTGTTTTCAGTTGCATCATGTAATAACCATCAATTCATACGGGCTGTTAAAGCACTCAATTTCCACTACATTTTACAAGCAGTAATTGACACAAATTACTGAATGGAGTTGAACTGCACACTGTTAATAGAATCATAGAATCATAGAATCACCAGGTTGGAAGAGACCCACCACATCAATAATAATAGGCCCAAACTGCTTACTTCTCAGACAATAGTGTTCTGTTCTGTTTTGGTTTGGTTTTAACATCTGCTGTGTATGGTCATTGAAACATTTCAGAACATGGATTTCATAAACTGATGAAATCATGACTAACAAAATAAGATAATAATTTTGAAATGTCTGACTTTAACTGCTTTCTGCTTACAGTGAGGTTATTGGTATTGTGGTCATTTTCAATAACAAATACCTCTTTTAATTTCTGTTGATAAACCGGTCTTCTTACTAGGATGTTCTTTACAACATCTAACAGGAATTAGAATAATAAAACAGTCAATCCTTTCTGAACAAAGCTTAGTGACAGATGAAGGTGGCAACCCTTGGTGATTAAATGAGTATTTCACCAGTATTCTAAATGGAAGCAGATGGCAACTTCCCAGAGACTGCATGTTCCCTGGGGGAGAGGAGAAATGTTACAACACTCCACCACTGCACTGGAGCACATAATTAGGCAATTAGATCTATTAAAAGCTGACAGAGGGAAAAGTTTAGAATAAGCTTCTTCTTAGGCTTCAATATGGCAGTTCTCGTAGCAGCCCAAATAGGAAGTCACAGTGAAACCGTGGCTTATGAATTTTAAGAATGATTTATTGTAAATTATGTATGTATGACTATATGCACTCCTAGTATATATTAACTATATTTTACATATATGTTTATACACTTATATTGCATAAATGTGTGATTATGGACAATCATCTTATTTTTTAGACAATGTTGTTTTTTTGTTTAAAGTCCAAAGCAAAAAATAATTTATGCTCTAAGTTCTCCCAGTGGTCTGTTCCACACAGATCTGTTCCAAAAAATGAGTACTAGGAAATATTCTTTCACTCCTGGAGGCTTGCTATGTTCCCCAGTGTATCTGGAAGAGACTGATATTTCCTATAGTATGAGTGGAGACAGAGCTTCTTCACTTCTTAAAGAATATATTTTCTAAAAAATTAAATGATCTTCAATGCGGACTCTGTGTGTGTGAGTCCTTCAGTGCTAGCCAGATAAGAACACTTTAACAACTTGTGTCATGGGATGAAAGACGGTTGTGAAGATTTACAAAGTATTAGTAGTTGTGGGATGTGGCATAAAGCTTCATAAAATGTTAATGCAGGAAAAAATCCACAAATAAAATCTAATCTATGAGGCAGTCATGTCAACAACTTTCTGTTCAGAGGATTTTTCAAGTAGTAAATAGATTGGTGGAACGAGAACTTTTATAATATCACTTTCATTAAGTTTGTTACATAAAATGCTAACAGTATAACTCCTGCAATTTAATTATACTAATTAGACTTGTTCATTTTTGGTGTAAATCACAGATTTTGCAATTTTTTTCTTGTATGTTTCTTGTGTTAGAAGGACATAAATACATTCAAAGGCCCTTAAAAATTTTCTCTCTTTTTTTTAGCTGAAAAATGAAGATTCAACTATAAAGCTCTCCACTTCTCTCCATGCATCTAGGAATCTGTAGGTAAGTTATTAAAAATCTATCATTAATTATATAACTTGATACTCAATAAAATTTAAATATATTATTTATTAATAATATACTACTTATAATCTTAATGTTATTTATTTCTTACGTCATGTCTTGGGAGCCAGTTGATATCTCAGGTAATATAAAAACAGGAGAAAAAAACATATATTAATCCACACTTCAACAATTCCATACTACACAGAATTTTAAGAAACAGATGTAATAATATGAATGAAAAAACAATTACAGATCACATAGACAAGTAAAATCATAGAATCATAAAAATGGTTTGGATTGGAAAGGGACCTTAAAGATAATCTAATTCCAACCTCCCTGCCATGGACAGGGACACCTCCCACTAGATCAAGCTGTTCATGGCTACTTATGGCTGAACATGAGCCAGCAGTGTGCCCAGGTAGCCAAGAAGGCCAATGGCATCTTGGCTTGTATCAGAAACGGCGTGACCAGCAGGTCCAGGGAGGTTATTCTCCCTCTGTACTCGGCACTTGTGAGACCGCTCCTTTAATACTGTGTTCAGTTCTGGGCCCCTCACCACAAGAAGGATGTTGAGGCTCTGGATCGAGTCCAGAGAAGAGTGATGGAGCTGGTGAGGGGGATGGAGAACAGGCCTTATGAGGAGCAGCTGAGAAAGCTGGGGTTGTTTAGCCTGGAGAAGAGGAGGCTGAGGGGAGATCTCATTCCTCTCTACAACTACCTGAAAGAAGGTTGTAGAGAGGAGGGTGCTGGCCTCTTCTCCCAAGTGACAGGGGACAGGACAAGAGGGAATGGCCTCAAGCTCCGCCAGGGGAGGTTTAGGTTGAACATCAGGAAAAAAATTTTCACAGAAAGGGTCATTGGGCACTGGAACAGGCTGCCCAGGGAGGTGGTTGAGTGACCTTCCCTGGAGGTGTTTAAGGCATGGGTGGACAAGGCGCCGAGAGACATGGTTTAATGATTGATAGGATTGGTGTTTTCCAACCTGATGATTCTAAGATTCTATGATTCTATGATTCTACGTTTACACACATCTCTGTGTGTGTGTATATATATGTGTGTGTGTATATATAGGTATACACACAAACGTGCTTTATGTCTTACCTTTATTTTTTTCACACTTTTTCCCTGTTTTTCTAAAATTTCATGTCATGTTCATTCATTTTTCATATATTAAAACTTGGATTTCATGAACAATGCCTCTTTTAAACACTGAAAATAGTGAGAATGAGTTAGATATTTAGATAACTTTTTCCATAAGCCTGTTTAGTTTTGAGTATTCTGAGTGTAAATTATTAGTTTATGAATTAAATATTTTTCTCCCCTTTGAAATGAAACATAGTTTGATTTCAGACAACTAAAGCAAAATTCGGAAAGAAGCCAACATGCTGAGCAAATCCTTCAGTTCATGTCAAAGACTGATATTTGTGCGATGACATTAATGTATGTCATTGTTCAGAAGTCAACAGAGATGTTAATGGAAAAGTCAGAGAGACATGAGAACTTTTCCTGCATTAAGTATAATTCTTTATATTTTGAAGTTAAATCTGAAGCTCTAAAAGCTATTTTAAACCATGACTCCTAACTTAATGCTTTTCCCCCAGGGAGGTTTTGACAAAAGCTTACAAGGTATCCTCTGAAGATTTCACTGTATAATCTAAAACTAGACACCTTGAATGCATTTTCACAAACTGACCACTAAAAAAAACCAGAATGAAGTGCTGTCTTTTACAAGTACAGGTTTAGATTGCTGTGCTTTTCCTAAAGAATAATGAAGTAAATTCTGTGTTTCCTCATCACAGGTAGCTTAACAAATTGCTACAAATAAAGGAAATGTTAAACAGAATGTAAAAGAGATGCTGGCTCCTATCATGGACTGGATTCAGTATGTATATAAGTTGAATGATAAAAACTTTATGTTAACATGCTCTGCAAATGGCTCTGTTAACAGCTTTACAATTGGTCACACTTTCATTCATACAGCATGGAGGCACAGTGCCTTTATTAGCTTAATTAGAATTTTCTGACCTCATTTGGTAGTTCCTGATATTTCATGCTGAGAATTTTTAGCAGAGAACACTGTATTAAACCAGAATTTTCTTACTGTGTACCTTGATATTTGGATTTGATAATGTAAGTTAATTGCTTATTTGAGTGTACACAAGTTTCCCTTGATTGAAATCTAATATACACTTTGATCTGAAATGGTTACCATCAGCCAATATGTCTACAAGCGTACATATGTACATGCTAATACACTTATGACAACTTTGAATTCCCAATTTCTATTCTGTACGTTCTTAACTTTCCAAATTAAATCCTCATAAGTTAGAAAATAAAAAAAATCTATAGTTTTCATTTCATCCATGTATTCTTTAATCTTTTAATTCTTTTTACCTATATTCTGTGTAATTTTGTCTTTATGAGACCATAAATTTCACAGGTTCTACTAGGTCTCTAATTCTTTTGTGCAGAAATAGAATCATTCCATATGTGAAACCTGATAGGATAGAATAGAATATCTATTACCTGGAAGAACAAAGTGTTCCTTTATTACTGAATCTTAAAATAAAGTTGTTAGAGACAGGAGATTATTGTAATGAGCTTTTATACTTAGTTGAATATCACTTCTGGAACTGTATATTAAAATTGCACTTTCTGCAAAGTTTGCACATAAGGTTGGACAAAGCAGTTGTAACAAACTTTACATTTGTGCTTGGTAATTTCACGTATAAAGAACACAGCCAAGATATTTGTTGGAATGCTATATTCACAACATCCCGTGAAGTGAATCTGAACTGTCTGGAGAACAGTCTACATTTCTAATAGTATGCTAAATGAAGTCAAGGAATATTTCCGGACACTGGCGCTTGATTGTCTTTAAGTCAGGAAAATACTCAGTTAGAACGTGGACTGAAAACTCACACTTTAGATTTGATTTGGATTTAAAGAACTTTCCTCAAACAAGTCCCAAACAAGGCTCAATGGTTGAGTATGGGCTAGAGGTAATTTCCAATAAACACTTTAAATGTGAGGAAATGTTATTCAGAGAAATAAGATGAGATAGTTGGAACAATGGATGCTCTCAGTGCCAAAGAACAGCCTAACCTGTGTGTAATCTTCAGTTGCAGATACAGATTTACCTTTTCTTTTTATTTAAAAAGAGGTTGAAAGAAAACTTCAAGATATTTTTAGCCATGAAAGAAAATGAATTCTTAGATTAACAGAATTCTGATTTTTTTATCTTGTCTGTGCTTTTTTTATTTTTAATTTTCTCCTGGATATGATAACAGTGCAATTCTCTAATGAAAGATCTCCTACTTAAGATTGGCACTACAATGGAAAAGATAACCATTCCTGAGAAGCCAGCTTCACGGTCAGAAAATAGTGTCAGGTATATTGAATTTGCAAATAAAGACATAAATACATGCTGGCTATTAATGCAAAATATTCTTCCCCAACATTGGATCTTCGAGCCTTAAGATCATAAAATAAAGTATATTTTTAGTCTTAATCATTAAGCGCATAGATCTGAAAAGAAAAACTGAGCACTCCCTCTGCTCAGCAGACCCATGCCCTGGAGTTACCTAAAACTCGGTAAACATATCACTGCTCAATACTTTTATCCATCTGATTTTCTTTAGAGCATATATGTCTCAGCAGATGGCTGTCTACTCCCTGCCTGAGTTACAGGAAAAAATAATGAACAGCTAGGGAGAGGAAAATTGCATTCTCTCAGGGGCCCAGTTTATTTAGATGTGATTAGATGAAATCTACAGCATGCTAGGAGATCCAGAACATTTCAGAAATGAGGTTAGTACTGTATTTTCTGGTAGTTCATTGTAGAAGAGGAAAAAGAGATACCGTAAACTTTTTATAATGACTCAATTTTTAGAGCTTCCATTCAAGAAGTAGGAAAGTAGAAAATTCAGTGCCCTTCCTGGCTTCAGACCTCTCCAGCTTATTAAAACATCTTTTTAAGCACTTCCCTGAGTATGGTTTGTTTGTTTTTTCTATTTATAAATTTAAAGGTTTTTAATATGAAAGCAAGGGCAACCCAGGGGACGGAAAACTCTAGAACTTGACTTCTCTGAAGACATGGCTGCTCTGACTAGTACTACTACATTAAACAGTTGCCTTTTGCTTATTCAGCATTTCACTCCACAAAACATTCTTGTTTCTTCGTTGATTTTCCTGTATAATGGCACATCTAAATGAGGGCCTACAAGAAAGCTGGGGAGGCACTACTTACAAAGGCTTGTAGTGATAGGACAAGGGGCAATGGGTATAAACTGGAGAGGGGCAGATTTAGACTAGGCATAAGGAAGAACTTCTTCCCTAGGAGAGTGGTGAGGCACTGGAATGGATTGCCCAGGGAAGCTGTGGATCCCCCGTCCCTAGAGGTGTTCAAGGCCAGGTTGGATGGGGCCTTGGGAAGCCTGGTCTAGTGGGACGTGTCCCTGCCCATGGCAAGGGGGTT
This sequence comes from Phaenicophaeus curvirostris, assembly GCF_032191515.1. Taxonomy (NCBI): domain Eukaryota; kingdom Metazoa; phylum Chordata; class Aves; order Cuculiformes; family Cuculidae; genus Phaenicophaeus; species Phaenicophaeus curvirostris. Next base: position 81,801,990 of record NC_091394.1, on the reverse strand, counting down.
TGAACCCGATGATCATTAAGGTCCCTTCCAACCTGAACTATTTTATGATTCCATGATTCTATGGTTCTATGATTTTCGGAAATGTACAGAAGAAGAATCAGGGAGTCAATAATGCAAATGGGCTAATATTTAATAGACACTTTTTGGGAAGTGCCTGATTAACTTTACTTCAGCTAGCATAAATGTTAACACTGATCTGTCATTGATGAGTGTAAAGTTAGACTATGTTTTTCTCTTTGTCTTAAGCATTTTGTCTGAAGACTGCCCATCTGTGTGGTTTGTGGTGCCAGCTTGTCTGTGGTGCTGTGTTCAGCAGAAGGGCAGGGCAGGAGCGGGCACAGCTGTGCATCACTCGGCTGAGCTCAGGACCCAGAGCTGGCTACAGTGGGCAAGGTGATGCAGCAGCGGGTGCTGCCCCCATATCCCCCCCTGGGTCAGACCCTCCTAAAAGACATATGCAGATGGGGGTCAGACGGGCCTTATAAAAGAACTTGAAGGAACCAGGCAAGGGGTCGCTCTCACTCCCATGCTCGCTCTCACTCCCACGCTTCGATTGGCCCAGTGTGGACCAAACATCCTGCAAGAAGCTGCTACTGCCACCACGTGTTCCCACGATCTGCTGCTGTCGTCAATGTGATTTCTTTCCTTCCCCTGCACTCTCTTTCTCAACATCTCCCTCCCATTGCCTTGTGGTGTGCGTGTTGGATTGGAACTGAAGGACCTGGGCTGTGTTTGGGGATTCCTTTCTGTAACTTTGGGTGGTTGCACCCCCCCATGTCTCAGCTGTGTGCCCCAGTATCTTGATGTGTTTATGTTTGCCGGAACCAGAAATAAATATTTATTTTGATTTTCACCCTGGGAGTGACTTTATTGGCCTCTGGATCACCACACAGACAAACGAATCCATTTCCCCCCAAGTCAGGGTCAGACACGAGCATGTGGCTCGTGGGTCTGGGCTGTGACAATGAGTCTTCAGTCAACAGCTCTTAGGTTATTAGATATGAGACAGGAACCATCTGTAGCTCCTGCAGCTGTGTTGTTTTGAAGGCTGCAACAACTGAGTATTTATATTATGCATTAAACGGTCTGTATGAAAACCTACTGTCTTGAACCCTAGAAATTACTTAGATTTCCTTAAGTTTTTGAGAAGTCTTAGAATTAAAAGAAAGGTAGTTCCCTGTCTCAAAAGAAGCTTAAACTTAGTCTAGTCATCTATCTTCTCTTGGTGAAGCTTTTGAATGGGATGTCATTGAAAAGACATAAACTTAAATGCTGTCTTCTGTATTAAAAAATAAAATCAAAAAACAATGTCTTGGTATTTTCACACATCCTATAAAAGCTCAGTTTGGGAAGTCAGTGTTTGGAAAAGTAGAAATCAACTGAAAAAAGAGATCTTATACTGGGAAATTTGGATATCCTTCAGATTACATGATGCTACCACAGTCAATACGGGGGATTCTACACATAATTTGGTATTAAAAAGTACACTCATAAAGAGTAAAATCCATTCCCTTTCTGAAGGGACTAGTTAGATATTTTCAGAATTAATTTTTAAAATATTTCATCTAAAATGACCAAGAACTCTAGTACTTCACATTTTTTTCTAAATGGGCAATTATAAATGAAAATTAAATCTTCGTTAAAGAACAGAAAACAGGAACATAAGGTATTTATACTATTGCACTATAATTTTGCCAGCTAAACTGCTTAGAGCACTGTTTGTTTCAGACTGTTCTGAAACAATAAATGAAAATTTCATATTTGCATTTTTAGCACCTTGGAGACTTTCCCACAAACACTTGTTAATTACGGTGCTGTACAAACACAGAATCAGAGCATGAGTTTTCCTTACAATTTTCTTACAATACTGATGTGAATAGATACAGTAGATGAGGTAGAAATATTGGTGAAAAAGAAGTTTGGACTCTGATCTTAGAATATCGGCACATTCACAGTTGTCAAACTACTTCTAGGCAACACAGCAGTGTTTTGAGGAGAGCCAAAAGAGCAAAAGCTGCTTTTCCTATAGCCTTTATAGCATACACCAAGAAAAAGTCTTTAAAAACCAGATCGCAAGTGAGGAAAAAGACAACATTCACTGCCATCTCACTCAGGAATGGAGTATTATGTCCTCTGGAAGTTATGAAATAAAAACTCAAATCTTCAGAAGCCAAATAACTGTGATATAGAATCATTGAATCATTGAATCATAGAATCGCTAGGTTGGAAAGGACCCACTGGATCATCGAGTCCAACCATTCCCACCAATTCTAAACCATGCCCCTCAGCACTTCATCCATCCACCTTTTAAACACCTCCAGGGAAGGTGACTCAACCACCTGGGCCACTGCAAGAAAAAAGATTATTCTCTTTTCTTGTCCCAGAATATGAAGAACTCATTCCCCATTTCTGTGATGACTCCAGAGAAAGATATAATCTGCACACAAAAAGTTCTTTCATAGGTGAGCCACCAAGTTACCATCTTGCGTCTTGTCAGCCCTAGGCATAAAGCAAGACTTATATAGCAAATGCAGCCAAAACCAAACCAAACCAAACCTGTGGTTCCTGCTTCACTGCAGCAATTTGGAGCCACTGAGGGGATCCTGGTCTCTCTCTTACTGGTAAAGTCAATATGTATACCCTATAGTATAGTTCCAGCTACTGCACTCTAGGATTGCACTCGAGTCGTTAGACAGCTAGATCCATGAGAAACACAGCAATGTCAGCTCTGGTAGCTCCTAGTCACTTGGTTCTTTGAACAGCTGGTGATATGGCTTGTTAAATCATTTCAGTCAGCTCAGGCACAGTAACAGCCACATGATGCAATCTGGACTCGAAGGATCAATATGAGATATTTAGGATTTTGAGATATTCAAAAGCAAACAAAGAACTATCAGAATTTAACACAAGTCTGGCATCATAGTTTTATCATTACCTCAGATGGAGAATCATCAGCTAAGGCAAGCAATAACTTGGAAATCTTGAAATTTATAAGAAATAAAAATAGGGTTTAGTATTAAAAATAGCTGAGCAACTTGTTCCTGTGCTACTTTTGTTATCTGTCTTTGACTGGCTTCTGTCTTTCTCATCTTGTGCAGTTCCTTTATCTCTTCCTATGTGTAGCCTTGAATTCATGCCTCACAAGTCTGTGAATCTCTTATGCAAATTATTGGAAATTTACCTATATATGCCATCTTGAAAGTCATGTTCAATGTTGAAGCTTTACTTCCATTAAAGGTACCAACATATTCAAGATTTAAAGGGTGAGAGAAATGGAGGTGGACTATGACTACTTAAAAATAGATGAAGTAGCTAAATAGAGACTATTAATAAATTTGTGGCCAGGCTAAACTATTGCAGAGATTTTGTCTCTCAGGCCCTAAATGAGTATTTATTCATATAATGAATTCACATAGTGATCCTATTTCTTAATCAAAGTAAATTCAGTAAAGAATCAGATACAGTTTTTTAAAGAAAATCTATCAGTCTCAGTTTTCATACATGTATTTTCTGTTGATTTTTCTTTTTCAGTTCTCTTTGATTAAGACAATATTACTTGTAGAGTTCAAGTAATGTAGATGACATTAAAATGTCATAAAACTGAATAAGAAAATTGTAAAATATTATGACTGAAGAACAGTCCTCTTCATTCAGATCCACAGCAATTTGTTACTGACCTGAGTTATTGAGGACTAAAACATACAGCGAAGACATAACAAACCTTGCACAATATTTATAATGGTTTTGTAGAATGAATAAATTATTCATAAAGTATGTGTAAGGGAGGGATGTCCTTCTTCATTCTATCAGCTATCCTACAAAAATGCCCAATGGAGTGTGAACCTAAACAAGACCATCTCCTAGACATATTTTCAAATTTGCATTTCAATATTTATAAATCCTCTATACCGTAATGATTGCCCATTCCTGTCTGTGGTAGCATTATGTGCCTTTTCTTCTTTGCTATTAGATATGTCTCCTCTGAGAGAGCTTTTTTTACTTAATTTTTATATTGGTTTGACTATATTTCTACAACTACTTCCAAACGTTCATTGTTTTCTCTTAAATGAAGAAAGATTTATGAGACTAATCACTGTGGTATGTGCACATTCAACAAGCAGGTCATTGTTTTTAGGCTAATATTCTTTTTAAAAATGTTTCTGTAATCTTTCAAGTTCTTTAACAGATATCAGAAAATTCCTAACAGTTGATTGTTAAATCAAAATAATTAATACAATTATTAACTTCTACTTATTCCTTCAGAGTAGTTAATTTTTTAGTTTTTAAATGAAAAGACTCTGGTTTTGAAGATTTCTCAGGAATCTATGAGAGCAATATCAAACCTCCAGGAATACATATACTTCCAGAGTACCTAATGTTACATTAGTTGAAAACCTTAATTATTCATGTTTCAAGCTTTGTTAAAGACCTTACTCGTATGCATAAAATATTTCTCTTTATTTTCCAGCAGCCAAAGTTTCCTACAGCAGTTAGAATCATAGAATCATAGAATAACCAGGATGGAAGAGACCCACTGGATCATCGAGTCCAACCATTCCTATCAAACACTAAACCATGCCCCTTAGCACCACGTCCACCCGTGCCTTAAACACCTCCAGGGAAGGTGACTCAACCACCTCCCTGGGCAGCCTGTTCCAGGGCCCAATGATCCTTTCTGTGAAGAATTTTTTCCTAATGTCCAGCCTAAATCTCCCCTAGTGGAGCTTGAGGCCATTCCTTCTTGTCCTGTCCCCTGTCACTTGGGAGAAGAGGCCAGCACCCTCCTCTCTACAACCTTCTTTCAGGTAGTTATAGAGAGCAATGAGATCTCCCCTCAGCCTCCTCTTCTCCAGGCTAAACAACCCCAGCTCTCTCAGCCGCTCCTAGTAAGACTTGGTCTCTAGCCCTTCACCAGCTTTGTTGCTCTTCTCTGGACTTGCTCCAGAGCCTCAACATCCTTCTTGTGGTGAGGAGCCCAGAACTGAACACAGGATTCGAGGAGCGGTCTCACCAGTGCCAAGTACAGAGGGAGAATAACCTCCCTGGACCTGCTGGTCACACCATTTCTGAATCAAGCCAAGATGCCATTGGCCTTCTTGGCCACCTGGGCACATTGCTGGCTCATGTTCAGTCGGCTGTCAACCAACACACCCAGGTCCCTCTCCTCCAGGCAGCTTTCTAGACAGACTTCTCCTAGTCTGTAGCACTGCATAGGGTTGTTGTGCCCCAAGTGCAGGACCCGGCATTTGGCCTTGTTAAACCTCATGCCATTTGGCTCTGCCCAGCGGTCCAGCCTGTTCAGATCCCTTTGCAGAGCCTCCCTACCCTCCAGCAGATCAACACTTCCACCCAGCTTAGTGTCATCCACAAACTTGCTAAGGGTGCACAGTTACCTTTGCATTCCTTAATATCAGTACTTCAATTCATCTTCTCTGTCCAGATATATTTTGATATTATGGGGCCACAATGCATTTATTTGCACTTATAAACCAAAAATGTGACATTTACTTTGGAAGTTTTCTCCTTTTAAAATATTTTGTTGTATCAAAATCAGAATTCTGTCAATTTATTTTGATATGAATAGCGCCATGCATATTACATAAGTAATTCAATCAGTTGTTTGAGATTATATCTATGGCCATTTTCATTGAGGATGAACAAATAATAACGTAGTGTGTGTGAGACAAGAATACAGGTGCTAAGACATATGATCTACGGACTATAATAGACTATTATGCATCACTTGATTTAGAAAAAACTGCCTGTCTCTCACACATAAGAAACAAAAAACAACCCACAACATTTTATCTTGGACCACCCTGGAAAAGTCTTAAGCAATTTTAAGCCGAACTGAGATAAATCCTGTGGTGAAGTCAACTAATTCCTAAAGGTGAAATGGCACAAATATTTTGAAGTTCTATGAATGACAGATTTTAAAAAATAATTTTATAAAACCTAATTAATTTGCTTTTCTGAATATATTGTATGAGGATTTTTAAATCTCTTTCATAATCAAAAAAATAAGCATATACGCCTATTATCCAGTTGTTAAAGATATTTGTAATCTTAGATCCCATTAATGGGAACTTTTGCTTTCAAATTGCTTTTAAGTCATGATTACATAAATCTCATTTAACAGATACTTTTAATGCAGCTTAGTCTCAAGTTCTCATGAACTTTCCTACTGTTCCTGAGATTTAATTCCATTTTTCCAGTCCCACTGAACTATGTTCAGCTGGTTTTCTATGCCTAGTCACTGATGTTCATTGATGACTACATATTTGTTTTCTTTCATAGAAATATTAATTATTGTATTGTTAGAACTTGACCAATAGTCAGGAAATGAGAAAACTTCATCTAGATTCATTTATTTACAATGGGACAATTTCACTCTGTGATAAAGTCAAGCTAAATTTGTAGTGAAAGCCTTGCCTTTTGATTCAGACCTTGCTCCTCTATTTACATTTTAGTAGTTCATGCTCCAAAGTCCCCCCAAGTGCCAGAGGAGGGACATTATTACTGTCTGTCAACAATAGTTATAAACATTTGTCTGAGGTTGTCATTTCAGATATCTGTTTCAAAACAGGCAGAAAACCTAGTGACATAGCTATTAAACATTTGCTTGACTATTTGTTCTCATATACCTTCTTTCCCAACTACCTTTTTGGTTTAGCAAGCCTACCAAGATTAGATTCATTGTTGAAACACTTGCAAAGATACCTGATTTCTAAATACTCTTTTAGATATTCCAGGACTTTGACTTCTTTGACTTGAGTTTGAGAGTTTTAGCAGACTACTACATCTTCCTAAGTTCTGTTTAAATACTTGAGCAGGATATTGGCAAACAGTGGCAAAATGGAAAAAAAATAAGTTAGTAAATTTACAGAAATATCAGTCTTAGGCATCTGAGTAGATTTGAAAACATGAGTTTAAGAACCAAGTGCACTTTGAAAGTGGATCTTCTAACATTTTATTTAAATAGTTTAATACTTTTTCTTATATTAACTAGTACAAAACTAATCACTGCAAAGCATACTCGTGCTAGTTACAGACCAGAAGTTACAGAGCTCTCTGAATTCAGAAGACATGTGAAAAGACCATTTCCACCTGAAAGGCTGGAATCTGTAATCATACCTTCTTTGAAAACACTTGTTACATCAGAATATTGGACTTCCTGTTGTGGAGATATAATAGTGTCTCCTGAGGAAGCAGTTCAAGTTTTCATGTAATTAGTATTGTTTTCTGGATTATAGGAATAATTTAAAGATGATTCATGAAGGAAAAAAATATTTTAAATGTAACTCAGTATATTTTCGTGTGTTTTAAAATTTGTGTTGTAGAGTTGTGATCCTGGATGATTATGACCCTCAGTAGGCTGCGGCTTCATTTTGTGAGACCTTGATACATCAAAGTACGTTGACAGCAATTATTTCAGCTGTTATCCTGAACTCACTACACCTTAACTGAACCTTCTCCTTTTTGATCTTTTCCTATTGGCTGGGTTATATACCTCCATCTTACAGTCTGCTGGCTTTCTCACCCACCTAATATTTGCTAGGACATGGACTCAGCTACTGTTGCTGGCTGATGTTGTTGTACAACTAAGGTTTTGAAGAAAGATAGGATTGAATTCCTCTTACATTCCCAAGGAAGTCAGGCTGTATTAGATATTTATTTTTATCTTCAGTTTTTCTTTCAGAAATTAGATTTACAGAAATGCACACTAGACCTGCCCACCACAGTTAAACTGAAAATTCATTTTTATTTTTCTAAGTTATATCTTAAGAAGTTAGATTAATATACATAGCATAGAAAACCAAAAGATTTAGCGTAGTATATTTATACTAGAATACAGTCTTCAGAACTTTTTTTCAATTAAAACCCTACTTCTTTCAAATATCCTCTTCAGAAAGAGCAATCATTTGCTTCAGAAAGTAACGCCGAGGCTGGTGTGAATATTACTGCTGACAAATTTGAAGCTGAGCTAGGTGGATGATTGTAAATTCTGTAGTTATAGATCTTATACATTCATGAATATTAAACATGCAAGTTGTCTTAAGCTATGTCCACATTACAACTGAAGCTGGGAATGTAACATGGAGGTTATGTAGTGTGAGATAGTTATTTATTTCCTAGAACTAAGTAGAAGCAGATGTTCTGAGAAATTATCAATATAGTTGAAGCTTGGAATTATTAGGGAAAAGTAAAAGCCTAAGACTGACCTGTAATTGATATAATAAAATCCAGCCTCACATCTTCACTAAAGAGGCTACTTGTGCTTTCCAAATCAAAACACAGAAATCCTAATGCCTCCTGTGATCACAACTTTTCATCACATATTTCTTTGATGAACTGCACACTTATAAATCAGATTAGGTCTATCTGCAAATGTAACATAATCTCTTACACTCATGTGTATGCTGAGTAAAAGAGATTTCTATAGCCAAATATGATCTGTCACCTACAAAGAAAGCAATTATGAAAATTGGAATTATTACAGGAAGTTTTATATAATTAACAGATTTTGATAACAGTCATTGGCAATTTCACTCTGATATGGTATATTAACTTCCTAATTATCACCCTCTAGCTTCCAAATTGTAACCTACTTATTCAACACATTAACTAACGTACTCTCTACAGAACCTGACTTCTAGACTGTCCATTTTTGCTGCATCATCAAACTTGGTTGCCATTAAATGAAAAGGCAGAGTTCTTTCATGTCACTCATACAATCCAGAATGTTATTGTAGAGTACAGTAAAGATTCTATAAAATCTACATATGATTTTTGGTACATCTTAGTGTAACCACTGTGGCAAACCTGTGCTTTGATATTGTATCTTTTATGTCAGAAATCTTCTGGACACTTTAAGAGCCTCAGGAAATTCACCTTAGTAACAGATCTGTGTTTTTCACTGCTTCACTGGTTTAACTTACATGTATTCAAATATAAATGTACTGAAAGTAATCCTTGAAAGGTAAAGTGAGAGTGTTCTTGTCAAGGTTTAACCCCATCTGGCAACAAAACACCCTAGTTGTTTGCTCACTCCTTCCCCCAGCAGGGTACGGGGAGGAGAGAATTAGAAGGGCAATACTTTAATAATTGAAATATAATGTAATAGTAGCAACACAGATGATGATGAGATGATAATAATAGAAAAGGAAAATAACAAAAAGAGAGAGAAATAAAACCCAGCAAATAGAAGTAATGAAAATAAAAAACCCAATTGCTCATCACCAACCAACTAATGCTCAGCTAGTCCCTGAGCAGTGTCTTCCCAGCCAACTTTCCCTCTAGTTTATATGCTGAGGATGACTTTATATGCTATGAAACACAGCTTTGGTCAGTTGGAGTCAGTTGTTGCAGCTGTGTATTCCCAGAATAGTCACTGGCAAGATGGTATGAAGAGCAGAAAAAACTGGTGAACAGAGAAGGCCTTGTAGGGGATGTGGCGGTAGGTGGACGCCTAGGACTAAGCGATCATGAGATTATAAAATTTTCTGTTCTAGGTGAAGTGAAGAGGGTGGTTAGCAAGACCGTAACATTAAATTTCCAGAGGGCAGACTTTGATCTCTTCAGCAGGCTGGTTGGTGAAGTCTCATGGGAGACAGTACTCAAGGGCAAGGGAGCCCAGGAGGGCTGGGAGCTCTTCAAAGGGGTGGTCCTAGCAGCTCAGGAGAAAGCCATCCCTGTGGTCCGGAAAAAAAGCCGGCAGGGGAGAAAGCCAGCTTGGTTGAATAGAGAGATGTTGAGGGATATCAAGAAGAAAAGAAATGTTTATGGCCTCTGGAAGAAGGGACAGGCCTCTTGGGTGGACTACAGGAGGGAAGTGAGATTGTGTAGGGAAAAAATCAGAAGGGCTAAGGCTCAGCTAGAAATTGGATTGGCCAAGTCAGTGAAAGATAACAAAAAATCTTTCTACAAATATATAAATAATAAAAGGCGGACTAGGGAGACCATACAGTCCCTATTGGACACAGAAGGGACAACAGTAACAGGGGATGAGGAAAAGGCTGATGTACTTAATGCCTTCTTTGCCTCAGTCTTTAGTCGTAAGGAGGGTCGTTCCGTCTGTGTACAAACCCAGGAGCTAGAGGAGCATAATGAGGCTCCCATGATCCAAGAGGAGGTGGTCAGAGCCTTGCTAGCCCGACTGGACAGTCACAAGTCTATGGGGCCGGACGGGATTCACCCTAGGGTACTGAAGGAGCTGGCGGATGTGCTGGCCAAACCCCTTTCCATCATCTTCCAACAGTCCTGGAAGACTGGGGAAGTCCCACTGGACTGGAGGCTGGCTGATGTTGTGCCCATCTACAAAAAGGGCCGCAGGGAGGACCCAGGAAACTACAGGCCTGTCAGTCTGACCTCAGTGCCAGGGAAAGTCATGGAACAGGTGATCTTGAGTGCTATCATGAAGCACATGCAAGAGAACCGGGTGATCAGGCCCAGTCAACATGGATTCACAAAAGGCAGGTCTTGCCAGACTAACCTGATCACCTTCTATGACAAAGTGACCCGGCTACTGGATGAGGGAAAGGCTGTGGATGTGGTCTTCCTGGACTTCAGCAAAGCCTTTGACACAGTTTCTCACAGCGTTCTGCTTGAGAAACTGTCAGCCTCTGGGCTGGACAGGCACACACTCTCCTGGGTGGAAAACTGGTTGGATGGCCGGGCCCAGAGAGTGGTGGTAAATGGTGTGAAATCCAGCTGGAGGCCAGTGACAAGTGGGGTTCCCCAGGGCTCAGTGCTGGGTCCAGCCCTGTTCAATGTCTTCATCAATGATCTGGATGAAGGCATCGAGTGCACCCTGAGCAAGTTTGCGGACAACACTAAGCTGGGTGGAAGTGTCGATCTGCTGGAGGGTCGGGAGGCTCTGCAAAGGGATCTGAACAGGCTGGACCGCTGGGCAGAGTCCAACGGCATGAGGTTTAACAAGGCCAAATGCCGGGTCCTGCACTTGGGGCACAACAACCCTATGCAGTGCTACAGACTGGGAGAAGTCTGTCTAGAAAGCTGCCTGGAGGAGAGGGACCTGGGTGTGTTGGTTGACAGCCAACTGAATATGAGCCAGCAGTGTGCCCAGGTGGCCAAGAAGGCCAATGGCATCTTGGCTTGTATCAGAAACGGCGTGACCAGCAGGTCCAGGGAGGTTATCCTCCCTCTGTACTCGGCACTGGTGAGACCGCTCCTCGAATACTGTGTTCAGTTCTGGGCCCCTCACCACAAGAAGGATGTTGAGGCTCTGGAGAGAGTCCAGAGAAGAGCAACAAAGCTGGTGAAAGGGCTGGAGAACAGGCCTTATGAGGAGCGGCTGAGAGAGCTGGGGTTGTTTAGCCTGGAGAAGAGGAGGCTGAGGGGTGACCTCATTGCTCTCTACAACTACTTGAAAGGACGTTGTAGAGAGGAGGGTGCTGGCCTCTTCTCCCAAGTGACAGGGGACAGGACAAGAGGGAATGGCCTCAAGCTCCGCCAGGGGAGGTTTAGGCTAGACGTTAGGAAAAAATTCTTTACAGAAAGGGTCATTGGGCACTGGAACAGGCTGCCCAGGGAGGTGGTTGAGTCACCTTCCCTGGAGGTGTTTAAGGCACGGGTGGACGAGGTGCTGAGGGATATGGTTTAGTGTTTGGTAGGAACGGTTGGACTCGGTGATCCGGTGGGTCTCTTCCAACCTGGTTATTCTGTGATTCTGTGATTCTGTGAACTGTGTTTATGTTATAAGCACGGCTCAGCAATAAGTAAAACATCTGAATTATCATCACTGTTTCCATTACAAATCCAAAACGTAGCCCCATACTAGCTATAATGAAGAAAATTAACTTTATCCCAGCTAACCCAGAACAATTCTAAACACCTTCTTATGTCTTGTAGAGATAAGCAAAGATTGCACAGGCCACCTGGGCCTGGAATATCCAGGAACCGAGGCCAAAGTCCTACGTCAGTGTATTAGAGACCACAGTTGGAAGTGAGGTTTTATCAGATACATTGACTACAAATGCAAATATTCCAGGCTCTTCTTATTGGATATGGCCAAGTTTCAGCTAGAGAAAAAAAGAGCAAACCCTGTAAAGATGAAAAACTTCAATTTTTGGGTTCTGGGTTTTTTTTTCAAAACAATATTTAAGGACCAAATTTACTTGAACTGTAGCAAAATAACACAATCTTTGTAAGCTGGGTTTTCTTTTGTTCAATTGGAAATTAAAAGTATCTTCTTTATTTTTTTGTGTGTGTTCATTGGGACAGTAAGCTGAAAAATATGGTCTTCACGAAAGTCTTTTCCAAACAATTTTTCTTCTGAAGAAATCTAATTCTAGAAGCAACAAAGAGAAGAGAATAAATGTACCTAACATATCCAAAAAGTATCTTATACAGACAATTTAGTCGTAATTCAGAGCTGCAGGGCACTGTAGAAAGATCATGCTACCAAATGTGTAAAAATGACATCAAGTTGACCATAGAGACAGCAGGACGAAACTATCAATTGAATAATAAATCTGCCTGTCTTGGCAAAGGACTCCAGACGCTAATAATTAATGGTAACACTGCACCACACCTATCGACAGCAGTGAAAAATTTGGGATACAAGAGCAGAGGTAGGGTGAGCGTAACACCAGGAAAAGGAGTAGAAGCTGAGAATTGTGTTTTTAGCAATTTTAAATGTATTATTATTTTTTCTTTTCCTCTAAAAATTATCTGGCTAACAAATTTTCAGGTTTCAGCTGCACTAACAGTAAAATCTTTGCTTTATATGTCTATGAAGTGTTCTTTCTCTTTGTCCATTAGCAAGACAAGCTAGATTGGGTGTAACAATCAACGGGAAAGTTATCCATAAGCATTTCTTATTCTGGCACTAAAATTATTAGGGATATTTGTAGATATGATTTTTCAACATATGTGTTTCCTACAAGGCACACAAGCATAGAGCAAAATCTGGACTAGATGAGTCAGGAGCACAGGAAAGAATAGCTTTTTTTTTTTTTTCAAAAGGAAGAACCAACACATATACTGTTGAGATATATGGGTGGCTCTATAAAGGTTTTTCAGGGATAATTTCATGTGCAACTCTATGCCAGAAAAGACAAACTCATGGCATATATTTGGTGACTTTCTTCCTGAACCAAGTTTAGCATTATACAATATCACTCCAGTGCCCACACTAGAGTTACTTTTGATTTACACTGTGGTAATTGAGATCACAATTTGCTCCACTGCTTAAAGCAAACATTTAAGAGGAGTTGAGCGTGCAGGAATGATTCAAGTGACATCCAAAATATCATCAATGTTACGCAATTGAAAAAACAACAGTTAACAAGGCCAGTGAAGCAATAATAAACTGGGACTTGACATTCTTCCCTTGTCTCCAGGCTGTTGGCTTGTGCAACACAGAGCACTAACTGTCCATTCACTGAATTTTGTCAGTCTGATTATCTTTTTTCACCTGCAGGGACTATTCAGTATAACAAGGCCTTAGAAAAAGATCATTGTTCTTTTAGCCTTTTAAAGTAATTGAAGAGACAGCTTCTAGATGGTTTAACCCCAGTGCCCTTTTACGAGATGAATATGTGAATGCTAGTGGGTCTCTGGAGTTGTTCATTGCTCTTTTTTTTCTGTAGCCGTACTATAACTCAAAAGCTCAAGCTCCCTGAAGAATCATTACTTCATTATTCTTTTCCCTGGCAGTAATTTTAGTGGTTCTATAATCCTTTTCATACCTCTGTTCTGCTCTACACCTTATTGCACAAGATGGAAAGTATAAACACATAACTTAACAACACTCACTTCCCAGTCATCAGCAACATTTATATCTGTTAAATTACAGTGTCTATGTCCTGCCATCATATTCTGAAATCTAGACCTTGGGCCTGATCATAAATATCTTGACAGACAAAACATTTGCTTACAGGCCTTAGACAGAATGACCTTATCTGTTTCCCATTAACGGAGATTCATCCAGGGTTCCCCAAGTGATACAACTTTAGTTTGACTTTGGTCCCAGTGAATATCTAGTTAATAATTACTGTCTCCTTTGAACCTTCTGAATTAATTTATTTACTTTATTTTTGTGTTGTTAGTTACCAGGACCTTGGCCTCTTGATATCCTTGCCTGTATTTTGCCCTTATTGTTCTGTAGATAACTTTATTACTTGACCTTGTTTGTTATTAAGTTGTCTTGAAGATTTCAGCAATGTTTTGCTCAACAAAAGGAAATCAAGCAGTTGATAGGTAGTTAATAGATTCCTATGCTTGCATCATATTTTTATACAGCGGCTAAGCACAGTCACCTATACTACAGGTGATTTCTGAAGGACTATAACAATTCATAGTACAATAGAAAAGCTCAGGGGAGCTATAGAATAGCTCAGAATAGAGGGGACACCAGCAGATCTCTAGTCCAGCTTTCTGCTCAAATCAGGGTGAACTTCTTTCAATGACATAATTTTATACTCTGCTGCAGAATGTATTCATTTGGAGGTAAATAGTGGTTTTATAATAATTATATACTGTGGTCTTTTCAAACAACTTTTTTTTTTTGCTTTATTGATTAATACTGAAAACTGAGCTGATGTTTATATGAAGCTCTTCTAACTATTAATGATCACATCATTTAAATATGTGCATGGATTAGCCCACAAATGATCACAGAATGATAGAATCATAGAATCACAGAATGGTTTGGGCAGAAAGGAATCTTTCTTACAAACCTCATTTCTACATCGAAAGGCCACAAGAAGTGATTTTGAATGCCTTTTGATATTTTAAGGACAAAAAGGGTTGAAAAAGTGACTAAGCATATAACAGTGATATTTCACAGGCAACATCAATAGGTAAATTGTGATTTTATGGCTAATTTCACTAAGCAAAGGTAGAGACATGCCTCCAAGGAGTTATAAAACTTGTATAGACAATCTTTCACAGTGTTTGACAAAACAGGAAAACTACGGTCATGAGTTTTGCAGAGTGTGTCAGAAATTTATCTAATTCCTCATTACCTCTACCTCCTCCTACAAACACAAAAAATGAGAACTGCTCTATTAGAAAATCACATGCAGGAATACACCCAGATATAATGCCTAATCCATCAAACCTAAGATCTTCCCAGGTATTTTAGATACTGTTTGGATAATCAGTGGGACCTTGGTATTTTATAGTGTTGCTGTATGTTCAAGGATCTGAAGAAAACCTTATGGGACCTGATGAGATGCATCCATGGGTCCTGAGGGAACTAGCAGATGAATTTGCTAAGTCACTATCCATGTTGACTGGAAAAGAGGAAATATAACAAAAAAAGGAAAACCTGGGAAACTACAGGATGGCCAGTGTCACCTCTGTGCCGGGTAAGATTATGGAGGAAATCCTCCTGGAAACTCTGCTGAGGCACATGGAGAATAAGGAGGGGAATGGCAGTATAGAACTTGATTAATTGCTGACATTGCAATTAAGAAAATAGAATTCAGAACATTTGGAACTTTATCAATTTCATACCCCTGATATTATTTACAGTTGGATTCAGAGTCACAGAATTGTTTATGTTGGAAAGCACCTTTAAGTTCATCACATCCAACTGTAAACCTAACAGTCCCAAATTCACCTCTAAAACACGTTCCTAAGCACCACATCTACGCATCTTTTTAATACCTCCCAGGACAGTGGCTCCACCACTTCAATGGGCAGCTTGTTCTGATGTTTGACAACCCTTGTCATGAAGAAATGTTTTCTAATATCTAGTCTAAACCTCCCCTGGTGCAATTTGAGGTGATCTATTCTCGTCCCATTACTTGCTGCTTGGGAGAAGAAATGAACACCCACGTCACCACAGCCTCCTTTCAGGTAGCTGTAAATTGTGATAAGGTCTCCCCTCAGCCTCCTTTTCTCCGGACTAAACAACACCATTTCCCTCAGCCACTACTTACAGGACTTGTGCTCTGGACCCTTCGCCAGCTTCATCATCCTTCTCTTGATACACTACAGCACCTCAACATCTTTCCTGTAGTGAGAGCCCAAAACTGAACACAATATTTGAAGGTGCAGCCTCACCAGTGCCTAGTACAGGTGAACAATAACTCCCCTACTCCTACTGCTGGCCACACTATTTCTGATTCATGGTCATCTTAAGGTTCTCTTCCAAACTAAATTCTATCATTCTAAAATTCTATTTTAATAGATTATCTTATTGTCCAAAATTTTTAATCTCCACTTTGTGTCTCACCATCATCCTTTCCCACCTTTCTCAATATTATCTCAATCAGTTATGTGGCAGCATAGTATTTGGAAAGTTTTGATGTCCTTTTCCAAGTTTTCCTTAGCTACTGGAAACAAGAGAACATTATCATAAGTCAGTCAGTCCCCAGTGAGCTAAAAATAACATTTTAGGGAAGACTGCAGAGACTGAATTTTTGAAAAATTTATTCCTGATAACTTTTAGCTGAAACAACATAAAGTAATTCCTCATAAAACTTGTAAATAAATTTAATGTTGAGATTACAACTGATAAAGGTTTAGTCTAATAACTTTAATTATACATCACTATTGGAGGGCAGCAATTTGTTCACTAATACATTAGTTCCTATCCTACAATTCTGCTTCTAAATGTGTCCCTTTATCATAACACAGTACTAGACAGGTATGATAGTCCTGCTAAAGGAACTACACCTTTCATTTGAGAAATCAGTATAATATGGCATAATCAAACTGATAGTAATTTAATACAGAAATTCTAAAAGGAATATCAGAAGAATAACTAAAAAAGACAAAATCTGATTAGTGAAAATATTTTAAGAGCAAGAAGTTTGTAACAGACTAGTGGAGTATTCCATGTTTTGCTCTGTGCGCTGAGTGTTATACAGTTGTTGTATCTGTTACATTACACAAAATTTTCTAGAATTAGTGACTGTTATGATCATCATAAAAATTAATAAGAAGTCAGTACTTATTCTGCCTCTCTCTTGACAATAAAGCTTTACACAAAACAAAAAATTATGGGGTTTATCACATTTTTCCTCTATATTTTTAAATTCATTAATACACAATTTTAGTGGTTTTAAATATGTACTTAGTTAATTTTGGGTTTATGTATTTTAATAAATTTCAGGATAACTTAAGCTAGTATATCTAGAAGACATAAGCATAGGTTACTCCCTTAACTGTCAGTAAATACAAATGTCTGTTGATAAAAGACCAAATATAATATTACGTGATGCTAATACTCTATACCTTTTGCAATCATGCTAAAAAAATACATGTTTTATGATAAGGCTACTCAGGAATCTAATTATCTGTTTGCCTGTACATTATATTACTTTACTTTCCCAGTACCACTAAATGTATTGGACCATGAACAGTTTCTAAGCAGTATGATGATATTGTACTTATCATGTTCATAAATACTAGCTTGACATTTAAAGCCAGAAGTTATGCTGTAAAACTAGACCTTATCTACTGTGGAGAAAAAAAATAACTTTACTTTTTTATATAGTCTGTGGAAGACAGTGTCTTCTAACACTGAAGTGGCACATTGCCTGTAGCTGGCTTCTCGGGTAGATGAGTAATTATCTAAGATTTGGTATATTACACATGATAACATCTATTTAAAAAGCTTAATCGTCTTTAATTTGGAAGATTCAATAAGGTTGTATTGGCTTCTTTAAGAGGAGTAGACTGACTAAATACAATAACAAGAGCTCTGAAAACTAAATCTTTTTCCTCCTGTTCCTTCCTTTTTGAGTACTGTAGGTATTAAGATGTTCTTGTTCAGATAATATGGTAGATTCTTATTCTTGTATTATCATGCATCTGTCTCACATATCTTTTGAAATGTTACTGTAAGCTTTGGCTTTCATTGCTATCAAAAAGACCTGAGCCAGAATTTTTTTCCATCTTCCTGATGAAAATCCTGAGATTTAAAATTGTTCATGTTCTGCATCCAGATAAAAGTTTAGAAAGAGAATAAGAAATATTCCAGAAGCTATTTAAGGATATCATATCAGTGGTGAGGATGTTTAAGAGCGAAGTACAATAACAAAAGTTCTCTTTTGTGTAATTCAAGCCAAGAATTTGCATTTCAATGCTATCCCTCTTGTGGAACAGGATACGGTCATTTCCTTTGCATCAGAGCAAAGGCAGAAGCCTTCACTGCCCATTTATCTTATGTTTTCCCTAACCACTGTCCTACTGCATTGTCATGTTTTGGCCTTCCCGAAGAAATAGATGAGGTTCAGAAACCCTTTAAAAATCTGTGCAATAGCTTCTGTCTAAACATTAATGTTCCTTATTTTGGCAAATCCATCAAAATATAAAAGCTGATCTTTTTTCTTAGTACCTTAGGAATTGTTATTGAAGTTAGATAGGAATTCTGAAAAAATCTGTAGAAAGCTATGTATTCTGTTGAATTTTGTTGTATATTGTATTCTTGTGGGTGTTTGGGATGGGAGGGGCTAAGTTTAACTGACTTAATGCTGAATTACCAAATAGATCTGTTAAAAAAAAGAAAAAAAGTCACTGATAGCACATAATCCAAAGTGCTATAAATGGTACCTCAAGTATGCATTTTTTGATGCTTCTTTTTCTTCAGATAAATTTTACTTATCAATGCATTAAAATGTCTCAAGGTTTCCCAGGAGATTAGGGTAGTAGATCAGCTTTGCAAAAGGATTTACTTTTATTAAAATATGGATCATAGATATTGGAGAGCCTTTCTTTAGAAAACTGCTTGCGTGCCAGGGCTGTGAGGGCATTCCCCTTGGATGGGTCTTCGATTGCCTGGGCTGATTGTCAGTTCAGGCATGTGTAAGTGGCAGGTTTGTGACACCTCACAAAGTTCAGCTCCCCTTCTGCTTGGGTCTTGCTATCTAATTCAAGATCCTATCTTTTGGTTCTCTCACCAACATGGCAGCTTTGCCTTGAGAGTGGTTTTATATCTCTGATCTTGCTCCCAGACCTTCCCTTCTGTCTTGAGCTTGAACCAGCCCTGTGATGCAAGTGCTTAGGATGTACACTGGAGTTTTGTCTGCCCTCAGCTGCTGCCTCCAGAGCTGTCCTGCTCACCTTGCTCATCCACTTGGGAGCCCTCCTAGCTGACATAGTCCCTTCTCTTCTTTCCCTGCTGTGACTCCAACCCCTCAGTCTCCTCATGTTGCAGAGTAGCCTGGCTCTGCTGTTCCTTGGCATAGCTATGGGAAAGTAGAAACAAGGATGCAAGTATGGAATAAAGAGCCTTATTTCTAGAATTTTCTCCGTCCACTTATAAAAAATGCAAACCTACATGTGAATAGAGTATGCTTATATCACCAATATATATGAGGAAGGGAAGAAGGTAGAGTAATGTATACCATTATGTTAAACACTACATCTATACCTGTATAGTGCTTTTCAACACTGGGTATTTAAAACAATTTGTAGATGTTGATAATATTAACACTAGCAAAATGATACTTCATCAATGATGAAGTTTAGAATAAGAATTGTATTGATATTGCTTCTCCCTATTACAGTTTGTTTTCTAATACTAATTCCTCCTAAGAGTTGTACCTGTATAAGTTGTAGTTAGTTATAAAAAGTATTACATCTTTTGAAACAATAATTCAGACTGTGAAAACAAAACTAGCATTAAATTCTATTCAGTTATCCAACTGGAGAACAACATAAAAAAATGCAGTGTGTTGCTAGATTTATTTTTTTTTCCATCTCTTTTAGCAGGTTTTCTATGTTCTGTTGAATGTTTTGTGAGCTTTTTGCTCTTTTCTTACATAATTTCAGCTTGCTTAACAATTTTAAGCAGCTTTAATTTGAAAATAAAAATGTGTTTTCAGGGTTTTCTGGTTTTAGGATAAACATCCCACTAATTATATGTTACATAACAAACAAAACTAGTGTGCTTTTGGGAAAATAAAAAAGTCTTCTAAGGAAAATTATAAGAGATTAAAGGATTTAAATTATAAAGCTGAAGAGGTGCACAATGTACTGGCATCAGAAAGTTGCCCCGAAAATCTAATTCCTGTGCAAGTTCTTTTTATGATACGACAGTTTTCTCTGTTACTTAATTATTGTCCTTCTCTTTTAAAAATCATTTGGACAGTCCATGTGTACATTTACTGCTTAGTTACTAAGACAGCTGACAGACAGGGGTACTGATAGTGAAAAGCAGTTTGAGTTTAAGACTGTTATTCATCCATTTTTCCATATCTCTTCAGATCAAAAGTTTATTTCATTTTTTCTTTTTTTTTTCTGAAGAAATTACCAAATCACAGAATCACAGAATC
This sequence comes from Phaenicophaeus curvirostris, assembly GCF_032191515.1. NCBI lineage: Eukaryota > Metazoa > Chordata > Aves > Cuculiformes > Cuculidae > Phaenicophaeus > Phaenicophaeus curvirostris. The sequence continues at coordinate 81,781,735 of NC_091394.1, read as the reverse complement.
ATTTTGGTTTTAAAAGATCTTTAAGATCACATCTGGGGAACTGGGGAAGACCCACTGGACTGGAGGCTGGCTGATGTTGTGCCCATCTACAAGAAGGGTCGCAGGGAGGACCCAGGAAACTACAGGCCTGTCAGTCTGACCTCACTGCCAGGGAAAGTCATGGAACAGGTGATCTTGAGTGCTATCATGAAGCACATGCAAGAGAACCGGGTGATCAGGCCCAGTCAACACGGGTTCACAAAAGGCAGGTCTTGCCAAACTAACCTGATCACCTTCTATGACAAAGTGACTCGGCTGCTGGATGAGGGAAAGGCTGTGGATGTGGTCTTCCTGGACTTCAGTAAAGCCTTTGACACAGTTTCTCACAGCATTCTGCTTGAGAAACTGTCAGCCTCTGGCCTGGACAGGCGCACACTCTCCTGGGAGGAAAACTGGTTGGATGGCCGGGCCCAGAGAGTGGTGGGAAATGGTGTGAAATCCAGCTGGAGGCCAGTGACAAGTGGGGTTCTCCAGGGCTCAGTGCTGGGTCCAGCCCTGTTCAATGTCTTTATCAATGACCTGGATGAAGGCATCGAGTGCACCCTTAGCAAGTTTGCGGACAACACTAAGCTGGGTGGAAGTGTTGATCTGCTGGAGGGTCGGGAGGCTCTGCAAAGGGATCTGAACAGGCTGGACTGCTGGGCAGAGTCCAACGGCATGAGGTTTAACAAGGCCAAATGCTGGGTCCTGCACTTGGGGCACAACAACCCTGTGCAGAGCTACAGACTAGGAGAAGTCTGTCTAGAAAGCTGCCTGGAGGAGAGGGACCTGGGGGTGTTGGTTGACAGCCGACTGAACATGAGCCAGCAGTGTGCCCAGGTGGCCAAGAAGGCCAATGGCATCTTGGCCTGTATCAGAAATGGTGTGACCAGCAGGTCCAGGGAGGTTATTCTCCCTCTGTACTCGGCACTGGTGAGACCGCTCCTCAAATCCTGTGTTCAGTTCTGGGCCCCTCACCACAAGAAGGATGTTGAGGCTCTGGATTGAGTCCAGAGAAGAGCAACAAAGCTGGTGAAGGGGTTGGAGAACAAGTCTTACTAGGAGTGGCTGAGAGACCTGGGGTTGTTTAGCCTGGAGAAGAGGAGGCTGAGGGGAGACCTCATTGCTCTCTATAACTACCTGAAAGGAGGTTGTAGAGAGGAGGGTGCTGGCCTCTTCTCCCAGGCGACAGGGGACAGGACAAGAGGGAATGGCCTCAAGCTCCACCAGGGGAGGTTTAGTCTGGACGTTAGGAAAAAGTTCTTCACAGAAAGGGTCATTGGGCATTGGAACAGGCTGCCCAGGGAGGTGGTTGAGTGACCTTCCGTGGAGGTGTTTAAGGCACGGGTGGACGTGGTGCTAAGGGGCATGGTTTAGTGTTTGATAGGAATGGTTGGACTCGATGATCCGGTGGGTCTCTTCCAACCTGGTTGTTCTATGATTATATGATTCTATGATTCTATGATTCTATTATTCTACATCCAACCATAAACCTAGTGCTGCAAAGTTCACAACTTAGCCATATCCCTGAGCACCACAGCAACCTAAAAATTCATAGATTGTGAAGGCACTAAAAAAATACAGTAAAACAAAAAATAATTTTAAATACTTTTAACACTGTATATTATCAGAAGACCTGTATAAGCCATATAACGTTCACAGTATAGAAGAAAGACAAGGTAAAGATTGTACTACCTTCAAAATTTCTTCTTTTCTTCCTGATTTTTTCCTCTGGGTTTGTCTGAGGTCCATCAGTGTTAAGCCCTGAACAGAACTGTTTTGCCTCTCTGCTTAATTTCAGAGCACTGTTATCCTTCTCAGATTTCTTTGATTACAGAGTATTTGTTAAGAATCGTAAAAAAGACCTGAACTTATTACTCTGAATGTCTTCCATTTAGGATCTGAGTAATAGTTTGGGATACTTGGAAACAAAGAGGCCAATAACATCATCTAGTCAAAGCAGTTGTTTGCTGTCTGTATATGATGAATAAAGGAAAAAAACAGTAATCTGCTTACCAACTGATCAAGTCTGATTAACAGCCTAAAAATTTAGAACAGTAAATACATTTCAAAAGAAAGGTCATGTGATTTTGACAGTGCTAAATTATAAATCTAGTGTAACAATGTTTAAGTCTTAAAAACAATTTTTAAAAGAAAAATTATTTCAGACATACGGGATCAAAAAAAGCTTCTTTTGGGACAATTAAAAGGTTTTGGATCTGAACCTGTATTGATGTCAGTGAAAACATCTAGTACTACTATGTGTGCAAAATTGTTAATAAAACTGTGGAAGATTGTCATGGTTTTATCCCTGGCCCAGTCTGAAAGGCAGCTAAAACACATGCCCCTGAAGTGACAAGGCCTGACTGACAAGCCACATAAGTGACCTGTGGATGGTATGTACTACATTGCTATTTAAACCTCTTGCATTGCTATTACCAGTAGAGTTGTGCTGGGCTATTCTCAACACACAGAGCATGAGAAAATGCATCTGAGTCAGCATTATCTGTAGAATTGGTTTGTTCCATCTTAACTGTAGCTTCTCCAGCATACACAGAAAGAGAAAAAGATCATTGACACTGGCTGACCAATCAGCACAAGCATGAACGTTGTATGAAAGGAAAAAAACTATTCAGGAATGCTACACTTCAACACCCCCTTAATTTAAAGATAAGAGATACCCAGCTGTCTACTTATCTCAGTTCTTGGGTCCTTGGCCATGCTGCAGAAGCAGCTGAGGCCAGAAACTCTGTGTTTTTAGAATTATGTAAATACTTTATTTACAAGTAAAAAAGCTGGACTATTTTGCAGCAACCTTTGGAGACCCCATCTATAAGTGGACACACTGCCTAGGATGCCCAAGTTGTCTGGGGCAGGCTTTCTGAATTTTCACTGCAAAAGGGGCTCCTGAGGTGACTGCAGATCTGGATGATGATAATAGGGCAATTGGTGATGTATCTTTCTTAATTGTTATACTTATTTTCTTGTAGTAATGATGAAATGCATTGTCTTTAAAGCTGCTAATGTTAACTTGGTTTTAGTCACTGCTAATCACTTGTCATCTTTCTTGTTTTAGTAATTTAAGTAAAACTTGATTTCACAGAGTATTCGAGAGTCTGGACCTTTATGCTGTTTGCACTCCATGTTTAATACTCTGTGGTAAAACATCCTCCCAGGGAAAGAGGAAAGGGAAATGAGAGGAGAAAGACTTATGGGTTGGAAACTAAGAGTAAATCAGCTTTAATCAAATAATAATAAGAAAACACTATTAATATAAGGAAATTAATAAAATTAATTAATAAGAAAATAATAAAATATATACAAATACATAGAATTGCCCATCCCCCTGCCCTTCAATAGCTACGTCACCACAGATGCTGCAGAGCAGGCACAAGGAAAAGTCTCAGGCTAGATTCAGTGGCAGATCAGAACTGGACTCAGGAACTGGATTCAGGAATACACAGACTTGAAATTAGGGTCAAAAAGACAGACCAGGTCCTCACTGGATTTAGGCTATTGAAGAAGAGAGAGTAACCCTCATGATCTTCCAGTTTTATACCAAGTATGATTTATATGGAATGGGATACTCTTTTGGTCAGTTTCAGGTAATCTATCCTGTCCACTTCTCCCTGCAGGTGCATCATATCTATCATATCTGAGAATTCATTGCAGTCCAGTGAAGTCTTCTTTGCCTTTAAGAGTAGCCCTGAGGAGAAGACTGGGGTGTTGGTGAATGAGAAGCTCAACATGAGCTGGCAATGTGCGCTTGCATCCCAGAAAGCCAACCGTATCCTGGGCTGCATCCAAAGAAGTATGACCAGCAGATCAAAGGAGGTGATTCTGCTCCACTACCCTGCTTCTCCTGAGACCTCATCAGGAGTGCTGCGTTCAGTTCTGGAGTCCTCAACACAGGAAAGACAGATCTGCTGGAGCGAGTCCCGGGGAGAGACACAGAGATGATCTGAGGACTGGAAGACCTCTCATACAAGGACAGGCTGTGTGAGTTTGTCTCGTTCAGCCTGGAGAAAAGAAGGCTCTGGGGAGACCATATAGCAGCCTTCCAGTACTTAAAAGGGACCTACAGGAAAACTGAGGAAGGGTTCTTTATCAGGGAGGATAGTTATAGTATGGAGGGTAATGGTTTTAAGCTGAAAGAGGGGTGATTTATGTTAGGTATTAAGAAGAAATTTTTTCCTGTGAGGATGATGAGGCACTGGGACTGGTTGCCCAGAGAAGTTGTGTATGGAGGTGTTCATAACCAGGTTGGATGAGGCTATGAGCAACCTAGCCTAGTGGAATGTGTCTCAGCCTGTGGCAGGTGCATTGGAACTAGATGATCTTTATGGTCCCTTCCAACCCAGGCCATTCTAAGGTTCTATGACCCTTTTTCCCTGTTTTGACTTACAGCATTATATCATCTCAAGGACGGCCATGGTTTTTATAGCAATAAGTATAAGCAATGGTCTTTCTGCATACCAGTACCTGCCAGTATCACTTCTAGAGGGAAACTCTGTCTGAAGAAAATGCATTTTACTTTCAGAAAATGAAGTTACTCAGATAACGCTTAGTTAGCTGAAGTTGTAAAACTGATTCTACTTTTGCTCAAACCAGAACAAATATTAAGATCCATAGACAAAATACAAGAAGCTGTCTCACTAAGTAGCATTAGAAGGTAAAGTATTAGCTTGGAATGAGAATACTTAAAATATCTACAAGGATCCATCTAGTTTTGTATTAGTATTCCAATTAGTCATCAAGGCACAAAAATTAGTAGTGTAGTGATGAAATCTGCTGATGGTGCAAAGTTGAGGCACTTTATCAATAAAGAGAAAAAGAATATCTCAGAAGAGAAACAACTGAAGGAGCAGAACATAAAAATTTGTTATAAGAAATAGAAATATTCAGTCTTAAGGTCTATGGAAAATTATGTAAACTGTTCTGCTTATTAATTGGACATAATTGAGAAGGAAAAACATGTAGGTGTATTGGTTGATGAAAGTAGATTATAAAGCCAGAATACTTCCAAGACAAGTTCTTTCATTAGGATTTGAGAAGTACTACTTTTTTTTAACAGGATAGCCAAGAACTTATTTGAAATTTGGTATACAGCTCTAGTTCTCTGGGGTTATAGAGATGAACTGAACTGGAACAAGTGGAGAGAAAGACAGGCAGGATGACTAGGAAAATGGAAAACTTGTCTTATAAGTAGACACTAGTGAGAAAGAGAAGGCTAAGAAGGGACAAAAGTCTTGTTTAAAACTAACCATTACCTTAATTATGTAATAATAAAATCTTATGGCTTAAAAACCATAAAAGAAACCTTAGCAAGAGGCTCTATAAAATGCTCAATTGCAAACATCTATTTGTGCTAATATCTTAGATCCTCTATAGTAATGTTTTTTCCTATTCCACTTACCTAGCTAAAATGTCATATGTGAAAGTGTTTCTGAAATGTACTGCATCTAGATATTTTCTCTGTCTTTTAAGCCCATTTACAATCTTGTTTTGATAAGAAAAAAAAGATAAAACTCTCTGAATGCAAGACTGGGAATATTATTTATGGTTTCCTGTAGATGATGGTTAAAGATTGGTATGATAAAAATATAAAGCTTCACTAAAAGTTCTTCACTTCCTCTATCTGCTTCAGCTCATCAATATTAATCAGGTACAAGTCATCTAGATTTCAAACATTATCATTTCATTGTCCTTTGTTTTAAAGGTATTAATTTTTTCTAAAGATACATAGGGTTACGAATTTCACAGTTGTAATGAGCCGATATCTTCACAAGACATTACTGTCTTATTGACAGTTAGAGCACTGATTCAAAATTTTTACTAACTCCCAAACCATTTTTAAAGTGGTTTACATTTTCAGGAATGGAAAAAGTGTGAAAAATGCAATTTGGAAGCCAAAGGGCTACTAGACAAGACAGAATAATTTTCTGGATCTCTGAGGACTGGTTTAAGTCATGACTTCTGTTAAGAAAATAAATCATGACAGAAAGAAGCAGCTGGTTGCTACAGATCCAATTTAATAGCACTGCAAAATAATTAAAACATCAGACTGACCAGCAGTTTTTAGACATCTTATCCTTACTGGCAATTGTATAAGAGAGAAAAGACTGTACATAGTGATAATCATGTAGAAAAAGCTTCTAAGTTAATGATCTATTAAGAGGTTGGTTGATCTCATTTGTTTCACAGAGGCTTTGAATTCACTGCAGAAAGAGAAATGTTTGCTTTAGTCTAACAAAAGAATTAACTAATAACTTGCAAAATCAGTAAGTACTTGTACGTCTTATGCTGTATCGTGTGTTTCCTCTTAAGTGGCATTTTATATTAGCCTACTGAAGTACCCTTACTTCTAATTTGAAAAGAGATTTTACTAAAAGAAAAAAAGCAATTTTGCTTTCTTCAGTGTTTAAACAACTGGATTTATAAATTCTTGTTTTGATAAAAGACTGGAAAGCATTTATGCAAGTCAATGTTTTCTTATGCAGGTAAAGCTATTCTATGTAATGACACCCTTCTCCTCCCTGAATTTCCTATACATAGCCACAAATTTTGTGCATATTTTACAAGTCAATCCACAAGTCTTTATTCCTGCTATCTGTTAGTAACTTACATAACAGGAATGAGACTTGATCCCTGACTTCAAGTCATGTAGCTGCTGCTTGTATATAGTAAATAGAGATACACCATTTGACAATAACTCTGAACCAAAGATGAGATGTCAACACACTAGGGGAGACATTACTAGTTTATGTGACTATTTGTGGATCGTAGTTATGGTGTTTTTTCACCTAGTTATCAGGGAGTTTGATTCAAATAACTGCAATCCTAAACATTTATTCAGATAAAATCCTTTAAAGTAATTTATTCTTGTATGTGTTTTCACTCTCATGTTAAAATAAATCGTATCTGACCTCTCTCAAAAGATGTATACTTCAGGGCAAGATTTAGCCTAATTAGTGCTGTATTGTTTCTTTTCCTCTGAGCTTTTAAGCAAAATAATTCAACAAGGACTTCCAAACAAAACAAAACAAAAGAATACAGCCCGTTTGACAAAGCAACTTTAATTACTGTTACAATAAAAAGATTTCATCAAAGCACTGTAGGAAATCATGCCATAGAAGGATTTTTTTTTTTTTTTCATTTTGCCTGGACTGGTAGGCAGTTAATGAGATAATGCATTACTCATTTTCACCTAAACAGGAATCCAACCATAAATGCCTACAGAAGAAAAAAAAAAAACAAACAAACAAACAACAAAAACCCAAAAGACAAACACTTGAGAAACTGATCACATGAAAAAGCAGGTAGAAGTCACATCCATCCTTCTCTGTTTCTGATGTCTTAAAATACATAATTTCTGTCTACTATATGGCAATTCTAGAATTGCTAATAAAAAAAAGAATACTCCTTAAGACAAAACCAAAACACTTCACATCATCCCAAGTTCATGACTGTATACTTAACACTCCATTAATGTGTCTCCTTGATAGTGTCCTTTTCCAGTTATTTCTGGGAGGACTTGATCTTCATTTGTGTTTACTCAGCAATACATTTTGTATTTAAAAGAACATAGTAAAATAATGAGGAACAAAGTAAAACACATGACAGCAGCAAAGCAAAGACTGAAATGTGCAGTGAGCATGCCAGTAATGAGGAGAATATGGTCATTTAAGTCTCAGTATTTTTCTGTTGTCATGGTAGAAACTGATGAAGCCCATCTGATGATTTTTTTAATCTTGATGCTGTTGATCCACTAGTCATTTGTTACAGAACATGTCTAAATCCTCTTTCCATCTGCCTTATGACACAATGATCCTCACCTGATTATTTCAAAAGGAATGAAACTATTTCAAAGCTATTTTCCTTTTCTGATATACATAAAGGGTGTAATTTTACACCTACATGTTTTCCAACAACAGAGCTGGATTTTATCAATGATATTTTGAGCAGAAATGACTGTTCTTCATAGTCAGCACGAGATACTCTATAACCAACAAACCTCTGTTTCAGTTTTTTGTTTCTAACATCTCATAATTTACATCCATGTATCACTATGAAATCTTAAAGGAAGGCTTTTCATCTATGCCACTGAATGACTAAATCTGTATGCCAATAAAGTATGCCAATAAAGTAACAAATAGTATTACAAAATTAAGTATGACCAATTAATCTCGGGATTTCAACTCTATTAACTAAGCCTAGTGATATTTCTGACATAAGAGGGTAATTGACTTACGAATCTTTATCTTTTATTTAAATTTATAAGTGTAAGTACATTAATTTAGCATTCACAGTCTGAAGACTGCAATTGAAAGCTCAACTAATTGTTAGTAAAATTCATCTTTTTCACTCTCAGTTACTTGCTAAGAATATGAAGAATATTTGTGTCAGTCAAGGAAAAAAAAAGAATGATGTGATATAAATACCTTGTTAATTATGGAAGGAAAAAGAAGTAAAGAGATGTAGTTAGGAAATGGAAAATTTAACCAGAGTGCTAAGAAAATTCCAGCTAAGAAGGTCTGTATCTGAGAAAATGTCTCAGGAGAAGCCATAAAATCCAGTCAATTAAGGTACGTATGACTAGAATCTCTAAACAAAGTGCTAGAACATGCGCTTGGGGAAATCTTACTGAAAGAAATATGACCAGGATTTGTTTTATATTCTGAATGGTCTCGTATCACTTAAATATTGGTACTGTGCTTTATTGCCAAATTCTATATGATAATTAAATAAAGGATCAGCTGCAGTGGCTAAATGATAGGAGAGTGTGTAAACTTTTTTCTCTGTCTAGCACATAGGGAATAACAATGGGAATATTTATTGTCTTTTAAAGAAGTCTGAACACACACATTTCTTAGTCACAGCCAGTTATTTGGATTGAATTAATTTTCAAGTAAAATAGCTTGCCCATTTCTATAACTTCTTTTCGCTATTTAAAAGTATTGATAGATTAATATTCCCAGTTCTGATGATTCACTCTCACTGAAGATCATCTTCTTTTCCAGCAGTCAGGGAGGTTTATTAAGGGATTCTTTCATGTGTTGTCCATTATGTATTGAGCATGAAACACGTTTCATGTTTTTTTAACTTAAGCCATCCAAAAGCCAAGATTTCAAGGCTCTATTTCATAGAATCAGAGAATGGCTTGGGTTATAAAGAACATTTAAAGATCACCAGTCCAACTCTTCTAGTAACAGCAAAAGTTCCTCAACTTTTCCTCCTTTTCAGAGATGTCATTTTTCTCAGTTAAATTATTAGCATGTCTAAAAAATATAATTGCTAGACAGGTCAACAACAACAACAACAATAATAATAACCACAACAGCAACAATAACATGTATTTACCAGAATTATAGCATGAAAGTAGTCTGAGAGTAGTACTTGGTTCAATGGAAGTGTTATAGAGACTAATAAGCACCTTCAGCCTCAAAATTTATTGTTCTGGAATATTATTATAGACTCCTAAACAAGAAACACTCCCAAATTATCATAATCAAGTCTGCTGCTTTCCATGAATAGAATTCTAAAACATCTAGATTAGCTCAAAGTAAAATGAAGTATAAATTCATACTTTTTCTATTTCTAAGGAGAAAAATCTGTGCACCAACCACTAATTTATTGGAGCATTGCTAATTTGCATATCTAATTTCAAGCTGTACTAATTGCCTTTGAAAATGCCAAGCTTGTTTATTAGTCATTTCTTATTTTCCTGAAGGAAGAGTCTAGTTACATAGAAGCATTCTCCATAACTGAAAAATCATTATCCTGTGACGTAAGGAAAAAAATAAAACCAGTATCTAAAATGTATCATGACGAGGTACAGCTCTTTTGTCTTATATAATGAATTTGACAATTAAGTTAGCAGATGCCTCCTGGCGTTTTGAACTGGGCTGTTATTTCTGTTAAGTTTTTAATCTGCTTTAAGTATAATAACCTAGAATATTTGGATTGTTTTTTAAGCAGTATATAAATATTCTGCACAAATATTTCCTTTAGTTCTGTACCTCCTAAAATGCCCAACCAGAATAATGGCAGTTTTACTATGCTGACACTAGAAATAACTTGATGTTTAATGTTTTAACTTTAATTTTATCTGTGATAAGATATAAACTACTATATTTAATACTGCTCTTACTATACTAGAGATAGTATAAATAGAAATAAACATGGAAATAGGGAAGTAAAACATGTAGTAGACAACATTATTCTTTCTAACCAAATATGAGTAAGTCCAGTGATAACATTTTAGAGGAATCTACAGAACTTAATCCTACACCATTCTTTTTCATGGAATATTTATGTACTAATTCTTATAAGATCATAAAGTATAAAATTGTGTCCAGTTGTTTAAAACTGTGAACAACAAGAAATAAAATAAGAACAGTTTTTGTACAGAGTTTTGATACCATAGCCCTACAGAAAATTCAGAACAGATAGAGAGGTCTATCCTTACTTACCGCTGCTAACATTTTGCTGCATAATAAGTTAAAACGAAGTACATATTATAAATGGTTGTGGTGGCAACAAATGTTTTTAGTTGCTTTTTTTCGCTCCTTATTCTTAAATCAAGATATTCACTCTTTCTCCTTTTCCCATTGTTTTGCGGAATCAAACTCTATAAGTTCGTTAAGGGTTATAAAGCAGGTATGAGTTTATTCACCGGCGGGTGCGAGGGGGTTATCCTCCTAACTCTCACACCATATGGTCTAACAAGCAGATAGTTATAGTGTAAAGACATGCCTATTCGTAAGTGCCTATTACATATTCATGACCTTTCCCCACTTCTTATTATAATTAGATTCGAGAAGCTTCTTTTATACTTGCGCAGGCACGGTGTTGCAGTCTGGAGCTCAGGGGTGAAGTAGTCTTCATCTTCCTCATGAATTGTCCCTGAACCCAGTCTTGTGCGCAGGCGCATTCTCATCCTGGTTGAGCTGCAGTCAGCTGCAGGTGCAGTCAGCTTTCTACCGTTGTGCACATTCCAGCTTTCCCTTATCAGTGAATGTCTGCGAATGAGCTCCTCCCTTACCAACATCCAGGGTCTTCAAGGCCTTTACTAGCAGACAGTGCATATTTCAGCGAGCTAAGCCTTCTAAGTTTTTCTAACTTTTCCCTATATCATATGCCCACACATCACCATTCACATTCTTATAAGAAAAATAGGAAGAGTAATGGAAGGAAGAAGGAAGGAAGGAAGCAAGGAAGCAAGCCAGCAAGCAAGCAAGCAAGCTAACTCAGGATCATTTGTACCTTTTATAACATAAAGGTTACACAGTTAAGAATTCAAATTCAGAGAACTACAAAAGTTAGATTTCAGTCACACAATGATAGTTGAAGCAAGTAGTGAAAAAAAAAATAATATAACAAGTGTACTTGTTATTAAAGGGCAAATATAGATGTCCTGGTTTGTGAATGCAAGAAACCTTAATGTTTAATTTAAACTTATTCTTTGTTTTTATGTAAGAAATACAAGGAGCAGCACTAACATTTCTTTATTCATCAACCTACCATGATTCTGTTATCAAAGTCAACCCCTCATTTTGTGATATCAAGGCCACAAGAACTCATGGAAATACGTGTGACTTTATGAAAGGTAATCTTTTAATAGGATCCAGTTTATTTGTTTTTTTGTAAACCCATAAAAATTATGTCGTAAAAGATACAATAAGTACCCTGGAGATGACTAATATATATTGCCATTTGACATTCAGACTTTATCATTTGAAACTTAATATATGTATCTAATTTTCATAGAATCATAGCATTGCTTGGTTGCTAAAGAGCTTTGAGATCAAGTCCAACCACATCTGTCCATTACCAAACCATATCCCTGAGCACTTCATATACCCGTCTTTTAAATACCTTCCGGGATGGTGACTCAACCACCTCCCTGGGCAACCTGTTTCAGTGCCCTATAACTCTTCCAGTGGAGAAATTTTTCAGATCAACATTCCTGCCCAATCTCATGATCTGCAAACTTACTGAGGGAACTCTCAATCCCCTCATCCAGTTTATTGATAAAGATATTAAATAAGACTGGCCCCAGTACTGAGCCCTGGGGAACACTGCTTGTGACTGGCCACCAACTAGTTTTAGGTCTGTTCATCACAACTCTCTATGCTCAGCCATCCGGCCACATTTTTACCCAGCAAAGAGTAAACTTGTCAAAGTCATGAATTGCCAGCTTCTCCAGGAGAATATGAGAATCAGTGTCAAAGGCTTTACGGAAGTCCAGGTAAATAAGTGAAAAATCTACATGGCTTTTAAAGACTTCCTGGGATGGCAACTCAGCCATACCACTGAGCAGCCTGTTCCAATGCTTGATAGTCCTTTCAGTGAAGATTTTCTTCCTAATATCCAGTCTAAATCTCTGCCAGTGCAACTTAAGGCCATTTTCTCTCATCCTATCACTTGTTACTTGTGAAAAGATCCTGGCATCTGCCCTGCGACAATCTCACTTTAGTAAGCAATCTGGTTTGCCATAAGCCTTCTTTTATGCAGAGTAAATGACCTCACTTCCCTCAGCTGCTCCTTATAGGACTTGTTCTCTAGATCCTTCACAGCTTCATAGCTCTTCTTTGGACATGCCCCAGCACTTCATGTGCCTTTTGTGCAGTGAAGGGCATGAAACTGAACACAGTATTTGAGGTGTTTCATTCATTTCAAAGCATCTCTGGCATGTTATCAATTAAGCTAAGATTTTTTTACCTGATGTTAATTACATGATAATAAGGGCATTGCTTATTTTGTACCTTTAATGATTTCATGTTTTAATATTTTAACCTTTATTGCCTGACTGAATTGATGTTTTTATCTATACATCACATACCTATAACCTGTTTGTAGAAAAAAGAACTAAGAGTAATGCAAGCTTCTTGGACAAAAAGACATGCTGGTAAACTTTAAGTAAATTCTTTTTCTTTTCAGGAATGCCGCATCTTTTAAAAAGGTTTTCTTCAAGCTTTAACATGTTTTTGACGGAATGGCACATAGGCACAAAACTCAAGTCAGATAGAGTATGTATAGTATTTCCATATTTTCATATTTGATTTGATTATTAATCTATTTCCTTTTATCCTTATTTTCCACATTTTACAATATTCATAATGGACCATATTTTAAAAATATTACAAGTTAAATTCTGGCGTATAATAAGTATCTTCATGGAATAAAATATCTTTAGAGTGTTTTCTTTTAATGTTATGACTGAGTTATTTTATGCTCTGGTTCTTCTTTTCCCCTTCTCTCTCTCTTTTTTTTTTTTTTTTTTTTTTTCCCCCTCTGTGACTCCTAGGATTATGAGGACAAGCTAGCTTACAAACATATTGCTGGTCAGCACCATGATCCTATAATGCAAGGTCATACACATTGTAAGAAACATCCAATATTATTTCTGTTACCTTCTGAGATTGCTTAAGTAACAATGTATTTAATAATAGTTTCTCAGTATTTGACTATGTTAACTATGGTTTGATATTTCATAATCATAAAATCAATAGGCTATTATTCTTTCTCCTTTTGAGAATTGTTCAGTCGTCATATTTGTCTCCTACTTGTAAGAATATCTGCATATGTACGCATCCTGAAAATAGCTAATGTTCTGATAAATCAATTCAAAGACCTAGAGCTGTTTTTATCCTCTTGTCAGTAGATTGTCTGGCCATCCCATATGTGGAACAGTATTAACTGAGCTAGAGATGTTGTTTATTCATCTCACTTGATATCTGCATTTCAAGAAGTGAAGCTCATGAGTACTATTCCAGATACCACTTTTATGTGGTTGCTTGTGTTACTTCTGTGTATGAGATTGTCCATTATTTAAAATATTTCAGATTGTTGTATTATCTTTAAAAGTATAAGGTTTGAGTTCATTTCAATATTTATAAAACTCATCTACGGAAATAATTTGTACTTATTATTCTGCTGCCTACTGTAACTTAATTAAAGGTATCTTAGAAAGGGCATAAATAGCTTATTTTGAGTGCTTGAGAAATTATGTTTGCATTCAGCAATGGGACACATGCATGCTAAGAATGTTGTAGATATGGACAAGAAAATAAAATTTGTATATTATCTTAAATTTTGCAGTTAATTTGATTTTAGTTTTTGTTTAATTCCTGCTAAGTGTAAATATTTTCTTACTTAATTTAACTTATTTTGTTCGTAGAACTTGCAGATACCTATTGTTCATGGCATTTTGATAAAATGCCTTTAATTACAAATGTGATAGTTGAAATGAATAGGACAGACTGGCTTTATAACTGCAAACTGAAAGTAAAGAAATATGCAAATAGATTCACTTTATTATAGCCACTTGCTTGATTCTCATACTGTAGGTAGGTATTAAAAAATGTAGGGCTTTTATATTATATTTTTTACCAAAATCTAATATACTCTTCCAAGAATGCCCTTAAGCCTATCATGTTAAATTGTCGTAATATATCATCTCTGAAAGCCTATCATGTATACTAAGTGAATCTTATGCATCAGTCTTTCCCCGTGTGTCTGCTTAGATTCTTAGACCAACATCCTAGAATAACATGTTAGAATAATTAATAACCTATCAGAACAAATACGATTCTGGAGTGTCTCAATATATACGATTCCTTCCTGAGACAAGTTAACAAGGGGTTGATATTCTGAGGACTGCTCTGTATTTTCTTGATTTATAACTCTTGAACATTAAGGTCTTCATGTATTTGTCCCTGAGTATTTCGTTTTTTCTGCATAGCCTGCTTCAAAACATCTCTTTTTTGAAATTTGGTTCACAAATAAAGAAGTAAATTAATCATATTTCCTGACTTCTAAGGCAGGGTAGAGGATACTTCATTGCATGAAATATCTTTTGTAGGTGACATCAGAATGAAATTTATGTACAGAAAATATGCTGTCTCCCCCAAATGCTCCATTATTACAAGCACCATATACTGCAGAGTGTATTTTTATTTTCCAAGTATAACTTTTAACATTTATTGTAAAGTATCTTTGAAATTTTACTTATAATAATTGTAAGTGTCCATTGCTCCAATATTTACATATGAATCTTCAAGGGTAGCTAATTTTTACATAGGATTTCTCACTCCATATGTATAAATGTCACAGAGTACTATGTATGAAACTTCATTCAAGCTCATGTCCACTAATGTGAATCATATTATGTTTAAGGAAGGAAAGAATATGGTTTTATTTCTGCATTAAATACAACATTTGTGTTGACTCACCTTTTTGCCGTCTTTAATGTAGTCAACGAAGGCCACTTATTGTTACACACCACCTTACCCTGGGCATAAATCTGAACTTCTGCACATAAACCAAATTTTACAAAAATAGGAGCTTCCTTCCCCACAGTAATAGCTGTATGTTAGAAGGTCACCTGCTAATTTACTAAGTTTTCTGCTATCAGAAATAAATACTGTCTTCAGAAAAAATAAACAGTGTACCCACATACTGTCATTTTTTAAAAAAAAAATGTACTGTGCATAACATCTCTGCAGTAATTTGATATTTTTATCCTTACTTGAAAAGAAAGTTTGCAGCCAAATAATTCATGATGAAACTAAATGAAGCCTACATGGATGGATGATAGATTTGGTTCTTCCTGTTTGTTGTAACTTCAGTGTTTAAGAATAACATGCATCGGTGTCAATATTGAATATAAGTTCCTGCCGCACTGATACACTTCAAAACCATAAAGTTAATACAAATGTACTGCAGTATAGAAAGAAATATACACTGACTCGTATTACCTCAAAACTGGGGAAGAAAAAGAAAACCAGCTTTCATTCTGATGGTATTCTCTATGCTTGTAACATTTTCCAGAGGTAACCGAGAACTTGGAAATGATTGGCTTAAAAGAGGCAGCCTGTATTTCCAAAAATGTCTTTTGTTGGGAATAGTTTATAAAGTCCTCACACAATACTATTGTTTGGTTTTGGTTGAATGAAGCAAAATTTTCATGTCTTTTTCAGAGGTAAATGGAAGATGCTTTAAATAAGTGATTATAATTTCCATTAAAGTTAATATTGTTTATCATGACTACATGTACATTTATATTTACATAATTATAAATTTTATTTGGAGAATCTTAGTTATCAAATAAATTTGATACATGACAGTGGACACAAAATAATCATTAAATCATAATTCTGTATTTAAAATACATAATGAAAAGTAACAGAGACCTTATTTTGCTTTTAGCTGTTCCATACTCTTCTCCAATTTTCCTTTATTTGAATTACTAAAATCTATTTCTTCAAATTATATGATGTATATTTTACATTCATATCACTTAAAAGGCAACTTTTATTTAAAATATAATAGTGTCGATTTCAACCCGTATTATCTTTAAATAATATTTGAATACAAATTAGTTTTACAATTCACTGAAATCTGTCAGATCAGATAGGATCTGTGTCAATTTCTATATAATTGTGTAATGAACTGCCTTTGTGGGAAAAGCAAAGATAATAATAAAACCCACATTATCTTTAGCTATGTGTGTTGTACTACCTCAACAATAATTTTCTGTGTGCTAATTAGGGGAATATATTAACGGTGTTAAAATGATTTCTTAACATAGCTAATTAGAAATTTCTTACGTTCATTCATACTAATTCATGCCTTTAATATTTTTTCTAAAACAACACATGGAATGGCTACTTCGGATGATTAAACCATTGTTCAGTTCACAATTCAGTGTCACAGTTGAGACATTTTTATTTTTTAAAAGCAGTGTTTTAAGAAAAATAAGGTGGTGAAGACAAAGAAGGCACCGGTGATACGGGGAAAGGCTGTGAGAACCAGATCTTGGAAGAGGTTGCCAAGGGGTTGTCCAGATTGTGGAGCCTCTTCTCACCTTGGTGACATTCAAAACCTGAGTATACATGGTCCTGTGTAACCCACTGTAGTTGCCCCTACTTTGAGCAGATAGGTTTGGACTACACAGTCCCCAGAACTGCCTTTGCATATCATCCATTCTGTGATTCTGTGAAAACGAGGAGCTGTCACGTGGATTAAGTACTACTGGACTGACATATTTCAAAACACACTTGTCTATGGGGAATTGTGCTTGAATAGCACTTTTCCTAGGGGAACTTCAAATCGATTGATGTTAAAACCAACACTATTAACGTTTTCATGTATGCTCTTGAAGTAAATATCAATTCACTGTTGATTACACTTGCAGATGACACAAAGATTGTCAGAATGATAATTAATGATGAAAGGAGAGTAGTCATATAGGAAAGTTTTTATAGAAATATGAACTGACTTCATTTAAAGACAACAAAATAAAAAAAAATCTTTTAAGAATAAGGTATGAAATTTATAAGTACAGACTGGGAAATTGTATCACTGAAAGCAGTGACTATTATAGGCTCTAGGGGTAATGTGATATGTACAGCACAAGAAAAGTAGGCTAGTTTCTGTAGGAATAAATAGGATAACAGTGAATAAAAGTAAGGAAGAAATTGTAGCTCCCTCATGACATTAATGAGTTTAGTGTTCACATTTTTAAATAAAATTGAAAATATTCTAAGATACAACCAGAAAAAGAAGCCTCAGAAAAAATTGCATCAGTTCACACATCTTATGAGAAATATTAGAGAATTCTGGAAGAGAGTACAGAAAAAGCCATGAGAAAAGAGAATAGTATCTCAAATTAAAAACTTAAAAGCTCAAATGCAAATGAAGTCCAAAGAAGAATGTTAATTTCTATAAAGGTCAATCATAAGAAATGTTGAAATAAGTGTGTTCTGGTATCTTCAAAAAGTATGAGAAGTTTTCCTGAATGTAGCTGTATTCAACTATATGATCACAGTTTCTATACACATACTACTGAACAAAACATAAGGTAAGAAGATATATAGGATATGGGATAAATAGGTCAACATTTGTCTGCTCATCTTTACTCTGTGCATCAACTCAGAACAGTCAATAAAATCAAGGAACTTGCTACTTTCTTGCATTTTCATAAATAAGCGTAATTTAGCCTGAGACAGAAATGCAGTGAAAAAAAATCCAAATAAATGTTTAAAAATGTTATAAAATATAGATAGAAAAAATAAGCCAGCTTTATGTGATCTTTCTAAAAGAAGAAAACTATCAGATAAATTCCATAATGAATAACAGAAGTGGTTTCAAATAACATTAAGCGAAAAATTTTGAGAACATATTGAAAATGCTATGCTGCTATTACAGTATTATTAAGTAAATCATATAATGCAGTACAAGTTGGTTTTATGCCGAGACCATCTGTATAGTTATTGACAGGTTAATATTTCACTTCAGATATGTGGGTGAAAAACTTAATTGCTTGCAATGACAGGAATTAACTTCAAATATTTCCAAATAAAATATTAACACTGCAATTACTCAGAGCATAACAAAAATATATTTTTAAATTTCTTGCAGCATTTATGCTTGTTATCATCAAATTTATGATTAACAAGTAATGCCAGTGCTGTTAATTAATTATATAAAATACCTTATTTAAAATTCACATTTCATCTACAATCATTGCTCATAACTTTCTATCATCTTTGTAGTTCTGAAATTTCTTGTTAATCCTGAAGATAGTAAAAGGTAACTATAGTTTCAGAAAAGAGCATTCAAGTCAACCAGATACAAGATAGCTAGCCAAATTCCACCTTTACAGATTTTAAAATGTTCAGTCATTTAACTGTAAAGATGATGTGGAGAAATGTCTTCTATGAGTCTATTTTTATTCCATTGTTAACATTAACTTTTGGAGATAACATGACACACTAATTCTGTCACTCAAACCGATGTAGTCCATGAGCATTTAGTTAACATTCTGACATATTTTAAAACCTACTGTTACTGAAATGGCAGTAAAATGCATAGTAAAAAGGCATAATTTAAATGAATGCAAAAAACCCAATTCTCATAAAAAAATAAAGCAGACTTTTTCGAAGTCACAATTTAGAGTTGGATAAGATAGCGCAGATTTAATTTGCAAGGGCACTGATTGCAGTTATTCCACAACTGTCTGTAATTATAGTGAGGAATCCTACTATATGAGCTTTATGTATTTCTAAGCCCAAATTCCCATGATCTTCTGGTCTTTTTTCCAAGGGGCCATGACTAATATGTTAACTGATATTGGGTTAGGACATTATGAAATTCAATTTCAGGATGCTAATATATAGTGATACAAGGCTGTCTATCCCTTTTTCCAACTACCTCCTTGTAGAACAATTTTGTATATGGAAGGAGGTAAATTATTTGGCAGCAGAAGAAAAACAAATACCAGTTTTGTATTGGCTGAGCAATTCAACAATAAAAAAATAAAATGACAGAAAGAGTAAGGAAAAGAGGCAGCTACAAATGAAAATTAAAATAACCAAGCAGTTTATCACTGAACGATATAGACAATTCCTTAAGTCTGGAATGTCCAGATACTGTTAGGAAACTATTATGTGTCCAGAGCCGGGCTGTCTTCTCTTCAGCTTATACCAATATATTCTAGTGCTCTTAGCTTGAGCTTGATGATGTTTCAAAACAACCAACCTACTCTAACTAAATAATAGAAAGAGGTTCACAACAGATAAAGGAAAACAGGTTTAAAATATTCTCTGCTTGTCTTTAACAACAATCTGAAAGATGAGTTTTTCTCTTTTCTGATGCTTGTTAATCTCTAGGGTATCACCATCTGTGTTGCCACAAATACCTTCCATTTCAAAATGGTTGTGGTTATTCCAATGGAAAATTGGATTTAATCAAGTTTAAGTTTATGAAAAATTTTACCAAGTACATTTCATAAGAAAATTACTTGTCAATTAAGACAAAGTGTATAGTTTTCTTAAAATGGCAGATGCAGATTTAAAATCAACTACTGCCCTAAAAATTCCCCCAGTTTAAAACCATTCAAAGGTAATTAAAAAAAACCCTGCTCTGTTATTTTCCACATCTACAGGCTTTTGGTGTTTGGTTTGGTTGTTTTGGTTTTTTTTTCCATCAAAGGTGAATCTATATTCTCTGATTTCCAAAGGCTGCCTGCAGACGTAAGGAAGGAAGTTCTTTTGTCATAGTTTTCATACAAATTGCCATGACTCTGTGCTTATGTGAATTCCTGTCTTGCTGTCTTTAATGTTTTCTTTTTATAAAGTTTCAGCCTGAGGGAGAATGGACACTCTTTTTGGACCCCCACATAAAACTAGCACACAAGGGTTGTGGCAAGAAGCTGTGCAACAGCCACATATTCTTTTCCATCACATTCTCTTCCTCACTAGGACTATTTCCAATGCTGTGGGAGTGGCTACAGAAAAATTTATTTAAAAGGGATGTTTTGCTCCAATTCTTACATTTTTTGATGCAATAGTCTGAGTTTGATAGAAAGACACACAAACAGGGTCAATATTTCAAAAGGTTGTTGTAATGAAGCACTTTTGAGGAATGAGTACGTATGAGATGTCGGTATGTCAGGGAAAGAAATAAGAAAAATATTGAGTTAGGGAGCAAATCAGAAAAGAATAATTAGCAGAGACCAATGAAATGAAAAATCATTGAAACCTATTTGTTAGAAACTAAAATGTTACAAGGGGGTTACAATCATGTTGTACGTATTTTATCTTCTATGTTACCGTTTCATAGTTCTAACTTGAAGATAACTACTGCATACTATGAGCTTCTAAATAAATAGCACAAAATGTGTGAGTAGACAATGACTTAGTATAAGGAAAAATGGGCTGCTTAAATTTCAAATTTCAAGAACAAAAATGTTATAAGCAAAGAGCTTTTTAAATTTTAAGCTGGTACTATAAAACACCTCTTTGATAAGGGTGCTCCACAGCGTCAGGAAGTTTGAGTGAAGATTAAAAATTGCTGTAGATACACTTTTTGCTGTGAATATACATTATTACAACATAGGATAGCACACTAAGTTTGTAAACAAAGTATAGGATGATTTTCTTTCATAAGATAGAGCTAAATTAAATTTTGCCACTCTTGATTAACAAGATGACAATTCCAAATCCATTGGCATTTTAAACTAAGTAACTTCATTTTAGATACTAACATTTTCCTTAGTGCATTGTCTTGAAAAAAAAAATCTTCAATTGCTTAGCACTGGTGCTGCAAACTGGTGTTTTCAAGATATCCTCTTATTCATTTTACATTCCTATCTCAAAAAAGAAAACACAGTGAGTTGTAGTTGGATGTGCCACTGCACAGAATTCTCCCTTTGTTCTCAAGATGAAACAGTATTACATTTAGCAAACGTTTATGAGGATGATGGGTAGACATAGACCTCTAGTTATTTATTTGGCTTGAAGTCTCTATGTCATCTATGTCTTGACTGTTTAGACAGAGAACTGTGGAAAACTAAAGTTCTTAGCTTAGGAGCATGACTAACCTGTAGAAGCAGCATATCTAAATCTCCTAGTACCCTGGGGATTTTTTTTTAATTGATTATATCTTTAGTGTGCATTGTTCATATACATTGGTTAGGATAGCATATGTTGTTTAGATCAGTTACCATACATTGTTCAGAACTATAAAGTGTTCCTTTCAAGCTAATAAATCCAGGTGAGGAGATTGATAATTATTGATATCTGAAGGAAATACTAGCTTTAGAAAACTAAATGAAAGGCTAAGACTAGCATGTTTATCTGAAGACTGATGCTTGTCATGATATTAATTAGTGTTTTTACCTTTGCAGATGATTAGTAGACATTTAAAAGTCTGAAAAATATTAACTAGCATTCATTAACATGAGTTAAAAATGCATGGATTTCAGTATCAAAAAACCCACGAGGTGAAACGCACCTTAGCTTGTGGGTTCCCTCTGGATTTTGGTATACGTCAGATATCAAGCAGATCAGAAGATGGATTTGACAGACATAAATTTCTAAACAGCTGTTGGATTTTTTAACCTATTAGATTTCTTTAGTAGCCTCTTGCATAACTGCAGCGTGATACACAGAACACTGAATGAAAATGTCTTAACACTAAATAAACTCGAGCTGTGACCTATTGTGCCTGGACATATTTGAAAATCAGCTGGATGATGAAGCAAATATACCCTACAAATGCTAACTCTTTTGCTTTTGTTGGGTTTTACTTTGCGTTGCTCCACATTAAGATGTATACTAGAGATCTCCTGAGGTACTTCTTTCAGGACACATAACTTCAAGCCATACAGGTCTGATGATTTCAAAATATTTATCCCTAACAGACATTATCAAATAACCTCCTGCATTGCCAGAGGAGTCAAAAAATATTTCATACACAAGGGAGAAATGCATCTCATATTGCTACTTTTCAAAATCAATAATGTGCTTTTAACATAAATCTTAACATACTTTATACTATTTTCTAATGGACTAAAAGTATTGGTACAACTCCTTGCCTAATGTAGGACTATACTCTTCCTTTTATATAGTAGGGAGTATCATAGGTGAGTAAAACCATGATCCTCAACTTTTTCAAGTCCAGGGAAAATGATGTTGAGGAAGAAAGGTCCTGTAACTAAGAATACAATTTGCTTTGCCACAATAAGCTTCCTTTATGTTTGTACATCCTAAAGATGTGTCTAATACTAGAGGATGTTACATGTCACGTGTCTACTATATCTCAGGAACCACAAGCATAAGTAGTCATTTGCAGAGCATCCAAGAGACTACAAAACCGTAGTTCTTCAGTCTTTAGTATAGTGAATGATAAATCCATTACTAAGAGCTCAGAGAGGTATTATAATAAATAAATAAATAAATACATTTCAATCCTCCAAGCAGAGACATTAGCTGCAAATCTTCCATACCCTAGAAATCATTCTACCAAAACTTCCTTTGCCATATTTTAAGAGTGATATACTCTACTCTTTTTAAGCTTACTTTTTTGTGACAAGAAATAGCTGAAACAGGTATCCCATCACAACCCAGAACCAGACGAATATAATGAAGAAGGAAGATGTACATATTTCTTTTATTTTCTTTTTCCAATTGGTTAGCTTGAGTAGATTCCTATACAGTTGTATGATCATTGCAAACATCACTAAAATTTCCCCATGCTTTTTGTGGTGACCTATTTTCTTTTAGGTTTTATTAGTGTTAATAGACCTTTAAGACCTGTCCAACAAAGGGTTTAAACAGATTCTTAGACAAGCCAAGCAGCAATTTAGTCATAGTACAGCTTCTTCAGTTCAGGAGAACAGGTTAGAAAATCCCTATCTAAAACATTAGAGGACTAAAACTTCATTAGACACAACAGGTCACAGCCATTCCTGGGCACGTAACTGATTCCTAAAGAAAGCCATTTAGGATCCAAAAGCAGGTATTTCAGAGTTTAAAACCCTCTTTTTTACATTAAACAAATAACATTCGAATCCTTCTGCCTTGGTAAGTAGTGCTATTTTCTGGTAACCTTTGGTCTGCATGAAATTTGCAACCTGGATTTGTAATGACCCAGCATCAGAGGGAAAGATTGAAAATACTTTTCCTTCCAGTTATGAGGTCAGCTTCAAAGCACATATATGATAGTCAGTTGCATAAAACAGCAAAGTGCCAGAGGCATGACAAGCAACAATAACAACCCATTTAGGCCATTATGCAAACCACTCTTTTAGATTAAAATAGCAAACTATGTGCCTAAGTCAATAACAATGTTTGAGATTCAAAGACATTTTCAGAGAGGCACATAGTAAAAGACAGCCTTTTCTCTGTCTCTTACATGCCTCTTAGCAGCTGACAGGTGCTGGAAATAACAGTCTAAAACATCTTTTTCTTTGCTATTCTTTTCATGTAACTTTTAGGCACAGCAGAGCTGAGAATGAAGTAACCTAAATGCATATGCTAAATCTAATCATATTTATCCAGTTTTGAGAAGGAAGATTAAGACACTTATCTCTGGATTATGGATGAATATCACAAATGTGTCACATAAACCCAAATGAACTATTTCTAATTTATCCCTTTTTTAAAATGGACCATCTGCATGTACATTCCGCAGTTAGTTTCTCAAGTCAGACTTTTTGCTGTTTATTTGACCAAATACACTCTTGTACGTCATAAAGTCAAATATTTTAAGTAAGGAACATGCATTTTAAGAAATCAGTGCTGAGAAGCAGCAGGTGGAATATTTTGATTCTCGTATCCACTCTGTGGGTATTTTCATCTTTTTGTCTGTCCTCACTTAAAGAATTTTAACAGCTTGTATTTAAAACATTACTGAAACATAACTCTTGCATACAGACCTTATTTTTCTTTTAACTCCACTATAAGGATGGCAATTGGGATAGGTCAAACCATGAAACAAATTTTTGAAAAAATTTATCTTCTCTGCAAAAACAATTGTAAAGGCTGAAAGCAGAGAGACTCTTCAGATCCCTGCTGGCAAGATATAAAAGTCTTTTGGAAAAGCACATTGCATCACATGTGATATATCTGACTATTTAGTCTGTAGTTAAATTTACAGTGACATCTTTAAAGGAATGGTGCAACAGATTTTAAGAGATCTTGGAATATTCAGACTAATGTACTGATCTTATAAACACGTTTAAGAGCATGTTAGTGATTGGACTTTTGGCACAACAGAATTTCTTCTGCAGAATTAAAATCAGTTGGAGACAATCAAATTTAAATATCCAATACTTCAATACTGTCAAATAATATTTTTTTTAATATTGCGTCCCCTCTTCTTTCCCAAGAGAAAGACCAAAATCTTACCTTACCTGAATCACATATCCTGAACTTGTATCCAAGAACCTGATTATCAAGAACTGATTGGGTGACAGTGACCAACATCAGCTGATCCTAGACTAATGAGAATTTCCTTAGAACTACTAAAGGTTTCACAAAATAAATGATAGCTAAATTGAGAAATAAAATGTAGTTCTTTTCCAATCTAAATTATTCCTTGATTCTCTGACAATGAGAGTGTCAGCCAATGATGAGTTATTCTTGGCAATCTCCATTACAATTAATTAATTTTCAGAAGTTGTGTGTAATATGGCTTTTTAAATTTAGCAAAACTTTATCTCTATCTTATTTTGGTCTGTAACAGTCATTATCTAAATGATAAATACAACTTTCTAATTTTTTTTTAAACTCCACAAAATTAAGAAAACTTACTTTTCACAATGTTTTATTTCTCATTTTAGCTTTCATTTGTTTTCTCTCAAGGAAAAACATTAGAGCTTATATGTAAGTATAATAGTGTTTATATTTATATGGGGTTTCTTTTTCCTGGTAACCAACACTAAAACATTTCAGTTTACCTTAAGTTAAAATATAGTTCATTACTTTTGATGCATCTTCTGTTTATCCATCCCACCCACATGGGCTTCAGGCAAGACCTGGAATTAGAAATGGAAAGGTCACATACTTCTGTATTTCAGAATACTTGAAGGTTCCTTTGGTTCTTTCAGTAGGTTACGGAAGATGTGATAAACACTGAGATACAGACCACATTACCATTTCTGCCTTTGTTTTTTTCCTGCTGTGTTTGCCAAAGTGGTTTATATTTCATCCCATCACATATGCCTAGTATTGGAGCTACAAGAGATTGACGGAGAAATTCAAATTTTATGTCTTCAGTAGTCTTAGAACATCAACGGTAGACAGTTGTACATAGCCAATACTGTATAAATCATGAAGATAGATATTACAGAGCAGTGATGTTAAAGTGCTGTTAACAATCTGCAAAAAAATTGACTACATTTGTTAACATGGAAAATAACAGTTATTGCGATAGGAATGATGCTGTGTAGTCACATTAATAATTAGACGTATCATGGTGTTGAAGTGCAAGTTATTGAAGAATTACAAATAATCATTACTGTTGAGTGCAATCCAGTTTATTCACATCTCTATGCAGATGATGTACACAGAGGTTTAAACAGTTCATCTTCAATAGTTACAATGCATAAAGTACGCACTAGATAAATTAATTTCTAGTTCCAGGAAAAGTCAAAGACATGCTGATCAAATAAATGTGGAAAATTATTGGACTTTTCTTTCAGTTTTCATGATGTTTTATTAATAGGAAATATTTTCTACAAACCAAATTCCCTGGGATTCCAGATGTGTTTCATACAGCTGTTTTTGTGACAGTGGCAAAACTGACAAACACAAGTGGGCTCTTTTTCCTTTCATGGAAGAAACTTGATTTTACCTGTGAATACATGATAATTCTTCCAGGCTATGCTATATTAATACAGCCATCTAAATGCTCCTAAACAAACTGTTTTCTTCAAGGCCTTGCAATTATCCAGTTTCCCAACTGGACATTTGACATTATTAGATATGAACAGAATCTTCATCTGTGAAATAACAAAATTGTGCTACACAGCCCTGTCTTTCTGTGTACAGCAATGTAGTCTGGAATTCCAAGGAAAAGAATCTTGTTTAGCATGTAATAGCTTCTAGCTAATTGCAATAATTTCCTAGAAGGAGATAATTTTATTTTGCCATTTGCTTTGCTGTGTTCCCTACCACACTGAGTAAACATCTGCAATGTGAAGTGATCCAATGTTCTAGCTCACTCCTAGATGTCAGTCTTTTGATTGTTCACTTCACATACCATTGTGGCTTCTCTTTCTTGGAGGAAAAACAATCTTCCTCAACCCAAAATGCAATTGCTTGATTCTGGGGATAGATAAACCCAGCTACTCTTTTAATCCAAGTGAGAACGTACCGTGTTTATGTCCTTCTTCTTTACATAGTGAACTATCACTACTCTGTCTAGTATTGCAAATTTTAGTACCTCTAATGGCTTTCTGACATTCTGTCACACCTCAGTTGTTCTGGTATGTATCATAAGTATTCCATAGGAGCATGCATTATCCTTAATTTTAATGTGGAAACTTAGAATGTGTCTTGAAATTTTAGTTACGTCTGAGAACCTCCAGACACTATGGAAGACCCAATCAGCTGTGGGAGGGGCTCATATGAGGGAGCGTGAATCACAAGCACTTCACAGTCTTTGTCGAGAGGCAGGGGCTTATTCCTTGTAGTAGAATCATTTAGCAATGTGGAAGCAGCCATATAATCTAGTTCAGAACTAACACAGATTTTCAAATCTTAGTACAAAGTCTACCAACCTAGTGCAATGCTTCCCTTTACATTATAAATTCAGCACACAAAAGCTTTGCTCCCTTAAGGGAACTGCACCACTAGCTGAGTAGGAGACTGACATCCAAGTCAACTAGTCTGAAAGCTTGAAGGATAAGAACAATACCACTTTGGGTACTTCATATGTCAGTTAAATATCATTCATTGAGATTTGCCCAGCTACACGTCTCACTGATATTTTCCAGACATTAGTATTCCCATGGACAACCTCTCCGAGACTGGCTTTAATGGAAGTAGGAGAATCAGAGGCATTAATTTTGTCCTCTTCTACTTGAAAGACAAATGGTGGTCAACAAATAAAGAGTAAAGGTTACTACACAAAGTGGAAGAAGATTCCCTCAAATATCTGAGAAAACAAAAACAGCAAACAAGAGCTTATGGTACAGGAAATAAAAAGATGTGGAGATGACTGAATCAAGAGCAATTCAAACTGAAAATATTTATTAATATAGTTCACAGGCTGTTTATCCTTATCATTTCTAACTCTTTGAGATCTTCCACAGATGCCATATCTTCTAAGCAATAAAACACACCCAGAAAATGTAATTTTGGATAAGTGAGGGAAAAAAATACCTATCACTTGGATACATGTGAAATAAAACTCCTCATCAAATAACAGACCATAGTTTTGTTTTCTTGACAGAAAGCTTCTTCCTGCCACCTTTCTTCTGGTTATTGACCACTATAAAATGTGCTTTCAAGTCTCATTAGAATCATAGAATCATAGAATAACCGGTTTGGAAGACACCCACCGGATCATCGAGTCCAACCATTCCTATCAAACACTAAACCATGCCCCTTAGCACCTCGTCCACCCGCACCTTAAACACCTCCAGGGAAGGTAAATCAACCACCTCCCTGGGTAGCCTGTTCTAGTGCCCAATGACCCTTTCTATGAAAAATTTTTTCCTAATGTAAATTATATCTGTCTAAAATTACAATTTTGCAAATTAAAGGAAACCGTAGCCAGAAGGGTTAGTAAAATAACAAGGGCTCAGTTTACTTTCCTTGAAGCAGGCAAAAAATTCAAAACCAAACCAAATTGTAACCTAACCCCAAAATAGTAATTATAGGAGTTACATAAGGCAAAAAAAATAACAATATATAGCAAAAAGGAAAGTATTAGTTTTATTATTTGGTTTCTTTTCACTCATATTGGTTTGAAATTGTACAGGTAAGATACAGAGGCTATAACAATTAATAGAATGTTGCAAAGAATATTGATTATAAACAATCTAAATCACTGAGTAGATTCTTTTTCAGAGTCTATCTACTGAGTGCTGTGCTACTATGACTAGTAGACACTTTTTACAATGTGCTAATTTTTGCTGAATATTTTAAGTACAGTACCACAAGCCAGCCATTGAACACTGTTTTTATCCTTAAAACAACTATTAAAAAATACAGAAGAGGAAATTTTGTGATGAATGGAAGGAATATATAACACAAACAGCCTTGACAACCTTATTCTTTTTATAATAAAATTCAAAAACGATGTTGTAATTATTCTAAGAATATCAATGAGAGGAAAAATGCATACTTTTTATATTATACATGGCAGGTAAATACTATTAGCATTGTCAGGTCGCTAACACAATATGTGGTAACATATTTGGTTAAGAAAAGTAGCAAGCAGACAACTTCTTTCTTATTTACAAAGGATATTTCACAGTGAGCAAAGAAACAAAACACATTCCTTGGTCACTTATGAATTTCCCTCAGCAAAATTTATTTATTACAAAAGGAAGACCACTTATGATCTTTAAGCCTATGTGACATGAGTATACATTCCTAAGGCAGTCCGTTTGCAATTTGTGACAGACAAAAGTGCTGTGAAATAAACTGAAGTTGACAGAGTCCATAAAACAAGCTGTGCATTTGCCTGAAGATGAAAAGTACCAGACAATCATCTGTAAATACTGAAAGTCTAAGAGTAGGGCACTATGTCCTATGATTTTAGAGACATAAATACATACAGAATTTTTTCTGTGTTTTCTGAAGGAAGAAAATGAGACTTCCTCTCCTCAAACAGAATGTAAGGTCAAGAGGAGAAAACAAAAAAAAAGAAAACATCAAAACAAAAGCTCCCAAAGCATATGGAGGACTTGGGAAAGTGGGGACTTGTTTAGTGACTGCAGGCAGCTTGACTCTCAATTAAAGTGCATTTCAGTCACACAGAAACGATTACCCTCAGCAATTTGAGACTCCTGTAAGAAGTCTACTTTTCAGAAGCCTTCCTTAAACACTTCCTGGAAATTAGACCCTGAACTTATCATCAGTTGAATAGATATATATACTCAGTTATAAAACCCATTGTTCATGCAAGTCCAATGTAATTTAAATGTAACGGCTTTATCACAGCTCAATTCTCTTGTAATAACTGACAGCGACATATCTACAGCTCCACTTTTTTTATATAATCTATCAAACGGAGTTCTGGTAAGCAAATGATGTTGGTCAACACATCCTCCCCATGACAAGCTGAGAGAGTTCACAGAATCACAGAATAACCAGGTTCGAAGAGACCCACCGGATCTTCGAGTCCAACCATTCCTATCAAACACTAAACCATGCCCCTTAGCACCTCGTCCACCCATGCCTTAAACACCTCCAGGGAAGGTCACTCAACCACCTCCCTGGGCAGCCTGTTCCAGGGCCCAATGACCCTTTCTGTGAAAAATTTTTTCCTGATGTCCAGCTTAAACCTCCCCTGGCGGAGCTTGAGGCCATTCCCTCTTGTCCTGTCCCCTGTCACTTGGGAGAAGAGGCCAGCACCCTCCTCTCTACAACCTCCTTTCAGGTAGTTGTAGAGAGCAATGAGGTCTCCCCTCAGCCTCCTCTTCTCCAGGCTAAACAACCCCAGCTCTCTCAGCCGCTCCTCATAAGACCTGTTCTCCAGCCCCTTCACCAGCTTTGTTGCTCTTCTCTGGACTCGATCCAGAGCCTCAACATCCTTCTTGTGGTGAGGGGCCCAGAACTGAACACAGGATTCGAGGAGCAGTCTCATCAGTGCCGAGTACAGAGGGAGAATAACCTCCCTGGACCTGCTGGTCATGCCGTTTCTGATACAAGCCAAGATGCTATTGGCCTTCCTGGGCACACTGCTGGCTCATGTTCAGTCGGCTGTCAACCAACACCCCCAGGTCCCTCTCCTCCAGGCAGCTTTCTAGACAGACTTCTCCTAGTCTGTAGCACTGCACAGGGTTGTTGTGCCACAAGTGCAGGACCCAGCATCTGGCCTTGTTAAACCTCATGCCATTGGACTCAGCCCAGTGGTCCAGCCTGTTCAGATCCCTTTGCAGAGCCTCCCTACCCTCCAGCAGATCAACACTTCCACCCAGCTTAGTGTCATCTGCAAACTTGCTAAGGGTGCACTCGATGCCTTCATCCTGGTCATTAATAAAGACATTGAACAGGGCTGGACCCAGCACAGAGCCCTGGGGAACCCCACTTGTCACTGGCCTCCAGCTGGATTTCACACCATTTCCCACCACTCTCTGGGCCCGGCCATCCAACAAGTTTTCCACCCAGGAGAGTGTGCGTCTGTCCAGGCCAGAGGCTGACAGTTTCTCAAGCAGAATGCTGTGAGAAACTGTGTCAAAAGCTTTACTGAAGTCCAGGAAGACCACATCCACAGCCTTTAGTTGTTTGGCCTGGAGAAGAGAAAGCTGTGGAGAGAAGTTTAAGCAGCCTTCCAGTATTTAAACGGGGCCTAAAAGGGAGATGGGGACGGACTTTTTAGCAAAGTATGTTATGATAGGACAAGTAGTAATGTTTTTAAACTAAGAAATGGTAGATTTAGACTGGATATAAAGAAGACAGTTTTTACAATGCGGATGGTGAAATATTGGAACAGGTTACCCAGAGAGGTGGTAGGTGCCCCATACCTGGAAACATTCAAGGTCAGGTTGAATGGGGCTCTGAGCAATCTGGTTTACTTAAATATGTCCTTTCTCCTGCAGGGTGGTTGGACAAGATGAACTGCAAGGTTCCCTTCCAACCCAAAGCACGCTATGAGACTATCACTAAAATCCTGGATTGACAAGCAAGGTACTTTTCTTTATTCCATGTGGATATTGTGGTTGTTTTGATCTGACATCCCCTAATTTGGATGTAGGGCTTGCGCTACACTGGAAGTTCTTATGTATTTTCTGTTTCATACTTATATAGTAAGCTGTTCAGCTGTTCAGTGTCCCATCTTCGGGAAAAGCATATTATATGTTAATGATGATTGACTGATGGTCAGTTTTCAAAGAGCTGAGGTAGTAGAATTTATCTGTGGGTGCAGTTAGGTGGACCAATTTACAAGGCTGGATCTCTTACTATAGTAATATCTGGATTTTTGTGGAAGACCTATAACTAAGGAACTAATGGCTTTTACATCCAAAGATTACGTTTTATTTAGAAGGCTAACCAAATACCATTATCCGTCATCGC
Organism: Phaenicophaeus curvirostris; assembly: GCF_032191515.1. Lineage (NCBI taxonomy): Eukaryota > Metazoa > Chordata > Aves > Cuculiformes > Cuculidae > Phaenicophaeus > Phaenicophaeus curvirostris. The sequence continues at coordinate 81,750,176 of NC_091394.1, read as the reverse complement.
TTCAATCCATGTCAATGGCAACATTCACATCCTGCCAGTCTCTCATTGCTCCAAACCCCAAAAGAAAAGAAAAAACAAATTAACAAAAAAAACCCACCCGCCCAAACCCTAAATAAACGAACAAACAAAATTACTGCAGCGAAATGAATTTTATTAAAGAAGAATAATTTACTTTGGAGACAATACTCTCTTACAAAATATATGAGATTGTCTTATAAGTTTTGTAGCATTTTATAGCTATAGACATTCTTATGCTTTTATTTTAAAAAAAGGTTAACAAAGATTTCAGAGTTCAAAATTTCCAGTCTATTTTGTATGGGGACCATTTTGTGCACACCATTGATGGAGTTCTGTTCCCAGTCCATTTATTACCTGATATAATCTAGATATTTTCCCTCCATTGTTTTCAGGAATTCTTTTTTTCTCCATTGCCTACTAACCAGCTTGTTACCACGCACATTTGTTTCTTCTCTCATAAAATGGATGTCCATTATGTCATTGGAGGCAAGGCTTTTCCTACTCTAAACGCTTGCACAGTTTTTCACTACTACGACATCAGTCTTTCAAGTATTTCTCCATTTGCACATCTACTTTCCTCGGTGTGCATGCTAGACCAATTAACTATTACAATATTACCCATGAAAACCACCAAGGGAAGATGTTGGACAGCATTTTAATGACAACAAAGAAACTCATTCTGTACACCACAACTCTGCAAATAACATCTTTTGATGTGTAGAATTTAACAGAGCAAATACCTTAATGAGAGTAAGTCACATAGCACAAAAAGTTGATTTTCTATGGACAAGACAGCAATATTCTGCTTCATGAGCTGAATGCATGATACAGGCCTTACAAAAATCCAAAAACAGCCCCCAAGAGAGAAAAAAAAACCAAAAACCTGCACAATCCCACACTACCCCCAATAAACAAAAAAGTCCTCTACAGAAATCTTGTCTGTTTCTATTCAGATAAGTGTTTTGGAAAAGAAACATTCACCCCTGGTAAAACTGCTTTGGAGAGAAGATGATTTTATGTCCTTAACAAGGGGTCTTGATGCGTTTAGCACAGATGGCAAACATGACAGATGTTTATTTGCTGAGTATGTTTATGTATCAGGAACTTGTTTTATGGCATGACATGCTTGAGGATAGATTTACAAACCACATGATACTGATATATTTTTTAGCTTCTCTTGACATTAAAGGAAATTAAAAATGAGAGACTTATTCTCCCTTGATTATAACCTCTGATGCAAAACTACCCTAGCAAATGAAATTTAGTTAACCAACACTTCCAAAATAATATAAGAGCAGTGACATTCAGTAGTTCACTGAATAGAAAAGCAATCTGAATTACTAGAAAGGGATTTAAAATGCTGTTAGAGAAATATAGCCTGCCAAAGGAAAATCAAATAAATAATTGCATAACTTACTGACAGGTACATATTATATGCCTCTCTTGCTGTCTAAACACAAACCCCAGAGATCTAGAACAAAGAGGAAAATAATATCCTTCAAGGATTTTTGGGGGATGGATTTAGTTTATTATTTCCATTAGTGATTTTGCATAAGGGGCGTATTATGATCAACTTAAAGAAAAAGAAGGAAAGAAAAAAGAGTGAATTTAAAAACAGACTGAATTTGAAAGAAAAAAAATAAATAGAATAAATAGCTTAAATGCATGTCTCTATTTACAGACTAGAACGGATTTCTCAGAAAAACTGAAATTTTTGTTCTACAACAGAAGAGGAGAAATATGTAGACATATTAGTTGTTCACTAGATACCATGAATTGATAACATTATCCAGTTATGAAAAGGATAAATTTAAACCTGAACTCAATCCCTGTACATATATGAAATCATTAATTGTGATACATAATGTTTTCTGAGAGTTGTATTTTTAATACTCTATTTTTTAGGAGAAATAACTGCCATTTGATAGTGTAAGAAGCTGTGTGTGAAAAGTAACAGCCCCTGCTCAAAACTTCTCTGCTCATTCAACTAAAAATTAACTGGTAAACATATTTGATTACATGCCAGTAAGATTGTTTAATCTTCATAACAAGATATTTACTTTAGGGATTTTTTGTTTTGTTTTGTTTAGTTTTTGATATATCAGAGACTTCAACTAGATTTCCTAGCTAATGTGTTCCAATTCTTCATTAAGCTTTCTACAGTATCAGGTGCTAGACTTCATGTAATACAGTAGGGTAAGTCAGCACATTTGCTCTGAATCACTTGCAGTAAGTTTATCCCCGGAGTCAGCTCTTCCCTGAACTCTTCCATGACTGCTTCATGACAGTATTCCTAAAAGACCATCCACTGTGGAGTGTGGCTTCCTTTATTATTGAGTCTGCTTTTATTTATCTGTCTTCCTATGGAAGTACTGAAGTTCAGGCAGGAACAAAATTCAATTCTAATGAAATAATTAAAAGACAGAATGAGCTCTTCCTTGTCAAAGACCTTTTAGCTCTGTACTCATTGAGTAAAGCATTAGTATTCACAATAACAGGCCAGTCTTTCTATTAATCTAGCATCATTTGCCAGGACTAGTCTTATCACACTCATTTTTTCTGAACTTATCTTTGCTTTCTTATGACTTTGTTTTAGCTTATTTTTCTGTAACAACATTTGTCTAACAACCATGAAGCTGTTAACAAGCTCGCTCTGTCTTTGCTTAAGGTAGGGTATTTGTGTGGTTTAAAAAGTTCTCTAAATTTTTTTTAAGTAGACAGAAATATCAAGTAGTTATTCTAGTAGCTGTGTGCTGGCAAGTGACCCTAGGACAAAGATGCAGCTAAAAGAATACAGGAATACAATGATAACCCAAATATGTGAATACAAGGCGACACTGGAGACTCCCAAGTCTATCAAGAAGTCACCAGTGGTCATACAACAATAGTAATGCAAATCTAGGGCCTGGACAAAACTAGGTTTAAGTGTAATAAAAATGCAAAATAACATACACCTAACACTCGTATAACATGCCAAATATTAAAAGTCGGGTATGACATGATATTTCAAAGAAGGCCACAAAACTGATCGGATGGATGGAAAACCTCTCTCATGAGGTGCTGGTAAGGTTGGGGTTGTTTAGCAGGGAGAAGGCAAGGCTCCCAGGTGACCCTATTGCAGCCTTTCAATACTTAAAGAGAGCTTATAAGAAAGGTGGGGACAAACATTTTAGTAGAACCTGTAGAGGAATGTCAACAGGTAATGGTTTCAAAATAAAAGAGGGCAGATTTAGACATAAGGGAGAAATTTTTTGCAATGAGAGTGGTGAAACACTGGAACACGTTTCCCAGAGTGATGGTAGATGTTCAATCACTTGAAACATTCAAGGTCAGGTGAATGGGGGGCTGAGAAATCTGATCTAATTGAATATGTCCATGCCCATTGTAGCAGGGGTTGGACTAGATGACCTTTAAGAATCCCTTCAATCCAAACTGTTCTATTGTTCCAAGAAAAAAGTGCAAAACACATAAATAGAAATAATCTTAAGCAAATCCTAATGGTGAGGAAGGAAGAAACCATGACTATCAACATCTTGTTTCTCCTGTCAAAAAGAAAGGAAATGCCTCCTGTAAACAACATATTCAGGATGCTGACAAATTGTTGCAATTCTCCTCTCCAGACAGAAACTGTTCACATTGAGACCCAGAGAAGCTGTGGGAATCCCAGAACACAATATCATCAGAAAAAAAAGGAAGATATTAGAGAGTTGGTTTTTTTTAATAAGAACTTGCAAGTCTAGGATTATTAATGAGAATTCTTTAATATCAATATTTCAGATAATGAATGTAAGTATCATAATAACTGGGCTAACATTAATAAGTGTTTGCTGCATTTTGGTTACACTATGGAAAAAAAATAAGTAAACCAATAATAAATTCTTGGCTTCAGTTGCAATTATAATGTTCACATTTTTTCACATCACTTTCCAAACCGGTAAAGAGAATATAACAGAATATACAACCCAAGTGAGCCAAGTGCATATCAAATACATTCTAGAAGTTACACTTATCTTCTTTAAAACTCTTTAAGAGGTGCAGTATTAGAGATGATGAGGTACTAGCTGATTAACTGGAAGGAGAATTAAAAATAAAAGGAAAATACTCATCAGTCCTGGAGACAGAATGTTTCAACTAAAACCTATGAAAACTGTATGATGACACCTGTGTCTGAGGTCTCCTACATGAACTGCCATTTGCACTCACTCTGACAAACTTCAGCATCTACTTGATAATTTCCAACACTTAATACTAAGGCCATGGGAAGAATATGGTCCCTGCATGTGTGGATTTTACTTTCTGCAATAAGCTTCCAGTGACATGACTGGGGTCTCTGCTATGGGAGAGAATAAATACATTTTACTTACTAGAAATTCACTGAAATAAAATCTGTATTTATATGACTTAGCTCTGCAATGTTCTAGGATGCATCAGTGAAGCACTAACACTCCCCCTTTTTTTTTTTTTTGTTACTTTGAGCTGGAGAACGTGATCAAATTGATTCCAGTTATCCTGCTTATTTTACCTCTTGATTAATGCCTTTGACCAAGAGAGTTCTTATATTTGCTGAGTATTTGATTCATTCTAATTCTAGCTGAGCCTTCATTGATTTCCTGTAGTATTTTCCAGGATTCACCTGATCTACTTTTTCAAGCCCTGGTATCCAGCATTTTGGATTTTTCTCTCAATGTCCAAAAATTTTCTACACCTATAAGGAGAACTTAACTTTTTAGATCTTAAAAAAATTATCTGGTCTCTTTTTCAACTTCATATAGTTGAGTTTGTTATTGTTACTATGAGTCAACCAAGGAGTCCTGTCCTGTCCTGCTCAAATGGTGACTGGGTAGAGCTTTTTAAAATCACTAGCACAGCCTATATAGTGATGTAGACCACTCAGGAGGGGAGTGTAAGCAATAATTATGAAGAAGAGCCCCAAACACTAAATAGAAAACCAATGAACAGCCCTTAAACGATATAGAACTGACAAAAACTGCAAATCCAATGTTACTGTGAACAATCCACAATTTAAGAACACTGGCAATATCGTATTACAGGCAATTCACTAACAAAACCGAAAACAGATTCCTACAGCAGCAGCACTTATTCTGGAAAAGAAGAAGAGAGAACAAGAAGAAAAAGAGAGAGAGGGCCAGTTGATAAGCAGAGAGAGAAAAGATGAAAAATAGGTTACCACCTTTTGGATCATGCACTTTCTCTTTTCACTTGGTCTGGAAAATGGCAGGCAGTGTCACACACCACAACTATGTGCTTGCCTTATAAACCCTTCTGTCTTCACCTCTCCTCCACCTGTATCAGGTATCCTGAGATTTGACATGCCTTGTGACATGCCCTCCCCCTGGATCAAAAGAGCAGAGTAGGATCAGAATGTAGAACACCTGATCTGAGATCTTTTAACCCTTGCCATGCCAAGCAGTACCATAATTTTATAAGTTGTTAATTTCATTCCCCGTTTTTTCTCTTTTTTTCATGAGTAGTTCTAGATGTGAGCTGGTACGATCACAGAGTGTTGGGACATTCACTGTCTCTCTTTTCTGCAGACTTTCAGAGAAAACAATGGGACTAGAAATATAAATAAACAAGCTATCTAACCCCTAAAATCTTGTTACTAGTGAATAGAATTCCAATACAAGGAGTGACAGATCTGACGTGTCTTTCACAGCAGTTCAAGCCTTTCCTTTAAGCTTTGGGGAGTGCCAATATATTTGAGTTTTACTGCAGTGTTAAGGTTGCAGACAGATCTCGGAGATGCTTATTTGGACCTACATTGAGGTTAAGCTAATTGAATTGGATGTGAGAAACTACTGCGCATGACATGAGAAAACCATTGGATGAAACAGATGACTGAGTGCTGACAAAAGTCACAGACAGCTCTGTGGAGGACATCTGAATCTCATGAGTGTGCAAGAGAAGTCACGTAGGAAAGGGTGAGACACATAGACCCTTGGAGAGGATGCCAGAGACCCTGCAGGAGTGTAACCATGCCAGCAGCATTAGGGTAATCATGCCAGCTTACCAAAAATAATTTCACTAGAATAAGTATAATGTCACTTCCTGGCACCCCTTGATTAAAAAGTTTTGAAACATTCATATCTTTGAAACATTCATATCTTCCAAATTTGATAATCCCAATTAATTGGTGAGGAGACATTGTGCTTCAATAAAATGCAAAGGTCACAAAAATGCAAAATGCAAAAAAATGCAAAAAAAATGCAAAAGTCACAGCAGTGACTAGCAAGTACACAGAAGTAAAATAATTTGGTAGAGGGAAGAAATATTTTGCAAATAACAACCGCAGCAAAGATAGAATGTGCCTAAATGTGAAAGTTGGTGGACTTTTTGGGAAAGGTAGCTGATAACTGGTAGAAGAATTATAGAACAATTTAAGTTGGAAAAGACCGTTAAGATCATTGAGTCCAACCATTAACCTAACACATTGGTCTATGGCAAAGAAGGCATTAAGTACCTCAGCCATTTCCTCTTCCTTTTGTCACGATGTTTCCCCCTGCATCCAATACAGGATGGAGATTCTGCTTAGCCCTCCTTCTGTTGGTAATGCACTTATAGGTACACGTTTTATTATCTTTTATGGCAGTAGCCAGATTAAGTTCTTGCTGGCCCTTCTGATTTTCTCCCTGCACAATCTCACGGCATCTTTGTACTTTCTTAGTCTTACTCTCTTTTTTTCCTGAGTTCCAGCTAAAGCTTTCTGTTCAGTGAGGCCGATTTTCTTCCCCACTGTCTCGTCTCTTGGCACATGGGGATAGCCTGTTCCTGCATTTTTAATACGTCCTTCTTGAAGAATGTGCAGCCTTTATGGACTCCTTTGCCCTTCAGGGCTGCCTTGCAGGGGTCTCTTGTTAACCAGGCTCCTAAACAGGCCAAAGTCTGCCCTCCAGAAGTACAAGGCAGCAGTTCAGCTAACACTCTCTTCTTACTTCTCTGAGAATCCTTTGATCCTCTTCATTCATATTCTACCTTGTCTATGTTTTGCTTAAAGTTTTGCACAAAGCATAACTCCTGTCTGCTATGAACTGTTATGTTCTTTTGCAAATGAAAAAGACAATATCAATAGCTCCAGGCTTTTCTTAAATTTCATTTTTGTCTATTTGCCAGAAACCTAATCACATGTTTCATTTGTTCATATCTCTAAAAACCAGATTCAAACTAGTAGATTTCTTACCTAGATATATACAGTATAGGCATCTCACTGGAATATAAGCAGCAATAGGGACCCTGATTTTTAGCACCTATCAAGGAAAGATAAATGGTAAGATGGCTTTTTAAAATGTCTTGTCTTGTAATAATAATCTAAGTTAAAACACAAAGCAAATAAAGGCAAGTGCATAGTGTCTCATTCATGATTTTATCTTACAACAGTCAGGAAAAAACAATGTTGAGTATTCTGAACTACTGAATTGAGACTAGGCTGTTAAAATGCAGAGAGGAATTACTATGTTGCATATAAAAATGCAAGACATTTTATTATTGGGACACTTAAAAAAAAGAAGTTAAATATAACTTTTAAAAGGCTATTATTTTGGGGTTATTGGAATTTGTACCAATTTTAAGCATCATGCTCAAATTGAACTGTATTCAGAACACAACAGAATCAAACTGAAATAGAAACTAAAACTCTAAAAAAAATAAGATCATGCCAATTTAAAGCAAAAGCAGATAATCATAGAATACTTTGGGTTGGAATGGACCTTAAATGTCATCATCTGCAATGAGCAGGCACATTTTCAATTAGGTCGAGTTGCTGAGACCCCTGTCCTTGAATGTTTCGAGGGATGGTGCACCTACCATCATCCTGGGAAACTTGTTACAGTGTTTCATCACCCTTGTTGTAAAGAATTTCTTTCTTATGTACAATCTAAGTCTACGCTGTTTTAGTTTAAAACCATTAGCTGTTGTCCAAATGCTACAGGCCTCGTCTTTCTTAGAAGACTACTTTAAGTTCTGAATGGCTGCAGGTTCTCCCCAGGGCTTTCTCTTCTCGAGGCTCAAAAACCCAAACTCTCCGTACCTCTCCAATTTAGAGTGAAGGGTATTATGGGGCAATCATGTCAAAGGCCTTACAGATGTCCAGATAGACTACATCCATAGCTCTTCCCTTGTCCACTGATGTAGTCACTCCATCAACCAAGGCCACTAGGTTAGTTGGATAAGACTTGCCCTTGGTGAAGTGATGCTGGCTGTAGCAAGGACATTCAAGGGAAACTTGTAAAAAATCAGGCATTCCAGGGGAACTGTTACCTTAAATCTGTTATTCATATATTTTGTCATCCTTATTAATGCTCTAAGACTTAAGTTTTGCACATATATAAAGGTGCATTGAAATCCAGAAGTAGCACTATCTGGCGTAACTTTGTCAGTTTGTCCTTGAAACGGATTAATATTTTCAATGCATAGGACTCCTACAGTGAGTCAAAGTATTTCAAATCTTGAAATAAATGACATCTAGAATACTTCCAGAATAACTAGTTTATTGATAAAGCAACGCATAGGGCTCAAGCACCATCAATATCTGCTCTGCTTCCTGACTTCAGCATTATCCAATCTACAGTTAATGAAATCTTACGGGCACATATCGAAGGCTATTCAAATACAGTTGTGCTGTATCACTCTAACCTAGAGACTTAGCGTGATTTAAACAAATTCTTTCCTGCCTTTTTAAAGGTTTGGAATGTTCATGAGAGAAACTAGCATATTTTATTTGAGTGACTACCTGATCATTTCTTCAGTCAAGAAGAGGTTCCTTCCTTCTTTATCTATCACCAGGCTGTAAGTGTTGTAATTTCCTCCATAGGAGCAGGTCCTGAAGGGTCTAAAAGATGTATTTGATACATAATTCATCAAACATTGTGTTTATACTCCCCAAAGTGGTTGTCATAGCAATTAATTGTCAGTGGTGAACCAGGCTTGGCTTCTGTGAAACCTTTTCACATCAGAATTCTACATCACATTCTTGAGGAGGTAATTCTAGGGTTTCACTTTAATTAAAGTCAGTGTAATGGGTCTTTATGTTTGTGCCTGGTGTGTCCAAGTAATAGCATCAATTAGTGTCTGTATAAGCTAAATTTTCCATTAGTAACGGATGGATAATATTTGGCCAATATACTTGCATTGCCATAACAAAGAATCGATTTATATTTACTGCAATGTGTAAGATTTTTATGGTTCATACAGTATTACAAGAATTAGATTTTATTGCTGTTCTTGTATTATCTCATTATCAGTGGAATCCATTCTTCCACAATTCTGCTTACTTATTTCAATAAAATACTCAGTCCTCTCTGAAAACATTTAAATAAATCTCTATTTTAAATAACGTGGATCACTTTGCTTCCTTTAAGAGGTTTATAAGCTGTAAAAGATTCTACTTAAAACACTCAAAATTCTAGACATTGGACAGTGATGGGTCCAACTACCCAACCTAAAAGTGGTATTTTGAAACAGAACAGAAGAAAAAAAACAAAGCAGGGTACATTTAGATTTTAATGTTACTATGGTTTTTGCTTGAATTGTTTGGGGGGTTTTTTGACAGTATTTTTTTTACATATGCCTTGGTATTTGCAAATAAAGAAGACCTCACAGAGAGTTTAGATATTTTTCAGATTTAGTTAGATTGAACAGAAATATTGAAGTGTGGTTTTGCATATTTTAGTTTGAAATAAAATGCCAAATCTGAAGACGGAATAATTTTCTTCTCTAAAAATTAATTTTCTAAAAAATAGATAAGTTTATAATAATTTTAAAACATTAAGATGCAAGACGTAATAGTGGCTTCATTGCTTCATGTAGACTTGAATATTGATCAGATGACATCTGTGAAATTTTTTACCTTAGTCTGGTGCAGAACATTGTCTCAGCTTCTCAGAATAGATATCTCTTCTCACTGTCATAAACATACTGCATCATCTCTTAAATATGTAGTTCTCCCTGAAGCATCCCACATTTAAAATATAGGAGAGAAATCTTACAGGTCATCTTTGACATAGATTGGCAAAATACTAGAACTCATCTTGCTGTTTTTGCTGGCACTGTCATTCATTACCAAAACACACCATGCTGCAAAACACTGTAAGTAAAGATAATTATGCTGAAGCTAACTGGCAAGAAGCGGGAGTGCAGCTTTGTGCATTCTCTCTACCACTGCTCTCTATTGACTTCAGAAAAAAAAAAAATCTTCATAATATCATTTGAAAACCTTGGAAACTGAAGGTGATATCTACCGACCACAAATCATCCATTGTAAAAGGAAAAGATCCCAGCATTAGTGTTTAGGGGTTTAGTTTTTTGGTCTTTTTTCCTTTAAAGTATTTTTTTAATAGGCTCCTATAAAAAGATGGATCAGAAAACTTGCTGATTGGTGCAGCTCTTTAGAATGTTTAATTTGTATTTGTTGTCTTTATCTCTGGATTAATAAAACTGACATACAGTGAGGCAAAATGAACAAGTGAAATCAGTGAACATGAAACAAAGAGTTTTATTATGAAAAAAATGTCTATTTCTGAATTAGACATTCACAAGCAGATTTGCTTTATACCATTCTCTTGTATCTAATGGATTAGTGTAAAGGTGCAATTAGCACTTTAATGTAAATTTTAGGTCTGTTTTCAGCTCAAACAATCGTTTCTGAAAGGCTTTTGTCTGTGTTTCTTTTTGTTTGTTTGTTTATAGGCAACTTTTGAGGTAGTTTTGGGATTCTCAGAATGGAGTTTTCCCATTTTCAATTACATTTACATGTTTAGGGTATTTTACAATAGTCAGTATTGCATGAAAAATAATCCAGTTTAATAATATTTTCTCCTTCCAAAAGTTGTTTATTATTAGGATGGTAATGATAGCAATGCTATTTTAAATTGTTGGTGCAGAGTGGCTTCCTATGCTGTCTGTTATTTTAAAGACATCACTGAAGACTTAAAAATATGAAGCAAAGTAGGAATACTTTCTGGGAAAATGGTAAGAAATTAATATTTATGGTAGATGTTTTGCTGCACCATTACTGTGATTACTTAAAACAGTCAAGTCTGTTCAAGAGTTTCACTAAAGCTAATCTAGTACCCCTTCAGAAACAGAATTTAAGAAACATTAGTGCTGCTTGTCTGTATTTTGTTTCTAATTCTTAACACCTATATGTATGAGACAGACAATATTAATACTGATGAATTTAACACACATATATTTATAGGAGATTCTGGAGGAAATTCATATAAAACAGCTTTGTAGATGACTCAGAGAGGTCTCGTAGTTTACGTGTATCATATAGTTCTTTGAAATATGGAAATATCAGTGAGGGATAGAAAACAGATTTGCAGCTAAACTGCAAGTCTTTTGACAGATAAACAGAAATCCACGCTCAGAGAAGTGGTGAGACCTAAAGTCAAATCATAGTCTAAGTGGATAAATGGGACTTAATCATATCAGTTAGGCACAGCCCAATGCTGGAATAGGATAGTATAATCTCTCATGTAAAAAGTAATTTCATAAATAATTGAAAAATAACTAGCAAGGAAATCTCAGCAGGTCACTGCTTAGCATTAAGTCCATGTCTCCTGGTCACCAAAGTTATGAGACTGAGGAATTAATTTCTTTTCTAATTCCAGGCAGCTTGAATACTTTGTATATAAACAAACATGACTGGGAGCAGAGGTAAGGAATTCTATATACCTGTTTATTAGTCTGTGTATCAGCATGGTTTCCCTTCTTGCTCTACTGGCAGTTTCCTCTTGGGTATGATTAGGGGCATTCTTCTTACATAAGTATTAGAGTATTTCTAATATTGTATGCTAGCAGAAATCACAACTTCTTGAAGTGATTGCTAAATATTGGAAAAAAAAATCATTAGTGGTACAAGTAAGCCATTGTTTTGTGACACTGGCCTAGACTATCCTTCCCTAAAAAAAAAAATAAAATTGATTTCATAACTCTCATGTCAGTAGCCCCATATTGTGATTGAAGATATGGGATTCGGCGATAAATTTCAGCAGTCCTTTCAACTTTGCTTAAGGAGGAATAATAATGTGATTTTCTTTCCCTGATGAAGCCATATACTTATATTCTTTCCAGGCAAGCACACTTTCCTAAGAGTTAGTCTATGTCTGTCTTAAATATTCAGAGTTCTTGTCAATACTCTGAACATGGTAATTATATCAATTATAAGCAAAGAGAAGGAAAAAGTAATTTCATTTTCATCAGAATTATTCACCATTACTCTATTATCTAGAGGCACAGTGCTGTCCCAAGGTAAAAGCACCTGACAGGACAGGACTCAGGGATGTCTTAGCTCTGCTTGAATTCTGGAGGACACATGTCCCTTTGGACTGCTTTTACTTCACTAGATGCCAAGCTTGCCCTTCCATGGGGCAGCAATGAGGGGAGGGAAAGGAAGAGAAGCAAGAGTTAACAAATAAAAAACCTCAATGTATTACACAGTTGAAGTAAGGCTTTCTTAGATCACATGCCAAAAAACCCATAGTAACAATAAATCCCAATTATGATGAAATTAGCTTAGAAAAACATCTCAATTATATCGATATAACCCCAACATGGAGCCCTAGTGAATACCACTTGTGATTGGTCACCAACTGGTTTGAAGTCTATTCACTAGAACTCTTTGGACCCAGCCATCCAGCCATTTTTTTACCTAGCAAAGAGTACACCCACCCAAACCATGAACAGACAGTTTTTCCTGGGGAGACAGTGCCAAAGGCTTTACTAAAGCCTAGGTAGACAACATCCACAGTCTTTCCCTCATTCACTAAACAGGTCAACATTTCATAGAAGAAGATCAGGTTAATTAAGCATTCCTGCATTTCTTAAACGCATGCTGACTGGATCTGATCTACTGGTTGTCCTCACTGCACCTCAATGAAACAGTCTTAAAGGATGTCTCATGTACTTTTTCTTTTTTTATTTCCCAATACAGAAATCTTTTATTATTTAATCACAGTTTAGTTATTGATCTATTGGCTATTCAAAACCATCAATTCCCTCACTGGTATGTACTGTATAACAGAAGTTATATGTACTCAAGCTAACAATAATACCAAAGTGGTATTACTATACTTGCACAGAAAGAATATCTAAGGATATACCTTAAGTTCAAATCGTTTTTCTCTCACAAAACACTGGTTAATTAACTTTGTAATTAAGTGGATTTCTGCTCCTGCCCTAGGCTTATTGCTTGATGTCTAGTGAGTAACTTAGCCTCTCTTTCCTTCTGAATAAATCTCATGTTTATATAAATATGCTAGTGAAACACTGGAAAGAGTTACAGGCCTCAAGTAACTTATTTTTTCTTGAAATCTGCAAATTATAGACTAGTTCCATTTATTCTTCATGTGATTCTATGATTCTTCTAATGGGACTCCTCTTTAATAAATGCAGGATTATTAGAATGTAATTTGCGATTGTATTAATATGATTACACCACTCAGGATCCCAGTGGAGTCTCTAGGAGTATTATTAAGGATGTCAGTAGAAAGGAGTGTATGGATTAAAAGGTTCTAAACTAATCATACACTTATTAGTTATGGCCAAATTCCTGCTAACTCCCAGATGAGGGAGAAAACAAACCCAAACTAATTACTACAGTTTTGCACACAGGGGAAGGTGTCTGTGCTATAAAAAAGTAGCATAAAATAGCTCTCATGCCCATAATTACTTTTTCCATTATATCAATTTGAATACAGAAAAAAAAGAATCAAAGAATCACTAGGTTGGAAAAGACCTTTGAGATCAAGCCCAGTCATACCTGTCCACTACTAAACCACCTACTAAGCCCTAAGCACTTCATCTACCTGTCTTTTAAATACCTCCAGGGATGGTGACTCAACCACCTCCCTGGGCAGCCTGTTCTAGTGCTTGATGACACTTTCAGTGAAGAAGATTTTCCTAATGTCCAATCTGAACCTCCCCTGGCACAGCTTGAGGCCATTCCCTTTCATCTTACCACCTATCACTTGAGTGAAGAGACCAATACCCACCTCACTACAACCTTCCAGGTAATTGTAGACAGTGATAAAATCTCCCCTCAGTCTCCTTTTTCTCCAGGCTAAACAGCTGCAGTTCAGCTGCTTCTGATTAGACTTGCTCTCCAGCCTCTTCACCAGCTTCATTGCTCTTCTTTGGACACACTCCAGCACCTCAATGTCTTTCTTGTAGTGAGGGGCCCAAAACTGAACATAGGATTCAAGGTAAAGCCTCACCAATGCTGAATACAGAGGTAGAATCTGTTCTCTGGTCCTGCTGGTCATGCTGTTTCTAATACTAGCCAGGTATTCTGGGCCACCTGGGCACACTGCTGGCTCATGTTCAGTCAGCTGTCAACCAACACCCTCAGCTCCTTCTCTGCCAGGCAGCTTTCTAGCTACTCTTCCCCAAGCCTGTAGTGCTGCATGGGGTTATTGTGTCCCAAGTGCAGGACTCTGCATTTGGCCTTGTTAAATCTCATCCCATTAGCCTCAGCCCATTGATCCATCCTGTTCAGATCCCTTTGTAGAGACTCCCTACCTTCAAGCAGAGGCAATATCATAGTTCTAATGAAAAATAACATTAGACTCGGGTCCAGTTCTGGAATCCCCAACATAAGAAGGATATGGAACTGTTGGAACAGGTCAGAAGGTTGGAGCACCTCTGCTATGAGGAGAGTTGGGGTTGTTCAACCTGGAATAGAGAAAGCCCTGGAGAAACCTTATAGTGGGTTTCCAGTACTTGAAGAGGGTGTACAAGAAAGCTGGGAAGGGACTTTTTACAAGGACTTGTAGTGATAGGATGAGGCAGAATGTTTTAAATTGGAAGGGAGAATATTTTGATTATACATTAGGAAGAAATTCTTCATGATGAGGGTGGTGAGGCACTGTCACAGGTTGCCCAGGGAGGCTGTGTATGTCCCCTCCCTGGAAGTGTTCAAGGCCAGGCTAGATGGGGCCTTGAGCAGCTTGATCTAGTAGGAGGTGTCCCTGCCTATGGCAGGGGGTTTGGAACTAGATGACCTGTAAAGTTCTTTTCCAATCCAAACAATTCTGTGATTCTATAATTTCTTTATTTCAGGCACAGTCTTTGGTCTGAGGTCTGAATTATTTCACTAGAAGGTGAATAACAATTTCAGATGTCTCAAAAAAGAATGATAGCTGCAAATTTTAATCAATTAGACATATGATACAACTGCTCTCACTCCTCCTGCTTATTTGGCTTCAGCATCATCCCTTCGACTTCCAGACTGCACACAGATTCTGAGGGTGGAAATACAGCCTTTAAAGTCATGCTAGAGTGAAAATATCAGATGTACCTCTGCTTTCTTAGCTCTAGCAATCAACCTGTTACATAACCTTACACCCCAATAAACAGGAATGAGTTCTTACATTCCATGAACTGGATTAATTTTAAACAAATATTTATAAATATCAATTAAGAAAGGTCAAGTATGGGATGTGTACCTTGGGAACAGCAGAAATAAATTAGAATATAAGAAAAAAGATTAAAAAAATGTTATTCATAAAAATTTTAAAAATATATTTCACCTGAAATGTATTTTTGATTTTCATCTTAATTTCTTTCTTTCTGATAATGAAATAGGCCATATAAATATTAATGCATAAAATAATACCTCTTCTAACTTTTTGTTGGATGTTTAAAATTGATCTATTTTTTAATTAGCTTGCAGAAAAGCAGCTACTTCTTTTGGCATAAACACTGGACTAAAGACTGATTATATTAATTCATATCATACTGAAAGCAAGACAACTGTGTAACTCTATTCCCAGAGCACACTGCTGTCTACCGGCAATTTTAATTTCTGCCTTTGTGTTTATCTCAATTCTGGTATGCTTCCTTCCTTACACTTTCCAAATCCTCAGGTTAAAAAAAAATGTATATGAAAGTACTAAAAGCCAAAACTACTAAAAAATTACCTTTTTACCTTTTGAGATAACTTACTTTTTTTCATGATAGAACTGTTATGGGAGAACTTTATCAAATGTTTATCTTTTGTATAGACTTAGTCTATTTTAATAAGCACTATATGTGACAACATGAGGTAATCCTCTTAAATATTTTTGAACACTAGCTTAGTTTTTATTGACCTGCTTGAAAATATATAGCCATCAACTTACAAAATGAACTGCTTACTACTAGAGTGAGTTCAAACTTTTATTTTTCCCTGTCACACATTAAACAAATAAATTAAGAGAACACGTAAAATGTATCAAACATCTTTATCCAATGTATTTAGTATGTTTTTTCTGCATGGAAGAAGAGCTGCAATAAGAAATTAATGAGAACATGCTGAAAATAAACTTAAAGCACCAGGTGAAGCAATAGCTGGAAGTAGTATTAAATGGAAATGCTCTAACCCATGACGTACTATGACTTACTGATTGCCTAAAGCTTTTCCAGCGTAAAACAATATGTTGAACATGTATCTGACAGAGGCCTGTATCAGTCCCATATTACTTCACAGTTAGGTGACCACAGCCTGCCAAGTAATTTGAGAGGAGGCAGGAGACAGACATGATCTTGCCCTAAGGCTTATCAGAAAGACAAAATAAAATGAAAAAGTGATACAGGCAAAACAAAGTACATTAGTACCAAACAGCATTTTCAATATTTTAGTTGCTCAATATTCAGCAACTCTTCCATTGCCCAGTGACTTGAAACCAAATACGCTACAACAGTTAAAAGAAGCAGAGAGGAAGGTGACATGAAGAAATTATTCAAAATAGGGTTCACTTGCTTTTATTTCTGACCTTTTGAATAAAGAAAATTCATAGCCAACTTAGTTTTAAGATCAGTCAACAGACTGGTACCTGCCCAAAACTGTCACATAGAGGCAAAAGCAAATAAATTAAAAGAAGATAAAGAATATTTAATAATTCACAGGACAGAGTTGGTTGAGTCTATTGGAAGAGCAAGTAGGAATTACAAAACAAGGTACAAGACTAGATGTGATTGATTAACCCAAAGGAGCAAAAGCATACATGAAACAATAGAATTCCATATTATACAAAAGAAAAAATATATATATGAATGAATAACTGAAATTATGTCTGATGAAATACATGTAGCTGTATATGAAGCTAGAAACATTTTCTCACACTGTCAAAGTTTTAAATACGGATTTTTTTCATTCTTTCAAAGTGATCCAAACATTAAAATTGCTCCTAGAGTGTTTGTTTTTCATCATTTATTTAAAAACTTATTTCTGGAATATATGAATAAATTTTCTTTAATTATTTCTATTATTTTCAGTTAAGCTACTAAACCTATAGTCAATATCGATTGAAGAAGGAAAAAAATGAAAAAAAAAGTCAGAGGTCCTTTCATAGGTTCTAGTCTAGATGTTGTTTTTTACAGATATAATAAGCCAAAATATTCTGCTGAAGATCAAATTAAATGTAATATTAAACTCGGTAAAATCCAAGTTTTACTTGCAGCAGAGACGTCAAATCCCATTGCTCTCTTTTAAAGTACATTTTGATTCTTAGACTCAATAATAAAGTCTAAAATAACATTAACCTGTGGTATGAATTGTATTGATGTATTGAGTTTGGATGCAATAGAGTTAAATTTCCTCATGATAGCTTCTGTTGTGCTATGTTTTGGATTTGTGATTAAAACAGTGTTGATAAGACACCAATATTTTAATATTGCTGAACAATGCTTACAGAGTATCAAGGCCTTTTTTGCTTCTCACACTGTCCCACCAGTATGCAGGCTAATGGTGCTCAAGAAGTTGAGGGAGGACACAACTGAGACAACTGACCCCCAACTGACCAAAGGAAAATTCCACATATATTCATATATGTGAAATATATATATATATATTATATATATATATATATATATATATATATCATATTCAACAATAAAACCTGTGGAGAAGAAGGAGGAATGGGAAGTATTTGAAGTTTTGCTGTTCGTTTTCCTCTGTAATTTTTATGCATAATGGACCCTTGCTTTACTGGAGATGGCTAAACATCTGCCTGCTAATGGGAAGTAGTGAATGAATTCCTTATTTTGCTTTGTTTGCATGTACAGCTTTTGCTTTACCTATTACACTATCTTTATCTCAAACTACGAGTTTTTCTCATGTTTACTTTTCTGATTGTCTCTCACTGGGGCTGAGTGAGCAAGCAATTGTGTGGGGCTGAGTTGCTTAGTGGGCTTGAACCATAACAGTAGAATACCTTCTAAATCCCTAGGAAAAAAGTCTTTCTTTTAGATTTGTGATGCCATAGTGATGCTTCCCGCCCCTGACATGCCCCATGCCCCTGATTTTACTACAGAACTAGGAGCTGATGGCTCCACACCAAGTCCAGAGGGTTTTCCCAGCTAGAGCATACATAAATCTCTCAGGATAGAAATAATGTCGTCCTTACCCGCAAGACTTCTAGAGCCTTCTTTTTTACTGTTCATCTTATTATTTTATTGAATAAAGCTTGATATAAAACTGCACACAGCACACAGAGAGCTCCTAAAATGTAAACAGCCTCAGTTATGTGACTTTGTCCATGACCCTGTTATTTAGAGAGTGAATTTTGTGTTTGATTGTTTATAATGGGTAGAATTGGGTTTAATTTTCTCTGCACTCCAGAGCCTTGTAGCTTGCCCTTCTCACGTAACCTGGGACAAAAGTCATTCCTGTTTTGTGTGACAGGCACAGGTGCCAAATTATTTCATATGCAGAACAAACACTTCATTACATCCCTCTTCATCCCTAGCATGCCAAATAATTTAATGCCTAATCCATAACTGTTGCATCCTGCATACTATCAATTAAATTACTGATTTTTCCTATATGCTACTTCTTGTAGTCCTTACCCCTTAACAAAGAATGTAGAATTCTATTTATATTATAGTTTATACTTTAAATGAGATGAACAGAAAGATTATTGGTAATTCTTCCTGACTTGTTTGATCACCCCTTTTGGTCTTACCTTTTTTATATTTTTTTATGCAATCTCCCTTTTCAAGATTCATTTGCTAAAAGTCAAGCATTCTCTTTCACTTCCTTTCTTATTCTAAGTAATAAAAACAGATAATTAAATAAAAAAGTCTTCTAAGTCTTTGTGTCTTATTTTCCTTCAAATACAACATGAAAATAATTATAATTACCTGTAAGATTATCAAGATTTATCTCAATGTCTCTAAAGTCTTTCCAAGGTGAAAACAAGTTCAACTACTATCGGAAAACTTCCAAAATGTGAATTTAAGTGATCCTTACACTTGCCATTGTCGAGCCACAGCAAGATGACGAATAGCAAGCATATCACTGCAAAGTCTAAATTTACCAGCTGTACCTAATAGTACCTCTAAATATTCCAGGTAGCCTTACAATAAGTTAACTTTTTGTGTTGTTGATTAATACAAACATTCAACCATAAGTTTGCAAAGGAAAATATTTCTTTAAGAAATCCATATATCAGTTCTTGGAGACTACTGACAGAATAAATTTCCACTGAAATGGCTGCACCAGACATCTTACAAAGTCATATATTCTCTGGCAGCAAAGGACTTTTTCTTTAAATGTAAACAAATGTCAGTTCATATTCTGAGTTTGCTCCTTTGGGAGTTACGCAATTACTCTTAAATGAATTAAATATGTTTTTATACCTCCTGAAAACCTTATAAAGATGTTTTTCCCTGAAATGGATTAAATGCACAGTGATGAAGGAATGTTATGATTTCAAATATAATTAACTCAGAAAGCATAGTGTAAGACACAAGACTAGCTCTTTGTGAAGTCTCAGCTTTTGAGTTTTCACTTAAAAATTAAGGCATTTATTTAAATTCTTTCACATAATGGCTCATTTTCTAACTGTCTTTCAGTATCTGGGTTTCTTTTAGGATTGAGGCAGCAAACCATTAAATATTGAGAGCTTTTGTAAAACAAAATAGCTTTTTGAAGCATTTTGAAGGAGGGTTCTAAAATTTCATCAAATTACACTTCTCTAGAAAGAAAGCTGTTAAGCAATAATGAAGTAGTTTTTCCATCCAAGTATAAAACTGCAAGAGAGACATCATGGCAGACTTCCAGCTTAATTCCCAAATTCAATCACTTGTTTCTTCAGTTTCTTTAATTAGGCCAATAGAGAATCTGCTGAGTTGCAAAGTTCAAAACAATATGTCATGGCCCACTTTAAAAGAAAGTGATCTCTTTATCCCAGCACGACACCAGAGCAATCAAAAAACACTCAGAGGCAGTGGTGTAAACAAGATGCATGCCCTTAAAACACTGGATTCAAATGATCAAACAACCTGTACAGGACAGAGCACAGACAGGAAAAGCCACAGCTGTGAAAGTTACCAGAACAGTCTGTCAGTCAGCAATGCTTCGCAAAATTGAAACAATATGCTTAACTGAACTGGGAAAACAGCACAGAGAACCCTAATGTTTCCTGGAATCAAACCCAAAATAAAACTAAAATCACCAGCTACAGCCTGCTGCAGCTGCACATGTTGCAAAGTAGAAAAGAAGAAAAGGAGAAAAAATAGGAAAGAATAAAAGAGAGAAATAGTTACTAGAGAAATAGGAAAGATGAGAGATAGTCACCACCTTAAGAACTCCATACGTAGTAACATGTGTTTCTTTGTCTCGTGGGTGTCCACACACAACACACAAACACAAGACAATGCAAACATACAAGGACCAACACAGAGAGATGCAGACAGAGTGGACAAAACCAAGACAGTTCCTGACTTTTGCGGGGATTTTGAAACTCTCCATCCCCGCTCTTCACCGGATCAGGTGGGAGAAGGACTGGTAAAAGGCTCAGGCATATCCCTCATCCCTAGACAAGCCTGGATGTGCTCTTCAGCGCTTCTGGTCTTGCCATTTGGGCTGGGGGCAATCATCTGCTTTGAGCCAGTCAACCCATGCCATGTAGGGTCCATACACATTAAGTACTGGAAAATTATCTGTCTTCTTCCTTACCTTGCTGGCCTTCAAATGATATGAAGAATAACATTACTTTAGTTCTGACCCATTCCTCAGAGAAAAAGAAAATCTATTTCCTTACTCACATTGAGTACTGCTATCTCGAAATAATCCTGTCACTACGTGTTGAAGTTAGCAGGCCATAAAGAGAAGGAAAAATAAAGATCTGTGCAGGCAGTAATTCAGGCAACACTGGTTAAGTTTCATTTCTGAGTATTCATGTAAGCAGTTTTCTGATCTCCAGTGACTCTTGCAATCCAAAAAATCTGCCCTCCTTTTTTTTACAGAAATTAGATGCTTAACTTTTACCACTGATGCCAAAGGAATAAACAGGTATGAGTTACTCTCATTTTCAGTGAGAGCAGGCTACTAAAGCAGAGGTGAAGAAAGAGCAGAATTCATAGGGAGAACACACTCAGGGACAAACATTGTCATGCTTGCACTGACCCTGGACCATGAGCAGGCTGGGACAGTCTTCAGAATGAGCAGTCTTCAGAAAGCTGGAGTTCCTTAACCAGGCAGGCATATCTCACAGTTTTGCCTGACCTTGGACTTTTACATCTTCCAGACTGCCAGGCCAGGGACCTGTTGGAAGCTGGCTGCTGTCAGCTAGAGAGATGTTGAGGGTAGCTGCACCCACACATCCCCACCAGACACCACTGGTCTTGCCTGTGATGGACGGCATCCTCCAAGCAGTGCAGTCAAAATCCTCTGTCTCTGTACCCTGCTGACTCCTCTGGTGGCAGAGAAGTCTCTTTGTTGTTCTTGGGCACGCTTAGTTAACTTACCCAACAGTTTCAGCGTTCTTCAGTCATATGAAATAACTGAATTTTCAAGAGCAGAAACACAAAGGACCGTTAATGAAAAGTGGGCACAGAAAGAAAGACTTGTCCATGAGTTTGATTCAGCAGCTACTGAAGTGAATTTCCCTGTTGATTGATTAGGAAAGGAGCTAGGTTCTTTTCTCCCTGGTTTGTGAAGTTCCAACATTACATTTCATCCAAATAACAGAGGATATCTCCTGTATAGATGACTAAACCCAAGAAAAAACTACCTAATTAAAAAGGAAAGGGCATTTTAAATAATTCTACCTAATTAGATGTAGAATGTTAAAGAAATCATTTTACTACTTCCTGCACATAAGTTGAGGGAAGTATATTTCTAACACATCCTGTGACTCTAATCCATTTTCCTTTCAGAAGGAAACAAATACATTGTTTTCAGTTTCTTTCAGACTTAGTGATAATGTATGCCAACTTCCAAGAGAAATTTTGGTCCATCTGAGTTAATACTGTCACAGAAGCACCCAGAAAACAGAAAAACAGCCACTAAAAATGAACACTCATTCCAACCAAAATCACTTAGCACTCTGACAATGTAAACCACAAGTTCAGATGTCAGGTGGGGATATTAGTACAGAACCAACTTAAGATTTCCTAAGTTGTGTGATCAATCCTTTAGAAGAATGACCCAAAATATGCACAATCATTCACTAACAAAAGGAAATATCTCTCTCAATGATACAGTACCCAGAAGATAGAACTGCTTACCCAAAAGAATGAGGGCTCACTCAAGGATATATCCAGAAAAAGCAGTGAATTACTGATGGGAGGATGGAGGTACTCAATCCCAAAAGATTCCTTGGGTAGAATCCCAATCCTAAGGAGAGAGTTTCCGGTCACAGACCAACTGCTTCATGGCTAATAACTCAAAGGAGATCTCTGACCCTTTTATACGTAGTCGAGTCTGCCCTGTGGTCAATTCTTACTTGCTGGGGACACACATCTTTGGAGATTTTGAGCCTGGCAACTGTTCCTTACTTCCTCCTCCTGAATGATACAGGGGAGGGGATGGGGAACAAGGATTTTGATCAGTTCATCATTGACCTTAGTGTTCTCTGCAGTGAAAGAACACCTTCCCTCCATTCCTCCTTTCTTCCCAAAAAACATAATCAGGTTTCAACAGCTGGAAAGCCCCAGTCTTTGTCAGATCTTTGGCAAGCCCTAGTTTTTGTCGGGTTATTGTCTTTGCAAGGGCAGTTGCACCTGCCACGAATACATTCACTAGAACTATTTTTTGCCTTCTGAAACATTTTTCATCCCTACACTGAAAAAAACCCTTGATAGATAATGTAGCTATGTCATACTCCATTTATTAAGTTCCTTTTAATGAATTAGAGTTAGCCTGATAACGTTTACATGGTAACCCCTTAAGCTCCCTAAGCGATGAATATCACTTCACAGTTTTTGTATCAGAAATCGTACTTCAGCTGGAGACGTGCGGAGACAATACCATTAATCTTTAGTCTTGAAGATGTTTCATATGATTGAGTGTTGAAATGACATAATACCACAGCTTCCTTTAGGAAAGTCTAAACCTCATGGGTGTTGCACTGTATTCCAAGGCGGTGTACTCCATTTCCACCACATATTGATGTACTAATTCACTTTTTCCTTATCTGCCACATAAACTCTATATGCAAAGTTTAGTGTTCATACATTCTTGAAAGAAGATTTAAGCTCTGAAATAGATCAGGTTCAATGTAGCTAATGAAAACTTTTAAGTGACAGTACCAGTACATTCTTAATGCGTACAATGACAGGCAAACTGTGGTTTTAAATTCATGGCTGTTAGAAAGTTATTAATCTTTCTGTTCTTATCCTTCTATGATTATCCAGTGCATTATGTCTCACATCTATCTCTGTGTGATTTTTCAGGGTATGGAAATAAGCTTTTTTACAGTTAAGAAACTATAGTGAAGTTTATTACCAAACAATGTTTGTAACATTATTATTACACCTTGTTCTAAGTAATCTTCAGTGGTTTATCTCTTTTAAATACTACTCTTCATTTCTATATTAATGAAGTTCGGTGTTATTTTACATTTTGGATTATTTTGTCTAGTTCCATAATTCAACTGTTGAAAAGAAATATTAAATAAAGCATATGTCAAACAGAAGTTTTTGGGCCAAAATTCTTATGTTTGAACAGAGTAAGTACAGAAATCCATGTGATTTTTGAAGTGACAACTGTTAACTCGGTTTACATATGCTTTATCTTTAATTATCTATGTAGATTGGATAAACTGCCTTTGCATATAAATAGACATTTAAGCATACAGTTACCTGATTGGCATGTGCAATCAGGGTAACTGATCTTGTAAAGTAGGTATGCAAGTGTATGTCTAATAGATCTAAAACACAGCTTTATAAAATCTAGTTAATTCTCAATAATCTTTTTATAATAGAAGCAATCTGCTCCTTTGCTCAGAATAGCAAGCTACCAAAAATAGACCTGCATTTTCTGCACAGTCTTATAAAGATAGGCTAAACATCTTGCCCTTCAGTTCAAAAAATGAAAGTGTGAAATCAGGGATATCCAAAGATCAATAGAAAAACATCAGTCAAATCAAGAATTTACTTTTGACCAAACTGCTTTACCTGAAAAATAATTTTCTTAGCCACAGTTCCAACCTTTTCTGCTTAACTTCATGATGGTAAAATTGACAAAAAAAGGTAGTGTATTTATATTTTTCCCTTCACATCACCTTCAGAGTAAATGAAGTTTTAAATAAATGTACTATGAACCTGCAAACTATATGTATTACTGCTAGCTTTGATTTTAAAAGAAAAACTGAGAACTTTACTTTCAGTGTGTTACTGATAACTAAGATTTCCTTGATTCGTCAGTGATACGTAGCGTCATTTCACGCTCTCATATCTTTCATGCATATCTCATATTTCACATAAAATAACAACTGCTGTTTTCAATAATGAGTTATGGAATAGTAGAAGAGAGAGAAGTACTAAGAGACGAGTAACAACAGAGTTTGTCAAAGACGTTTCAGGATAATAAGTGATTTGTTTTTAAAAAATAATAATAAAAAAATTGTTCTTGAGAATGGAAGAGTAACTGCAGTCTGATGGTGCTTCTCCACAAAAGCACAGTTTCTATAGATGCTATTCCCTTTGAACAGCATGTGCTAGTGGTCTGTCAGATCACTGGGGGCAAGTCAGAACAAAGGTGAAAATGAACCTTCTAGCTCTCTTTCACATTTCCTTCTCCTCTGAAAAGACCACTTCTGTGCTATCTTTAAAAGAACTAAGAGCTCTTCCATCTGCTTTTAGGCTGCAGAGGCCACCAAAAAGCATAAACCTTGTTGAAGAACAGCATACGATAAATGAAAGTATAATATACTTTTTCTCCATCTAGAACGCTGAGATAGTGAGTTAGGTGAGAGGCACGTGTCATCTCTGTGCTACTACATAAAATGAAAAATTATAAATTTTGGGCAGTGAAGTATACATAATCAGATACCTCAGACAAAGAACTGAGCAGACAAAACTAAAAATGATGTTGGTGTAGAAAGAAGCTGACTATTACTAATTACAAGGGAAGAATCCTGGCAAAAGGCAGATGGGAGAGGTAATACCTTCACCTCAGAATTTGGAGTCAGTCATAGATCATCATCATCATATGCTGGTCTTTCACTTGTCTCTTACTTGTTAAATAAAGACCTGAAAAATAAATGTATTTGTACACAAATAACAATCTATTTATTTTATAGAGTTTTGCACTTTGCTGTCAGCTAATTAAATTCTGTCTAACTGAACGAAATATGATTGACTGTAACCTATAGCTGTTCCCTGCAAACCTGCCTACAAATAGCTGCTCCAGGATAGTAAGCATTCTGACACTCTAAAACAGAGTCAGCAACAGAAACAGACAACCGTTGAAAATTTAATCTTAACAAGACTTCCACTGAACTCATGGGGATACTATTTTTAATTAGAAAAAATGTCAGAATCTGAGTAGCTTGCTTTGCAAAGTTCCCTAAGTAACATCTGATTAAAAGACATAAGGTGGATAGTTTTATTTTCCCTTTAGGAAAGTCAGTAGCTTTAGGAATTATTATTTCCTTCATAAGATACATTTAGTCATCAAAATGACAGGCTTGTCAGACCATGTTGGCATGTGGCAGATTCCGCTATATATTTTTTAGTTTTTATAGGTTTCTTTCCTACTAATGTGTCAAGAAAGAACACACTGCCAGGCAGTGCATTTTATTATGAACAATATCAAAATTTAGCCATAGAGTTAAGAAACTAATGCAGACCATTCATGTGTATAATGGTGCATTGGGACAGAATACACTCTCAGAAGAGTTGTGATGATACAAAACAGGGAAGAGTGATTCACCAGTGGCAGTGTTGCCATTCAGAGACACCTTGAAATGCTGTGGAAACTGGCAGAGTAGAACTCCATAAAGTTCCACAAGGACTATGGAAAAGTATTGTATCTGGAGGTGAATAATTTCCGATAGCAGTACAGGCCAACCATCTGGGAAGCAGCTTTGCAGAAAAGGCCCTGCGGGGTGTCCTGATGGAGAGCAAGTTCAGTATGAACCAGCAATAAGCATTTGCAGCAAAGAAGGCAGACTCTGGGGCTGCACTAGGTAGAATGCTGCCAGTGGATTGAGTGAGGTGATCCTTCCTTCAGCACTAGTCACATATCACTGGGTTTTGTGTCCAGTTCTGGGCTTCCCACTACCAGAGAGACATGATCATACTGCATTGCGTATAGAGAATGGTCAGAAAGATTATAAAGGGACTGAAAAGCTTTTAATACAAGAGGCTAAGAATGCCAGGACTGCATGTTCTAGAGAAGAGAAGGTTTAGGGGTATCCCTACGTATTAAAAACTCATGATGGTGAGAGGTGAAGAAGGTGGAGCCAGGCTTTTTTTCAGTGGTGCCCAGTAACAGGACAAGGGACAAGGGGTGAAAATTGAAATGCTACTTAAAGATACGGAAGAAAATTCTGCTGTAAGGGTTGTTAAGAACTGGAACAGGTTGGATGGAGAGACTGTGGACACTCCCTCTTTGGACAAAAGCCAACTGCATGTGCTCCTGATCAATCTACATTAGCTGACTCTGAGTTGAGCTGTAAGGATTTGTCTACGTGGCCTACAGAGCTCCCTTCCAGGCTCATTTAGATTTTGATTCTGTGAATATATATTTCTGGGGCAGTAAAAGAAAACAAAACTGTGGTGTGGGTTGGTATTTTTTTTCTTCTTTTTAGTAATTTAAAGTAAACTTATATGTAAAATATAATAACAGATTTTGCTTCAGGTGGCTGTTACACTGAAACTAAAATCACTCATACAGTTTGCGATGTATAAGAGCACCCAGGCTTCTATATCCTCCTGGAGGCAGCAGGTTGACACTTCTTTAGAATATTGTTATGAGTTTAACCATTCAAAATTAGGAGGAAGAAAGCAAACAGGTGACAGCACTGTATGTTAATGTGTTC
This sequence comes from Phaenicophaeus curvirostris, assembly GCF_032191515.1. Classification (NCBI taxonomy): domain Eukaryota; kingdom Metazoa; phylum Chordata; class Aves; order Cuculiformes; family Cuculidae; genus Phaenicophaeus; species Phaenicophaeus curvirostris. The sequence continues at coordinate 81,722,889 of NC_091394.1, read as the reverse complement.
TTTTTGTTTCTACTGTGCTTTTTTATGTATTTGTTTTTAATCAACAATGCAGATTCTAGTTATACTATGTACATCTCTAAAATTAACAAGGGCTGTTGTTCAAAATTATAATGAGATCTCAAGAATTGTCCGGTAGGACCATATGAAAAGAAAAAATGAGAAAATTTACTCAAAAACCTCCATTTATATTTTCTTCAGGCAGGCTGTACAAACTGAAATCTAAGCAAGAAGAAGTAATATGTGCCTCAGTAATGTACTGGAGATTAATAGAAAATTCAGTGATCTGATACTGCATTAAATGGGAATGCTGGAAGCACGTGTCTTGAACTGGGGTCCCAAAATAGAAAGCTGATGGTATTGTCTTATGTACTGCTGTGACAATATAAAAAGAAAACCAACATTTACAAGGACTACTTCTATGATTCTGAGTTCAAAATAAAGCAAGTTATGAAATTATTTCATTTAGACTTGTTGATAATTAGGTATTAGGAAGAAGAAAACTGAAAAAATGTTGATACTTAAATTTACAGTATAAAATTGAGATTCGATGTAATATATTAAGCTACACGTGAATTAAATATTTTCCTTTTCCTAATGGCTATTACCTGAGGCTATTACCTATACTTAATTGAATTATCCTAAGTTTGAAATAAATATTGTTTTTAGTCCTCAGGAAAATCTGAGATCACAAAAGCAAAACATGTACAATTAAAATGTATAAAAATGAGATGATCTAAGAAATGTAATAATAAAATTTACAGACAAATGCAGAAGAAATGTAAAAATATAGAAAAAACTTTAAATATCAGAAATTTCTAGGTACGCTTAAAAAGAATGCTCAAAAAAGTTGAAACTCAAATGGAAGTGTGGAAAACAAGAACATGAGGAATATTTCTAGATTTCTTTGTATTATATTTGAAGATAATTTAAATTAAAAATTGAGTTTATCAACAAACAGTACTGAACAAACTTAACTTCATTCCACTTTCTTCTAGAAATTTTATTGATTCAATAATTACAAAATCTGTGAAGATCTTTAGGAAACATTCAAATAAGTGAAATCATGAGATACTGTAATTATTTTATTCATTAAAGAGTACGGATTTGGTCTTGCTTGTACTGCATTTCTACCAAAGACTTAATAATATACATTGTTCTAGATATCCTGCAGAAAAATAATCCCAATTCCCTGTGCCAAACCTTATGATCCAAAATTTAGGTACTGAGTGATTGAATATCTTACTAGACAGTGCGTTCCAGAATTGGAATAAATTTGGGGAGATAATAACCATGCTGCTGGCACTCCATCCTTTACAGCTTTGAGTGAAAACGAGCTTAAATAAAGCTTATTTACTCAAGTGAAGTCATTAATTTATAATAGCTAAGGATCTTAGCCATACTGGCTGAGGCTCTGGCACATACATCTTTTATGGCAGTATATCTCAGAGAACATGAGTAACTAGAATTATTGTCTCTAAGCGACTAATAATTTGTGTTTTTCTTCTCTGGCTCAAATAAAAACAGGTACATGAAGGCATTTAATTTTTTCATATTTTCTGATTCTCCCTTGTACCCATTCTAATAAGGATGGGGGCTGTCTATTTGTACCGCTTGAATACTGGAAGACAGAGAAGTTAATCATGCTATTCACAAGTTCCATATTGCACCATAACATGGCTTAGTCTCCTCTGCAAACTCTGGACAGCTTCTTAGTTCCAAGATAACCTCTGTGAATCTAGTGAACTTTGTGATGGGGGAGGAATTGAAAGATAATAAAATATATAGAAAATGCATTTTTTTGTTTTGGAAAATAACCATCAGATTAAGCCTCTAATTTTTTATGCCAGTGATCTACTAGATTTGAATTCCATTAATTTTTCACAATACTTCATAAGAATTGACTGATAAAATCTTTAGTATGGAGAGGTTAGGATTTCAGAAGTTTCCTTTGTGCTGTAAATATGGAGCAGTGTAATTCCTATTCCATTTATTCTGGTAAGTCTAATTACTGGATTCATATATTACAAGCAATATATAGAGAATGACTCAAGGCACTAGAAAATAACAATAGTAATAGTTAATAGTAATAATAATACCAGTAGTAATGCTGGCTTCTGGCCTTTTCAATGTCTAAATTAACTGGAAATAGAAATAAAAAATAGACCATAATTTTCTCTCAAAATAAATATTTCTTTGTTTTTTTTACTAGATACCTATCTTCGTTCTTGGCTATTCCTCTTTCACATTTAGTTTAATGGCTCTTTTGTCTATATGTGATAGCCTTTATGAAAACAAATTAGCAAACTCAATGCAAGAAAAATATCAAAACTCCTATTGACTTAGAAGCTTGGTACGTCCCTATCTGTCCAGTACTTATCCAGAGGCAATTCAGACCTGCAGCTTACTCATACTTAATTGTATTTTACTCCCCAGCTAATTCCATTATGCAGCAGAGGTATTTCCAGAAGTACATTATCACTTCATAAATGAAAGGAAAGCAGAATTGGGCCCTCTACTAATTTGAATACTTGTTTTACTGAAAGCGATTTGGCTTCTGCCAAGGTAAAGGTCATTTATATTTTAACAAGCAATTGTCCTCTCTCACTGAAGCAGGAGAATTCTATGATACAGAATTCTGTTTGCACTCTGTCTCCATATGTGCAGAGGTATACAAATCACTGTATTTTTCGGTCTTCTATAAAATGCAGAGAAAAGTTAGGTCTCAGTCCTGTGGAAGTTCACTTTCATCAGTTTTCTCTATGAGGCCTTTAAAATCATGGACTATATTTAAAAAAAATATAGGAAGAACAAATTACAGTGCTTTTTTTTTTTTTTTTTTGATAGGGGGGAAAAACCCAAACCAACACTCCCTTTTCCCTAAAAAACAAACCCAAAACAACTAGCCCAAACAAGCACAACTAAAACTTGGTATTTGTTTTTAAATAATGAATACTGAATATTGTAGTTCAACTAAACTGTTAAGCCACATTCTAACCCTGATTTATTGAAACCTCTTGTGGTTTATCTTTTCAGCCAATTTTGATCTGATGACTCAGAAGGGCTTCCAGAAATCAAGAAATGCAATATCAATATAGATTCCAGGTAAGATGAGTATGCTTACAGATCCATGAGCAGTAAGAAAGACAATAACTAAAAACCTTTCTTAAGTGCAATTACACGTAGTCTTAAAAGATGGAAAATACTTTCAGAGTATTCCTGCAGCTGTGGGCAAAGTTAACAAGCTAAAAGAAGGCACGGATTATAGAAACACAGGTAAATTATTTCCAGACAGCCTAGGAATAGGCTGGGTAGGTTCCTAGGAATGCACTACCCTACTTACTCCTAACTGTAATCTGTTCTGGTAACAATCATGTTTAAATAGCAATTTTTAAACATGAGAAGAAAGGAGTAGGTGAGAAGTAGCCTCTAGACAGGTAGATCAGCAGGACACCAGCCATTTCAAGACTGCTTAACTGCATTGGTAATTCAGACTCAAGAACTTCTTCCTAAAATGAGTACTTGGCTTCAGTTTCAGTTCACTTATTTTCTCTTATATTTTAGCTTATCTTCTGCATTTTTCTGTCTTATATAACTTGAAGTTAAATTTGTAAGCTCTCACACAGAAACTTAAGATTTTTCACATCTTCCACCTTCTGTAGATATCCCCACATTCCAGACCTGAAAGAGACTCCATCATCCCTGCAATCATAGTTAACTAAATACTAGAGAGGTCCTGGACCACTTTGATTTACACTGTGGGAAATGAAGAGAAACATGCCTGTATACCAGATAAAACACAAGTTGTTTTGAAACTCATAGTTTTTTAGACTAGAAAGACCTATGCTTTTTGTTCATCTGGGTTTACCACTCTCTCAGCAAAGGCCAAAGTTTCCGCATAGTAAATTCTCCAGTCAGCCTATTGCAGTTTCAGATAAAACGTACTTATTTTTCAGCTCTTAGAAATGTTTTCTTTCCTGAAAATTCTGGCTTGGATCTTTTGATCAGTTTTGTTCTATCTCATCCTCATTACTTTTACTAGAAATGTAGACCAGAGGAAGCAGATTATAAATATGGACTTTCAGAAACATCTTTTCACCAACTGTAATAAATAACACTCACAATTTTATTATTTTCTCTGGGTATTTTTACCTTATTTCAAAGTCTATGCATTTTTACTCTTTTCAGCAAAATTGCCACCTCATTATTTCTTTGCTGGTTAAATAATTCAGATGCACAGAAAATATGTTAATATGTAGTCTATTTTCTGTAATCTAAGTCTCTATTACTTCAGTAAATAAATTTCATGTAATTTTTCATATACTTTATGTTAAGTTTCAGTTCTACCATGGCTGACATTTCAGAAGATAGAGGATCTGCCCCAAAGCAAACATTTCAGCAGTTTTTCTGTTGTTGTTTTAAGCTTTGGGAATTTCAATGCTGAAGATGGCTCATCTGCCTTTTCTGAATATTAACTGTCTAAATACTAAATCAGGCTGGAGACCAATTTCTTTAAAAAGTCAGCTATACACAATGAATCTTTTATTCTTATTTTCATGACACTGGGCAGTAGTCATCATGATAAGCCACTTAATCCTCAATCTTGTATCTTCAGCTTACTCACTGACTTGTTTTAGGTTGCTAGGACATGTCACTAATGTGGAACACACTAGTTTAAAAGATTTTGAGATATACACCAGAGCAGAACAGGAACCACAAAGTCTATCAAGCCCCTGTTCTATTGTGAGTTCTTTCACTTCAGTTTTAGTTATGCCTGTGAATGACATAAATAGAGCTATAACCTTGTATCTTGAATGAGCAGAGCAACCAGCACCTCCTGTGAACAGAGAATACTCTCCGGAATCATAGGGGTTTTTTCAAATTTAACAGGGAAATAGGAAAGAAATTGTTCTCCTGAGGTCCCTTTGCCCTTTTATTTTCATAGCTCTTCTGAGCCACAGGTGTTTAATTTGACCATATAGTAATTTATGTCTGATATTCCAATTCTTATGTACTAGCATTTTTTTGAATGAAGTTAATCTCCTTATTCATAATAGTAACATAAAATTGAAATCTGAGAAAATAAAATAGGAAATGAAGACCTACTGACTAACTGCTTTTCAGAAAGGATTACAGGTGTTGTATATTACGTAGAAATAGTTCAAATGTATATTTTTCACATGAAATTAGTTCGCATCTATAGGATGTTTAATTTTTAAGCATCAGGTGCCAATAAGAAATTCTGCTACCGAATGGATGTTTTACATATGATTGCCAGTTTTCTCTTTAGCGGATTTCTAAAAATACAACAAAGTTAATTCTTACCATGTAAAACAGAAACATCTTATTCAGAAAATTTATAATTAACTAGGGAGATGGTAATAATAGCTAAAAGCTCTTCCTACGCTAGGGGATGTATTTCCTTCTCTTTAATTTTCTGCTTTTGTGCAGCAGTTTTGCTGACATGAACTTAAGAATTGCTTTGTGCTGTATTTCACACTAAAACATAGAAATTTTCCAATATTTTTTTCAGAAAAAAGAGATCTGAAGACTCTCTACAACAGCATTTCTGTGAGCTAGAAACTATATACTACCGACAGATTGTTTTATAATCAAGACTGATAATGGGAGAATTGAAAGCCAAGGGACTATGTTCTTCTAATGCAGAGATAAGAAGTTAAATTGAAGTGCTGATAATAAGAATGGAATAAGTACTGTAATCATAGTACATAAATTACACATACACAATATCAAAGATTATTTAAATCATTTAACAGACACTTCTGTGTACATTTTTCTTCTCACTGTTATGTGATGGGTTGCTCTGAGTTTGAATGGTCCAGTGTCTTTCTTTGAGTAGCTATTAATGCCATTCAAACAGAAAGGGATAAGAAATAATGACTCATTTTCTTTAAAAAATGCTCAGGATAAGAAACTGAAGTGTTTATCTCAAGGATGTATATTGAAGTTTTAAATCATTAGAGTGTGCAAGCAAAAGACTAAGGGTAGGGAAATAGAAATTGATTAAAGCTAAAATACAATTTTGGTACATCAATAGGTGCCATGTAAGCTGGAGATAAGATTAAAAAAATAAATTTTAAATTTGAGGATGGGGATGCAAAGCAAATACATTTCTCAGGTTAGTTCTTGGCATATGATGTAAAACCATGACTATCTCATTAGGCATTGTCTGAAATGGGCATATACTGCTAGTCATAGAGAACTAAATAAAGAATAATGACAAAAAAAAGAAGATATTGGTGACATTCTAAAAATGAGTATGAATGTCAGCTTATTGCAGGAATGATCATCTTTCCTACATCAGTGAAGATCTGTTTTGTAGCACAGTTATTCCAACTTGATAGAATCAGCAAATCATAGAAGGCTTTTGGTTGGAAGGAACCTTAAAGATCATCTAGTTCCAAGCCCCTACCATGGGCAGGAACACCTGCTACTAGATCTGGTCTAAATCTACCCTCTTTTAGCTAAAACCATTATCCCTTGTCTTATGACTACAATCCTTGATAAAAAGCCCTGCTCCAGCCTTCCTGTAGGTCCAATTTTAGTACTGCAAGGCTACAGTAAGGTCTCCCCAGAGCCTTCTCTTCCCTAGGCTAAACAACCCCAGCCTGTCCTCATACAGGAGGTGCTCCAGCCATCTGATCATCTTTGCGGCCCTTCTCTTGACTGGCTCCAACAGATCTGTGCCCTTCCTGTGCTGAGGACTCCAGAACTGAATGTAGTACTCCAGATGAAGTCTCAGGAGAGCAGAATACAGGGGCAGAATCACCTCCCTCACCCTGCTGGTCATACTTTTGATGTAGTCCAGGATACAGTTAGTTTTCTGGGTTGCAAGCACACATTGCTGGCTCATGCTGAGCTTTTCATCCACCAGCATCCCCAAGTCCTTCTCTTCAGGGCTACTCTCAATCCATTCTCCACCTAGCCTGTATTTGTGCTTGGGATTGCCCCGATCCACATGCAATTTCTGAGTGTTCTTTGCAAGAGTGAAGTTAAGTAGTACAGAAAGTGGCACAGAAATCTATTCTGAATATGTCATAGAAGTGACATTACTGTTTAACCACATGGAGGCTTTTAACCAAAATCATGATAAAAGCTCAAACTCTTAAATACTCTGCAAAATCAAGTTTTACTCAAGGCATTACAGCAGGAAAGAAAACAAATTATTAATCAACAAGAAGCTAACAGCAACAGCTTGTAAAAGAAATGTGTTTAACCATTACTATAGAGAATAAGTGTAGTGATTAAAAAAGATACATCACCAATGGTTTTCCTATCATCATTCAGATCCACAGTCGCTCTGGGGAGGACCTTTCTTTTTTGCAGCAAGGATTTGGAGAGGCTATCTCAGCAACTGGGAACTCTAGACAGTGCATCCATTCCTATGTGAAGTCTCCCAACCATTGCTGTGAGGGACTTAGCTTTTATACCACTGAACAAACAACTTTACCCCAAAAATGTTAAGTCTCTGGCACCAACTGCTTAGTGCCTCTCTTTCTCATGCTTTCTTGCACCAAGAATAGCACAGTACAATCACACTGAAAATTAAACACTTTCTCACGCTCTTATTTATTAAGAATAGCACAGCGCAATTTTACTGATAATAACAATATGAAAAATTGCAGATTGAATGGTACACATAGCAATGTCACTTCATATTACTTAATGATGTCTTCTGTCTGTTTGCTTTACGTTCTTCCTTTTTTCCTTGTTTATGAACCTGTCATTGTATATTGCAAGTTCAGTTTGTTATGTAGTTAATTACCCAGGTAGTTCATTTAAATATATATTTCCTATGTGGATCTATTTATATTTTCCATGTGAATTAATTTATGATGAACTGAGAAAAACTGCATATGCATGTGCAGATTGAAGTTAACATCATGGTTTTAAGGTTAGGTGGTTTCTAGGATAATCATACTATTCATAGATCTATGTTCCTAACCACATTACTGAAACTCTTGAAAAGCCATAACTACTTTAAACTTTTTCACATTGCAGGTCTACCGATGCCTAGATATTTATCACTGTGCAAGTCACATATGTCTCAGTTTTGTCATTAAGCTGTCACTGGATAAAATACAGAAAGAGTTTGAGAGCAGAAACTTTAACCTTGGTTTCCTTAACCTACCTACAACTCTGTCCTACTTTCTAGCCAGCATGTTCCATTTTGATCTCTCTGTAACATTTCCTTCATCCTTTCTCCAAATATGACTTCAGTTTCTTAATTGAACTTGATTTATTTTCTTGTTAAAGGCAAATCTTTCTCTGGAGAAATGGATAGTGCTTCTTTATATGAATCAGACTAGCACATATCTAAAGGGGGTGGCATCTTATAGGGGGAGAAGAGTTCTGGTACAATCTCCTTCAGCAGCTTTCCTGAGGCTGAGATTTAAAATAATACTTTATGAAAAATGTGTGCACCATTCTGGTTACTTTAAAAAAAAGTTCTTTAAAAGAATGATCACCTTCCTTTAGTAAGTCTTGCAGGAGAAAGACAGAACATACCCAATATGGGTGGGACAAATTCTCTTTAAAAGTATTCTAATTACCTATTGAGAGCAATATGGATAACCTATTTGGATTGGATTTTGAAAATCCTAAATTACATCATTGGATTGGGTATTTAGGCTTAAACATTTGTGATGAGCCATGTAGAGTTCAAGGAATCCCAAAACCCAGCTCATCATCTCATACACATCTGAAATAAAGTGTCTACATATTTATATTGAAGAAAATGAGGAAAATAAATGGAATAACATATAATTTATTGCATTTGTTTTCCTCCATTTCTATTACAATAAGCAGCCAAGTTAAAATCAAGAATAAATACTCCTGAAAAATATATAGTCAGGCCTTGACAAATATTTCCACTATATACATGGATTTGTTTTATTTAGAAAAACATTGTTTAAAAAATGCATCTGAATTATTGAAAATATTGATTGCAGAAAAATCCAGCAAAACTTAGCCACTTACCAGGGATCCAAGAAAGCAATGATAAATGAATTTGTAAGTGAGATAAACCTGAAAAGAAAATTCAGCCTCATTGATGTCTAATGCTAGTAAGTAAAAGTATCTCAAATTTCAATGCTTCTTACAGCCTGTTTGTTGAAAAGACTGTGCAGGCATCATAATTATGTTATTAGATTATAGAAAAAAGCATAATAATGATCATTTTTAGCATTTATATAATATCTTTCATTCAAGGATCTAAAGCTATTCATAAATGTTAGCCAATAAAATATGATTACAATTTCCTTTCTGTCGCAGACAACAAAGTTGTCTTTCTTGATAAGTGCCTTTCATTTACTGTCGTAGGATGATGGGTGTGAAGTGGGAAATTTCTTCTAATTAATATTACTTCTGCAAATTCATCTTTTGTACTTTGTCATTTTTGGAGGCTATGCAAACATTGATTTTATGCCTGTAGCATATCACATACAAAGGCATCTCTGGGAGTTCCACTGCCATTTGTGTAAAGGTGTTTTGCCTCTCCTTGGACATGTAGTATGTTCCATACTAAACTGATAGGAGCAGGATGAAATATCTTTTTCTAGTCCTTGACCTGTGTCATACACTTCATGTACATCATGTTTTCTGTCTATTACCTCCTTTCACAACAGTGGAACATCATAGAAAATTTTCGTTAGACCATCCATGATGCCTTATGAAAATCTAAGGAAACAAAGTACATTTTTCATGCAATACAAATCTTCTGAGTGTTCAGGATTACTTTTGAGGTTCATTACATCGAAAGGACCCTCTTTACAGTAAAAAGTACATGGAAGATCCAATAAATGCTTACTATGGTCCTGCCTCAGTTTTCTCACTGTTCTATAGCTGGGCAAGATTGAACATGTTCAGAATATTACCACCAAGCGACATTCAGTTCAGCCTGATCACATAATAAAAATAATATCAATAACTGCTCATATGTATGCTATCATGTTTTGGAATCAGCTATCTATGTATCACTCCATATAGATGTTTCTCAATATTTTTTTTCTATACTGGTGTTTAAATAAATTGATAAATATAACAATAATTAATTCTTAATTATTTTTCTGTTAAGTACATTAATTTATTTTATAATAATCTTTCATTTTATGTTAAAAACTTTTGGGGACAGGCACATCAATGTGCAATCACAGGATATTTTGCCCTGTCTGGTTATACATCTAGCAAATATGACATGGGAAAAGGGATTTGAAGAAATGTGGAAAGGCTTGGCAAAAAAACTAAAGAATTAAGTGTATGCAAGCTTATGAAGAATTTGTCTCTTTATATGTATGATTATATCTATGTCTAAATACAGAATCATGGAATCATAGAATCACCATGTTGGGAAAGACCCACCGGATCATCGAGTCCAACCATTCCTATCAAACACTAAACCATGCCCCTCAGCACCTTATCCACCCATCCTTTAAACACCTCCAGGGAAGGTGACTCAACCACCTCCCTGGGCAGCCTGTTCCAGTGCCCAATGACCCTTTCCGTGAAAAATTTCTTCCTAATATTCAGCCTAAACCTCCCCTGGTGGAGCTTGAGGCCATTCCCTCTTGTCCTGTTCTGTTGGTATGAATATAAACACACCTGCACACATACATGTATCCATATATATAGGCATTTACAAATGTATTCAAATACTCTTTATTAAAAAAAAAATAGAAAGCTAAAGAGCAAGAGAAAGAAAGAGATTCTAGTCTCAGAAGTTCATAAGTTCATGGGGTTGCTTTAACTGTCACATTTGTTTATAAGGGAATGTTCTGCCTTCTCAGTAGAGTAGGTGGCTCACATTTTATTCTTATTTTTAAATGGAAACTTCATTCTGAACCTGAAAAATATTTCAATGGGAGTTCTGTAAAAATAGTTGCATTTCTGTATAAAGTATTTGTTTCAAGAAAATGATGGTTTTGCTTAACAAAGTTTCTTACAAAATTTACTTCTAGCTCTGCTGATTCTATTGCATAATAACACTCCTCGCAAGTCTGTCTCATTTTCAAAACCTATAATTTTACTAATTTGCAGAAAATAACAAATTTATATTTTCAATTAATTAATTAATTAATTAATTAATTTTATTTTCAAAGTGTAACATGACAGATTTTTGCATAAGAATATAAATCAATCCCTTTGAAATAACTGGAGCCTCTCATAAAATTTTTTTGGCAAGATCAAATCCAAATCTGTGTAAGCTAATAATGTATTTTGATAGTCGTATACTTCAGGCTGAGGGAAAAAAAGGCTTCTTTGTTTCCCTATCTGATTAAAGCTCTCAAGGCATAACATGGTGATATAAAAGAAATTTGTATCATGAGGAGTTTTATGTACTTTTTAAAGCTCATATTTATTCTTCTAAGATACCTTGCTTGCCCCTTTTGCTGGTTTGGAACCCATCTTTGTAAATGCTGTGGCAATGTTTTGTGATTATTTAATATAATGTTTTCTTGTAGGAAAAATTAATCATCTAGATTTTGACTTAGGAGCTGGAAGCTACTTTAAATATGCAACTGTTTTCTTCAAGTCACTCCTGTAGGCAAGAGGGGGCACATCTGTTCCCTAGTAACTGGAATGGATGCAACAAATAAAACTTCATAAAACTATATTTCTTTTTTCAGGATTTGCATGACATCTGCCTCAAAAAGAATACTAAAAATTGCTGGAAGTTACTTTTCTAAAAGAAAATAAATAAGAAAATTAAATAGTTACAAATTAATCAATCAAAGAATGTAGGCTTCAAACACAAAAATATTTGGCTTGCTTGTATTATTGATATTATTGTTCTTGCTGTTGATGTTATTATTGATATTATTATTATTATACTATTTGGGGGTTTATACTAACAAAACTGAAAGCCACAAGTCTTGTAAAACATATTTTTAAAATAATGAAGAACAGTTTAGAAGCAATACCATGACTGAAGTTCTGAGTCATCTGAAATACAAAGTTCACAATGGTGTGTTTGTGGCTCAGCTGGGCAGTGAAACGTCTACCCAGCATCCAGTGAACAATCAGGAGACTTATATACTGTTCTTGCAGCAATTCTTCACATATCGGGTATTGTGAGAGGCAAAAGACAGCGTAATTAAGATTTTCATTAAATTATTATTATTGTTATTCTTATTATTACTATTATTATTATTGAAGACTAACTTTGATAGATGTCACCCAGCTTGATAATTGGATCAAATAAGAAATAAAGGCTGTAAAAGCTGAGAAGTGGTCTAATCTAACGCATACCTTAATAACACCATGAACCCTCTTAGCAGCAGAATTCAGATCAGAGGCAAAATAAATGCCATCCTACCAGATGTTCTTAGTAACAACACAATCATTATGGGAATACCCAGAGACTGCAGATTAAATTGGGAGCCATTATGCTAAATGTTGTATATATACATGGTACAAACCAATATTTCATTTTCAGAGTTTAGTCTAAACTGTCAGGAGGGGTGGAGGCAAGAAATAATGAAATGGAAGAGATCAAAAACTCACTAATTCCATCTTTTAAATACCTCCAGGCACAGTGACTCAATCGCTTCCCTGAGCAGCGTGTCCCATTTCTAGACACACTTCCAGTAAACCGTAAACCTAACTTGGTGTAACTTGATGCCATTTCCTCTCATCCTGTTGATACATGGGAGAAGAGACTGACATTCATCTCACTACAACCTCGTTTCAGGTAGTTGTAGAGCATGAAAATGTGTGCCCTCAGCCTCCTTTTCTCCAGGGTAAACAAACACAGTTCCCTCAGTGACTCCTCATAAGACTTGTGCTCCAAATCCTTCAACGGCCTTTTTGCTCTTCTTCAGAAATGCTCCAGACCCTCAATATCTTTCTTGTAGTGAACATAGGTATAGCCCCACCAGCACTGAGTACAGCAGAGCAATCACTTCCCTAGACCTACTGGTCACATTATTTCTGATACAAGCCTCAATGCTACTGGCTTTCTTGGCCACCTGGGCACACTGCTGGCTCGTTTTCAGCTGGCAATCAACAGCATCCCCAGGTTCTTTTCTGCTGGGCAGCTTTCCAGCCTCTCTTCCCCAAACCCTTAGCATTTCATGGGGTTGTTGTGATCCAAGTGCAGGACCTGACACCTAGCCTTGTGTAACTTGTACAATTACCCTCAGCCCATTGATCCATGGAGTCTAGATCCTTCTGTAGAGCCTTCCTTCCCTCAAGCAGACCAACACTCCCAACCAATTTGGTGTTATCTGCAAACTTACTGAGGGTGCAGTCAATGCCCTCATACATATTGATAAAGATATTAAACAGAACTAGCCCCAAAGTTAATTTCATTCCGGTTAATTGTTTCTCAGTCTAAGCATTTTAACTTTGTTTTCTTGAAAATATGATCTGCAGCAAATACAGTCAAAAAAGCTTTACTTGTCAATTGATTGGATGCCAATGGTTTAAGACAGTATCTGCAACAGTAGATAATGAAGTAATTAACACATACAATTTTTTAGTCTTAAGAAAATGGATGTACAGTAAGAAAATAATTGTTCATGTGTTTGTTTTTTTCAATCTATTGAAGAAAAATTTAAGTGTATAGAAGTGCTAGCTTGTCATACATGCTTAAGCTGCAAACTCCTAAACTTCCTGATGTGTTAATATCAAACAGAATACCAAAATAAGCAAAAGACTATTCTAATTATTTTGGAATGAAAAGTTAAAAAATGGTCTGTTTTATGTAAGAAAAGTTAAGACACCATCTTCAGTTTTCATAAGGTGAAAATGCATTGGATAAAAATATGACTAGCTGATATAAAAATACCTTAGAATATATGTTCAGGAATTGCCTACTTTTCAGGAAAAATAAGTTGTAATGAAAAGATATGCTTACTGATTTTCAGTATATATTATCTATATAAGTAAGAAAAATGTGGTGTTTGTTCTAGAAATACAGCTTTTTCAACATTCTGGATGAATGTGTATATTCATTACATACTATTATAAAAAAGTTAAGGGAATTAAAAGTGATATACCAATATACAATTATTGTGATCTATTTCAACAAAATGTCATTAGGAAAAACAAATTGCACTGAAAATTATAGCTCCACATTAACATACATTCAAACTATTAGATATCTTAATGATTACATGATGAATTACACTGACGGTTATTCTGTTGACTGAGGATCTCCTAAGGCATGATGTTTGGAACCCTTCCTGTTCACGTCTTCTAATTCATGCTAATAAGAATACTACTTCATTTACTTATTTTGATTTTAGCAGAGCTGAAAGTCCTAAAAGCCTCTCAACGGTATTATTTTTGTGAAGGACCTCGCAAAATTGTAAGTATGTATAAAACTGTTTTCAAACTGTATTCCAGAAAATTCTAATTATTTAGTTCTGGTAATACAGTTTTTCTCTCTTGTCTTACTCTGCATTGAACCCATAATTACTGGCTGCAAATCAAGTAAGTTAAGTTACATCATTTGATTCTGCTTTTGTTACAGAACACAATTTTGCTCACTTTACCACTTTGGTTATGTAATGTGAATAATACATTGGAGTTGACCAATACAAATAGCAAAAGCTATTTCAACCTATTTTTTAATTTGTATTTATTTCTACCTAAACTTTCCTTCTTGTAAACAACCTCAATCCTCAGTTCTCAGAACTGCTCATCTCTGTAAGAAGGGTTGTAGCTGATCTCTTCTCAGGCTGAGAAATGGAAACAGAATTATTGAAAATAATGCTTGAAGCCTACTATAATTTTTTTTTTAAGTGAGATCTTTAATATTTTCTTTCAAGCTAACAGGCAGTGAGATAACATTTACTAGTATGAAATATGTTTCTCTCTGAAATCAATATATTCAAAGGGCCTTTAAACTTAAATATAAATTATTTAAATTTAAACTGAAGTAGTAAATTATTTATTATAGTACTAGTGAACATTCCTTTGCATAGTATAGCAATTTTCCACTTCATTGCTGCCATTTAAAAATGACATCAGAATCTGGTCCATTTATGAACTCCTCTTCTTAATGATTTATTGTCATGTTTGCAAAGTGCTTCAGCTGGCTACTGCAGTTTCCTCCGTGCAGTTAAAAAACACCTTGTTGTTTTCTCAGTTTATGCTAAATAATTATTCTTTCTCTTTTTACATTATAATTGCTATGGCTTATCTACACATTAATGGAAAAGCCAATATTGATGTCAAAAATTGAATTTCAATATGCAACACTAATTTTCTCTTAATCTTTAGATACAGTTGTTGACTATATCACAAGTTCCAGCACTTGTTAATTATATCACAAGTTCCAGCACTTGTTAATGTAAAAAAAAAAAAAGTAATGGGTCAGTCACATCTGTAAAAAACAAAAAAAACAACAACAGTCCAAATTTGGACAGATGATGTTTTGAACACTTAAATCACATGGAAACATATTTATAGTAAATAATATTCCTTTCAGTTTTTTAGACAAAAAGATAACTTTTATGTACATTAATAAAAAATGAGTGTAGAACATATCGATTTTAATGCCCATGTCATACTTAGTTACATGGGTCTAACAGGCATACACATATGAGACAAAATGGACTTATGATGTCGAGTCTGAAAAATCTTCAGATTCGGAAGACTGACCTGAGATAATTTTTCATATCATATAATGTACGAAAGATGTTCTTAAAGATTTGGAGATATTTGTTTGTTTTTTTTTTTTCACGGAACATACCAGAAAGAAGGTGGTAGAACAAGGTAGGGAAGGGAATGAGGAATATAGGTCGTGGAACTGTGTTTCTACTCTGTGCTCTTCCATTAATGAGTTGTTGTAAAATTAACGTCAACTTTGTAAGATACAAGATACCACTCCCTTCAAGACCACTAATTTCTTACCTTAATTAAGAAGTGAAATTAGCCTCTGCTGAGTCATGGCACTATTTTTCTTGAAAGCTAAAGACAGAATGTTGTCCCTGAATTACTCCTGGATTTCTTCCAGGGCAAAGAACAATGTATTTGGTCTGGACTCATGCCATAAATGCCTATTTGACACACAGTAATTTCCTTGCAAATGCAAAAAGATGAAGAAATAATTCAATAGTTGATTAAGCCTCATCTTGGAAGTATTCTTCTAGTACTCAGACACTTTGGTTTGTTGGCAATATCTAATTAAAGGTTATTCAAATAGTCTACAAAACTCTACTTCTGTAGTTCTGAACATATCCTGTCTTAAGATCTGAGACCTTCACACTGAGAAGAACAGTAAAGGATCCTAAAATCAGATGTAGAATGACAGAGTCAAAAGATTAACCCTCAAATGTGCAACTTATGAAATTAGCCTCAAAATTCTTTTGCACTAGAAATGAACTAAATTTGATGATGTCAATTATTATAAACTAGCCTTATTAAAGAAATTAACAAGATCACCAAGGGATAATCAATCTACAGAGATTCCTTTAGATCTTACCTGCATTTAAAGTAAATATAAGAAAGATAATTAGCTTTGCCTGTTGTTTAATACACTGTAATTAATTGTATTACAATCAATAGTAACACAACTAATAGTAATACAGTTAATTAATTTAATTAATTACAATTACAATTAATTTACAAATAACAGCATATACAAATCCTAATCTCATTAAGGCCTAACAGCAATTCAGTGCTTCTGATTCCTGTGGAATGCTGTACTGAAGAAAGCACTTCTTTTTCTTGTCATATCCTTCATGAACAATAGACTCAAAGCAACCGTTTTAATTCCGTGAATTGACCTCTGATGTAATGGGGCCTTAATAAGCTTCCTGATAAAATTTTCCAGTTCTACAGCTGGTGATAAACTAAAGCATATTTTTGCTAAACAATCAGTTGAGATATGAATGTTGCCAGCAATAGGGAAGCAACAATTATTCTTGATATGTTATTGCAATGGCTAAGAAAATATGATGGAAATTATCTGCCTAGTTGCAATTTCTCTAGCGTAATTTGATAACAATCGTGTTATATGTTTGTGATCTTTAATGAAGAACATTCCATTATTAAATTTGTATTCCTTCCGTAGTCTTTTAGAGGTTGTAATCATGATGTCACCCCTTAGTCTGCCCTTAGATCAAAATATGTTTAATTTCTTGAAGTTCTCAGTTCTCTTCATATTTTTCAATCCTTTAATCACTTTCATGCAACTTCTCTGATTTATAGCCTAATTCACCCATCTGTAAAATGTGATAAAATGCTTATATTTGTACAGTAATGCCCATATTTGATAAGTAATTTGAAACTTGCTTTTCTGGATAACCTATTGAAATGCAACCAATATACAAAGTGCCATTCAGTAATAAACATGGAAATAATTAAACAATATTCATGGCTATTTAAAAGTGCAAAGTTGGAGAACCAATTGAAGCCATAAACTATGTTCATGTACAAACATACACCTATCTACTTGTAAATATCTTCAATCTCCTTTCATGTACAATCTGTATTCTTATATTTTCAGTATACAGCATATAGTGTCACTAATTCTAGACATCATTGTTGTGATTTGTGGACTATGTGAGACACAGCGGTAGTTTAGTAATTGTCTGAGTGGCTGTATTTAAAGGTATTACCTAAGCAGGTCTCCAGTCACCTCCCAGTCTTAGTATTTGCCTCAACCCTACCTTCCCATTTTTGTGCCTCACTATTGTACCTAATTTTTGCAAACTTTCCACTTGATCATTTTCATGTGAAAGCATGTTTTCCTCTGTGTTCTAATTATAGAATCATAGAATCGTTTGGGTTGGAAAGGACATTTAAGATCATCTAGTTCCAACCCTCCTGCCATTGGCAAGGACATGTCCCACTAGATCAGGCTGCCCAAGGCCCCATCTAACCTGGCCTTAAACGCCTCCAGGGATGGGGCATCCACAGCTTCCCTGGGAAACCTGTTCCAATGCCTCATAATGAAGAAATTCACCGCTCTCATAGTGAAGAAATTCTTCCTTATGTGTAGTCTCAATCTGCCTCTCTACAGTTATACCCATTGCCCCTAGTCCTATCACTACACACCTTTGTACGAAGTCCCTCCCCAGCTTTCTTGTAGGCCCCCTTCAAGTACTGGAAGGTCACTATAAGGTCTTCTTCGAATCTTCTTTTCTCCAGGCTGAACAAACTCAACTCTCTCAGCCTGTTCTCATATGGGAGGGGCTTCAGCCCTCTGA
This sequence comes from Phaenicophaeus curvirostris, assembly GCF_032191515.1. Lineage (NCBI taxonomy): Eukaryota > Metazoa > Chordata > Aves > Cuculiformes > Cuculidae > Phaenicophaeus > Phaenicophaeus curvirostris. The sequence continues at coordinate 81,704,713 of NC_091394.1, read as the reverse complement.
TCATCCTTGTAGCCCTCCTCTGGAGCCATTCCAATAGCTCCATATCCTTCTTATTTTGAGGATTCAAGAACTGGACACGATATTCCAGATGAGGTCTCACAAGAGAGGGCAGAATCACCTCCTTTGACCTGTTGGCCACACTTCTTTTGATGCAGCCCAGGACACAGTTGGCCTTCTGGGCTGTGAGTGCACGTTGTCAGCTCATATCAAGCTCCTCAATTAATTCCAAAAGTATCTCTGACATTAATTAGGTACATGTTTTCCCCCTGGCACCAATGAATGTTTCACAGCTTCTCGGGTCGGGTGAATGCCCAATCACCTCAGCTCCATATGTGGACGAGAGCACTCCTGGTTCTCTCATTACTTGACTTCGATGTAAGAAAACTTGGCTGCACTTCCTCCCTTACAGCTTAGACTTTCCACTCTGCTGGGTTGTTCTAGTTATAAAAGAGTTTATAACCTGTAGTCTTGGAGAATTTAGTAAGATGAAACTCTATATTAGTAATATGAAACAGTGGAAGGGGAATGGGCCAGCAGAATGGCTTAGATAGATAATATGCTGGAGAGATACATGGAAAAAAGGAATTGTGTTACAACCTGTTTCTGGAAACAGGATCTGAGACAACATTCTATTGGAGGACTTAATAGAGAAACTCAAGTGGAGTTGTGACACTGAAGGAAATTAGTTTAATTTAGCAGAAATATGTTTGTCTTTATTGTCTGAATGATCTAGATCTGAATTTTCTGCCTCTGATGTAATACAAATAGAAACCTTGGCTTTTTTCTTTTTTTTATTAGAAAATTGATATTCCTCATTATGTTCTGAACAACTGAAATGCCCAAGCGAGATTAAATGAATTCCTTTTGTCTGAGTATAGGAGAAAAGGTACTAATTTTCCTAATATTAGAAAGCACACAGTGTAAGGGTATGTAATTTAAAACACATTAGCAGCTGGATGTTTTCCAGTCCTTCGCTGAGCTGTCTACTAATGGAAGTGTGTCATATAATAACCCCTTTCACTTGCTTATGCTCTGTATGACATGGCAAATCCAAGGAGTTTTTGAATGTGAGTCTCTGATACATAGTGAATCTAGACTATAATCAAATCCTTGATAGGTAATTCAATAACACAGTGAAAGAACATGAGAGTTGTGAAGGATGTTTCACTTCAAGAATAAAAATGTACTTTTTGTTAACCTTTAGAATAATCTAGGTTAAATCTTGGGAATACAGATTATTAATGTGGATTAGAATTCAGAAAAAAAATCAGGGAATCTGTAATTTCCAGTTAAACTTCAGAACTTGTTCAGGTTTTTAAAGGGCTTGTTTCTGTTTCTGTTTACCCTCTTGACTTCCAGAAAAGGGTGTCCTAGCAATGTCTACCACTTTGTGGTGTCCTTTGAACTACAGAATGCATTTTAATAGTTTTTTTTGAATGTTATATGACTGTCAAAAGACAACATTGATGACTGCAATAATTGCAGCTTGTAACCAGCAAATCTGTCTCAGCAATCCACGATCCTTACATAGAAATCTGTTTTATTACTATAAAGACTCCTTGCTCAGGAAGTACTATCATAAGTAAAAAGAAATGTGATGAATTTCCCCAAAGACCCCATATACAAATCATGTGAAATCCATATACTGCTTTTTAAAAATATGCTGTATCCCCTGATTACACTCAAACTTATTACTAATACTACTAATGAATTAATAAACTTTTATGAGGCAGAACTTAAATACCCTTCCCTTCCCCTTACATGCAATTTGAAATCACTTGTCTCAGTAAAAACCTCCAACTTTAACTTGCAATGGTTTCTTCAATGAACAACAATGTTTCTAAGCTTTAAAGTCAGTTGGATATAAATACCTGCCTCTCTTTGAGGTGTTGAAATTATCTATTCTGCTTAAAGATATGCAGGAAGCCTGTGGCAGCAACTGGAGAAGATACAGATTCACTTCAGTACTTGAATCACAAAACAGAAAAAACCCCAAACCCAAATACAAGGGAGGTAACATGTCTTTTGATACTTCTGAAACATATGTTCTGCATGCACAAGCTCTATATTTACACTTAAGAAATAGGAGTAATAATTACATGACGGAAGACGACAAAACCAGTAACTAAGCAAGTCATCTTCACTATCTTAGGCCTCTCTGTGAAGTGAAACTGGATTCTGATTATCTGGTGGTACAAAAAGGAAGTTTTCTTCATACAAAATTCTAATGACCTATGGATGCCTTAGAGGTCACAGATTGTCTGTTTTGTTCCTTGGACCTATTAAAAGCAAGAGTAAAACTGGTATTTTTTAAGGAATTTTTACTGTTTTTCCTTCCATTCCTTTGTTATTTAAAGAAAATAGGCTATTGCTGCCCTTCCCTTCCCTTCCCTTCCCTTCCCTTCCCTTCCCTTCCCTTCCCTTCCCTTCCCTTCCCTTCCCTTCCCTTCCCTTCCCTTCCCTTCCCTTCCCTTCCCTTCCCTTCCCTTCCCTTCCCTTCCCTTCCCTTCCCTTCCCTTCCCTTCCCTTCCCTTCCCTTCCCTTCCCTTCCCTTCCCTTCCCTTCCCTTCCCTTCCCTTCCCTTCCCTTCCCTTCCCTTCCCTTCCCTTCCCTTCCCTTCCCTTCCCTTCCCTTCCCTTCCCTTCCCTTCCCTTCCCTTCCCTTCCCTTCCCTTCCCTTCCCTTCCCTTCCCTTCCCTTCCCTTCCCTTCCCTTCCCTTCCCTTCCCTTCCCTTCCCTTCCCTTCCCTTCCCTTCCCTTCCCTTCCCTTCCCTTCCCTTCCCTTCCCTTCCCTTCCCTTCCCTATATACCATTTTAAAATATGCTCCATCTCCTAATTATGTTCAAACTTATTACTAATTCTACTAATAAATTAATAACATTTTGTGAGGTAGAACTCAAATACCCTCCCCTTCCCCTTACATTCCACTTGAAACCACTTGTCTCACTAAAAAACTCCAACTTCTTGTCTTTCATATAATACATAGTCTATATACTTTAAAATTAATTTAATGGCAAAAATCCTGAAATTTATTTTTGCTCTTTAGGAATTATGGTCTTTATTTTTTTTCCCAACACATATTCTTGCATCTAAATGTACGTAAGTATTGCTAATCAACACTTAGCAGATGCTGTTTTTAGAAACTTTTCCTTATACAAAAGCCATCCTTTAATATTAATCATGCAAATTATAATGATGTTCTTCAATAGAATTCAGATTTTAGGCTGTTAATGACCTTTATAGGCATTTTTGTGTCAGCAGCAATCATTTGTGCATTAAATTCAACTGCATCTGCATAAAGCAACTTTATAAGATCTTACTATTTAAATCAACATGAAATCATCAATTGTAACTCCACTAATATCAATCTCACATCATAATGCAGTGGTAATTTTGCCACTGCTGGCAGAGCTAAGCAGCACAGAAATTATTGAGACAGATGCACAAGTAATCAGTTATGTCACTTTATTGATGCATTCCTGATTATCCCTTAATGAGGCAGAATTTCTGAAGAGGGAGTATTTGTCCCTAATGAATGTTTCTTCAGATGCCAGATTTGTTTGGCTTATACACCTGCTTTCCTTATATGACCCGCTATCCTTAATTACTGCTTATAAGTACAGAGGGAAAGTAAAATTCTTGGAACAGCAGTGGGTTAAAGATTTTACTTTTCATTAATGTGGGAACAATTTGTGATAAAATACAGTGAGATTCTGAGATATGAGTGAAATCTTAATTCAAACAAAGAGAAAATGTGAGAAAAAAACAATATAAGCTTTTCACACAAAATTGAGGATAAGGAGTCATACTGATGGCCCACTGATGGTAGCTGAACAACCTATTTTTTGTTTTTCTCTCTAAAGCAGAAACATAATTCACCCCATGCTAAATTTCTTCTGTTCCCATTGATTCTAACTGCTTAGAGGATTGATAGAACAGAGTCACAAAAGGCTGGTAGGGTGGAGATAGGGAGATAGTTCAACAGTCCATTTACAAAATGGAACCTGGAGATGACCTGAATAGTGGAATCCAGAATCCTGTTATATTACAATATTTCCTCTAGTGAGAATGAGAATATCTTGGCACCTGAAATGGGATTCAAAATCATAGCTTATCTGTGACAGAAAACATGAAAAGCTAAGTGAAAAATAAATTTCACAGAATGACAGAATCACAGAAGTGTTTAGGTTGGAAAAGACCTTTAAGATAATTGAGTAAAACCATAAATCTAGCGCTGCCAACTTCATAACTAAACCATGTCCCTAAGTGCCATGCCTTCATGTCTTTTAAATACCTCTAGGCATGATTGCTTCATTTGTAGTCAAAATCATGTTCAGTGCCAGAATAAACATGAACATTCCATAAATTTATGTGTCAGTTCCTTATCATTTTCATAAGGTCTACAGATGCATTAAGGCTTTTTATTATAAGTGCCCCTGGGAGTAAAAAAACTGGAAAATGTCAGGGTAACAGCTACTGCATTCAGAACAGAGTCAATCAGTATCTCACCACCTCTTATCTGTGGGTTAGAGTGTTATTTCCACAGTGTCTGTGTGTATCAATGTATCTGACTCTTCCAGAAAGAGAAGAAAAACCAAAGAACTGTTACCTGGGACTATAAGTCAAGTAATTCACAAGTAGTAGGATCTGTTGTGCTTCTTATTTCCCCAAGAGATGTATGTAAGTAGGATGACCAAAGAAGTAGAGGACGTAGGTCAAATGACAGACTTCAGATCCTTCAATACTTACCATCGAGTGACATTCTACACCTATGTTAAGAGAAATGAAGAAGTTATGATTATATCAGCTGCTGTCAGTGAGCTGGAGGAGTGAATTACTCTGTGATTCATGATGGTGTCATTCAGTCTGGAGCTCTACTTAGAAGTATCAGTTACCTGCTTCCCCTCTTTCAGCCCAGTGATCTCCTGTGCTCTCTTGCCTATAAACAGAGCCAGAAGATAACTTCATTACTGTCCCTGGAGGATAAACAGATTTGCTGACACATTGAAGACAGATGAAGTATGTACTACTGTTTGTGTTGTTTCCATGGAAGTAAGTACACTGAAGTTACAAATTTATAGAATTAAATTCTATAATAAATAAGGAATAGAGTGTTATTCCCAGTAGGTGGCTAAGCACTACACAGAAATTTATTGCTCTCCCTTGGGGGGATGAGGAAGACAATCTGAAAAGTAAAACTGCAAAAACTCATGGGTTAAGACAAAGACAGTTTAATAGGTAGAACAAAAGCTACGTGTGGATACAAAGCAAAATACAGAATTCATTCGCTACTTCCCATTAACAAGTTGATATTTAGCCATTTCCAGGCAAGCAGGGCTCCCTTATGCATAACGGTTACTTGGAAGACAAGCTCCATAATCCAAAAAGACCCTCCTTTCCTCTTTCTTTCTCCTAATTATTATTGATGAGCATGACATCATATGATATGGAATGACATTTTGCTCAGTTTGGGTCTGTCTTGGGTCTGTTCCCTCTCAACTTCTTGTATATTTCCAGCCTACTCACTGAGGTGATGTGAGAAGCAGAAAAGGCTTTCACTCTGTGTAAGCACTGCTCAGTAACAGCCAAAATATCTCTCTGTTATCAATACTGTTTTGGTCACAAATCCAAAACATAACACCTACTATGAAAAACGTTAACTCCGTCACAGATAAACATAGTACATTCCTGGAAAATAAACAAATTTACCGGCATGGTGCAGGCAGATGTCTTAATGCTTGCACTGTTATAGAATTTAGTAGTCTTAAATTTCAGTGTTCATAGAATCATAGAATCACAGAATCATAGAATAACCAGGTTGGAAGAGACCCACCAGATCATCGAGTCCAACCATTCCTATCAAACACTAAACCATGCCCCTTCGCACCTTGTCCACCTGTGCCTTAAACACCTCCAGGGAAGGTGACTCAACCACCTCCCTGGGCAGCCTGTTCTAGTGCCCAACGACCCTTTCTGTGAAAAATTTTTTCCTAATGTCCAGCCTAAACCTCCCCTGGCGGAGCTTGCGGCCATTCCCTCTTGTCCTGTCCCCTGTCACTTGGGAGAAGAGGCCAGCACCCTCCTCTCTACAACCTCCTTTCAGGTAGTTGTAGAGAGCAATGAGGTCTCCCCTCAGCCTCCTCTTCTCCAGGCTAAACAACGCCAGCTCTCTCAGCCGTTCCTCATAAGGCCTGTTCTCCAGCCCCTTCACCAGCTTTGTTGTTCTTCTCTGGACTCGCTCCAGAGCCTCAACATCCTTCTTGTGGTGAGGGGTCCAGAACTGAGCACAGTAACAACCTCTGAGGAAAAGAAGAGTGATAGTCTTGGGGGATTCCTTTTTGAAGGGAACAGAGGGCCCTATCTGCAGACTGGACCCACTGCACAGGGAGGTCTGCTGCCTGCCTGGTGCCTCTGTGAAAGGCTTCACAAGAAAGCTTCTTTCCCTGGTGAAGCCTACAGATAATTACCTTCTGTTAGTGTTCCAAGTAGGGAATGATGATATCCAGAGGAGGAAGCTGAGGGTGATTAAGAGGGACTTCAGGGCTCTGGGGAGAATGGTGAAGGGCTCCAGGCCACAAGTAGTGTTTACATCCACCATCCCAACAACAAGAAATGAAGAGGGAGAGAGCAAGAAAAATCAGTCAGTTAATACCTGGCTCCAAATCTGGTGCAAGGAGCAAAACTTTGTATCCTTTGATCAGGAACTTGCCTGTAAACCTTCAGGCTTCCTTACCAGGGATGGGGCATGCTTGTCTCCTAGGGGTACAAAATTCCTGACGAAAAATCTAGCAGGGCTCATTAACAGAGCTTTAAACTAGATATGAAGGAGGAGGGGCATGAAGCCTGGCTTGACAGGGGTGAGCCTGGAAATGGCACTCCAGTGCCTGAGAGATGGTGTACTGGCAAGGACATCTAGTATGTCATAGAATCATAGAATCATAGAATAACCAGGTTGGAAGAGACCCACTGGATCATCGAGTCCAACCATTCCTATCAAAATGTCACCTCAGAGAAAGTGGGGGCATGTATATCTTGTGACAGAAAAGATATAAAGGGCTCTGATGGGTTAGATAATCCAAGGACCAGTAATTTGGAAATGAACGCTATTCCCTTTATGAGAGATGAGGGATTAACAGCCCAACTGAAGTGCATCTACAACAATGCATGCAGCATGGGAAATAAACAGGAGGAACTGGAAGCTGTTGTAGGGCAAGGAGAATATGACATAGTTGCCACCACAGAAACATGGTGGGACGACTCGTATAACTGGAGTGCAGCTATGGTGGGGTATAAACTCTTCAGGTGGGACAGGAAAGGCAGGAGACGGGGTAGCCCTCTGTGTTAGAGAGTGCCTCGATATGATCAAGCTCTATTATGGTGATGACAGGATTGAGTGTCTCTGGGTAAAAATCAGAGGAGCCCACAAGAAGGCAGATGTTGTGATGGGCGTCTGTTATAGACCACCTATCCAAGAAGAAGAAGCTGATGAGCTCTTCTACAAACAACTGGAAGAAGTCTCAAGATAGTTCTTGTCCTTGTGGGAGACTTTAATCTACCAGATGTCTGCTGGAAGTACAACACATCAGAGAGGAAGCAGTCTACGAGGTTCCTGGAGTGCATGGAAGACAACTTCCTCACAGAACTAGTGAGTGAGCCGACAAGGGAATGTCCCCTCCTGGACTTGCTGTTTGTGAACAGAGAAGGCCTTCTGGGGAATGTGACGGTTGGAGGGTGACTGGGGCAAAGCTATCATGAGATGGTAGAATTCTCGGTTCTAGGTGAGGTGAGGAGGGGGGTTAGCAGAACGGCCACCTTAAACTTCTAGAGGGCAGAATTTGGACTGTTCAGAAGGCTGGTTGATAAAGTCCCATGGGAGACAGTCCTTAAGGGCAAGGGAGCCCATGGGGGCTGGGTACACTTCAAGAAGGAAATATTGGTAGTGCAGGAGCAAGCTGTCCCTATGTGCCAGTAAATGAGCTGGTAGGGATAAAAACCAGCTTGATTGAGCAAGGACATATGAGTGGACATTGAAACAAAGAAACTTATGCTTAACAGTTTAATTTAACCATTAAGGCAGGTACACTTTATTCAGTGCTGGAGAAGACTCCAGATTTGTCCTCAGAGTGCTTCTGCTGAGCAGTGATTTCACAGAAAATTTATACACAGAATTGTTTTCAAATTTGAAGTGACAATTATGCTTGTACCCGGAACCTCATTGCATATCCAGGAGGAATGAACTCAGATCAGCTCAGAGTCGTTAAGGTGTGGCCATATCTGAGTGGTCAATCTCAACGACTCTGGGGACAAGAAGATAAGGGTCCTTGTAATTATCTTAGTTTTTAATCTTGTTTCTAACACATTACAGTTGATGTTCCATCCCACCATTTACAAATCACCATTTCAACATCAAAAAGAAGAGGAATGTCTATGAATTTTGGAAGAAGGGACAGGCATCTTGGGTGGACTACAGGGAGGAAGTGAGATTGTGCAGAGAAAAAATCAGGAGGGCTAAAAATTATTTCTATAAATACATCAATAGTAAAAGGAGGACCAGGGAGAATATTCAGTCTTTATTGGATGCAAAGGGAACAACCATGACAAAGGATGAGGACAAGGCTGAGGTACTTAATGCCTTCTTTGCCTCAGTCTTTAATTGTAAAGAAAGTTGTTCCCTGTGTGTACACACCAAGGAGCTAGAGGAACAGAACAAAGCTGCCATGATCCAAGAGAAGGTAGAGACTTGCTTGGCCAATTAGACACTCACAAGTCTATGGGGCCCGATGGGATCCACCCAAGGGTATTGAGGGAGCTAGCAGATGTGTTTGCTTGCCAAAGCCCATTCCATCATCTTCCAGCAATCCTGGCTGGCTGGGGAAGTTCCACTGGACTGGAGGCTGGCTGATGTTATACCCATCTACAAGAAGGGTCGGAGGGAGGATCCAGGAAACTACAGGCCTGTCAGTCTGACCTCAGTGCCAGGGAAAGTCATGGAACAGGTGATCTTGAGATCTTGAGTGTTATTATACAGCACATGCAAGAGAACCGGGTGATCAGGCCTAGTCAACACGGGTTCACAAAAGGCAGGTCTTGCCAAACTAACCTGATCGCCTTCTACGAAAAAGTGACTTGGCTGCTGGGTGAGGGAAAGGCTGTGGACTTCAATAAAGCCTTTGACACAGTTTCTCACAGCATTCTGCTTCGAAAACTGTCAGCCTCTGGCCTGGATAGGCACACACTCTCCTGGGTGGAAAACTGATTGGATGGCCGGGCCCAGAGAGTGGTGGTAAATGGAGTTAACTCTAGCTGGAGGCCGGTCAAAACTGGTGTCCCCAAGGGCTCAGTGCTGGGTCCAGCCCTGTTCAATGTCTTTATTAATGACCTGGATGAAGGCATTTAGTCCACCCTTAGCAAGTTTGCGGATGACACTGAGCTGGGAGGAAGTGTCAGTCTGCTGGAGGGTAGGGAGGCTCTTCAAGGGGACCTGAACAGGCTGGACTGATGGTCTGAGACCAATAGCATGAAGTTTAAAAAGGACAAATGCCATGTCCTGTACTTGGGGCATAACAACCCTATGCAGTGCTACAGACAAGGAGAAGAGTGGCTAGAAAGCTGCCTGGAGGAGAAGGACCTCTGGGTGTTGGTTGACAGCAATCTGGATATGAGCCAGCAGTGTGCCCAGATGGCCAAGAAGGATAATGGCATCTTGGCTTGTATCAGAAACGGTTTGGTGAGGAGGCGCAGGGAGGTTATTTTCCCCCTGTACTTGGCACTGGTGAGACCGTTCCTTGAATACTGTGTTCAGTTCTGGGCCCCTCACTACAAGAAGGATGTTGAGGCTCTGGAGTGTGTCCAGAGAAAGGCGACAAAGCTGGTGAAGAGGCTGGAGAACAAGTCTTATGAGGAGCAGCTGAGGGAACTGGAGTTGTTTAGGCTTCAGAAGATTGTGTGAAAACATGGAAAAATGTGATATATTATAGGTTCTAGCATTTTACCATTTATCTATTACCCAGAGTAGACAAAATTTCACCTTATGCTTTGGGATTCCCCGAGGAATGGCTTCCATTAGAGCATCTCATTAAAGCAGGAAAGCCATGGAAATTAACAAAAGGATCTATTTCTAAGTGTTCTAGGCAGGATACTTTAATTAACTTGTACCCATGTGTCTGCTGAGTAAGTGAGAAACTACATATACCCTCAGTTTTGCTCTACACAAATGATTAGATGCAAGGATTGCACAGAACTTATAACAAGTGGGCACCAAAATTTTACACTGGGTTGTTTGTTTTTTTCAAGTCTGAAGAACAGAATTAAATGTTTATGTGTAAATTAATCAAAAGTCTTGATCATGAAATTGTAATACTTAAAAATACTTAGCAAAAATATTTTAAAAGACATTAGCAATATTTATTACCATTTTTATAGGAATAGACCTTCTAAGCATGTATTTATTTTAACAGTTGTTTGGTTTAGGAGTGAATTTTGTAGATATTGAATAGCTCAGAGTTGGGGTTTTTTGTTAGGTAGCAACAGTAATTTTTAACTTGGCTCTATGTCCAACCATATGGACTAAATAACACTGTCTGTCAGATCCACCACAAATCCCTATAAAAATATGCACTGAACATTAGCTTCAGTTTTGGAATACACACATGATAACTGACGCAAAAGAAGACTTAGGCTTTTTTGTTGCATACAGTTTTTTACAACTGTAAGTTGGAATTGCTTGTGGCTCTCTCTGTCAACAAGAGCAAGAGTGTAAGTGCAGTGACAATACAGTTTTAGAACCACATTTCTACCCCTCAGGATTTCCCTGTTTACCAGAAGAAAACAGTCAGATCATTCTCAGCATCTTCCTTGCTTGTAAACACAGAGAAGAAATTCATGCTATGATGATAAGATCAATCATTAGTATGCTCCTGCTGGCATTGCACTGGTAATTCATTACAGCAAGTTATCATCAAAATTATGGTGCATTGATTACACACTGATTTTCATACGTTACCAGTGGACCAGTGGATTGATGACACATTATTGTAGTACAACAGAAAAATGCCAGTTGTAAGACAGAAGAAATAACGTTTGGTTTTTGGGCTGTTTTATTCAAAACAAGATAACTATGACACACTCTAGAACAAGCATTCTGTTATTAACATCAGTAATCATTGATGATGGGCATTGGACATAAAATTGTATATAAGCCAGCAATGTGTGTTTGCAGCCCAGAAAGCCAATCATATCTTGTTCTGTATAAAAAAACGCATGGCCAGCAGGTTGAGAGTGGTGATTCTCCCCCTTTACTCCACTCTCGTGAGACCCACCATGAGTATGTGTCCAGCTCTGGGGTCCCCAGCACGAGAAGGACATGGAAATGTGAGAGTGTATCCAGGAGAGGGCCACAAAATGGGAAAGGGGATATTAATATTTTTTCTATGACAGAAGGCTGAGAGAGTTGGGGTGGTACAGCCTAGAGAAGAAAAGGCTCCAGGAAGACCTCATTAAAGATTTCAGTGTATAGAGGGGGCTTTTAAGGAAGATGGACAGAAACACACACCAAGGCCTGTAGTGACAGGAAAAGGAGAATAGTTTTAAACTGGAAGTGGATAGATTTAGACTGGACATAAGGGAGAAATTTTTTATGATGGAAGTTGTGAGACACAGGACCAGGTTGCTCAGACAAGCTGTGGATGTCCCATCCCTGAAAGTGCTAAAGGTCAGTCTAGATGGGGCTTTAGTAACTAGTAACCTGAGCTAGTGAAAGAAGTCTATGCAGGGGGATTGGACTAGATGATCTTTAAAGGCCTCCAACCACAACCATTTTTGATTCTATGATCATTAACTAACTTTTATGGCAAACAGTTTGTTTGCAGTTCCTTAGGTATTTATAATCAAGAATGTGAAGTTCCCATTGAAAATACAAGTTAATTCAGAATTTTTCAAGTCAGCTTTCTGCTTTTTATATTTACATGTCCAGGCAGCTAGGAAACATAAAAAAAATAAATTAAAGGACTCCTTCTTTAAGTAATATGAACAGCACTGTAACAGGAGTATAATCAGTTTTTCAAAATATTTAGTTTGGACTGCATCATTGCAAGTCTAAAACATAACAATATGGAAAATCAGTAGGAAAATGAACAATGAGAATTCATTAAAATTCAGTACTGGGATATTGAAGAGAGGTTAATAAAATATTGGAGAGAATATATTTTCTATGTAAAGGGCCGTCTGTGTGTATTTCCTATATAGATATTTCAATATTTATGATTAAGTACTGTTCATAACAAAACTAAAGTAAAATAAACAGGACAAGAAAAAAATACTTTTTTTGTAGTCTGGCAAAAGATCCTCACTATGTCTAACATGGAGCATGAATATGCTTCCTAACTTTGTCAGGAAAACTAGAATTATTTAGAACATTTTAGAAATATTTAGAACTAGTTACCTTTTTAACTGAAAATATACTTTTTTCTGTTAGCACTCACTACTCTTCTGGGCAAACATTTGCTGATATTCTGAAAACATCATCCTTCTCAGAACCCAAGCATATATGTTCATGCCAAAGGAGCAAAAACTTACATGCTGCAAAAATGTGGACAGAAACTTTCTTAAATCTTTCTACTGTTTCTGAATGAGGTGCAGAAGGATCCAGAAGTCTGAGCAGGTTTTACAGAATGCTGAGAACTCATCCTACAGGCAGCAAGCATTATGTCAGCATTCCTCCCCCATGACAGCATATTGCACGTTGCAATGTTCAGTACTTTATGACACATTCTCCATCAGCAGAAGAATAAAAAGAAAATTCATTCCTAGCTCCCACTTCAGCCTTTACGTATGAAAATCTTTGTTTCTAATTATCTTGGTTTTGCAGACACAAAACTTATATGGAGAGCCACTCAATGGCCTCTTTAAAGTCCATTACATAATTCTAACTCTTCAGTGAGACTAAGGCTTCATCTGAAACTGAGAACAATTCAGATGAATTATTTATAAAGAATATTCCATTATGAAAAGTCAGAGAACAGAGAAATGATTCTATATATGAACTCCAAGAAATCCTAGCCAGTTCAAAGGACAACAATTTAGTAAACATTAATTAATTTTGGTTAATAAAGTTGTTTGTTTATATCTAAAACCAAAACAGTTGTTAAATAGATTTTAAATTGCATGAGACTTCAGTACTAGATAATAAATCTTAAGAAATCTAGAAACAAAATTGATGCAATTTAATAGACAGTTTTACGAGCTGTTTTGACTGAAATCCACCCAAATTTAATTTCCTTTTATGAAACCAATGTTTGTTTACAGAAAGACAATAAGTTTGTGTAAAAAACTTGAAGGAACTCTCTAGGAAAAGGCTGAGTTTGTTTAAGCTCTAATTAAACCTTTTATGTTTTCTTGGGGATTACATTTAGGAACAAATTAATTGCAACTGAAATGATCCCAACCTGGCATACTGCAATACAGTGCAATTTCTTAAACAAAATGAGTATTTTTCAAAAACACCTGTAAAGGTCAATGTATGAGTACATCTGTTGAAATCATAAAGTTTTGCTATTTTTTTTTAATATTCCACATACAATCATAAAATGGTTTGGGTTACAAGGCACCTTTGCAAGTCATATAGTACCGACCCCCCTGCCATGGGCAAGGACACCTCCACCAGATCAGGCTGCTCATGGCCCAATAACCTGACCTTGAACAACTCCAAGGGAGGGACATCCACAGCTTCTCTGGGCAACCTGTTCCAGTGCCTCAATACCCTCACTGTGAAGAATTTCTTCCTAATGTCCAATCTAAATCTACCCCCTTACAGTTTATACCCATTGCCCCTAGTCCTGTCACTACATGCCTTTGTAAAATGTCCCTCCCCAGATACCTTGCAGGCCCCCTGCAGGTACTGGAAGGCCACTTTAAGGTCTCCCCGGAGCCTTCTCATCTCCAGGCTGAACAACCCCAAATCTCTCAGCCTGTCCTCATACCAGAGGTGCTCCATCTGTCTGAACATGTTTGCTTATGGCTTTCACCTGTTAGACTGTTAATCAGTATTAAAAGAACACACATAACAGGCCATTGGTATATCAGTCTTGGTTTCATTTTGGGGGCTACTGATGGAAAAAAAAATTACATACATCTATTCATCATATTTCCGTTAATCTTTTTTAAAACAGCTTTTGTTGCTGTATTGCTAACTTTCTTCATGTAATTTCAGCCAATTTCCTTTGAATCTTTAGCATGTTTCCTGAGGCTACTGGCTTACCACATAACAAGACTTAATTTCTGAAACTTACATAAAATAAGGGGAGGGTAGATTAAGGATATATACATATTTATTTGAATTCCAATGTTCAAGGACAAATTATAATAATTTACTGGTGGGATCTGAGAAGAAGGGATATTCATCTTTAGACTTTTTCTTATTGCAGACTGTAGCAGCCTCCAAGATGCTTCTTCCATTTGTGAGAACAGTTAAAATAAGTTCACTATCCATCCCTTATTACACTTTCTTCCAATCTGAGTATTTTGAATTTCCTTAGGAGACTGTTCTAGTAAATGGTGCAATATGTAAGCAGCTTTCAGAGTAGCTACTGGGATTTCTTGTACACAATAATGTACTCTTGTAAAAAGGTTATTTTTTATTAAGCCGTGTAAATATATTTTAATTAGAAAGAAGGAGCTCTCTCTTTGAAATAGCCTAAGGCAGTGAAGTGTTTTGTGACTATTTAGGATATGAGTGGTTGTACAGGCTGAGAAGTGAGGGCACTTTCTTGTTTCCATGAGGCATCACTGCCTGAAGAGTCGACCTTCTTCCTAGTTTTAAGTCCTTCTGTCATTGTGTAATACACCACAAAATAGAATAATTATTACCAAAATGAGAAGCATATTAAATCATATTACCCCCATGAAAACGTGTTCAGCACACATAGTAGTAGTATGAAAGTTACTGCTATTGCTGAATATTGATTCAGAAACAATTTCTAGATCTTCTTACAATCTCATTTTAAAAACTGAAAAATGCAAAGTACAGCTGTTCTACTCAACGTCAGATACCAGCTTGGAAGATGCTCACAGGTACCTCTCATGCTTTTTTCTGTCTGAACATGTGAGTGCTTGAAAGTAATGATTTCAGAAACTGCTTCTATAACCTGAAGTCAAATAAGGTCTCAAAATTTTTCGTTCTTGTTTGTTCTCCACAATAAAAAAAAAAGTAATTGCATTAAAACATACAGATGAGTACTTACATATGTATATATAATATAGATGTATAAGGTTTATGTAAATATGCTTTCCATAAAGCGCAAGAGTGCTCAGTTCCCACAATAGAGGAGGATCACGTTTGCAACCACCTGAGGAACCTGAACAATTATAAGTCTATGAGACCTGATGAGACACATCCCAGAGGCCTGAGGGAATTGGCCAATGTCATCCAGAGGGACCTGGACAGGCTGGAGTGGGTCTCTGAGAACCTCATGAGGTTCAGTGCAAGGTCCTACACCTGGGTCGAGGCAATCCCCGTTTTCAGTATATGATGGGGGATGACGTGATTGAGAGCTGCCCTGCAGAGAAGAACTTGGGGGTGCTGTTTGATGAGAAGCTTGATATGAACTGGCAACATGTGCTTGCAGCCCAGAAGGCCAACCGTATCCTGGGCTGCATCAAGAGAAGTAGACCAACAGGTCAAGGGAGGTGATTCTGCCCTTCTATTCCTCTCTTGTGAGACCTCATCTGGAATATCGTGTCCAGTTCTGGAATCCTCAACATAGGAAGGATATGGAACTGTTGGAATTGGTCCAGAGGAGGGCTACAAGGATAATCAGAGGGCTGGAGCGTCTCCCACACAAGGACAGGCTGAGAGTGTTGGGCTTGTTCAGCCCAGTGAAGAGAGGCTCCAAAGAGATCTTATAGAGATCTTCCAGTACCTGAGAGATGCCTACAAGAAAGCCGGGGAGATACAGTTCATAAAGACTTGTGGTGATAGGATGAGGGGGAATGGGTATAAACTGGGGAGGGGCACATTTAGGCTTGATGTAAGGAGGAATTTCTTCCCCATGAGAGTGGTGAGACACTGTAACAGGTTTCCAAGGGAAGTTGTGGATGCCCTATCCGAGGAGATGTTCAAGGCCAGGTTGGATGGGGCCTTGATCAGCCTGATCTAGTGGCATGTCCCTGCCAATGGCAGGAATGTTGGAACTAGATGATCTTTAAGGTCCCTTCCAACCCTTACTATTCTATAATTCTCTGATTCTATGATTCTGTGATTATATGAAATATACATGTGTGTTTGCACAAAAATGTCTAAATACTATATTATACCTAAAAATTATTTACTTAGATTACAGTGAGGAATATTGAAATTTGAATATTTTCATCTGCCTTCTATAGTTATTGTGCACTTTCGTGGTACTGATTAAAACAATTGTAAAATAATGTGCATATTTTCAATGATTAAGAGTAAAATCAGATATCCAGAACAAAATGTAATTTGACTCTTTCAAAAATTGTTTCTACCACAATATAAGTTAAACAAACATGTGTACACATTTATGTGCATGTACAAACATATATCTCTATTGATCTCTTCAGCTTTGTAAGACTCCCTCACCTAACCAAAATCTTTCTTACTAATATCAAGTACGTTTTTCAAAGGTGATCTTGGTTCAACTAACAGTAGGTCCTGCACACCAAAGTTTTGAACAAACACCTTTATGGAGTCCTTTGGAGTAAAAAAGTAAAACCCTAAAGGCTTTTTGGAAGAGTTTCTATGAAGAAAAGGAGGATGTGACAGACATCATCCTTTTTCTTGAGTTTCAGTGTTTTTATGCCCAAGGAAATGAGGCTGCGGCTGAGCCTTGTCTGGAAAGCTAGTCACATTGTGACATATGTGTCATTTCTGATAGACTAATATTAAGCAGCATTCCTTTCTGAAATTTCTAAGCAAGAGACGTCATGTCAAATCCCATTAATCAAGCATGTCGTTTGTTGTTGCAAATATATCATATATAATAGAGAAAAGCTTAAATAAATTATAGAAAGTAATTTTATGGTATGCACAAATCTTCAATTAGCAAACTCTTAAGCAAAGTTGAATAGTTCCTAGTACCCACATACCCCTATGATCTTTATAAAACAAAAATAAGTGCTTTCAAGAAAAAAGGCAAAGATGGCTGTTGCACACATATATATATATACATTAAAGAAGTTGCATGAATACTCATAAGAAACACGCCACAGATTTGGAGGTAAAAGCGTCTTCTAAAATTTATAAAAAATGATGAAAGGTAAAGGACTACAAAATCCATTTACATTTTATTAAATAATTTTAATTGGATCATAAAATACTCTTAATACTACTGGAATCATAATATAGAGTAAAAATAATAATTTTGCTCTTATGATGGGTGATTTAAGTGCTTCAATACTTTTCAGAAACAATGAAAAAAATTGAGTGGAAATAGCAAATGGTAAATGTAGAATAAAAATGAGATGCTTGTTGATTCTATGGAGCCTTCAAGAATATTCAAATATCCCAAATTTCCTTGTAAAAGGAAAACATTTTACATTTGTATAATATGCACATAGGCATGAGTATTGGAGGAGAGTCCTTGAAATACAGACTACTGAAAATAAGAACAAAAATCTCCCTCAATCTCGATAATGTTTTAACTTCAAGTTGTTAGTTTTTCTGTCTTACTTCTTATTAGTCATTGCTGAAGTAAGACTGAGATCACTGGTAGACTGAATGTGACATCATAAGCGCTTGTGGATTTAGGAAGACCTTGTGCTTAGTTTGTTTATGTTATAAAAGGCAAGAAATGTACTGATTTACTAAATGTGGTTGTACATTAAGTCATCAATTTATAATAAAGTTTTAAGAAGGTGGAACAGAAGTTATTCCTGTAACTCAACTTTGCTTTTTCACCAAAGACTCTATTTCACAACTAGAACGTATTTCAGTAGACAAAAAATGTTACTTCTTGAGCACTCTGGCAGTTTTTCCCTGTTTCTCATTAAGTCATAGCTAGTTCATTTAACCTTTATATACTAGAAATATTTGCTACTCAATGTAAAATTCTCACAGTTTGTACTCTTTTCACATTTTTTATTTTCTCCCTTTTAAGCTGCTTAGATATATATGTTCATGTCTGCACCTGGGTTGTGGTGGAAAAACTAGGATAACAAAGAAGAATTAACCAGTTCTGCCATCGAGCTTCATGACCTCAATCTACATTGTCACTGTAGTCCTTAAAAGAATCTTAATAACTGAAGGAATAAACATTTAAGAATTGCTCTGCTTCTTCAGATCAGTGGTCTGTCTAGCCCAGTGATAGTAGGAGATGTTGTCAGCCAAACCAGCATCTAGTATCTTTTCTAAAACTGTACATTCACAGTCACTGGATTAGAGATGGTAGAGAATATATGCCTGTCTATTCCTTAAGCTTTTGTCTGTTGATGAATTGTTTCTAGTTTTTTTGGGGTTTTTTTTCTAATTGAACACCTACAGTTCTAGCAATCAGCAGTGGATACTTGGTGGTTTATTTTTGTTTGATTGATTGCACTTTTTTGTAAGAAATTCCTGTAGTCTTCCAGACTTTATTTAAAGTATAGTAATATTGAAAACTCCATATTAACACTGGTCCATTTTCATCTTTCTTTGAAAACCAAAATATATTCTAAAACATGAAAGGAGAGACTGGTTTTCACTCATTAATTACATTTCCATATTTCATGATCACTAATGCTATTTAGAAAAGCCCATAGTGAAAAAAATCTTACAAAAGTAAGGACAGACAACAGTTTAAAGTAACACATCTGTCTACAATTTATGCTTATGTAAACAATTTTCAGAGTGATTATTTAATTTTGATTTTATTTTTACTTAAGCATTTTCAAAGGAAAGCTCTGAAGATTTCTCCTGTATTTTTGAACAGGAAAAATTAAATACAGAACACTCAGTGAAGGAATGTTAGTTTCTTCTCTGCTGAAACACTACAGTGCTAGCTAATTATTTTTTTAGTATAAAGTTATTTTCTTACCATATAACTTCTCAATAATGTGTAAGAGAGAAAGAATATGGCTGTAATATATAGTTACACAAGTGAAAAAAAAGAATATAAAACAACAAAAAAGGGAAAACCAAAAGGAAAAGTATGTGGAGGAAAATGCGTGTTTTGAAATCTACAGGATCATTTATATGTTGAAAGAGGAGAGTCTTTATCAATATCTTCCTTTAAGAAAGCTAGTTTGATCAAAGCATTGGAATGGTAAGGGTTAAATATTACATAAATCTTACCTGAAAAACCTCTGAAATCATTTTGTGTGCAAGTTATACGTTGTAAAAACACTTCCCTACTGGTATGGACTCTTATACCAAAGGACCAAAAACCAAGATGAGTAATCCACAGAAATATATGTTCATTCCATTATCTCGGTGAAAGCAGAAGAAACTGCCAACTTACCAATTAATTTCAAGTAATACAGGAAATTATGCATTTCAAATAAAATGTCTATCAGCCAGGAGAAAAAAAAATAAAAAAGGAAGGAAAAAAAAAAAGACAACTGCTTTCTTTTTTTCCTTTTAGACATGGTAGAGAGTTACATCTGGAAGCACTGTTGTCACTGATATTAACATTTTCATTAACTTATTTAGCATGAATTTGTAATCTGGCTGACATTTCAGGTAAGGTCTCCACTGTGTCTGAAATAATCAGTTTGTTCTGCATGGGAAAACTATTTACTATTGTTATGTTAAAAATGAATCAAATTAAGAGAATCTGACTTCAGCTGGCAGCTAATTGAGATCAGGGATACAACAGTGGTAATCATTTTACAAATGAGTTTCCTATTTTCATTTAGTTCTGACTTGCAGCTCCTAGCAACGTTGCTCTTAACAGATCTGTATCAACAGAATTCTTTAGAATACATCCCTTGATTAGAAATGGAAAGAATATATCTCATCCTACGCTTATTAGTGGCCTTATTGTATTGAACTGTTTTTGAAACTGAGGATACATACTGCATAAGACTACATTTGACCTGAGATAAAGTAGTAATATTTTAATACTATTTTAACATTAAAACAAAAGCATAGCTTTCACTGCTTTTGCAGTATGTAATATGTTACTGTCAGACTGATTCATAAGACAGACACTTGTCTTCCTAGAAACTGTATGAATAAAACATGCCATCAGAAATGCAGCTTTTTGAGTTATCCTTGCTAAAACACAGCTCTTATGTAGCACTTTGTATTTTACAATAAGCTTGGTCACCTTGACAAGTCTAGAAGGAAAAAAGACACATACAACGTATCACACAGTTGGACTAGGCAACTGTTGTAGGTCCTTTCCAACTGAACTAGTTTATCCGATTCCATATGCTCTATTACATGTCTATTAATTGTGGATTTCTTGTCAGTAAACATCTTGTCAGTGTCACTGAATTAGTGGACTGTTTAGGTAAATTTCTATCACCCTGCATTGCCTTACATTTAATCTGCCATTTTACTGAAATACTGTGTTCTTTCTGATATACTTCTTGGACAATATTATATATGAAAATACATATATTTTGAATAGACATATAAATCCTGACAATTATCAGAATGAAACATTCTTCAGATTTTCAGTGTAGTTCATTCCTCTTTCAATATATCATTTCATGTTATGAAATCCTCAGATATAACTCAGCAGGGGCCATGTAAAATGTTTTTTATGTCCTATACTGAAAGATTTATTACATGACTAATAATAAAAGTCCTGGCAGTTTACCCAAATACTGTTTATTTTTCTCCGTGAATCAGATATTATTTTCCTATCTAAATTGTGTCACTTTGAATTAGGGTTTTTTGGAAAATAAATTCCTCACTATACTAATTAAATAACATGGATATATAATTCTAAGAAAAATTATGACATGCCATTTCAGAACAAGGCCCAGCCTATTACTATGCTGTAACACATTGTTCACCAACACATAGGGACAGAACTTCCTCTCTGGCCCTTGTTTATTTTATACCTTGTATCTGTCATCACATTGGTTTGAAATATTCCAACAAGGTTTATTGCAATGGGAAAAGAGAAGCAATGTTACATATTGTCTTTCTAAATTCTGACTATTACTACAACTATCCTTTCTTTTTTTTGAATATATGCTTTTGTTCTTGGTTTTGAGGCTAAGGTGCAAGCACAAAATATTTTTTCTCCATTTTCAGAATATCAGACATGCACAACAGTGTCATTTTTCCTCTAAATAAGTACTTAAGCCCTCAAGTTAGTGGGCTGATTTGCAAATATGATTCTGAAGTACATAGATTTATTAATTTATAGTTAATTTTCACATCTTTATAGAATTTTATTCTAACTGACATTTAAGCAAAAAGTAAATAAACTGTAAAAAGTGAAAAGCATCAAGAAACATGACTAATTACTTGTGGTCTTGCCACTCATCTTTTGCAGAGCAATCTAATAGCCAGAATATTTACTCAGAAAATTGTGATTATCTTTAAAGCTGTCAGGAACACAGAACACAATTTAGTTCTACTCAACAGAATGCATGCACATTCTATACTAACTGTAGTTTAATTAAAAAGAAAAAGAAGAGCAACAATGGATTCCTGAATAGGATACCTTTCCAAGGCAATGCTGGGATTACACAAAACACAGTTACTGCTTAGGTTATAATGATGCACCTGAAATAAAAGGCCAATAGGTTTCTCATTCACTTTCCTCAAAGGAAACTAAAACTTAATGTTAGCTATACTATCAAGAGAAAAAGTTCAAATTTTTAATAAAATTGAAATTATATATCCTCCCTTACAATCTTATTTAAAGCACACACCCCCACTCAAACTCTTGACTTCTTGACTTTTCTCATCATAATTTCACTTGAAAAAGGCAAAGCATTTTGGACTTATTCTTTCATTTAAGACTAGATGCTGCTTATATATTTTCCCCTCCATCCCCAGCCTCAGTTTAATATGCCAAATTAAGCAAAACACAGACTTTATGTGTAGTAAGATACTGAACTACAACTAATGACAATTCTTAACAATTTTTTTTGAGTGAGCTGAAGTTTGGTTTCTGCCACACATGATCATTTTATGCGTATGAACACTTCATGCTCAGAAGCTGTGTGACTTCTTATCCATGCAAACTTTAAACTGGATCCACTTCACCAGCAAATAATTTCAGTTCACACAAGACCAGATCATGCATAACAGAAGCTTTAAAATCAAGAAAATAATAAAGAGAATTTCTGAAATATTTATATGTAATGTGAATGTGCCATTCTATTAATGACAAAGCAAACAATAATTATAAATTTTTTCCCTTTTCAAATAATGACAGAAATCTTAACCCTAATTTTTAGCTCTCTGGGCCCGCTGATCATTCTTTAGCTTCAGAAGTTAAAAAAAAAATTAAGAATTTGATATTATTCAGTAGGAAGAGATGACAGAAATTTCCAAGACACAAAAACTCTGCTCCGATCAGCTTCTCCAAATTCTTCACTTTTTGTCTGTTGGAGAGAAAACAGAGTAATATAACAAAGGTCACTTCATATTCCTCTGTTCCTGGCAGTTTACATTAGTTGGGGACCAGAGGTAAGAATGGTCTTGGAATACTTTATTAAAGAACCAAAAGCATAACTGATTTACTTTTATCTTTCTTTAAGTAATTTCATTTTTTTTCACACATACAGTTGAAAAGCTTGTGAGCTAGAAGAGACTACTTCTCTTTCAGACTCAAAAAAAGTAAAAGTGAGAGAATGACTGCAATTTTTCTTTCTACCTTGAAAAAACTATTTAAGTCTTGAAGCAGTAAAAGCCTAAAAAAAAATATAAGCAAAAAAGAAAGGTAAACAGAATCTCAGAGAATTACTTTAATACTCAGCACAAAGACAACCTCAACTCTTTTCACTTGATTCTCCATCCCTGGAAGAGAAAAACTAATGGATTAGATTCTCTTTTCTACACAGCTTAGAAAAACAAGAGAGCACTAGCTAAATCTTTCCAAGACTTTACATGCCAATATTTATCTTCATCCTTGTATTATCTATTGAATTGATAAAATCTTTACAACAGAAGTAAGTTCTTACCACCCACCTGATGGCACAAAAGGCTTTCTTGGACTCCGCTAGATCTGTTACAAGCCTGTACTGCTGCTAGTCCTGAGTGTAGGTTACAATTTGCTAGTTATTTGCTAGGTTACAACTTGGACTTGAGTTGTTTTCATCTAAATCACCTGTCTTGATTCACTTGTGGCTTTCCACTGTTTGATTCACATTACATTTTGGCAAAATGAGCATACTTTTCTAATCATCTTTCTGCCTTTGCTCCTACTCAGAATAGGCCCTTCTCCATTCCTGCACCGTTTTTCCCACTGAGAACACAGGACTATGGAACTGCAGCACATTTGTGGAGATGAACCTGTGCTTTACTCCAGGCAAGTTCATGTTAGGCTAAGACTGTTCTAGTGGCTATACTTCTGGGGAAACCACTGAAGTGTGTGCTGGTTTTGTTTCCTCAGTTGAATCCTCAGGTTTCAGTAGATAACATCTCCATTTGGTATACCAATTGATGCACTGAAGAAGATCTTTTGAGTTGGCACGGTGGTTGTGGGCTTTGGAGTACAAATTAAAGCCCTGAGTTAACATCGTACTATAGACATAACTGTATGCAATACAAATAAAATTGAAATAAAACTACTTTTCCTTTACTCTAACAGGTTATTTTAACATACTCAGTTATTCCTGTGTCTGTACAACAGGTGATACTACTTTTCTATGTTTACTATGGAAGACAAAATACCTCATGGGCAACTTATATTCAAGGCAATTCCATTTCTTCTGTACAACAGCTGGGCTTCTTAGTATTTAATGAATAGTTTAGGAAAACTACATAGTAATAAACAGTTTTCCACACTTAAGTGGCATTCGCTATATACTGCATAGCACTAACTGTATCTTCTGTATGAAAAGGAAAGTTGATTACTCTTCTCTACACATGAGTCTTTTCTGCCTTTCCTTACTGTGGTACAGCAAACAATGCAAAGAATCTGTCAGCATGAATTATGTGTTCACCAGAACATTCTGACTGCAACTATCTTCCTCCTGCCTCATTTCTTCTATTCAAAGAGAGACTTATCTGCAACTGAAATGAAAATCATAACTGTTAGCTCTTTCCCACTGTTTGATGGTCCCCCAAAACTGAATACTGTTCCATAGCAGTAAGCTGAATGATTTGCTATAAGAAGATTAACTTAACCTTCCACGAAGCTCAGATAGCTTTCACTAGTCTCTTCTGCAAGTTGTTCGCTATGTTTTCTACAATATATATATTATTTTTTTCTGTTTGCCTCTTAGAAGAGGAACATGCTGTCATTCCACAATCATTAAAATAAGAATTCTTCTGTTTGTAGTGTTATCTTGCTTCAACACTATAGCAAGCAGAAAACCAGTGTTATAGTAGCAAGAAAGGCAAGGAAGTACTTTCAACCTGCTGCAACAAATCAATGAAAATCTACAATAGAAGACGTCTCTGAGAAGGAAAGATGAACTTAACATAAAGGTGGCCTTTGTTCTGCATAGATGGTTTTATCAGTTGAGTGGATCAACTTGCTGATGAGTTGATGAAATGGTTATATCAACTTAGTGAACCAACCAGTTGTGTAACTGCTTGTCCCAGAAGAGGGCAAATATCTTCCTGAGTTAGTCAGACTAACAAGGGGGTGCAGATTTGACTCTGACCAACACAGAATACAAAAACTGAACAATCAATAAAAGAACTACACAGTGAGTATGTTAAGGGCAGCATCCAGTGGGCATCACATTTGTATTCTGATTCAGCTGTTTATTGCTATTCCTATGCTCCACTAAATGTAATTTGTACTTGTGTTGTGATATAAGTACATTGCTTTATCACTCTTCTAAATCAAAGTCCTGCATGACAACAACTAACTTCAAGAAATTACACTTGGTATTAAGCCCTACGATTATGTAATACTTAAAAGAACCTGAACAGGACAGAACACATCACAAACAGTTAATAAGAAATTAACTGAAGTCACAGACTATATCAATGATTATGGCCATAAAAAGTGAGAAATATCTTTTACATATTTCTAGCAATACCTGATTTTGGAATTGACTTAAATCTGATCCAATTTGACCACTCATATTTGCAATCATAATTATTAAATGCATTGATATAGTCTATGTAGAAATAAGATTAATAATAAATATGATGTATGATGGATTATATGAATGTTTATAAATCATTAACTTTAGAGATTTTATATCATAGACACACATGGAATTCAGCTGTCTCCAATGTCTTAGCACTTACCTTCTTGTGTCACAAAATTATAAATATTATAATGTTTTGCATTTGCCAGGTAAAAATCAGTGTGAAATGCATCATGACAGTGCTTGCTAAAGCAAGGCTTAACCATTTACCCTAGTACAAAAGCTTTACAGCTTTGTCATATGACTTATCAGAAGCAGCATGAACAACTATCAATAAAATTATATTAATATTGTCATAATATTTTCTGTATTTTCTTGTATGCCTTCCCGTTCTCCAGTACTCCTACCTGTGACTGACTACAAAGGACACTAAAGAAAAAGAATGAGGATGAATAATGTCTTTGCTTGATTAATATCCTCACTACATAGTCTCACCTCTTCACTACTGTGTATACTCTGTCTGATGTGATTTATTTCATCGATGCTTTACAGGGATAGAAAGCATAGTTTTTCTGGATGTTATCAGTCTTACATTGTGTCCTCCATTAATATTGTTCCTGTTTTTCACTACATCGAGGGTATCTTTCCTGCAGCTAATCAGCTGATTAGAAACACTGGGGTCAATTCAAATTACTCTGGCAGATAGAGTTAGGGTTTGGCAGAATTTGGTTGTTTAATCTCAGGAGATAATTCTGATCACCCAATGTCCATATCTGCCAGACACTTGAGGAGCAATAGTCTCAGACTGTGCTGTCAGTGCTTAAAGCTTCTTTGCAATTCTTAAATGACTGAAGAATTCACTCCCTTCCACAGAAGACCCCAGGAGATTTAGTGCGTGTGTGCAGACTGTACACTGACAGGTAAACATTGAATTCAGACCAATATTCAGTCTAGGCCATCTGTTTGCTGAAAAGAAATGTGTAGACATACCTTTGGGACTTCTTACTACCTGCGACTAACTCTACTGCCCTAACACTCATCGTCCTGGCTCCGAGACAGACAGTGCTATGACAATATTTACACACACAAATACACACATACATTTCTTCTTCTCCCCTGCTTTTCCCTCCCCGCACCTGCCTTCCATAAGGTTGTTCAACACATTGCCAAGAGATTCTGATTCTCTTTTGGATCTGATAAAAAGATCAGACCAATTCTAAGTCACATGTGTAAGCCCTATGCTCAGTCATTCTATGAACCATCAATTTACATAGATAAGCACACACACAAAGTTATAGCATAGAAAAGTCTCTAAATATCAGATTTGCCCCTCCATTTAATATTTTTAGTATTCCTTTATTTGGATTTGTTTCTTGCACAACCCAGTTACACTTCTTGTGTTTTCTTCTGTTACACTGTATTTCACTTATCTGACAGGTATCATATTTATACTGAATATATTAAAACTTTAGCTTCCCTTAATTCTGTACTTTCTTCTTTGAAAAAACACCTTTCTGGAACTTAAACATGCTTTTCTGTTTTCTATGAACATCCTGGCATAAAGTATTATTTTGACACATTTCTGCATTTAGAAATAAACCCCCAAACCTAAATATCTTCAATGCTTTGGCTAATTACCTTTGTCTATATCTGTATTTGAATAGAAATCTATTTCATTTATTTTGCTTTTCCTGTGACCTTGTATTTGGATATTTTATTGTTCAGCTACTTAACATTCATATATATATATATATATATATGCTGCCTTGTTTAATGTCAGTTCCATCTCTAATTGTTACTTCAAGTTTGTTATTGTTATTGTTATTTGTTATTATTATGCCCTGAAATGATCTACTGTTTAATTAGATATTTTAACAGGTTGCATTAACAGAATTGACTTTTTAGTTTTTAATATCTGACAAGTTCCTCTGTGTTTTTTTCTCTACAATACCCTTTAAATATTATATTTATCCGTTCAAAGTTTTGTTACTCATTATTTCTATTACCTTCACAACATGCATCAGGCATAGATAAAGATTTCTGTGCCTGCCACTCTGAAAAAACACAGAAATCTTTACCTCATCCTTCAGTTTAATTTCCTCTGTAGTTATTATGTAAAAAAAAAAAAATTGTCTTTCCAGCCTCTAGCAGGCTTATACAGAATTTGCTTTCATTCCAAGTGCTGGTGAACTACACCATAAAGTTTTCTCTTCCATTGATTCTTCTTGCAGTGTGTTGCAGTTACTTATAATTTCTTGCAAAAGCAGGAATAGTTCCACACAAATCATTTTTGTAATAGAAACTCAAACAAAACATCAAAATCTCTCCCTCGCCCCCCCCCCCCCCCCCCCCCCGCTTCTCTCCCATTCTCCAATGCACAGCTTTTTCTAGTAACACCACAATTAAAGTATCCAGAAAGCGTGGACACTGAAGTGCTCCACAGCATCTTCCTTTTCTTCAGGATATAGCTGTGGTAACGCCTACACTGATCACTGAAAACCTTTTCTTGGTGTTTGCTCCTCTCTAATAGTTTTGGAACTGCATCTACAAAGCAGAAATGCTATCAAGGGAGAGATT
Source organism: Phaenicophaeus curvirostris (assembly GCF_032191515.1). Classification (NCBI taxonomy): domain Eukaryota; kingdom Metazoa; phylum Chordata; class Aves; order Cuculiformes; family Cuculidae; genus Phaenicophaeus; species Phaenicophaeus curvirostris. The sequence continues at coordinate 81,676,963 of NC_091394.1, read as the reverse complement.
CTGCAGAGGAATGGAAGGAATACCTCTGAACTCACCTTAGGAAGTTATGTACTTATGTTGCAAGTGATGCAACCTATATCAGGCTAGAAGGTGAATAAGCAGGAATGATCTGTAACATAGTTAAAGGGGAACATCTTTGGTAGATTTCTGTTCTGGTATTGAAGTGCTACCTAAACAACATCTCACCTAGATGTACTTACAGCTCATATGCAGTCTGGGGCATGTTGAAACAAAGTCAATACATCTCCAACTACATGTAGAACTGTTCTGAGGTTATTATGTGAAAGCTCTGAGTTTGGGGCTGATACAAGAGTTTGTGAAACTGCATATTATGGGAATGTTATAGGAAACAAACTTCCCCTGGCCTCAAAAAGTATATTAAAACCAAGAAAACCTTTCTAAAACAAAGGGATCTTTTTTTTTATTTGGTTCATCTAAGTTCCTTCTTACCTTGTTAAATAGGATAAGAACTGTCAATGAATTTGAATAACTTGCTATTGTGATTCAGAATCTGATCAAAAGATCAACAAAGAGTTGCCTAAGGATATGTATGTATTGGTGGCAACAAATTGTATTTACTCTGACTGATGGTGTCCAAAATATCCTCACAAAAGTAGTAGATGAGAGTTGAAAGAACTGATTCTATGTCTGTACCATAGGCTGGAGTCCAAGCAGGTATCTAAAATAGTAAGCATCTCAAATGATAAGCATATCTTGGCACCTGCTTACCTCATGATTCTTGTATGCATATTTTTAGACAAGTAAATTTTAACACCAGAGGGTCTTTTTTGATCTCTGATTTAATGTTCTTCATAACACAAGTGAATGAACCTCACTTAAGAAAAATAATTTGGGTTTTGCTGTAGTATGCCCTTCAGAACAATGCCTAACCTTGACTTAAAAGGCTAAAACTGATGAGAATACGTCATGGCACTAGGTCAATTATACAATGGTTTATTACCTCCATGTTAAAAACCTACTCTTTGTCCAGTTTTTTATCTAAATATCAAATCTCATTAGATCTATTTTTTTGCCAATTGAAAGGACCATCTGCCAACAAAATACCCCAAAACAACAAACCCACAACTTATTTATTTCCAGAGCATCATCCTGACAGTTCAAATTTTGCATGTAGAAATGAAAGAGAGTGTGATTTTTTACACTAGAAATGTGCTGAACTGTCCATATCTTAAAGGAAAACACTTTGCATAGTGCTTAGACAGATTTCCTTAGCACTTAGATTTCTTAATGCACTTGTGTATACTCACAGACTGGACATCAGGTTAATCACTGGAGATACGTTAAGGACAAATAAAATATTATATGCTGCATTAAGCAATTAGGATGAGCAGCAACACATAAAATGAAACTATTTGTTCACCAAAAATAGTCTTCATAAACACCCCTGGCATTATCCCCTTGAGCAAAAAAAAAACCACCACCGTCAATGAACTCCCAACATGCACCCTCCCCTGCCAAGTTTTCTGCCAGTTTTCATTAAATTTTAGTATTTGACGTGCAAAGAAACAAGGGATTGGAATTAAATTGGACAGAACTAATAAAACAATTTAAACACAAATACCACAAGTTTTCCCTGGGGGCCTTGGGATCTAACTAATGCTTAATTACCTTACATAAGAAATCAATGGAGCCTTCCAAGACGATAAAGACCAGAGTTACCCATTATTATATTTTTATCCATTTTACTGCAACCATATCCAGATGCATTATCATGTTATGCACGTTTCACTTATTAGAACAAAAGCAGGCCACAACAAATTGTTGGCAGTTTAAGTATATGACAGGAAGAACAAATGGAGAAAGAGTGATAAATGGATGATGACACTCAGGAGATGACAAAGTAACACTAAATTAGGTTGGACTGCACAAACTCAGAATGGTCACACATACCTTGCTTAATGCTCTAAGCCATTGTCTTGATTGGACAAAAGACTCGCAAGAGATCAACTAAGTGTTTTGTTTCAGTTTTCAAAGCAAAAAAAATATAGTCTTTTGAGTTTTCTAGGTCAAAAATTTATAATAGCATACAGATTGCAATGGCTGTAATTATTATGATTGTCCTATGTGTGTTTAAGCAGTTGTTTGTTACATAATTATGTTGAACAGGTTGACATGACACTTGTTGAAATCTGCTACTCAGATTCTGAGAGGTGAATTCTGAGCTCAATGACTTTTTTTTTCTGAAGGTCATAATGGTACAACTGAATTACAGTTTACAAGGCATCAGCAAAATTCTATGTTCCATCAAATTACTAAATATTTTAAATTAAATTTGTACCTTTTTGAAGGTTCAAATACCTTATATAAAAATATTTTAGTATAACTAAATAGAGGTACAATCAAACTAAAGTTATTGTGAAGTTTGCCATTATCAGATTTTGACTGAACAAAAGAAAATATCTTTCAGCATTTGAATAAAGTATTTGGCAATAAAACCAACTGTGTTTCTCAGTGGTGAGTGTAGAAAAATTTGTGACTGCTTTTCCTGACATAAATTTATATAACTTGTATTTGGCCTTCTTTATAATGACATGGATTTTGAAAATCCAGAAGTAGTTCATGGGAAGGAGCATGTTCTATTTATCTAATTTAATTGTTTGGTTAAAAAAGAAACAGTTTTCAGAGCTGGACAGTGACTACAGTGCTGAATGTCCGGAAGAGCTCTGCTTTTGGGACATCCCTGTTTCTACAAGTCTGCTAGAGTGTAGCCTACATTAACCTCTCTGTCCTGTCCATTAACACCTTTTTGTTAGTGCTAAACAATCTTCTCCTTTAGACACTGCATATCTGCAGGGATGCCAAGCTCCCTTTGAACCAGAAGCTCTCTGAAAAGTCCAAAGTAAGGCTACTACTCCAAGACTAGGACAGATGATCAGCACTAAGGCTGACTCCTCTGGCAGAAAGCAGTAGCATATGAATTTGTAGTTAGACTATGTGAAGAACACCAGTAGTGTCATATTCATAGAATCATAGGATCATAGAAAGTCAGGTTGGAAGTGACCTCAAGGATCATCTGGTCCGACATTTTCAGGTGATATATAGTTTCAATGGGATGTCCCAGAATATTGTCAAGCTGAACCTTAAAATTGTCCAGTGTAGAGGGAACTACTGCTTCCCTGGGGAGGTTATCCCAACGTTTGACTATTCTCATGATTTCTTCTGCATTAGGAAGTATAGGACTATCAAATAAAGGTTAGCTCAAGCAAGATAAAATAGCTTGCCAAACTGGTGCTTACATTCCCATAGTATGAAAATGCATTTCTGTGAAGAATATTTACGTAGAGTATAATTCAAGAACCTGAAACCTAGGAAAATGATGCAAGCAAAGAAATACAAAAAGTATTTTTACACTGTTAACATATGAAAACTTTTCATAAAGGGGGAATTATTCCCTGGTTGAAGACAACCACAGAGTAAAGCAGAAAATAAATATGTACAGAACCCAGAAAATCCAATATGTATCCTAACTTTTACAAAAACCAAGTTGCTGCTTTTGCATGCAGAAATTTTGTGAAGATCATGGAGATATCAGTGGGCTCTGAAGACAGTTCATCTGTTTTCCTGTGTTTATTTGCTGAATGTAAGCATTCAAATACTCTGTCCTAACAGGTACAATCCTCACTATGGGTGTGAAATTCTATGAATTTCTACCTCATTAGTTAAGGCATCAAGTGTATAGATTTACAAGGAATGTAAGAATACACTTTATACAGAATACATTTATAAGGAATAAAGTTTCTAAAGAGCTGCTTTTTATCTCTCTTCAAAATCCAGTAATCAGATTAATGAACAAAGAAACTCAAGAAATTACATCATGCTAGAATTTCAAATGTAAAAATAAGTTTATAAAGCAAAAGAAGCTGAACAAAGGCAAAACTGTATGTTATGAATAGCCACACAGAGAACTTCACCTAACATGCACGTCTTCCTTAAAACTTTTGTAACAGAAAACAGCAAAAAAGCACTTACCAGTAATAAAATATTATTGCCTGTAATGAAAGGGAAAAAGAAAAAAGTTTCATAAACACTGCCCGAATCCTTGTTCTGAGGCTCTGTATGAGTAAAATATTCCTCTTAAGTTAGACAATGAAATACTTAAGGCAATAATAAAAGAAATGGGTCATTTTCAGTAGACTGCATTTGCTCCATTTTTTTTTTATCTTGTCTGATACCTGGGGTCAACCCAGATACAAAGTAAGTAGATGTTAATAGTAATAGACAGCTAGACTCCCCAGAGAGCATCAATCCAGACACTGCCACTGAAGGTGATAGAGCTTATACAAGTGTGGTATTTTGCTCAGAAAACAATAAAACTAGAATCTAAATAACTCTGTGAGTGAGTTCTGAGTAAATGCATAATTTTAGCTAAATATCTAAAACTGCAAGGTGACTGAGTGATTTTATGTTGGTGCTTAATGGGATACAAACTGTTCACTACACCCAAAAGACTAATACAAAGCTAAAATATTTTCCAAGATATGCATATATAATTATGTTATTTGAAAGGAATTTAAAGCATGAATATTTATCAGAGTTTGTTCATTAATAGTTTAACTTGATAAACACCTACTGCACATTTCCTTGAAAACAGTACTAAATTTTTTTTTAAAATTGAATTATGGGCAAGGTAAATTATCATTTTTATCAAAGCTGTTGAACAGCACCTTGTATATATGCACTGACATTAGTCTGGACTAAGGAAAAAATATCAAGCCTTCTGGATTATTTTAATAGTTTCTTTCTCTTACTGTTTGATAAAACTACACAAATTATCTAATATATTCAAATAAGTTTTTAGATGACAGGATAAATAAAATACCTCTTTTATTATCATAGTATTTTCTGTTCTTTGGGATTTTACAATTACAAGAATTGAGGAACTTTGACTTTACAGTCACAATTTTATTAAAAGCCACTTGTAGGAAAAACAGAACCAAATCCTCACATTCTCCAGTTTCTTATACAATAAAAGTAAACTGGAGTTTATGTTTTAAGAAGCAGCAGGACAGAATATTCTACAGGAAACAGTGTAGAGGAATGACCAATGCCATAATGGAGCAGTGAGGATCACTCCATGGATGATCACCAACAGAAATGGTTGGGTTTTTAAATATGTTTTTAAATCTTACAGTTCTGTTCTCTAAATCACTAGGTTATAACAGTTTCACATTCACAAAGACACTTGACTGCACACTTTTGAACAATTTTAACTCATCATAGTGCTCCTATATCTCCTAGATCAGATTCTTGAATTAATCAATAAAAATAGGAAACTGCCACAAGTAATCTAGAGAGGGAATGTAATGGCTGTTTAACACAGCATTGTCTTTAATAAGTCATATCATTAAGCCAACAACGGAGTCAGGGATTCTGTGTTCTGAAATATGTCATTCTGTTCTGGAGAGTCGTAAAGTAATAAATGTTTTGACCAACTCATGGGTACCCAGGGAAGTGCAGTGGAAAGGTACTGTACATCAGTCCTTACAAAGTTTGTAAAACTTTGTTGTTACAAAGAATGCTTGGGAAGTTCTGCCTAAGATTTTGTTTGCTTAATAATCAGAAGTCTTGTGAACAAGATGCAATCTTGTAGGACTCATACAAAACTACTTACTTCCAACTTGAAGCATCACTTCTTAAATAGCATGAATTTAATTTTATAAGCTTGTGTAATTTTCAGTAACTGTTCTGGCCAAAACCAGAAACTGCAACACAGAAATAGAATCATAGGATCATAGAATCATAGAATAACCAGGTTGGAAGAGACCACCAGATCATCGAGTCCAACCATTCCTATCAAACACTAAACCATGCCCCTTAGCACCTTGTCCACCCGTGCCTTAAACACCTCCAGGGAAGGTGACTCAACCACCTCCCTGGGAAGCCTGTTCCAGTGCCCAATGACCCTTTCTGTGAAGAATTTTTTCCTAATGTCCAGTCTAAACCTCCCCTGGTTGGCGGAGCTTGAGGCCTTTCCCTCTTGTCCTGTCCCCCATCACTTGGGAGAAGAGGCCAGCACCTTCCTTTCTACAACCTCCTTTCAGGTAGTTATAGAGAGCAATGAGGTCTCCCCTCAGCCTCCTCTTCTCCAGGCTAAACAACCCCAGCTCTCTCAGCTGCTCCTCGTAAGACTTGTTCTCCAGCCCCTTCACCAGCTTTGTTGGTCTTTCTCTGGACTCGCTCAAATAATATAAATAATCAAAACATGAAATACTTGAGCAATGTCTGATAAGTTTTCAAATCCTCTGAAAGTGTCTATGTATAACCGATACAAGCACAGAATCATTGATGTTAAAAAGGATCTCTTGAGATCACCCAGTCTAATACACACAGCTCTATCAGGATCATTTGGTACACTTCGCCGAGTGTCATGTTGAGTTGGATTTAGAACATCTCGACAGATAGAGACTCCACAATCTTCCTGGACATCCCGTTCAAGTACAGTCACCCTCACAGAGAAAATGTTCTGTGTTCAGATTAAATTTCATGTTTTTCTGCTTCTTGCCAATTGTGTCCTGCCATGGAATACCACTGAAAAGGGCTTGGCTCTCTTCAGGTATTTGCACACATGGGGAAGAGCCCTATGAGTTTTCTCTTCTTCAGGCTGAACAACCCCAACTTTCTCATCCTTTCCTCCTATGGCAGATGCTCCAATACATTAATGATCTTCTTGACCTTTTACTGATCTCTGTACAGTGGAATACAGCATCACAAACAGTATTATTGAGATGGAGTCTGTAATTCAGTCAAGCTATTTAAAAAATATTTAAATAAATAAATAAAGCCCAACAGTCTACCTTAGTATACTATATAAGAATGCTAACCACCAGATTTAAATATTTCCCTGAAACACCTTACATGCCTAACAATATTTCTTTTCAAATTCACGGACTTAAGTTCTATGGGTTTTTTAAGGTTACTTAAATATGGCTGGAATTCCCTCCTGTTTTCAGAACAAAACTGAATACCTTGGGATGTCTTAAGTGTAAAGAAGATGTAAGTTTTTCCACTAATGCATTCATAAAATGGAAACATTACACCCAGCTGAAATTCTTGGTCTGTATTTTGTTTTAATTTATCATTTGGTAGGTCAAGTTTTAACTCTACATTTATTTACACGTAGTTCTTTTATAAGATTAATCTTAAAAGTTATCTCTCCTCACCAAATCCTGTCTCATTGACATTGAAGTAGACAAGAAAAATCCTTTTTTTTCTCAAAGCAGAAGGTCTCTAGGTGACGTGGAAAGCTACGAAGAGTAAAAGAGGGAGGGCATAATAAAAGCTTGAAAAAAAATAGATTACATTGTGCATGCAGCACTTTACACATGTCAAAGGTCCTGTCTTCTGTCTGGAGATGTACTTAAAATTCTGAATTACAGTAACCCTGTGCAAGTATATTAGATATGTGAACTGCTATAGCTAATGAATTTGTAATAGAGTGGGGAAGGATCAGATCCTAATAAGCTGAATATTTACAATAAATGCATGGGCTTAAATTTTGAAGAAACCTGTTGAAAAGCATGTTTTCTCTTTTATGCATTTTCTGAAATAAAATATGGATCTAAATTCTAGTACTATGAAATCCCAATCTCAGCTATATCACATAGATTTTTCCAATATCTGGCCCCTAGTCAGTTTAATAACAGTAAAACTTCAAATCATCTTGACATCAGGTAGTATCAAATGAATCAATTGGAGTATTTAGCATTTTAAATTTAAGTTCCTGATTTTAGGCAGTACTTTTAGTCTTTTTTAATGTAGATATAGATAGATATAGAGATTTTCTACAGATAAAGGAAAATAAAAGACAGCATGCAAGTTTCAGCCATTCCTAATTTGAAACAACAGAGTAATAAACCCCTTTTAACCAGAGAAAAACCTGTCAGATACAGCAGCCTTTCTAGGTATCAGCCACCATTTCCAAACAGTGTAAAATGCTGCCACCTGCAGGAAAACTTTTAATTTTAAATATTAAAACCATTTAAATATTAAAGTCAGCTTTGTGGCTGTCAAGAAAAATGAGAATCCTATTATTGTCAATGAAAATTTAAAAAGGCCATTGATATTTCAGGATGACTGTTTTGTTCTTAAGATCAATTATAAAACAATTTGCATAGCATGAATGCTTTCTAATTGTAGAATAGTAAAAGAAGAGCTAAAGGAAAACTTTACAGTATTTCTTATCAGATAGCATAAGTTAAAACAAAGTATGACACCTTCATTAGGAATGTATTTAATATCAGTTAAATTCTAACATTCCTTAGACTGAAGGACATATATCCATAGGCAAATGAATCACTATGATTTACCATCAAATATTTAGATAGAGTCAATATTTTTCAGTCAGTTAGATAGTGAGAGTCAGTATCTCACAGAAGTTGTTGAAAATGACTGAATTTCAGAATGTAACTAATTGTGTATCCAGCCCACTTGCTCAAGCAAAGCATACCTAGGGATAACTAATGACAGTTTTAGAGAAGAGGTATGGGAATGCTCTGTTTGATGTTCTAGATTTCTGTTATAATAGTGAAAATCAGGGTCCTGTACTTGGTTTATGTTTCAGAGTCCTTATATAATGTTTAGGTTGAGATCTGTTCCTGCAGCTTATGAAGCAATCTTAAATATCTATTTTGAAAAGATGCAAAAACACAACAAAATACATGTATAAAGGCTTTGCCAGATAGGTATTTTATTGGAAAATGTTTGCTTATATTACTAATAGTATTTTTAAAATTTATCTTAATAAAGATCCAGAAAGAGGGAATTTATACAGAGATGAAAAGTACCTCCCTCCTCTTCTGTTGGAAAAAAGCCAAACCAAAAGGCCTACCTAAAGGTAAAATATCTAAGTTTTTTAAAATACAATGAAAACAAAACTGTCAGACAATAAAAAAAAAATATTTCTGATTAATTTCAAACAATCAGCCCCTTGGGTAGCTTTGTGAAGGCATTTGAGAGCAATCAGTTGTTTTCTGCTTTTTTAAAAAAGATTAGAAGCAGTTGATAGCCAACTGATCATGAGCCAGCAGTGTGCCCAGGTGGCCAAGAGGGCCAATGGCATCCTGGCTTGTATGAGCATGACCAGCAGGTCCAGGGAGGTTATTCTCCCTCTGTACTCACCACTGGTGAGACCGCTCCTCGAATCCTGTGTTCAGTTCTGGGCCCCTCACCACAAGAAGGAGGTTGAGGCTCTGGAATGAGTCCAGAGAAGAGCAACAAAGCTGGTGAAGGGGCTGGAGAACAGGCCTTATGAGGAACGGCTGAGAGAGCTGGCGTTGTTTAGCCTGGAGAAGAGGAGGCTGAGGGGAGACCTCATTGCTCTCTACAACTACCTGAAAGGAAGCTGTGGAGAGGAGGGTGCTGGCCTCTTCTCCCAAGTGACAGGGGACAGGACAAGAGGGAATGGCCGCAAGCTCCACCAGGGGAGATTTAGGCTGAACATTAGGAAAAAATTTTCACAGAAAGGGTCATTGGGCACTGGAACAGGCTTCCCAGGGAGGTGGTTGAGTCACCTTCCCTGGAGGTGTTTAAGGCACGGGTGGACGAGGTGCTAAGGGGCATGGTTTAGTGTTTGATAGGAATGGTTGGACTCGATGATCTGGTGGGTCTTTTCCAACCTGGTTATTCTATGATTCTATGAAAAATATTAAAGGAGCCAATTTAGTGCTGTTGCAAGGAATCCATATTTTAAAGTAAATTATTTACCTAACCTGGTTGAAATGATTGGATAATTTATTCCATAAAAGAAAACACTAACACAAAAAATACTGACAACACCAAGGTCAGAAGAAAAACAGAAGAGTTCTAAGTCTTTTAATAAACAGTAGATTTTGCACACTTAAGAGCAGAAAGAACCTGTAATAGAGATGCCTGTACAATAAATGCCTAAAATTAACTTATCTTGCACCTGGAAATCCCAAAGAAAATGTGAGAAAGGGATAACCTTAACTATTATTCAGGCTGAAGCTGTGAACATCCTTTGCGTCTTCTTTCCAGTTCTCTCATTATCTGTTCATACAAATTTCTTCTGAAGAAAAACTGGATTGTTAAATGAAAAGGAAGAAGCAAACAGGAAACAAAGAAGCAAGAGAGAAAGGTGTTGTGGAAGAGGAAAGTTGGAAAAAAACCCCAACCTCAAACCCCAAACTAAACAAAAATAAGTAAAAAAATCCCAGGCAACCAACAAGAACCCACAACCTTTCAATTTTTCATATACTTGAGGAAGTGGCTGGAAACCACAGAGAGCTTTAATGTTTAAAGCTCTCATCTCTTCTGGCTATTGATTTGGAAAATAACTCATGCAACACAGATACATGCTATAGAAGCTCACTAAGTGGTCTGCATACCATGTGGAAAATGTGGCTCCCTTGTTGCGAGCACTGACACTGGTGACTGGGAGAGACTGACAAGATTTGCTAGAGGGAAAGAAGAGTTATACCAAAATAATGAGATTTCATTGTTGCCTCACTTGAGTCCTCTTACTTGGTCTTGACAGAAGTATCTTAGGATTTATAAATAGTTTAGAGGAGAAAATAGGGAAATATATGTGCTATTTGAATGAAAATGGTGACCTCCTATCAACAAATGAGAAGACTGAGGTACTCAACACCTTTTTTGCCTCAGTGTTCACTAGCAACCACTCTCTTCACCCCTCCTGGGCCAACTGGCAGCAAGAAGGGGACCAGTGGGGTATACACACTCCCACTGTAGGGGAAGATCAGGTTTGTGACCACCTGAGGAAACTGAACACATCTAAATAAGTCTATGGGACCTAATAATTTGCATACCAGAGTTCTGAGGGAACTGACTGATGTGATTGCCAAGCCACTCTATGATATTGGAAAAGTTGTGGCAATCAAGAGAAATCCCTTGTGACTGGAAGAAGGGCAACATTGTGCCCGTTTTCAAAAAGGGTAGAAAAGATGACCCTGGGGACTACCAGCCTATGAGCCTCCCTCAACTCTGTGCCTGGGAAGACCATGGAACACATCCTCAAAAAGCTATGCTAAAGCACCTGGTGGACAAGGAGGTAAGTTGAGACAGCCAGCATGGCTTCACCAAGGGTAAGTCCTGCCTGACCAACCTAGTGGCTTTCTGTGATTGGCTGACCACATCAGTGGACATGAGAAAAGCAACAGATAAAATCTATTTGGACTGTTGTAAAGCCTCTGATACGGTCCTCCATAACATCCTTCTCTCTAAATTGGAGAGATGTGGATTTGATGGGGGACTGTTTGGTGGATAAGGAATTGGTTGGATGGCTGCATTGAGAGACTAGCGATCAATAGCTCGATGTCCAGATGGAGATCTGTGACAAGTGATGTCCCTCAGGGATCCACACTGGAACCAGTGCTGTTTAGTATCTTCATCTATGATATAGTCAGCGAGATCAAGTGCACCCTCAGTAAGTTTGCTTATGACACCAAGCTGAGTGGTGCAGTTGCCAAACTGGAAGGACGGGATGTCATCCAGATGGTGCTGGACAAGCTGGAGAAGTGGGTCTGTATGAAACTCATGAGGTTCAACAAGGCCAAGTGCAAGGTCAGGGCAATCCGTGGTTTCAATACAGGATGGGGGATGATGTGATTAATAGCAGGACCTGGGGGTGCTCATTGATGAGAAGCTTGACATGAGCTGGCAATGCACTCTCACAGACGAGAATGTCAACTGTATCCTGAGCTGCACCAAAGAAGCATGGCCAGCATATCAAGGGAGGTGATTCTGCCCCTCTACTCTGCTCTTGTGAGACCCCACCTGGAGTAACGCGTCCATTTCTGGAATCCCCAGCATAAGAAGAATATGGCTCTGATGGAACGGGTCCAGGGCAGGGTCATGAAGACGATCCAATGGCTGGAGCACCTCTGCTATGAGGACAGGATGTGAGAGGTGGGGTTGTTCAGAGGAGGATCCGACGAAGCCTTATAGTGCCTACCAGTATCTGAAGGGGGGCATACAGGAAAGCTTGGGAGGGACTTTTAACAAGGGCATGTAGCAACAGGACAAGAGGGAATGGCTATAAATTGTAAGAGGGAAGATTTAGATTAGACATAGGAAGAACTTCTTCACAGTGAGGGTGGTGAGACGCTGGAACATGTTGCCCCCTCCCTAGAAGTGCTCAAGGCCAGTTTGGAAGGGGCCTTGAGCAGCTGGATCTAGTAGGAGGTGTCCTAGTCAATGGCAGAGTGGTTGGAACTGGATGATCTTTAAGATTCCTTCCAACCCAAACCATTCTATGGTCTGGTGATTCCATTTCTTACAAAAGAGAGATATACTTCATGTACTGGGCAACTCTGAACTGCTTATAACAAATACAACTGCTTTCAGGTGCTGCTGCTTCTGTATTATGCTAGAGAGTTGTTGAGCTTTTTATCCTAATCATGGCTAGGGAGTGCAGATGAAAGAAATAAATCCTAGGTTTGCTCTTTTACTTCTATGTCAGATGCTTACACCAGTAAGTCAACATTTGTTTTTCACACAGAACAAAAAGGAAAATAATACCTTGAAACACTACATAGAAAAAAAGAGGCAGCTTGGTGATTGATATGTGAAGCAGATGGCTCTATTTAACAAATAGATCAAAATAAATTTGGATGCGAGATGATATTCCAGGACAATTTACAGGCATATCCTTTCCAAATCCCCCTCTGAGGAAAGATGCAGAAAATAAAACCAAAGCAAAAAACCTCCATGAGGTCTGCTGTTGTCTGCTGATCTTTCCCTTTTAGTCACAAGTATGGTAAGAAGCATAAGACTGCCTTTTTGTACCAGATGTGGCAGTATCTGAGTGAATCCACTCTCTTTTCAAGAAGATGGGATTTAGAAAATCACATCACATACCCAGTTAACTCTGCCACATTTTACCCAGACAAGCTGCTAGTCAGTGACACCACACTTATCAGTTCTCTGTTCTTTGGGGGAGAATCTAATATGATTTATCTTTTTCTGAGCATTGCCTCTTCCTCTCTCCCCTATGCAAGTCTTACTGACGCTCTCTAAACCCAGTAAATTTGGTAGATATAGATGCTTTCACAAGCTGAAATCAAGCCACTCAGATTGGTCATATTCCTGAGCGATAATCAATTTAACAGATGCATTTACTGTACAACTGACAATTATCTCTGTGTTACTCTGTAGAAGTCCTGTGGAAAGCAATGTGATAATAATTTAAAAATTCAGTAAAATTGGATAGTACCTTTAGTATTTTCACATTCAAACCTTCCTTAAAAAAGTAACCTACCACAGAAAATAAAAAAAAAAGCCAGAAAGGTCCACAGAAAACAAACTGTGAGGCATAACCCTTGCCTGGAAAGAACACAATGTGTCAGGTGAACATTTTAAATGTAATTACAGATGTAACAGCTGAATGAGCAAAACATGGCCAGAGGATTTGAGTAATAATTGGCACATATCTTACTAAGGTATTTGCAATAACAATAATAGGCTAACTTTACAGATTGAGAAAATTCACAAATCAGGATTTACGGTCCTCCAGTTACTGGATTGATTTGAATGGATTTTCCCCAAGTATTCTGCAGTGGAAGGTGTTAGATATCTTTACATTTCTGTTAACGGTATGGAGAAGAACAATACACCAAATATTAACTAAATTAAAGTATTATGTTAAACTGAGGCCTTCTGTAAATAACTCCAAGTTATAAAAAATGAAAAATATTTACAGGCCTCAGAAAAAGGAGCTGAAAAATTATACTGGAAGTTATTGACGAAAAAGCAAGCAGAAAAAAAATGTCATTTTTACATGTATCTGTTTTAATATGTTAATTATGATGAACTGCCTTTGAAAAATAGTGAAAATTACCTAAGAGTTACCAGAGATTTCAAATTAGTCATGGGATTAGAAAGTGGTCTGACAAAACTGATAAATACCCTTCCATAATATTTACTAATACATCTGATGATCTGACAAGTTTTTCATGTCAGTGTGTTCAATTACACAAAGTAAAAAAAACCAAACCAAAACAAAAAAAAAGCAACAAACAAAACAACAAACAAATTAAAAATAAGTGAACAAAAAAAACCCTTAGAGGCTGATATTACTAGGGATTAAAAGAATGAAAAGATACAATCCAGCTAAAACTTTTCATCTGCTGACATAACAATTTACTGCACACCCTGTCTTCTTGGAACTGAAATGACAGAGTTGCAATCCTGATTTTAATAAATTACTGAAAAATGGTAAAGTCCAGAAAAAAAGTCATAGCATGAAACAAAGCAGCTATAATTAAAAAAAAATAAAAATCTACATTTTACAGAAGTCTTATTTAGGCCTAACATATTAGTAGAGATAATGGAATTGGTAGGGATAGTCCTTAAAAAAACATCTTAAAGTTAAACCTGAAGTCCTTGTGAAAATTTATTTGGATAACATTAATTCATAGAAAGGGGGATGCCTTTTGTTTGTAGGAGGCCAGAGTGAAAAATGCTGCAAGAAATGTTCACAGTTGATCTTCTAGGTTAATTTTTAAAGTTCATGTTGAAAATCATTTGGTCTGCTTGCAGTCAGCAATAGATTACTTTTGAACAATATTTCTCATTTTTGATATGCCAGTTAATTGATGAAGCGAGTTTTACTACCACTAACTCTTCTTGACAAATAGTTGCTTTAAATCAAGCCAAGCCATTATTGCTTGACGTGAGCAGGATGTGAAACATTTTTTAGTCTCATGGCAGAGCTGAGAATTCATTTCAGAAGCCAGAGAGAAGCAAGGGTGAATTTGTGAATTGTAATACTCTTTATTCAGAATCTCTTCTACTGTTTTCACGTACATTAATGCATTTATCCTTTCCAGAAAACTTCCAAGCAAATAAATTTTCTTCTTTTTTTTTTATTAAACAATTTTCTGAATCTTGCAGATGCATTGTCTTTGCAAGGATGTCTTGCAGATCCATGAACATAGCTAAATTCTGCTGGATTGTTAACTACAAGACACATAAACATAGAAGAGCGTCTATAAGCTATCTTGTCACATCATTACCTAATCATTTAGGGAATGGATTATTTCCTTCTTTGCACTGGCAGCTATATACATGATTGAAGATCCTTTCTCTTTTGCAATGATGCCCCTATGCCTTGCTTTTGGTCTTTAAATGGACCTACATTTAAATCTATTATATGCTTCCTTATGTGGCAAAAATAAAATGCAATTGGTTAGTCTTTTCCTGGGTAGGCCATAGCATAGAGATTTTAATCAGACAAGTTTTTCCTCCTTTTTACTTTAATTCATCAGGAGAAGTCCTGGTTTTAGCCTACTACAAACAAGAAATTAGTTTATGTCTCATCAACTCAATAGATGTTCAAACTTCCTCATTTTTATTAGCGCACTTCATTTTCAGTTTTTACCACATGAGATAGCTGATAGCTTTGAATCTGTGTGAGATGAAACCTCATGGTCTAGTAAGAGAGAGAGAGAAAAAAAATAATTGATTAAATTCTGGGAAATTTTTGTGGGCAGTGGCTAGCTGTTCTTTATTAGTTGATTCTCCATTAAGAACAAAGAAACATAACTAAGCAAGGGACCTGATATATTAATGGTTTTAATAAGCTGGATAGAAGATTATTTTTTTTCAATTACAAATTGTCATGTGGGAAAGCATGCCTTCAAAGTAGCTAGTAAAACCAAATATAACAAGGAAGTTGTTTTACACAAAACTCAAAGATTCCACTTTGTTATAAGTTAAAAAACACGAAGTTACACTATTGGCTTGAAATAAGGAAATTAGTTCAACTGTTGAAGCTGCAGCAAAATCAAATGCAAGAATTCTTTTATCATGGTACATTTTTGATCTCTGACCAAACATTTCTGGAACTCTGAGGTATAACAAGATTCCTTGAGATGTTGAGTTTACTTAGATACTTCCTATCATCTGTTGAGCCCCAGGGACAAGAATTGAAAGAACTTCAGTGCAGCAGGCACAGCATGCAGGAAAGACAAAGGCAAACAACTTCAACATGTGAGAATCATACACACCAGGCTCCTGGGAAGCGTTCGTATCTACATCATTTGCAGAAGATCGATTAACTGTGGGAAATGATAAACTGCCTGGGAAAGTGCAAGCTGTGGAGAAAGGATTTTTGAAGGTATATTTCTGACACCAAAGAGACAACCATACAAAATCAGTGTATTGCAGGTCCAAAGAAAGCAAACAGTTTGGAGTTTGCATACCCATTTTTGTTCTTGAAAAAACTTAGAGAAGCAGGCTATCACCAGTTTTCTTGCCCATCTTTTATCATAACCTTATCATTACTACAAGGAGCATCAGCTGTGTCATTTAGGCAAAGGGTATAGATATTTCTGAATCCAGATAGATTTGCAAAGTAATATAGATTAGTTGATAGAGAAGAAAAGGAAAAGGATTTTAGCTTTCAGTTGTATAAATTTCATATTTCTTTATAACCAAGGAATAATAACAGTATTTTGTTTTCTGCTTAAAATACTTGGTAACCTTTCAGAATTTATATACATGCATTCTGTTTCTTATTATTGAAACATTTCATAGTTATTTTAACTCATAGAAAATTCTGGTTTAGGAATAAAACAAATAACGGTTTATTGAATCTCTTTTAATAACTCATTTAAGCTTGTATTTCACACATAATAAACCTTACAGTCTAATAAATACATCAATAAAAGTACTGATATTTTCCAGCATCTTTATAGTTTTATTATTTCTTCAGAAAAAGTTGCTCATGAAATAAGAAACAAAGGCTTGGACAGAGACACAGGAAATAATTTAATATATTCTTCTCTACTCAAGCAGGGTCAGTTAAACCTAGATTATATACAGAATATGTTTTTCTTTAATTTGTATTTACAAACAAGATTTCACACTCTGCTTGCCCATTCTTTTTATATACTAACATAATCCAGTATGGGTAATCTTTTTTCATGCATTATTATTTTAACTCCTTTATTCTTGTCATTTTCTATTTACTGTAAAAAAAGATATAATCAAGAAATTTTTTAAATGAGGTGGCTTTCACAGCCAAGCTCCAAGCTAAGTTTTTCACCTACTGTGTTTATCAGAATGTGGATAGATGCTCATTGAGGATCCCTGGCAATTTTTTCTCTTACATTTTTATTCCTTTTTGTATTTCATGCCTTTTGGTTGTCTGTTTTAATAATTTCTGGATGTAAAAACGTGGTGGCCACCATGGTTTGCTATTCATCACGTCCATAGCAAGAGAAACTGGTTCCAAAATTAATAACTCAGGCAAATGTGAGAATTAAAATAGACAAGTCACTTTAATTGACAGAGGCAATAAGTGAAGCTGAGTTTTTTCACAGCTAGTATCTTATCATTGATGCAATTTAATTTTGTTTCTCAGTTCTAAGATAAATTAAAGCATCTCAAATTTAACCAGGTTTGTCCAAATAAAAAGAGAATTAAATTGCATATAAGTAAAAACAAAGAATAATAAAACACTTTCCATTACAAAACCAGTTTAAACAGAGTGCAGTCTGTTTATTTTTATCGTTTCTTTGATTAAGTCATCACTGTAGTTATAGACAGCTGTTGGGCAGCTCTGTTATTGTGTGATAGTGTCAATCATTTATAACGTGACCAGCCTTCAGAAGTGTGTTGCATTGGAAACTCGTATTTTCAAAATTAAGACATATTTTGAAGATTGTCAAATACCATTATCTAGAAACTATGGAATTAAAGTACATTTTGGAATGCACGCACTTCCCACAGTTTTGATTGCAGAATTTATTACAACAGTCAAACACAGAAGCAATTAAGATCTCTACCTGTGGAAATTTCCCCCCTCCCCCCCCCACCCCGTTTATACAGGAAACTTTCTTTTAAACACAAATTTGCTTTTGTTTTAACCAATTTATCTTGAGTGAGTGCTTTAGCTAAAGGATTTTATGAGTATTTTATGTGAGGCTAAAACTTGCTTGGAAACATAACAGTTTTCCCAGAACTATGTTATGGAATTTCTATTAAGAATGCCAGTATTAAAGCATTAAATAAATAGGTAGATAATCCAGCTTTCCCGAACTGTAAAACTAACCATTTTTATCATTTTTGACTCAAAACTGATTAAGTGCTAGCAATTTCCTAGCAGCACTTCGGACACATTTTAGTAAGCATTTTGTAATAAATTGTGGCAAAACTGATTAGCTTCTAAGAAAATAATTTTTGACTCTTGATTTTTTAAAAAATAAATGTTCCACACAACTAGCTAATTCATTAGAAAACAAACTGAAGTAAAACCATGAAAACAAACAAAATCCTAATAATACTACAAATTGATCTTAGTGTTTGTACCATTGCAGAGTAAATGGTGCAAATATCTACTTATCTCACATTATCTCTGCATGGTTTCTTTGTTAAGTAACCATTTTGAAGGGAAGAGAAAATTAAACTTGAGTTCATCTCAGGCACCATAGTGTGACAGTAACCTGTTACTCCTTTACCTCCTCCCACCATTCACCACCTGTTTGTTGCAAGAAAGCTGCAATTTCATTTGGATATAGATTTCCAGTAACAACATTTCAATAGAGTTATAATTTACTTCTCTGATTAGGTTTTAATTCAAATGATGTGTTTGTTTAGTAAATGCAAAACAGCAGTTTCTAGCCTGCAGATTCTCATCATCTATATTCCACAGAAACTTGTGAATTTTGTTGTTTATTCACTGAGTTTCCACAGATTCTCCTCTCCATGACATAAGTCAGCTTCTTTCTGATTACCAAATGTATGACAGTTTTGGTAGCATCTGATATGGTAAAGGACAATGAGTATTTCCTTTTTTAATCATTAGCCTTGATACTTCCCTCATTCAGGGATGTGATACACTACCAATTTTCTCTTGACTGTAGAACAGTCCGTCAAGCAAGGTCCATGCAGATGAGACTCTTCAGTACAAAGCACTTACTTCCATCTATATACTGCCATCTGTATGTATGCCATCCTGATAGTCACACAGATAACAGAAAATAAAAGAAAATGTAACATTCATGATGTGGTCTGCAAGACCATGCAATTTTTTATAGTGATTCTGTGTCTTTAAACTACCCTCAACATTTTACAAACTCTTAAAAATTCCTAACTTATTCAGAAGAGCATGGCAGAAACTTGTGGAGAGTTGAAGAAACTGCTTTTAAATTAAAACACTGCATAAGTAGACACCAGGTGTGCACACAATTCTTACTCTGTTTTCCTCTTGTTCTATTTATCTTTCTTTGTACAAAGGTATCATTCTACTTAGATGAAAGTTTTAGAAGCTGTGTGTTTACATAAAATATTTAAATATGTATCAAGCAAACTCAACTTGACCTTCAATTTTACTGAGAACCTACAATTTAAATGGAGTAGCTAATGCTCACTGTCTTTGAAAACAGTATTATAAATCACATTAGGCATTCAGATTTAGGGATTATATTTAATAATGACCGACAGTTGTTGACTTTTCCGTCTTATCCAGAATTTATCTATTTGCATTTAATTAATAATTTATTATTTGTACTGCAACAGAACCTACTTCTCATTTTTTATTCCCCAATGATAGTATATATCAGTACCTGTGTTTATGAACTTTTGCATCTTTTTGTCTTGCTATGATATTTAGCTTTCAGTTTAATGTTTCTAGTTTCTGTACACAGATAGAATGTTTTATTTGTCTGAATAGCTAAATAAGTAGAGATTGTAAGAGAAACCAGAAAGATGTTTTGTCAATAACTTTTTCACAGAAACTGCAACAGAATGATTAGCAAATCATTTGGATTTGGATGCATTAATGCAGTGGTCCTCTAATTTGTAATCCAAACTTGAAAACTAACTTTACTTTACCTTAGAAAAATTGAGTTTCAGCCAGAGTCAAGTAGTGAAATGTTATGGAATGACAGATGCAATGATTAATGTAATACTTCAATCCAATAGGAAATAATCATGTTATTGTGCCAATAGTAAAAGAGAAATGGAGAGAAAGGAAAACAAAAAAACAGTTTCTGAAAAATATGGCTGAAAACTCTGTTTTTTTTAAAAAAAATGAAGTAATAAAACTGAGATAAGTGGCATAAGAATTTCAGCTCAGTTCCTGAAATGTTGCAAAAGATCAAGTAAGAGTAAGAAGACAGATTAGGGCATACTTCTATCTATGCAGGTATTCTTTCCAATAGGTTTTGCAGTACTCATATTGTAACTGACAAAGACAAACATCTATTTTAATTATACAGCCATTCAACCACATTTCAATATGTCTTTAGGGTATTATAAATAGTATCTTAATAGACATATTACATCTAATTCAAGAAACAGTGGTTCTGTCAAAAGGGACCAATTTCTACTTTCAGCTTTCTTTTTTAGTTAATTTCCCAAGTTAAATAAGCTGTCAGAGAAACTGTTAGCGTAACCTATATTCCTGTTAGAATAAATCTGAAGAAAATTATGTTTTTCTACAACATTTGACTTTTATTATCAGTTCCATCATCATGAGTGAGTCCTGCTTTGTAATCACAGGTATTGAAGGCCAGACACAGATTCAACACAGTGAGTATGAAAATTTCACAGCATTGCTGATGAGGAAAACAAAATTATTATGGTAAACAATGCTATTTCTTTACCCTTCCTGGGTATTAAAACTGTCTAAACTGATAAGGTTTGGGACCTAAAGACAAAATCTGTCATAGCTCAATGACTGTGTTATTTTCTTATTAATTAGACTAAGGAAAAGACATACATAAGGCGCAGTGTATTAGGGCCTGAGATTTTATGGGACAATAGAATGTTTGGCATAGTCAATGTTTAGTTTGTGTCAATTCTTTTAAATTTCTAGAGCTTAGTTACATAATCTAACTGTACTAAAAATACACAATTCCTTCTTTCTGGTTACTCTCATCTATGCTGTTCTTTTTATATGTTTTTATTTCTTTTCTATCAGTGCAAAACAACAGTCTACATTTTTCTCAACAGGCAGCTCTGTTTTTACCAAACTTTTTTTACCCAGTGATCTGGAAAAGGTCTCTATAAATACATTTAGAGAATACATTTCGGTGAAAGTGAAGTTTCAAAATAATGATACGGAAAACAGAACATTTTCATTTTAACATGTTTAATCAAACACCTCTTTTGACCTAAAATTGACTTGTTAAGCATTAGCAAAATTATTAATGTAAGGTTTCATGGAGGACAAGGACAGTTTCAAATGGGTCTAGGAGGCAAGACTCATCTTACATCACACCAAGATTAGTAATGAAATACAGAAGCAAGCTGAGGTGACTTTTATGCAATAAATTTTATTCTGTAGTGTAAAGCAGATAGGCTAATGTAAGGTAAGTTTCCATATAAGAGAAAAGGTGTTACCAAATACAGAAAAAGAATAAAAAGATAGAGATACATAATACTTCCTTACTTCATCTACTTCCCACAAGATTATTAATATAACCATTCATAGTTTAACCATTTACTTGATAAATACCAAAGATGAACACAAATTTAAATTAAGTACAAACCACAATATTTAGGAAAAAAAATGCTAAGGTTGGTAGGTAAAATGCAACATTTTCCAATTATTTCTTGAGTGCTGATTTTCCATTACACATCAAATAAAATGAGAATGCAGTAAAATAATCCTTGATAATCAAATGGCATGAATGATTTCATGATAGACAAATGTTGGACCATAAAAGTAAAGTGACAAGTTAAGTTTCCCAAGAAACTTAATTTTTATTTAAGAATCCCAGATATTCAGAAAAAATACTTAGTTGCATGCTTAGTCCTTGGGATTTCCATGCCCTAAAGCTGCAACAATAATGAAGATTTTGCTAGGCTATGTGAAAACTAAATATTGTCTTTTAAGAACTCAGATTCAGGCCAGATATTCCAAATGTTTTTGAAGTTGTACGGTGTTATATTTGCACTATGTCTTATTCAGCTAGTGAGAGCATTGCACAGGATAAAAACACCCTTGGAAAACAGTGTAAGCATGTGTACTATTCAAAGTACCTTTAAATAATGACATTCTTTCATTGCAAATACTTTACACACTTATAAAAAACTATAAGAATAATGAAATTAATATTTCTTCTATTTCTTTTGAAGGCATAAAAGTAACAAGAATGAATGTACAACTTTAAATGGGGCACAACAACCCTATGCAGTGCTACAGACTAGGAGAAGTCTGTCTAGAAAGCTGCCTGGAGGAGAGGGACCTGGGGGTGTTGGTTGACAACCGACTGAATATGAGCCAGCAGTGTGCCCAGGTGGCCAAGAAGGCCAATGGCATCTTGGCTTGTATCAGAAACGGCGTGACCAGCAGGTCCAGGGAGGTTATCCTCCCTCTGTACTCGGCACTGGTGAGACCGCTCCTCGAATACTGTGTTCAGTTCTGGGCCCCTCACCACAAGAAGGATGTTGAGGCTCTGGAGCGAGTCCAGAGAAGAGCAACAAAGCTGGTGAAAGGGCTGGAGAACAGGCCTTATGAGGAATGGCTGAGAGAGCTGGGGTTGTTTAGCCTGGAGGAGGCTGAGGGGTGAGCTCATTGCTCTCTACAACTACCTGAAAGGACGTTGTAGAGAGGAGGGTGCTGGCCTCTTCTTCCAAGTGACAGGGGACAGGACAAGAGGGAATGGCCTCAAGCTCCGCCAGGGGAGGTTTAGGCTAGACGTTAGGAAAAAATTCTTTACAGAAAGGGTCATTGGGCACTGGAACAGGCTGCCCAGGGAGGTGGTTGAGTGACCTTCCCTGGAGGTGTTTAAGGCACGGGTGGATGAGGTGCTGAGGGATATGGTTTAGTGTTTGATGGGAACGGTTGGACTAGATGATCCGGTGGGTCTCTTCCAACCTGGTTATTCTGTGATTCTGTGATTCTGAAATGAAATTAAGGATTCTGAGGTAATCATCACAAGCATCCTTATGCTTTTTGCTTCTTTGAATCTTCTTTTGTTTTCAAATACAAATTAAATTTCAAATATAGTTTCAGCTGTTATTCCAGCTTTTCTGGTTTTTTGGTAACAAACTAAAGAAAGAAACTCTTCAGTGTAAGATGAATCAGAGTTTCTAACATTTTTCTAACTGAAATTTATGAAATGGTTCAGATGGGGTGAAATAAAGCAATAGATGAAAAGAATCTTAATTCAAAGAAAAAAAAATCAACCAAACTCCAAAGGACTGCTTGAAGTTGAAACAACCAATAATGCAAATATTTTAGATTCAAGTTCAAAGTGCAGAATTCTGCAGAATTCTAAAATAAAGAATTTTAGAGATAGTGATTGGACACCACTTTCATTATTCACAAACAAACTCATCAATATCTGCATTGTGTATTGAAAGAGTAATACATGGACAACAGAATCTGGAGAATAAATATACATCCTTTACAGATATTAGATAGAATCACACCATTCTAAGACAAAGAACATAACTTTTTGAGACCTGTTAAACCATATGATTGTTCTGCCAAAACTGGGGAAGTGCATGCCAAAACCCCAAGCTTTGGTTCAGAGGATAAATATTTCTGTCTGTTTCACAGAATCTGCAGGCCTGAATTAAGCTTGCTTTTTATTTCAGTAGAAGGATTAGAACTCTGAGAGAAGATCCTCAAAAAACACTCTAGAGAGTCAGAAGCTGCCTAAGTTAGCTAATAAGAAACGCTGATTAAAAAGTGATTAATGGGTGTCTTTAGTATTATTCTGTCATCTTCAGTAGAAATGCATCACTGACACAGTTTATAGCCTTTGCAGACATCCAGTGAAAGGATCCATCACCACCTTGAAATCAGTTTTTAAATGGTTGCCATAATCACTCAAGGTACTGAAGAATTAGGATTATTTTTTATCTTTTCACTAAGCTTGTGTGATCTCATCTTCTATCTCCAAATACAGTAAAAAGTTTAAGTAGACCAAAGACAAAATGTATGTTTCAGGCACAAACAAAGTACATAGTGTCGTGGTTTGAGCTAAATTAGAATCAGTAACTCTTAACTCAGTCACTGTAAACAAATATATTCTCTGAAAATTAACTGCATGTTTTTGAGACAATACTTTTCTCCCAAAGTGATAACGCAGGTCATTGGTATGCAAAAATACTAATGCTTATACTTATCCCCACAGTAATAAAGGTCATTCTTGAGATGGTGGAAAAGGGGATGCATCTGTCGAGGGGGGGCAAATAGGGCAGGTGACCCTAACCGGACCAACAGAGTATTCCATCCCATGCAAGTCATACTCAGTATAAAACTAAGACGTCACAAGGGTCTTGCTCTCTTCTGCAATAGTTGACATCCAGTAAGGACCTTGTCTGTCTGTTTTTTCCTGATCCCAGGTCCTTGTCTTACTGAATCTAGTTTCTAAATCCAATTTCTGAGTCCAGTTTCCTCCTAGCTGTGGACCCATTTCCTCATGTCTGCTCCATAGTATTTGTGGTCATGTATCACCATTGAAGGGTAGGGTGGGAGTGCGTTCTCATATATTTGTATGCATTTTATTACTTTCTAATTATTTTCATTATTAATATTATTATTATCATTATTTCATTAAAGCTGTAGTTTTACTTTCCAACACAAAACTCTTTTTCCCCTCATTTCCCTCTCCCCTTTCCCTGTGGGATGTGAAGTGAAGGGATTTTGGAGTCAACTGCATGTTTTTAGCTGCTGAAATTAACCTGGGCCAGGGCTAAGCTGTGACACAGTCGTACAAGATGGCTTGTGATAGAAGGATGTTTGTTTAATTGTCTTCAACTCTGGCCTGAGGTCAACTGTCTCTGTTGTAAATGGAGTCAGGATATCATGTGTAACAGCTACTGTGAATGATCTTTCCAAGTAGTGGCTGGTATTGCCCACCCCATTCCTCTTCCTGAAAAAGGAACTCTAGGACTCTTCTGCCGCCTTAGTCCAGGTCTGCACCATCTCAGAAAAGAAAGTTTATCCTTCAAACAGAGTGGGGAATTTCAAGTTTTTCAAAAAGGTTATGATGTCTTGGTTTTGTGTAAGCGCAATACTTCCTTTGAACTGTCCTGCACTTCTCATTACATTCTCAGTGGGAAGACCAGTGAAGAAGCATATGAGTGACTTTGTAACAGTGATGAGAAACTCACCTGCAAGGGAATATTGATGGTTCATTCCTTCCTGAAATGAATATTTAAATATGTGATACTATACATGCATTGGGTTAATGACTAAAACATGTCCCTGTTTCAGGGTGAGCTGTCTAATTACAATGTTATATAGTGACTCCTTTTGCTAGTTAAATGAATATTGAATTAGCCTTTCTTCAGAAGGTATAAAATAAAGACTCTTCCCACTGCCCCACTGCTTTGGGATTTTAGTTTATAGTGCAGAATATACATCTGGAAAATAGAGGATTTCTCTAGGCAGAAGATCATCTGTTTCTCCAGATGCTTTCTAACCAACGAATTATTGGACTAAATAAGGAATGCAGACAGGCAGAAATAGGCATTTCACATTTCTTCATTTATATCCTACATAGAGCTCAATCTAATAAGTGTTCCTTGAGAAAACCTATGAGATCAATTCTTGGAAGCAAGAAAGTAAAAATGATGCTTAGATCTGATAAGACCTAGGCAGACTTAGGTCTCTCATACCTTTCCTCACAGTGAAAGTCATGACAAGATTTTTGGTTAGGTGGGCTATGAAGTGGGCAAAAAACTAACTGGACTTCTATGGTTTGTGATGCAAAGCTCAGTTGCCACCTGATTGCTAGAGACATCCCGGTGCTAGGGCTAGGATAGTCTCACTTTATTAATTATCCTGGAGGCCAGGACAGAACACAGTCTCATCAAGTTCATGGATGTCACCAGACCTGGGGGGACCAGTCAGTACTCAGCAAATCCCCTGAACATTAATTATTCTATATTCAGATTCTATTAGTCTAATGAAATATGAAAGATGACTTGGATAACAGTGTTAAGGTAAGTTTCAACAAAATTATTTTTCATTGACAACTACTGCATCAAGAAGTCTGGTAACAATAATAGAGGAATGAAATTATTTTCACTCTTAATCCATAAGTCATCTAATTTATAAGATATGTAGTATATGTTTACAATAATTAATATCAATTAATACGGCACTCTAACAGTACCAAAAAACAGCCTAACTTAAAGTTCATGTTCTATTATTCAGTGGGATGCCCTACAGATCTAAGCAAATGTGAGACTTCTCCAGAAAAGCCATGGAAAGCAAGAATAAGTATTCTGCTCCTTTAAATGGTCTCTGAGCATGGCTTGACTACTTGCATAGTTCTGAATAAAATGTTATGTATTTAAAATTAAACTTTACTATTAATTACTTCAGATTTCAGTAGGTTAATAACGACAATGCATTCTATTCATGAAATGTGAAAATTCAGTTCATTCTTTTTTGAAAAATCAGAAGGTGAAAGGAAGTTTAGAGAACTTGTAGGTTGTACATTCTTTAGTGGTAGATGTATCTTTTTATTCTCCTGTCATTAGAAGTTAAACAATCATAAAACACACCAATTTTAAAATTTGTTCAACTTTGAAGTTCTTCCATGTTCAGGAACTACAGAAACATTTTAGACTTTATCACACAAAACAGATCTGCAAAATAATATGTTTGAACTTGCAAACAAATAAATTCTTCAAAGACTGGAACTTCAACATGATTAATATTTAGCCCTGCATATCAGTGAATGATGGCTCTCTCCTTTGTGAAGAAATATATTGATTTTATGAACTCTTAAATGTACTTTATATATATATTGCTCATTTGAATAATCAGTTTACAGTTTTGTGGCTCTATTACAATATCTTTTAACACAGAGAAATCACTAAACCAATGTTGTGTGTCAAATCTGTTGGAAAAATGTTAATAGTTCAGAAATACCTAAAGGAAGCTAATAAACCAAGTGCTTTAAATAACATAAGTCCATATCTGATTAAATACAGCAGGGGCACCCACCTCAGTAAGATTTTCAGAATGTCATTTCAAACACCACAAATCATCTAAGTGAAAGATAGTCTGATGAGCAGAAATAATTTATACATTAGAGGCTTACTCCACTGTTATGTTTGAAATTCAAATTAATCACTATGGAAAGCTGCGCCGCTGGGATGTTATGCACCCATCTGACAGTACATGGGGTATAGAAATGTAAGCCTTGTGAAGAAAATATCAACAGAAAAAAAAAGAAATCTAAAAAGATATCTAATTAGAACACGAGTATTGTTTTATTTCAGAGACATAATCGGTATTATTGCTGTGGCTTTGCTGAGAGACAAAAACAGACACAACACATCTAACATATTGTGTTGCCAAAGTTGGCTGCTATATCCTATGTATTCCCCAGGCTATTTTCTGGAGTACTAGAGTTGTAAAAAGGCAGCTGTGAGGCCACTTGTAGTGTATCCATTAATTTGCACTAAGATGCATTAAAAGCTTTTTTTTCTTTTCTTTCATAAAACAATCACATAAGAAGAAAAAAGGTAAAAGAAAAAAGAAATGCTAAAACATACTACTGCTTTACTGGTATAACTATTCTATTATTGAAGCCAGTGAACACTTTCAGCTAAAATAAGAAGCACTTCCCTTCTTGCTTAAAGTGAAGTCAAAGAAGACCTACTAGTTGATGAAGGTCAAAATTATTTTTTCTTTTCATCGAATCATAGAAGTATAGAATATCAGGTTAGAAGGAATATAAGGGATCATCTGGTCCAACCTTTTTAAATGATATATAGTTTAAATGGGATGACCAGCAACCTGTCAAGCTGAGTCTTTAAAGTGTCAAGTGTAGAGGAATCTATCACTTCCCCAAGGAGAAAATTCTACTGTTTAACTGTTCTCAAGGTAAAAAATATTCTTCTGGAATACAATTGGAATTCATCCAGGAACAACTTATACCCATTAACCCTTGTCTTTTCAGTGTGACTCCTTGTAAAAAGGGAGTCTCCATACTTGTTGTCTTTATGTACTGGTATATTGTAATAAGGTCTCCCCTAAGTCTTCTCAGAAGGCTTAACAAACACAGTTCCCTCAGCTGTACAACATGTGGTAGGTTTCCTAGTCCTTTGATGATCTTAGAGATCCTTCTCTGAACCTTCTCCATCCTGTTCACATCTTTTTGTATAGCGGGGACCAAAACTGGACAGAGTGCTCGAGGTGTAACCTGACAAGTGCTGAGTAGAGTGGGATAATGACTTCTTTATCTCTGATAGTGGTGCCCTTCTTGATGCACCCCAGCATCCTATTGGCCTTCTTTGCTATTGCAACACATTTTTCACTCATGGTGAGCCTATTGCCCACCAAGGCCCCCAAGTCCTTCTCCACAGAGCTGCTCTCCAGCCAGGTGGAACCCAGTCTGAGCTCTGTTCTAGGGATACGCGTTCCCAGGTGCAATACCTTACACTTATCTCCATTGAACTTCATAAGGCTCCTGCTAGCCTGCTTGTCCAGCCTGTCCAGGTCTTTCTGGAGGGTAGCTCTTCCATCTGGAATGTCAACTTCCCCACTGAACTTTGTATCATCTGCAAACTTCATCAGGGTGTTCTTGATCCCAACAACCATGTCACTTATGAAGATATTAAACAGTGTTGAGTCCAATAGCAATCCCTGTGGAACTCCACTTGTGACTGGTTGCCAGCTTGAGAAAGACCCATTTACCTCCACACTCTGGGTACAGCCTATCAGCCGGTTCCTCAGCCACCGCAGAGACCACTTGTTTAAGCCATAGTGCATTAGTTTCTTTTGGAGGAGGCTGTGAGGAACAAAGTGGAGATTGGATTGGAGAAGTCCAGGTAGAAAAGTCCACCACTCACCCTGCATCAACCAATTGGTTCACTTGGTCACAGAAGGTGATCAGGTTTGTTAAGCACAATCTACCACTAGTGACTCCATATTGGCTTTTCCCAACCACGAGTTTCAGTTGACTTCTGAAAGCCACCAGGAGTATTCACTCCATAACCCTTCCAGGGACTGAAGTGAGGCTGATGGGCTTGTAATTGGCCAGGTCTTCCTTGGAACCTTTCTTGTGGATGGGGGATGACTTTAACCTTCTTCCAGTCTTCAGGGATGTCCCTGGATCTCCATGACTTCTCAGGTTATGGAGAATGGCCTCACAATGATATCAACCTCAGGTGAATGGCATCCGGGTCCATCAATTTGAGCAGCTCAGGCTCCTGTAATAGTCAACACACCAATTCTTCATTGATGGTGTTTGCACCAACCTGGATGTTTGTTCCCATGACTGGGGGCCCAACAGCACTGGTAAAGGCAGAGGTGAAGGAGGTATTGAGGACCTCTGCCTTTTCAGCATTGTTGGTGGTTAGTTCACCTCTCCTGTTTAATGGTGAGCCAATATTCTCCTTCTGTTTCTGCTTGTTGTTAACCCTTTCTAAAGAACCCTTTCTTGACATTTTTGACAGCTCTGGCCAAATGCAGTTCAAGCTGAGTTTTTGCTTTCCTAACTGCATCTCTGCATACTCTGCTAATGCCCTTGTAATCTTCAAGGGGTAGTGCTCCTCTTTGCCATCTCTGGTACATTTCCCTTTTGGTTCTGAGTAGATCCAGAAGCCTGCTGTTAAGCCTAGGGGATTTCTTGCTATGCCTGGCCTTCAGAGGGGATAAACTGGTTTTGTGTGTCCAGGATAGTGTTCTTGAAAAACTCCCAGCACTAGCTAGCTCCTTTATCCTCCATGGAATCTTCCCATGGGATCCTTTCCAACTGAGCCCTGAACGAACTGAAGTCTGCTCTTCTGAAATCTAAAACCTTGGCCTTGGAACTGACCTTCAGTGTGCTCAGCAGTATTTCAGACTCCACAATATTGTGATCACTGCAGTCAAGGCTATCACTAACAGTCAGGCTGCCCAAGGCCCCATCCAACCTGGCCTTGAACGCCTCCAGGGATGCAGCATACACAGCTTCCCTGGGCAAGCTGTGCCAGTGCCTCACCACTCTCATGATGAAGAAATTCTTCTTATGTCTAGTT
The DNA here is from genome assembly GCF_032191515.1 of Phaenicophaeus curvirostris. Classification (NCBI taxonomy): domain Eukaryota; kingdom Metazoa; phylum Chordata; class Aves; order Cuculiformes; family Cuculidae; genus Phaenicophaeus; species Phaenicophaeus curvirostris. Next base: position 81,647,020 of record NC_091394.1, on the reverse strand, counting down.
TAAATCTGCCCCTCTCCAGGTCCCCATTCCCCCTTGTCCTGTCACTACAAATCTTTATAAACAGTCCCTCCCCAGCTTTCTTGTATGCACCTTTCAGGTGTTGGAAGGCTGTTATAAGATCTCCTCGGAACCTTCTCTTCTCCAGACTGTACAAGCCCAACTCTCTCAGCCTTTCTTCATATGGGAGATGCTCCAGCCCTCTGATCATCTTTGTAGCCTTCCTCTGGACCCATTCCAACAGTTTCATATCCTTCTTATATTGAGGATTCCAGAACTGGAACAATACTCCAGATGAGGTCTCGCAAGAGAAGAATAGAGGGGAAGAATCAACTCCCAGTAGAGGGGCAGAATCACTTTTTTCCACAGGAGAAGGGTTTGGGCACTCATTACAGCCTGCTGTCTACTCTGGTTTCAGTGAGGGCTTCAGAAACAGCCTGAGACTCTGTTCTCTATAGCCTGAGACTTGGACAGTTGCAGGATCTCTATCTGGGTTGCCATGTCCATTCTGGCAAGCACAGAAGGCAAAGATTTCCTTTTGGTATACGCCGTAGCTGAGCTGTTTCTTAGACAGTGACAACTACCAAATGAACTCATCTCTCAAGCTGGCAGTGTGTGTATGCCTTGCTGTGCACTCTTCTGGCAAAATGTCTATGCCCTACCTCCCTACTCTCCTTGAAGGTCTTTCTTGTGCTGTAATGCGAAGCCGTGTGCTGTTTAGCCTCACAGCACAAAGGCTACCTGCCTTATTCTGCAGACTTCAAAGGTAGGAGTTCTACTAAATAACAAAGCATTCAGCTCATCAACTTTGCTGCCCATGCTTGGAGTCATCCAGTGGCTCAGAACCTTTATAAGGAATCTGTTTCTTGCCTCTTACATCATTCAAATAAAATTGAAGAGAATATCTAAACAATTTAAAGTTTTCATTAATTCCATTCAAAATACCATGCCTTCTGAATTTCTTCTATTCCTGAGAAGAATGTGTTTCTATTTTCCCTTTTCTTTTTGTCTTGAAAGAAGTGTTGCAGTGTGATATTGCAAAGCATCAGCTGTATGATTCTTCTGTACTAGTTAGTATATGACCATAGTACTGATTAATTTCATTACTATACATAACTCCCTTTCTGGGCATTGTTATTGTTGTGAAATAAATACTGATACTGAACCATTGCTATGGAAGACGATAAATAAAATGTTGCTCTAGATAAAAAGCACATTAAAAGTCTTCCTTAATAATATTTCTGTGATTGTGTTCTCAGGAGTTTCGGGATCATAACTGAATGCAGATATAACCAGCATAATGAATGTAGTTCAGAGCCATCACAATACACAAAAAAAGGCAGGCATCAAAGTGAAAACAAGAACACATCAAGTTTCTTACTTGTGTTCAAAAGAAAGGTGAATTTTTAGGCCAGACAAGGACCCCAAATAATGGATTAGACCCAGAAAGGGTCAGACCCAGAAAGTATTAAGGAGGGCTGTCAAAATAAGAATTCATTTTTGTGAAAAACATTAACATGTCAGAAAAGCTAAACTTAAAAAAGTACTTTTTCATGGAAAATACAAGGGAATGTTTCACCTTATGAAAAGTGTAATCTATAAACAGGAAAACTCAAGTTTAACTGCTGTCACTACTAGATGTATCTTCGCACCCTTCATTTTGAGACAACAGGGCTTGTTCAGCACTTATTAAAACTGTCATAGTCATTAATGTGACTTATTTAGGTAAAGAATTTTCTTTCTGAAATATCTTAAAACTTTCAGAGCACTGAAAAGAAGCACAAAGAGAATGCAAGTTTTCTTGATGTTTGGTGAATTCACTACAGAAATCCATTAAGGGATGCCAATTAGTTGTGCTACTAAATTACAAAGCTCCTCCTCACAGCAGGCTTTACTCACACTAAACCACAGAAGAGCGTTTTATTGCTGGAGTCAAAAATTTTTGAATAGGACTAAAAACTCTAGGAAAAAAACCAACAAAAAACCAACAAACAGTATCAGTTAATTTCTGCAAACATCATAAATTTTATTTCCAGTTATAGGGAAATTCTTTTCACTGTACTATTAGTGTAATTCACCTAAACCTTTAGTCTTGTGTAAAGTAAATTACACCAACCTGATGACTGCATTTTTAGTTTCAGTATTGTATACAATGGCCATTATGTAAACAATAATCAGGCCCTGTGTGTTATAGATATAACAGATGTAAATGCATAAATTACAAGTTTGGTTACATCTACACAGATATAAATGTGTAAGTTACAGATTTATCAAACATACTGCTGGGAAGAAACACTGATATTAGTCACTGTATAAGGAAATTTCTTATATTGGAAGACTAGTCTGCAAGGGCAAAATTACCTTGTTAATAGAGAAGGACTCTGTCATGCAAGTAAAGAAGAATATTTAACAAACAGTATCTACTTTTTAAAAGGAGGCTCAAGTTCCTTCAATTCATTTGAGATAGGTTTATATATTTGAAGAGCATACTAATGTTCAAAATGTGAGCAATGAAACCACTCATTGCCTGGTTAGTATCTACTAACGTCCTGTAGGGAAATAAATTTGTGGGCAGATGGTGGAATGAGTTCTGTGGCCTACAGGTCTCCCCTTGCATGATGTAGAGAGTTAGATCCTTAATATGGGGTAGAGATTATATCCTGAATTTGCAGAAGACCATGTCCTTTACTGCCACTGCCCTTCATGATAACGTATAAAGGCTGCAAATGAATGTGAATAGGAAAAGAATATACATGGTAAAAATTTGTCTTAGCTGACAGTTCAAGATTGTATCTTAGAGTTTTTGGTATTTTGAATCTTATGAAACAATATGTAGCAAATATATCTACAATTGTAAAAACATAAGCAGCAAACAAATAGATAACAATTTATTTTTCTGCTACTTTTATCCTGTATGAACATGTACATATGCCTGTATAAGGTTAGATTATGCTAATGATTTCAGTTTCTCAGTACAGGATTCTTACAATTTGTGTCTGACTATAACAGATATAGGCACCTAGATGCAACCAAAACATCAGGCATATTTTCTGCATCTCTTTTACTGGAACAATCAGAAGATGCTTTAGGAGATGAAATATCCTAGCTACTTTCATTTTGCTGTTAATACTGAGAATATATTTTCAGATTCTGACTTCATTTTTATGTTAGTAGGCACAGAAGCTCAAAAAATACATTTATTCTGTTCCACATGAGCAAGCAGCACTAGATAATTAGTTGTTTGATTTATGTATGCAGATACCCAATATGCAATGGTAAAGGGAGTCTGCTTTCATTTTGGTAGGCTTAGTTATTTACACTGATAAGGCATAAGATGCAAGTTTTAAGATGAGTTTCAAATTTGACCTATAAAGCCGTATTTTTTCAATTTCTAAAATAAATTACTCTGATAGAAAAAATCCTGGAAATAGCACCCCAGTGTCTGAGGGATGGTGTGCTAGGAAGGTCCTTTGATCTCTCAATATTTTGCATGAGAAACTGGCTGCCACTTGCCTGGACTGGTGTACCATCTGCTGCGTAGAGAACTGGATGGATGGCTGGGCCCAAAGAGTGGTGGAAAATGGAGCTAAATCCATTTGGAGGACAGTCACAAGTGGTGTTCCCCAGGGCTCAGTGCTGCGTCCAGTTCTGTTCAATATCTTTATCTTAACCTTATGAAGTTCAACAAAGCCAAGTGCAAGGTCCTACACCTGGGTCGGGGCAATCTGCAGTTTCAACACAGGATGGGGGTGCGGGGTTTGATGCGATTGAGAGCAGCCCTGCAGAGAAGGACGTGGGAGTGCTGTTTGATGAAAAGCTCAACATGAGTCGACAATGAGCACTTGCAGCCCAGAAGGTCAACTGTATCCTCGGCTGCATCAAAGAAACATGTCCAGTACATCAAGGGGTGTGATTCTCACCCTCTATTTTGTTCTTGTGAGATCCCATGTGGAGTAAAGTGCCCAGTTCTGGAATCACAAACAAAAGAATGATATGGAACTGTTGCAAGGGGTTCAGAGGAGGGCCATGAAGATGACTGGAGGGCTGAAGAACCTCCCATATGCATATGCTAATATATGCAACATTCCACACATGCTGACAGGCAAACTTGGCAAAAACATGGGAATGTCATGGCTGTTGATAAATAGCACATAAACTAATATCTCTCTTGATTTCTGACAGCAAAAGGCAAGATTGGGAAAATAAATCTAGGAGTTTATGGTAACTGTATTTTACTTGACTTTTCATCCTTAGAAAGTGTTGTCTTTCAGCCAGACATAGTTGTTTTTGTTGCATTTTGAGAGCAAGTTACTTTTTTTTTACCACAATTGCACATCTCCTACTGCCTGGACAGCTTTTTCCACCCACTTCTGGAAGAACCAAGCAGAAAAGCAGGAAGGAAGGGGAATGACTACACTTCTGCCTCCTAACTCCAAATTGTCAGAAATCTAAGCAGCTGTGGATTCTTATGGATTTCTTCCCCTTGCACTATCATAGGTAATCTGAATATAGGCAGGGCAATGACTATTAGTATTTTAACACATGCAAGCTAGTAATAATAACTGTGCAACAAATACGTTAAAAGATTATTTTATTTCTCTTGAAATGCCAAATGGCTGTTCCAATCATGTTTTTGAGGACCAATCTGAGGTATTAAGAATTTATATCAGGTTTACTCTTTGTCTAGAGATCCGAATGAAACATGTTTTGTTCCATATTGATTATTGCGTAGATAATTGAAACTTGTATGTTTCAGCTAACTCCATTCCTTGTATCCAAGATTTTAAGGTTATCTAATCGTAATGCACACTCTAATTCTTTTCAGTTGTGTACTTGTTGCTTTTTGTAATATCTTCCTACCCCTGGAATGGTCTTACTTTTCATCTTTACTAAAATTAACTTAATTAACTTGGCACTGTCTTCACATCTTCCAGTAATATTTGGTTATAATTTACATTTTGTTCAGCATTCGATAATTTTGGGGGAGAGGAAAAGTTGTTTTTAGGAATACTTCCAAGGCAGAGAAAACAGTGCTCCCTACTGACTTCTGTTTATCTCATCTTACTTATCATATGTATCTATTCCTAAAAGACATAGTAAATTCTCCAGATTTTTTAATTTATTTTTATTTTTGTGCCTCAGTGATGACACCTGATTGTGAATCTATACTCAACACTGTTCTTTTGTTATCCCTGTTGTGCTGAAAGCATGGGCTAGTGGAATATGGAATCTGAGTAGTTTCAAGCAGCCCACAGACTTCATTTAGTATAAATTAGCTGACTTCAATGGTGCTATGAAGTTTATAACAACTAAGTTTATGAGCCTGCTTTTCCATTTTGTTTGCAAAGTGTTACATGAAAGAAAACAGGAATGATAATTCCGAAAATGGGCAGGAGCTGTCTTGTGCTAAGTACATCAAAAAAGGCATAACATACTGCCCTGAAATGCTTAACTTCTGGAATGATAAAACAAAAAATGGCAGGAACATTAGAGATAAAAGTGGGAAATTATTTCCCCATAATCATGTTATTGTGGAAAGCGTACTTTGCATATTCCACAATATAGCCATTACATAACATTCCCTCCTAATAAATAATAATGAAAATAAAGCAATTTATAATTTATTTTTACTTTATATGTCTTCTACATGCATTTAATTTATAATTAATTGGATCAAGAAAAGATATGCTTTCTAATCCCAGAATACTGAGGGATACAAATTCTACACCAAAAGATTCTGAAGCCAATATTCCAAAGAGTCATTCACTAACATTTTGGAATAATATTCACCAGGCCATCTCAATACGTGCATAAAAGTCAGGATTTAACTGTGACTGTAAGCACATTAACAAAAGAAAAATGCATAATAATAATAGCAAACTATATCCTTTAATATTCACAGAACATAACTATTCACATGTACCCAAACTCCTGACATGCTTACTGTAATTGGACAAAAATCCACACTTGTAGACTTATTAGACCATAAATGAGCAGATTAAGGAACCTATAATATTTGGGAATTTAATATGGATGTAAGAAAGCACCAATTTGTGGCATCCAAGCTGACTTGTGCTGTGATGTCTCAGGGCTACCAGGTTAGAAAATCTTTCACAGAAAGTGTATTCAAAAAGAAAAACTTTAAGCTTATCCCAATCATCAGATCATACAAAAAACAGGACTGGTAAGTAACTTCAGACTGCATTGAGCCTCAAATTATTACAGAGATGGAGAGGAAGCTCAAGAGAATATCTGAATTGTAATATTAGCTAAAGATTTGAGAAGCAATTTTTATGGATGATACAAAACAAATGAATAAATATTTCTCTCTAGTAGGTAAAGATTACTCATTTCCTAAAACATCTAGGTCTGATGTAGCATCAATTAATTATATCATTTGAATTCTACTGCAAGAGGGATACTAGTGATGTGGATATAAATGTTTTAGAATCTTTTCATGGGTTACAATGTGTTATATGTAATTTTTATGATATATAAACACTTACTTCTATACATTACTTGGCAACTAACAGGAGGAAGTGTTTGTTAAGTGAATGTCACTGAGATGAAGAACAAATACAAAGTATTAATATGACCTTGCACATACATTCAATACAGTTACAGCCTTTTCACAACAACAGCTATTTTTGCTGCTCTTAACACCTTTGTTTCTGTGAAACACTCAAAACATATTTCTATGTGTCTGTGACATGTTAATTTAGAATATATTTTATAGTTCCTATATAGTTCTTATTTTATTTATATATATAAAATATGGTTCTTACTTACCAAAACAGTGGAATCTTGTAAACATAGTTACTAAACTTTACAAAGGTCTGACATAGTTTTAAAGTAGCTTGTTTGAGCATCAAGTTGGTGCAGTCCAAGTATCATGGCACTGCTATAACCCAGCTACTTGGGACAACCCTGTTTGCTGCTTGGAGTTCTATGCTTTCGTATTTATAGCTGTACCTCAGAGATCTAATTTACGGCTGGATCAGTTCACACAATCTGCAATCATTTTTGCAACTTCTGTATAGATAATACCCTCAGAGAGACTTCTTAATTTAGGCAGGATACAGCGTATGCTGAACTCAAGTATTCACAACCACTTATACCCCCAGTAGTATAGCAATGCAGTTCTAAAAAGCAATTTATTAAAGCCTTAGGGAAGAAGAAAACATTCTCTTCAACAAATCTATTCCTGTGGCCAAGTCTTACAGAATGCAACTGTCCCTTGGGGATTATGAAGCATTCTTCACACATTCGTTCATTTTTAATCATGATGGGTTTCAGGAGAAATTCCTTCTTTTGTGCCTGAGGCTTCTTTACTAATAAGCAAATTACCATCTCCAAAAAAGAAATAAAAGATATACTTTTAAACACTACTTCACTAAACCACAGATATCTCCACATGATAGTGTGATAAAATTTGAGATGAAGTAGAGCTAAAAGAAAAATATGCCCCTCTTGCACTCACCAATAAATTTTACTATGTAAAACTGTTTGCACACAAAATAGAATAATTATACTGGCTTACCAAGAAAGAGATCTTTCTTGAAAGGTGATTAGATGAGGATCTTTAAATGAAAGGTGCTGAAACAATTTCTTTATTGCTGATATTTCTAGTAAAAGCATGTACCATATACTTATTTTCCATAGTGAATCTCACCTCCTCTATGTTCTATGCTCAAAGTTTGGAAAGATCAGTTTATCTCACTTCTCTTTTCTCTCAGTCCTCATTTATTTCTCATTTTTATGCTCTGCAAAAGAGTATTCATATGTTTTATTTATTTATTTGTTGAACTTTGACACTTCCAACACTTCCACAAAGAAAAAGTCAGCTTACAAGATTATAAAAAGGAAAGGTGGTCAGAGATGAACACTATACAAATCTGGTAAAATACAGGTCTCTGCTGAGGTAATAAAAGCTAACCGTAATTCAGACCATTAGTGAACTTCAAATTTTATGTTCTTCATATCATGTTCAGCATATCAATTCCCTGTGAAGGCTTTTCCTCATCACTTACTTTTTTAGGTCATAGGAGTTATGACTGTTAAATGAATGTGTTTCAATATTTTTTTTTATTTTCATGAATACAAAGTGGTTTCTTTTTTCTTTCTTATTTGCAATGCTGTATTTCATCACTCAATTGAAAATGACTCAACTGTTTTTTTCCTTGGTGTTCTTCACCTGAAGTTCATCTTCCTATAAACAGGAATACTTCAGCACACAAAATAACTTAATGCCATCAATAGAATTAGAAGATAAACTATTATAACATCTGAGCAGGAGGCTGGAACCATAAGGTCCGATTGCACAGAGTCTGCTGACCATTCTTTCTTAATACTAAGAACTAGACTGGACCATACAGAAAGAACACAAATGTTTCTTTCAGTTCAGTTCACGAAGCTTAAATTATAATGCAAGCATGCCTGATTTACACTTAACCATTGAATTTAATCATTTCAATCAGGAATCAGTGAGATGAATACAGGTTTTAAATAACTTATTCTTCTTAAATAAAACTAAAAGATATTAGATAATGGTTCTTTGTAGGAATACCAGGTTTTAACATACATCTCAGTTATTCACAGGAAGATTTATTATCCACCATATTGGATAAGATTCAATGAAAGTTTAACACATGTAGGCATAAAAATGTACATATATACTTCAGATATGAGTGATTCAGTTCAGTTGTCTAGGTCAACGTGTCCAGCATCATTTGAGAATGTTTTGAACACCTTGGATTTCTGCATGGATCTGACAAGCATGTGACAAGATCTTCAGGAGACCTGTGCCTTTCTAGGCTTCCAGCTGAAGTCTAGTACTTCTAATGAAAATAGATGTCTGCATTTTGTCATCAAAGTCTGAATTCAAATAAGAATCAGGGCCTAGAGTGAGTCAGTTCTTCAAAAGGAAGAGTTCATGTCAATTGCTTAAATACAATCATAAGTTGCCAGTATAACTGCAGCAGCGTATTTAAGGCATCTGTAGATATGTGTAAAAAGTAACCCAAAAACCAGTAAGGCCGAGAGGATGGAAATGGAAATAACAATCCTGAAGGCAGAAAGTTCATCTTGAAACTGGCCTGATCTTCTTTATTGTTTTTAAAGTAATTATTTTTCCACCATCATATCTAGAAGTATAAATGGCAAAACTGAATTTGTTTTTACTTATCACAAAATTGGCAAATTTACTTTGAAAAATTATCCCTTGGAATCTTTTGGAAGAATGTGTTTGATTAAATTCTGTGGAAATTTGAGTGTGGTGAAAGAGTCTAGATAGCTATAAATATTTCATTTTTAATTGAAAATATTGAAAAAACCCTGTATTTCTGTTTATACCACTTATACTCAGAGACAGATATAAGAGATGTATTAACAGGTAAATAAAACCATCAGCCACTCAAAAAAATTATTTTTTCTTAAGTGTATCCTTCAGTAGATATATAGAAGAGAAGATAGTACACTAAGATTTAGACAGACTACTATCTAGGAGACTAATAGTCTCTTCTAAGCTGTTAAAGCTTTAGTAGACTGAGTGCCAAAAAATGGAACTACATAGAAGACAAACAGCTTTCAGAAAATATGTAAAACAGCTGCTAATTCAGGAAAGTGAATGAGATTTAATGGAATCGTGGCAAAAGATTTATGTTCCTGAATGAACAGAGCATGATTTTAATAAGCATGAATAAAAGCAAACCCCAAGGTATCAGGTGTGAAAATATTTAATCCTTACACTTCTCTTCTAAAGAATTCTAAAATTCTACTTGCTTTTGTGGTGTCTCGGGAAAACCATTCAAAGAAAGGACAACTCCCATTCAGTCTTTTAAAAGATAGTAATAAACAGTAAAGAACATTTACTTTGAAGTATGATCTTTCTATTGGCTCTGTAGTGTTAATTCAGAGATGTTCCCTTTTTAATCTATGAAGAAATGGTAACAGCAGGACAGACTCCAGAGAGTTTCCAGTCTGTTAGCCCACAATAGCTAGTGTAGTGTAGTAAAACTCAGTTTGATGTACAGCCACTGGTGCAAAATAACAGAAGGAAACAAAAATATCTCAGTGTTTTCTTTTGGACTGCATAGGAAACCTGCACAATAACCCTACACTGTAGAAGCCATAACTCTGTGTTCTACTGTAATTAAAAACCACAGCAAAATCATGTAGTCAGAAGGAGGAATGAGATGGAAACATATGTTAATGTTTATCAAAGTCAAGTCTATTTTTTATAACCTCTTATCAGCTTTCTTTTTCCTTCTCATTTTTTAATTAGACACATATCATGAAGAATAATGCTTGTAAAGTTCCAAGGTACCAGGAAAGCTGAAGTGAAAATGACAAAGAGGAACATATTGTCTGGCTTTTTAAACAGCTAATGGTCTCAGAATATGTCTTCTGACAAAGTCAAGGAAGAGACACCAGATTATACTGTCTGTGTATCTGACTTATAGACTTCAGGAGCAGTGCAGCAGAGAAGTCAGGGAAGCAATGAAGGCAGAACTTCATTTTTGTAGAAACTCTTTATAGCTGAAGTTAAAAAAAATGTATTCTAAACAGACTTGACTATTTACCGGAACGATAGTTTAGGTACCATATATCTTTCATAACAATGTATACTGTAGCATATACTAAGAAACCAATGAGAAATCAATATTCTTATCACATTTTAAAGCATTATTTTGTACCTACTCATACTATAATTTTCCCTTTAAGAATGTTTCATGTTGTTCTTTGATCCTGAAGTCAGACGTGAACAGCTTGTTTCTTTGATGTCTTTTTCCACCTATAGAGTAACAAGCTAACATTTCAAATAACCAACAACTCATAACTTCTAATTTCACCTGTGCAGTCAGAGTCCTATGTCTGTGTAAGTGACTCAGTAAAGAGATCAATATTTTATTTCATAGAGTGTGCTGACTTCATGGATTTACTTGAATGATCTCTCCCTCTGCAATGAGGGTAATAAGAATGTCCTGCTATGTTATTAGAGTTATGCAAGTTTTAATTTTAGAGAGGTATGAGTAATGAGTTAGGTTAATGCTGTGTACCGCTTAAAACAGTCTGGGAACTGCATACAGTCTACAGGGTTGAGAAGGAGACATAGAATCACAGCAAGAGAGAAAAAATATAAGCATTTGTATCAGTGTTGCGTTTTCTTGTCATCTGAATTTTAGTGGTCATTTGGGGGTTCTCATTACTCACGAGTTTCATATCCCAATCAAGCATATGCTTTATCTTTAAAGATATCCTTGTATCTTTTTTTATAGTATGCTTGAACTATATTAATTTGGAAAGACCCAGGTTGCTCCTTTCATCTAGTTTATTTGGAATAATATTTAAATTTGTATAGAACAGATCTTTGATAATGAGATTCTCCTCTACGTGTCACTCAGTTTCCCTGTGGTCTTGTAGTGCCTGACAAGAATAATTTTTGCAATTATGACTTAATTAAATATTCCCTGAAGAGTTGCTATATATAACAAAGTATTTAAGCAATGGCCAGCAATTTAAAATTAACAATTTTAGAAGGCATCGTTGCCACCATTCTCATCAAAGTCTTGAGAGAAGATTTTGATCATTAGAATTTGGATGGAAACCAAATTTTATGGTTTCTTTCACAGTCTCATGAACTCTCAGGTTACCAGTATCAATAACTATATGCATAAGGAAAGTTCACGTTACTACTATACTTGTCTTCTGCCTCAAATGATTATAGGATAAGAACTACAGTATCTGTTCAAGGATCATGCTGTACCTATTGAAAATATTCTAAATTGAAAATTGCTTTTTATTTATTTACAGTGAAAGTTGTCCTTTTGTGTTGTTTGTCCCTCTCTCCCCACCATTTTATAATGTCAACTTCCTTATATTGATATATTTTCCATTCACGAAACAGACAGAAGCAACTCTGAAATGCAGAATACTGTATAAATTTCTCTTTTGTGCCTCCTTACAATATCTCTTTAGTGTATCCAAACAATATCCTTAAAAAACTGCAGAACAAAATCCTAATACACACACAAGAAAAGGAAGTTTATTAACATTAAATCATTTGTGGGCATATTTTTATTTTGCAGCAGTGCTTTTTGCTAAGAAAAATAGTTTTAAACTAATAGCAGCCTTTGACATTTTTCTATTTTTAACTTTTGTCCTCATCTCACATTAATGGTCCTCCTAGATTAGTTTTGTTTCTTTCACAGCTCAATTAGATCAGAATTTGACATTTACAAAATCCTATGAAACATGTTTATATGTTACAATTTTTCTTGCATCAGTTCTGTTATTCTGGCAGCCCAAAGCTCATTAATTCCTTTTTTTGCGGCTTTACTTAAAAAAAAGAAGTCTAAGCTTTAAGAACAACTGTCAGCCTCTAACAGTATTTAAATGCTAAGTGCTGTTAGCTTCAGCAGTTGAAAACAGTCCCAATGAACATATGGATGATGACAGCCACAAGACAATCCTATCTACGAGAGCTGAATTTTTATTCCACTTGCCAAAGGCAAGAAAAAACTCTCAGCTTTTCTCATCAAGTGCAGGTGTTTTCCCCTCTGCCCATGGCTGTTGTGCATGATGGATAGACCAAAAATGTAAAAAGGCAAATTCTGAACTTAGAATTTGAAAGTGCTGGGTAAAGATTTCTGAACAAGGAAAGCAGTTTGTTTATATGATTTTGACTATCCATAACTGCTCTATTATTCTGTTTAATGATTTTAAGGTAGAAACAATATTGTGTTGCAATACAGACTCGAAACTCAAAAATTCCAAACACTGTGAGTCTGTTGTGCAAGATCACTTGCTCAAATCAAGAGGTGTGCCATCTGGTAGGTGTCTTGTACCTGTCATTGGGGATGACCATCAAAACAAAAACTTCTTATGAGCAAGAATATACCATACCTATCTATAAGTCTTAACCATTTGGGATTTAGAGGTGTCATATCTGGGATCTCATCTCAAGGAGAATTTACAAAAAGTGTTTTATTTAATATAAGTGAAAGAAGTTGTGACTGATCTGGTAGCACTTCTGTGAGTCAGAGCTTTGTGGATTTTTTTCATATTTTCAGTGGCTGTTGGTTTTTCACCTGTCCCCAGTAACAGTGAAGAGGATTGTCTTTTCCATCTTCCTAATCAGCTCTGACAGACAGTTGAAAATATTGTAAAAGAAAAGATCTCATTGGAAGTGTTATGTTATGGACTGGTCCCATGGAGTAAAAAGGGGGTTAGCAATTCTGAATTAAAGATCCAAGATTTTCAATGTAATAACACTGCTATTATTTGTTCTTTAATGAACTATTTTAAGTGAGAGGAAAATTAGGATGAACTAACTTCTTTCTGAAAATATTTATTATTTCTCATCTTCAGTAAATTGTTGTAACTGGTGGAATCTCTTGTTAGCTCACACTCCCACTTCTTTAGCAATCATGCACTAAACTTCTCTATTATGTGTATTTCCCACATCCTTTGAATATTTAAGCTTCATTGGTGTGAGTCAAGAGCTGAGCAGGATTCAGGCAAGACAGGGAGAAATGAAAGCATTTTGATTCCATTTCTTTCTTTCTCTCTCTTTCTTTCTTTCTTTCTTTCTTTCTTTCTTTCTTTCTTTCTTTCTTTCTTTCTTTCTTTCTTTCTTTCTTTCTTTCTTTCTTTCTTTCTTTCCTTCCTTCCTTCCTTCCTTCCTTCCTTCCTTCCTTCTTCTTTCTTTCTTTCTCTTCTTTCTTTCTTTCTTTCTTTCTTTCTTTCTTTCTTTCTTTCTTTCTTTCTTTCTTTCTTTCTTTCTTTCTTTCTTTCTTTCTTTCTTTCTTTCTTTCTTTCTTTCTTTCTTTCTTTCTTTCTTTCTTTCTTTCTTTCTTTCTCCCTCACACAGAGAGTTTAAAAAGAAAGCTCTCGCTCTCGCTCTCGCCTTCCTTCTGCTAAGTTTTGGTTCTTTGTGTGTTTATATTTCCTATCTGCATAACAGACTACAAGATTCCATGAAAACATAGTCAAGATATAAAGTCAAGGACTCTAAATTTCTATATCTTTACCAGAGACTTTCTATCTGTCCTTGTCTATACCAATACTGTTGTTTCCTGTGTTGCTCTAATAAGTTTATTACGGTAGTTTTTGTTGACCCACCTGTTTTGTATCATTTGCTGGTAACATCTTAAGTGCAAACAAATATAGATCAATAAACATGTTGATTAAACGAATGAGGAATAAAGCAAAAGCAAAATATAAACCAAAAGATCTTACTCTCTACATTGTCTCTTCTGAGTCCTTAATGGAAAAACTACAAGAAACCTTGCAAGTCTGATTTCATACTAGGAAAATGATTGAATACCAACTACCAGCTACATGGAAAAATCCTACACATTTTTCATGTTAGAATTAAGAAAAGTCATTCTTTTGCATTTTTATTTTGGTGCAGCCAGTGAGGTTTTGGCCTTCTCACAGTAACTTAAGAAAAGTCAGAAACAACCTATTTTAGTGTGAGTAATCTACTTTGTGTACCTGGACATCCCTGTTAAAGAATTTTTGATACAAGCCTTCAAGCTGAATCAAAACAGACCAGTGAATGTTTTTCAAACTTTTCAAATTATGTGTGTGATATATGTAACTACAAAAGTGCAATCAGAAAGTATCTAAGGTTTTCAATACATTCAAATGAATTCAATGGCAAGCTCCTTAAACAATCGTGTTGATTTCACCAAGTTATTTCTTGGTTTTCTCTAGTACCCAATAACCAACTAATCTTGTTGCACTGAGCATGGCTTAGTTTCATCTGAATTGCATACTTTACATAAGATGCAAACGGTACATCCTTAAGTTTGATACCTCTGTTGTTATTACTAGATAACAGTACTGGTCTTCAGAGAAGATAATCAGACTAAATGATTTTTTTCCTACCTTTTCTTTGAATATATAATTTAATACTTCCTTCTACATCCTTTTTAATGCTTGCAAGTTTGTCTTTGTAAGAAGAAAAAGAAATCTATCTTACGTGTAAGATCAGCTGTCTCACCTTATTTACACCCAAGGAGAAAAAACTTACATTCTTGTCAATGCTTGAAGGGAATTTTAAACCTGTTATTGTCAGAGTATGCAATTTGTTCCCTATCATGTTTTCATGGAAGTTAGATAGCAAATCAATGTTTTCAGAATGATTTTCTCTTAATGGAGACCTGTAACTTTCTTTTATATGTTTTAGGGCTTTAAGCCTGCAATTATAAAAGACAATATGGGTATTTTGACTTGAGTGGTAGAAAACATATTAAAAAAATCAAAGCTACTATTTAAGCTAGTATGACATAAAAGTAACACTTGGAGTAACTCCATTATATTTTTGAGTGAAACATAACATCTCAGGATAACACGTCATTTCAGTCAAAGGGTCTTCCTTCATACTTTCTGGTTACAGATGGACATCTAAAGTGCAACGCAATTTCAGACATTGAAGCTACAATTAATGTAGCACATACCTGTGATAACAGTTTTGATTGCAAATTTCAATGATGGAACTATTTAAATTTACTTTAAACTTAAGCATAAATTCATTACATTGATTGCCACTTAGATTTATAGGACATGTAAAAAACAGGTTTTCCACAGCAGAGGTGACAAATTAAAATGCAGAAATTTTTAGATTCTTGACAAAAACATCTAGGGCTTAAATGTAAGAATCAACATTCTCAGAATTATGTGTGCCTTATCCTCCAAGAAGTCTGATAATACTTCTAGCCAGTTGGGGTTTTTCATTTTGTTTGTGGGTTTGTTTTTATATGGTGTTTTTTTTTGTTTGTTTTTCATTTTATTTTCATTTTTGATTTTGTTTTTGTTTTTTTCTTTTTTAATGTAGTACAATTTTATTTACCATTTCTCCCTATCACAGCTGGATCTTAGTTTAATGAATCTCAAATAATTAAAGTTTGATCTGAATTTGCATGAAAGTTTGCAAGACAAGAAGTATGATATTTGGTAAATTATATTGCTCCACCGCCCAACAAGATGTTGATGTGCTTGCAGTGGGGTCTGTTTGCTCCAGTGCCAGTGAGAAATCACTGGTGAAAGAACTCAAATCATTCAAATCATCAGATAGTTAGAATAATAATCATGGTAATGAGCTGGCAAAAATTATCTTAAAATCTAGCCTGTATTTTCACTGCTGTGTTTTTTGTTTCTCTGTTAGATAACCATAAAGACTTAGAGATATTGATGTTAGAAACCTCTTCTGGGAAGACTGATAAAGAAAACTCTGGTAATTTTTAGCTGACAGGGCACTGTATGGTGCTTCAGAAGAAGAAGCAAGAAGTCCAAAATATAAAATTATAAAATAAATTAATCTTTTTTGTTGTTGTTTATTTTCTGAAATAATGTCATGCCTAAGTGTGTAAAACTACCCTGTAAAATATATAATACCAATCAAATAATAATTTAATAAGACATTTTTAGTCAAAAGTTTTACAGATTGTCCTGTTTTATAAGCAGTATAAAGAATGTCAACTGAATAAAGCCTCTGCACAAAAGAAAATCAGCCACATTAATGTATATTCTGTTATTCAGGTAATGTACATCATATTTTATATTTTACCAAATAATAAATAGTTTATGTTAAATTTTTTAAAAAGCATTTTAGAATGATCAACTATTAAGTGTGTCCTGTTTTTCTAGGGAGAAAGAATTTGTCTTTTAAATACTTTAAACTACAAATTCAAGACAGCGAATTCTCATACTCTTCACACTTCAATTTTAGCAACAGTATACATACACTGAAGGACTAATTAATTTGCATCAGTCTCTTTCTGTGTTAATATCGACACTTAGGTATTGACTTTTAAATCATATTGACAATTTAGTTCATATTGATAACCCTTGTGTCCATCATCATGTGAATGGAATTAGTAATATGTGTTTCAGTAGCAATATCTTGCCCTCCCTGCAGTTGTTTTGAGAAATGATGTCTTGATATTTATCATGCAGCTTTTTTTCCATAAATAATAGAAGTTAGGAATTTTAAATAAAGTTTTCAGCTGAATAATCATAACCCAGGTACTGAGGTTGTAACAACATGTTCAAAGACTATGAACACTTTCAAATGAACATGCATACAAAAAATTGCTTATATATGCATAGAAATATTTTTGCTTAGGCACTCAACTATTTATTCAAATATAATGCTGTTACTATCACAGAATTTAATTCTTATTTACTGATTTTATGTTCTGCAACCCAACAGATCATTTAAGCCATTTTTTTTTACCACCAGGGGTCATTTCTTACTTCAGTGTTTCTCAATTACAAAATCAAACTCAAGAATCTTTCTTTTTACATCAAAAAGCTTTCTGTTTTTCCTTTAGTTAGTATACTTAGTTACAATCTAAGCAAAGTTTGTAACCTACAGTCAGTATCTTTATCTGTTCTAAAAACCTATATAAAATTTCATTTGATCCTTTTTTCCCCATTGTTGTTCCTCTTTGATATAAGGTTTTAGATTATATTTGAAATCCCATTTACCTGAACATATTCCATTCTGCCTTCACAGAGTATGTCTCTGTTTTCAACTCTCCACTCAAGTGCATTATTATCACTAATTGCTTATACTTATACCTGTTTTCAGGTGATCTCAGATAGTATTGTTAATGCTGCTCCACATTTTTTTGGATCTACTTATGAGAATTGCTAAGTAGCAAACTCACTAGTTAGTTCTAACAGCTCCTGACAGTTTCTAGGATGAAATCCAAATGTAGACGAGAAAATACCTTCATTGAAACCTTCAAAGTTGTCCACAGACTTAGCAAACTTGTACAGGTGCAAAACATTGAAACATACTGAGCATACAGCAAAACGGCTGATGCTGAGCAAATCTGTCCAGAAAGAAAAATCAATCTCTTTAAAGATGCTGAAGAATATCCTGATGTGAAAATAACCAAAACTTTCTGTATTCCTTTAATGACTTTTATGTTCACATGACCTGGGATACAACTTCTTGTAGTTGTCAAAAATCTGTAATAATATTATTCTCTGCAAATATGGATTGAAAGTACAAATTCCAAACTGCATCCGTCTAGTCTATGAAAGTTTAGATTGTTATCCTATATTGCCAACCCTCATATATTTAATGTACTTGACAGTTCTATTATAGTCACAGGGTTATGACTCCTAGTGTACACTCCCTACGCTTTTACTTCACATTGAACATTAACTGGAAAATTTGATTAATCCAGTCAGCAATTCTAGATACTCCAGGGCAAAATACAAGCTCACAAGGTTATTATCTTCAAATACATAATATACTGTAATGAAACATGGCTGAACAGCCAGGCTCAGAGGATGGTGATCACTGTCACAAATACAAATAAGTAAATATACCCCATCGGTCAATACTGGCTTCAGTCCTCTTTGACATCTTCATTAATGATCTGTATGGTGGGGCAGAGTGTGTCCTCAGCAGTTTTACAGATAACACCAAGCTGGGAAGAGAGGCTGGTACATCAGAGGGTCCTGTTGTCATTCAGAGGGACTTCAACAGGCTGGAGAAGCAGACTGACAGAAACCTCAAGATGTTCATCAAAGGGAAGTGCAAAGTCCTGCAGCTAGGGAGGAACAATCCCATGAAGCAGAATATGATGGAGGACAACTGGCTATAAAACTGCTTGGCAGAAAAGGCCCTGGGACTCCTGGTGGATGTCAAGTTGAACATAAGCCAGCAATGTGTTCTTATGGCAAGTAAGGTTGATAGTATCCCATGCTGCATTAGAAGGAGTGTTGCTATCAGGTTGAGAGAAGTGATCCTTCCCCAGCACTGGTGAGGCAACATTTGAAGTACTGTGCCCAGTTCTGGGCTTCCAAGTGCAAGAGAAATGTGGATATACTGGAAAAAATACCAGCAAATGGCTATTAAGATGATTAAGACACTAGAACATCTCTGCATAGAAGGAAAAGCTGAGAGAAACTTCAGAGGCTGTTCAGCCTGAAGACAAGAAGGTGATATTTTCTTAATGTATATAAATACCTGAAGGGAAGGTATAGAGGAGAAAGAGCCTAGCTCTTTTCAGTAGTGCCCAGTGAAAGGAACAGAGGCAATGGACACAGACTGAAACAGGAGGTTGTTTGAACAACAGGAAGTACATCTTTATTGTGAGAGTGAATGAGCACTGGAAAAGGCTGCTCAGGCAGGTTTTGAAGTCTCCCTCCTTGGAAATATTTAAAAGGCATCCAGACATGATCTCATCTCACTTAGCAGCTGGTGAAATCCTCAAAACTCTAGCCACTCTCGTAGCTGAAGTAATAAGAGTTCTGCCAATTTTGACACTTTCTTTGTTTTTAGTCACAAAAACTGGATATCATCACCACCATGACCAATAGTTGGGAGGAAGATATAGTATCTCAGTAAATAATTTCAGCATTACAGCTGATGCTAAAAGCTATCACAATGTAACAGTATTCCCATAGTAATAAAAATAATTGTAGGGTTTCTGATTGATGTAGTCTGAATATATTAGCTGCAATATAGATATTAGACATTAGAGCTCATTCATGAACGATGTAACCACCAGGCTGTAATAAGTCTGTGATGGGTTTCTCTTAGTCTCCTCCGATGAAGTTCTTTCACTTCATACAGAATGTTTCAATACACAGAGAACATGAACAAGTAAAGAGAGCTGCAACTGGTCAAACTGCCTGACCAGTTCAGAGCTGACCAGAAGTTAAAGCATACTATTAAGAGCATTGTGCAAATGCCTCTTAAATGCTGCAGACTTGAGGTATCCACCACCTCTCTAGGGAGCCTGCTTCAGTGTTTGACAGCCCTCTCCATAAAGAAATGCTTCCTAATGTCCATGCTAAACCCCCTCTGGTGCAGCTTTGAACCATCTCCACGTGTACTGTTAGAGGACACCGGGGAGAAGAGATCAGTGCCCTCCTCTCTAGTTTCCCTCCTCAGGAAGCCATAGAGAGCAATGAAGTGACTTCCCAGTCTCCTTTTCTCCAAAGAAGACGAACTCAGAGCTCTTCTTCATTGATCCTAGGACAATAACAACATCTGTCATATGGTATAGAATATTCATTTTTAAAAACATGGATCTGAGCCCTTATCAGTGAATAATTACTTTAACACATATTTGGTCAGGCTTTTAAGGGAATGGGAGGCAGTAGCCACATTCTTCCTGATCTTTTATTCAGTTTAGATATGTTTGGAGATCTCTAAGCAACCTCTAGCTGGAAGATAGCTGGAAAATATCATTAGATCTCAGATGTGTCCTAGATCTGGAAGAAATTTAATTATCCTAAAATGTCTATCTAAGCATTTGTGGTGCTTAACTCAGCTTTCCCATTGTGGCCCCTCCAAGATGAAGATGATCGTATGACTAAAGAACTAATCACTTTTTCGTATTCTCTATGTATTTAAAGAATCTCTATTAACTGAAAAAAACTTCATCAGAAGAGAGCAAGACAATGCCATCACAGATGTATCATAGCTTGGTGTTGAAACAATTCCTGAATGAGATCTAGCACCTAATATCTGTATTACAGCTACTATATTCAGGGGTGTTATTTCTTTTAATTAATGTTAAACATCTGACAATTGTGTTCTTTTATGAAGCTCATGTTTGGATCCCTTTTATGATCAGTAAAGAGGATGACACACACCAGAGTGGAATGACTCAGTCTTGGAACAGGGCTACCACAATTTTCAGGAAAAGCATAGAAAAATAAAATCTAATAGAACTAAAACAGAACATATGACCCAGGCTTAGAGTTAGATTTTTAGGGTACAGCTTACTGGAGTTTTCTAATTTTTTACTACAATTTCAATGTTTGCATCAGGCATCCTAAGTAATAATTAGGTACATATGCTCCTTATGGTTATATTTGGGGAAGAGTGGCTGGAAAGCTTACTGGCAAAGAAGGATCTGGGGGTGTTGGTTGACAGCTGACTGAACATGAGCCATCAGTGAGCCCACGTGGCCAAGTAGGCCAACAGCATCTTGGCTTGTATAAGAAACAGTGTGGCTAGCAGAACCAAGGAAGTGATTCTGCCCCTGTACTCAGCACTGGGGAGGCCACACCTTGAATACTGTCTTCAGTTTTGGGCACCTCACTACAAGAAAGACATTGAGGTCCTGGAGCACATCCAGAGAAGAGCAACGAAGCTGGGGAGAAGCTGGAGAATAAGTCTTATGAGGAGTGGCTGAGGGAACTGGGGTTGTTTAGCCTGGAGAAGAGGAGGCTGAGGGGTGACCTCATTGCTCTCTACAACTACCTGAAAGGACGTTGTAGAGAGGAGGGTGCTGGCCTCTTCTCCCAAGTGACAGGGGACAGGACAAGAGGGAATGGCCTCAAGCTCCACCAGGGTAGGTTTAGGCCAGACGTTAGGAAAAAATTCTTTACAGAAAGGGTCATGGGGCACTGGAACAGGCTGCCCAGGGAGGTAGTTGAGTCACCTTCCCTGGAGGTGTTTAAGGCACGGGTGGACGAGGTGCTGAGGGATATGGTTTAGTGTTTGATAGGAACGGTTGGACTCGATGATCCGGTGGGTCTCTTCCAACCTGGTTATTCTGTGATTCTGTGATTCTGTTTCACCTAGTGAAGAGGAGGCTGAGGGGAGACCTTATCATTGTCTACAGCTACCTGAAAGGAGACTGTAGAGAGGTGTATCACTTCGCCCAGGTGATAGGTGGTAGGACAAGAGGGAATGGCCTCAAGCTACACCAGGGGAGGTTCAGATTGGACATAGGAAAAATTTCTTCACTGAAAGGGTTAGTGGGCACTGGAACAGGCTGTCCAGGGAGGTGGCTGAGTCACCATCCCTGGGAGTGTTCAAAAGACAGGTAAAGTGCTTAGGGATATGATTTAGTAGTTGATAGGTACGGTTGGGCTTGATGATCTCAAGGGTATTTTTCAACCTAATGATTCTATGATTCTATGATTAGTGAATTTAGCCTTTTGGCTTTATTTAACACACAGATCCTTCACAAAAAAAAATCCATAAGCAGAAATTTCTAGGGGATGTTCATAGAGCACTTTTACCTCTAGCAGACAGTGCTGTTTCTCACTAAATCCCCAAGGGTGCTTCAGATATGCATGACTCCATGCACCTATGTAGTGAATTGTATTCAAAACTGATTTATATAATCTCCTGGAAACAATTTGTAAATGTTATCCTTCACCCTCTTTACACATAAACTGCCAATATTTCTCAAGGTGTAATGGCTATAAAAGTGTGTACTTCAGAATGCTTAGTCTAAAACAGTAGACACCTCAGAGCAGTTGTGCATGACTAATGCCAGTTTAGAGCAGCTTGTTCTCTTCATCCTCAGCTTGGAGAAACCACAATGGGGAAGGTGGGTTGAGCATCACATATTTCTACATAAATATTATATAAGCATTAAAATACTGATTGTCAGCTAGCTAGAAATCTACCTGTGAAACAACATGCAAAAGTCTGAAAGTTAATGAAACAGAAAAAGGAACTGCAAGAATAAATGCAGAAATGCCTTTATTCAACAGTCTGTTCTCATCCTCTCCATTGCCATAGGATATTACCTCTAATTTTGAATTACAAATCTCAAATGTAAAATTGCACAATATCAACTGAACTTCAAAGGAACAACCTGTTAAAAACCATTATATATTCATTCCTAGGTTATTTTTCACAACACATTCAGTCAATTACTTTGTTTACTTTACATTTTTCATACTGTGCAAGTAGGGATTAAAAAATATGGACACAGAAGGAATATGTTAATTTTCATTATGTTATACTTCTTTTCAAAAGTCAAACATTATGGCATTTAGGCTAAACTGAATGTGTGCTGGAACATATTAAAAGGTCTATTTTTCTTAACATTTCATGAGGACTTATTAAGGCAATATTGACCATGTCAGCTATCCAAATCAACACTGACTAAAAATCAACACTGATTAAAAATCCCCTTAGAACTAGCACCAATAAAGGCAGGTAACATCCAGGGCAAAATGTCTTTAAAGGAAAGGACTGTTCTTCTCTCTCTTCCTCTGTCATTTTAAATCGATTAGTCTTCAGAACAGAAAATGTATGGATATGTGTTTAAAGAGGAACCACAAGATAAAATGATAGAAAAAGAAGGCTGTAAAAAAACCAAAAAACAAACTCAAAGAAAAAAATGACAAAATAATGTAAGAAGATTAGTCCATTACTGAAAGAGACAAACGAGTGTACACTGAAGTGATAAGTGAATCTTCATGTTAGGTGTGTTCAGCTCGCAATTAGAAAACTTGTTTTTTTAATGGACTTCTTACATTTCCAAGAGGGTTTATTGGATGTTCTTCCTTAGTGGTACCCTAAGGTGTAACTTTAAAACTGTGTTATTGAGGACTACACCAAGAATGTATGATTACCCATTTTGAAAGGAAACTACAAGAGTGTTTCTAGGGCCTGAGAGACTACAGAACAAGTAGAAAAATGCATGGCACTGTGAAGAACGTGCTAAATATTACACTTCTTAGTTCCATATCCATATTATATCTGAAACATGATAGAAGGCACATTCTGAAATAAGATTAAAAAAAGGAAACACCGTCTTAGTCAAATGAAGTTCTCTAGGCTGCTCACTAAAGAGTTATTTCACATCACAGCAAAACAGAAATGACAGAAGATTTTAGATCAGCCCTACAGAGGTAGCCTTTGGTGCAGACAGAGAACACAATAAAATTAGTCATCACTACAGAGACTGTCTCATTTGAAAAGGTTCAATCAAAAAGCAGCTGGCTGTGATTCAGACAAGATTTTTATTGTTGTAGCTTGCATTTCTATAATTTCACATTATATATTTTAGGTCTGAAATATCAGTTTCAGAAGTGGCTTCTTGCATATGATAGCTTTCCTGATGACAACCTTGCAAGGAGAGCAGGCTGATGGAATTGACACAACTTTGAAATTAAACCTGTTTTGAGCAAGAGATCAGATAAGATGGAAGTCTCTTCCAGGCTGAATTTTACTGTGATCCTATGATCTGCAGAATCAAATTCAAACCCCAGTGCTTCATGGACCCTGCAGAAAAAATAAAGCATCCCTTGGAGAGAATACATGCAGGTGAATCTATTCCATAACCTGTCTATAGGATGATTCTCCCTTAATGTAAACAAGCATTACTTGTTTAGGAAGACTACAAGTACTGCATTTTGTGGGGTTTATGCCTATGAAATACTTCTTGTACAAATCAGTTAGGCATCCCAAAGCAGATCCAGTTCTCCTATGATTCCCGACATTGACAAGTGCTCATATATTTCTCATGTGATTTTCTGTGTGGCCCTTATTTTATTTGTGTCACTCATTTTCTTATCCAGCTTAGCCATGCTGGATACTTTTGACAGTCTGAGTGCACACAGTCCAAAACTAACAAGTGAAGCTTATCAGAAGATACCCTTTTTTTTTTGTGCCTCTGATCACAAAACTTGAACTTTGGTCTCTTCATCTTTTATCAAAACAAACTTTCAAATCCTTTCAAGTACAGCAGCCTCAAGAGTGCTGGTATCAGCTTTTCTCAATCATACAGGGCTACAGACATTTTCTCACTGTATCTTTGTGCATGGTGTGTGAAGGCTCTGCTTGAATAAGACAAATAGGAAAATGTTACAATACCCTTTTACAGCAAAGCTATAGAAAGGGGAGAGTCTGCTGAGACTGTTGTGCTTGAAAGGATGTCCTTGAATGATTTAAGAATAGTCTGACTGATATTATGGATACAGTATAATACAAAGATGAAATAAAGAAGGAGACAACGCAAGAGGTATCAGAACTGTGAAAATATTTTAAAGTGAAATGTGTTGTTTTATTGTAGCATATTTTGTGTTTAAAACTGCATATATAGCATACTATTTTCCTTTATTCAGTGTCTCATTATTCAGGATGCGTTGTCAGTGTCATGATTTAAGTTAGAATATGAGAGACTTCAGAGGGGGAGTTTACCAGTCTGCCTAACCCTTTCTCCAACGATCTCGCAAGAATGGAAACAAACCAGTCAGTTCATCAAGTTATGGCAAAAACTGAGCAATCACACAAGGGCAATTATTATTGTCCAGCTTGCTCAACACCGTTGCAATTGAGGTCTCATGAGGAATCTCGCGAAGACAATTAATCTTGTCTAGCTTTCTGAGCTTAAATCAGAAACACCTTTTAAATTTCCCTTAATGGTAGTAAGATTCCTGAGACTTGTATAAGTGCAAGCAAGTCAATTTTAGTAAAACAATTCTATTATAATGATTCATTTTTCAATAAGAGTTTGGTGATGGCTGAGGATAAGATGCTGTTTGCAAAAATATATTAAAATTCAAGCTCCCAAACATAGATCAGAGCAATACGCAGGTAAGAAATATGTAGTTAAGGTCAAAGTTTAGAGAGATACTAAAAATTAGATTGATGTTAAGACACATACTTAGTGCACGTAACACAAATTCTTACCCCACATGGTGACCTTTTTTGGGGGGAGGGGAGATGGGGAGATGGGGTGGACATGACACGTAGAGTTGTGAGCAAAAGGACATCTTTATTGGTTTTATGAGACTTTTTATACCCTTTCTGGGACTGTGTGTTCATACATGATTGCGTTAGCCAAAGACCTACAGTTCATAATTGGATCATAGAATCATAAAATCATAGAATAACCAGGTTGGAAGAGACCCACCGGATCATCGAGTCCAACCATTCCTATCAAACACTAAACCATTCCCACCAGCACCTTGTTCACCCGTGCCTTAAACACCTTCAGGGAAGGGGAATCAACCACCTCCCTGGGCAGCCTGTTCCAGTGCCCAATGACCCTTTCCGTGAAAAACTTCTTCCTAATGTCCAGCCTAAACCTCCCCTGGCGGAGCTTGAGGCCATTCCCTCTTGTCCTGTCCCCTGTCACTTGGGAGAAGAGGCCAGCACCCTCCTCTCTACAACCTCCTTTCAGGTAGTTATAGAGAGCAATGAGGTCTCCCCTCAGCCTCCTCTTCTCCACGCTAAACAACCCCAGTTCTCTCAGCTGTTTCTCATAAGGCCTGTTCTCCAGCCCCCTCACCAAATGCTGCTGACTGGTGGAGAAAATGTTCTTGCTTTGAATGCCAAAACTTAGCTGTACGCACCCAGTACGAGTAGTAATGGGAGTAGTTTGCCTCAGAGGTGGTGAGCAGGCAGGTAGCCTTAGGTGTGGAGGTGTGTTTTAGTATTATAATAATATTACAATGATGTTATAATGAGTACAGGTCAGCTGCAGGGCATGCAGCTGCAATTTGTCTTCTTGGAGAGATAACTGGGCAGTTGTCCTTGGGTACCATGCTCCGTGCTGACAGTGGGGGCTGGCTACGTCTGTCTTCAAATGTCTTGTCCTTAACTTCACAGGGCAAGATATCCTTGCTGCATTCCCTTCTGATCAAAAGTATGCTGCCCTGTGCGTATTGCATCTCCACTGACTTTCTTTTAAAGAAAGCTGCCTTGTACTAAGTTTAGGCGGGGGAGCATTCAGAAAACTTTAGGGTTGCCATTTCTCCCCATATTTATCTTTATTCTCACATTTAGTTTAATTCCCACAGTCAGCAATGTTATGATGACACAGGCTGATAAAAATACCAGGGGGTGGTGAGGATGTGGAAGAAAAAACATTGATTGGCAATCTATGCTATGCCAAATGAACAGTGGGAGGTGGGTTACAGTGCTTATTTTTTAGATGAAATTTACTGTGCAGAGATAGGCCTTCCAGCCAAGCAGGAGTGGAGGCATAAATATGAGAGATATTTGATGCAGAGAGGATCACTTAGGGCTGCTATCAAGTCTAGGAAACAATGGTGAAAAGAAAGTAAATGAAAATTAGCAAATGAAGAGACCATTTATACAAAATCTCAGAGAACTCAGGACAATAAAACAATACGTTAAGGAATATAACCAGCAACATTTTCCTAGTTTGGCATCATAATTATCTGTAAAACCAGTATTTCAGTGGATTTAGCTATAGTGGAAATAACACTAAGCAGTGAGAGGGACAGTGGTAAAATGTCTTGTAGAGGATGTCTGAAATGGTATTCGTAATAAAGAACTCACAAAAGGATGAAATGCAATACATTCTTCTGTGTAATTATATAAACGAGGCAAATGAGTTTTCATCAAGATTAAAACACATATTCTCTTACCCTTTTTCCTGTTAAAAAATACTTTGCTTTTCATTTACTGCTCTTTTTTTTAAAAAAAATTTGCTTTCTAAGTTGATGTGCAACTTCTCACACTTACTAAATTAATTGTAAGCCACAAATACAGAGAATTCTCTATCTAACCACACACGGGTTTTAACTGTGTGCCAAATTCAACGGGTCAACATGCTTAAACTAGCCATATGTGTGTCTGCATATATAAAAGGAAGAAAAATTTCACCAATGGAATATAAGCATATTTATAGACGATTTTTGAGAACATGCCTCTGGTTAACTTTATTAAGCACTTATTAATCTGTTCCACCAGTTTATCACAAAGATGTTCCAAGAAATACAAGGGACTACGTGAATCCAATTTGCTATTACAAAAATTCAACCCAAATCCTAGAAAGATACATGAACACATTTTTCTGTGCTTCAATTAGTTGTTAAGTCAGACAAATAGCATTGAGGGACAACCAAGAATTCCAGAATATAAATCTCCAGGTGTGCAATCAATTCTAGGGAAGTAGTTCTTCTTGCCCAGTATATGTGAATTAAGTCATATTAACATTATTCAATAAATAATAAAAGCCAGAAAATGGACTTCACTTGCTGAAGTCCATAAATACACAGTTATATTATATGAATCTGTGGACATTTTTAAGATCAAAGAGAGACAAAAAGGGAGTATCTGCAGTCTGTCACAGATAAATCATAAGTAACCAGGACTGAATACTGAATAAAACAAATTAAATCTGTACGCTGCCTGTTGTCATTACCTGTAACATAATCCTCAAGTATCTTATTGCTTTCAGACACGAGGATGAATAGATTAAATGACTGATAATGCAATGCAGAAACTTACAGTGCTAGATGACTAGTTCAGATAACTCAAAGTGGTACATAAATTGCCTGGATATATCATATAAAGTCAGTGATTTTAATTTTTTTTTTCAGTATATACAGTGTGGATTAGCATAATCACAGTTTGAAAGGAGAGGAAACAATCTATCGTTAACTTTCAGCAAGTGCTGCCATTTACTAACAATAAATTAATGTGGACAGTACTCAGCAGTGTTGGCCTACCCCCATACACTTGTATCTCAGAAAATACCCAGGCATAACTGCTTTGTACTTCTGCTGGCTTTATGACCAGAGGTCAAATCTGAAAGCTGAACCTTAAGGATTTCAAAGAAATCTGCTCCAAGGAACTTAACACCTTAATATTAAGTGTCATTCATGAATTTGCATTTAAATGTGGGTCAATAGTTCATATCAATCATGTGCACCATGGAGAACAGAGTCCACTGCCACCAGTCATACTGTGTTGCTCACATCCTTCATTGTCCATCTTAACTAATAATGCATACAAGAACTCTTCCTTCTGCCCTAGGTATCTCATATTTTAATAAAAATTAGCATTAAGAAGTGTATAACTGTTAATGATGTAGGTATATGATTACCTAGTCTGTGGAAAGCTTTTGAACAGGTTAATCACACACCACATTAAATGGTATCTCTGTTCAGAAAGAATAGCAACCTTTGATGACTTGTGATTACTGGTCATTATGGGAAAACAAATTCAGGTGCTAGGTAAAATCAGATACAGGGATAGCAATGAAAACCAAGAATAAGGGGGTTGGAACTGGATGATCTTTAAGGTCCCTTCCAACCTTAATTATTCTATGATTCTATGCATAAGCATTCAATGTTTGCAGAAAGTACTTCTGCAGCAAATTTCAAGTATGATATAGAGTTGAAGAACAGTGAAGAAACAGCAAGGAGTAGAGCATGACAAAATATATGATCCTGCAGTTTGCAGTAAGAAGCATTTGCTTAATACTTCTCCCAGCAAAGTGAAGTACAAATTTTAAGGAACTGTTAGAACTTATCCTAGAATTATTATGTGTGTCAAAATTAATTTTTAATTCTCTATATATCTATATTTAATTGGGTTTTTTTATACTCATAAATGTATTCAACAGTGTATTTTGCCAAAGTGCACTATGAATGCTTTGCAGATATAAATTCATAAACTTGTATTCTTCTAGTATGACCACTTAGAAATTTTCTACTAGGACCAATTAGAAAATCCCAGAGCAGGAAACAGTCACTCCAACAAAAGAAGAGCTTATGATTTATACTGGCACTTAAAGATAATTAAAGGGACATGGAGATACACTGCTGAGGAAGCTCACTGAAGACAACAGAAAAGAGCACTGCTAAGCCAAGCAGAAGGTCTGACCTCCTGCACATAAAAAATATTTTCTCCACTGTATCACCTGAAGAACTGGGATTAAAAATACTCCTGTTATTTCTAAAGTCAAAATAACAGGGCAAGATTAAGTAAGAAATACTCACTAGAAAGATCATGGAAAGCACCAAAGATCTCTGGTATTTACCAGAGATTTAAATATATTTAGTTCTAAAAATATTGTTAAAACAAGGCAGAGAAAGAAGCCAATTAGTGCAGTTCCATTCTTACAGAATCACCATAATTGTAAATTATTTTGTGTTTAAATGATTGCACATTTCAGCTGAAAATGAAAAGTAATTACAATCTAATTAAATTAATGACCTAAGAAAATTCCAATGTTTGGATTATGTTATCATTAAGAGAAATATTATTTTCCAAATATGCTTGATTTACTGAACATAAAAAATGGGAAAATGTATAATGTAATTGGATGCTCAAGGACAGAGTAGTATCACATTGAACTGCAAAGCAAGTCTAGTGGGATATGCAGTGATATCAGCCCAGTGACATAAACCCACTGTTGAGAGGAGTTTTGAGATCAGCTAGAAATATGCTGAGAAAATTAATTAGAGAAAAATCATTACTGGAGACATAATGTCAGATCTTCATTACACATCATACAAAAAGGACTCACTTAATTGATAAACTTTGCTATTAATATGGAAATATAGATTCATGTTTGCATAATAATATGTTTTACAATTTGCTGCCAACATTCTTAAAAATTCCAACCTGAAAATGTAGTAAATTATGGAAATCAGAATTATCTAAATTAAAGTAATTTTCAAAGAAGAGAAAATATAGGGGTTTTCCATCCTAGTTTGTTTTTTGTCAGTGTGACTGTTACATAAATTTCTATCTCATTCAGATGTGTTTCTTATTTGTTTCATTTCCTGATGTTGATATAATTGTTTTTTGTAATAATATTTCTGTCTCCCAGGTGATGTCTTAGAACAAGACTTTATAGGTATTCACTTTCAAAGTAAGGAAGGGAATAAAATTTATTTTCCTTTGCTTCAGAAAACTTGACCCTTAGAGCAGACAGAGTAGAAGAAAAGTCACCACTATCAACTATGGGGTCTGTAGCGCTCTCAACTTGCTTCAGTACAATAACCTAGATTGTGAGTGATAATTGTGTAGCTACGCAATCTTTATAAAAGCTCATCCCAGATGTGGTCTCTGCACTGAAACAAGAGCAAAGGTGCTAAAGTCTTGATTTCCAGAAGGGACCATGAATAATTAGATCAGAAGTGGCAGCACAGTTTTCCCAAGACATGAAGCAAGACACAGTAGGAACAGCATATAGATTTACTGGAGTTTTGGGGTTTTTTTTTCTATGTACTTCATTCTACCTTTTAAACAAAACAAGCATTGTTACCTCTCAAAAACTGTTAAGCTGTGCTACTATTGCACAACAACTTCAGGATACGACTATCTCCAAGATATTCCGTGCTCTCTCCAAGAGTATAATTAATCCTAGAAACAAACAAACAAACAAGCAAACAAACAAACAAAATATAGAAGTCATCTAGTGACATCTCTGGAAGTCATCTAGTCCAAACTCGTACTCAAAATAGGGCTTACTGGAAACTGAGATTAATTTGTTTAAGGTCTTATCCATCTGTGTTTTCAAAACTTCCAAACAATAGAAAGTCTGCAACAACTTTGGGCAATATGTTGCAGAGTTTAACAATTCTGACATTGAAACTTTCCTTATATTCACTGAGGATTTCCAACCGCTTTTGCATGAGATCTCTTGCAGTTTCCTTGTGAATCTCTAACACAAATCTGATACCATCTTCTCCAAGCTCTTCCCTCTTTAGGCCACAGAAGACTGCAATTAGATATGTCAGGAAGTAGCAAGTGGAAACAGGATACAAGGGTGGCACCAGGGAAAGCAGAGGCAGTTGCATCACAGGCAAGTACCAAGTCCCACAACACTCCAGCAAGGCAGATAGAACAAGTCTGGTGATTGAAACCAGATTCAGCAAGAATCCAGATAGCCAAACAGACATCTCGTGATAAATCAGGCCTGCAGTAATCCCAGGAAACTGAGTTTGCAAGTCAGGGTCACAACAAGTCTGTAAAGAGTGGCCAGGTTCAGATACCATCTAGCAACTACCAGATATATCCGTCGTGATGGGGCATGTCTTAGGTAAAATCTGTGCGTTACTGTAAGTGATTGGACCAGTCACAGAACCATAGAATCATTAAAGCTGGGAAAAACCTCCAAGATCATCAAGTCCAATCATCGGCCCAACATCACTATGTCTACTATACCATGTCCCAAAGTCAGGGACTTCCCTTGTCAGCCTTGTCCAATGCTTCATCACTCTTTCAGTAAAGTTTTTTTTTTCCTAATATCCAATGTAAACCTCCCCTGGTGCTATTTGAGTCCATTTCTTCTCCTTGGGAGAAGATACAAACAACCATTGCACCACAATCTCCTTTCAGGTAGTCATAGAAAGCAATAAAGTCTCTCATCAGCCTCCTTTTCTCCAGACTAGGCAAACACAGTTCCCTCAGCCATTCCTCATACCATTTGTTCTCCAGACGCTTCATTACCTTCATTGCTCTCCTCTGGGTATACTCCAGCACATCAATGTCCTCCTTGTAGTGAGGGGTCCAAAACTGAATATAGCGTTCAAGGTGTAGCCCCACAAGGGCCAAATACAGGGGAAAAATCACTTCCCTATGCCTATCAGACACAATTTTTTTTTATACAAGCCATGATGCTACTAGCCTTTTTTTGTGACCAAGGCACACTGGTGGCCGACATTCCACTATCGATTGACCAACAGCTCCGGGTTCTTTTCCACCAGTTAGCTTTCCAGTCACTCTTCTCCAAGTCTGTAGTGTTTCATAGGTTTGTTGTGGCCCAAGAGAAGAACTCACCACTTGGCCTTGATGAACCTTGTACAATTGGCCTTGGTCCATCAATCCAGCCTGTCCAGATACTTCTGTGGTGCCTTCCAACCCTTAAGTTATTCAACATTTCTGGCAAGTCTGGTGTCATTTGCAAGCTCACTGAGGAAGCACTCAATCTCTGAATTCAGATCATTGATAAAGATATTGAACAAGACCAGCCCCAAAATTGAGCCCTAGGGAACACAACTTGTGACCAGCCAACAAGTGGATTTAGTTCTGTTCACCCCAGCTCTTTGGGCTCGGCCATCCAGACAGTTTTTTACCAAGTGAAGAGTACACCTGTCTAAGCCAATCTTTCTTTTTATGAGACCAGAATTGGACGTGAGGCATGAGCCTTCCTCATGTGCTCTTAAACTAGTGTAACTGTTGAGCTTAATGCTGCATTTGGTATGCAAATATTTATGAGAACACAATAAGGTGCATGCTCCCTGCACCAGGTGAAACAACATCATTGACTTGACAAAACAAGTGCTCATTATCTGAATGTTAATTTTTTTTTCATCCTTTGTGCTTCTTCACATGGCTGGAGGTTCCAGTGTCATATCTGGTACCTTTCATGAACTTATTTTCCTTTACAGGGTGGTAAGATTTAATATTGCTAAGCTAAAGGTTAGACCAACAGGAGTATTTATAGTATTAGACAAAATTGGCATTTCCAAGGGATTTATGTCTCATGTAAATTTTGTGTATGGTAAAACATACTGAGGAGGAAAAGAATCTATGAACGGTATCTTATTTATACACAATTTTGCTCTTGCTGGGTCAAAGTCTGAGCATCATTGTCTCCTGAACACCATCAGGGACACTCTTCTCAGTTAAAAGACTCCAGGCAAGGAGTACACCTGAACACTATGACCACCTTGTCATGTTTGTTATTAAAATAAAAAAGCCTTCGCTTGCTAGAAATTCCGCTTTTAAGAGTTTTTCTTTTAAAGAATCAGAAAATTTGCTCATTAATTTTGGCCTAAAGTTTTCCAGAAAAAAACACCATGTCTAGCCTTTTCAAAACTGCTGCAATGTTGGAAATCATGCAAAAAGCAAGCTTCTTGGGGTTCATCCCAAGACAATCTTCTTGCTAATGTTTGATGATAAGCACAATACTGACCAGATGTCTCTAGGAAATATGGAAGATGTACACATATGTGCAGACCTGTGCAAAAAAGCATTAGTCAAATTGATTTTTAAGATAAAATATTACAAATATTAGATATGTAGATCGCAGATTGCAAAACAATGTACTTGTGTGTGCATGCATTTTATGTATATATAAATGTTCATGCATCTGTTTATAGATATATATATATTTCTGAAATTTTATGTCCATTAAATACATATTTTTAATTTATGAGCTGCAAGTACTAATAGTAACACTTTTATTCAAGGAAGTATCATTAAACATTATGAATTCTTCACTACATCCAAAATACAAGATTATAGCTGTGATACTGTGATGTTTCATTGCTATAACAGAGCTTTGTCAAGGTGTGAATCACCAGATTACAAAAGATCCATTTTAAACAAATCAGCATCTATACAATATTGCTGTATGCATTAGAAAGATCTCTTGCCACTAGCTCATTAGCTTTACTTCCCATATTGTTCCTGTAGTACATACAAGCTATGAGAATTATAGTGCATCAGCTGCCAAATGTTTCCTACCAACAGCTTTCATCACGTATCTAATCATGTTCCAACACATTTAGTCTCAAAGCTTTTCTCTGAGACATAGAAGTACTATTATGCCTACTCTATAGATGGATATTTAGGCACACTCCCATGCAATTATATAGTCCTTGTGCAATTAACCATCTAATAATTGCTTAATAGGCAAAATTCAGGATTCTAAGTAATATTCTAAGTAAATACTGAATTTAAGTAAGGATTTCTATGACTTCCTACATATTGTAGGGGGTATGGGAATTTTTCATTCTCATCGCTGCCACAAGGAGTGTTTCCATTGATATGTAATGGCTGCTTCAGTAAGAAAAACACAAACCTTTCTTGGATACCATTTTTGTTTCTTTCTCTCCATTTCTTACATAAGGAATCATAAGAAAAAATTGAAGACAATTGTGCAGCTGAGAGAGGAGAATATCACTTCTATTTTCCTTTTAGATTCCAGTGAAACTCAATTAGATTTTTTTATTTCCTGCATGGCTTTGATATTCAGCTGTACAAATAGCCTCTGCACTATATTATACAGTAAATTTGTTCAATTAGTCAGTAATCAGTTAGGAAACATCCATCAGGGTTGACAGGCATAAGAAAGTTCTGTGAAAAACATTCCTTAATGAAACTGTGTCCTCAGTATTTTAGACTAAGGCTCTTCAGTCTAATCTTCTCAGATGTGATGTGGTAAGAAGCAGCAGTGTAATTGCCATTGTAACATTAAAAAGATTGTCTGGCAATCCACTTGTAACTGAAATTAAAATATAGTTATTGGTATCACTGAGTAATGTTTTAAGGCACCACAGATTTTTTTCTTAAACATTTATTCAAATAAGAGTAAAATAAATTTTTTGCTTAACCCTGAAAGGCAATTGTAATGCAAGAGAGAGCTAGGAGAACAAAGAAAAAAACCATGGATGTAGTTGGGAAAACAGGAAGCAAACTACATTGCAAAACTGACATGGTAAGTTTTATTGGAGAGAAGGGATGGAAATATGATCAGACATGAAGACAGAATCTTAAGTTGAAAGTAAGAAGAATAAATGTAAACAAGATGCAAAGAAAAACATCAGAGGGAATGAAAAATATTTTCATTTAAGAACAAAAGTACTGAAGACTGCAAAAAGGAATTGTTCCCATTTCTTTTTTAACTTAACTCTTTGTAATTCTTTTTACCACTTAAGATAGTAGATACTACTGTCAGATCAGTGAAGAATTTTGCATATAGCTATGCATAATTGCTGATCCTTCTTAATTGAAAGAAAACTTTCAAATTATTGATATTGATGCCAAAGTTTAAGTATTATTAATTCAAGGCAGAGAGTGGTGTGAGTGCATCTCTGCTGATACCTGAAAACAAGCTCATTTTCTTAGAGAGCTGCTATTCTATTCACATGCCAAAGATTTCTTTGCTTCTTTCTGGGAAAGAAACTACCACAGTTGAATGTGCAGTGACGCTTACTCTCAAGGAGAGGTGCTATATTGGACCTTGTTCTCACCAAAAAAGAAGGGCTGGTGGAGAATGTGAAGCTCAAGGGAATCATTTGCTGCACTGACCATAAAACAATGGATTTCAAGATCCTTAGGGCAGCAAGGAGAGTGCACGGCAAACTCACTTTAGGAAAGTAGATATTGGCCTCACCAGGTATCTGCTTAATAGAAAGACACTCAAATATAAAGGAAATCTTCAAAAGGTTTGATTTTTTTTAAGCTTATTACTTTTAGGAAAACAAACAAACAAAACCAACAATAAAAAGAGGCCCCTCTGACATCTGTGATAAATGGATATCTAATAACCAAGAGATAATCGAAGATATTGTTTCACAGATGGAAATGGCTGGCATAAGGGTACTGCATTAGGATGAACCACACCTTAACAGGATGGATTGAAGTGAAATAAACATCTAAAGGTATTAAATTGTTACAACTTTCCAAGAGATAATCTGTATTTAGCAGTAAAAACAGCTAACTGAGCCATGCTACCCTGGCATGAAAATTAATTCAGCACACCAGTTCCATATGTAAGTAATCTGGAGCTCAATTATTGATATGAAACTGAGGGCACTTTCTGTAAGTGCTACTATATTCACTGATGAGAGTGCAATTTGGTCTTTTTAAGTATGAACTGAGAACAATGTCTCTACTCTCTCTTAGTCTTCAGAAGCCTAAAAGGGTGAAATTAAAACCAAAACAAGCACAGGATGACTTTGATGCTATACTTATACCTTTAGCTTCAATACGGGATAAGACTGAAATCCATAGAGTGAAGGGCTTATTTTATGCTCTGACAGTATTATACTTAAGAACACAGTAATGCAATTTCTAAATGCTTTTATAAACATAGAGCTTATTTTGTTTGTGCGCTGCTTCTGCCTGTTGCTTTTTCTGAATCTGCATATCTGAGGTGCTGAGAGCACAAAGTACTCTTGAAATCCTTCTTAGTAAAAAATCCTGTTTAATATATTGTCTTGAATAGACTCCAAGTATTGTAAGCAAACTTAATTTTTTTTCATAAAAACGTTTGAAGTATTTGGGGTAGTATAAATCACAAAATACATTTCTCCCCAAGAGAGCTAACATGATTTCTTCCCCTTTAGACTCCAAAATTTGTAAGTATTTCAGTCTCTCCTACCACCTTCTTCTGTGACTGGTGTTTTGATGAATGAATGGACCCCTACAATCTCTTGCCATGTACTTGCCTGTTATGTCCTTGTCCAGGCCCACTCAGGCAGAAAACCTATTTTACCCTGAAGATGAGAGACTGGCTAAAATTCATCAAAGGTGAAAGCCTCAGACTGCACCTGCATGGTGACTTTGGTGATTCTTTGAAGAGCTATTAAACCCACTGTTGGGGGAAAAATCCTCCACAATGTTATTGCTCATGACATGCTGATATTGTAGTTACAAATCTACTTTAGTTCTACTGTACTGTTACCAGAAATGAAGTTAGACCCTTCTCAGTCATAGAGTGAAGGCAGTCAGGAAACTGCTTTGGATGTCAAAATGAAAATAAATCTTAATTTTGCAGAGCTGCAAAATTTTGCAAAAACTCATTCCCACTCATTCCAAGTTTACCTGACTTCTACTCAAAATGCATTCTTTCCTTTGAGAAAGTTCCAAGTCATAGGAAGGTGAGTAAAGTCTTAAGTTCAGCATAGATTATAGACTAAGAAATACAGTTGCTTAGACAATCCCCATAGTGTCTTGGGACAACACTACATAATTGGGATTAGATTGAAAACCCGTTGCCAGTCAGGTAGGACCTGAAGGTAGCTGAAAGAAAGATATCTCCATCATTGTACTGTGGTCATAAGGTGCAGAGATCAGAGGACATATAGTAAAATAGTCTGCACTCCTAAACTCATGGCAGATGTCATTGGTTAATTGGACTCTGCCCGTACATAGGTGATAACTGTGGCAGACTGAGGAGGGAATATCTTCTCCCTTCATTGCTGTTTATGCAGCTAAATAATCTTAACTATTTCTAATGGTCCTCAGCACCCTGGCAACTCCTTGGTGTTCAGGGGATGTTAGAAGCCCAGGACATTTGTATAATCTTTCCTCTTAAAGAATTTTTGTCTTTCACTTAGATGATGACCTTGCTATGCTTATCTACGTCTTTGTCACCTCATTTATAAAAAGCTTTATAAATTACTTTTGTATTAACTTAAACTCCAACACTCTATATGACAGTCTGTCTCCTACACAAACATCCTTAACATTAACTTAAGTAAGTGTCTGATAAAACCTTATAGTATCTTATTTTTAAATTAGATAAAATTAGATATACATTTGTTCTGTGTACATAGGTATTCAGAACTAAATCTTAGCATTGATCAAAATTAGTGGAATTTTGAAAAAAACTTTCACTGTTTCACTTCAGACAAGTTTAGAATTGCATTTAAACTGTAAATTCATAATTTATACAAAACAGAAATATAAAAATGGTTTTGTTATAAAATTGTCAACAATATATACAGGTACACAGTGTGTTTCAGTGGTGTATAATCTCTGGTGTTTGAAGACACATATCTGTTTCAGGAAAAGAAATATGGAGCTTTATTTCACCTGTCTTTTTTATAATGAAGTTATGCATACTCTTTTGTCTTCTATCACAGAAAAGAGTGCTAGGAATTGAAATAAAATTATTTCATCAAGTAAGTAAATAAATAAAAAATGTAGGGGGAAGTAAATTCATGTAGACCTAATAGCTGTATTTGAAATATTCTTAGATATATTTGAACTACCAACTGGATAATAAATTGAAGTGAAATGTGTCACTTTAAAACAACTAGTTGCACATTGCTAAAGCTAGAAAAAACAACACATAATAAATGCCTCCTGTAGCACTCAGACAGCTGTGAATCTAAAGATTTCTTCACTGGTATAACAATATCATAAACATTTTAAAGATATGACCAAGATAGTATTGTGACAAGTAACACAAAAATTTTGTTCATCACCACTTTACTGTTGCCCTTCTTTGATACTGCAATACACTGTTCACTCATGGTGAGACTGTTGTCCACCAAGACCCCCAATACTTTCTCCACAGAGCTGCTCTCCAGCCAGGTGGAATCCAGTCTGAGCTCTACTCTAGGGTTTCGCATTCCCAGGTGCAATACCTTACACATATCTCCATTGAACTTCATAAGGCTCCTCCTAGCCCATTTGTCCAGGCTGCCCAGGTCTTCATGGAGAGTAGCTCTTCCCTCTGGAGTGTCAAACTCCCCACTGAACTTGGTGTCATCTGCAAACTTCATCAGGGTACTCTTGATCCCAACAACCAGGTAACTTATGAAGATATTAAACAGATATTAATGATGTCCAGTATAGTTTTGTAGAGCTGCAGGGAAGATATGCCTGTTCATTGAGAGTCGAAATGCAGATAGATATAATGATCATGTTCTCAGAAAACCTGTAGAAGCTGAATTGAAAGTAAAAGTAAACAAAATCAAAATGTTGTTTGTTTTTGGTTTTTTAGGGTTTTTTTAATGGACTTACAGATTAAGAAATGAAAGCATACTGTAGCCAGAATAATTGCCTATATTTTGGTAGCAGAGAGCTGCAGGTATGACCTGAGTGGGAGGAGATCAAGGGCTGCACTGTGCTGATAATGGAGAGTTCCAGCTGACTCTGGAATGGATGACACTGACTCATCGTGTTCTAGAAGTGGAACGAGCTATAAGAGCTCTTGGCACCTCTGCAAAAATGTGTTTAAGAAGTGGTGGTAGCCAATGGAGGTACAAAAGGAGATGTGAGGAGATACAGGAGTAGGTGTCATGACCTACCCTGAACAGTCCAGGGGTCACTGGAGTAAGAACCTGGGTCTCTCTGTAAAATATATGTGTTCAGTACACACTGAGATAAATTAAGGCAATCCGATGCCAAATTATTGATCCAGAAAGGAACTTACTTGTCCAGGCATTCTAAAGGGTAAGATTTGCACTGGCTTAATAAACATGTGTTATGGGAAAAGAAAGAGAGAAAGGGAAGAAAAGCAGGAGAGAGAGAAAAGTACAAGGATACCACCCAGGCTCCAGTCCTCTTCTTCTCTCTCCCAGGATGGGAGGTGTGCTGCTGCACATGGCCCCTTTTCCAGAGGATTATTTATGTGTTTTGCATAGTGCTTCTTCCAGGAAAGTTCTGGAACAGAGTTAGGTAATTTAGAGGATTTCTGGGGTTCTCGGTATAGTTCTGCCCCTGCTCTCCCTAGTGGCAACATTGCAGCACAACCACTCTATGTAGCAAGTGCAGCTGGGCTGCTTGTGAGAGTGAGAGAAGGTGTTGAAGGACACTGCCTCTGCAACAGTCTCAGTCATGATTTAAGACAGCCAAAAGAAGAGCTACAAGCTGAGAAAAAACTGCAATATTTATTTTTGCTCTTTAAATATAGGCAGGTAGAAGGGAATTAAATGACTGGAACTGTCCAACTTGACACTTGGCACAGAAGCACTCATGAAACAATAAATGCAATGTTTTGTAGTCCATTATTTTAAATTCTGGTAAGTAATTATTCCTTATCACAGTAATCGATAGCTACAGTCTTAAAGTTTCAAATACAGTATTACAGCAAAAGAAAAACACAGTTCTGCACATGACTGAAAAAGTAATTAGACTGTTTTCTTTTGTTGTAAGGGCACTAAAAAACTGATTTTTTTTCTTTTTTTCTGTTTTGAACATGTTAAAAACATCAGATCTGTCATGTGATTTTTTTTTTTGTTTCCAATCTGTATTTTGCAGCTCATGTCAGATTATCCTGGCAAACAGAGTAAGAGTCTCTACAATATTGGTGCTGCTGTCAGACTGAGTGGCTGGACTGAACGATTGATGCTTTTAGCTAATGTAGTTGATAAGAACGTAAAAGCATTAGTATTGTCTCTTGTAAAGAAGCAATCAAATTTCTTACCATTTATTTTTTGAATTTAAAGTAGTCTGCACTGGACTGATACAAAAAGATCAGAGTATATCAGTATGTAGTAAGCATTAACAAAACTTAGCCATTTTTTAAGACCATATTTTGATATGCCAAAATCCATCACTCTCGTTCAGTGGGCACAGCACTACATTTCTTAAGTAGACCTACTATGCCATGAACAGCTACTGCATTTTCAGTGCTGCTGAAAAATCAAGTCACTTATAAACTCTTGGTTTAAGGATTTCTATTTGTAATTGCATGTTTTTAAAACCATACCAAAGTGAAATATTATGAGGATATACACAATTATCTTACCTTTCTGAGAGTGGTAG
Organism: Phaenicophaeus curvirostris; assembly: GCF_032191515.1. Taxonomy (NCBI): domain Eukaryota; kingdom Metazoa; phylum Chordata; class Aves; order Cuculiformes; family Cuculidae; genus Phaenicophaeus; species Phaenicophaeus curvirostris. The sequence continues at coordinate 81,606,291 of NC_091394.1, read as the reverse complement.
TTCTCAAAATATTCTAACTTAATTGCTTAGTGGTCTGTCTGACCATGCCTTTGAGAATTGCAGTGCAACTTCCAGAAACTTAATTTAAACACCTGTTTTTAAAAGTTGTGGACGTTATCTTTTACCCTTTGCCTTAAAGGGTTATGATAAACACTCAGTTCTGTGAAAATATCTCTAAGTTTTTTACAGTGAAAAAGTATTCTGTATTTGTCAGAAGAAATATCACAATGCAAAACATGAGACCTTGTTGGACTGAAGGTAGAACAGGAAAGTAAAAAAAAAATATCTTCAAAACAACCTTATGGAAAACAAATTGGATTGCTCAGTTCATATTTTTCTATTGCAACTAGGAGTAAAGGAGGCATGACAAGGTAAACAGTTCAACTGGAGGGAAGGAAAAGATGATATGACCTTGAGTTAGTTTTCCAGAAGCTGAATATTGATTTTAAAAAAGTCAAATATGGATTTGAAGATCATATAAAATGATTTTAACAGGGCTTGTGTTCTTTTAAGTTATACTATCTACAGATTTTGTGTGTGTGTGTTTTTCATTAAAGCAATCATAATAAAATTACTTCCACTTGGAAATAATAGAACAATAATCCTGAAAAAATATCAAAATCCACCATTATAATAGCTAGAGTTTATCAAGACATGGTAAAATTTACTACTGTGTTAGGTACATTTTATTGAACAGTCCCAGTCAGGAATTTGATCCTATTTTGATTCTTTAAATTTTTTAACATGCTAGTAGAGAAATTCCTCAGAAGAATTAATAGAAAAATTACTTTAAATTCATAGTTGTTCACACTTGTCTTCTGGAAATTAAGTTATTCAGCATTTTATTTAAGAAATTAGAAGGGAAATTAAGGAGGCTCATAAAGTTTATAAATACATCACAATATGAAATAGGTTTTTTGTCTACACTGCAACATATTAATGGTTAAGCTTCCTACAAGGATCTGTAATGCCAAGAAATACTGGCTCAACTATTTCACAAGGACTTCTGTGTAAGAAATCTGATTGTGGTAAAGCTCACAAACAGAGATAAGTTTTACTTGAAAAAAAATGTAAAATCTTTCCGTCTGTCTTTGTAAGTTATTTTTCATTGATTTACCATTGACAATACTAAGGATTTGACCATTTTTGTTTTTATTTTAGAGAAAAAAAAACAAGGAAAAAAAAAGAAAACAACATCTTTTCCTATTGTTAAAATAGTCCCTCTCAAGATCTTGGTTTATCTCTTCTGATTCTTTCCCACTCAGCTTGCACCCAGACACATTATCAGGGGCTAGAGACCATTCTGCATGGTGAATTTAGACATGGCTATCATGTTACATGCTGTCAGAGAATATGAAACTATGGTTCTAGACCACACTGTCTTAGTTTACTGCAGTGCCATTAGACATTCATTCTCTGGCACATTTAATTTCCAGACTTACAGAGGAAATACAAGTTGTTGTTTGTTTTTTTTTTTTTATTTCAAGAATATTAGCACATAATTCCGCTGTATTTCTCAAGAGGATTCCACACTACCAGTCCACAATCAGAGGTAGAACCACCCCTACTTACAGCCCCTGGTCATCACCAATTTGGTTTGATTCTGCTGTGGAGTCAGCGTGGTGCTGCTGCTGCTAATCTGGCAGGGCTTACTTGCTATGTCTGCACACTGAAATACAGCTAACCAATACTAAACTTATTATTCATGTACATGAGTCTACAAAGAAAATTGTTATATCCTTTGTTTTTTTTGCCCTTTTTCTGCCCAGATTGAGGGAGCTAAGTTCTATCCACCTAACTGTTCTAGCCCTGGGTTTGGCATTTTGATTTTTTGCACAGTTACTTAATCCCTCTTTAACCAGCAAAATCTTCTTATCCTTCCTTTCAGTTTAGAGCCTGCTCTCTGACTGCTCCCACTGCAAACAACTGGAGTTTTGCCACAGACTAAAGCAAGAGTTGGTTCGTGCCCAAATATTGATTAACTGTAGGTTTTTTTTTTGTAACGGCCTAGTTCATTTAATTCTGTCAGTCAGCTTCATTTTTTTGCATAAAGTTTAAATTACTTTTTAATGAATGATAAACATCTGATCCTTATCCACCTGATTTTATTTCATGAAATAATACCTTTATTATTTATATATAAAGCGTTTCTCAAAAAAATGCAGTGTTCTGTTTAGGTAAACTCTTCAGTCAGTCAAATTTCAGCTTTTACTATTTTTTCAACTAATGGAAATGATTCCTTATTCATACTAATGGACAATGACATCTCAGCGAGTACATAAATCTCACAGTACCTTGACCTCTTTGCAAAATTGAAAAATCTGAGCAAAATTTGACTAAACATTTGCTGGAACTGACCTTCTCTGTTCTACATGATGTATTTTATGGTGACAGCTCTAATTATTGCTGAAATACAGCCATCAAAAAGTTGCCATTTTGCATCGTGTACAAGAATAAGCCTTTCTGAATTGCGACTCCCATTATAGTGTGCTAAGCACTCTGGCTAAGTTCTAATGCCATATATTTAACTGAATCTATATTTTGTTTCAACTAGGGTTAAGGATATCCATTAACTGTGTCCTCATAAATTATTCCTACTTATTATTGCAGAACTATAACGTGGCAGAGTAAAAGGAAAAGTCATAAGGTATGAATATGCAGATTGAGTACTTAAAATGCAGAAAGAACATATTCAGGATTCTAAATATGTATTTAGTAACAAATTCTTCACTGACTTGCTCTGATTTCAACATGAATGATTTGAATATAAGACAAAGCAGAATTTAGCTGTTAATGTGAGTTTAACCACCAATCACTCGGCAACAGTAGCCCAAAAGTCTCATTAGAGTTTCAAAAGAAAGGCGATGAGGAAGTTACATAGAGGAAGAGCAGCACTGTTTGAATTTCAAATTAAAGACTGCTTTACGCAGTCCATAACTCTAATGTACTAACTTGAAGTGTTGTTCTGAAATCTTCATCATACTCTATATTTCAGTTTTCTGTGGTCTTTTAATGTAGCTCTTAGTCTAAAACAGCTTAATAAGAAACTGTAAATGAGTGGAAGCATTTTCCAGAGATAATTATTTCAGACATTTTTAAGTTTTATGATTGCATTTTTGCTTTTATTGGCTAGTTTGAATATGTTACAGTACAGAAGGCTGTTAAATCAGCTTATGAATAACACAAATACACACAAACAATTCTTACCTAATCTGCTGATAACATTACAATAGAAACCATAGTTAATAAAAAAATTTGGTTTTGTGCTAGAGGAAAAAAAGAAGATGCAACCTTCATTAACAAAACTGATTTACATATTAAATTTCCATGTCTATTTCTTTCTAGTTATTATTTGACTCATTCTATTGTTCCCCTTTCTTACCTCTCCCTATTTTACAATTGTTAGTTAGTGTCCTTTCCAGAAATTCACAACCATTTATTTTACTTAATAGATTAATTAGATGCTACCAGAATGGCAACTGGTGGCAAGAAAACATTGTCCTGGAATTTCTAGGAAAGAAGAAGTATAGTCACAATCAAATCATCAGCCCTCAGTGATGAATGCAAAGCCTCCGAGAACTTGATCAGCTATAACACAGCCCTATCTTACACAGCATTACACACTAGCTGCTTAAACTGATACTTTTGTAAAGACAGGTCAAACTGACTTTGGGTGGATTTTTTCTTCAAAACTACTATGTAATTCATGAGAATCAATAAAATTAGAGCTTAGTGTAGCCTGCTGGTGATCCACAGAAGGCATTGTTGGTCAGCACTATATTTACACATAGGTATCTGCTCCATAGTCTACCACTGGAACCTTTTGAACCCTTTTGTCATGAAATGAAAAAGTCATTGTGTTACTCTAATAAAATAAAATATTGAAATCCATAGTCTGAGCTTACAAGTGCCTCTAAAGGACAGGCATCCAGAGTCAAGATCACACACCTGGGAAATTATGAGATCCTAGGCAAGTGAAAGTAATTTGGCCATGGAAACCTGGAGCACAAGGATTTGGAATAAAGCATGGCCTGCCTTTTACAGCTGTAGAACAAGCCTGAGGAGCAGCAAGGAAGGCTAAAAATCCACAGGTCCTGGGTCTTCTCTAGTACATATTACTTCTTCCAGTTTCATTTTTTCTTCACTTGTGTTTCAGGTTTTCATGGAGTGAAATTCCTGTGATGGTGTGGTGGTACGTGTTCATTCAGGCAAGGTCAGCAAGTAAGAAAGCATTTCCCGAGGCTTATGACTCAGTGTCATATCCCATAGTCAAGATTAGAGCAGCAGGATTAGTACTAAGAATGAATACTACTAAGAAAGCTTTAATGCACAGTAGTTACAATTGGTGTCATGGAAGCCATACTGTAGTACGCTCTTCTTTCAAGAGAACGGTTCACACAGGCAGAAGTGAAGGGGTATACGCTGTGATTTTGTCATGTGGAATGTAATTGGTAATGGTTAAAGCCAAAAACTACCTGGAGAGTTTTTGTCTTTAGGAATTACAGAGTAAAAAAAACACCCTTTAATCTAAATGAAATTGTAACATTGTTTTTAATATTGAATGTTAATACATTCAATTCTCATATGAAGCCAATTTTATAATTTTATTTACATTTTTGGGTTACTGTAAGCAATTTACTCTTAGACTGGGTAAAACTATTGGTCTGTGACTAACGAGATATCAGAAGAAAAAATCCCTCTATGTTCTTCTTCTGTAACAAACACCATATTCAGAAGTAAGTTAATTGCTTCTACAAAGCAAATAATTTCACTTACTCTAAAAATATTTTAGAACTCTAATATTCACTGAAATTTCAATGGCTGTAAATCCTACCTTCCTATTACTTCCCTATAAATGAATATTATTAGCAGTACAGCCCAGTTGAAAATAAGAACGTTATTTCACAATGTAGTTTGCAAAGCTCCTCGCCTCTGTATTCCTCAAAATCTTTGAAATTATCTGCACAAAGTATAAGAGCACTGAGTGAGGCAAACCACATGGCAACTTACTGGGTAATGGACATTGGATATTCAGACCTCCTGGCTTCTTGTCAGTCTTCATTATTTCTTTAGCCATAGGTTCCATTGCAAACCTGGATCTCTTATGAACTGATGATGTATTCAACACATACAGTACTTTAATATGACCTTTTCGAAAATCTAGGAATCCTATATACATTTGGTTTTTTAAGCTACCAAAAAACCACCACATAGTAGTATCAACTGTAAAAGCGACATTTTTTTTTTTTTTCACAAAAATTAGACTGTTGGCATGGAACTGTACGAAACAACAAAAGTCAGTAATAACTGAAATATTTACTTGCAGAAGGAGGATACACATTTTGTAGACATGTGTCTTTAAAATAATAGTCTATTATATTTGTTCCTCTTGTTGGATTTCCTTTCCATGCACTTCATCTCTACCAGAAGCAGGGAAAACTAATGATAAATTATTTCATAAATTATTTATTTCTCATGACTATACATTAGAAACAAATCTAAATGTTCTGTTATGTCTAATCTATACTAGATTCTAGTTTAATCACATTTTATTATTTGGTGAATTATATGAAAGCATTATAAGATAATAAATGTGCAAGCTATAATAGAACAAGTATAAACTATAATAAAAATGCATTTCTTGTCAGTCAGCAAGATATGTATCTACTAATAAATTATTGTATTCATTGGTCTTTCACATGACCAGTCCGACACTTAACACTAAAAACTGTGAAGATGCTCAAAATGAAAGAGCCTTTGTTGGCAGTAGGAAAGAAATTAACATTCTGAAATGCAGAACTGATTCAAACCTAAAAAAAAATATTGTAGGGCAGACTTTGAATGGAGTTCTTTCCACAGTCCACTAGTAGATGGTGTAGTGTTCCAATACCTAAAGTTTCCTATGTTTTCCTTATTTTTGTCCCTTAAACTTTTCACCGCTGTGCTTCAAGAATCATGCACTAAATATCTATTCATTTGAAAACATCATTTAAAATATTTAAGAATTTCTTCCTCTTTTGTTTTTTAAAGATTTCTGTCTAATCTTAGATTCACAGTTGTTAATAGTTCTCTGAAAACCACAGGCATGCTAGTCAAAGAAAAAAATGTAGAAATAGTGTAAAATATTGGCAATGTGTTCCTCATGAGATTTGCACATCTTTTTCTCCCATGTGAATCCGTCTGCACAGAAAATGAGCTACAGTGCAGCTGCATTTTTCAGGAAAGGTTGCATAAGACCTACAAGAAAGGAAAAAAAAATAGATTTAAAGATTTTTCAAAAACATTGATTTGTTCTGTATGTATGATTGTGATATACCCATTTTATAGATGTCATTTACACAGAACGTGCATCAGTTTAATTAAAAAGTTTTTAAGCAGACTGACATCAAATGTCTATGTGAAGAGACTTACTGAAGTTTCAAAGCCACTTATTTTATACTTAAATGTCCAAAGGACTGGATATCTGGTGCTGAAGGACCAGCTTTTTGCAAACCTTTGACAGTACCAGGAATCTAAACCATGAGTGGATGCCTGATTAAGAAAAATGTATTGACACATTAAAGATTGCTTCTTATAAAAAGGAACAAACAAGAAAGAGATACAGAGTATACTAGAGCTGAAATAATACTAACTGGTTTTATAAGTTTTTTTGTAGGCATGAAAATGCTTTGTAAGTTTTAGTCTCTAGCCTAAATTAGATTAACAAGAAATGCTAAATTAAGAATAAAAGGAAAGAGTGGTAAATGGTGGCTTAAGAAGCAGTAATATTTTTTTCCAACAGCATGATCATAGAATGGGATCAGGCAAGTTCAAGAAGAATGTGTTAGACTCAATGTTAGTTTCCTTGGAGACAGAGTGACACACTACTTATATCCATTTTTCCTCTTTATAGTAATGTGGTTTACATTAATGAATAGAAGAAGCACTTGCCTTATAACAAGGTGTTTCTGACAGTGACTTCTCACTTACACTAACATTCTCGCCTATGAGTACAATAAAGTCCTCAGTTTCTTTAACTTTGTCTGAAGCTTAGTTTAACCCTAGAAGACACTTATCTTGTTTCTCAACAAATTTAAACCTCTACATTACAATATTTAAATTATTTATTGCAGGAAAAAGCCTATCTGAAATCACTTCTCAAACAAGTGAGACCTAGACCACATCTGGCGGTATCTAATTGACTATATTACTCCTGAATATGTTGGGAAAGCTGAGAAGCATGCATGAGTTTTGTTGTGTAACTGAAAAAATGTACATTCTTATGAGTCAGCTGGGACAGAGGCTAAAATATGATAGTCACACAGGTAACAACTGCAGGTTGACTTCCTGTAGTGGGAAAGTGAGACATATTGACCTGAAGCTACCTACTGTAGAAGTCCATTGACAACTTACACTACAACCTAATTCAAAAAAGCAATAAACCATAAGGACAGTAGCACTGTGTGGGGCAATATAACCATCCAACATACAACACAATACTGAAGTCTGAGCCCAAGATGGAATCATTAGACAGTATGTCCAGGTGATAATCCAGGACTGGGATTCATCTTGTCATTGAAGCAAATGTCCTGTTTCGCCTGGTCTATGGCACTGGCCACAAGTGCAGAGGAGAAGCTTGAGACTTGATTGGAAAGAATGTGAAGTGTTTGAGTAGAACTTCATGATGTGACTGACAAAGATTAACAGAAGCAAACAGAGTCCTGCACCTTGGGATGAAGAACTTGATGAACAATACATGTTGGGGCCAAGCAGCTGAAAAGCAGATTTTCAGGAAAGGCCTTAGTAGTCTTGACTGGCAATAAGTTGAATAACAGTCAGCAATGCTCCTTTGTCTTAAAGAAGGCTTACAGCATCCTAGAATCTCTCAGCAACAGTGCAGATAGCAGGTGCAGGGAGGTGATTCTTCATCCCTTTACTAGTGAGACCCCATTCAACTTCTTTGTTAAGTACTGGGCCTCCCAGCAGAAGAGACATGGACATACTGGAGCAAGGACAGCAAAAGTTCATGAAAATCACAGATTCATAGCATGGTTTGAGTTGGAAAGGACTCTAAAGATCATCTACATCAAACCACGCTGCCATGGGGAGGGACACCTCTCACTAGATCAGGCTGCTCAAAGCCTTATCCAACCTGGCCTTGAACACTTCCAGGGAGGAGATATCCACAGCTTCTCTGAAAAACACGTTCCAATTTCTCACCACCCCCATTGTAAATAATTTCCTTCTAATGTCTAATCTAAATCTGCCCCTCTCCAATTTATAGCCATTCCCGCTTGTCCTACATGCCTTTGTAAAAAGTCCCTCCCCAGCTTTCTTGTAGGCCCCCATACTGGAAAGTCACTATAAAGTCTTCTTCAAGCCTTCTTTTCTTCTCCAGGCTGAACAAGCCCAACTCTCTCAGCCTGTCATTGTATGGGAGGCGCTCCAGCCCTCTGATCATCTTTGCAGCCCTTGTCTGGATCCTTTCCAACAGTTCCATATCCTTCTTATGTTGAGGATTCCGGAACTGGGCACAATACTCCAGGTGGGGTCTCACAAGAGCAGAACAGAGGGGCAGAATCACCTCCCTCGAACTGCTAGCTAGGCTTCTTTTGATGCAGCGCAATATGGTTGGCCTTCTGGGCTCTGAGTGCACATTACCGGCTCATGTCAAGGTTCTCATCAACCAGCACTCAGACGTCGTTCTCCACAGGGCAGCTCTCAATCTCGTCATCCCCCATCCTGTATTGAAATCACGGATTGCCCTGACCCAGGCATAGGACCTTGTACTTGGCCATGTTGAACTTTGAGATTCACTCACTTCTCCAGCCTTTCCAGCACCCTCTGGATTACATCCCATCCTTTTGGTGTGGCAACTGCACCACTTATCTTGGTGTCATTGGCAGAGGGTGCATTCAATCTTGCTGTCAGTATCATTGGTGGAGATATTAAGCAGCTCTGGTCCCAGTATGGGCCTCTGAGGGACCTCACTTGTCACAAATCTCCATCTGGATCTTGAACTGTTAACTGCTACTCTCTGAATATGAACATCCAACCGATTTCTTATCCACTGAGCTATCCACCCATCATACCCATATCTCTCCAATTTCAAGAGAAGGATGTCATGGGGGCCCATGTCAAAGACTTTACAGAAGTCCAGATAGATTATGTCTGTTGGTTTTCCCATGTCAACTGATGTGGTTACTCCGTCATAGAAAGCCACTAGGTTATCCGACAGGACTTGCCCCTGGTGAAGTCATTCTGGCTGTCTCAAATCACCTGCCTGTCCTCCATCTGCTTTAGCATGCCTTCTAGGAGGATCTGTTCCATGATCATCCTATGCACAGAGGTGAGGCTGACAGTTTGATAGTTTCCAGGGTCATCTTTTCTACCCTTTTTTAAAAATGGGCACAATGTTGCCCTTCTTCTGGTCACCAGGGACTTCTGACTGCCACGACTTTTCAAATATCATAAGAAGTGACTTGGGAACCATATCAGTGAATTCTCTCAGGACTCTGGGGTGTATCTCATCAGATCCCATGGGCTTATGTATGTTCAGGTTCCACAGGTGGTCACAAATGTCATCCTCCCCTACAGTGGAAGGAATGATTAAGAAACTTAAGTATCTCTTATAGAAATGTCTGAAGATTTGGGACTGTTTAGTCCAAAGAGGAGAAGGCTCAAAGGGAATCTCATGAATATATGAAAATATCTGATAAAGGGAAGCCAAAAATATAAGCCAGCTTCTTCTCAGTGGTGCTCAACAAGAGAACAAGGAACAATGGGAACAAAAACCAAAATAAAACAAAATTTAAAAAAGAATTAAAAAGTAAAACCACAAAAAATTCCATGTAAAGATAAGAACAACTTTTTTTTTTTACTGTGAGGATGTTTGAGCCCTAAAACACATTGCCCAGACAATCTGTGGAGTCTCCATCCTTGGAACTATCCAAAACCTGACTTAACACAATCCTGAGCAATATGTTGTTGTTTAGCCTGCTTCCAGTAGTGGAGTTGGAGTAGGTCGAACGCCACTGGAGTAGACATCTCCAGAGATGCCTTCAATGATTCCTCAATGATTCTGTGGCTATATAAAGAGAAAAAAAAATTGATTTTTATAACTGCTAGAAACTTATCCACTCCCTGTGCCAATTCTGCTTAATAAGTAACTTTTAGGTTATATACCACAGTATCATGTGGCCTACCTCATGCAGCTGCCCTACATAAAATCCTCATTGACAGTATTCTCAAATTAATATTTCCAGAAACAGTCTTTTGGAAGAAGTGTCCCTTTTCATGTATTAGTTTGTTTTTTTCTGAAACTGTTTCCTTAAGAATTGTCTTAGTTTTGAACTTATGCCTGGAGAAATGTGAAATTTAATAATTCTTCTTGCAAAATTGTATTGCTTACTAGATTGTATTGCTTATGAGATTCAATTGCTCATATATAAAATAGGCTTCTGATTCTCCTCCAATTTACATCTCTGTCTAGTACAGGACTTTGCAAACTTGCTGTATTTGCCGACAGTAGCAGAGTGCCTCCAAGTCAGAAATGTATGAACATTGAATTTAGTTGTACAAGCAGCTTTTGTACATTGTGCTTTGTGAACAAAAGCTACAGAAATAATTCCTCTCTAACATCTGCTGTCTACTCCAATTTTGGCAGAACTATTGCTAATAGTGTAAGAAATGCTAGCCTACTAATCACAAGTCTTCCATGAGGATTGAGTCAATTTATATGAACTCAAGGTTTTGTTTTCAACATCTGATAAGTATTTTTTTTTGTTTCAGCATAGGAGTTGAAACAAAAGCCACTTAAATAAACAACAAATATGTTCTTTCTTGCAAATGTTGGTGAAACTTTTTTAGCTTTACTCTACTAAATGTCCTTAGGCTCTAAATCTTGTAGACAAGTCCTCGAGTGACAAATGACACAACTAGCCCACGTTAGTATTGACAGATTATCCATATGACACAGATGATGTTTCCCAAAAGAAGAAAAAAATAATGTTAATATGCTCAAATAGGTGGTTTAAAAAAAAATTATAGAGAGACAAAAGAGAAGGGTAAAGATGCCAATCTATTGAGCTCTGTTCAAACTTAGTGTACATATTACAGTCACTTTTGTGGTAAACTTTTTGTTCTTATAACCCTTATGAGGCAGACTTTTCTTTCACTCACACTGAAACCATTCAGTGGTATTGTTAATAATGAGTAGTGTTTTGTCAGCTTTTTCTATTGTCTGATTTAACCACAATGGGTGTTGTGCTTTTTATGCTGACTTTAAAAACCTGTCTACACTAGCTGATCTTCTTGGCAAATCTCAGATATGGTATATGACCTAGATCTTTCTGTCATTATTCTGCAGTGGATTCAGAGAAGCTCAGCCTGAAAATGGTTCTAGCAACAAGAATCCACTCTATGGTCATTTATTCCTTTTAAGGTGTTTTAGTTCTGTTTTAGCTGAATTATCCACACGTATTTTGACACTTTAGAAACTGGTCTTGACTATAAGTTACACAGATCAGTCATGTTTCAAGCAACCATTTCTTAGTTTATGATTATATTTTCACTAGTCATTACATCTATTACCTTTTAATTTGTTTTAAATAATATTAAATTACTATGAACATTGTACTTAAGAAATTTTGGTGTTTATTTTCCATAATTTTTGTAAGAAATGAAAAAAAAGCAAGCCTCATTGCAATTACTAACATATCAAACTAGCACTGGACTATGTGAATCTAAGGATATATTCACATTCTCAGCCTACATAGAGGAATAGAGGACATGAATCATATGGGAGAGAAATTGCTCCTTCAGATCTTTTTTGGGCTGATAACAGTTTCTGCCTTAAGATATCTTTCATGATTAAATAGTATCATTTGACTACTAATTCGTGAATTTCCTTGCAGAGTCAGTGTAGCTACATCAAAGTTTCCTGAAGATTTTCTGACTGAGCTTCTTACAGCCATATTGACATTAGCAAATAAAATGAGCCAGTGTGGAAAACAGCACGAATAAATGGTTGGTTAAAATACCTAGAAGAATTTTTTCCTGGCACACAATGTCCTTCAAATATCCCTTGACCTTTGTCTTGGAGAATGGTTTTGGAACTGGGTCAAAACTATGCAAAAGAATGCTCTAACATATAAACAGTACTAAATCAATCTTATGACCTGGGTCTACTTAGCTTACAAGAACAGATATAGTGTTACAGGCCTAGCCTCCAAGTATAGTTAGTAGACATTAATCTTTACTTGAAATTTCAGATTTGTCAGCATTAAAAACACAAACAAACGTAAAAAGAAGTATTCACCTATTTCACAACTTATTATATACTGAGGGAAATCTTCCTGGTTTTGACCTGTGCACTCCTTGGTTTTACAGTCCCTGCAATGCAGTCCTCCTTTTCTTCTATGACAAATTTCTTTTTCCTACTTTTCTCCTTTACCCCTACTGTACTATGGAAAGTGAATAAGAGCCTGCACCTGAAATACTGAATACAGACCTAATACTGTTTTATGACAGACTTATTGAAGTTTGCCTGAGATTTGGCAGGTCCTGCCTTTCTGACTGATAATAGTGAGCTTCCTGAGATTTAACTGTGGGAATTTCTTATTAAAGGGATCACTTGTTGGACCATTATCTAACCTCTGGGTCTCATTTTTAGTGAGGTTGGGTTGTTGCAAAGTAGAAACACTAAAGGTTGTGTCTATTATCTGCCTCAGTCTTCAAAAAAAACCCCAACAAACCCAAATTTCTCTTCTTAAGAAGCATAAAGAATTTGAAGCTAAGAAAGCAAGCTATATTATTTTTGGTTTTGTTTTTCTTTCTATGTTTTTATAGTAAGTGTAACTTATAGATATCTCCACTCTAAAAACAAAATTGTATTTCATGTTGCAAAACATTCTTGCACTGTAGTAATGATCAGAAATAATATTGTTAACATTGTCAACAAAAAACATTTCTCAGTAATTCCTCTCTACTATGAATCAGATATTTTTAAGACATTGAAATGTATGATTTTTTTTAATGAAAAATCTGAATGCATTTAATTTCTGTCTATTGGATTATGGTTTTCAGTATTTTTATCATATGTAGTGTTACTTTCACTTAGTAAAAAAATAGAATAAGCATATGTTTATTAATGTTAGCTTATTTTGCCTTTGCTTATATACAAAAGCCAATGAGATATACCAATAAGCATAAGACAACAAGAAGCATTCAGAAACATGATGCTCTTAATGAAATATATCCATTTAAAATGAAACTAATATTTTTTAATTTAAAAAACAAGCCATTTTTGTTTCTATGTTGTTAGAATTTCACTTGGAATACAAGAAACACACATAACAATGTTATTCTAAGAGAAAGAGATGCCAGCTTGCTTAAAAACAGAGAAGAGAGGGCAATGTTTTCTTCATTTATATTGGAGCTGATTTATATATTTGCAGGAATCTGTAAGAAAGACTGAAAAGTCAGTGAAGCAGAAGCATCTTTTCATAAGCAGTTTGCAGTATTATTTCTGTCTTCCAGACAGCAGTAAAGTGAATGAACACTGAATAAATATGACCAGCATCACAACATAGTGTGTGAGAAGAGTTGTGATCAACATCTGAAAAAATCAAAATATGCTGGGAAAAAAAAAAAATAATGCAAATCTATTGATGCTGTTAAAGTACAAGATAAAAAATAACTGATTTGAGCAGTTTCTCTACAATATTCCTTATATTCTTTATATGGTAAACTAAATGTACAAAATTTTTTCTTAAGAGTATATGTGCAGAAAGCAAGGCAGAAACATGTTGATTGTAATCAAAAGACTAACACTTCCCTTGTTTTTCTGCAGCATGAAACATGTATGCCCTCTGAAAGCTCAACATCCTCCCACTGACTAATTTCTGATCAGTCTCAAATGCTCTCACCAAATGCCTTGGAACTTTGCCTTTGGTGACTCCAAAGCAAAGCAACATAAAGCCAGAAATATATAGAGCTCACAGAGGAGTTTAAATCATTTTTTTTAATGGGAGTTTGGTAAACTTTTCTGTTGGTACACACTAAAGCTGTTTTTATATCTCTGTGTTGTTACTGCTTATTTAGTGAGGGATAACGTATTAAGATTGCATGTTTTATAGCAAATCTGCTAGAGAACTTCCTTTCTACTTTCCTTTACAGACCTCTAAACATAGTTTTCTATTGAATTGAAATAAAACAAAAATGGTTTTCAGAAACACTGGAAGATCTCCTATGTTTGCACTCTAGACATGGAAAACTCAATATAGTCTTTTCGAGTTAACAATCTCATTCAATTAATGTCATTATTAGCTAACCAGAAATCGTTTAGAATTCAACCATGCACTATTTAAAAAATTATCACTAATAACTTCAGAAAAAGCAATTATTTGAGCTTTACAGAGCCTGGAATTTGGGCCATATTTCCCTCAGTTATCTGGATTTTGCTGGAACAGGTGTGAATTTTTGAGTTCTTAATTGAGCTAAACTGCTGTTTCATATGTTTTGAGATGTGGCAGGTATCAAGATGATGCTGCATTTTAGACTATCCTTTCAATGTGCTTTTAAAACTAATGGTTCTACCCACACACAGATTAATAGACTAGATATTACTTCCCTATCTAAATGTAAAAAAACGGTAAATCTTATTAAATTAGTTGAGTATAAGAAAACTTGAAAAAGTCATTACGGGCAGAGAAGAAAGGCTAATCCATTGAGGAAGAATAATTTGAAAATGCAAAAGATCCAGAAACATGAGAGGAATCCAAAATTCCTTACGTTTGTCTGATGACATTTCTGAAGATCTTGTTGCTAATTTTCTTGGAAACACACTCATCTAACAATTTCTTTTTTCATCAAAAGAGAAATGTCAACCCATACTAATGTTGCACAAGTGTCACTCAAGCAGTGAAGCAGATTAAAGAGGTTATGTGAAGCCGCATTGCTTCCTCAGAGGCAAGGGACCCTTTCTTTCATCTAACTAGTCTTGAGGTATTTTCATTCCCACCTTATCTAAGGATACTTATTTTTGTTTGACTCCCAACTGTGTAACCCCAGCAGTGTAGACTTATGGTTTAGACTTCAAAGCTTTGCTGTAAATTTATTCTAGCTCTTTCTTTTCTCTGATCCAAAAGCAGCCCTCCTTTCTGTATGGATGGAGGTGTGGTGGAAATAGGCTTAGAAGAATGATTTATCTGAAAGTTTGTGCGTTACATTTTGATTGTATACAAGTGACAGCAGCTTTCTGCAGATTATTAAATATTGGTACAAGCGCTATAGATGCCTAGAGCACAGCCGTCATGTGATGGTGGTTGAAATTGCGACCAGAAGAAAGACAGCTCAAATATTGTCAGTGATGTCACTATGATTTTTAAAATGAGGTGAGGGGGAGAAAGTAGGTGCCGTGAATTCATAAGAAATGCCAGGCAACTACAGATTTTGAGAAGATGATACATAAACAGAGCCCAGAGACAAATGATATTCTAGTTCAAAGCTGAGCCTGTAGTGATTTCCTGCCTTAAATGCTTAGGCTTTACACTGCCAAATTTGTTAAAACCAAGATGAATTGCTTTTATATGGATAGAAAAACATATCAGTGCCACAGCTGTCAGTGGCAATTTCAAAACTTTTACCTTCAAGCCCTCTACTCCTTATTTTTTCTTAATTTAGGGATTTTCCTAATCGTTGTTAAAGCTTGACTGCACTCACTCTGTCATTGACTATTATTCTCTGCTGTCCAAGGAACCTTTTGACAGAATTCAGAACATCACTTTCAGTTAGTATTTGTATGCTTTTGTCCCTTCTTTAATCTTTTTACAATTCCTTCTTTTAAAAAAAAATATGTTCTTTTGGTTTGCTTTGTTTTTTCATTTATGCCATGCTTTTGGCTATATGATTCTGCAGTAAAACCTGAAATTATGCTTCTATCTGTTTGGATGGTTAAAGATCACAGAATCATGTGATGGTTTGGATTGGAAGGGATTTTAAAGATCACCTAGATCTAAACCCCTTGCCACAAGCAGGGACACCTTCCACTGGATCAGAATGGTCAAAACCTCATCCAACCTGTCCTCGAACACCTGCAGGGATGAGGCATCCAAAACTTCTCTGGGTAACCTGTTCTAGTGCCTCACCACTGGAATTCTTCCTTATATCTAATCTAAATCTCCCCTCTTTCAGCTTAAAACTGTTAGCCCTCCTCCTATCATTGCTCTCCCTGATAAAGAACCCCTCCCTAGATGTCTTCAGAATTATAAATGACAAAACCAAAACTATCATTTAAGACCAGGTGGTCAAGCAGCAATTTAGTATTTAGATCTGAGATGACAAAACATGCATTAGCTTTCCTTAGTGACATCCAAATCTGGGATATAAAACAGCAGCAACTTGAAAGAAAAAGCTTGGGAAGGACAAATTATTAAAAAGAGAATTTTGAGAAACCACCCGTACTTACGGTGGGATCAGATATGAAATTTTTACTGACTTGGTATCTGTAGTGTGTCAGTCATGGCTAGGAAACAAACTCCCACCCAGTTCTTGTGTCCCTTAGAATAAATATAGCCCTATTAAATTTCTATTGCTTTCAGTTTTGCAAAGAATTCACCACAAATTCATAATTTAAATAAAGTTTTAGAATTAAACTCCTCATAATTAGCAGTGAAAGAATCTGAATTTTGAAGTTGCATGGTGCTCTAGATTAGGAATTTCATGTTTTTCTCTTTCTCAATGGAATAAGAGATTGTAAACTGAAGAATTATATAAATTGCTTTCACTAAGCATAAAAAAAGTTCTCAGTGAAGGCCCAGTTTCACAGCCATTCCTTAATATCATCAGATCTTAGAAGGATCAAAAGAAATGACTTTGATATGCCTCGGAATAAATCTTGATTTATAAAGGCTTTTCTTGCTTGTCACCTGTTTGATTTTTGAAAGATTAAAAAAAAGGACAGTTGTCAAGTCTGGCATTGATGTAGGATTGTGAGGATTGGATTTCAAGACTGTAATTCATAAACACATTTACCTATGTGTTGACAAGATCATTCCAGATGAGGGTTCCAAGGGGTCTGTAAGCCTATATCACTGAGACAATTTATGGATTTGGTACACATCAAATATTTCATTGAATATTTTAATCTCACAGCTTTTCTATATTGTTCATATATAGATAGAATTAAACCTGATCAAGAACGTCAAGGGCAACAAGAAAAACATCTATAGGTAAATCAGTCATAAAAGGAAGATCAAGGACCTATGGACCCCCTTCCAGAAGGAAACTGGAGATCTGGTTACCCAGGACATTGAGAAGGCTGAGGTAGTCAATGACATTTTTGCCTCTGTCTTCACCTTCAAGGTGCATAAGTCCGTGGGACGTGATGAGATGCATCTGCAGGTCCCGATGGAACAGGCAGATGAAGTTGCTAAGCCACTATCAATCATATTTCAGAAGTCATGGCAGTCCAATGAAGTTCCCACTGCCTGGAAAGGGGAAACATAACTCCCTTTTTTTTTTTTTTTTAACAAAAATGGTAGGCCTGTGGAAACAGGCCAGTAAGTCTCAACCCCTTGTGCCCAGTAAGATCATGAAGCAGATCCTCCTGAAAATTCTTTGCTTTTTCACCTCTCCCATCCAGATGCTCTTGTCATTTGCTGGAAAATCTTCAGAGCTTTTGCTGGTTCTTTATTCTCAATGATATTTGTTCACTACCTAATGCTATGGTACATTTTCTTCTGTCTTCCTCTTAATTTGATAGAGTAATCTGTCAGCAGAATTTCAGTCTGCAATTTGATGTATTATCTGAGCTTCACAAAAGAACGTCAATGATTAAACATTGATAGATTGATCTTGGCTATGTGTCCTTAACTGAAAGTTTAAATTATCATGCATACAGTATAAAGTAGGTGCTGGCTAATATGAATGTAGTATTCACTCTTCTAGCATACTCAGTAGACAATTTAGACAATGCAATGATACTAAAAGATGTGGCTAGGTGTGTCTGCTTATGAATCAATTACTGCTTTTTCCCTTGACAGAGTCTGGATCTATACATGAAAACAAACAAAAAGATAAAACAAATCTCATAAGAGAGGAAATCCATCTTAGTTTCTGAGTGACCCCAATTTAGTGAGGATTAACCTTTCTAGTGTAAGCCAACTTGTTATTGACTGGAATTGGTAACATGTATAATGGCTAAAACTGTGGAAAATATTCATATTAATACATATATTAGTAATCCACCTTCTTTCTATTTATTTTGCTATTTTGCTTTATTGAAATAAAGACAGATCAGTTACAGCACTGTCTTACATTTTGTCCCCTAAGCTTGCACATTTATTATCAGCTATTACTTTTGCTGTCTGTATTAATTCTGGGTCACTGAAAGGGCAATATCCAAGGAAAATGTAATTGCTGGAGGTATTAGTGAAGGAAAAAAAACATTCCTTTTTCCTTTTTCTTGTTTTTATTCTTCATTTTCTTCTTTCCTTCTTTTCCTTTTCCTCCTTCCCTCTTCTTCTTCCTTTCCTTTCTTTTTCTTTTTCCTTTTTATTTTTTCTTTCCCTCTGTCTTTTCACTCCCTTTCACTCTTTCCTTTTCCTTTTCAATTCCTTTCTTCCTTTTTTTCCCTGTTTCACTTTTCTTTTTAATTTTTTATTTTTCCCTTTTAATATTTTCTAAAAATCAGTTCTTTAGCTTTCTTCAGCATCGAAAAAAGACATTGGACTCTAAAGTTACTACTAACATCATCATATTCCATCTGGTGTACAAGACCTGCTCATTTAAAAAAATTAAATAATTTCAATATATATCTATATGACATGCATACATTCTAAATCAAAAATTCCTGCTTTTTGTATTCCTTCAGCTGGTGAAGTAATGGAAAATAAATATGTTATCTCTTTATATTTTCAATGTATTTTTAAATACATGAACACTTCTTGAGTCATGACAAATTTAAGGATGTTTTTATTCCATGAAAACTATCGAGGAAAGCTTATTTGTCTTTTCTGGTTTGTTATGCAACAAGGTATAATTTGCTTCTAGACTACAGTCTCCGAGTTACACTTTGCATATTATAAATACAAAATTGTATTTATATATTGATTCAAAAATCAGTATTTTTCCTTTATAAGCATTGTTTGATGACAGCAATCACTCAGTTCACTGTTTCACATTACTCCAGCTAACAATCGTATGTCTTGAGTAACAGACCTTCTGGTTCCTTTTTTTGTCCATTATGCACAATATTTTTTTTCTTTTCCAAACAATTGTGGAGTTAAGGAGTTTAAGAATCTCATATCTTATCATTTACCCCAAACCATGCATTTTTTGTTCTTTTTCAGTTTCTATTTCCATTTTATTGCTTCATGACTAAGGAAACAACATTAATCATTTGTTTGTTCTATTTTGGTATTAAAACTCTGCCAGAAAAGGCAACGACAGACATGGCTTTTCCACAATCAAAATCCTCATTAGATGTCTTTAAATACCTCAGCCACTTCAAATTGCAGCAGGCTGAAGCTTGACAACTGAGCTGTCAGCTTAAATACTGTTTGTGATTTTTGTTTGTTTGGGATTGTTTGTTTTCTTTAAAAAACACAACAAAATGAAAACATCTAAAACTAATAAACAGTTTAAAAATATGGAGGACCAAACACTTAATTAGAGAATTTCAGCTTACCATTGACAAACTATTAAAAAAATCAGAGAATTATTTGAGAAACATCTTAAGATTCTTTAAGTACACACAGTTATTAACAAAAATATACGTAATTTATAAATCTTAAAAATATTGAAAAGCAATTGGTCAAGTTTGCTCATATCACTTTTGTTTTCATTCTGCTGACTGCCTGTTCATTTGATTGCTTTAACAGTACAGATTATAATTTGAAATTCCATTTAGTAAAGGTCAGGAAGGACTAGCAAATTCCTTGAGACCATGATAAATTCAAATTCTTCTTTATGAACTATATGAGTGACAGTCTGAAGTCTGCTATGCTCACTGTGTATTAAAGGAATACATATTCAAGCAACTTGGAATTCTCTGAATGCTACTTGTATTATGATTATCTTTTAGAACTTTGGTACCAGTAACATGCTCCTTCTCTGGATCATCAGGAGCTGTCCATTTCTGATGCTTTAGAGAGTCAAAGTCTGTATATTTTGCTAAAAGTTCATTAGATGTGCCCAAATTACTTTTCAAGAATTTATGCAAGTTTACATTGTTTTTTCTATTTCAATATTGAATGGTAGATACCTGTTGCCTATACTTTTATAGTATTCCCTTGAAACCACTGCTAGTAATTTCCTGAGGTCTATTGGACTAGGCTATGCCTTGCCTAGCTGGGAAGTATTTCACAACAGAATGGCTGAAGACTTCTTAAAATCCTGAATAGAAATCCTTGTAGATAGAAACTTTATTCAGAACAATGATATGTTTCTCCATGTGAGAAGGTAATAATTTCTTGTAACAAAAATAGAATATTGCACTTAAATAACAAATGAAAAAAATTGCCACCGAACACAAAATATTTAATTACATATTTATTTATTTGTTCATGATTTTGCTAAATAAAAAAAGTTATTTTCTACATGGCACATTAAATGGTAAATCTTATCTATGTTAAGACTGTTCATAGCACTCTGTACACCTTGAACTTTTTTAATCTGAAGTAGCTCTGTAAATTTTAATTTCTTCACATTTTTTCCTAATCTTATTCTTCCTGTCAAAATGAAGGATTTGAAACTTCAGTAAGCTAATTTACTCAAGGCAAATCATATATAATGAATTACCTTAAAAACATGAAAATATAGCTGTTAATTTTCTATTTAAGAGGCAGTTGTAAAATTAAAAGGTCACAGAACTATATAACAGAATTTTATAAAAATACTGGATTGTTTGTTGGTTCTTAAATGCCAAAATTTCAGCCATTTTTAGGTGGTCTATGGAAGTACTGAAATCTGACCTTAATTAATTAATGTAAAATTAAGATAATTAAAGTGATCATTAAAGGCAATAGCCATTTGGAACATCCCCAAATATAACAAAGGCATAAATTATATCCTTTTAGTTTTCATGGTGATCTACATATATTTTCCTAAGAACATACTCCTGAGATTTTGCAATAAAAACCAAGATCCCAAGCTCCACAGAGTTTATAGTATGATTCACTAGTCTGTCAAATTGATTGACATATCCAGATCTTGGTGCCCAGATATCCATAGATTACAATAAATAATTTTCCAGTAAAGACTGATTTGCAGGATTAGAGCTGTGTCCATAATATATAAATGAAAGATTATGGAAAACATGTGACTAGAGAAAGATTGGGTAATATAGATTCATAATCCTAGAATTTACTGGTAGCTTTCCTTTTTTTTTTAAACTGACTTTAAAACAGACATTGTTATTGTCTCAGAGAGTTAAATTCATAGGTCCAATAAATGAACAAAAAAATATTTGCTTATAGTTCTCTGAGCCAATTGAGACAGACATACTTTTGTCAGCAGCATATGTTCTGCCTAAGGAAGAGAATATGTGCTGCCAATACTTAAAGACCTATGCTTTACTGAGCAGCTTGTGAAATCAAATTTCAGTATGCAGAACTTAAGGAAGAGAAGTAGCACAGATTGGGTAAAGCTTGCCCTTTGAGATGTTCAGTATGACTTAGATGTAAGTCATGAAAGAAGAGCTGTTCTTAACAAACAGTGGCAACATACATTCTTCAATAAAATTTAAAGAAAAGTGAATTACCTTCTTATCCATATTATATCACTTAAAATGAATCAGTGTATTAAATGTATTTTCCTTTAAAGTCAAAGCCTCTCTTCTTTTTCATAAAGAGAAAAAAAATCTTGTTGAAAACTGTAGAAAGCATCAAGTGATACTGCCTTTTTAAAATGAATTTTTAAATGATAAGATACCTCTGGAAACTCAGCTGAGGTGCATGGAAAACAAGGAGAGGATTGCTGAGAGAAGACATGATATCACTAAGTGTAGATGATGTATGATGAATATGGTGTCCTTCTGTGATAGGGCTACACTACTGGTGGATAAGGAAAGAGTAATTGATACCATCTATCTCACCTTGTGCCAACCATTTAACACTGTCCTGTGCAACTTTCTTGTCTCCAAATTGGAGAGACATGGGTTTGATGGATGGACTTTTCAGTGGATAAGTAATTGGCTGGATAGTCACACTCAAAGAGTCAACGGTTTAATGCCCAAGTGGAGACCGGTGACAAGCGGTATTCCTCAGGTTCTGTACTCGGACATGTGTTTTTTAACAATTTTGTCATAGAAATGGACAGTGGGATTGAGGGTACCCTCAGCAAATTTGCCCATGACACTAAATTTTGTGGTGCAGTCAAAACACTGGGGCTTGGAAGAATTGAGAGGTGGGCCTATGCGAACTTCATGAAGTTCAACAAGGCCAAGTCCAAGGTCCTGCACCTGGGTTGGGGCAATTCCAAGCACAAATACAGGCTGTGTGGAGAATGGATTGAGAGTAGCCCTGAAGAGAAGGACTTGAGAGTGCTCATGAAGGAGAAGCTTATCATAAGCTGGCAATGTGTGCCTGCAGACCAGAAAGCAAACCATATCCTAGGCTACATCAAAAATTGTGACCAGTAGATTGATGAAAGCGATTCTTCCCCTCTACTCCACTCTTGTGAGACCTCACTTGGAGTATTGTGTTCAGTTCTGGAATCCTCATCATTGGAGGGACATAGATCTGTTAGAGTGAGTCCAGAGGAGAGCCACAAAGATCAGATGGCTAGAGCACATCCTGTACAAGCACTGGTTGAAACAATTGGGCTTGTTTAGCCTAGAGAAGAGAAGGCTCCAGGGAGGCCTTACAGCAACCTTCCAGTACTTAAAGGAGGCCTACAGTTGGGGAGCGGCTCTTTGTCAGGGCCTGTAGTATTAGGATGAGAAGTAAAGGTTTTAAGCTGAAAGAAGGTAGATTTCTATTAGATATAATGAAATTTTTTTATTTTTATCCTTGTGAGGGTGGTGAGGTACTGGAACAAGTTACCCAGAGAATTTGTGGAAGCCGCATCCTTGGAGGTGTTCAAGGCCAGGTTGGATGAGGTTTTGAGCAACATGGTCTAGTGGCAAGTTTCCCTTCCCATGGCAGAAGGGTTGGAACCAGGTGATTTTTAAGGTCCTTTCCAAGCCATGTTCTCTGTCCCTCAGTCATCCTGGTAGCCCTCCTCCAGACTCATTCTAGTTTTTCAGTACTTCTCTCTTGCATTGGAGGACTGAAAGTGAATGCAGTACTGCAGATCTGGACTCATGAGTGCCAACTAGAAGGAAATAATTATCACCCATGACCTTCTGGATAAATTCCTCTTAATGCAGCCCAGTACATGGTTAGCCCTCACTGTCATGAGTGTGCAAGACTGACTCCCTGGTCTTTTATTCAAAGTTTCCCCTAACCCAGTCAGCTCCTAGTATTTCTTCCCAACCTGAAATTTCATGTTTCTGGACTTCAGATTTTCCTCTGCTAATTTAATGAGATTTCAAATAGCCAATTCAACTAGCTTGTAAAATTATTCTTGAATGTCCTCCAGGAAAGTTATGATTTAAATGAGCTATGCAGACATTTAAGAAAAATAATTATGATCAACAATGAAATCTGATAATACAATAAAATAGTTGCTTGCTTCTGAATATCATCCACTAAGGTATTTCACAGCAGTCTCTTTCCACACATCTTGTGGGAAAAAAAACATATTTATGTACACACTAATGCAAGGCTCATACACTCCGTGTTAATTTCCGGCTGTAATTTTCTTTTACTTTCAGGAAAGTAATTCCTCCTTGTACCCGAGTTCCAGATGCAAATTGTTGCACCCAGTGTTTTAGTCACTGGAGTCTAAGGTTAAATTCAGTGATGCATGGGAGGCAGTCAGACAATAAATTGCATGGATGAAATGCAAAACTCATTGCACGGAGAATGGTTATGCAAATAAGCTCCTATGTACCCATGTATCTTTTAGTCAAGCTCACAATAATTTTCTAAAATATATACTTGTGCCTTAAAAGGTATTTATCTTCAGCCTTCATTAAGAGGAAAACAATATTTTAGAGTTATTTACTTCAAATTTTAAGTCCAAGATCAGTCTATTTATTTTTGCAAAAGTTTATTTTCATGGTACTGAATAAACAAAATTAATTTGATCTTCAGCCATGCCTAAATCAAAAGTAGCTAAAAGTAACCCTTTCTCTGCAAAAAAAAAGAAGAACCTTAGAATATTCCATATGGAGTTAGAGACACAAATTTTTGCGAACGATAGTGACAAAGCCCAGTGGATTAGTGGTTCTTATGCTATCATTACCATATCAATAATTAGCACTACATGAAAAAAAGAAGGTATGACAATTTAAGTTCATAGGTCTTATAGGGAGCCAGCTGAAGAGATAATTTCCATAGGTACAGATGTTTATCAGTATTTACATACAAATATGCACTTTTTCCATATTATTAAAATTATTAACCTATTTAATACATTTATCTCTTAAAATATTCAACATTTTTCTTTTATGGTCTTCACTCTACATTGTTCTTCAAGAACTACAACTTGCTATTTCTCCTGTTTCAGTTTCCCTAACCTACATAATACTTATTTTCAGAATGGACACATTGGTATATCTCTGTGTATGGGTATGTGTAGATACAGTGATGTAGCCAAAGTTCTGTTTGTCATATATGGCTTCTGACATGTCTGTTCAATTGTTTATAATAATCTCTTTTCAGACATTTAGGGCTGGTCCTCAGGGTAATGTGACTTGATGGTTTAGTGCGAAATGTTCATCAAATGATGTTGCCAAGACTCATCTTTTTCCCCAAACATTTTACTTATTAATCTGTATGTAGAATGTCTGAAAGCAATGCCTGCCACCAAATAAAATGCTTTTTTTAAACTTCTGATTTCTAATTACATTCTCTATTCATTTTACTCTGATATGCAGATACCTTACCTGATTTCTGGCAATACCCTCCCTAAACATGGTTCAGCACCAATGTCTCTCTAAGTAACTACTACAGTCAGTTGCATATGACGCATAAACTTAAGTGCCGTAAGTATTTGAAATTTTAGGATGAAAAGAAGCCAGGAAAATCCTTTCAGTATAATGTATTTTGCCTTATCAGTTTTGTTTGCATGGTTTAATGACTAAATCAAAGGAAATAGAAACAGAAATACTTAGCAGTCTTCTGGTTCACTTCTTATTATTTTCTCTGTGATATTCTTGAGAAAGTAATTTCTTATCATAAGTGCATGTATTTTTAAGGTCAGGTAGTGTGAAAGTCCGCAGTCTCAGGAATAGGAATATCTCAAGTTTTGAAACTAATCTCTAAGTAGGAAAGGAAGTGAGGACAAAAAAATATAAATAATAATCAACAAGCCCAAACAACAAACAAAAATAAGCACATTATAAACAAATTAAAACAGAAAGTAAAATGAACAGAAGCTACTGAAGTGTAAAAATGTAAAAGAAAATTTTAAATCTCCAAGAAAATCACAGCTGGAATGCTAAATTCATTTTAAAATATAGAAGAAATTGTAAAAAGATTAAGTCTAATTTTACATAATGTCCACCCCAGATGACCTCCAGTAAATTGATAGACAAGCTGGTAACAAGCCTGGAACTAGATAACAGTGACAAATAGGAAGTCAAGAAGTAAGTGGTCATGAATTACTTTTGTTCCAGGTGTAAATGAAGTAGACCAAAATATTTATATTGCATGTGCATTTTAAGTGGTCTATAAATAATAAGAAAGTGCAATGAAGCAACAGTTCATTACAGTTGGAAAGAAATATACAAAATTCATGTATGCATTTGCAGGGAAAAATCACTTGCGTATTACCACCACTTACAAATGCAGGTGAAGAAATAGGTCCCAACTGACTTCTCTGTCTTTTGCATAGGCAGACACTGATCACAGGTATTTAATGTTGCCACTAGTAGTTAATTCTTGTTGTAGAAAAGTGTATTTTTTAAGAAATGTTATTGATTTTTTGTTTTGTGTTTAACTAATCATTTTTAAAAATACTTTTACCTTGATATCAGACCTTGATATCAGAGGATATACAAATATTTAACACACTAGTGTTTTTTTAAACTTGAACTCCTTTTCCATGTAGCCATTCAGTGCAACATCACAGAATAGCTGAATCATTCAGGCTGAAAGGGTTCTCAGGAGGTCTCTAGTCCAACCTCCTGCTTCAAGTAGGCTCTGCTGTGAGAGCAGACAAAGATTATTAGGCAGATTTTGGAAAACTTCAACAAGAGATATACGACTGCTTCACTAGGCTATCTCTTTCAATGCTTCATGGTCCTTGTGGTGAAAATACTTTTTCCTCATAAGTCAGGCTGCTTCCATTTAAATTTACAACCACTGTCATTCATTCTCCTGCCCTGCACCTCAGTAAATAATCTGGCTCTGTCTTCTCAGTAACTTTGTCATGGGTACTGGCAGGATGCTGTCAAGGTACCCCAAAGATGTTTCTTCTTCAAGCTGACCAAACCCAGCCCCACCAGCCATTACTCAAAGTGTAAGTTTGTTAGCCCCAACCAGCTTAGAGGCCCTCTGCTAAAATCACTACAATTTATCAACTTCTTTTTTGAACTGGAAGCCAATGTGATATTCCAGATGTGGTCTGTATCTGAGATTAACAATTGTTTGAGTAGTTTTTTGTGGCCTGAGAACAATTATTTCCACAAAAATCTCAGCACTGCATAGCTTGTAATTCCAGTCTTCTAGAACAGAAGTACATTTAATAACCATCTGCTATTATCTTAATCAAATTCAAACCTGATAAAAATCATGTGAAATATAGCTTTTTTTAATCATAGATCTAGAAATTAAACTAGTCAGGATACTTGCAGTACATTTCCCTAATGACAACACAACTTCTGTTTTAAGAAAGCATTGAACAGAAAAGAGCCAAGATTGTTTAGGGAAGGGCTTATCTCTTACTAGTAACAAATCATGTGTGTTATGGAAAGATAGGATGTGAGAGTTGCAGAACATTAGTTATTTTACATTTTTTAATATAAAATGAATCCTACACCTGCTAGCAATATCACCTACTTCTAATGAGGAACCCTGTGGAAAGGAAAAAATGTAACATGATTATTTTGAAC
Organism: Phaenicophaeus curvirostris; assembly: GCF_032191515.1. Lineage (NCBI taxonomy): Eukaryota > Metazoa > Chordata > Aves > Cuculiformes > Cuculidae > Phaenicophaeus > Phaenicophaeus curvirostris. The sequence continues at coordinate 81,579,149 of NC_091394.1, read as the reverse complement.
AGATTACAACATTGATTTTCCCACTATTCTTAAGAATACTACTTGAAAGAAAGCTAGAAATGTCAAAGCATACTTGATGAGTATCTGCAGTATTATAAATCACCTTAGGATGTCAATTTAAACATTTCTAGTGCCTTAACTACTCCATTTTTAGTGCCTTGTTATACTTACTGATAAGCATTCACTGCCTTTTTATTTGATTTAGCTCCTTATTTTGCAAGAAGAAATTAACAGATATTTTATATAACAGAAGAATCTGAACATTAAGGAATTAGAAAAGAAGCAAGCTGATTCACTAACTGCCCATGATGCAGCTAAAAAAAAATAAAATAAATTAATTGCTTCATTAATATCCAACCTACCAGGAGGTTATCGCAGTCAAAGCTTAAGGTCTTCAGACATATCTAGGTAAGTGACAGCTGTTTTTCAAGGTAGTGACTTCAGATGATTCACCAAAATTAATTGTAATTGTGTGCCTTTTGGTTCAAAGAGAAATACCTTTCAGGAATGGAGTCTAAATTACCTACTGGCTTTAGACCTTAGTCAGTACCGTGGAGACATTAGTCACTAATAAATCTTCAAGGTGACTATGAGACAATCAGCCAATGCAAACACTTTTGACACACAAATGCAGGAAAAAAGATGTGTTTCCACTATAGCACTTACCCATAAATAGTTTTCAGTTGCTCCAATTTGCTTTCTTTACTTATATTTTATTTTGAAAACAAGACAGCTGAAAAATGTTAAAAAAATTTTAGTACAGAAAACATAAAAGGCATATTACATACAAGTTAGTATTTATTGGTTTTATGGTCATGAAAAGAACAGAATTTTTGAAAGGGTATATTCTGGGTTTTACTATGGGTTGTCCCACTCATTCTTTTAATGTGATGCATTTATAGACTGTAAGAAATGCAATTCGTCTTGATTTTGGCTGGGATAGAGTTGATTTTCTTCCCAGTATCTGCTGCATTTTGGATTTAGTGTGAGAATAACGTTGACATCATATACTGCTTTAGTTGTTTCTAGGTAATGCTAGGTTATGCTCAGCTGGTATAAAATTAGTTTTCTTCTCAGAAGTTGTAATTCTTCCAGATTTTAGTATAAAAAGAATGCTCAAAATCTTGCTGATGTTTCTGATTGTTCATAGGAAATCAAGGACTTTTTCAGTTTCTCATGTTTTACAAGTAAGCAGTAGTATAAAGCTGGGAAGTACAGAGCCAGGACAGCTGACCTCAGGTGGCTAGTGGATGTATTCCGTGCCATGAATGTCATGCCTTGTTTCTAAGTGGAAAGATTTTAGGGGCTGCCCCCTGCTCTTGGTCCCCCCTGCTCTTGGTGTCCCATTTTCAATGCTCTGCATCCAATGTTCTGGATATTTTGATGTCTGTGGTGGTTGTGGTTCATGACCTCACTGGGACCACAGAACTAGCTGTTTCCTCTGTTTGGAGCACACATTCCATGATCACTACTCAGGATATGCTGAGTATCATCTTGCATATTTTGTCATCATTTTTAGCATTAGTATTATTAGCATTACTATAATTTTTAGTATTGTCATTATTCTCTATTCTTTTACTGTTTTATTAAAACTGTTTTTATCTCAGCCCATGATTTTTTGTTTCCTTTTCCAACTCTCCTGCCCATCCCAGGGTGAGAGAGCATCTGTATACTGTTTAGTTGCTGGATAAGTACTGTAATAGCACACAATAGCATTGTGATAAATAGATAAATGTCATTAGTCCAGATTTCAGTGGCATTCATAGAATCATAGAATCATAGAATCATGGAGTCGTTTGGGTTGGAAGGGAACGTAAACACCATCTAGTTCTAACGGGCAGGGACAACTCCCACCAGGTCAGGCTGCCCAAGCCCATCCAACCTGGACTTAAATACATCCAGGGACGGGGCATTCACAGCTTCCCTGGCCAACCTGTTCCAGTGCCTCACTACTCTCACAGTGAAGAAATGTCTAGTCTAAATCTACCCCTCTCCAGTTTATACCCATTTCCCTTAGTACTATCACTACAAGCCTTCATGTACTGCAAGGTTGTTATAAGATCTCCTCGGAACTGTCTCTTCTCCAGGATGAATAACCCCAAGTCTCTCAGCCTGTCCTCATAGGAAAGGTGCTCCAGCCCTCTGATCATCTTGGTAGCCTTCCTCTGGACCTGTTTCAACAGTTTCATATCCTTCTTATATTGAAGATTCCAGAACTGGACACAATACTCCAGAGAAGGTTTCATAGGAGAGGAATAGAGGAGCAGAATCACCTCCCTCAACCTGCTGGCCATGCTTCTCTTGATGCAATCCAGGATGTGGTTGGCCTTCTGGGCTGCAAGTGCATATTGCCAGCTCATGTCAAGCTTCCCACCAGCCAGCACCCGCAAGTCCTTCTCTGCAGAGCCACTCTAAATCACATCATTCCCCACCCTGTATTGAAATCAGGGATTGTCCCGGCCAAGGTGTACAACCTTGCAGTTGGCCTTGTTGAACCTCATGATGTTCTTACAGGCCCACATCTCCAGCCTGTCCAGGTCCCTCTGGATGAAATCCTGTCCTTCCAGTCTGGCAACTACATCACTCATCTTGGTGTCGTCAGCAACCTTGCTGAGGGTGCACTCAATCTCACTGTCTAGATCATTAATGAAGATATTAAACAGCACTGGACCCCTGAAGGTCACCACTTGTCACAGATCTCTGTTTGGACTTCAAGCCATTGACCACTACTCTCTGAATATGACCAGCCAGCCAGTTTCTTAACCACTGTACTGTCCACCTATCAAATCCATATCTCACCAATTTTTTTAGAGAGAAGGATGTTGTGGGGGACTGTGTCAAAGGCTTTATGGAAGTCTAAATAGGTCACATCTGTCTGTTTCCTCATGTCCACTGCTGTGGTTACCCCATCATAGAAAGCCACTAAGTTAGTCATACAGGATTTGCTGCCGGTGAAGCTATGCTGGCTGCCATTAATCACCTCCATGTACTTCATGTGCTTTAGCATGACTTCTAGGAGGATCTGTTCCTCAGGTTAAACTAATTCTCCTCTACTGTGAGAGGGGGTTTATCCCCCTGGTTACCATCTTGCTGTCCCATGACCCAGGAGGGGTTAGGAGAGTGGTTGTCAGTGAAGACTGAGGCAAAAAAGTTGTTAAGTAACTCAACCTTCTCCTTGTCTGTTGATACAAGGTCACCATTCCCAACCATCAGTGGGAGCATGTTCTCTTTGACCTTCCTCTTCTGATTGACGTACCCATAGAAGCCCTTCTTGTTAGTCCTTACTTCCCTTGTCAAGTTCAACTCAAGCTGCGCCTTGGCCTTTCTGATCTCATCCCTACACATCTGGGCAGTGTCCCTATACACATCCCAGGTTCCCTGTCCCTGTTTGCATGGCCTGGGAAGTTCCCTCTTCTTTAGTTTAACCAGCAGATCTCGACTCAACCATGCTGGTCTCTTCCCTTTGCTGCCTGATTTCCTACATATGGACACTGAGCGCTCTTGTGCCTCATGGAAAATTCTGTTCTGCTATGTTTTCCCTGAGGACCATGTCCCAGGGGTCCTACTCAGTAATTCCTTTTAGAGCTGGAAGTCTGTTTTCCTGAAATGTAGGGTCCTTTGTACTTAAGATCTCAGAAGATGTGTGTGTTAGGGCAGATACAGGTTATATTAGTTTGACTATCAGTTATACATGGAATAGGTTAGGTATCAGGTATTTATGTAAGTATTTAAATTAGTGTGTTTTCTTCTCTCTCATTTTGACAATTTTTGCCATTAATATATTTACTGTGAGCAAATAAATAATTTCATTACCTCTTTACTAATGTAAATCTGTGAGATCTCGTGAGGAATAACAAGTAAAAGAAATTTTTGAATCTATCAGTTTATCAATGATATAATTAATAGATGATCCGATGGGTCTCTTCCAACCTGGTTATTCTATGATTCTATGATTCTATGATGTATCCTGCAAGCAGAAGATACATTCTGGTTGCTGTTACCATGGATCAAAGAAATTACTAAGAAAGAACATTTGAGATAGGGGAAAGGTAGGAAGAAGGCATCAGAGAATGAGAGTGGTAATAACTGATCTACATTTCTGAATGTAAGAGAGAGAGTATTTTTTTCTGCTTTTCCTGACTGAATTTTATCTTCTTACAATGTAAAGTTTGAAGTCTTTTTACCTTCTTTTATTTTTTTAAGCTTCCTTAAGCTTGTATGTTACAATGAAACTTCTGAAGTAGCTTTCTTTCTCCCCTTTTTTCTCTTCCTCTATTCTAAAATATGTATTCATTGGGCACATTGAGGTCAGAAATTTTTGATCTTCAGTATTACATAAATACTGCATTTCTACTGTCATCTCTGAATCACATTTCCAGAGAAGAAAGAAGAAGGCAAAAATTCATTATTATATTTTTTATTCAAAAACCTGTACAAAATAAAAAAGCACACAGATGTGACAGCTGCGTGGGGGTGCAGAGTTCCTTGTCTGAAACTACCATCTACCAGCCAAAATAAAACAGGACAGCACAATTTCTGCAGCCAGTTCCAGAGAGGAAGTTAAAGGACTGGAACAAGCAAATACGGTCATCCATGATACTTGGAAATAAGAAATCATTGGAGATTTGAAAAGCTAAACTAAAACCTTCTAGGGCATTGGAAGTATAACCTAAAGTAAACTTGATAGAGGGAAAAAGTTTTTTTAGATAAATGGTACTTTGCAAAAATCATCTAATAATGCGCTGGGGCCTGTTTCTGAGGCACTTAACAAGGAAATCAACATATTGTACAAGAAAACAGAAATTCTAATGAAACATAAGTGACAGAACCAGGTAGAACTTCTTTCCTGTTGCACATGCTGACCTTCAGAAATTTCAGGAGTACACATTACTATTTAATGTAAGCTAGTTTCAAACCTAGGGGGTCTTGATTGTCCCCAGTTCCTTTTTAATCTGTTAGTCTTGACTACTCTGTCTGTTAATAGCCCTGTTCTTACCACCACCACCACTTCCCACCCCTGCATGCCATACTGCCTGGGCTTTTCTGTTTTTTAGCTTTTCACTGTTACTTTTCCTCCTGCCATTTTCTAAGGGTATGAACAAATTCCTACTTTGATTTGTATCGTTATGCTGTAGGATCTTACATTTCAGGCATTGATCTTATCTTAATATTGATTGAACTTTGCTGAAGTGAATCATGTTTAGCTCCTTCAGTCTCTTCATTTCCTACTCTAATGCTCATATTTTTAAAAATGTTACAAGAATTCTGTGTATGAATATAAACCTTAAGCATTGAAGCTATGTAATGTAACTATATTACTTTGCTGACACACAGCATTGGTGTTCATATCAGCATCACAGTGAACACTTGTTTTTTTTACTATATTATTCCTGGATGTTTCAGACTTATCAGTACGGTTCTGAAGGTTTTCACTGCGCTGTTTATTTCTTTCTTTCCCTTCCTGGGGTGGTGTAGAATAGAGGAGTTAGCAACCTAAGGTATGCATAAAGTGCCTGGCTAGTTTGCATCAGGGCTGACTGAATACTGCTCTAAAAAGAAATAGTTTCCACAACCTGGCTCTGGGGCACACTAAGTATGTGTAAAAATCCTACTGTAAGTCAGCTAGACTTTGAAGGGGGTAGGCTCATTTTTCTGCCAGAACTGGCTGTAATCTACTTCTGAGTGCCCATTAAAGCTTTCCTTTTTATAAAAATATCGCATTGTATTCAAGAAGGTACTCTGATCTCCTGTTGAAGTTCAGTTCAGAAGCAGGATAAGTGGCATTTTGCTATGTTAGCAAAATTATATTTTGTTTTTTCCAGGCATTTGCAATGGAACAAAGTTCCATTTAAGTGGGGAAAATAAAAATCAATTGCTCCTCACAGAATAGTTCTGTGTTATCATGTAAAAAGTTGTGCTCCAGCACTGTTCTGGTAGGCTCTGCATACTCCACGATATGTGATTATCCAGCATAGAATTTGCTTAAATTCATATATTATGAACTAGGGAGGAAAAAAACTACATCTGTCTATATATCTTTGTGATTTAAGACTACAGGAAGCCCAAAAGAGTCTCTTGCTGGTGTGCTATGTGGTGTGAGGTGACTTGCCTTCTCAGAAGTCATTAGCCACCCACTACCACTTATACTGGATATAGAGAGGCATTACTTTCTGGGGTAGATGCTTGTAACACAATAGATGTAACCAAATAACAACCCTGTTATCGTATGCAATATTTCTCCTGAACATCAGCCTGTTCTTAGTGCCTGGAAATGATTCATTTTAAACAGTCAGGATCTCTTGAACTAATAGAATTAGTTTATTTAAAATTGTATTTTCAAACCCATAAAAGATAAGATGGGAGCTATATTTTCATAGTACTTCCTTGCCTGTCTCTTTGAAAGCACCATTGTAAAAGCTATGCTCACATGTTTTAGTTCATATTTTAATTTGCGTCACAAATCTGAAGTATTTTGTGCCTAAGCAGTTTGTGAAATGTATATTTTGCAAATATTAAGATGTATTTATGTCTTTCATTAAATCCCTGTTATCAAGATTTACAAAATACTGTTTGTACATAAGAAGCTACTCCCTGTTTTTTTTAATAACTTTGTGATTATTATTGGTTGGTTTGAAACCTTAAAAGAAACAGCAAGTAAAACTGTTAAGGAAGATTACAAAAGTTACTAAGAGTTGGTTTTAGTTGTAATTAGATAATCATGAGTAATTTTGATGATGCTATGACAAATTTTTTCACATTGCCTCATGATAAACTGCTGTATCTCTTAGAGGGAAGTTTATCATATGAATAGATTTATTTAAATGTAGTGCTACAATACAATGCAATACTGTTGTCCTAATGTACTTAATGTCCCTTCTTTCAACACATACCTGAATTTACAACCACTTCTTCTTGATTTTAAAATCTTAACTGTTTTAAAATGTGTTAAGACATAAAATAGATGCAATGCATTGTTTTGATACAAGGTCTTAGTTGGGTTGTTTTCAACAGCAGAAGAAAAAGGACAAAAATAATTGTCTCATTGCTTACTTCTTTTTTTTTTCTAACTAAAAAAACTGAGCACCTCATGACTTGACAAAAAAATGGTTTAACTAGAAGTGGTATTTATTTGAATAACATTTCCTGAAAAAAAAAGAAAAAATATAAAATGTCCAGAAGTGATTTTTATTCAGATTCCCTGATTATTATTCTTCACTGTTTAAGGGATCCTCCAGTCAAGCAAAAACCTTTCAGGTTCCAAGAGCATATGTGAATGCTTATTTTAAATCAGAAGATCCTAGCAGTTCTGGCTTAATATGTCAGAGGAAAAATTAATTATTTATGTTAGAACTTCCTTGTTGCTTTATCATATTGTTCTTGATTTTATTTTGTTTTGGTTTGGTTTGGTTTTTTTTTTGGGGGGGAGGGAGAAAAGCTTTGTTTCTGCTGAGGAGCAAGGAAAAAAGTGAGAGAGACAGAGGGAAGGAAGAAGAAAAGAAGGAAAGTTTTGGTAAAATTATTGAATAAGTCTTCATTAGATGCCAAAAAGCCTGCCTGTTTTAGAAAAGAATATCAAATAAGTTTTAAAACATGGGAGTTATTTTCTTGGAACAAGTCAGTGCTAGGATTAAAGTATGACACAGGAAGAAACCAACCAACATGAAAAAAATGTTTCTTTCTGTCCTGCAGTGGGACAGGTTGTTAGTTTATCATGTCATCAGGTCACATTATTTACATTATTTGATAGCTCTGAATATATTTCATTCAGCTAGAAGAATGGGTTTTCTAAAAGAAATTTGAATTCTAAGGAGTAGATGAGGGGGCAGATAATTGATGTTTCAGATCCACATCCTGAAGTCTTTCTACGTGCCCATGATTACATTAGTGTGACTCCACTAACTCCAGTGTGAGAATTTGTGCATTTCATCAGAGTTCCACTAATTGCAACATCAAATTAATACTATAGTTAGCAATTTTGTCTCCTGTGTAGAGAAAACTGGATGGGGGCAGCAGTTGTTAGGGTAATGACAGCTGAAGTATCCTGAAAAAATGATAGTGTGATGGAGCAAACTAGTGCTTTCTTTGGATATAGAATAAATATTACAAAGGTAAGGCTGAAATTAAAAAAAAAGTAATTAAAGGTGTTAGAATTATTTAATTTACACATTTTATTACCTTTTCTTATAGATATGGTCAGGACATGCATACTGAAATATATATGAGAAGGAGAAGTGCATATTAGCGCTTATGAATAATGTTCTTAAATCAATACTCATCTGTGATTTGTTGTTTGGGGCTATATTTTGAAATATGTAAACAAGACCCTGCCCTTCCTACACGTACTGAGTCTTCTAGAAGAGTTTGGGAGAGTACCTCAGATGTGAAAAAGGTAACAAGGAAATAGACTAGTCTCTTTCTAGTTCCTTCTACAAATAAAAGGCATGATCTGTCTGCACAGAACAGAAAAGTTAGAAGAACATTTGACTATCGTATCTACTTCCATATTTGCCTAGGTGGTGAAAAATACCAGACAGATGTAGAGAAAGACGTTCCCTTCTCATGACTCAGCCTATGACAGTAGGATTTCGAGTTTTCCCCCCTCTCTTTTCCAAGGTATAATCTCGTATTTAGATAAGGTATTTCTACATGTTATGGAGTGTGCAACTGAATTTTGATAAGAATTCTGAATTTTTAGATATTTTCTTCAATCAGTCTTAAAGTCACCTCTTTGGGTTTACATAGTGTTGAGTCTCCTTGGCTTTTTTGAATCTAAATCTAGTATTGTGAGTCACAATACCTTTGTTTATTGTCTGTGTTCCAGAGGGACTGAAATTAGCTCGGAATAAGTTTGGGACATTCAGCTGATCATCGTTGATCATTACTAAGAGTCGGGTATTTTTCCCCTGAAACCAAACAATCATTAATCATTATTTGAATTACAGAATGAACATTCTCAGAGCCAAAACCAAATCAAATCATGTTTTAAAATTCATGGAGGATTTGGAAGTCTCCATTGTTTCCAATGCCTCACTCCCTTTTCTCCTGTTTTTCTTCTTAAACATAGTCTACAAGTGTCTTTTGAAGCTCACTCCAGGGAAGTTCAATATTAAAAGTTAATGTCTGTTGGCTGAGGCTTCCTACTGTCTCAGCAAAAACAAGTTTCTAAAATACATTGCCTTTTCAATTCTAAAGTTTCTGCTTAGACAGCTAGTCTCTGTTTTCCTCTACTTTTGCCCAAAGTGAGACCTTAATCCATTCTTTTCCCATTAAATATAGTTTCTGAATTTAGGGAAAAAAATGATCGTGTGCAGCAAATATAGAAATATTCTAAGTATTTTCCTTCTTTCTGCATTTCTTCAGGCATTCACAAGGTCTAAACAAATAATGTATACATATATATGGAAATGTCCTCCATGAAGCCTTTTTTCCTATACTTTTTGATGCTCAGGTACAAAAGTATATATTCAAAAGAAAAAAGAAAATTATAAATAAGAATGCAACATGAGACTCTCAAAAAAGCATACAGTTCATACTGCCTTCAGTGTGATTTGGCAAAGAAGATAAGAACTTTTTTAACATGGAGCAGATATAGAGCAGATATAGAACTCCCATTTGCATAGTCCCTATGGCTACACCTGTGCTGATAAATGAAGTATGATGAGGCACATTCCCAGAGACAAAGATGAATTTGTCCACAATAGTAAGCATGTATGTTCATAAACTTTCTGTGCCTCTGAAGCATTTGTGGGAGTGTTAGCTTACACAGTCCTGAAGTCCTGAATGTCAATAACTCTTCTAGTCTTTCCTGAGTACAGAAAAACTGTATGCAGTGCCCAGGAATTAACAAGGTTCTGTGTAATTCATTAATTCAGACATAGCTCAAGGGCATAATGGTGCCACCTGGGTTACCCAGAAGGGTGCAACAGCTCACCTTATAACTGGGCGGCTGAATCCAACACAAGCATCGCGTAACGTAAAAACATTATAGTGGTGTTGAGCATAACCCTTTAGCCTGGATCAACAACCTTGGCAATGTGCAGCTCCATGAATTCATCATACAGGCTGTCTTGAGACTGATTTACAAAGGCAGCCTTCTGCAGGGGTACCAGTACTTGGCGCTAGATAAAACAGAATGAAGGCAAGACTCCCTAAAGCAAAAGTGCAGTCATTGAAACTATCTATTCATAGCCATTGTTCTCTTTGCACTGGTAAATGATCTCATGCAGTTAATTAACAAATTTGGAGCTTCAGCTGAGCCTTCAGTGAGAAAAAAACTATTTCATAAATTGGGAAAATAGCAGGGATTTTATCCTATTATCATTTTTTGCACTGATATAGCATAAGCTTTCCAAAGACAAGAATCAATATTTACACAAAGTATTTGGAGATGAAGCTGCATATGGATTTTTATACATAGACATAGACAAAATTGTACTGTTAGAAACATCTTTCTGCACTAAAAAAACGTAAAATACTAAATTTCATTGACAAAATCAATAAACCTGTGGACCTAAGTCGCATCCTGGCCTCAGTATGTCCCAGTTCCCATGGATGCACCTGAAACCTGGGGCTGGGATTGCCTAAATGCCCCCCATCAGTTAGTTCCTGTCTGGAACGGTGAGATGGGTGCTGGGTGCCAGGCCCTGCCCTGCCAACACAGGGGAGCCACCACAACTCAGTGCTGGGTTCCCAGTGACTCACCATCTCACCTGACAACTGATACTTAAGTATTTTTTAGTATATATCACATATATAAAGGAGACAGATGTTAGCAGCCCGCATATATAAAGAGGCCAAGAGGATGATTATTGCTCTATAAGGAACAAAACCACGTGTATTGCAGGATTCTTAAAGCTATGCTGGAATTTGTAATTACACTTATTCAGGAATGTCCCCCAGGCACTGGGACTGACTGTCACTGAATAGCCTGAATTTATGCTAACAGAGCACAGACTCCACCAGAGTCTGGCTGCATGCAGCCTGTCTAATAAGAATGCTCTGACTCCTGAGGTGCTCCTAGGAATTTACTCTCACAAACATAAAGCAGCTGCATATTTCTCATGTTACAGCACAAAAGAAGGAAGAGAATGAGGTATATATATAACTGTATGCCTCTAACTTTCTTGTTATCCTTGAAGGACTGAAACTGGGAATAATTTAGAAAGTAGGTCTACCTTCCATCCCAGCACAAGCATATGTAGTATATACTTCTGAACTGTATTAATAAGGCACCTACTTGACCCTTGTAGATAATGCTATGCTGAACATTCACAGTTCTAGGCAAAGTAAGAAAAGCAAAACTTCCTACAAAAGTGAAAATATGCATGAAGAATTCCTTCATTTATTGTTATATTGACATCATTGATAAAAGACACACACAACTTGCTGGACAAGGGGAAAACTAAAAGATTTGAAAACTATCTGCTACTACTACTGCTGATTGCATAGCAACAGCACATCAATTTAAAAATACCTTTTATTTCTGCAAGAATGTGAATATGAAACAAGATACATAGTAACATTATGTTTAAACTCATAACTCTTAATAGAAGTATTAAACTTCATGCATATGTTATAGTACATTATAACACCAGTAAGCTGCTACAGAAATCTCTGCTTGTTTGGGTTTTTTGTGTGTGAATTTACACTTGGGTGCAAAATTAGTAACTAATATGGCTGTTTATTAATGAAATAATAGTGACATAGTCTTTTGAATCTACATTAGCTAACAAACAAACAAACAAAAATCCAACTGGAAACAAATTTAAGAAAGGCTTAAGTCAATGAATGTGCTGATATCTGGTGGCATTTAATTTACATCAATATATCTATCCAGGTTTTAACAGATTTCTACATTAAAATGTTAGTTCTGTCAGAATGAACAGAAGGATCCCATATTTTAAAAATATAATTTGATTATTCTGAAACACAAAGAACAAAACTTAAAATGCCAAATAGTCCAAGTTCATTATCACACTCAATTTTAAGGCACAAACATTAAATTTATGTAGATATTCAAAAAGAAAATCTGATTCATCCTGCTGAGCTGATCTGCTCAGTTAAACTTCTTATGTTAATGGACTCATCTTCATAGCTGATACAGAGAAATAAGCTTTCTCTGGAAGTCACTGTAGATTTTCTGCCTCTTACAGAACAGCAGTTCATTGGTGAACTAACTGGTTAGATCCAAACTTCAAGAGAAACTCTGTAGGGTCTGTTATTCTGTCAGAATACTCTTCCTTTTAGGAGATGACAATGTCACTGAGATAGACCAACTCCTCCCCACCACCTATCTGTTTCAGTATCTTCTCTCAGTGATAGCTTATTCCTCTTTTTGTTCTCATCTCTCCTGCTTATCACAGCTGAGCCCAACTTTGTTCTTTTACCTGTACTTGTTGCTAAGAAGGACTAACTGAAGACAGACTAACAGTAACAGACACAGTTCTCAGGAACAACGTAATAGTTTTGCTCAACTTTCTCCTAAAAAAGTGGTATCTTGGCTATTGCCCAGTTACCAGTTTTGGGCCAGTTAAGCTTTTCTTGAAGAAAACAGTAGTTTGACAACTTGTCCGTGAGTTTTATTCAGCTCTGTATCTCATCCTCTTCACTTCCCATTGACCCCTAAGGTTTTTTTTACATGAAACATCTCCAAAATTCTGCAACAGGGAAATAAACAGTGGATATATTGATCTGCCTTTTCTTTAGCACTGGGAAAGACTACAGTTGCACTGAAAATGACTGGTTTTGGTTATGCATAAATCCCATTTGTTTCTCCACAGATTTTGTATTACCTAGGAATTAAAAAAATTCCAGAACATTGTTTTCCCTGAATGCTTTCCAAAACTTAAGCTTGGACCATAAACTTTGAGTTATGTTTTTAAGCTAATGATTTTGTAAGTGTGTAGGATATTGCAGCTAAAACACTGGGGGTTTTTTATGTGTATGACAGCATATATAGTATACACTAGTTTTCTTACGAGTATAAAGTTCATTGGCAGTCAAAACAATTTCATAGTTATGGCAATAAATGTATCTCAAAGTCACTGGTGACTACTAGGAATTGTAATATGTAATGCACAATAAAACATAAAGCAATAGAATAGAAATAGAAAAAAGACAAACACAGACAGCAGTCATCTTCTTAAGTGGGGCTATCTATGAACAGGGAGTGAATATATGTTTTAACTTATGAGAACAGCTATTCATAAGAAACTGTAATAAGAAAAAGAATATATTGCAACAGAGTATTAATTATACCAAGAGATTAACCAAATAATTTACGATCAGATAGGGCACAAGCTTCCTAGGATTAGCTAAAAAACAAACAAACACAAGATCCTGTAGCCAGGCCTTTCAATGTACCTTCTGAAATCCCATCTGTCTCTAAACACTTAATAGTGGCAACAGTTAGGGCACTGGACCAGTTTGAAAAAGAACGGCAACTTTAATATGCTTAGGTCAGAATACACTTTTTCAATATAAGACCATTTCTGCCATACTCATTTATCTTCCTCAAGATATTTTTCTGCAGTATTTTTACCTAAGTAGGAAAGTGAATGTTAACTCTCTTGTATTTATTTGACTGATATTTTATTTTCTTTAAAAGTATCTAACAGCAACAAAATCTGCAGAAACATGCCTGAAAATGCAGATCTCAAAGATGAAGTTTCCTTAGCAACACAAATTCTGAGATATCTTCCATACCTCACGAATACTAAAAATAATAATAAAACTCTACTGTGCTCACATTTCCCCCTCTCTCATATTCTGAAGCCTTATTTTAGTGTTTGATAGGAATGGTTGGACTCGATGATCCGGTGGGTCTCTTCCAACCTGTTTATTCTATGATTCTATGATTTTGTAATTATGTATATTCACACAGAAGAGTGAAGTACTCTCTGAAATTAAGGATTTCAGGTCTTAGCAATTTTCCTCGCTTATCTTTTGGAGGTGGCTTATGAAAAAGTATAGATTCACCATTTTTCATGAAGACTGGGAAAAAATTTGAGAAAGAAACTAGAGAAGAGGTTGTTATCAAAAGAAAAAGAAATAATAGAAAAAAAAGAAAGAGAAAACAAAGTAAGATCAGCTATCAGAAAATGACACAGAGGGTGGAATGGCAGGCAGGGCTATTTTATGGAAATTTTTGTGGGAAAGGCCTGCATGTAGCTTGTAGAAAAAAAATCATGGTAACAAGAGATAAGTAAAATCAAAGAAAATTAGGAAATAATTCACAGGTGAAATAATTAGGATTTTGAAAATATAAAAGACAAAGATGTTTAGTATAGAAGTTGAGAAGAAAATTCAAGGAAGTAGATTACTACAATGTATCCCTTGTGACAACGCTTTTATATTTTGATTTCCTACATGTCTGTTTATATAATGTGACAAAAATCTATATTCTGTACTTGGAACAGCCAAAATCTTAAATTCAAGTTTATACTGATGTAAGTCACAGAATGAAAAAAATATGTGATTAATCAGAAATTTAATAATTTAATAATTTAATAATCCGATATTTTGTGCTGATTATTGCTATTTAAAAAAAATAGAAGGAAAATTAAAAAGAACAGCAGAATAAACACTTAGAAGTCAGGATTAATTCTTCTTATCCATGCTCAGCTGTGACCTTTTCTGCATATATTTACATGTTACTTCCAAACTTGTGCCACATTTTGATATATGTGCTCGTATTGGCAAATATTTTCCCACTGGACCTTTAGCATACTATATCTAGAGTTTAAATTTACCCTCAAAAGTACACTTTTTCTTGATAGGTGAAATATTCTCTTTCCAGATATAGCATGATTTTTTAACACAGTGTAGTGAAGCTGTGAATTGCCATGAAATGATCTGAAGATTAGGAAAAGCTAAATCAGGTTGTTGAAGTCTTTAATCAAAGACTAAGAAACACAATGTTGTGGCCAACTAAATTCTTTATCTTTTTACCCTTTTCTGGACTCTTGCTTTTGGTATTTAATAGCAGGAAGGAATCAAGAAAAGGCTCTAGGTTGTGGATGTACAAACCTCAGACCAATGCAATCTGTACTCCCCACACTAATAAAGGAAAAGTTTCCCATAAACACATAGAGTTACAGGTGGCAGCAGTTGAAATCCAGACCTTGCACCAAATAATTGAAGTAGAAGAATAGAAGTATCTGGTGCCAGTTACACTACATACATACTGCATCCTTCACTGACCTAAGCCAACCTCAAGTCCAAATTCACAAACCATCCACAGTTTAGACACAAGCTCATGCTGAACCATAGACATCAGACAAGCTCTGAAGATTAACTTGTGTATGTTTTCTACAGAACCATCCAACTGCATCTTTACCTAGAGTGCAGTGAACAGGACATATCATATAAGAGCAGGTTTCTTCCAGAAGGAAGGCCAGTGCCCACTGACACAAAGGCAAAGGAGTTTTGCAGGCAGCTACCTATGTGTAATGCGGGTACTTGAAAGCACTCCCTATCTTAACGCAGTGGGCCAGGGCCGAGGTCATTGAGCTCTGTTAGTTGGCTATGCAACCGAAATTTCACTTCTTAGGTTATATGTAAAAGGACCTTTTTATATTAGTCCCTATTTTAATGCTGGATGATTCAATTTCAAAATACAGTGCGGATTTATGTATGCAACTGATCATGCTAAGTGATATGCTGAATTTTTTCTGTCAGTTCAAGTTGGAGAATTCCTATTAATATCAGAGATATGGTTGATGAAGATCTGGAATATTTCTTGCTTTTAAATCATACAATGTCTAAGGTTTTTGTGCGGTAGTCAAAAATTAGTTTTGGATATTGAAACAGTTGACTACTATCTGAGATTTATTACGTTTCTGGTTTATTGTTTATCTAAATCTGTCCCCTTCAGGCAGACAGCTGGATGTTTGTATCTTTTTTTTTTTTCTGAATCATTCTTTGAAATACCATTAACATTCATACAAAATCCTTAATTAGGGACAGCTTGCTTTACCATTTGCATGTTTATCAGTTCAGGAATTATTAAGCCTGTGTGACTATTACATCTTGCTCACTGCATTGGACCAAATTTGTGACAGTGGCTAACCTGAGGAATCCAAAATGAACTGGCATATTTTCTAAGGATTCTAATTCTGACCCATATCCAGACAATCCTCCTTCTGATTCCTGGTTCACTTTTCAGTCCACATACAGGGTGAAGTTTTTTGTTTTGGAGTACACACTATTCATTTTTTAGGGGGTACTTCCTTTCTTTATGATTTTCTGCCTTTCCTCCCCCTTGTCAAACAGAAATCTTTTTCCAGAAAACAGTTGGGATTCCATTATACTATTACACTTTTAAAACTAAACAATTTTTCTCGTATGCATTTTAGCCTATCAAATTGGAAACTTCAGAGAATTTTCAGATTTATTTGAGATTCTTTGAAATCAAGCAGAATTGGGCTATGTATTACTCTGGTAAGTTTGCTGGTACTAGGGACAGAAGAGGTAGCTGTGCTTTAAAACAATTTCAAACAAATCTCCAGTGCTAATGCCTCTGTCCCTGTTGTAAGAAATAGCTTGTGCACTATTGTCATTTTTTCAATGACAATATGAAACATAGTTCAGAACAATTTATCCTCTCCAGTATCATGCAAAAAACACTCTCAGAGCCAGGAGACACTGGCTTAGTCCTTAACTCAACTACATATTTCTTACATTACTATAGGTGAGTTATTTAAGGTCAGCTCAAAAAACATTACATTTATAAATTACACTCCAGAGACCAAATTTTAATTGCTTTTGATTAGAAACTAAGCATCTAGATGGACAGTAGGAGCTTAAACATTTTTAAGGATGTAAATCTTTACTCCTTATAGTTCAGTTACTATTTTACAAATATGAACAATGGTGGAGTTTATTTGAAACTTTTCAAAAACATATTTCACTGTTGCAAAGCTTTGATTTATAAGAATTTAACTTAATTTTTATCAAGGAAGTTTTCCAAGTTGAAAATATAATTTATGGTCAGAGAGAAAAAAGAGTTGCAAAACCAGACCAATTTTTAATCATAATAATTTTTCATACATTTGGGCAAAATTCATATCTCTGTTCCTCCAACCTGGATCTCCCTCATTCTATGTGAACAGCTAAAGATATCAAACTCTGAAAAATGTTTTCTGAAACTATATTCCTCATTTCAAATTAGCACTAGGAATCCATACTTTATACTCACTCATTTTGTTTCTTCCGTTTATCTGGATTTTGCATTTGAGGAGTGTACAATGACGTCTTATTTTCAGCTGGTACTTTAATTTGATATTCTCATACAAATAATTACCTCTTCTACCATTTGCTCCATGCTTTTGATATATTCCAGCTTTGATCATTTCAAAGGAAAAGACATTTTGAGCTAAATGGTATTTGATGAAATTGTGTGATCTTATGAAACAAAGCAACATTCTTTTAAATTTATTAGATGCTTTCTCTAAGTCAGAGGCAGAATATTTTTTATCTTGTCATTTCCAGTAGCAAGAATTTTCCTTCATCACTTTGTAAGGCCTTGACAAGCTATTAAATCCAAACAAATAATCGGAGAAAAAGGTGCAGGGCTTAGAGAGGATATTTATGATAAGTGTTGCTGCAATTTTTACATGTGTTTTGTTTTGCTACAGGTAGCTGTTGCCTCTTACGTTTTTTTTCCTAAACATTCGTGCTTTTCACCTCAGAGGAGGTAAATGGAAAAGTAAATGAAAACTTATTAACCTTAACAATTCATATGATTGGCTTTAAGTTTTTATGGATATTGTTGGAATGGGTGAAACCTGTGCTGGTAGGCAATTCTTTTTAGAACTAATTGCTCCACCATAACTTTATGCTTTATAATTTCATTAGAATTTCTGAAGTAAACTACAGTTCAATTTGAGGAAAAAATTACCTGTGCAGACTATATTGTTAATCAATATCCAAATATTTTTCTGTAGTCATTAACACTTAAATATGACTTAAAAGTTGCAGTGACAAAATATAAGCCTTCTTGTCAGATATATTTCAAAATCAAATGCAATACATGATACTTTCAAGAATTATATCTAAAACTTTTCATGATATAATAGAAAGGAAATACCTCCTTATTGTTTTATATTCTTTTATATATCAAATAATATTTTATATTACTTTTTATTATATATATAGGGAGGCAACTGGAAGTATTGGATTTTTCCCTTAAATTTAAAAAAAGGAATACATAGCCAAGAGAATAATAAAGAAAAAAAAAAGTTTATAAAAGGAACATTCTTTTCTGAGTCTTTGAACTCAAGCTTCTGAATTTTCGCGTAACTCCACAATTCTCTATATTCTTCCTTGTTTATTTCACTTTCCCTTTGAAACAAGTAAGGAGAAAGGGAAATCTATAAGTGAAAAAAGGAAGGATAAACTTCAAACGATTTCCACCTCATAACATCTGAGAAAAAAAAAAATGTAAGGAAGAATCTCTAGGGGGTTTTGTGATTTGTTTGATTTGGGTTTCTTTGTTCTTGGTTTAGTTTGGATTTTTTTAACATTGTGAAGGACATAGTTTTATGTTTAAAATAAGAACATATATAACATAAAAAAAAAAGACAGATATTAAAGTAGAAAACACTAGTTGTATGTTACATAATCCCAGTTAATTTATCTGTATATACACATATGAATACATGAGAAAAAATATTTATTTTTAACATTTGGAAAAGTTTGCTGTCATGAAATTTGGAAAGATTTAAATAGGAGTAATGCTTACATTGTTTCATTTTTTCTATTAAATATGTAGTGTTTCTGTTTAGGAATTCTGTTTGTGATCATATGTGAAATGTCCTTTATAATGCCTGAATTTTTTAAGTTATAGTGAAAATATCATGCACTTCATTCCAAACATCTTCTCATTGGTTTTATAGATTGAACAAATAACAACGAATAAAGATTCTTCCATAAGCTTGTCTTCTCTGCAGTGTACTGAGCAGTAATCATCAAATCTAAACCTCACTTTTAATTTTAAAAACATTTTGTTACGCAAATAATACCAGGTATTAATCAGCTGCCATACCCCTGAGAAATCTCTGACACTCAAGTAGAATAGGTCAATATATGCATACAGCTACACTAAGTAAACATTTAATGATTATTCTAGACTAAATACTGGGAGGAGAGGCTGGGGGGTGATTTCTATTTAAATCCCAGCATTTGTAAGCAAAAAATGAAAACATTTATCACTTCTAAATAACATATCAGTTACAATCTTTTCAGAGGTTCATTCCAAAACACACTCTGGCTAACAGTATTTTATGTATATTATATATTTTATATAAAAGTCTTTCTGGAATATATTTTTGTGAACTTCTGAAGTGTTAGAAATCTTCAAATGAACCTCAGCAATGGATAGACACATTTTAAATGAAATTATGTAGGGAATTGAGGGAAGTAATCCTTGCCTATGGCTTGTGATAAAAGAGTACATACTGGTGCTAAAGGGGAAAGGGTAAAGTGGTCTTAAAACCTTCTGTGATCTTCCCCTTAAAAAAAATGCAAACTAAATGGCGATTCATACCTCTTAACTTTTTCCCCTTAATAGTTCCTTACCTTTTCAATGGTATTTAATGTATTTCATCATCATTTAACTGGAAAAATAAATAGCTCTACACAGGGGGAAAATAACATCCATACATCATCACATTTTTTAAGCAAAGATCTCAGTCTGGGTGAGTAAAAAGTGAAAACAATTTATTTCAAAGCTATCAAGTAAATCTCCTGAGGAGGCTGTATCTTATCTACCTCTACCTCTACCTCTACCTCTACCTCTACCGTTTCTAATCTATATACACATGTATTTTTTAAAGAAAAAAAAAAAGAAACAAAGCTGAGACATAGCTGAAGTAGCTATATAAGAAGCAGAAGTCCTTTGAATTAGAGGAGAATAAGATAGGAACAGATTCCCCTTAAATCATAACATGATTGTTCCCACCTGCTTGCCTGCTTACCATTGTCAGCATGGCACTTAGTGGAATTTCAACATTAATAAGTATTTGGGTGATTAAAGCTTGAAATAACAGCTTAGTAATTACTTTGAGAATTCTGGAGAGTGTCATTTTGTCTTTTTGAATGAGCAGAAACAATAAGTTTTCATAGTGGCTGCAGGAATTATAGCAATATTATGAATACAAAGAATTATGATCATGCATGTCTTATTCTTCATGAATCTCTAAAAATGAAGATGAAGCTCTGTCATCTTCATCTCAGAAAAAAACATATGAGAAACCCCTCATTAGTTTCAGCAGAGTTCTTCTAACTGTTTATCCTTTCATGTGTTCACTCATTTATTGTGACTGAATGTATATGTATGCATACTTCTGTTAAGGAATTAGAATTTTGTTGGGAGTGTTTAGAATACTGAAAAATCAGACCTCTTTAAAAGTGAACTTTACAAAAATCTTTCGTTAGAAAACCACTTTTTGTGGATGGTCATTTCTTACAAAATATTGATCATCATCACTGTCAATACAGAACAGTTAATGTCTAATAATTATATTTTATGTTTGCTGTGAGTATACAATAAGGATTTGATGCTGTATATTTAGCAATGGTGGCTGGCATTCATGGTAGTTCTTAGTCACTGAGGCCAAAATGATCAAAGCTAAGAGCAAGAGGATTTGTAACTGAAGTGGGAAATCTCCTTTGCTCCTGATACTGTTTTCCATTTTTTCAGTTTTGCCAGACAGTCTGGGACAATGCTTTGCCTATTTGCAATGTCTTGTGTTTTGTTCATTTTTGGGGTGCTGTTTTGTACCTTGGATTCCTCCTACATAGAGGTAAATCATTCTTTTCTCATTTGGTAGTTATATTGCTCACTTGTCTGACTGTGCCTTCACAGCATCAAAAAAAACCCTTATTATCTGTACTCTCATAACAACAACATTTCAACATTGTTATTTGTTTACTAAAAATACTCATTTAGTGATTCAGTAAACTTATATTTATGTTCAAGGCAAGGCAGCCAACAGTAACCTGGCTTGTACTAAAAGTTATGTAGACAGCTGGAGTAGGGAAGTGATTATTCCCCTGTATTTGGTGTTGGTGAGGGCACACCTTGAATACTATGTTTAGTTTCAGGCCACTCACTACAAGAAAGATATGGAGGTGTTGGGGGGTGTGCAAAGAAAAAGAGCAAAGCTGGTGAAGGGTCTGGAGCACAAGTCTTACGAAGAGTGGCTGTCGGAACTGGGGTTGTTTAGTTTGGAGAAAAGGTGGCTGAAGGGATACTGTATTTCTCTCCCAAACTACCTGAGAGGAAGTTGTGTTGAGGTGGGTATTGGTCTCTTCTCCCAAGTGACTAGTGATAGGATGAGAGGAAATGGACTCAGATTGCTTCAGGGGAGGTTTTATATTTGATATAAGGGAAAATTTGTTTACTGAAATAGTGGTGAAGCACTGGGACAGGGTCCCTAGGGAAGTGGTGGAGTCTTCTTTCCTGGAGGTGTTAAAAAAATGCATAGATGTTGTACTTTGGACATGATTTATTAGGCATGAGAGTGCTGGGCTTGATATTAGAGGTCTTTTCTAACCCTGACAACTCTGTGATTCTGTTCTATGATTCTATAATATCAATCACATCCTGCTTAAGTCATTTGTAAATGTCATGAGTCTGGCCTAGACTACACCTCACTAATTTCTAGTGTTGCTACATGTTTCAGCAATATTGATATTTGTGTTTGAAATTTTGAGTTCCTTTGTAGATTGACAGAAATACATAGAATAAATTACAGAACTTAAGACTGTGTACAGTTTCCTAATTAGCCTTTGAGACTGAATAATATTTTTTTTTCAAGATTATGTTGTTAGTTAAATCTTAATGTGGTCACCTTTCAGCTGCTAAGACAAGGAAAGCTGCTAAGCAAGGAAATCATAGAATCATGGAATCACCAGGTTGGAAAAGACCTCTTGGATTATCGAGTCCAACCATTCCTATCTGCCAGTAAACCATGTCCCTAAGCACCTCGTCTACCTGTCATTTAAACACCTCCAGGGATGGTTACTCCACCACCTCCCTAGGCAGCATGTTCCAATGCCCAATGACCCTTTCCATGAAAAATATCTTTCTGATATCCAGTCTGAACATCCCCTGGCGCAGCTTGAGGCTATTCCCCCTTGTCCTGTCCCCTGTTACTTGGGAGAAGAGGCCAGCACCCTTCTCTCTACAACCTCCATTCAGGTAGTTGTAGTAAGCAATAAGGTCTCCCCTCAGCCTCCTGTTCTCTAGGCTAAACAACCCCAGCTCCCTCAGCCACTCCTCGTAAAACTTTTTTTCCAGCCAGCTTCATTGCTTTTCTTTGGACACGATCCAGAACCTCAACATCCTTCTTGTGGTGAGGGGCCCAGAACCGAGCACAGTATTTGAGGTGCAGTCTCAGCAGTGCCAAGTACAGGGCAGAATAACCTCCCTGGACCTGCTGGCCATGCTGTTTCTGATAGAAGCCAAGATGCCATTGGCCTTCTTGGCCACCTGGGCACACCGTCTGAAATATAGTATTACTTCATAGACACTAAACATTACTTCCAGCTGACAGTGAGATGCCTTTCTTTAGGTAAAATTTTGTCTTCATGCTTTAATTTTCTCTTCTAAATAGAAGGGAACTTGAGTACTGATGATTAGTTCTGCTGTTATTAATGTTTGCTTCCCTTTTATAGAACTATTTACTATCTTCCTTTCCTGTGAATAGAAAAACTTTTAAAGTTACATTCCCTCATAACAGTTCCTGGAGTTTCACAATATGCAAGATCTTACTGTCTTTGTAAAAATATTTTGCATAAAGTATTGTCAGATCAGGTCTTACTCAAAAAACCCATAGTTAGCATAATTTTCCATCTATTAGCTTAAATTTTCAATAGCTTAAATGTTAATTAGCTTAAATGTTCATTAGCTTAAAGACAAAAAAACTAATTAATTAATGTAATTTTATTCATAACACGCATAGAGTAAATAAGGATGTTTAATTGCCTTTACATTTCCCAACCACTCTGCCAGGTAGCAGTATTGAAATTGTCATAGATGATACTCCAGAACTTTGAGAATTACAGACCACATTGTTATAAAAGATACACTGTTTGCATTAAACTTGACTTTTCCCACTATTTCATTTACATTTGGTTTATTGCTACCAGTGATGTCCTTTTTGTTTCTTGTGCAGTACCCTTGTTTAGGCTGCACTTTGAGACAGAGGATATATTTATTTATTCAGTTTCTGAAGTTAATTGTTCATTTTTTTCTCTTGAAAATACCTTTTTGTTTATTTACACAGCAGCTTCATACTGGCAGGTATCAAAAACCCCACAAAACAACCCAACCCCCCATGGTCTATCACATGGTAAAATCATGAATGTACTGTGATATTTTTTTCTTTCTTGTTTCTGAGTTTTCTAGAAATAAAAAATGTTAGCTGTTTTCTCTAGGTTGTCTTTCCCTCCAATGTCTTCCTCTTAACTTTGCAGATACACCTTTCATGTTCAGACTTGATCCAAATTGCATTAAAATCTCCTGGAAGATTTCTCCCTTTCACTTTTTTCCTACAGCAGCATGGATCAGAAATCATCCTGGCAGTGTCGAGACAAGACATCCACTGAATAATACTTCAGTTGTACAATATCTACGTTAGAAGATCAGATAAAACTTTTCTGAATTGAACAGGATGCTGTCTTCAACAGTGATCTGCCATTGAAAAGGTGATCGTTATTGTGAAAAAAAGATCTCTATGAACACAAAAGTTCTGCAAGTGCACAGCATTATTTTCTGTTGCTGCACAAGTTATTTGTACAGTTACAGAGTAGTACTGTGCCCTTTTCATGGCCCTCAAAAGTTATAACCAGTTCAAAAAGCATTTTCTGATCAACCATTTATAATTTTGTCATAGAGTCATTGTTAAGCCCACTGATCTAAATCTCAGCCCCTTTCTCCCTCCACCTCCCCTGTAGGGAAAGGGGAGAGGGAAGTGACAGGAAAACTTGTGGGTTGGAAACTAAAACTACAGCTTTAATGAAATAATAATAGTAAAAACTAATTTTAAAATAATAAAATTATATACAAATATGTGAGATTGCACCCCACCCATCCATGACTATATGTCACCACAAATACTGGATCAAATACCAGTCCTGTGTACCCACACCTTTTAGATAGGAATTAGGTTCCAATCCACTGAAAACTGGAGCAATATTTCTCTTGAAAGTAACTCTGTGACTTTTGTTTTAAGTCACAAACTCGTGACTTAAGGGCAGCAGTAGGTTGTCCTTCCCATCTTCTCATGTCCTCTCTGTGGTCACACAGGAAAGACCACAAAATGAGAAATGAGATCTCCCCTCAATCTTCTCTTCTCTAGGCTAAACAGCCCCAGTTCCCTCAGCCGCTCCTCATAAGACTTTTTCTCCAGCCCCTTGACCAGCTTCGTCGCTCAGTGGTTTAGCAGTGAAGTTGGCAGTTATGTTGATGGTTGCACTAACTGATCATAAAGGTCTTTTCCAGCCTAAATGATTCTGTGATTCTATAATTATTTATAGGATTAATAATATGTAAGAAGACATATCAATATTTCTCCATGGAAGATCTTACTCTGTGGAGGGTCAGAGCATGGAAAGATCTGGAGATTCACTTGCATGGTGATGAGAAAGCTAGAAAAAACAGTCAGAGTTGTCTCTTATGTATATAGCCTAAATAATTGACATAAGGAAATAAATATTTTTCAACACAGGAAATGGAGGAAATCAGTAGAAATTTGTAAGAAAACCCTCATCTGCTGGTCTGGCTTCCAGAGCTAAGGGCCAGCTCAGAGCCAGGGCAGCTGAGGGCATCCTCCTTCCTCTGGGGAGCAGCTCCCAGGCAGTGCTGGGGAGAGGCTGTGACCAGCACCCACTCAAGCCCAAGGGAGCTGCTTTCCAGCTGAGACTCTGAAGCCTGAGTTATAGTCTTTGCTCCACCACAGCTCTGCCCTGCTAAACCCTGTTCATGGGCCCCACAGAGCCGGGCTTGGCACATGCACTCCGATATTTTGGCCTGGCCTTGGGCCACCCCATGGAGTTGCCTGATGCTTGAGGTTGGGGCCGCCACCACCTGTCCTGCTTTTGCCAGAGGCAGTGGGACAGGCCCTGGTCACAAGGTCCTTGAGGCTCTCAGTGCTTTTGGGAGGCCCTAACAGTGCCTGGTTCCCAGGAGCCACCAGCTCCCATGGTATCCAGGCAAAGTTTTTCCTATTTCGGACGTGCAAGCAGGGTCCTGCAGGTGGACTTTTAGTCCCTCATTCTGGGACACAAGCCCAGTTCCCCCCTGCTGCACAACACCCTCATAGTCTACATCAAGTTTACTTGAAAGTGCTTCAAATTGAGAAAAAATGCAGAAAGACCATGGCCAATAGTCTGTAACTTATTTTATTTTATTTTATTTTATTTTATTTACCTTAACCATTAGTCTCACTGCTCCGAGATATAATTTATACAATATATTTAAGGTAATATGATCATTTGTAACTGCCAGCTGAATTCTTGCAAGACTACACACAGTAATATGATAGATCTAGAGGGTTTAAACAATTAGCACCAAAGTTTAACTTTGTCTTGTCATAGAAAATCTGATTATGTTTTAGTATTTTAGCCAAAATTGTTAAGAAAAATGGTCAAAGAAGAAATAAAAAAGTTGGGGAAAAGAGGGAAGGGTACAAACAAAAAGAAAAAAAAAAGAATCATGAACCTCTGGGCCATGTTTTCAGAACTATTACTTTTCAGAATAAGTACAGAGACATACGGAGTTCTTGCTTGCATTTTCTTCAAAGAGAAAGACTTAAAAGCTAATGACAGAAACTTAGGTCAGAGAAAGAAAAATGCCAAAACAGGAGGAGACAAGTACAATTAAAAATAAAATAAAACAAAACAACCAGAAACAAACAAACAAACAAACAAAAGAAAAAAAAACCCAAAACAACAACCTCAATTTCATGACAATTTCATGAGCTTGATCTATACTCATACTCTGTCAGCTCAGGTCAATCAATACTGAAATGAAATCAGGCTAAATAGATAACACCTTGATCCTTCTACCGGAATGAGGAAGTCTGAAGGGCTATAATACTGCATGAGAAGATACCTATTAGATTAAAACAAGCTAAACCAACATGTCCTAATAGATAAAAACTGCTAGAAGAAATAGTTTTCCTTATTCTTGAATAAAGCAGAACTAATATTTCAAGTGACAGAAATGTATTGAGTAAATTTAGAAGATACTTACAGTAATAAGATCCATTGGTCAGAACACAAAGATACTTTCTTGCCTAATTAATTATTACTAGTTTATTTCTCTTCAGAACATTACAAACTAAAAAGTCAATGGTTAGGCAGGAGCTAGTACTAGGTAAACTTATTTTTTTATCTTGATTACAAAGGCTGTATTTTGACAACTTGATGTAGGAATCTAATTCAAGTAATGTTAATATTTATTTGGAGACTTTCTTTACACTCAGTGCAAACAAATACTGCTTTGAAATACTGCTTTTAACAGCTAGGATTGTTTAATGTAGCTGAAAATGGATTGTCATATTTGAAACTATGTTAAATGGTTAGCTACACATAGATATGCCACCTTGACAATCTATTTCCTTCCTACTTCCACCTTGATGAGAAGATGAGGCAGCAGCCTGCTGATGTGCATGAGTAGTAACCAAAAAATAGCACATATGTGTAAAAAGAAAATTGAATCTGTGAAGAATGGAAAATCTGAAGTTAAGGACACAACACATAAAGTGCATTATATCAGAACATGTTGAATGTTTAGCAATTAAATGCAATTAGGAATGCAAGTACTTCTGCGAACCAAGGGAAATTTATTACTGCATAATAACTACTACTACAATTGGAACACTTGAAATTCCATTATTCTTTCATGTTTGTTATTTTTTCTAAATCAAAGCAAAACAATTTCACAACTGTATTTATTCTGTATAATATAACAGATGACTCCAGAGTTGTGTTTATCCTGTTTGATTTGCTCATTGGCATATACATTTTCTCAATTTCTGCAGGAGAAAAAGCAGAAAACAAAGATTATTATTTTATTGATTCTTTATATTATCTCCTCAGGGTTATAGACACTAGCCAACAGCTAAAACTCCACAAAGATATTGCTGACTCCTCTACATCCCCTCAGTGGGACACGGGAGAGAATAGTAAGAACAAAAATTAGAAAGCTTGTAGGGTGAGATTAAAGTTTTATAAATTAAAGGAAAAAAAAATCATATAAAAGCAATCACTCAGCACCTCCTATAAGCAAACTGATGCCCAGCTAGTCTCTAGGCAACAGCTGCCTTGCAAAATACCTATTTTTATTTTTGATTGCAATATTGCATGATATGGAATATCCCTTTGGTAAGTTCAGATCACCTGTCCCAACTGTGTGTTTTTTCTTCGTGATTATATGGCAGCTACCATTGGGGTTCTCTAACTGATGTTTATAGAGATCACAGAAATGCAGCTAAAACAAAGGATGATCCTGAGGGGTTGTTGTTTTTTTCCTTGTTACAGCATAAGACTCGAGAGTCATCCAGCACTGACATGAAGTAAGTCCAATTTCAGAAGTGCTGTGTACACCTAAGATTTTATTTTTATTTGCTCAGTTACTACATGTAGGTACAATTAAAATGGAGGAACCCCCAGGCATATAGGATGAGAAGGTTGGAATTCAAAGACTGAAGAGCTTAAAGTAGTACAGAAGTTACATAGAGAAAGAAAACAAACAAAATTTTAGGTTTGGAAAAGTTTTGGGGAATAAGGAGCAGCCTAGATTTTGGAAATTAAAATGACTCGTAGAAATATGCAAACCCTCAATAAGCAGCAAATATTTTCTTAGAAGTGAATGGTGGAATTTTGGCTATATCCTTTGAAGACACAAATTATCCCATAAAAAAATGAGTTTATACTAAATTTCTTCCGTATTAGGAAAAGCAGATATAGCTAGGATATTACTGTATAATTCTTCGTTACAAAACATGCACTATAAGTGCTAATTTGCTACTACTACATTTATATGTAGTAGAAAACATTAGAAATACTTCCTTTTCCCTCTTAATGTTTATTTTTTTTAATTTTGCTTTTCATTTCAGGTCATTCTAAAATCATCACTATGGACATTAGCCTCCATTATGTTTCTGCCAGTTGTAAACATTTCATAGAAACATTTACATTGGAAAAGACCCTTAAGATCATTGAGTCCAATCCTCAACCTAACACTGCCAAGTCCACCACTAAACCACGTCTACACACCTTTTACGTACCTCCAGATATGGTGGCTCAACCACCCTCTTGGGTAGCCGGTTGCAACGATTTGGTAGAAATACATCTATAAACAGGATGTGAAGCTTAATGAATTATTAGTCTCCCTTCTGAGAGTCCTTTCATCATCACAGAAAATTTTACCAAAATACCAAAAAAAACATGGTGTAGGATTTTTGGACATCAGCTAGGACCTTACAGATTTAAAAGCAACTATTCATTCCTCTAGATTTTAAGTCCTGTATTCATTCAAATCTGGATAATTCTTCAGCATCTATGATAGTTGCATAGCTTTAAACGGTGTTCGTTCTTTCTTTCTTTCTTTCTTTCTTTCTTTCTTTCTTTCTTTCTTTCTTTCTTTCTTTCTTTCTTTCTTTCTTTCCTTCCTTCCTTCCTTCCTTCCTTCCTTTCTTTTTCTTTCTTTCTTTCTTTCTTTCTTTCTTTCTTTCTTTCTTTCTTTCTTTCTTTCTTTCTTTCTTTCTTTCTTTCTTTCCTTCCTTCCTTCCTTCCTTCCTTCCTTCCTCTTTCTTCCTTCCTTCCTTCCTTCCTTCCTTCCTTCCTTCCTTCCTTCCTTCCTTCCTTCCTTCCTTCCTTCCTTCCTTCCTTCCTTTCCTAAACAACATTTTGCTAGATTTCCAAGAGAGGAGGCTTGAATCACGCAGTCACCCTCTACTTCAGCAATTTAGAACAATACTTAATAATGCTGACATCTATGCTGCTATTTCTTTTTGTATGACTAATGGAACTATAGACCCTTAAATGTTATAAATGGGCAAAGGTGTAACCTTTAAAAGATGAAAACCTTAGTGAATTTTTCAGAAAATATGACCCAAAATAAAAGCTAATTAATTTCCCTGACAGAAAATTATGCCATTGTGTTTTACCTGAACTGTTTACTGCAACTCTGCTAATGTATTTTCTTAAAAATACCTCTGGCTATGACCTTATGCAGTATATTTTTCTGTAACTCCAGTGCTTATTGTATGTATTCTAGCTCTACACTTCCAAAGTTAAATTACTACCACACGACTTTATGAAAAAATCACAAAGATTTTAACTGAAAACAATAAGTTTTTTTCAGCCAGCCTGTGGAATTATGAGTAGTTCATGAGTAGCATTGTTCTATAAAGTGCTTTGGAAGACTTCTAGAAATTCCTTCTTAAATTCACTATATTTTTCAAAGATTTTTTTCAACTAGAATCTGTCAAGTGATTTTATGTTGGTTTATTTTAATGGATAATTAGTATCAACAATTAAAGTGGTTTTTCATATATCGTATGTATGTAATCTCATGTGAAAAAAAACCCTCTTGATTAATAATTTTTTTTTCTTCCTAATATGTAAGTGATGCACAATTTTTCTTTGCATTAGACTACTCACAAAATAAACTTCAAACTCTCATTTTCTAGGTAGAATCTGATAAGAAATACACAAACATTTTCCATAAATTTAAACAATTTTTTACCTTCTAGGAACACAATGAAATACTAACAAGCTGAATTTAAACAAACTTTGTGATATCACTATATTTCCACTCATTATATTGAAACCACAGCAACAACATTAAATAAAACCAAAGTTTTAGTTTTATATTTTTAATAGAGAAAAAATATCTGCAAATGTACAACAATGTTGTTAACTGAGTTACAGTGATCATAAAGAATTCCTAATTTTGTTTAATTTGCCAGATAGAAGTACATGCAATTAATAAGTGCAACAAGATAGCTGGAAATGCAGTCCTCAAACATCTTTTAAAATAATTTTGCTCTTAAACACTAAACTGCTTATGGCAGTGTTCAAATTTCTGTTCTGCAACTGTACAATGCTTAACAGAGTGGTAATTTTATGATCCACAATTGTATTACCAAAATACTGTTAAGGACTACAATCATTTTAAGATGATGTGTGGATACCCATTGAACTTTACCATGGATTAATAATAAATGTATGGAAAAATTACTTTTTATACATGTTTAGTGCAAAATACTATTTTTAGTATCCTAAATTATTTGCATGTTGTATTTACATAAACAGTGGTATCTGTTTTATCTAGTAATATGAAATAATGCTGATAATTTTCCCATGATGTAGTTAATCTAACTGCATTATCACTACAGAGTAATTCATATTAATGCACGTTTGAAGTATAATCAAGTCTTTGCTTGTATCTGCCTTAATCCTAACTGAATCTCAATTTCATAAGAAAGTTTGACCCTCAGCAATTTTGCGGACAAAAATCTGGGAAGAGTTTTATGTTTGTTACAGAGGTGCCTCAGCAGGATGGAGAAACAGGCTAGCAGGAACCTCATGAAATGCAACAAAGGAAATCAGAAGTCCTGCATCCACATTGTCAGACTAGGGGCCAACAGGCAGGAAAGGAGCTTGTCACTAAAAGGCTTGAATGTGAGCCAAGCCAGCATCACACCTTTGACTGTGTGTCAGACTGTGCTGTGTCCAGTACTGGGCTCATCCAGTACAAGCAAAAGAAGTGCATTGAGGGGGCACAAAGGTGATAAAGGGCTTGGATCAGCTTTCATACAAGCAGAGTCTAAGTTTGGACTGTGTAGCGTGAAGGCGAGAAGGCTCAGGTTGATTTTATCAGTGCGTATAAACAGTTGATGGGAGGGGATGGAGAAGATGGAACTCTCCTCATTAGTGCCCAGTGACAGACAGGGCAAGAGGCAACTTAAACGGATTGAAACAGGAGAAATTTGGCTTAGACATAAGGACTAAATTTGAACTGTGTGGACAGACAAATCCTGTAACAGGTTGCCCAGAAAGTTTGTGAAGTCTCCATCTTTAGATATATTTAAATCTAACTGGATTGAGATCTGAGTATTCTATTCCAGTTTGTTCTAGTTTGAGCAGGGAAGTTAGATGAGACAATTTTCTGAGGCACCTGCCAGCCTCAAAGATTCTGTAATATTATGAAAATTCATATGAAAGATTTTATACTGATGTCCTTTTGTATTTTATGCAATTCCAGTGATTCTCATGAAATTATGATTTTCCCAAGTAGGCCTACAGTGGTAATTAATTTAAACTTCCAAGCAAGTGTGTTCCAAATTCAAACATTAAAAAGTACACTGAAAAGTAATAAGGGCTTATTCCACCTGACCTACCTCTAGAACTCTAACATAGAACTAGATCATAAATATGCACAACATGGCAGATGTCAAGCCTCATGAATACATATAAATATTCATCAACTTATAGAATTCTAAGGTATCCACTGAGTGTGTTTACATTTGAACAAGAAAATCAAAGCATTCTGCTCACATTCTTAAAACATAATTCATAATTTGAAAAGTAATTATCACATGAGAAAAGCTTTATGGCTATGATAATATTAATCCCTGTGGAACAACTCAATCTTCCCATAGTAATGAAGGGTACTTTAAAATAAAGCTATAAAAGATGTCAAAATAAAATATCCTTAAACTTTGAAGGAAGTTTTCAGGTAATTCTTAAAAACAATCTA
Organism: Phaenicophaeus curvirostris; assembly: GCF_032191515.1. NCBI lineage: Eukaryota > Metazoa > Chordata > Aves > Cuculiformes > Cuculidae > Phaenicophaeus > Phaenicophaeus curvirostris. Next base: position 81,547,372 of record NC_091394.1, on the reverse strand, counting down.
ATATTTTAGTGTTCATTAAAAGACATGTCTAAACCTTTTTAAGAAGAAGGCTAAGCCAAAAGACAGCATCCCTAAAATCTGTCCATGTATCGACTGCAGTATTAAATAAGGTAATGACTACATGCACAACAGGGATATAGTCCATATCTACAAATAGATATCTTTCTGACTGCTTTGGATTCTGAGATGCATCCAATTATTGTAGACCAACTCTAACCTAATTTCCCCTCTGAACTCAAAGCTATCTGGTAATCCAATTTTTTTAGGGACACTTCACTCCAGAGAGCCCCTTCATAGTTTCTGTCTCTTTTATAGTTTTTTAAGGAGTCCTTTGAAATGACGTCTAATCTTTTTTAATGGGTTTTAGCTATTTGTAAATTAAAACTAAGTTTTCAGGCAGTAGAACTAAATGATCTCTTTCCTGGAGTAGTTCCTCGCAGTTTTTACTCAAACTACCCAAGATTCTCCAGAGTTATACCTGAGCACAGCATGGATTGGGAAACACTCCCAATAGTATGTTTTCATGTGACGACTTTGTTTCAAAGACTAGGAGGATTTAGAAGTAGATGGTCAGACAGTGTTTGGTCTCAATGGCAAAGAACAGCTTTGTTTAATAGTTATAGATGATCCACCACTAAAAGAAGCAACCTTCCAAATTCCATCTGAGATTTCCTGTCCTCTGTCTTCTACTACTAGTAGTGCCTGTCTGACTTCATGAGTTTAGAGAGCTAAAATATTAGAAGATTATATGCTTTTCTTTGGGGTTTTCTTCCTTCAGGATTCCTCCTTGGACCGGATGGCCTGATAGGCACCCAAACAATAATGATCAAAGTTAAGAGAAAGTGATGGAACTATTTAAGGAGAATGGCAGATGGGGAAACTGGACTGCCAATTAATAGCAGTTACTTAGTAGGCTGGTTTAGCCGCCATGTCAAATTGCATCCTCAGCTTCTATTTTTATATCTTTCATACCTAAAATGAAGTGAAGCTGTACCTGTATGCTTAGCAGCCTTCCACACCTCCCTCAAGTATCCCTTTTTTAGGTTTGTAGGAATATATGGTAAATGCTTTAATCAGTCTGTCTAGACTCTAGTTCCATGGGTACTTAAAAGTTAATTCTTGTCTTGTTTGTTTCCTCAACTGGCTGACTGTGTCTTGTGCCATTGTGTGCATTAATAAAATCACATTAAAGATTGCATTAGTTAACCCTGATATAATTCATAGTCTCTGGTGTGTACAAGTCTTCTGCATAAGCCAATTGGAGACAAGGATTACACATTCATCAGTAACAAACTCACTCTTCCTCAGCCCATTGTAAATTTTAGGGGATTTTCTATCACAGCAGTTCCATTTAACATAGCTAGTACTATCTATGAGTGCACAAACATTCAAAGGACTGTCTCCTGAGCACATGGTTGGATACAGAGCCATGGTGTAATCCGATTCTGACTTCATAGCGATTCTCAGCACACTCATATACTGCACCAATATTAATAAGCGGTATCTCTCAACTGATTTATTGACCTCTCTTCAAATAGCTTATTTTGGATTTTCATTACAGTTCTGTGCATAAAGTAATCAATATCTTTATGAGAAATATCCCAAAGAAATAGAAGGGGTAGTGTTGCATGTAGTTCCAGAAGATATTGTCCAGGCACACATAAGACCCAATAGATTAGGTTCTACAGGAGAGTATTTTTACTTAAACTTAGTCTGCAACGTAAGGGAATCCTCCAGTAACAAACTTAGTGTTTTCCAGAATAAGAAGGCCTACTAGATCACATTTTCTTTAGGAGATGTCCAGCCCTATTTAATCTCTTGTTCCTCCAAAGGGTTTGGAAGTATGCCAGTTTTTTAGAAGACAGGTGTTCTCTGAGAGATAAACAGTTTATCTATTTATCCATCCTGCAGCAATGAAATCTCTGAGCACAACAGAATGTATCATTGGTGCAGTATGACTGTCATGTGAATAGGGGTTTGAAGGGGAATATGCCAGAGCACATCATATTTTGAAATGATATGTGTCAGCTGCAGAATATATTTAAGGGTTCAGTGGCACCAACAGAACCAAACCTAATGCTGCAGGACAGAGTAGGGACACAGATTTTTACCTGTAGGCAACAGAATGTAGAAGACAATTTTAGATTAGAATAAGAAAATGACCTACTTAGCAGAAGTCTTTTACATAAGGAAATTCTTGGAATGCTTAAACCAAAGGATAACTTAGACATAAGTGAGATGTGTTTGATTTGAGATCTGAAACCCATTCTCGATTCTCATATTTGAAAAAATAGCCGAGAAATTTGACTTTGTCTGGTTACGTGGTTAGCTTTTTCAACATAGCATAGTGGTTCTGATCCTTTCAAGAAGTGCTTGACACAATTTTGGCACTAGTCAAAGCAATTCTTTTTATCGTATTCAAACTAAATGTATATTTATAGATTATTTCTTCTAAACATTTAAATGACCTAATGATTTTAACATGAATACTAAACTCATGTTAATAGTAAATGGTCTGTATAACCACTATTTTCAGACAATCTCCAAGTTGCTAAAAACACAGATGTATATATTTTAGACAAATTTTGAATACAGAACAAAAAATGAAAATAGAAAAAGGTAGCACATACGCAAAGATATTCAAAGTCCTTTTATTTTACATAGCATTTTTTAATCTTTTATATTATTTGTTAAATGTATAAGACATTCTAATCTGTGTTAATGGTGAAAAGCTGTGAATAAGTAGATTGTGAACTTGTAGAGGATGTCTCTGAAGTCCTGAGAATAATATCAGAAATGTCTCCTGAATGTAAATTAGAAAAAAAACCCCAAAAAACCAAAACCAAAACCACTTCATTTGCTTCTTCTGTTCATCTCCAGCTCAAGGCCAAGAAAATTTCATTTATTCAGATCATTAGAGTTATATGGTAGATCTGGTACCCTGTGGACCATGCATTTAATAATAAGTATTTGACCTCCAAAGATGAAAGGAAACCTTGCCATCCTTAGCTTGAAATTAACCAGCTTGAAATACAATAAAGAAAGAGAATCATAGAATCATAGAATCACCAGGTTGGAAGAGACCCACCGGATCATCGAGTCCAACCATTCCTATCAAACACGAAACCATGCCCCTTAGCACCTCACCCACCTGTCCCTTAAACACCTCCAGGGAAGATGACTCAACCACCTCCCTGGGCAGCCTCTTCCAGTGCCCAATGATCTTTTCAGTGAAAAATATTTTCCTAATATCCAGCCTAAACCTCCCCTGATGGAGCTTGAGGCCATTCCCTCTTGTCCTGTCCCCTGTCACTTGGGAGAAGAGGCCAGCACCCTCCTCTCTACAACCTCCTTTCAGGTATTTGTAGAGAGCAATGAGGTTTCCCCTCAGCCTCCTCTTCTCCAGGCTAAACAACCCCAGCTCTCTCAGCCACTCCTCATAAGACCTGCTCTCCAGCCCCCTCACCTGCTTTGTCGCTCTTCTCTGTACTCTCTCCAGAGCCTCAACATCCTTCTTGTGGTGAGGGGCCCAGAACTGAACACAGTATTCGAGAAGCGGTCTCACCAGTGCCGAGTACAAAGGCAGAATAACCTGCTGGTCACACCATTTCTGATACAAGCCAAGATGCCATTGGCCTTCTTGGCCACCTGGGCACACTGCTGGCTCATGTTCAGTCGTCTGTCAACCAACACCCCCAGGTCCCTCTCCTCCAGGCAGCTTTCTAGACAGACTTCTCCTAGTCTGTAGCACTGCATAGGGTTGTTGTGCCCCAAGTGCAGGACCCGGCATTTGGCCTTGTTAAACCTCATGCCATTGGATTCTGCCTAGCAGTCCAGCCTGTTCAGATCCCTTTGCAGAGCCTCCCTACCCTCCAGCAGAACAAACTATTTACATTTTGTTTTAGTTTCTTGAATACTCACTCTTTAACTTAACAAGCAGTATTGATGGATATGTTAGAAGTATCAAGGATGACATAGAGATTGAATTATTTATTTAACTACCACTATCCAAAAATATCAATATACCTGTAAATCAAGTGCTATTTTTAATAGAACACAGGTTTTCTGAAACTTATAATGGTTAAATATTCTTGTTGTGACTTTAACAGATTTTTTAAGAAGTTCTAAGACCAATACACAACTGTTTTTTCAGACTTTGTTTTGAACATGTCCTGATGTTTTCACTTATCCTTAGCAGTATGGAAAAAGAAAGTTTGAAAGAAACAAAGTCTGTCTAAAGTCACATTCTGATATTAGGTCTAAAAAATATCTCTTCATTATTTGTCAGTCTGTTAATATTGCATCATTTTTACCTGTATAGCTAAATGCACAACACAATTACAAGAAACATGCAAGGGTTTTTTTATGAATCGAAACATATATTTTTTAAAAAAATTGGTACTCATTATAGTATATATAGACTGTAACAAATATACACTGGAACAAATCTTGTCCAATCACCAGTTAGAGCATCACCTAAGCCCCAATTTTCATTTCTATTAAACTGATATTTGAGGGCAAATTTTTTAACATGCATTATAGAAGTCTTCAAGGTGTTTTCATAAACAGTTCAATTTACAGAATTTGTCAGTCAAAATTATACCTCCATAAAACTTACCAGATAGCTCAAATGTAGTGAATTGCTGAAGAAAAGAAGCCTTTGAGATACAGGAGCCCTTTAAAGTCACAGAATTGCAAAAAAAAAGAAATAAAATAATTTAGATTTGAAGGGGCTAATATATTCCCCTCTTATTCAAAGTAAGGACTGCTTGAAAGGTAGATCAAATTTCTGAGTTCAAATAGTGTGTTTTGGGTTAAATTCAGTTCCATTAGTATCTACAAGAGCAGAGATTCCACAGTCTCTGTGGGCAATCTGTTCTACTGTTTAAGCAAACTCACTTAGAGTAAATTTTCCCTTACACCTATAGAAAAATGTGGCAAAATTAATTAGTTTCTTGTTTTCAATGTGGACAGAAAAAGAACACTCCAGTTAAAAGACTTTTTTTCAGGCAGAGCAAATACAGTTGCTCTCCAAAAGGATTTTGCTATCTACATAGCACGAATTGGTATTGGCTGTTAGAATCTTTCTGCATAAAAAGATGAGAATATCCCACATAAATTTAATTATCACAGTAATGCGAAATCTGAATAAGCAACTTAAAGTATTAAGATGCAAGTTATATTTTGCCTTATGAATATGATTATAGAACTGAATTTCATACATGGTATGTTATTGCATATCAGGAACTCTGGCAGAAAAAAAAAAAGTGTACTCAAATTCGCAGATATATATGTGGCGCAAAAGCATGCAGACTAAAAAGACAAGAGGTTTTCCTTAGAACTTGAGTTCCAGTCTAGTGCTCTTGCCGCTTAAAAAACCTTACAAATAGATTGATAAACAGGTTAAATGTTTAATATTTATAGACAGTGAGTTATGTTAATATTATTGAGCATAAGTATCATTTAGCATTTATTCATAGCATCCAACCATATAGTAATTATATTTTGGAATACAGAGACGAAATGCATATATTCTTTATGTCAAAATCCGATCAAAGATGATTAGATAATTGTTAAATAGAACTCAGTTAATCACCTGGTTTTCATCACTCCTATCCAGTAAACAATGTATAATCCAATGATTGTATGAATAATCCAGTGGTTGTATGTATAATCCAATGATTGCTATGTGTATTGATTATTTCTAATACTCCACCATAATAATAATAATAATAATAATAATAATAATAATAATAATAATAATAATAATAATAATAATAAAGAAGGGTGATATACTTGTACATTTCCAAATATCAGAGAGCTTATTCAGGTCATTTCTCTCCTTACTTAACAGTTATATTTAATGACTGACTTAAGGTCTTATGCTGGAGTACTGTTGCTCTTCTTTTGAGGGCTGAGATTCTCATTTCATAGGGGATATTTTTGCATTCAGATCCAGCATTTCTGAAATGCATAATTTTCCATTTAATTTGAACATTGGCTGAGTGAATTGAACATAATTCATTCCATAATATAATCTATTGTTTAATACCATCAGAAGAGTAAACATATCCTTTTGTTCCTTTTACTAAGTTAAACTAACTCACTGAATAACTAACTAACTAGCTAACTAAATAAATAAATAACACATCATGCTGCTTGGTGACAGACATATTCACTGATTCATGAGAGTATTTAACAATGTCAGTGATAATTTTTATACATAATATAGTGAAGAAAGGAAAATTAGTAACACATTGCTAATCAGCATCTGAGGTAAAAGCTTTTTCTGTAGATATATAACCATTAAGATTCCCTTTCTAAAAGTGTTATTCAAACAATTCCTCGACTTTAGTGCAGAGCTCAGTGTCAGACGCAGGTGCACGAGTAGCACACACAGCTCCTCAAGGAGCTTCATTCCCATAACTGCCCCTGAGCAGAGCCATTTCAATGAAACTAATCAAGTTCAAACAAGAGTAAAGGTAGATAAATGAGTCCAAAGTGGTGAGAAAGGTCCAAGGTCAGGCCATGATGTCAAGTTTGCTAGGCAGAGTCTTTGTTTAGGGTCAGGTTGGTCTAGATACAGGCACAAGCACCTGCAATGGAACTCAAGCAAGGGTCAGTGCCTGAAAAAATTGTAGGTCGTGAGCAAAGGAGGGAGGAGACTGCTGCTGAACCTTCTTACAGTCCATCTCCCAGAAGATAGACGCCATATTATAGTTGGCTTTAAACACAGACAACAAAACATCTCAGACTGTTGCACACAAAGAGTGGCACTACTGACAAAAGTCCATTAAGTCCATGTAAGTCCATATAAGTCCGTATAAGAAGAAAGATAAGGTTCTTGAAAAACCATCCTTTCTCACAAGTGAGCCAAAAGTCCTATTCCCTGTCATGCTAAATCATTAGGAAGAAGGATTTGATGCTATCTCCTCTAGCCTCTGTTGTCTGTGTGAATCACGTATTTCCTAAGAGCAAAGTGGTAAAGCAGACATTCTCTTACAGAAATGTGTCTGCAAAAGCACCCTACTACTAAGAAATAATTTAAAAAAATGCCGTTCTGATAGCACACAAAAGCAATGGCTTATAAGAATCTGCCCTGGAGTAGCAGCTAATTACTGAATAAATAATAATGATTGTATATAGATATATTGCTGATAATTCTGACACGTGTGTTAATAAATAAATGTCTTTCGGTATTAATATTAAAACAATTAAACTATTGGAAGTCATCAATATGTATGCTATTTTTTGAAGAATTTGAAACAGATATACTACAGTTATTTCCCCAAGTTGCACAAGGGGAGGAACATATTAGACATCAGGAAAAATTTCATCACTGACAGGGTTATCAGACAGTGGAACAAGCTGCCCGAGGAAGTGATTGATCCACCATCCCTGGAGATATTTAAAAGATGGGTAGATTAAATGCTCAGGAATATAGTTTAGTAACGGACAGGTACAGTTGGAGTCGATAATCTCAAAGATCTTTTTCCAACCAAATGATTTTATGATTCTATGATTTGCAAGTTTCTGTTCAGGCACTTTATCAATGTGACTGCTATATTTTAATACCTAATTTTGTGATTTTGTTTGATGGCTATAATTCACTTTTTTTTCATCCTGATCCTTACTATCTAGTGATATATTCTAAATCAAGTGAATTGCAAATTTGTATTTTTGGTAGTGTTAACTTCTATTTAATAAATTACTATTCTTGTTGTTGCATAAAAAATATATTCAATTGTTATATTTAAGAAATACCAGTAATTACAGTAAGTGAAGATAAAATATTTTTCTTTGTACAGCTTTAGTAAGCTTTCTTCTTTTATTGTGGAAAATTTTCTTTCTCCAATTGGAAAATGAAAGGCACATCCCTAAATATATCTATGTAGAGAAATATTTTTTACTTATTGTTTTGCTCTTTTCTTTGATACAAAAAAGATGGAACAAGCTCTACAGTAAGAGATACGTAGCATCTTTTTACAATAAATTTTCTGTGATAAGACACTATGAACTAACAGCATTCCAAACAAAATTTTGGCATGGTGTAAAAGGCCACATTCTTTTTAATACATGGCTGTATAAAGAAACAATAATACAAAAAAATCATTACAAAGTTTCATTTTCTTTTTTTTTACTACACTTACATGAACTAAATCTTTTCTCAGAATGCCAGTTTTTAAAATTTTAATACGCAAGAACGGAATCAAAACTCTTCCCTTGATGAGTTATCTGACATCCTTAAGTTGACAGCACTAGATACTAAGATGCATTTATACCAAAAATTTGTGCCAGAATTCACCGCCAACCTTATATAGATACCTCCAAGCTTTTCTGTCTTTTCACTGTAAACATGCAAGGAGTTTTCTTCATCAAGCAGTAGAACATTCCTCCCATTGCTGTAGATTACAAAATCAAAAACCGTCTAGGCATAAGTTATAGCATGAAAAAATAGTAAATGTAGGTCCTATTTCAGAACTATTTGGTTTACTCCATGGTGAGTAGAAAGAAGATAAGCTGAAGAAAACAACATGTTGTATGGACAACTGTGTGACTAGGCGTGTAATTTGGAATCATCTAAAATGACAGCAAAAGGATAGGATTTATACACAGCTACAATTTTAGAAAACATTGATTTGAACATCTTCTAGCATTAAACCATTATATTTCTCTTTATTTCAAAAGCTATATCTCTGAGAGATTTCATCCTACCTACACAGGCAGGAAAATAGAACGACAAGAGAATTTCCTGTGTATAAAGCTACTAGATATTCTTTTCTTTCTTCACTTAATCTCATCTCTCTTCTCTATGAATTGGTGACTTAGAGTTCAGATAGGTGAGCATCTTGGTTTGAAACTGTAAAAATGTCAGCCTTAACATTTTCTGTTACTTATGATGAGGATTTGTAGTTCCACCTTCTGATGCAGGCTTTTTGGAGCTAGACAATGCCTATGGCTTAAGGGTGGGACAATACAAAAATGTGTGAGACAGTGAATTAAAAAAATAGATAGCTCTTTCTGGATGTGTGGTATGTTACTTGTTTGTGTCACCCATCTTAGTTTTCAAAGTGTCTGTTTTCACCAGAATTTAAGACTGAAGTATGATCTATATTTGTTAGCATCTCAGTGTCCTCAAATAAAGTTAAGAAAAACAGTACTCAGTAATGTATCTTTAGTTTGAAACATAATGTCTCAAATGAACTGAACAGTTCTGGACATTAGGAAAAAATTCTTCACAGAAAGGGTCATTGGGCACTGGAACAGGCTGCCCAGGGAGGTGGTTGAGTCACCTTCCCTGGAGGTGTTTAAGGCACGGGTGGACGAGGTGCTGAGGGTCATAGTTTAGTGTTTGATAGGAACGGTTGGACTCGATGATCCGGTGGGTCTCTTCCAACCTGGTTATTCTATGATTCTATGATTCTATGTTTTGTCAGAGTGATTTAACATATTGTCTTGTAATGCTTATATTAAGCTGGTCAGTATCTCAAAGATTCCTCAAGTGAACAATGTTATTTAAGCTTTGCAGTAACAAGCAAAAAGTCTTCAGTTCATATTTAATCACAAAGATGCCACAAATAAAGCTAAAATGCAGTTACTGAACACAGCAAAAGACAGTTTTATCTCTAAAAGTTTGATATCACGTGTACAGTAATACCATTTGACTTTAATAATGATTATTTTGGCCAAGTGTAGAAGTAGGTCATTCAGAAATACAGGCCTTGTGTAACGATGTAAAATCTGCATGGATCTATAGCATTCAACAATTTTGACTTAGTCATGTAATATTTATCCAAACATACCAAGATGTAGAACACAATCTGCACACTTTCTGTCTGATAATGGATTTGTTGTAATAGTAAACTGAACCTTCAGTTCACGAGGATAAGCCAAGCACATAAAAGTAAGGAATTAAGCCATACAACCATGATACAATCCTTTTGATTTTACTTTAAGAAAGCAAGAGCCCACAGGTTCACTAACACAATCATATGTACTCACACACATGCCTATATAAATATATACATACACACAAACATATGGTATGCCCTATAACCTGAATAGATAATTAAAGCAAAGGTGATCTTAAAAGCATAAAGCAAAATAAATTTAATTTTATTTCCATTACAATTTTCTACAGTGATGTGGAACAATCAAGAAACCGTTTTGCCTTTATCCTACTTTTCATCTGAAATATTTGTTCTCCTGAAACTTGGTAAAGTAAGCTATTTGCAGGATGTGATTGTATTCTATTTTCTAATGTAGCCAACACTTCAAATACTCTAATCCTTCCTTCCATTAGAGATTCAGATTAATTTTGCTGTTGCAAAAATAACCAGATTTTAACGTTTTCTAAATACTTTTAGAACAGCATTTAAAGAAAAATAACCAGAATATTAAATAAAATCTGAAGCTATTAGATGAATATTTATTTACTTTAATGTGAATATTTACCTATCAATATGACCCTTTTTGGATTTCTTTTACTTGTGCTTCAGTACAAATATGTTGTTAGAAAAGTTGGAACAAAACTCTTTTTTAATCTGTTCATATGTATGAACATTTTTTTGTTATAATTTTCCTTTACAAGATCATTTTCTGTTTCCGCCTCAGCCTCCCAGGTTCCCTTGCACAATCAATATGATGCTCTGCAGGTAGAACTGAACCTTGAGGAGGATGGTGGGTCTCAGCCTAGAAACATTGCCTAGATTAAGACACCCTAAGCCATCTATCAAAACAGCTTCTATAAAGAAGAAAAGATGTGTCATCATCACAGGGGACTCCCTTCTGAAGGGAACAGGAGGCCTGGTATGCAGACCAGACCCATTACATAGGGAAGTCTGCTGCCCACTTGGGGCCTCGGTTAGAGACGTGGAAATAAACTTCCAACTCTGGTCAAGCCCATGGATCATTATCCCCTATTGATTTTCCAAGCAGGCAGTAATGAAAACCCAATAAGAAATCTGAGGGCAATTAAAAGGGACTTAAGGGCCTTCAGATGAATTGTGAGGGGATTGGGTTCACGGGTAGTGTTCTCCTCTGTCATTCCTATAGAGGGAATGAGGGGGGAAGGAGTAGGAAGAGCCAGGAAATAAATACCCAGCTCTGAAAGTGATGCAAGGAACAAAACTTTTGGGTTTTTGACCATGGATTGGCCTGCACAACACCAGACTTGCTGACAAAGGATAGGGAACACCTGCCCCTCAGGGGCAAAAGGATGTTTACTAAGAAGTAAGCAGGGCTCATCAACAGAGCTCTAAACTAGAGCCCTCTATGTTAGAGAATGTTTTGATAGTCTTGAGCTCAATTATGGTGATGATGGAGTTGAGTGTCGATGGGTAAAAATCAGTGGAATGCCCAATAAGGAATATATCGTGTTGGGAGTCTGCTATTGACCACCCAGCCAGGAAATTAGAGGCTGATGAGATATTCTACAAGCAACTGGGAGAAGTCTCATTATCTCTAGCCGCTATACTTGTGGGAGACTTCAACTTACCACATTTCTGGTGGGAGTATAATACAGCAGAAAGAAAACAGTCTAGGAGGTTCCTGGAGTGTGTGGAAGACAACATCATGACACAACTGGTGAGTGAACTGACTAAAGAATGAAGAGCAGGCCATCCCCATGTGCCGAAAAATGAGCTGTCAGGGAAGAAAACCAGGTTGGCTGAGCAGAGAGCTTTGCGTGGGTCTCAGAAAAAAGAGGAAAGTATAGAACTTTGGAAGAAGGGGCAGGCATCTCAGGAGGACTATAAGGATGAAGTGAGATCATGTAGAGAGAAAATCAGAAGGACTAAATCCCAACTAGATCTTAAATTGGCTAATTCTCTGAGAGATAATAAAAAATGTTTCTACAAATATATTAACAACAAAAGGGAGGCAAAGGAGAGTCTCAGTCCATTACTAGATGCAGGGGGAACAATAGCAACAAAGGATGAGGATAAAGATGAGGTACTTAATGCCTTCTTTGCCTCAGTATTTAATAGTAAGGTAAGATGTTCTCTGGGTGCACACCCTCCTGAGCCAGAAGACAGGGAGAAGGAGCTGAACAAAGCTCCCATAATCCAAGAGGAAATGGTTCAAGACCTGCTCAGCCAATTGGACATTCAGAAATCTGTAGGGCCAAATGGGATCCATCCAACAGTATTAACGGAACTGGTGGAGGTGTTCACCAAACCACTTTCCATCATATACCAGCATCCTGGCTGACTGTGGAAGTTCCACTTGACTGGAGATTGGCAAACGTTATGCCTATTTACAAGAAGGGTTGGAGGGAGGATTAAAGGAATTGCAGACCTGTCAGTCTGACCTGGATGCTGGGGAAGGTGATGAAGCATATCATCTTGAGTGCTATCACACAGCACACATAAGACAACCAGATGATCAGGCCCAGTCAGTACAGATTTATGAATGGCAGATCCTGCCAAACTAACCTGATATCCTTCAATTACAAGGTTACACTCTTAATGGATGAGGGAAAGGCTATGGGTATAGTGTACCAGGATTTTAGTAAAGCCTTTGGCACAGTCTCACAACATTCTGCTTGAGAAACTCGCTGCCATGTCCCTGGACAGGCATACCCTCTGCTGGGTTAAAAACTGGCTGGATGGCTGGGCTTAAAGGCCAGTCACAAATGTTGTTCCCCAGGCTTTGGTGCTGAGACCAGTCCTGTTTAATATCTTTATCAGTGATCTGGATGAGGGAATTGGGTGTACCCTTAGTACGTTTGTAGATGACACTAAGCTGGGCAGAAGGGTCAATCTGCTTGAGGGTAGGGAGGTTCTACAGAGGGATCAGAACAGGCTACATTGATGAGCTGAGACTAGTGGGAAGAGGTTCAACAAGGCCAAGTGTCGAGTTCTGCACTTGGGACACAACAACCCTTTGCAGTGCTGCAGGCTTGGGGAATAGTGGCTAGATTCTCCTCTGGATATATTGAAAACCTGTAGAGAATCAGAGAATGTCGTGAGTTGGAAGAAGCCCACAAGGATCATTGAGTCCAACTCCTGTCCCTACATAGGACAAGCCCAAAATTCACACCATGTGTCTGAAGTCATTGTCCAAATGCTTCCTGAATATTGAAAGGCTGGATGCCATTACTGGTTCCCTGTGGAGCCTGTTCCAGTGCTCTGCCACCCTCTTGCTGAAGACCATTTTCCTAAATGTCTGATCTAAATCTCCCCTGGCACATCTTCCTGCCACTCCCTTCAGTGCTAACCTGTCTGGAAATATTGCTACACAACCATCTCTAGGTGAACCTGCTTTAGCAGGGGGTTTGGATTAGACAGTCTCCAGAGGTCTCTTCCAACACCTACCATTCCTTGATGCTGTGACTCTGTGATTCTATGATTCTGTGATTATGATTTAAAATGCAATTATGATTTCAATTCATTTCAATGTTAGAACACAGAAAATAAACATATTTTAAGATTAGAATCATACAAGAATTAATGTATTAGATATATTTGTCATTTTATCCTTACAAAAAGTATTGCTTATTTTTACTAATGTCTATAATTTATTACTGTTACGGAAATTGCTATAATACTGTTTGCCATTGATATGTTTTACTTCCTCTCAGATGATAAACTAGTTATTGTATTAATTAATATTAAAATAATCAAGAAGGCTATGCTTTAATCAGTGCTTTCCAAGGCAATCTTTATACTTTATCTGATAAAATATCTACTGATGTCTTCATTCTATTGTGTTTTACAGATGCAGTGAAAGTAACAAATCAGTACACTCAATGCTGAACTAGTTTATCATTAAGTACTTTGAAGTAAATAATGGTTACATTAGACACAGCAATATAAAAAAATAGTTTTGAAAATAAAATCTTGGTGAAGTTCTGGAATTTTGTGTTTACAAAACAGCTCATTGGGATGCAATCTGTGCCACTTTTGTTTGACAGATAATTTGTAAAGAGAAATGGGAATCCTGAGTCACTGAATTTTTGTAGTGCAAAGGAAATCTAAATTAAGTGGATAGGTTTTATTTACCAAGTGTTCCCATAGCTACAACTACGACTTCTGAAATTACCAGTCTCATATGACTTCCCACCATGAATCTCTCTACCAAAAATATGACCACACAGGTACCCTGCTGTTGTTTCAAATGAAAGATGTCAGGCTTAGTTTCATGAACTTGCTTCACTGTATTGACACTATTACAGTATTTGCTACTGTAATTCACAGTCCAAAACCCATTCCCAGCTTTACTTCTTTTCTGTACCCGAAACTTCATTATTCTCCCTCTGTATTCTGCACTGGTGAGACCGCACCTTGAATCCTGTGTTCAGTTCTGGGCCCCTCACCACTAGAAGGATGTTGAGGCTCTGGAGAGAGTCCAGAGAAGAGCAACAAAGCTGGTGAAGGGGCCGGAGAACGGGCCTTATGAGGAACGGCTGAGAGAGCTGGGGTTGTTTAGCCTGGAGAAGAGGAGGCTGAGGGGAGACCTCATTGCTCTCTACAACTACCTGAAGGGAGGTTGTGGAGAGGAGGGTGCTGGCCTCTTCTCCCAAGTGACAGGAGACAGGGCAAGAGGGAATGGCCTCAAGCGCCACCAGGGGAGGTTCAGGCTCGACATAAGGAAAAAATTCCTCACTGAAAGGGTCATTAGGCAATTGTACGGTCTGCCCAGGGAGGTGGTTGACTCGCCTTCCCTGGAGGTGTTTAAGGTGCAGGTGGATGAGGTACTAAGGGGCATGGTTTAGAGATTGGTGGGAATGGTTGGACTCAATGATCCGATGGGTCTCTTCCAGCCTAGTTATTCTATGATTCTTTGATTACAACTTATGTCTGCCAGATTCTTCCCTCACTGTCCTAAGATCGGGTTGACACCCCATGGGTTATATGTTGTGGATTTATTTGCCTTCCCAAATGTCTCATGTACCTCATCTAAAAACGTGGGCAGGCTAGACATTCAAGTGCTTGTATGTCTCTGAAAACAAAATGGGATATTTGTGCAATTCTATAGCTAGAGGAGGGTAAAGATACTCTAGCAGGCTAAAAGAAGGAGATGAAGAGAGACGCTTCTATCATTTTTGTCTGTCTTACAGGCTTGGTTAGCTAAGCCAGAGAAAAATATCTCTGATGTTGGGGTTGGAAATCTACTAGAAGTCCTGCACTAGAAATTAATAGTCTTCTTATTATGGTGCTGCATATATCTGTATTTTAGAACAGTATGAAAAAGAAATAAACCAAGCTATCAGTTCAGATATGATATATTCATTTTGTGCAGTCTCTGAAAAGTATGGATTCTGGTATTCATCCAAAATGAAACTTTAAAAAAAATAAGAATTCTTTCTCTTGTTTGAATTCATGACTGAATTGAGCTTGTTCAGTATTGCAAATATAAAATATTGTCACTAAGGATTTTTAGTTTCATCATATGCTCAGCAATTAAGGAAATCCAATACCAAATCATTTCAAACCTGTTTTAAACAGATGCAGTAAGCTACTGTTGGAATAGTAAAAAGATGACAAAAGAAAACAAGTCTGTTCTGTAATTACAATTAATTAATTGTTCCTGAAACCGTTAAAAATGAATGATTAAAGAATTAAGGAAAAGATCATAGTAGATTGCAACCAGAATGGAATTGTCAATGCAGTGCCAAAATGTTTTGGTTCTCTGTCACTTAGGGATCAAATCAAAAAGGTTTGATACCTGAAGTAGATCAGTTCTATATGAAAGTCAATTACAAACACAGGACTGTGAAAAATTATATTCTAAATTATCAGTAAAAAAACCCAACCCTTAACAAAACAGAACTTCATATCATAAGGACTGAAAATATTTACATATTTTATTCATTTCAGAATTAATTTTTAATAAAACAAAAATTTTCTATTCAATAGCACAGAGACATGGAAAAAAAACCCACCCAAACCTGCAAGGTAAAGGCAGTCCATTTGGAATATAATTTGGTAACTGAAAAGGAAATAAAATAATAGATATTCTGAGCACCAAAACACAAAAGCCCTGTAGATGCGTACAATGTGCAAAAATTCCCAAAAAATCATTGAACCAGGGAACTTGTGATTCCATAGCAGTTATAATGTTAATATAGAGGTCAGTTTGTAAAATTTACTGGAAAAATATTTATAGCTCTTAGTTAAGTTAAAGCAATGCATGCAGGGAAAAAGCTCTACAGAACTGTGATATCCTAGCCATTAAGAGGAAACGGATCCATCTTCCCACTGACAGCATCGCTGGTTCTGTTCCCCTGGTCCTGCTGCTAACTAGAGTAGAATATTTAATAACACAACCAAAATTCTGTGTCATATGATATTAGTAACAAAATATTAAAAAACAGACTGATGCATTAGTCCAGGTTTTTAAGGATGAAATTTAGAATGATTATAAATTACTATAAATCTGACTCTGTAAAGATAAAGGAAGTAATGTTGCCACATAAGAATATCTTAGGATTTCCCCACTATCTGGGAAACAGTGGAGAAAAAATACAGTTTAAAAAAAAGCAATTAATAGCTCATATTTGAATAAGAGATAAAATCCCAAAATAGTTGACTTAAGTCTTTCTAAGTTACTATATACCTCCAAGACATTTCTGGTTTGGACAATTATACTTTATAAAGGGAAAAATGTAAAAATTTATAATGTAAAATAAACAGCTGGAAATGTATATTGTTATTTCTGGGTTTTGCATTATGGACAGTATGTTGAAACTGATTAGTTAAAGGAGTTAAACAACTTAAAAATTAAAAGCCCAGACAACACTGAGATGACAAACACTATAGGAATGTTTCTATGTTAATTGTTACATTCTTCTGCATAAACAGGAATCTGAAAACTACAAACAATATTTACAGAGAAAAAGCTGTTTTTCAATGAGCATATAGTATGTAACTTTATCGTTCCAGCTGCCTATGTTTTAAAATAAATTGTATATTTCTGTAATGTTGTGACAATTTCTTTATACAAATTTGTGATTCAATATTTTCCACAATTTTCCTCTGTTTTTAGCACGAAAAGTTGTGAATGTGTGCTTGTGGCTATGAGACTAAGAATGGGAGCAATTATTGCAGAAATGAGAGCACATACTCTGGAAAAGGACCAGCAATGTGCAGTCTTTTAGAAGAAAAACAGTGTTACACAGGGTACATCAATTCATATCGGAAGTGCAAAAATTGGATTTGTTTCCCTTTCAATGGAAGATCCCAACATGAAGCCATGATTGCTTGGTCAGGGTCATACTGGGAGGGTGGGGTGAGGGAGGAGCAGAGCACACCATCACACACTGAGAAATATTCAGATAACTTTCTGGTATTTAGTTACTAAACAACATTCACTAATCCAGATTTCCTATTTTAGTAAGTTTTAATGTCTTAAATGAAATGCTGTTGAATATTTTTCCATATACTTTTGCAACAAAGCTTAATTATTACTTCAGTATTTGCAGCCATAATTGTGCTGAGTCTCTGAATCTTTGAAAATATCATATGCTGATAGTGATATTTCATATATAATTTCAATACTCAGTGCAGCTCTAAAGTAAAGGTGCAATAAATTAATCAAGTAATTAAGTATAGTCATCAAATTATGGAGGGTTCCTTTGATATCTCATATGAAGTTTAAATTCAAGCTTAGTGTTTATTGGGATGCTTATTTTTCTTTGTATTCTAACAGGACTCTTTCAGGATTATGAAAATGTTGCTGTGTCTTCTGCATTTAAGATGTCTGCTAGTGCATCTTCATGTTACTGCTACATTTATGTTCTTTCCCATCTGGACTATTTCTAGTACAAGGCGTTTTTCAATAATATTACTGCTCCAAAAGAAAATCTCCAAAATCTGGATATACTTTCCTTTTTTTTCTCAAAAAAACTAAATATATCCTTCATCTGTCTTCTAAACAGGCCCTTCTTACAAATGCTAGGGGATAAAATGTGACTTATTCAATCCTCTTTCCTCAAAAATACAATAAGCCTCAACAGTAAAGTTTGTGTTTACTCTAAGAAAACAAAGTAACACTTATCACAATCTAAAAGGCACCTTGAAGACTTTTTATGAGGCCAAGAATGAAGGTGAGAAACTTGCCACTTTTTAAACTGCAGTGAGAAGAGAGATGGAGGAAATGTTTTCACCCACCAAACTGAATCCGTTGTTTTTTACAACAAAATAAATGTATAACTGAGAGCATCAAGGAGGGGGGGAATGGCAGTGATCCAGACATGCCAAGTCACAAGGTTAGAGAAAAACTTCAAATCAGTCTCTGTAATAGATAAGGGCAAACTACTCAGTGGGGGAATGAAACTGGAAATGTTATATTCCTAGGTGTCACACTGTGGCTAAAAGCTTTGGAGGATAAGCAAAAGTAGGAAGACAAGATACAAAGTCTGTAGTTCTAGTTGCGCAAAAACAATTTACTACTCTGAGTTACAGATTACAAATTAAATTTTACTAAAGTAGAACTTTCAGGATTATAGAGTTTACTAATAGAAAACTTTAGAAGCAAGAAAGTTTGCCATGTTTTCGTTCAAGGGTAAATGAAAGGATTGTACTTAGTTCTAAATAAATTATACTTATTTCTAATAGACAAATATGTTTTAATTCTCAGGAATTTTTAGCATCTCTAGAACTTAAAAATTTATTAAATAGTAAAGAGTCTTAGGAATACCCAAACAGTTAACACTTACCAGTAATTTCATCCCATTGTTCTGTAACTGGGTCCGTCCTTATCTGGAAACAGGTTAGAGAGGGATTGTCTGCAGATCCAGTCCTGTGAGGTCCTCCTACCACTTGGAATGCTTTCACAGGGGAACTCTAACTGCAAAATATTAATCCTTTAGAAGATTTGTAGAGTTATCCAGCTTGTTGCCACTCTGTAGACATAAGCCATACATTTATATCTGTATCCTCACTTACACAGTTCTGTAGATTTTATACAATTCTGAGAGAAGTAGAAAAAATTGACACTGACTTCAAATTGAGATCTTGCTTGAAAGTCAAACAATTTCACTGTGCATTGGGGAAAATAAATTTCAGGAATATGTACAGATACAACCTCACTGGAATGACAAGGACTATATTGTATCTCATCATCTTAGAATTTTAAGTTCTTCTTTATGCCAAGCTTCTTTTTAAACCTCCTGTGTATATGGAAACTAGGAAGCTCATCAGAACTGGCAGTAATGTTGTCTTCATGCTTTGCCCCCCCTCCCCCCTTAATTAAGTATTTCTTCTCTTAAAAAAACAGATATAATTTTGATTCGTCTTTATTGTTATTATCATTATTTTAATGTCACCCCTACTAATTGCAATGTAATTATTAAGTTACTTGGACTTCATGAAGTGCCATCCTCAGTTGTTTTGAATTACAATGACCTTGGATACAAAAGTATTTATTAAATACATTTCAGTATAGTCAAGACTTTCACTATTCACCTTCTGTTTCTTTGGTGGACTTGTAGTTGTCTAGTATTGCTTTTAAGAGTCACAGTCATATCAAGGAATAGGAAGAACTTCTTGAATAGATGGAACATCCTTACAGAAATTGGAACAGATGAAATGAAAAACAGTTTTGCCCAGCAGAACTTGCAATCATATTATACACTCTTTCCTTCCCTGTACTCACAGAAATACCATCTATCACTACACTATCACATAGACAGTAAAGTCTTTCAAGAATAATCCAAGTTTTCTGTCGAGTTACCTTTTCAGAAAAGTACTGCAGTATCTTCAGTATGCCACTTCTGTGGAATTTCATGCTAAGGCATGCTTAAACTAGTAACAATCAACCAGTATTTACTGCTAAAAAAACGTCTCATTTGTAAGCCATGTCTTATCCTTTAAATTAAAACTGAATAAGAGCACTAACCATGGAGTGTTGGAATGTGTTACATATATCATAACAAAGCAACAGATGAGGTCATGACAGTAAAAGGCTTTTGATACAAGAACTTATAATTATCTTTTAACTTTTTCTTCACTTACATAGGTTTCTGTAAGTAGTTTACAATCAAAACAATAGCAGTGCACTGTTTATCAGTTGAAAATTCTCATATAGACATGAGAATATAGACACATCTTTTTTAAAATGTATCTAGTATTTGAGTTTATAGGAAAGTTATTAATAGAAAATTCAATGAAAATAAGATTATATCATAAACTGCTTAAAATGCATTTACCATTATATTTACAGCTATAGAAGTAGTTTTATAGATTTATGTTTTTAAGACAGCATTCATTATGCTACATTATGGTACATCAATGTTGAAACTAAAGCAGTATCAGCATGCAATTAATGTAAATATATTTGCTTTGTTTGTAGGAAACTATTGACACATCCCACTTAAACCTGTACATTTTAGGTATCAGCCAAGCTTATGACAAAATTCTTAAAACAGCCATAAGACAACAAAGGCCGTGAACCAGTCAAAGAGTCCAATCTGCAGTGTAGTTAAATAATATTGAAAGTAACACCAGTGTAACAGAGCTGTCTAAAATCACTGTTGTAAGCAGATGTATTAGAGTTTTAGCAGATATGGAATAGAATCCAAACAGAAACACCAATTTATCAGATACTGACAACACTGAGTCTGCAGAAAATGCTACAAGGGTGGGCAGCCAAGGCTCAAAATGATAGAAAATAAGAAGCAGAGGAAAGCATTGAGGGAAAGGAGAGAAAAAGAGAAAACATTCTTTGTGTTGGAATACGGTCCAATTAAATACTAGTCAGTTCAGAAAAGCATTAGGAAAGAACCCTTAACAGAGACAAACAGGAGAAAAAGAAAATTTTTTTTTCTGTCTCCAAGAAGATATCTCCCTTCCAGGATAATACGTGTTAATAAAGGAAACTACATTTCCATTCAAGCTGTATTTGGTTTGGTTTTGCTTTGTTTTGTATCCATTTCATGTACATGCTAGCATAAATTTGGAATATTTAACTGGAGATTTAATCTCTGAGAAAAAGATGACTGTTCAGGAATTTATAATATGTTAGATTTTGACAGTTGGTCTGCAAGGATATCCAGCTGGCAGGAATTTGAAACTCCTTATTGTTCAGCATTATATTATCTTTATTATTAAGATGTCCTATACAAAGCAAAGCAGTGCTACAACACCTTGAGACCCCTCCACTGAACTGGTCTGTCTTCTCTTTATACTTTTTTACCAGCATCAATTATATATGCATATTTTTATGTAAAATATTGTATGGAGAAATTTAATTTCAATACATTTAGCTATTTTAAGAAAAAACACACTTTTTGATCAGGTCTACAAGAAACCATTTCTCCCATACTGTATGGCAAGTATATACTAATATTTAGAAGATCAAGATTAAAGATACTGCATTACATAAAGGAGAGTGCTCTAAGATGGAAAACTTTCTTGAATCAGCTAATTGTATTCAAGCACTTCTCTCTGGTGAATCAGGACTTTTTCAGAACTAAACAGAGTTTTTACTATTTTTTACAATAAACTATTTAGCATTTTTCTGTATCTTTGAAAACATGCACATTTCTGTTTAGAAAAATATGTTCATTTGTGCATGGAAGAGTGTTGCAGAAAAGATTTGCTGCCTTTTTCTTATATTTAGTTTTTAATGACAGAGTAGTATAATGCCACAGAGACAGATAGAGTTCTTTTCTGTTTCTGAATTTAAAGTACTACCAGTATCTGAGTGATACCTCCAGAGTGTGGGAGGCCTCATGCCATTGTGAAGTAGCAATTAAATGCTATAATCAGAAACTGAAGTGATCAGAACACAGCAAAGACTGTCCTTGTTCCCTTAGGCCTTGGCTATGGTGGCATTGAAGAAGGAGTTCCCCTTTTTAAATTGCCTCTCACAATACCTGCCTAGAACTGAATAGATTCTATCTAAAATGGAAGAAAATTTAAGAAAAGGAAAAAGCCAGACATCACTGATGTAGGCAGTAGATAGACTAAATAATACTTCTCTGAGTGTAAATGAAGACCGAGCAATCAGTGCATCAGACTGAAGAAACTGAATGAGATGTCCGAGGGCTAGTGAAAGACCTGACTAAGCCAGGCTACAGCCAAGGACTCTGCAAAAGAAGTTTCTCTATTCTTGTGTTTGATGGATGAAAAAGAGAAGCAAGAGAAAAGGCTATTATGGAGAAAAACAGTTAGTGATGAGCATTTGTGCACATATCATTGACTGCACTGCAGGTGTTTCTGAAAAGCAGACGCCTACTCATAGTCTATGTTTATGAGACACATAGATCTAAATTATGCAGCATTCATTCCAAACCCATTAGGGGTAGAACAAGCCTGCAAGTCATATTAATAATCCAAGTCAATGTTTATATAATTTTACATCAATTGTCTGGAGTCTTCACTTAAAAAGGGCAAAATGAGAATCTATAATTACAGAAAAATGGGTAATGAAATAATCAGGTTCTGGCCAATCAAATCTACAAGGAAAGTAAATAAAAACAGAATTAAAGCAATTTCCTTCCTGACCAATGGCAGGGATTTTACTGAGGCTTGCAAAGAAAGTGGATGCCATATTAAACAATGAGGCTCAAAATGGGTAAAAATCTTATGAAAGTTGTTTTATTATGGATTTGGAAAAGAAAGTGACAACCTTTCAATCACCTTACTGCAGGTGAATTCTTGAACTACTCTACAAAGCCAACATAGGTAAATGGCACAACAGATCTGAACAAAGAAGTATGAGATGCGCAGGTGATGTTATAAAAAAAAAAGTCAGACAGAAGCATAAGGTTGAAAAAGGGAGGGAAGAAAACATCTACTTAAACAAAGCATGAGCTCTTCATAGATCATGAGTAGGTACCTTCATTCCCTGCAATTCAGACTTGAAAGTGATTTTGGCTAGTGGTTCAGTGCTGAAAAGAAAGAATTTAAAAATATAGAGGATAACTTATTAAAATTATCAGTATAGTCAGAGTGATTTTACATTTTAGTTTAGAAAAAAAAATGTTTAGAGTAAACCTTCATAGAGAACATAAGAAATGAAGTCAGTGCTACTAACTCCTGCTGGTTTGCACAGTTCTTTATATTACAAATATTCTAGTATACTGAGTAAAGGGTATGTGTGAAGCCAACATATCTTTTCCTTTCCTTAACCACTCTTTTCACTAGACTCTCCTTCCTTGAAGACCAAACAGGTAGCCGGTCAGGTTAATGAAATCAACGTCAGTATTGAGAGCTCTGTGTTAGATATTTTCTCCTTTCTGAAGGATTTAAGAAAGATTTTAACAGTTCCCTCTGAGACATTCCTCTGAATGTTCTTAAGGAAGAAGTCTTTTAAAAATCCTGCCTAGTCTAGTCTCTGAAACATTAGGCCAATATTTCATGTAAATAAATACTTGTAGGTTTTTATTCCTAAATTACACCTTTTCAGTTCAAAAGGGTTTGATTGTTTTTCTAATAACAGCCTCTTATTTATCGTGAAGAAATATGACACAAAACTGGAACATCATCTTCATCTAAGGAAGTCTAGAAACTGGGAAGCCCCAATAAAAAATATTGATCTTTCTGCTTTGGAAATTAAATTACCTTCATGACATCCGGGTGAATTTGGATATTTCAGAAATAAACAACAGATAGCACAAAAAAAAAAAAAACACGCAAAAAAAACCCCAAAAAAACCCACATAAATTTAATTCCAGTGGAAAAAAGCACAACAAAAATTTAGTGTGGAAGACACGCTTGTAAGACTTTTAATTTATTTCTTGGAAAGAAAGAGGAATTGAACTTTTACTAGTTAAGTACTCTTTGCACTGTAAAACACGTGAATATCCTCTCTTCAACCTCGACACTTGCAGAATGGGCAAAACATTTGAAAAATCAAGAATGCAGACTAATGGAAACAAAATCAGGTACATTTCATACCTGTAAACTCAAAAAATAATGAAAGCTAGCAGAAGAGGACTTTTTTAGAAATTTGGCATAAACACAGAATATATACATTTGTGAAGTGACAGATGATAAATTGACTAAGGTTTTTACAGTTCAATAGATACTTTATTGTGCATCTGCTCTTTTCCTTTAATCTGCTTTGTACTTCCTGAAACTGTAATATTGAAACCAGTGCCCTTGTAATTAATTATTGAGTTGAATGCCAGGAGCTCTTGCAATTTAACCTCAAGGTTAGTGAGGAACTAATATATCATTTATTTTGACTAGCTTCTTTGTATCATCTTCCACTAATAGGACCCAAGAGATAACTATAAGCATAGTCATATCAACAAAACATTCTGCATGCTGCATAAACATGCTACCACCTGATCATTCTTATGAATATATCCAGAGGGGCTTCATAGCTGTTGAAAAATAAGTTTTTTAGATAAAAGTGCAACTTAACACAGTTCAATGGCAAGTTTACCCTATTACTTACTACATGGAGGAAAAATACAGAGGGATAATCAGGTTAGAATTGGTTAGGAATGATTTACACATGGACTGAGGATGCAAAAAACTGAGACTCTTCTGTTGAGTCACAAGGTTGAGAATGAACACGCTTGCTTTCTAAACTTCTTCTAAGAGGGGAGTCAAGGTGCTTTTCCCAGATTCAATCAATAGTTTATGGCTACAGGGTTCAGAGGGTAAGGATTTATTATCTTTAGAGCTAAAGCATTACATGTGTATTCCTGATTTTCCGTGTCGCTTAGCTAAAATTTCAAAGTTTCATCATGCTTCCCCAATTCACATACCTTCCATTTGAGCATCTGGTGTTAGTTTGCTCCAAAGTTCAAATCCAAGGTTTCTCAAAGCAGACTTTCAGACATTAGATTTTATAAAATAAATAATTTAATATGAGTGGTACAGCGACATGATCAGCACTAGAGATGGAGCAAATAGAAACCAAAAATCACAAAGAAATCCGTGTGTTATTTTACTCTTACAGACTATTTATCTAACCTTTACATGATGGTTTGGTTCACTAGTAGTGGGGTCTCTGTGTTACTTATTCTTTACCTGTCTTTCAGACAAGTTGTTACTTTGTCTAGGTGCACCTGTTGTTGATGGTCTATATCCTTGAAGCCTCTGACTATTCCAATTTATTTTGGTTCTAGAGGCCCGGTTTTGACTAAATAGGTACAGGTTTATGGCAAGCTTAGGTAGAAATTCACAGCTCATGGCCTAACACTTCAGAAAATCTAGGTACTCATGCTAAGCAAACAGCGTGCTAAAGCACATAATATTATAACATGAAGGGATTAATTCTATTTAATATTTTACTTATTTGATCTAAACAAATAGTCACTGCTGAAGAGGAGAGTTCCCTCGTGTTTAGTTACCATACAGAGAGGATTCATATGGGCCTCACAAGCAATCTGTTGTTGGAAAAATTTCTTGTTGCTTTGAGGAGCATGTTTGGAGGCATCCCAGCACAATGGGAGGTCATCACCATGCAGCCACATCACCTAACAGAGGAAGCTTAGAAGAGGTTCACTTAGGCTGTCATATTTATGGGATAAAAATGTTTGGTTGTAGTCAAGTTGCATACAATAGGAAAAGTATGCACGAGGCTCCTTGCACTCACAGCTTCTCAGTGTTCACTGTGTCACTGTGCTCCTTGTGAGTTTCCTAGAGTTCTTGGCCCGGCCATGGCTCAGCCCTTTGCACCCTTTGGAACCTGCACCAAACTGCCACTGATTTGATTGATAAGGGTTGAATGCATCTGTCACAGAGGCCTAGCAACATTTTTCAGAGATACTCACAAGAATGAGTTAGGGGGAAGGCAACTCTCCCTAAGACAGTGTCTCTCATGGTGTCCTCACGTGAAGATGCTTGACAAAACCAGAGCTATAATTGTTTTGGAGATTCATGTAAAGTTTCAGCAGGTTTAATGGAATGTATGAGAAAGAACAGCTTAGATGCTCCACAAAAGGTAATTTGTAAACTTACAATAAGATTTGCTTTTGCAATTCAGAAAGATGAATTTTACAAAAAGCACAAGTTAATCAAATAGACTATACAAAAAAATGTCAGAACATAGAGGCATACAGTGACCTTGATAGATTCCTCCCCAGGTTCTGCTAGGTCATCTTCAAGTTGATGTCAGTGAAACTTTAAAAGTAAGTTATATTTTACGTTTATGAGAGATAGAATCATAAGATTTTATTTACTTATTTTTTTAATTATTTTTGAGGGGAGAGTGTAGGGAATAATTAAAGTAAAGGGACTTCAGCATATAGTAATGCTGCTAACTCTTTCCCATGGGAAAAAAAGAATAATTCTCCTTTAGGTCAATGAGCCCAAATTCTTAAGTAAAGCATACCATTAGGCTTATCTTATGATATCTTTCTTTTTTCCCCTTAATAGAAAATAGTGAGTGGACAGCTGGTGGAGTTAGAGGATTCAGATAAATGCTTCCCTGGTTGCAACTTGTCTACAACAGAAGAACATGACATAAAAAATAAATATATGTATGTATAACTACTTCTGTGAAGTCTAGCATACTTTTCAGAATTTATTTTTCTTCAAAATAAAATTGAAGCTTGAAACATAGTTTTACAGCATATGATTTTAAAAAGTATTTGATGAACTTTTTTTAAATTAAGAAATGTGAATCTTTATGCTTTTGGGAGTACTTTTTGTAAATTGATATCAGAAGGAATGTATTGGTAAGGTAACATTATTCAAGCCAATGGTCTTTAGTTTTCATGAATTTAGGTTGATTGTTGACTCATCAAAGTGGGCCAGTCCCATTAGAACTACATGAAAGACGGTGGAATTAGAGTTACTGCTAAATTACCTTGAGAGTTATTTGTTCTCTATTCTTATGTGAACTGTTAAGTATCTCTTCTCTCAATTGCTTTTGTGAGGATCTCACAGTATAAGTACTCAAGAGATTCCTTAGAAATAGTAGATAAGCTACAACTTTGAGAAAACAAAGGATAAGTCTAAACATAAAAACAAAAAATGTTATTCCTGATTCAGTATTACATATGCTGTATCAAAGGTGTATGGATGCATCAAGAAATGCAAGGTGGTTAATACCAAAAGCACAAATCAAAGTTGTAAGTTCAGTCACTGGAAAATTATTTTACTGTTTGGTTTGTATCCCAGAACTCAGACTGAAATGAGTACAAATGGATATAAAATATATTGAATATATGGGTATATATTTTTTATTTCATATTTAACAAAGAAAATCTATTCAGGTGGTGAAGCAATGAATTTAGCATGACAACTTATGCAGAACAGAATCACATTATTTCTTCATTACCAGCTATAATATTGATTTGGTATAATTCTGAAAAATCCTTTGGTCATGTTTCTTGTAAATCTGTATATATCTTTAGATAAAGACTGTCTTTCATTTATTTTCAATAATTTATTCCCTTCTGTCACCAAAACATTGAAGCCACCCTTTTAGTACAATGCAAAAGAAAAAACAAAAACCAAAACCAAACCAACTTTATTTGAGGTCACTTTTCGTTCTTTTTTAAACATTTTAATTTTTCAAAATCCATGGAAATCATTTCACTACTAGATAAAACAAGTGGGTTTTTTTCTTAATCAGTTTATGTTACTTTTTGTTTCATCCCAAGTTTATGGAAAAAAAAAATCCTTTTAAGTATTGCTGGAAACATTTTGTTGTTGTTCTCAGACCCTCCTGTGAACAGAAAAATCCATTATTTTCTCAGCACTTCTCTTCAGCTTTGTTTTTTTTTTGCACAAGTATTTGTATCGGCTACCAAGAGGAGACCACAGGAGGGCAGGAAGTCAGGATCCTTTTCAACTTGCTGTTATAGTAGCTTAAAATCAGCTGCCACTGCTTTAGGCTCAAGTTCTTGAAACAAAGTCACGTCTGATGTGTTGGAGAATTAAGAAAGCTGATAACCTTCCTAGCTAATTGCACTAGTTAAGGCTCTCCCACTTACTTTTTTGTTGTTACACACCAACCAAAACTTTCTTATTCTCTTGGAAGTCAGCATTTCATTGGTTGTTTCGAGTATTGACACATAAAATTGAAAAGAAACTAAAAGATGCACCCATAACAGCATTTAAAACAATTTGTCCCTCACTACCTTGTTTCATATCTGATTAGGTTTCTCAGGGATCTAATGATATAAAGGATCTACCAGGAAGGAAGGAAAGAGAAGATAATTTATGTTGTACAGTCTTCAGGCACAGATTTTGAGAGAAAAATAAATTTAGATGGAAAAGAGGCAAAAGCAACGTTATGGAATTAGGTGAAGTATTGTTACACAATGCTAAAAAACTCCACTGTGGAAGCTAATTCTGCAGGTTCAAGTACTCTGAGAGACAGAAAGAGAATCCCTGTAAGTATAAGTACAGCATATTCATTCAGCTATATCTTGGGGTAACACAGCCTCCTTTTTTTATCAAATTTTGAGTTAATTATGCCAAAGTTGCTGCCTAAATACCATGAAAGTAAAGCACATAGAAGTATAACCCACATACTAATCATCAATTACTCTGATATTTTAATGGCTTAATTTAAAATTCTGGCTGCAGTGGGTCTAAATTATTTGTGGCTGCTAAACTTTTATCATCATCTTTTTCTACCAGGCATCTTTAATTTGATAGCACATAGTTTATAGATGATTTTTCTTGGTTCATTAAAGTTCTGAAGGCAGAATGTTTTAACAGTCACTACAGATTCAGGACCACAAGGTAAAATACACTGGTTTGTGGTGAATTTTATGGGCTGTCTTTGTGTTTCAATGCTCTTATTATCCACGCAGGACTAGAGTAAGCTGCTATTAATATGATAGAAGATACAATAATCACTCCTTCATTTTTCACGTATAAAACAGAAGCAGACTGAAATAATTTTACATACTAATATACAAAAAGATATGACTTATAATTAGATTATTTTTTATTTACCTGCATTTTTAAAAAAAAAAAAAATAAGCAAATTGACTCCACTCTCACCCATTTATAAACTCATCTGACGCCACTCAGGAAAAAATAAACATGACCAATGGCCAGTGACAATTTTGCAATAGTGATAACTTTTTTAGTGATAGTGATTACTTTAGACTGAACACCTGTATTCTTGGAGATTCTATCCAAAAGGTGCAAGCATTCTATGGAGGCTGCATATAATTGCTGTTAATAAGAAGAATGCCAAATGCAAAATTTAAAACTGTATTTTAAAGTATGTGAATTATTCGAAGACTTAAAATACACAGTGACTTACTAGCCAAAAATGAGTTTATAGCATGATGCAGTGGCTGAAAAGAAAATTGGTTCATGAAACTGTAAATTCAAATACGGAGGTACAACTGAGACAGCACACCCACCTGTGGCACCAGTTTCTAAAACAGTAGTGAAACAACTGAGATGTACCTTCAGAATAATGTACTACCTCTACAATTTGACTCGTGATAAAAATCTAAGGAGGTTGAACTAGAACCTAATGTACTACTCTGCAGTGGCAACACTAAATAGGTTGCTTTCTTGCTCATTCAGCACTCCAGCACAATTTTTTCATTAGACAACTGTTTTTGACAAGAAGTTACAAATTCCACCTAGGGTATTTCACATGCACACCACAAATTATACACCCTTTTTTATCATACAGCTGACTGTGACGTTTTTTTTACTATAATCAGTATGATCAACAAAAATGAGAAGGCTAAATTAGTAATAAAAAGTTTATATCATTATAATCAATTTTACATGCAAATCTTCAGCCTTGTAAGGAGATACATAGAATGCAGTCAAAAAGCTTCATAAAACTATGACTTATGTATTCCAAGTAGCTAAGCATTTTTATTTTTTTTTAAGAAATGTGTGTTTTAATCCCCAAAGGAGGTCAAACACAACTGGATGGCAAAGAAAATATGAAGCTTTTTTTTTTTTCTATTATGAGGTTTGTTAACCACTGAAATTTTTTACTCAGGACACACTGAAGGATTTACACCAATAAACATTTAAAATATGGATCAGATATTGTATGAAAATCAAGGGCATGATGCTGTAATTCATTGGTGTACATCTATGACTGGCTTGTGTTATGCAGTAGACATGCATCATTTTCCTTTTTGACCTTAAAATTTGTGAATCTATCAAAATGTAATTATGGATACAGTTGTAAAATAACAGTTATCAGCTATTTGGCCACAAAAGTTTACATCATTTCCCGAGAAATCAGTGAGAGCCAGGATTTATACAGAACAAACAATGTAAGAATGTTATCATAGAAGACAATAGCTGGTTTGAAAGAGGGATGCTGTGAGTACAGGACAAAGTGTATGGATAGTAAAATAATCTGCCAGGAGTGAAACTGAGTAGTGATTAATCAAGGGCACTCACCACGCTATTTCTCACATTGTAATCTTGATTTGTTCCATTTATGGAAGAGAGTGAAAGCACCTATCTGGTCATGTTACTCACAGTATTATTAGCTATCAAACTACACAAATCAAAATTAAAGAGAAGAGGAGCATAAAGAAAAAAGATTTTTCTTCCTAGTCCTGCACATTTTTCTTCTCTTGGTGAACATACAGACTCGTAGAATGGCTTGGGTTGGAAGTGACCATAAAGATCATCTAACGTCAACCTTACTGCTGCGGGCAGGGACACCTGCCACTAGGTCAGGTTGCTCAAAACCTCATCCAGTCTGGCCTTGAACACCTCCAAGGACGGGGCTTCCATGACTTCTTTGGAAAATGTGTTCCAGTGCCTCGCCACCCACACTGCAAAAAAAATCCATCCTAATACCTAATCTAAATCTTTCCTTTTTCAGCTTAAAATCTCTTGTCCTATCACTATACTCACTGATAAAAAAGCCCTCCTTATCTTTCCTGTAGACCTTCTTTAAGTGGTGGAAGGCTGCCAGAAGGTCTCCCCATAGCCTTCACTTCTCTAGGCTGAACAAGCCCAACTGTCTCAGCCTGTACTCATATGCGAGGTGCTCCAGCACTCTGATCATCTTCATGGCCTCCTCTGGACTCACTCTAACAGATTCATGTCCTTCATGTGCTGAGGACTCCAGAACTGAATGCAGTTCTCCAGGTGAAGTTTCACAAGAGCAGAGTAGGGTGGGATACAATAATTGATTTAGTCTCATCTCACTAAGAAATACCAAGAGTATAAATCCGGCATCTAGAATACTCTACTTTGAGGACTGTAACTCCATATACAGGATGGGTTTATGAGTTTGTATCTCTCTCTCCTCCACAAGCAGTGATACCTCCTTGGTAAGATTTGTAACTCCAACCATGGCAGATGTTACTAAGGAAATTATAGTTAATTATAAGCACTTAATTTGTAGTTTTAGCCTGATTTTGCAGTGAGTGAATTTATCACTGGCGATCTCAAACTTGTTATACCTGTCACTTCAATAAATTGTTTTACTGATTCAGCTTTCCGAATCTGATCAGTGAATAATGGGCTCTGACATGCAAACACTGGTCCTATCAACCTCATGAGACTGCTCAGTGAGAGTCCTCTGCAGACACTGACAGGCCTGGTTGAGCAAGTCAAATTTGTGAAACTGTTCAGTGAAAGTCCTTCTTCAGATGCTGACAGGCAAGTTAACTCTGATGGGTAGACTTCCTTTTCTTTGCCAGACATCATACTCTTAACGCTTTTTACTCAACAACACCTATATAGCAGACTGCCATGAAATGACCCCAGGACAGATTTAAAGAAGGCAACACAGGTTCCATATAGTTTTGCTATGATCTTGGATTAATTTAACCTTATCAACAGGAAGCAGCATATATTTCCCTTAAACACATTTCTGTCTGTCACCTCACTTTGGAAACTGGTGAAAGAAAGCACAGAGAGACTATTAAAGGACAGAACTGATACAGTGGAATCATTAATCCACCTTTCTACAGCTAATTTCCTAAACTTTTCTTTGTCAATTAGTCACCAGGTTCAATATTTATGTATTTT
This sequence comes from Phaenicophaeus curvirostris, assembly GCF_032191515.1. Lineage (NCBI taxonomy): Eukaryota > Metazoa > Chordata > Aves > Cuculiformes > Cuculidae > Phaenicophaeus > Phaenicophaeus curvirostris. The sequence goes on along the minus strand of NC_091394.1, from coordinate 81,515,528 downwards.
TGTTTGATAGCCTTAATTTTCAGAAATTCTGAGTCTGTTAAACCCCATTAAAGCTAACAATGGCAGCTTTAGAGCCAATAACTTTAGAAATTGTTCAAGAACTGTTGTATCCACCTGCTCCATGGAAAATTACTCCATTACATAGGATATCCACTTCAAAAGAATTGCATCAAGAGATGACTGATAATATCTTGCAAAATTCTTTAGAAAGCTCAGAACTTGGTAGCATTTATGGCCAACATTTTCAATTTAGTAAGCAGAAGACACACAGAAATACATGTTCTAATCGCAAAATTAAATTGGTAGTTTCTAATGGAATCTCTTCTTAGTGTAAAATCCTAGTCAGTCCATCAAAAATTCTATGGTCTCACTGGCTAGAGAGCTAATTTGGTCTCTTTAAGTCCTTTTAGTCTTTCTATAAAGCATAAGAGTAAAATTTAACATGCTAAATTAAACTAATGAGCAAATTATTAAGTCCTAAACTCAGAAACAAGTAGTGCAGAAAGGTGTTTCAGCAATTTAATGACATGAATTCAGCTTATTTAATGAAAAAATAAAATTAAGAGAGTTTAATCACCTTTAAATCTTATTAAACCAGGTATATTGTTATTACAATATATCAAATATATAAAGCAAATATTATTATTGCTCTAATTTGATTAGAATATTACTTAATATGCGAGTGTTTTATTAAACAGTCATACTAATAACACACACTTCAATCTTCCTATAAATATGTTTGACAGTAGGAGAAAAAGCCAGTGTATTTCTGCTCCCATTGTTATTTTATTCTGTAGACTTATGCTTTTCCTAAAAAAAAGTAATTTACTCTTTACTTGAGTGCTTTTTCTTATTACAGTTTTATATCTGCAGTACCTCTGGGAGGAAAAACAAACCTTGATTACAAGGAAAAAGCTGCAGGTCAAAAGACAGCATCACCAACATGCTCAGCATGTAAATAAGCATTTCTGGAAAAGCTTTATTAATTCTGGCAGTCAGTCATTAAGAACAGAGCTGTACAATGCTCAAGATAACCATATGCCTTATTTTTCTGTGAAGGGAACATAATGTCATAGGCTTCTTCTTTCCAATTTTATGTGGATTTTTGTTCCACTTTTGTGGAAATGAATGCATTTACAGCATCACATTGGGCATCTCCTAACGCCAGATCTCGTTCATAAAAACATCCCAGGAGATCTGTCTCTTCCTTTATCCTTTCTGTCCATAACCATTTTGGTAAATACCACTCTCATGAACTTTCCCTTTCTAGCAAAATCTAGGCTTTCTCCAGATCCTCTGAACACTGTCCCATTTGTTCCTCTCCCAGCTAGAATTGGACTCGTAAGTACTATGAAACATGTAATTCTCACATCTGAAATATATACCATTATGGCTTTTGTGTCTGTTTACACTGAAAAATTCAAGCATTTGCTTTTCCATTTCACTTTTTTTTAATGTATTCAAATGTGTACAGATATTTAAATATGAATACATTGAATATATGTATACATCTTTTGAGGAATAAACTGCATTAAGCTGTCCAATGTTGTAGATATGGTGGGCTGGATATTTTTTTGATTTTTCTCCTTATGTAGCCAATAATATCTGTGTGCAGTGACTATAAACGGGGGAAAATGACTACTTTTCTTATTTAATGAGGTTTTGCATCCTCTTTGCTCTCATATAAATAAATAAGGCAGATCAAAAAAATAATAGGACATATGATACAGAACCTAACATACAGCTCTGTTAGCAATGGAAGAGGGTGACATACACAAAACTGAGATGTGGAAAATGGAAGGAAGCCATGTCCCAGTATAATATGGGAAGTAGTTCCACAGCAACTGTCATGAAAATCTACTAGACCTGTTTCTGAATGGCCGAATTTTTTTGATCCATCATTTTATAGTATTCTGCTCTTAAAATGTCACATTTTATTACTCTCTAACTTGCTTATTCATTTAGACTGATGTGGAGTGCCTACGGGGCTCACCTGTGGCCTGAATAACAACAGATGTTAAGACGGAAATGTGAATATACACAGTATGTGTCAATGGGACTCCCTAAACTCTTTGGTAGTGTGCTGTTTGAGAGGGTGTTTGCCTAAATCTCATAAGGTTATAAAAGATAATGACCATAAATCAAATTAAACAGTAGCCAAGTTATCACAAAGGAACATTTGAAACATGATTCAGGTTGAAAAGATATAAAAGAATCATGAATATTTTTAACAGTGCGGAGAGAACTTGGAACAGCGTTTTCTGCTCCCCAACTGCATTGTGACCTGTCAATTTGTGTGAAGTACCTGCCTTCAGGTGCAAAAGCACCAAGATGGGGTGCAGTACACAGAAACTATGAAATCATGGGCTGCTTTCTCACTGGCCTGCGGATCAATGAGGTGTTGGGAGATGCACTGATTTGTCCAAAACTGGAGCACTCACGGAAAGGGTTAGCATGTAGGCAAGTCTGCACCCAGGAGAGTGGATTCACTTGTAACTCTGAACATGTGTGTATGTAGCAAAAGCATTTCAGGACTGGAAATACAAGGGTGTTGAGAAATTTGTGAGTATATATTAACATTTCAGAAGAGCTTAGTGATGTTTCTGTTGAATTGCAGATATTGATCTAGAAACTACGGTTCACCGATTTCTGATTAATTATGTGTTTCTAGTAAATCAATAAGCCACTTAGTCTTCGTTTAGTTTAAAATATCTGAATTAAGCAATAATGAGGAAACAATAGACTTTGCCAATTCCAGATAACTTAGACTAGCCAAATGGAACACATCAGACTCCCAGACTGTTAGACACTCACCCCTTTGTTATGGGTAAAAAGGGATATGTGCTGTACATAAGGAGAAAGGAACTGGTATTAGTTCAGCTACTACTTTTGTATTATAATAGAGATATAACAAACGTTTTTAGTTCAGTTATACTGCTAAGGCTCATTGTTTATATTAATACAGAAATTTCTCAGTAATATCATATAGGAAAACTCCAGAATATCTATCCTTTTTCTGTGGTGTTATATTCACCCTTCTAAAATCGCCCCGTGCCTTCAGATCAACAGTACCAATCTGTCTCAAGAACCGGGACCACCAGGTCATTATTTATACAAGCTAGCACCAGCTCAGATGCAGGCAACTGCAGCAAGTGGTGAGCCCTGTCCAGGCTGCAGAGTGCAATACTATGGCTCTTTAGAGGTAATGGCAGGTATCATATTAATGGGACCACCACAGAAAGGAGGAAATGGATCAGCTTTTTCATTGATTTCTATTTTTCTTTAGTAAAATGGTGTGATTTGGTGAAGATGATAGTCTTTATCTAATTTTATTGTGCTTTTCTGGTAAACATCACGGAAAAATTTACCTTATCCCAAATTATATTTAAAATGCATGAAGCTTCTCAGAAAGAGTGGAAAGCAATCCCTTTGGAAGTTTCCTTTCAAACAGGGCACTGAATCATAAGAATGAGTAACAGTGCAAGAGTAGGAATATTTACAATCACTTTCTTGGCTTCTTGTGAAATTTTAAAGTAAGAAATTTCACCCTAAAATTAAAAACATTTTTTTTAATATACAATTGGATGAATTATAACAGAAAATTTCAATTTCAATGAATCAGTGTTTTATGATGAAAACCAACAATTTCAATGCTTTTCAATGCAATTGCTTGTTAAGTGTAGTAAAACTTTTCATTAACAGGGAACCATTATGAGGACACATGCTAATAGAACAAGTGCCAAACTTAGATCTCAGTATGAAGTGCTAAAAATAAGGTTTATCACCTCTTCCATTTGTTCAATTCCTGTTCACTTGCCCCCAAAATGGAGAAAAGACAACCAAACAGCAAGTGATTATGAATGAGTGCCAGTTGTAAGCACACAGAAATAAGAAAGATATATCACAGACCTTCCCAATAAATAATTGCACCATAGACTATTAATTCAAATTATTTGAAATGCGTTAGATTCCAGTTGAATTCATACTGTCATGAAGCCTTTACATGCTAAGCTAATATATTTAATAAAAAAAGTAAACATAATATAAAACACAAAAAGTAATTTCTCATTAGCTTATTCTTTTGCTTTGATGACATTTATGTATAGCAGAATATACTGAAAAAAAAAGTTAATTTTGATGTAGTTTTACCGTTCCCTGTACCTTTCCATATGAGCATCAACTCCCAAAATGAACATTTAAATACTACTAATGAAGTTCAGCCACACAAACTTTTTAACCCACTGCAGCTCATTTGAACCGACAAGGAAATTAAACCAATAGATATTTTAAAAAGAAATAACTATAATTTCCCTTTAAGCTAAAAGAAACATTTTTATTAATACCATGACTGAATCACAAGTGAGCATTAAATTTGAAATTTCTAGGTGAAGTTTATATCTCATTGGGATAAATCCTGATGTTCTATGTTAAATCTCTTGAATGAGGATCTGTTAAGTTATTTTCACAAGAATGTTGCTTTCAAAATGCCATAAAAATCAAACGTGGCTTAACAGAAAATGGAAAGAATAGTGCTGTTAATAACAGGTTTGATTCTTAAAAGGGAATGTGAAACCCTATAGATATGATTTATGCTCTTTTAATGTTAACAAATTGCAGACTATATTCCTTTATTCTCTCCACAGTGCCTGACGAACTCAACACAGAGAGCCTTGGAGTACTAACCTACCCATGTACAGGACTGAAAGTACCTTTCCTATGTTGACTCCACATAAAATAATGGGTCTTACTAGATTCATTGTCATCTTTTTTTGGCTTTACGTACTTTTCCTGCACAGCCTAATGCTGTGCTGGGGAACATAGAGTCCACTCAGGACTAACTCAGGATACCTGCTTCTGAAACCTTCACAATTTTTAAATAGGCGTGAGTTCTATCTGAATTTTAGCTTCCACAGAAGTTAAACAAACAAATCTACAAAAAAACCCCAATCTGCTAAAGCTTTCTGGAAAAGACTGATTAGAAGGCTAATCAGTGTGTTTGATGTGATCCCTGAATCACTCTTGTCAAAATCAAGATTATTTCCATGTTTCACAAATCAGCTCTTTCCTCCAAAGAGCAAACCAAAAGTTTTTTATGAAAAAGTTCTTAAGCATCCTGGAAATAATTCTGCATAAAAATATTAAGCTATTGCTGACAGCCATGGAATCCAGTTATCTTCTGGAACAGTAATCATAGCTGAGACATTCTTAATGCAAATAAAAAAAGTTTGAACTGCTGTGTTCCCGGAAATATTTTGGAAGATTGATTCAAGTTAAGAGAATGTGCTGAGGCAAACATCTTGGGTCTTAAAATAACAGCAAAACTCACTCTTCAGAACAGAGCATGCATTGAAAATCTACCTATACTGTTTTCACAGCATGACAGAAACTTCACTTGCTGAAAATCTCAGCATGTAAAGTTTCACAAATTATGTTGTTTGGTCAATTTAATTATTTGTTGATGTATATTTTAGCAATTATTTGTTCTTCTGTGTGTCAGCAGTATAAATCCCTCTGAGGAAGAAATGTAAGATTAAAAAATATGTAAGAATTCTTTACACAGCATCTCTTCAAACTCAATCTGCCATCTAAAGAAATCACTCAGGCAAAAAGAAGAACTCTTCATTAATATCACCTAGCTTGCTTAGAAAGAAATGCTAGTGGCTCTGATATTCTATGGATATCATTTTTCAAATGCATCCATCTGGAAAAAAAATCTCATATTGATGTTAATACAGTTTGTTATTCTGTTCTATTATTCATCATACTGTAAGGAAGGAGTCTAACACAATTCTCCCTTGGTAATGTTAGAAGAATAGATGTGATCCAGTGTCAGAAATTAAAATTAATTATGTCTTTCAAGCTTAGAAAAGTCAAATTAACATCTTAACAGTACTGACAATTGCATGTTTTCTACTGAACATGAGTTTTTCACCTTTTCCACAATGTATAATGCAGTGAAACATAAAGTTTTCTTATTCAAATGGTTCTTGGAAGGAAAATTTTATCAAAAATTCATTTTCAAGGAAACACTGTAGATGCAACGATAAGTACTCATAAAGTTCACAGAGCATTACTTCAAGGGCATCGCATATCTGAAACTGCAATAGTACAAAATTCCAGACATTGCAAATCTCTTTGGGTAGGTAGGTTTGTTCTGTCTTATAGGCATTGCTCTAGCACTGGAATACACAAGCTGACAAAGCATTTGTGCTCAGTTCAGTGTGTCTAAACAGCATATGGGAACACCATTCCTAAAATAAAGTTTAGATTGTCGATTGCCTCAACAATGTCCAGTTCTTCTGATCAGAAGGTTTAAACCTTAAATTATTTAAATTGAAATATCCAAGCACACAACTTCCAATTTCATAATGAGAAATAAAATACTCATAAGGCGTAAGTATTCCTATGACTATCACCATCACAATAAGGCACAAATAATAGGCTAATATCCAAATAAGGATTAAAAAATTTTAAACATGTTTTATACATATATTTTAAACATATTTTCTCCCTATCTGATTTTTCTGTCATATAACTGATTGTGAAGAAATATCACTGTAAACAGAGCTTTTAAGATTTAAATACCTGAGGGAAATTGCTGATTAATGCTGCTGTTTAAACTGAGGTTAATTAATTGTGATAAAGATTAATTGGTCTCTCCCCTTCTCTCTTTTTGAAAATAATTTCTGTGATGAGACCATGACACCTATTAATCCATATCAAAACTTCTAAATGTGGAAATAATGAAGAATAAATAGTGAATATATTTAATGAATATAATTCTGAGGAAAAAAATGAAATTAAATACTAAAATAAAGGCTAGTTCCACTTTACTTTATTATAATCTGTTGATTTATCCAGCGCTTCCACAAGGAAGTGTGTGTGGAACATGACAACTAGCCATAATATCATACAGATTTGTATGAGCTATAGTCCAGTCTTGCAAAGCAGTGTTTAAAATAGCCTTATCAATAGTGATACAATTTCAAAGGAATTGAAGGTACTGGGTATTTAAGGAAACATTTACTTATTTAATTGAAGGCCACCTGCCTGGATTCAGATGACTGAGACAAAGTTTATTATTATATTTCCCCCTCCACACACACTAAATAGAACAGCACTGGTACTGCAAGAGGTGAAGAAATATTGAGGACCTCTGCTTTTTCAGCACTGTTGGTGACTGGTTCACCTCTCCTGTTAAACAATGGGCCAATATTCTCCTTTTGTTTCTGCTTATTGTTAACACATCTGAAAAACCTCCTTTTTTTTTTTTAAGGTATTTGAAAGAAGATACAATTGTTTAAGTCAAAATTATTTAAACTAATGTACAAGCCAAGAGGCCATTGGCCTTCTTGGCCACCTGGGCACTCTGCTGGCTCATGTTCAGTCGCTGTCAACCAACACCCCCAGGTCCCTCTCCTCCAGGCAGCTTTCTAGACAGACTTCTCCTAGTCTGTAGCTCTGCATAGGGTTGTTGTGCCCCAAGTGCAGGACCCGGTACTTGGCCTTGTTAAACCTCATGCCATTGGACTCCGCCCAGCGGTCCAGCCTGTTCAGATCCCTTTGCAGAGCCTCCCTACCCTCCAGCAGATCAACACTTCCACCCAGCTATAGTGTCGTCTGCAAACTTGCTAAGGGTGCACTCAATGCCTTCATCCAGGTCATTCATAAGGACATTGAACAGGGCTAGAATTCTCTTCTCTGGCTACTGTTCACTAATTTTGAACACAATGCCTCTTCGCTTTTTTTCTTTTTCAGTGGCTCTGACAAGTGCTCTGATCAAAACTGTGCCAGTCTTAATTTGGTGAAGTATCCAAAAAGGGAACAGGAAGCTGTAGCCAAGATCATGGGAAAAAAAAATCTCTGTGTTCTATGAAATGACACATTATTTTCAGTCATTAAAAATAGCTACACTGCTTGTTGGGAATGTAAGGTTAATAAAAATGCATATATAACATAAAAGGCAAGAACTTTTTCCTTGTTATACTTTCCATACCAGATAGGACATTTTAACTGCCTGCCAGGAATATCACTTAACTGACTGCATGGCATCACAGCTAAATTACAAAACAGAGGAATATCATACATCTCTGCTTCCACAATGGCAGTAGCACTACAGTCCAACTGCATAGAAAGTATACCCTCCATATATCCAGATTTCCTGGTATCTTAATCATTCCAACTAAGGCATACATTTGAGTGCACCATTGCTCTTACTCTAAGCATGAAGTTAATTTTCTTTGAGAATCAGTCTGGATATGCAGACCAGGTGGGGAATAATTATGTCTATTCATAAACCGAAGTCAGTTCTAAGATAACTAGATCCAGTATATATTAAAGTATTACTCTGTAATGTAGGTGCTTCCTTTGTTCATTCTCTCTTATTTTAAAACATTAGGAGTTTAATTATAATTTTTTTCTTCCTGACATTGATAAATGAAAATTTGAAGTGCATAGTTTCATGGCTTTCAGAAAAATTGTACTAAAGAGGGGAGTGGAGTAATCTTTTACCTAGTCCATTGGACAGGCAACAGTTATATTTTGGTTCTGAACTAGTACGGGAGATGTGCAAAAAAAAATACCACATCCCTAAAAACTTTACATAGAATCATAAGAACAGTTAGGGCTGGAAGGGACCTTAAATATCATCTAGTTCAAACCCCCCTGACATAGGCAGGGACATCCCACTAGATCACACTGCCCAAGGACCCACCCATCCTGGCCTTGAACACCTCCAGGGATGGGGCATCCACAGCTTCCCTTGGCAATGTGTTCCAGTGTCTCACACTGTCATGGTGAAGAAATTCTTCCTAACGTCTAGTTTAAATCTGCCCCTCGTGCATGACATGCATGACATGAGGACATAGTGGGCTGCTAATAGTATCTTATTTCAAATGAACCATGCAAGCATCCAGATGATATGATTATCTGATCTGTGTTTAGGACAAAGCATCAAGCTGGGTAATAATATTATGTCTACTTACCTGGTCACAAATGCTATAATAAATTATATCTTGTCAGTGACAGTGCATACACTTATGGGAAATCAACCTGAAGTAATGACTATGTGGTATTTTACGTCCCTAAATGGTCTGTTTTACCTCAGAGTGCTGTATGTCGATGCTGAGTTAAGTGATTCCTGTATGGTACTAAACTCTTAGTATTCTATTTGTATATAAATCACTTCTTGATCCCCTAGCATAAAATGTAAGATGCTATCAGATGTGCAGACAGCTTTTTTCCTGGTAAATTTAATACTATTCAAGTGTTTGAGAATTCCCAGTCTAATATAAACTGACAAAATTAAAGACTCCTGAGGAAGTCTATGAAGAGAGTTTCAAATTAAAGTGGCAAAAACTGAGGAACCTGACTTTTTAATCCATTCACACATAATCTACGAGTTTACATATCATATACTTCACCTTTAAAAATACCTGTAAGATGGAATTGGTTCACTGGATAAAAAAGCAAAACTTGCCTTCCTGTCATCATAGTTTGTCCAATACATGGTTCACAGAATGAATGTTTATTGTAGGAAGACAGCTGTGAGAGTTACATAAACCAAGGTAAAAGACTCACCAGTACAGGGTCCATCTTTTATTCAGTGGGCTGATTGTCTCTAACAGAAGTTAAAGGCCTTGCTATTAATGGTCTCCAATTTTACATCCATACTCTTTCATGCAACCAACCCAATAACAGTGTCCTGCCCCAGGCTAGGAGGTGCTGAGCAGTAATGTCCACCTTGCCTGGAACTACCACCCTTTTTATCAAGTTGATGCATTCACACTTTACTGAAGAAACCCTCAAGTGGTGACTCTGCAGTCCTAAAGATATCAATGTTATCTTCTGTGCTTTCTTGTGCTGTTACTGAGTGGAATGACTTTCTTATGAAATGAATATAAGGGCATGAATTACATACTGTGCAACTCCTGTCAGCTTCTAAGAAGGCTTTAGGACAGAAAACCTTCTGCAAAAGCAGTAGAGGACTGTATAATGTACAAGAATGTTACTGTGTCTGTGCTGTTTAGTGGAAGATTTCCTCTGAGTGAGGTATCTCCAGGAAAAAAAACCAAACCAAATAGCCACTAGGTTTTCTTTTGAAAGGAAAGAGAACCAGATAGTAAATGAACATTTACCCAGAGAAGGCTAGCAGAAGCCTGGCAGCCAAGAGGCTAAATTATTTGGCAGAGGAGACGTACTTTTAGATATACCTAAACTGGAAAAACAATGACACTCCCCAAACATGCTCTTTAAAGTACCAGAGAAATAAGACAGTTTAGAACTGACATAATTCTGTTCTGAGTCAAGAAAGAAATCTATACTGCAGGCAGTGCTGCATGCTTCTCTGCTCAGTTAGAGACACATTTGAGACAGCTGTGGGAGTCATAGACACACTATATTTAGTTTCTCTGGTAATTAGTTATTGGGAGGAAATTCAGTTCTGTCCTCGCAAAGTCAGCGCAAGACTTACCATTGACTACCATTGTAACAGGATGAGTAGTACAGATGTGCAGCTGATCCTGCTACAGCTTGTACAATGCAACTAGCCCGTAATGAAGTGGCTTCAACAGAATTTGAACATGATTTTTAATGGCACATTACCCCTTTGATAATATCTTCTTACTTCCCAGTGGAAAAATAAAACTAGATTGTGGACTGAGTCTTCATCTTGGGAGAAGTTTCTATGAAATGATTCCTTACTTTCCTAATATAAGACATAATTCTAAAACACCTAAGGGCAGCCAAAGTCAAGTGAGGTGCTCTCATAGAAATATATTTGAACATTTTCTAAATATGAAAGTAATTTATATTCCAAAAAACAATCCAAGACTATATATAATAATTATTATTATAAAACCACAAGTCTGCTTATTCTTTCATTTATGAACCTAGATATATAATCTTATAAACAGAGATATACTATTAAGCACATATATATATATAAAATATATTATATAATTATATTTATATATGTATTTAGTTTTGAGCCGTGACTACTCTTTTTTACCTCAACACTAAGACTGTTCAAGGACTATTTATATTAACTCTGAGAAACACTATTGTTTGGCTATTTTAACTATTTTCTATTTCACCCAAATGCTGAAATAGATAATCTTCTATGAATCCGTTACGTCTTCCTGACTGCCCTTCATGGTCTTCTCATCTTGATGCTTTAGAGAAAATTGTCTAAAAAGAACTCAGTAGCAGGATTTTGAGACAAACTGCTGTTCTTGTGCACTGAATGTTGTCACTCAGAATGTCTAAAAAGAAGGGAAAAAATCCCAATAATTCTGTCAATTCCAAAATTGCCTTAAAGACACTTAATAGCTATCTTGATACAAAGTGGTGCATACAAACTGGAAAAGTCTTAGGAAGGAAATTTACTACTGTGAAAATCAATATTTAAAGACTAGCGTCACTATGCTATTGATCATTTAGAAGACATTCGCTCATTTTTTTATTTTGCGACATACCTCTTTACCTTTTCTACTGTCTGCCTGTGAAGGGGACATTTAACATGCAGGCCTTGCCTTTCCTACAGTATTGTTGAGAATGAATGAAAAGAGAGTGCCTAAGCAAATTGGCATCTAGTATGCACACTACATATAGCTACAGCTGGTATGAAATGACATGGAATCTGAAGACTGTTCACATAAGTCTCTTGCTTTTCTGAGTAGTTTTTTTTTAAAAAAAATAATGCTATACCAATGTCCAAAGATCTCAAAATCATAACTACTTGTATTAGAACCTAATATTGGAAAAATTTAAACAATTACCTCTCTCTTTTTTTTTGCTTCACTGATTTTTTGCTTTCACTGATTTTGTGCCCTATTGTGTAGACAGCTACACTTTAAGAAAGTTGGTTGTAGCAGAACTACAAATGATTCTCAGATGTCAGCTTCACTTTTCTCTTTGATAATGTTTTAATCAATTAATCTTTTCCACATTTTCCAGTGTTCTCTCTGGGAGAGCTCTGAATACCACTATATTCCTATGCAGCTATTTGAAAATTCTGTGTCTCTCTCTCCTACATCTCATAAGGACAAAAAAGTTTAGCCTGATAACAGGTTCACTCTGGCTTTGAACTATCAAGGCAACTGTGGGTTTCAGGTACATGATGCACATCAACAGCAGTGTTTTTCAGAATAAATGGAAATGCTAAAATGCTATGGATAATAGCAGGTATGCGTGCCATGATTTCGTTCATATCATCATCAAGCCAGAGCAGCTGGTTACAGTAATGTTTGGCTCAGGCTAGAAACATTGGTATTTTTTTCTGAGGAATCTCAATCAGAAGTTTTCACAACGTTGACAGACATACACTATTGTTTTAAAAGGCAAGATTCAGTGCATCAAAGTCATGTTGTAATGCATATATGAGGTCTAGCATAAGAGTAAAATTGACAGCGTAAAGAGAGGAGGGAAAGAGAAAGTTAATCTATTGATGCATGAGTGACTTTAAGGACTGTGAAAGATAGCATTAGATCCACCAAAGAAGTGAAAGAGGGATGGCAAGAGATTCTCTGAACAAAGGGAAAGAAAAATAAATTTTTAGAAAAGAAAAATAGAACCTGCAGAGTACTCTTGTAGATGTTCAAAAACTACAGTGGTTAGAAAAGTTAACATCCTTTAACATAGGGATTTTGTTGTGGAAGAGCATAACTGGTTAATTGGAGAGAATCTTTGATACAGACAAAGGCTCTGCCAGAGTTCTGCTAAATAAAGTTGGGGTTTTTTTATTCTTTTAGTTTCTTTTCTTTAACTAACCATGCCGTGTGCAAACATTTGAACTTTCACTATTCTCTCAGTTGCTGAAAATAGCTTTACTTGAGTTTTGCCTTGTTCTGAAGAACAGACAACTCTTTTATTTTCCTTATGACCATGCATACTAATTTGGGTAAATCCTCTTCAGTTCCCTACTTTCAAATAATTCTCCTTGATAACACAAGGAAAAAAAAGATGCAAAAAAAAATAGGAATATGAATTCTCAGCCTTACTGAGCACAGTGAAGTAGGCAGTTCTGATTCAGAGTGATATTGGATTCAAATACATAGCTGGACAATGTTCTGAACAGTTTTCTGTTATTCTGCATACACAGAATATGGTATGATCTTGCAATTTCAGGTTACCACAGATGACAACACTGCATGTCTAGAGGAGAGAACAAAGCTGGCACTTGATGATATTAGACATTAAAAAACTGAAAAATCTATCCAACTTTCAAAAACAAGCCTATTTAGCTCTTTTTCCTTGTTCAAAGAACTGCTTTTTATGTACAGAATTAAAATTTGTTATTTTCAATCCATTTGTCTTATCAGGATGATGGCATATACTGGAACCATTTTGTTATTAATGAAAGTACACCAACTACTTTTATCCCAGTAATAAAGGAGCATATAGGATTGTCAGAGAAGAGCAGTTGCATAATTTTCATTTATGGTTTGAAAATATCCCCTGCTGCCATTCCTCACTTCCTCTTAACATTTTGAAATACGGAGGTCTTAAAGAATGCATAGTAAGTTATTTGAACTATTGCTGTTAACCAGTTCTTAAATACACAATCAAACTTTTCTGCCAACCTCTAATCTCTATAATATATTGATTAAACCTTCCTTGAAAGTGATCCGGTGGGTCTCTTCCAACCTGGTTATTCTGTGATTCTGTGATTCTAAATGGAAAAAGAAAAAACACAACCAACCAGCAATAAAAACAACCAAAAAAACCCATCCAAAACTCCAAACACAAAAATCAGGGAAAGATGATCTATAGTTAAGAAAAACTGCATAATTTAATAGATGGATTACCTGTAGTACTAATAGAGTGATTTATCACCATCTTCACGTAGGTCAGTTAGGACTGACAATAGTAAGCAATTATATATGTCAAGTTAACACTGAAAAGTACTAGTGCTACTGCATTCTTTTCTGGATCTATGTGTAAATCTTCCCACTTTTCATGCTTTAGCCCCACCTGGCTGGATTTCGGCAGATAAAGCCATACAGTTGAGCTTCCAAAATCACTTCCTAACCCCCACCCCGACTCCCACCCTGAGGGAATTGAGAGGAAAAAGACGCTGTGGTTGGAAACTAAAACTACAGCTCTAATGAAATAATAACAATAATAATAATAATAACAACATCAACAATAATAATAATAACAACAACGATGTAGTAATGAAATATATCCAAGCATATGAGATCGTGCCCCCAAGCTAACCCTCAAGTGGCTCAGTTTCTCTATTGCTCATCATTTCAGAAGCCAGATGTTGTTGCAGAAAAGCCCACTGGAAACTTGGAAAACTGTAAGCAATTCCTATATAGTATTTGCTAGCATAAAGGATTGCATATGAATTCAAAAATGAGGAAAAGCTCCAACATGAGGATGCTCCAACATGAAATACCAAGGTGCACACAAAACTAGATCATATTTCTTTATTATTACTTTTATCATTGCTATTAATTTTCTGGTCCTGTTCTACAGTGTCTTATACTAGCAGTAAAAACAGTACTATACAAACAACATAATGTTATTTTAGATCTCTCCTTAGTTCTTAGAGAAATTACCTAATTGAGCTTTGCAATCTCATTTTGCCTTATGATTACAAAATTGGAATATAATATAGTATAGTGGAATATACTTTTAATCAACTGGAACAGCTGCATCAAATCATTGCACAGATAATTTCTACAATTCAGTATGCAAGTTAATTTAGTAACGTATTAAGGAAAAAATGTGTTCTGCAATTTTCCTGCCTCAAAATACACAGATAGAGAAAATATTGATATTTAATTGTATTGTCTGTAACTGGTGAATTAAAATTATTTTTTTGTAACAGCAGAGCTTGAGCTGAAGGGTGTTTTAAAATAATGGGTTTGTATTTCTGGGCAATAACCTGAAGTCAAGAAAATAATTCGTACCATTGTAAGCAAACATCAAGAGTAGACATCTGTGAGAGGATAAATTAACTTCAAGTGTAAGACCAGTTCATAGGCATATGTCATGAAACATAGATGTGGAAAGACAGCTCATCAAAAGTAATGAGAGTGAAACAGAACAAGAGAGTCTATATTATTGTTTGACCATGTTACTTGTAAAAGATATATATATAAATATGTATATCTATATGTATAAAAGATACATTATATATATAAAGAAATATAAAAAAGCTGAAAGACTAATTAGGACTGCTGAGATATCATTCTTAACTGTACAAAGTTAAGGTGACCCTTAATTATTTCCCTGTGCTTCCTCATATCCCTAGCACCTCACCAAAATAATAATTTCTTTTAAAGACTTTTACATTCCTTGAGTAAGCAATTACACTTCCCCAAAGAATTTCAAAAGTCCTGGTTTAAAGACCTTTATATACTATTGATTTAAATGATTTATTTTGATGTAATTGTAGTGCTTTTTCCACTAGCCCCTACTTTTTTTTTTTTTTTTTGTAAACTCGCAGCGGTGGTCTTTTTAGATCACATTTTGATTACTATTTACACATCTTATATGGTTGGAATTCAGTCATGACACTAAAATGGTTACTGCTCCAGTCAGCAAAGAAGAAAATATTTAAACACTCTTAAGACATAGAATTTCCTAAGCCTAATAACGTATTGTGCCTCTAACTTGTTTGCTTGTTTGTTTTTTCCACAATTCTTGTAGGAAACAAGGATATCCAAAATCAAAGAACCAGCTTACATTTATTTTGAGCGATAAGATGAAAAAAATATAATGAGTCTATGTTAAAGGATTCAACTGGAATTCAGACTGTGTGGAGTGTACCGTTACAAAGTCATCCATAAACTTCCTGCATGACAGAACAAGGCTCCTCTTTATGCTCCAATTCCAACCTTCATCGTTTGCCAATTTTAGGTCAGTCAGGAAAGAGTGCCTTATAAAGCAGACAAAATGTTACTTTTGAAAGCACTGTTGTGAAACCTGAATGAATTCTTCTGCTCCTGAGATCAGAAACCAACGACCGAGTGACAGGGGAAGCTTGAGTAACAAAAACAAGACGGAGGGAAGAGAAATAGAGTACCTAATATTATGGTACCCTTGCTTCATTTAGTGGAAATTGATACTTCATTGATTCCTAATTTAATTCCTTCAAAATGAAACAACGTCAACCTGAATAGCTTTACCAGAAGACATAAAAATCTTACATGGAGTAAGAAAAACTCGTGTACGTATCCTACTTTAAGAATGTAACCCTCAAAATCTTTTTATGTGCAAATGGAGGAGGACACATTTCATGAGACGCCAAAAATTTATTGTTAGTCTACTTAAAGTTTAAATGGATAACTAATTTACAGCAGCTTATGTGGTTTGTCCAACTAAAATGATGCTAACATTTATAGTCCAAATTATCTAAATAATTCAGAACAAATGTCAAATAATATACTTGTATTTTGTTATATGTAAAATTTCTGTTACTCCCTTTTGTCTGCTATGCTTACCCTCATGCTCTTCCCATGGGATCCACTGATGATACACCCAGCTGTCTTTTGCAAAAGAGGAGTACTTTAGGAAAAAATTTTTCACAGAAAGGGACATCGGGCACTGGCAGAGGCTGCCCAGGGAGGATGTTAAGTCACCTTCCCTGGAGGGGCTTAAGGGATGGGTGGACAAGTTGCTGAGGGACATGGTTTAGTGTTTGATATGAACGATTGGACTCGATGATCCAGTGGGTCTCTTCCAACCTGGTGATTCTAGGATTCTATGACTCTATGATAAGTTGTCTTCATGCCAAGTTCATCTCTTGGAGGACAGTGATGTCAATGATGGCATTCCTTTTGCCTTGCCAATATTCTGATGGTTTTTTCCTTCCTTATTGTGGGGTTTACTTTAGACTATTTTTCTATGTTTTACATATTTACACAGTTTTAAAACTGTACACCCAGTTTTTATTAGTTCTCAAACTGGCACTACTTTAAGTGGCCATTGTTGAATTCTTCATATTGCTTATTTTTTTTATCATCTCATTCCTATAATTGACTACACTGTAGAGGCCTTGGCATCACTTTCACTTTCACGGCCCCTGTTGTCATATCAGGCCTGCATTTTTCTGCAGTGATGTTACATTATAGTCAAATATATTTCAATATACACAGAAAAATCATTCTGTATTACTTATATAATATACAAAAGGTATTGTTATAGTATACAAAGGCAAAAAAAAAATAATTAAAAATCAGGTCAAAAATGCTGTTGTAGCTAAAGAAACTGAGGGGGAAAAAAAGAAAGATGAAAAAATGTCAGTACAAAAGTCTATGACCTGTTACTAACAATGGTAATGCAGTATGTATTGGGCTGCGGGCTATAAGGTCGAGTGCTGTAGTAAGTCAGGAGTCACATAAAAAAAGAAAAGTCTTTTCTTTCTGCTTTAAAATCATAATTTTATTTTGCAGAGGATCTGGTCCTGTTGGTGTGCTTTGACATGGTCCTAGAAAAGGCTGTAAACTAAAAGCTTTTAGGGGAGTTAGGCAGAGGAACAAATAGTTCATAAATCCTGACTGGACTTAATGTAAACTGTATGCTGAGCCATCTAGATCTGTCATGAAGTGATATCAATTGTCAAAAAATCTTCACAGTAGAAAGAAAGGCTACTGAAGGTTCCTCTCAAGGAGTGGGGGGAAACTCCCTGGAGAAGGCAACAGCTAAGTACAAACATTTTTCATTTCACCTGTGGACACAGTTCCAAATATTGCAAAACCCTATTGTAGGTCTATCTAAACTAAGATGAGTATAACGAAGCAAAGAAGAAGAGAAATAAAAAAATGAACACAACCTAAAATAAATAAAAAATGAAAAACTACAGATAACACATATTGTTCACTTTCTTTAAAATGGAAGTCACAGCTGTAGCATTGATTATGTCATCTGTGTGTCTTTGCCTTCATGTAAAAGTGCAGCAAGGAATTCTCATGTGAACATCCTCTCTGTTGGACCACAGAGAAATGACAAATAGACTTGTTTTCTTTTAACAAAATCCTGTAATATCTCAAAAGATTGAAATGGCACATGCATTATGTGCATGTGCTAAGTGTGGCTCAGAAGGTCATTTGATGCTGCACAACTCAGGGATCCCAAGATCTAAAAAAATTTGAGATCATTTATACCATTCTAACTTTATTTATAGAGTTAGTTCTAATAAATAATTGCATTTCAGATTACACTTTGAAGAGTTGAAGTGCCTTTCTTGCAGGGATCATCATGTCCCAGCACCTCCTTTTGCACCTGGATGAAGGCATTGAGTGCACCCTTAGCAAGTTTGCAGACGACACTAAGCTGGGTGGAAGTGTCGATCTGCTGGAGGGCAGGGAGGCTCTGCAAAGGGATCTGGACAGGCTGGACCGCTGGGCGGAGTCCAATGGCATGAGGTTTAACAAGGCCAAATGCTGGGTCCTGCACTTGGGGCACAACAACCCTGTGCAGTGCTACAGACTAGGAGAAGTCTGTCTAGAAAGCTGCCTGGAGGAGAGGGACCTGGGGGTGTTGGTTGACAGCCGACTGAATATGAGCCAGCAGTGTGCCCAGGTGGCCAAGAAGGCCAATGGCATCTTGGCTTGTATCAGAAACGGTGTGACCAGCAGGTCCAGGGAGGTTATTCTCCCTCTGTACTCGGCACTGGTGAGACCGCTCCTCGAATCCTGTGTTCAGTTCTGGGCCCCTCACCACAAGAAGGATGTTGAGGCTCTGGAGCGAGTCCAGAGAGAGCAATGAAGCTGGTGAAGGGGCTGGAGAACAGGCCTTATGAGGAGCGGCTGAGAGAGCTGGGGTTGTTTAGCCTGGAGAAGAGGAGGCTGAGGGGAGACCTCATTGCTCTCTATAACTACCTGAAAGGACGTTGTAGAGAGGAGGGTGATGGTCTCTTCTCCCAAGTGACAGGGGACAGGGCAAGAGGATTCGAATGGCCTCAAGCTCCACCAGAGGAGATTTAGGCTGGACATTAGGAAAAGATTTTTCACAGAAAGTGTCATTGGGCACTGGAACAGGCTGCCCAGGGAGGTGGTTGGTTCACCTTCCCTGGAGGTGTTTAAGGCACAGGTGGATGAGGTGCTAAGGGGCATGGTTTAGTGTTTGATAGGAATGGTTGGACTCGATGATCCGGTGGGTCTCTTCCAACCTGGTTATTCTATGATTCTATGATTCTATGAAAACAGCAGAATAGTTTCAAAAAAATATTTAGATCGTTGTCTATGCTCCATGTTTTCCCTTTACTTTCTTTTCAAATAGTTTTAATTTTTAGAGGCTACTTTAAAAAAAATCAGTAAATTGTTTGCAAAACATCCTTCCCACTTAAGAAGAAAAAAAAGTATTAAGGGCCTGCAGTCCTTACATTTACATTATTTTCAGATTCTCTACAAACATATAACATATCTGCAAGAAAAAGCCAATCACAGAAGTTTTGGACAGACAAATAAGGATTTACTTAACTGCCTATGAATTAATTTATAAGAATATTCTTTACTGATTTGCAGGGAAATTATTATACTGGAAATGAAGAAGAGCAAGCTCTCTTTTATCTGAAAGTGTAGGTACTATGAAATATGGGTATAAGTCATTAAATCATATCTTATTATCATCAGCCTTTACAATACAAATTTATCTCTCACGGGCACAATACAGACACAGATTTTTATGCCTTAAAGTCATCATATTTTTTTGGATTTGCCGTAAGTATGTGTGAATTTCTTCCTATGAAAAGGGAGAAATACAAACTGGATTGCTGCAATATACTTCACAGGGATTTTAAACGATCTCCAGGTACAACCCTGTAGAGCACAATTTGGCATGAAATAAACAACATGAAATGGAAATTATATATTGTGCATCTCTCAAGTGCATGATGTGTAAGTTCAATTCAAATCCAAATGCCCATGAAATGCAGTTGGAGAAAAAAGCCAGGAAAACTAAAACTTCCTGCAGTATATATTTTATTCTTGCAATTTCATCATCTATAGAAATTTGCTGAGAGAGCTGGGGTTGTTTAGCCTGGAGAAGAGGAGGCTGAGAGGAGACCTCATTGCTCTCTACAACTACCTGAAAGGAAGTTGTAGAGAGGAGGGTGCTGGCCTCTTCTCCCAAGTGACAGGGGACAGGACAAGAGGGAATGGCCTCAAGCTCCGCCAGGGGAGGTTTAGGCTGGACATTAGGAAAAAGTTTTTCACAGAAAGGGTCATTGGGCATGCTGCCCAGGGAGGTGGTTGAGTCACCTTCCCTGGAGATGTTTAAGGGATGGGTGGACGAGGCGCTGAGGGGCATGGTTTAGTTTTTGATAAGAATGGTTGGACTCGATCCAGTGGGTCTTTTCCAACCTGGTGATTCTATGATTCTATTAACATCAGCATTATCATCCAGCCTCCAAAAATATTTCTACACAAGGAAAATTTACACTGTTTCTCACATTATTCTTCTTGAGAAACTGGCTGCCATTGGCCTGGACAGGCATACCCTCTGCTAGGTAAAAAAGTGGCTGGATGACTGGCCCCAAAAAGTCATGGTAAATAGAGTTAAATCCAGTTGGACATTCACAAGGGAACTACCCCAGGGCTTAGTGTTAGGTCCAGTTCTGTTCAATATCTTTATCAATCTGGATGGAGTGATTGAGTAAATTGATTAAGTTAGTAAGTTGATGGATGACATTAAGCTGGGCAGAAGTGTCAATCCTCTTGAGAATAGGGATGTTCTTCAATGAGACTTGAACAGACTGGATCAATGGGCTGAGACCAACAGGATGAGGTTTAACAAGGCCAAGTGCCAAATCCTGCACTTTGGACACAGCAACCCTGTGCGGTGTTACAGGCTTGGGGAAGAATGGCTAGAAAACTGCCTGTCAGAGAATGAGGTGGGGGTGTTGGTTGACAGCTGGCAGAATATGAGCCAGCAGTGTGCCCAGGTTGCCAAGAAGGCCAATGGCATCTTGATCTGTATCAGAAACAGCACGTCCAACAGGACTACGGCGCTCATCCTTCTCCTGTATTTAGCATTGGTTGAGGACACATCTCAAATACTGTGTTCAGTTTTGGGACTCTCACACTGCAGGAAGGACATTGAGACACTGGAATGTACAGAGAAGGACAAGAAGGCTGGTGATGGGGCTGGAGAGCAAGTCTTACAAGGAGTGGCTGAGGGAATGTTTAGCTTAGAGGAAACGAGGCTGAGGGGAGACCTTATCAGCTACTGGACAGGAAGTTGCAGCAAGGTCGATGCTGGTCGTTTCTCCTAGTAACAAGTGATAAGGATGAAATAGCATCAAGATACACCAGATT
The DNA here is from genome assembly GCF_032191515.1 of Phaenicophaeus curvirostris. NCBI lineage: Eukaryota > Metazoa > Chordata > Aves > Cuculiformes > Cuculidae > Phaenicophaeus > Phaenicophaeus curvirostris. Next base: position 81,494,259 of record NC_091394.1, on the reverse strand, counting down.
AGATATCAGGAAAAAATTTCTCGCTGAAAGAGTTATGGAGGTATTTAAAAGATGGGTAGATGAGGTACTTAGAGATATGGTTGGACTCAATGATTTCAAAGGTCTTTTCCAACTAAATGATTCTATGAGTCTATATTTCTACAATACTAACTGCTGTTATTTGAATTATTTTGATCAAAGCCAAATATTTATGATATTTTGATACCTACTAGGGGCTTGCTGATTAGGTGCCATCCTTTTCCCACCTCTCCATCATGAACACTGGAATATAATGCCATCAATAAGATCAAGTGCAGTAGTATAAAATATCTCAGAAAGTACATTTTTCCTGATGTTGGTATCACAGCTTACTTAAAAACATGAATAGTACTATTTATTTGAACACACTTCCATCAGAAGGTTTCCTAGAACACAGTACTTATCCTGTTCTTACTGAAGCCCTAAATTTGACATCACCATTTTGAGCGTAAATCTGTTTGCACTTAAAACTGAGTAATTTGTGATTGAGATTAGAAATGGAGGAGCTCAGAAAAACTAACAGGCTAAAATGTGTAGAAAAGCATTCAATTGGCAAAGATGTATCCAAAAATGTATGCATAAATTTCTTTACATTGTGAAATAGGATACAAAAAATAGGTTAAGCAATTGCTGAAAAAAAGGAAGTGTGAAATATAATATTTCTTGTTTAAATAGGATGTCAAGAAGGCGGGCAAAATGATGGCAATTATGTTTCTATACCAATACTAAAATCCAAGAAAATAATAAACAAGGTAGAGAAACTATAATATCTTGCCCTAGATGCAGACATTAAAAAACCAGATAAATCAGAAAATTGTCACTGGGACAGTAAATGCAAAAATACATGTGACAGTCTAGTATGGCATGAGAAAGAGAACTTCAATTCAAAATAGATTAACAGATTCAGCACAGAATGTGAATCACAATACTTTTTTCTGGATATCATAAGCATCCTCCTGTAGGTTAGGCAAATGACTCTGGGAAGTGAAACAGATGGCATTTTAAGAGACTAACCATGTTTGTGTTAGGATCAGCTAACCAGGAAGCCCATTAAGAAATAAAGTTTACCATTGACTTGGTACAGAAAACTGTACAGGATCTTGATCGAAATCTTCAGAAAGGATGTAATTTCATAATTGCTTTGATGTACTTAGATTCAGCTGTTACACAGAGAAGTAAAAGGCAAAAGGAATTGTTTATCCTGGAGAAAAGGATGCTGAGGGGAGACCTTATTGCTCTCTACAACTGCATGAAAGGAGGTGGTAGTGAGGTTTGGGTTGGTCTCCTCTCTTAAGTAACCAGTGACAGGATGACAGGAAATGGCCTCATGCTGCTCCCAGGGAGGTTTAGATTGGATATTAGGATAAAATGTGTTTACTGAAAGAGTGATGAAGCATTGGAACAGGCTGCCTGGGCCTGTTGTAGCACTTCAGGGCATGTTTTAGTAGGCATGATGGTATTGATCTGATGGTTTGACTTGATGAACTAAGAGGTCTTTTCCAGCCTTAATGATTCTAAGATTAAGAATAAAAATTAGGGTAGAAAATATAAGAAATCATTATACCACTGTTTAAATCCCTGACTTATCCTTAAGTAGTACCATTGCTCTTCCAGGAATGATATTAGGTCTCATACAGTTTAATTGCACTGCTGGACCTCTGTGGCAAAGGATTGCAGACATTCAGATTCACTGATGATACCAAATTGAGAAGAGGGGTTCATATTCTGGAGTCTGCTATTCAGAGGCTAATATTCTGTAGGGTGAGGAAATAGGATGACATCTCTTGAAGTTCAAAAATGGCAAATGTGGAGCCCTGCAACTAGCACAGATTAACCTCATGCACCAATAAAGACCAGAGTCTGACTGGCTGGCAGTAGCTTCACAGAAAACGTAGCTTCAGCAAGCAGAGCCTAAGCCAGCTATGCACCCTTGCAGTTATAAGACTGAAATGAGGGCAGGGAGAAAGGGAGGGGTGGGGGGTGGGAAAAGGCAATGATGTTCCTTTAAAGGTTATAACTAACCCTATACAGTGTGAGGTGGCACAACTGTTAAAGGAATCTGATGGTTTTCATTAGTTTTCATTTTGTGTTTCTTTCTTTCACAAGTCATTGGGAAAGTTAGAATTCATGAACACACCAATATACAGCTGAAAATTAAAAAAAAAAATCACTTCTGGTGGCTCAAGGGAAGCAGTCAGAACAATTTCCTTAGGCATCTGGGCTGCACTGAAGGAAAAGTGAAAAATAGGTGTGGATCATGTCACCTCAAACATATTTTAAAGAAATAGGAAAATGAGATGTTTTTTCTCCAAGCTTATTAAGAAGTGTGCTTAAGCTAATAGCTCTATCACTATTACAATTGCCTGAAGAATTTCTGTCTGACTTGCAATGATTTTTAGAAAGTATAAATTAGAACATCTATTCCATTTACTATGCATAAGTGCATAATAAATGCGCACAATATCAGGATACACAAAGCTGGAAACTTTACTGTGAGTTTTCCAGTTTATGTGTGACTGTTGGAAACTTCCTTAATGATGAAGGGTACTTATGGGAAGGATACTTCAACGTGTTCTTGACTGAGATTAAATCTTCATCTCATATCGTCCCTCCACAGAAATAGTACTTTAATAGATCAGAAAGAACTTGGAAGAGAATATTTGCCTGAATTATGAGTGGATAAGGAAATTACTTTGTCACCTAGTTTTAAAATAAGGTTAGAAAAAAATAAAAAAGAAAGTAATTTGAAGGTAATAGAAAATGTTTGGACTAAGAAAATTGAGGGGATGTAATCTATGTTAAGAGAAAAATTTGTACAGAGGAGAATAATCTACAGGCATTAAACATATAGTAGTCTATGTGCTTATCTCTGTAACTGTGAAATCACTTACATTTCAGACAGATTGCAAAATTTACTATAGTGTAATCCTTGTAGCTTTAATGAATGAAGGAAAATAAAAACAAACCTATATACCATAAAATATAAGGGTTCTGGGATGCATGTGTTAAAGGAGTTTAAACACAATTAAAATCACATTGATTGCGTAATTGCCATATCACAAATCCAAGATAGTTGTGGTGGTTTCCAACACAGATGCATTTTTAAGAATAGAAAGTGCAAGCAAAAGTAAAGGGGATTTTTTTTTCAATATGCAGACATTTTCTATATTTAATACTAAGTGGAAGTATATACATATGTGAGACTTATTGAATAACAAGTTATTTGTAAATCTTTACAAAGAAAACATAAAAAGCAAAATAAACTTTGAGGAAAGATTATTAAGAGCCATGTATTCTTAGAGGTAGAGTTACCATAAGAGAGTAAATAACATATTTGATTTCAAGATCACTCAACAAGAAATTGTACCAAGTTAATTATTTTTATGCTAGGTTCTGCATAATCATGTGTAGTTAAAAGCATCATACAGTTAAGAAATCATTTTATCAAAACTAAATTGAGGTCAAGAAAGACTCCATGAATATTATACAAATGATCAGTGATATTGTCATTACTTGAGAACAAAGTTATGTGAAGAGGTCATGAGCAGAAACTGAAGTTTCTGAGAAACAGAAATTAGAGAGAAAAAGATCAAGTAGAATCAAGTTAACCAGAAATTGCATTGTATTTGGCTTAGTAAGAGAAAGTACCACATGTCATACTTCTGCTGACAAAAGGAGAACTAAAGTATGATCTAAAAAAAAATCACATAGATGCTCATTCCTATAAATAAGAGCTAGTCAAAGAACCTTAAGAATAGTGCTGGACTTCCTTAATCACTTGTCATAAAACTGAACCTCTGAGTCAACTACCTTAAAGCCATCATATGAGAACAGACAGAAAGACAAGAAAAAGCTTTTGAAGAAGTAAAGAAGCTAATTTCAAATTCTGCCTTAATGATAGCACAAAGGCTATTCTTAGAAAACGACACATTTTAGAACAGTCGGGGAACCACATAATGTAGAGGGAATGTCTAAAGGCACTTATAAGCTATGATTTCTTAGTTAATGAATGAGAAAGAATTAGCACTAGACCTTTACATAACTGAGTAAAATAATTTAAAAGGTCTGTCAGAACAAAAAAGCAGTGCAGTGCCATGTGTCCTCAACTTTGCTTATGGTTTAAATTTCTGAAAGCATTATTTTAAATGAAGAATGTGAAACCAACTCATCAACATGCACGTTGAACTGGGTTTGACACAGTTAGGATCTCCTGCATTATCTTGCAAAACCCCACCAAAGTGCAAGAATTGTCCAGCACATTTGCAGGTGTGATCTTCCCATACAGTTATTGTCCCCCAAAATTATACCTTACTGCATTTTGACCACCAGCATAATGTCACCTTTCCGTTGAAAACCTCTTTAATCCCCTTCTTTCAATGCTGTGACACACAGCCTTTTCCACCCAACATACTCTGGCCTCTAAAAAAAAAAAAGTCAAGATTTGCACATCAGTCACTTTCAGTAAGACAACATTTGCAGAGCCAGGCTGAACAGACGTATTTGACTTTTACATTCTCAGTGTCAGGGTGATGTATGGGTCAGCTTCTCCCTGGAGTCTGGGAGCAGCAAAGGCTGCCTAGGGTGGCAGAGCAGGTCCTGGCTGACAAGACCCCTCCCACTGCCCCTGCAAGGAGCAGGGCAGTGCAGGGACACTGAGGCACTCCCAGTCCTGGGCATCAGGCATCTCCTAGGGGACAAGCTCATACCAGGCAAGGGATGTCAGCCCATGTGTAAGGGTTAGGATTAGGCACAATGAGGCAGACCGGGGTTAGACGTGGCCCTAGGCTGGCCAGGCAGGTCTTCTACAGGAGGTTTACGTTTCCTTACGTTAACTCAGCAGCTAGTCAGAGGCATAGACACTGTTATTGTGCATAGATGTTTTTGAACAAAGGGTTTGCCACACACCTGCAAACTCTTTCTCTGGGTATTTCCAAGAAGTGGCTTATCTTTGACAGATCAGAGCTAACAGATGAGCACCAACTGCTAGTTCTATAGGGGTCCAAATTTTCATTAAGATTCTGCTTAAATTCTCAAATCTACCAAATGCCCTCAGAACTGATTTAATAAATGGGTCTCCATTTAATAAACAGGATCTGGTTAGTATTCATGTTGAAGATAGTGACCACTGATTCTCTGTAACAGAGTCATGGAGCAGCAGAGGTGTTTCTATTGCATGACAGTATGAAGGCAGAGACATAAGTATGATCACACTTATTAATTGCTGACAACTCAATCAAAGGCATATAGAATTTTTGTGTTTATATGGGATATAGAATATCCTAGTGGTAGCATTTTCTGATATCACATGTTTATATACAATATATGTAGTTTCTGATTTTTTCAAGATAGGTTTTAGCCCTCAAATTGTTAACATGAGTGTAATTTGTGACACTACCTTCTTTTTTTAATCTCAGAACAGTACAGTTTCAAGTAGTTAAAAGCTTTAGCAAGATGCATGTCCTGAATCACAAAACTTCCTTTTCTTAGAATACTTCTCAAGCGGTGGAAACAAAATAAGGCACCATAAAGGCTGTCTAGGCATTGCTGATGAAAATGGGAGGAACTTGGCCTTGTTCTCATCTTGTAATACAATATCAGAATAAGCAGTGGGGTTTAAAAGCAGTCTAATGTGGAGACAAAGGAGAAGAACACAAATATTACCAGTCAAAAACTGACAGTTTAAATTTCTACTCAATAATCTCTGGAATAAAAATAAAGCAGACAAGCATTATCCTACAACAGATTTGACAAGAATGTAAATTAAATTAGTGAAAAAAGTCTCACAAACAAGGTGCAATAGCAAAATAACGATTATAGTAAGAGGAAAATGTTAAATTTTACAAGTGATTAAAAGAGAAACAAATGAAAAAGATTGAGAATAAAAGGCAAATGGTGATATAACAGTAGTAATATACAATATCCCTTAAAATCAGGCACAGTAAGTAGGATGGAAGATGCAGAGACAGTGAGGTCAGAAAGGACAGGAAACGGAATGGATGTGGAGATGACACCCCTTCACCACAGTAAAGTACCTCAAGGATTTGAAGTATTTTATCTCATAGATTCCAGGTGAGCCAGAAGCAAATAAGTTACAAAACTAGGTCAGGTCAAATAATAATAAAGTTGTAAAATGTGGTTTGAGACAACTCATAATGCTCAGTATGGTGGAGTGCTAAATTAACACATAAAAAATGAAAGTGACACAGGGGCAACACAAAAAGAAAGTAAGAAGGAACAGAATAAAATTTATCTCCATCTCTCTGGACTTGAACTGCTCATGACTGTAAAGCCTTAACAGAGCCTGAAGCCCAGTCACTCACTCTAAGAGGCTTTTGCTTCTTTCATTTTTCAAAAGAATCTTTTATCTCATTTTAGGTCTTCATGAGCATCTGTGGTTTTGTTGCACACTCTTAAAAATGTGGTGAAGCTATGCTTTTTTATTTCTTGCAACATTTGTTCATTAGAAACCAGGGGAAAATGTTATTCAAACTAATGGAATCACAGTCACCCCTCATGTATTTATTATGACGGAATAATATAGGCCTCTATACCACATCTCTGCAGATTTTCTTGTGGCGTCTCTTGAAAGATACAGCACTGGCAATAAATGCCAAGAGGCAGGGTAGGAAGCGATAGTATGAAGTAAAATAAGATGGTTTTGGAATCACGTCAGTTGTGTTTATTGACATGGCACAGGGAATGCTTAACCATCTGTAAAATGAGCACTGATTCTTACATCCACACTTTCTATCCCATCTCCAACAGACTGTCTCACTTGTTTGATCCCCTCATCCAAATTCTAAATATAAGTTTGCTTCAGTTATGTGTTCACGTATGCAAGTTCACATACACTCACAAGTATGGCGGCCATTCTCAGATGTCATCCTAACTAAGCTATACTTAGACTTTGGAAGGTGCTTTTTCTTTCTTATTTTGTAATAATGAAGAAAACAAACTCCTTCCGCAGGTTTACTGAGGAATTACAAAGCCATCAAGTAATTAATCAGTCATGAAGTTCTCTGGGCATGCTGAATAAGTGTCCATGTACCTTCAAGGTAATGTTGCCTTCTTAGTACAGCTGATGATACTGAGGTTATCCTTCATTTACTATTCATACTAGCCAGGACTATGGTGGAAGTCAGCAGTGTAGTGACCCACTGATAAATTTAAACAGAACTAAAACTAAAACTACACAGACCTTTGTTCTTCAGTGTGTAAAGAATAGATATTGTACGTCTAAGCAGGGAGCGAAGTTTGTAGTAGAATAACTTCAGTGGAATGATTTTGGGTGGGAATTCTAGCTCATTGGCCATTTGCAACATCCAGATGTAAAGGAAGTGAATAGACTATTTAAAAGTAATTAATTCTACCACAAGCTTTATTTGCATATATAACTGAATAGTCTCAGGCTTAATATGCAAATAGGATTTCCCTTGTTTTGTAGTACAGGGCATGATAATTCAGAGACATCAGTTCCTACTGTCAGCACGTTATTTGTGTACATTATAATATACTCTACAAAACACTATAAATTCATAAAGCTTATAAGAAGAATGACCTGCCAATGAAAACACTAGAAGGATTAGTTTAGTCTCTCCTAAATTCCAGGTAAGATTATCCATTTACATTGCTATTGTTCAGGAAAATCACTCAGATCATAATGGACTTAAATCCTGAGACCAAGGCACAATTGTCCATATGAAATGGATTCAGTTGTCTGTAATCATATTTGATTTTGTGTCTGGAATCATCACTCTTAGAAATTACTCCAAAGTCCTTCCAGGAACAACTATAAACCATCTTCTCAGCCAAGATACAGTCACCCAGTATTATTATAAACAACTAAAGAAACAAATAAAATTGAAGGGGCAGGCTGGTATACAGTGCCAGGAGACATCCAGATTTCACAGGAGCAGGTATCTGTAGTCTTAAAAATCTGAGTTTGTTTTTACCTGTACCTTAATTCACCTCATTGTCTGAGGTTGTCCTTCACAACCAAATCTTGTACAGATAGGATGTACCAGAGCTACATAAATTGCACCTGCCTTAAGTAAGCAATGAGGAAAGCTGGCAAATGTGGCTTTGAGTGTGACCTCAAGTCCAGCCCTCCACTGTGTTCCTAATTAAGTGCACCTGAAACTTTATTTTACCAAATAAGGTTCTAATCTTTGAACACTGAATACCAGATGATGTTATTTAACAAGAACTTCCTTGTTCTTTTCTTATTCAGTATTTGGTTAATACAAAAGCAAGCAGGACATACACAAAGCCAAAGTTTAGAATAAAATGGTGAAATGGTTTCTTTTTTTATGAATCTTCATATGTATTCATGTACTTTGGAGAAACGGTGATGTCTTTGGCATAGTCTACCTTAGCACTAATCACATTATAAAAGATATATCTTCAAAGAGATAAGGATAGAAAAATTAATTTCTAAGAATATTCCCAATTATCCAGGATGAGGCACTCTTAGAATTTTAAGCAGGAAAAAAAAGCATAAGAACTGAGAACAGAAAAGTTTGCCAGCTTTTAAAAATTAGATGTCTTCTCCCTGTTCCACACCAAGCAACTTTAAGCATTGATAATTAGTAATTTTAAGTCCAGTTAGTAACTTTCAGTACAAAAGCACATTAATGTGGCAGAAATACATAAGTTGCAATTAAATTTTCAATTTGACTACTCATAGCACTGCAGCTAAACTCAGCAAGAGCAGCTAAATCACTTCAGGCAGCTGGTACATACTGTGCCTCCTGCTGCTATAGACACAGTAATGACAGCACCACCCATACACAAGTTGCATTTAGTGCAGGGTGAGTGCATTGCTGGGTAAAACCCAGATAGAATCATAGAATCATAGAATAACCAGGTTGGAAGAGACCCACCGGATCATCGAGTCCAACCATTCCTATCAAACACTAAACTGTGCCCCTCAGCACCTCATCCACCCGTGCCTTAAACACCTCCAGGGAAGGTGAATCAACCACCTCCCTGGGCAGCCTGTGCCAGTGCCCAATGACCCTTTCTGTGAAAAATTTTTTCCTAATGTCCAGCCTAAATCTCCCCTGGTGGAGCTTGAGGCCATTCCCTCTTGTCCTGTCCCCTGTCACTTGGGAGTAGAGGCCATCATCCTCCTCTCTACAACCTCCTTTCAGGCAGTTGTAGAGAGCAATGAGGTCTCCCCTCAGCCTCCTCTTCTCCAGGCTAAACAACCCCAACACTCATCATCTCATTAGCGACAACTGAATTCTGATTATGCTATATATCTAAAGACAAAAAACTGCAGACGTTTATTAGCTAAAAGAATGATTAGGTTTTTTAAAAGACTATTGAATTTGGAGAATATAGGTTTCAATTATACCAAAGATATATTTTTTTCATATTCCCAAAGCCAGGAAATTAAGCATGACAAATAATAAGTTCTGAAGTCTGCCTGCAAGCACTTACATTGTCATCTTTGAGCACAGTACAAACTGAAAAATCATCAGTTACCCAAGATTTACTGAGGAAATTATACTGGAGAAAATAGACTGTGGTTGTGTTTGAACATCTTAGCAATTTTCAACTAAAGATCTTAGAATGGAAACAAAATAACCTCAATCTAAAACATTCAATGACTATATCAAACACTTAAAAAGAATTTTACATAAGAATTTATTCTTTATTCCAACACTGGTATTATTTCAGAAGACTTGGCAGAAACTGCATAATTTTCTCATTATACTTCCGTATAAAATTTCAAACTTTGGTACCAAATCAAGTTCTGGGAGGCCATCATTCCTTTTCCACTGAATCCGATGGTTTAGTGATTGACAGGAATATAAAATCAATGCAACAGTTGGGAAATTAGAGAGACACCTGTCAAAAACTGTTAGTCTAGGAAAAAATATTGTAGTCAACAGTTTCAAAATTTGCTGTTTAAAATTACAGTCTGCAATTAACAGTTATAATTATGTATCAATGACCTCATTGAACAACTACCTGACTTACTGAGCACCATGAGGATGTCTGAGCACCTGAAATTTGGGCTGGAGTGTGTGGGAGTGGCATATGCTGATCATTTCTCAAAATCCTAAGTAGGATTCCTGTTGGGTAAATAAATTCATATGTAAGTATCTAAGCCTCAAGGTTTGAAGGACAGTTAAGTAAGTTTCTGCTTCAAAATAACACTTTTAATATCAATAACAATCCACAAAATTGAGATATTCAAGAGGAAAAAAATAAAATCTGATCACGGCGAATACATGAACACATCAAGGCTTTCTTAAAGACTAGAGCCCTCAGATGAACAACATTCTACAGATGATTAAGTGATTATTTCCCAGCAGACACCAGATGGTTATTAAATGACAGATGAGGTCTACATTTTATAAAGTCAACAAACCAGTATGTAGCAGATTTAAAGCTAGCATGCATGTTTGGGAGACTATGAACTCACTGATGAGTGTAAGAAGTTAGTTTGAAACCATTCGGCTGTCAAGGTTTGCTTTGCATCAACATTTTCCCAGTTGAAACAGTAACTTTACCAGTGGTAAGTGCTAATAAGCTCACTCAGGTGAGAGACACAACTGAGTGGTCTGATTAGTAAAGGGTCATTCTTTAAAATGAATATTATTTTCTCACTAAATGATTGAAAGAAAATCCTATTGACTCATGTAAGAGTTCTGTTTGATATTACAAGAGATGATGACTAATATTTTCATGTATTTGGTGATTAAAATAAGGCCTGACACAGAATTACTTTTGTGGATCCCCCAAACGTAGATCACATTCTTCGCCTGACCTAATGCTTCCTGAGTTGTTGGTAAATGTGAAATTGAAAACATTTTCATAGAATCATAGAATCATAGAATCATAGAATCATAGAATCATAGAATCACAGAATGGTTTGGGTTGGAAGGGACCATATAGATCATCTAGTTTCAACCGCTCTGACATGGGCAGGAACACCTCCCACCTAAAGCCCCATCCAACCTGGCCTTGAACAGCTCCAGGCATGAGGCAGCCACATTATCCCTGGGCAACTTGCTCCAGTGCCTTACCACCCTTATTGTGAAAAATTTCTTTCTAAAGTCTAGTGTAAATCTTCCCCTCTCCAATTTATAGCCATTACCTCTAACCCTGTCACTATATACCTTTATAAAAAGTCCCTTCCTGGCTTTTAAATGCAGATTTTGGTGGAAAGGCAAAATTTTCACTAACTTGTAACTTGTTACCTAAAAAGCTTTGTTGTGACTTTGCAGATCTGCATATTTAGGAATCCATCACTCACTGGTATTGACCAAGGTCACGAAAAAGTATCAAAACCACATTTAAAGGACATGAGGGTTGCAGAGTACTCCTCTCAGAGATGTGAGAAGACCTTCACCTTAGCTCAAAACTGAGTATACATAATCATGGTCTTTACCTCTCCAAGCTCCACTTGAACACTCCTTCTAGCTCCAGTTACATGGTCTCAGCAAGAAACACAGATGGTGCTGGAAACAGAGATGCATTTTCCATGGTCTCAGATTAAGTATAACATTGCACAACACACAGAAACAGTCATTTGGAAAAAAACCTGAAAGGCTGCAGCAAGAATAGAGCACATCAAGGATAAATAAGCTGCCTGTAAATAATCAGATAAATGAACTATGTAGCTGAATTTTTTAGATGGCTATAACCTGGTCAAATACCATTGGATTTGGAATTGGCAAATATACTTTTCCTCTATCAGATACCATCCCTCTGAAACACACCATATATGCACATACCCATTTCAAGCATGTACCCAAAGAATTCTTAAAAAATCTTTTAATGTTTCTTTTATATTGGAACACATATCCCAAACTCAATATGTTTGAACAGATTTTGCTGAAATTATGAAAATAAAATTAGCCTTCAGGAAAATGTATATCTCACATAAATGTAGCAGAATTCCAGTCAGCTGAAGAATGGCCCAAGGATGGAAGCTGCCAGCAGTTTATACCTGCTCTGCTTACCTTAAACATTATTAAATAATACTACAATTCCTTAAATGTTAGTGTTTGCAAAGCACAAGGAGCGTATTGCCAGTAAAAACCTTGATAGTCATTTACCAACTAACATTGCTCTCAGGTAGTCACAGCATGAAATTGTAAACAGATAATTACACTTATAAGACAGCACCCAAAGTCCAACAGGCACATCACAGATAACATAGAAATTAAAACATTTCCTGTTTAGACAGCATTTTTTTCAACATATATCCTGTAATTTTCACATGCATTTTAATCTGAGCATTAGCTTGAGGAAAACACATAAAGGTCTGCTACAAAAAAAAAATTATTTTTTCATTGTCAATATTAGTTCATTCCTGATGAAAGCTCTTTTGGAGCTTTAGATTTTCAGTCTACCTTTCCAATTTGTTCCAACAAAGTACCATTATTTGAAAAATTAGAGGCTTTATTTTTGGTATGGTGCTTTTTGGTTTTTTGATTAGATTTTTCAGAACCCTCAATTCCTTCTGTTACTTGCAGATTTATTTATCAGTTGCCCAATTATAATGCTTATAATACCACATCTCACAAGTTTATACATAAGACTCAGCAGGTGGCACAGCTACAGCAGCACAAATCTTACCTGCAAGGCTCTAGAAACTCATAGACGACATAGACTGTTTTGCACACCTCTATAAGAGCATAATTGCACTAAATGAACTCCCATCCAAAGAGGTTCCAGAAAACAGCATGCCAAGTCACCAAGCATGCAGGCGAACACAAAGCAAATACTGATTACACTGTATTGTGCTGTTGAAAGGGATAAATAGTAGTTACTCACTGATAAGGTAAACTTGTGCCTTTATGTATTTCACAGACCATATCAGAGACTTCATCTTAGCCTGCATATTAAAGTCCTCAGCAGTTGTCATAGTCCTTGAGCTGCATATAACTAGTGCCAGTCAATTGCCTTGGCCTTGAAACAGCACTGCCTGTACAATAAATACAGTGAATGATATCCGTGCTTACTTTGGTTGGCTAACTTGCATCACAAAAGGTAAAAAAGTAGCACTCCTGCAGGTAAGCTTTTGTATGCTTTACTTCACATGCATGCTTCTCATGCACTTAATGGATTTCTCATGAGCTGATTAATACACAATATTCTAAATATTTTGGTAAAAAACTTGAAACAAATATTACCAAATAATCTGTTAAATTCTAGTCTTGAGGAAAAGAAGCTAAATTCCTGAACAGACAAAGAAAGGAGAATATTAGTGCAGCCCAACAGAAGGAAAATATTTAGGAAAACATAAGCCCTGTAAAACAGTGTTAAAATATTGAGTAGTACTTCTTCAGAGCTCTATTTAATATATGACATTTCCAATTTGTTTATTAGGGTATTGCCAAAGAATTTCTTTTGACATAATCTATCACAGAGCATTCTCTAAAATACTAGATGAAAATACGAAATTCCTAGTGTATTTTGTTGAATTCGATCACCTCTAAATAGATGTTTCAATGAAAGACAGTACCATGTATCTAATAAAAGCAACATGGTAATAAATAAATAGACTAAAAAAAATACACATAGGATTTGTTACTCTTATCACCATCTGAAACATCAATGTTCTAAAATATTTTCTGAAGTTAGTCACCAAAGGAAAGCATTTATATTTTTATCTGTCATAGTATTATTAACTTGATCACAAGAGTCCTTAATTAAATTTTTCTCTTATTATAACTAGATAATTCTTCCAGCTGCATTTGATTTATTCTGCTCGTAACAAAATCTTCCAGTTCACTAGAAGCAAACGCAAATGACTTAAGAATTCTTAAAACTTTTCCAGAATGAAAATCTGTACTAAGATTTAAAAAGCTCATGGTAAAATAATGAACTCTTCATTATTATAAAAAAATGTCTATTATGCATTATGCTATCAGAATATGCACCCAACAATTACATTTTTTTAACCAAAGTAATATATAAGTATTCACACTATTTTCTTGTCAGAAAATAATAAAATTCTAGTAGAAATCTGGTCTAAAGTTTCATGTTGCAAAACACTTTTTTTCAGAGAAAGATGCAGCACATGGCACAGACTTCTAATGCACTTTCTGGAAGAAATAAGACATTATGGGAGTATGCATTTGATCTTGAATCTCACTTTCCACTGACGCTTTTGTAAGCGAAGTCTGAACACAGAGACAATGATCTATGACTTTTTAGCTTTTCCTAGCAATATAATGGTTTAAATGTCATCCTCAGAGGCTCTTGTGATACTTCTTGTTTTGATTGTTCTCAATTTAAGCCCTCTTTGACTCTATTGTTTCTTGGAGTCTTGCAGAAAATCCTTTCCTAATAATTCACAGAATTATTCCAAGTACTTTTCTAGTAAATTCCAAGACACCTGCTAAACTTTTACGCTCTTGCCACTTCAGTGTCAGATAGATTTCATTGAGAAGTCTAGGGAATTAACAGGAGTGACATTATTTTGATCAATAGACCTAGAGAGAAAGAAAACCGACATCCACAGAAGTATATTGCTTTAATGGGGTTGCAGGTGTTCTGATACTACTTCAGAAGTGAACACAGGAGACTAATTCAGCTTTCAGAAAGCTGTGAGGAAGACCTCAGAGATCAGTTCCTATAATTATCTTATCCTTCTCCTGAGACAACGTGATACGCATAGGTAGCAGTTGGAAACTTCCTCTAAAAAAACCAAACCAAAGATAAGTGAGCAGTTTCTAAATAATTGACTGAGTGATTCAAAAGCAAAATATATAAATAAGCTACTAAAAAGAGATATGCATTGGATTCAAACTGCAAGTTTTAAAGCTTGGAAGGTTGTAGAAATAAGTAACCATAGACTCAAGATACATCATCCTTTCTTTCCAGTCTAGTCCCGACCAGTAGATCTGCTCTAATTTAAGCACTGGAAAATATGAGATGACAGTACTTTCTCGGATGTTTTAATATCTTAAGAGCATGTTTTATGTCTTGTTTTGTATTGATCAAGAATGTCCAGGGTTCATTTGTTTTCTCTTTTCAATTTCTTGTGGATTCTTTTCATTGGAGAGGGGGAGTAGTTCTGCCCAGATATTTACCATTCAGTGGAGCTTCAGATTTGATTGTTTTCCATGAACTAGGACGAATATAAATATATTTCTCTTCTGCACAGACAAATACAAGCAGGATATTGTCCTTGCAAGATACTACCTCTTCTGAATGTTATAACAGCATTATCATTTTCCCACGATAAGTGCTATGATAAAAGCTGTTAATGCAATGTCGTCTGACAGGAAACTGCCATAACTGCTTGTAAATAGAAAAGAAAATAGCTTTGTTATTTGTAGAATAATCTTGCACATTAGCAATATGTCCCCTTCTCTTTCTGCTGTCTTCCTTATCATTTTTTTTCCATTTTCTTTTTTTACTAAAACATTAGATTTTTCTGGATGACCATCTTTGTTATTTTTTCTGCCTTTTTCTTTTAATGATAAAATCAATTAATCGCTTCCATATAAATGAATTAATCCACTTTCATTCTGAGTTTTCAGAAGTAACACATAGTAGTTTTCCAGGGAAATTTTTATATGAAATTTGGAACAATTGAAATACTATTTCTTCTGTTTCCTTCCACTTAGTTTCTAATTATCGATGAAAGTCATGCTGAAGAAAGTTAGAAAAGTTCTGATTGTAAAAGTAATGAAAAGGAAATAGTAAGTATAACTGCTAAAGTTATCTCCTGGGTTTAAGTAGTCAGCAGAGACCAGTCAATCAAGATGAGACTAATGATTAAATTTAAAACTGGATTTCATTGCATCATTTTGTACAAACAGCAGTACAAACACAGATTTTTTTTTTTTTTCATAGAGTCCTATGCATATACTTTAAATTTCTCTGGCCTATTATGGATAGATTAAATATTTGGTAGAACATTATTATAATTTATTAGTTATTAGTTCTAATGCTATTCATGTTGTCATAGAATCATAGAATCACCAGGTTGGAAAGGACCCACGGGATCATGGAGTCAAACCATTTCCATCAATCACTAAACCATGTCCCTGAGCACCTCATCCACCCGTCTTTTAAACACCTCCAGGGAATGTGACTCAACCACTTCCCTGGGCAGCCTGTGCCAGTGCCCAAATGACCCTGTACGTGAAATATTTTTTCTTGATGTCAATCCTGAACCTCCCCTGGCAGATCTTGAGGCCATTTGCTCTTGTCCTGTCCCCTGTCACTTGGGAGAAGAGGCCAGCTCCCTCCTCTCCACAACTTCCTTTCAGGTAGTTTTACAGAGCAATAAGGTCTCCCCTCAGCCTCCTCTTCTACAGGTGAAATAACCCCAGTTCTGTCAGCCGCTCCTCGTAAATCATGTTGATCAGTTCATAATATTCCCCAAAGCAAATACTGAAAAACCTCTGTAAACATTTTTAATATTTAGGCTATTTAATTTCAAACCTCTTTTAAAAACAGCAACAACAAAAACCCAGAATAAACACATAAAGGAAAAACTAACACACTAGGTTTTCCTTTGTGAGAAAAAAATATTAAATAGGGACAAAGTTGTTTTACCCATAATTATGAAAATATTATATTTATTGGAAATGGATCATGTATGTGAAGGAAGTAATTTATATTGTAAAAACATCATAGTTCTTCTTCTTAGAGAAAGTAACCTAGAGCAGTCAAGAAAGAAACCTTTATTGCCATAATCTTTAAAATCTAGAAGAGGGGATAAAATAACTCAGGAAAATATGAAATGAAAAAATTATTTTTACCTTTGAAAGTGATTGATCAAGTAAAAAAGCAAAGAGAAGTTCCTTTCTTCATAAAGTTAGTCAAATGATCTATTGGTCAGATAAAACTTTTGATAATATTTGATTTTATTGTTAAGTCAGGATGTTAAAAATCAGCAAGACTTACTGATGAATGTGTTAATTTTATTGAAGAATAAAGGCTTGCTTACAGATAGAATTGACACACCTTTCTTATATATATCAGCTAATTCGCTTGTCTGTTCTTCAGAAATATTTTACTTTTACACTAGATTAGTTTTTAAGCAATTATAGCCAAGTATGATGACTACAATCTTGAGAAACTGAAAAAAAAGACAAAATGGGTGCGATATCAGAAATAAGAGTGGTACTTTGCTGGAAAGAAATTGCTAATTCAATTGGGTAAATTCTCATGGAATGTTTTGATTGTTCAGTTTGGTTTTTTCTTGGGCAAATTCTATCCCAAATAGAATTTGACTAAGAAAACTTCCAAGTGAAAGAAGGTATTATATATATAGAGGATGATTAAAAAAATTGAGAGGAAGATTTATAATTAAACATAACAGTTGAAACAGAAAAGGTGTTGGATTGTACAAAAACTTAATAGTACCAAGGCAAGATTATGCCATAGAACTTAATAACGAGGTGTTACAAAGCAGATGAAGATGAAACAAGTCTAGAAAAGAGATTAGAGAAAAAGCTCAGTTGTCACTGCCTTTCAAAAGGTGAAAAGGATGAGGAAAATGAGATATTGAGGTGTGTCTCCTGTGGCTCTGCTACTAAGAACTGGGAAGTATTCACGTTGTGTGTATTATGATCATATGCACTGCATAACAGAATTTGAAGAGGAGCTGATACAGAGATGGACTAGTAGGCTGAGAACCAGAACAGATGCCTTTCTTTATCAGTGGACACAAGGATTGTGTACTGCCTCATCTGGCCAAATAGGCACTGAGAACAGATGTGGTTACCTTAAATTTATCAAGATAAGCAGTAAGAAAGAAATGACGTATATTTAGCTTGAACACATACGTTGGAGAAATTTTAGTTGTGTGTGTGTGTACACAACTTAAATATATATATATATAAGTGTCCAGATATTCAACTTAGAAACTGCAAGATTTTAATTCCTAAAGAAATAATACCCCGATTTGCATCAGATTTACAGTAGAACTGAAATTGAGCTGGATTTGGAATTCAAAACCAAGAAGATCCTTCCCATTCTTATAATTCCACTCTTGTAATTAGTCTTTGGACAAAAAAATAAGATGGATAGGTCATTATAGTTAAGTGAAGTCAGCTCTCTCACATGTACTCTAGTAAATTCAATGATGTTTTTCCACCACATTCAAAAGCAAAGGAATCTGATTTTGTTTCAAACTGTGATCCAAATTCTTAATAAAAAAATTACCAGGAGTGATTTTTACTATGCAAGAAACCCCAGAACATGTTTGCTATTTTCTTCTTTTATTCTTTCTTCTTGTATAAAATTCTTATTTTTCTCTCTGCAGGGGATTGTGCCAAACTTTTATATATCAGAACAAGAAACTACACTACTTTCTCTGTGTCTCTCTTTTCCTTATTTTAGACAAGATTTAAGGAACTTAAGGTGGTTGTAGATTCCTCCCGATCATGAACCAGACATGCATGTAAGCATATGCTGCTGATGGAACATGAAGTTGAGGACAGGATTTTCGTAGAATCATTGAATCATAGAATGATTTGGGTTGGAAGAGACCTTAAAGATCATCTACCAATCACCTTGCCATGGGCAGTGACACTTCCCACCAAATCAGGCTGCTCAAGGCCCCATCCAACCTGGCCTTGAACACTTCCAGGGAGGGGGCATCCACAACTTCTCTGGAAAACATATTCCAGAGCCTCACCACCCTGAGTTCTTGCTTGTATCAGTTAAATTTTAGACCAGAAAGCCGAAGAACTGCAGCAGAGCGATATTGTCAGCACCCACATTTCAGAACACTGGATTTAATCTTTGATGTACTTAACAATTGCTAATCTAAATAGCCAGTAGACACAAAAGTCTGGGCCATATAGAAGCCCCTAAATGCAATTAACCTTTCCAAAGTTGTTATGGAAAATAAATAAATCCTGAGGGCTTTGTGTTAAAAAGAATTACATAAAAAGGAAAATTAAGCTTCTTGCATCAGGAGAAGTACAAAGAATAGATTGTATTGAAGTTAAATAAATTTGAAATATATTGTGTATATTTTGCAAACACTTTTCTCTCCTTATAACTTTAATGTATTAACTCAGAGTTGGCACATCAGACTCAGTGCTTCCTAAAATCATATTATGTAATGCAATTTCATGTGAATTAAGTAACCGCCTTAAAGGTAGTCAGACAACTCATTCACACCCAATGTCACATATCCACATATGGCAAGAAACATTTTTGCCCAGGGTTCTAACAGAATCAGTCATCTCTGTTGGATAAATTGTCCATCCCCTTTAACCTTACAGCAGATTTCTCTGCATCCCTGTGCATCCCTTTCATCCACTCCTTCTGAAAAATGGCTCATTATTAGTTTTGAAAGAAAAAAACAAGTCAGTGATTAAGTTAAGCATAGTTCAGCTCTCAGGCTGTGCAAAAAAGCAGTTTTCATCATCAGTCTGGATATCAGCACTTCCGACTAGAAGTACATTGTTCTGCAGTGGCACCTTGGGGATGATGAAAAGCTGAGGACGCTCCAAAAATGCAGCTTCACTGAAGCAAGCCCCCTTCATGCATTCAGGCTTTTGAAAAGCAGTCATTCTGAACATGTGTTTGATCCCAGCACAGCATGTCTTTTCAAAATGATATTTTGAGCTTCAGAGGGAAAGCTTATATTTTAGAAGAAGGGCTGTTGAGGAGTAATTGTTACTAGAGCTATATAGCATTTAGAAGATTAAAATATCCACTGGTTTGCAGAAAGATCTACTAGTCCAACCCTACCTCTTTACCTCACAACAGGAAAAGTTAAATAGTCTTGCAATGGGGTGCTCACACTGTAATATATGTAATAGTGCTTTCAGTAGCTCTCTGCCTCCATGAATTCCTCTGGAATATTTCCAAGCTATTGTTCAGCTGAATTTGATCTTTCATAATCTAACATCTCTAAACCTAAATATTCTATGTATAATTGAGATCTAGTAAAAAAATTTCCATCTGGGTAAAGGTCACTGTAGAAATTCTTTCTAGATGTAGCAATGATACATTTAGTCACCCAAAGTAACTGCAGGGAAAGCCCTTACCTTCTATCTTGCTTTTCAGTTTAGCAGATTTCAGTGCCTCTTTTCCTTAAATTAAATCTACGTAATCATCTTAAGGATCTTCATAAGGTCACTTTGTTCCTTTATCCTCTGTATTTTGGGTTTACTTTTTTTTTTTCTTTTTTTTTGTATTTACTTCCTTCTGCAACTAACCCTGTTGTTTGTCTTAGAGATGTGCCAGTCTGGATCCATGGAGCTGAATACCTCCTTGCTGCCTAGATCTGCTCTGACACTACAACCCTGTAGGCAGCAGAGAATTACCAGGGGGAGGAATGAGTTCTGCAAAGGTTCCTGTGAAATCACAGCCAGCGACAGTGAAGGCAAACCGCGGAGACATCTTGTTTCTTCTGTCCTTGTCTTTTGCAGAAATGTATGGTACTTAAACAGCATATTGTAAACAAATGTGTAATTATGCCATTCATCAGAAAAGCAAATCTTTTCCTGGCACCCTGTCCCAATTAGTTCAGCATTCATAACACAAAATCTGTGAAATCTGGGAAAATTAATACTAAAAAACTCCATAGAAGTTTGGAAATAAATTCCATTGTCAGTTGAAGAGAGACATAAACCAAATATTTTGATTTGTTTTCTTTATTTCAGCAAATCTGAGTGTACTTCAAGTTCACTCACTGCATTTTAAGCAGTCTTTCTGTTTTAACCATTGTAGGAAACTAATGTAAGATATGGAGAGAGAAGCTTGTACATTCCAGCTGATGAATGTGCTTTATAAAAAGATATTCCATTTAATATTGAACTTAGTGCAAAGTTAACTATTGATACTGAAGTCATTCTCTCTTCTATGTGTGTGTATGCATAAAAAATGTCCTTAAAAGGTAAATATGGTGTGTATTCAGCTGTGGAAATAATTTCAAAATGTAGAAATATATGTTCTTACACTCATATATGTGTATTTAAGGATACATATTTCCCAGGGTAGACTACTTTAAAGCCTATATAACAGTTAAATACTGGAACTCCTGTGTATTTAATACAGCCGTAGGATTTTCATAAATAACTAACCATAAAAATTCATGGACTTGTGACTGTGCACTCGGTAACTTCATAGGGCTCCAGAGGTCTGGATGTTTTATTGAGTGGATGCAAGGTTTAACATTTCTTTTAATAAAATCTGAGAAGAAAAAAGACATTCTGCCTGAAACTCTTTGAAATGTTAAGAAAGGTTTATGTCCAGCTACTTCACAACCTGCTATATCCCATATCATTAAGAAAATAAGATCCTTGTGATTGTTACTAGTAAAAATATTTTCATAGAAAGTGATAATTAAGGTAAATTATATTTGTAAAAGTTAGGCTTTCATTTCTTGGACTGAGCAACAAATGAAACTGTATGCCTATATTCCTAAATTTGTGGTAATTTAAGATGATTTCTGGCATTTTTATTTTCAGGCTGCCTCAGAATCTCACTGTATTTTTAAGATGAAACATGTTGCTGTAGAATTCAAGAGGCAGAGACAATCCCAGCTAATTATCAGATGAATTCATCAGAAAATTTTATGTGATTCTGCGTATCTATTGCTGCTTTTAAATACAAGGAATATCCTTTTTATTATTACAAATATTCTTATGTATACGATTTATGCTTAGTAACATCTATGAACATACTAACATTACAAAAATCTTATTTTATTGTTACAGATTCAGTAGAAATCAAATATCAACTATGCTAGCTGCAACTGAAAATTACAATTTCACCAAATGAGAACTTGAGAACTTGAATTGCAGGAGCTGTCTTTCTGGTGGCAGCACAAAGCACTTTGTGGAGGCTGTTGCATTCTTTGATAATAATGTTATGAATTAAAAAAGCTGAGACAACTTTAATGGCCCTTGCTCCTAAAGCTGTGTGATTGACTGGCCCTGGATCTTCTTTCTTCCTCTGCTCTTTTGTGCTTTGTTTGTTTGTTTATGGCTTGGTCTATCCACTCATCATTTAAGCCATCTACACATCACATAAGTCATTTATGTGTTTGGCATGTGGAGTAACATAGTTGTATTTAAGGATTTTGGAAGTGTATGTTTCTTTCTGGAGATCTTTTTCTATTCCTTTTCTCTCTAGTTACGAAAGAAAAAAAATAAAAAGGTGAAGTATCTAAATATATTCACAAATAAAAGAAGCTGAGAATAAAACATTTTCTCTAAAATATAATTTTTAAATTAATTCAGGAGGTGATTTCATTGAAAGGGACATTAAGTTATGTTTTGTTCTTTGTATTATCTGTCTTCTTTGTCTTTTACCACCACTGATTGATTTTTTTCTTTCACCATGCCATATTAATTAAATAGTGTTTGAAACAGTAAATGTATGCAGATCTTATTCTAAAATACTCCCCAAATCAAAATGCCTTTCAAGTTCTTTGGTATCCTCACACACCAACACGATTATTAAAAAAAGAAGTCCAGACCCCAAATATATATTGCACTAATAAATATAATGTCCCTATTTCCTCAGTGAAAATTAAGAATGAAATATTACAGCATGAATACCTTCTGGTGTCCCTCTGTTTTCATAGAATCATAGAACCACCAGGTTGGAAGAGACCTACCGGATCATCAAGTCCAACCATTCCTATCAAACACTAAACCATGTCCCTCAGCACCTCGTCCACCCGTGCCTTAAACACCTCCAGGGAAGGTGAATCAACCACCTCCCTGGGCAGCCTGTTCCAGGGCCCAATGACCCTTTCTGTGAAAAATTTTTTCCTGATGTCCAGCCTAAATCTCCTCTGGTGGAGCTTGAGGCCATTCCTTCTTGTCCTGTCCCCTGTCACTTGGGAGAAGAGACCAGCACCCTCCTCTCTACAACCTCCTTTCAGGTAGTTATAGAGAGCAATGAGGTCTCCCCTCAGCCTCCTCTTCTCCAGGCTAAACAACCCCAGCTCTCTCAGCCGCTCCTCATAAGACCTGTTCTCCAGCCCCTTCACTAGTTTCATTGCTCTTCTCTGGACTCGTTCCAGAGCCTCAACATCCTTCTTGTGGTGAGGGGCCCAGAACTGAACACAGTATTCGAGGAGCGGTCTCACCAGTGTTGAGTACAGAGGGAGAATAACTTCCCTGGACCTGCTGGTCACACCGTTTCTGATACAAGCCAAGATCTTTGACATGTCTATGAAACTTGAGATAATTGAAGTTCAAATACAGGTGTAATAAATTGAAATACAAATGCTGTTTCTGTTTCTAAGGAAAAGATTCTTCATTTATCCATTACCCTTTTGAAAATACTTGCTTGGACAAATAATTTTATTTCATTATAAGGACTATAGAATTGGGAAGACAGTTGCAACTAGAGGTTTTATTTCCATTGTATGCTCTCTTTGGAAGTAGTTTTTCAGAAGTATTTTCATGTACTGTTTTTCAATTGTTATATTTTCATATCATTATACATTAGATTCATATATTCTGTATAGACTATTATTAAACATAAGACTTGTACAATTTTTATAAGGTTAATAACTTCTTCAAGTCTCATTTTATTTCTCATTCTTTCAGACCTGGAAAGAAAACACAAGAACTCCGAATGCTACAGTACAAACCAGCAAATTTGAATCATTTCTAAAGTAACTGAAATTAAGAAATCAATATAATGTAGAATAGTTTATATTAACTGAATTTTTTCAGTCCCCCAAAAATCTTCAAAGAAATGCATGGAAAAAAATGGATTATATTAATCAACCTATATTTATTTATTAGGTTCTTTTTTATATATTTTTTTAAACCAGTGTTAGATAACAAAGGGTACTTAATCTTGAAAGTGATGATACATTTCTTGACACTATGGTGGCACTGAGAATCACTTCTTGTCCATTTCTCAAATAAAAGTTCTTCATAACAGCTGTGCCTCATCATTTCAGCAACTACTTATTTTCTGGCATTAATACAAAATAAGTCTTTTCTTTAGGGTAATGTAAAGATTCAGTAGTTATAAGTACTCTTAAGACATAAACCCTCTAGATGCTCAGCGAATATTATCAAATATTAGTCTTTCAAAGTAAAAATGTTAATTATGGTGACCACTATGTGGAAAAAAAATAGAAAGCCATCTGAGAGATGAGTAGGACCGTAAGGAAAGCTGCTACCAGGTGTGGCTTCAGTACAGAAACCTTCTTGAGGTCCAAACTTCTCCTTAGACAACGAGATAAAGAATACCAAAATCCAGGAAAACAAGCCCAACTGAAATACCTCATATTTTATAGTCTAGATAGAAGAGGTATTATAGTGTAATAAAAGTAATGCAACACTAAGTAAGCTTCTTACTTCTTGTAGGAAAACAGTAGGAGAGAAGAAAGAAGCCCTAGTATCATTTGCTTTTTACTGTAAGCTTCATGCTTCCCTTCCAGATAAGTAATGATGTGTGTTATGTTCAGCCCAGTGGTGGTAGTTGGTGTGGGTCTGTTTGGATGGATAGTTTTTATGGTTGTGGTGGGTTTTTGTCTCTTTTGGTTTAGGTTGGGCTTTTGGGGTTGTTTTAAACTCTGAAAATAATAGAACAATAGAGACACCTACTGGTATTTTCATAATACTGAAAATTAATAAGTCTCATGGGAAGACACGAAAACATTTAGCTGTATATTGAAATATTTTAATTCCTATTATAGCTTTTGAATCTAGATTCAAATTCCTACATAGCTTTTCTTATCTAGAAAACAAAAGTGATAATTTACTCTTTACATTAAATTCAGAATATTCCAGATATGCAGTGTCTTCCTCAAATCACCTTTTCTTGAACGTGATATATCCAATATGAGAGTTCTTAATGAAGTCAGACTTTACAACACGAATATAAATTCCGTTTATTTTTTCACGTAAAATGAAAATGGTAGAGGACCAAATATATATTGACTACAGTGCAGAATAAGCTCATTATTACAGCCCTAGACTCTTTTGGACACCTAGAGCAATTCCCTAATGTCTCCAGTTATTGTTTTAACTTTTCACCATAGTAGTAAAATCTTGTATTTTCCTTTTACACCTTAATTCTTAAATACTTACCATCTGCTTCTACTTTTTTGGATTAAGTTACTGACAGTTCTCAAAGGAAAGAACTCAGTTTTTAAAATTAAAACTTTCTGAAAGATGTGGATGAATTTCACATTGAATGAACCTGAATAAACATAATGTTTCCAAAACAACTGGTGACTTTCATTTAACAGAAGCAAGGCCAATTTGATCACTGTTCTCCTCTTTTTGGTTTGGTATTTTTTTCAAGGTTCAGAACAAAAACATTTTCCTATGTGATACTTGACTACCTGACTGTTATTTAATTAAAACCACAAACTGATTATGTACTAATTATGATTCAAAATATTTCCCAGAGGGATCGGAGGCAGGAATCTGATGTAATATGGTGTGACAGCTGGCTGCTATTCCTTTCTTATCATTGACACCAGTTCTCAAGATGGTCTCTGCTGTAGCTTGTTTTATCTGAGGGAAAAAAAACAGCACTGCAAAAAATTTAGTGAAAGGGCAATATCCTTGGACTGACCAATATTCCAGTCCTACAATAGGGATAACTGGTTTTAACACAATTTACCGCATTACATTCTAAGAGGAAGTACTGGGATTGTTTAGTTTGGAGAAGAGGAAGCTGAGGGGAGATAATATTGCCATATACACCACCAGAAAGGAGGTTTTAACGAGATGAGTGTTAGTTGAGGACAAGTGGAAATGGCCTCAAGTTGCACCACGGAAGGTTCAGATTTGATAACAGGGAAAAAATCATTATTGAAAGAGTGGTGAAGCATTGGAACAGGCTGCCCAGGAAAGTGATGGAGTCATCATCCCCAGAGGTGTTCAATAAACACGTCGATGTGGCCATTTGGGTCATGGTTTACTAGAAATGGTGGTATTGGGTCAAAGGTTGGTCTTGATTACCTTAGAAATCTTTTCTGACCTTAATGATTCTATGATTCTATGACTAAATGGAACTTGTTAAATTCTCATATTGAGCTCTGGTTGTGAACAGATTCAATTCTATATTAAAGAATTTTATAACTAACGTGTTATTCGTATTTTTACTGTTTTATGCAACATACTTCTATTTACATGCTTGCTCTGGTTAAAGCTGCATTGTAAGCAAATGCTCTTCTAAATCACAATGTATGTATTTCAATGTAATTAAGTAATTCAGAAAATATGGAGCATCAGTAAATATTGAATTTGACTTATGCTGACTGAAGAAAAGTGTGTCATTAACATTAGCTCTATTACTTATGGCAATAAAGTAGCATTTTAACTTAAGAATATGTATAATTATTCAATACTGCTTAGGAATGAAATTACTTGCTTCCAGAACTACCTTTTTCACCATTTGTCATCATAAATGGAGTAACAGCCTCTACAGGTCAACTGAACAGATTAGTCCCACTCATTGTCTTTGCAAAATAATGTGAAACATTTCTTCTAACAGTGTGGGTAATAGCAAAATAATTTGTATTAGCAGTTGTGAAGTTTTTTTTATTTAATTCATAAATTGTTGATGGGTATTAACAATTAAATGAACCAGAAGATTTGTTGCCTTTCAAGAACAAAAAAAGGTTGAAAATTACATGGGGATAAGAAATAAGTCTATTGCTTAGATCTTAGTAGTAAATGTCCAATTAACCACTAAAGAGTGGGTTGCTGACAGTAGAGAATCCATTCATAACTCTGTGACACCAAATGAAGGTATAGCTTGCATTTCAGCTCTCAAATTCTTAAGAATTTCATTAATACCTTTCGCAGTCCTAAGGATAAATACAGTCACTTTAAGCAACCACAGCTCTGCTCAAACCAATAGGGTAAGCCTGTAAAACTTGCTTTTGTATGTTGAATTTCTCAGTCTCTATATTGCTGAGTCTTTTTTGTACAAATATCCTCGATTCCTAGTGATCTTCTCTGGAATAAAAGACCTGGCTGAACTACAGGTTATATGCATTTGTATACCAACCTGAATAGCTTATGTCACTTTTTCTGTTCATATAATATCCACAAACAGATTTGTCTTTCTGGATATCTTTTCTCAAAATAATTTTAACACATTGTGGAAGTGTATTTAACTTAAAAAGCTTTAAGTTTTTGACAACTGATAGTTGTCTTAGTCTAGGAAAATTAAGATTTCTAAAAATGCTTCAGTCTTGAAGTTAACTGGTAAAACTTAACTTCAAGACATATTGTACCTTGAAATAACATAATTTTGAAATATATATGAAACAATTCACTTAAACCTTGATAATTTGTAATAGTTTTTAATAAGTTATTCAAAACTCTTATTGCCAGGATATAGAGTCAAAAAAATGAGTGTTTAATTTTCATAGTATAACTTTCTATAACTTAAAAAACCCATTAATTTCTGAAGGTCCATCGAGTAGCCTTTTTTCTAACCAAGTTTAGTTTTGAAAGTCCACAAGCTTACACGTACACATATACACACACACACACAAAATGGTTAAAAAAGTTGCCATTAGCAATTATGGAAGCATGCATTTCTTCAATATACAGACAGAGTAAATGTCAGCTTGGGTAGATTTTTTTTATTTGAAAATTTAAAAAGTCACAATCAACTGCATTGTGATTCCTTGATGTTATTATCTCAATCACTTCCATAGCCTATGTAAAGGAATTATAATTTTCACTTCAAAGGATAATTAGATTTTGACTTTCCCTTTTACCTTACCAGTTAATATTTTTTGACTCCTTAAATTCATCATTAAGTGCAGTTGTAATCAGCCACTGAGTTCAAAAAATTATTATGTGCAAATAAAGAAAGACCAAGAGGTCACCTACGCCTGTTCCCAAATAAAATAAGATGCAAAAAAAAAAATAGTTTTTCACATAATCCATGCCAGTATAATAATTGTCTATCTAGTAATTTGTGATTAGGTGGTTTTGATTAGGAAGTTGTGATTAGGAGTCTGCTAATTTAAGAGAATCCTAATATTTCCTTGTTTGTTCTACATATTTTCCGGAGTCTAAGAGGCAATGACCCGAAATGAAAATTTTCCCCCTAGTTGAGTTTTCATTATAACTCTAACTTACTATTTATTTTAAGAAAATCTTTAGGAATTGAATATTTTTTTAAGACCTCAGGTTGGTCAGGTTGGATATGAGTATTTACTGAGAGATAATAGAAGACAGGATGTCATACGAGTTCTACACACAATATTATCCACAGAAAGTGTTTCTAATGTTAAGAAGTACTAATGTCCATGCTAAGTAAAGAGAGAATTTTCTGTAGCTGACTAGCCTCATTACATAGCATTTGATTATAGGTTTCTCATGATATTATTCCCCTGTGATCCTAAGAAATAATCTATGTTCACATGCCTAGGTATATAATATCTGAAATAACGAGAAGACTGTGTTGCAGCCCACCAGAGTGAGAATTATATTCTGCCTATGTAAGAAATGAATCCAAAGAAGTTTCCCAAATAATGAAACCCAATCTATTTAATTACAAGTAACCAGGAAAAAAAGAATTCTGTAAAGAAGGTTCTCCACAATATCCAGGATAGACCCTGCCACTTTTCTTGGTGCACAAAAATACTTCCTTGTACTCTGGAGACAATTTGAAGACCTACAGTTAGACACCAGAAGCAAAATCTACAGTATGCTACAGGAAGAGGGCGAAGACTTTATGAGCCTCACAATTACCCTAAATTTTCAGAATGGAATCTATTAATGAAAGCTACAGGGTAATCTTAGGGCATGTACGCATTCTGTTCTACAGAAGAAGGCAAAAACCTAACTGACAATCTGGGTTGAATATTACCAACTTCCTTTTTTAACTCAATATGGCAAACTGATGAAGATGGAAAGAGCAATCCATACTCATTGTTTTTCAGCGTGACTGATGGCCAATACTTTTGTAAAAAGAAAGTGAAACCCATAAGAAAAGAAAGCATATGACAAGTAATCTGTCCTATCATGGGAGAAGTCCTCTTTCTCTTGTTTCATACTGACAGTTGCACTGGTAGACGGTCAGATTTAGAATTACTGTACCATTGAGAAAATACATTCTTTTTTTCAAAGAGTTACCTTAGAGACATTAGATATCTGAAAATTCAAAGGAGAAACTGGTAGTTTGTTCTCCCATTTATTGAAATATATCTTCAGAAATCCCTCCCATAAGCTTATAATGAGTGCTTCTATAATAATATTGGTGACCGCATCTTTGCCTTTGGTTTAAAGTGCTTTGATAGCTAAAAATTTCGTTTTAAATTCTGCAACTTAGTTCTCAAAAATAAAAAAAATAGACTTAACAGTAATAGCTACAGTTTCCAAAGCTTTGTAGATCACTGTAACTCTTATAAAGGTCAAAGTTTCTTCTCATATTTTTTTCTTTTATATGTTCCACAGACATATGAACCCTCTAGGAATTTGAAAAGAGGTGCTGCTAGCCAGGGAATTAAATGATGTGTTTTAAATGATGTGTGTAGAATCACTTCCAGAATTACTGGGCACACTGGATGTTGTCGATTTAGAAGTCAGATGCTTTGTTTTACTGTATTTCAATTTTTGCTTCTATTAAAAGGGAGGTGCTAGGAAGACTTATCTTCATGGCTGGAAGTTGAGCATAATGTTCTTACAGCTTTCCTTCAAGCATAAGGTTAAGTGTTGAGCAATTACTGTCAAAAATTACTTCTAAATTAACAAATTCTTTCTGAGAATCTTTATTGCCCTTTAGGCACCAGTGTTTAAAGTCCATATAATAGATATAAAAACAAATAGATAGACAGATAGACTGATAGATACATAGATAGATCTATTTGTACAGTATTTAAAAAAGATCATGATTTCAAAGCCAATTATATTAATGACAAAAAACTAATATTTATTTAACTTCCTTATTCTAAATTAAATACTTATTTGTTTCTGAGCATCCTTTACATTTTGCTTTATGCGTCAAAGAACAGCATAAAACCAATCAGAAACACCTGAAGCCTGGAGCTTTTGATGCAGGTAATGATGGCTATTAAAAATAAATACACAGCTGTCACTTTTAAGAATGGCCTGAATTTTTGAGGCTTCCACTGTGTAGTTCACGTAGCCTCGCAAATGTACCATATGTTTGCCTCCTGGGGCATGTCTACACAAACTGGTTTATCTAAAACTGAGATGCATTGAGGCAAAAGCTGCAGTGTAACTGCTCTGATGCAATTGCATCTGAGATAACTGCCAAAGCATGCTACTTCTCAAATTATTATTTCTACATGAAGGAAATCTATCTCAAAGCATGTGCTCAACCATGATAAGTACGTTCACTATGTTTTTTGAACTGCTGTCTTGTCCTATCCACTGTGGGATTGTTCCTGCTGCAGCAAAGGAAGAGTTTTCCAATTATAGTACAGTTTTTGATGGAAATCATATTCCTATTCTTGATTCGTGCCACAGGCCTCATAGTTCATAAATGAGAAGATGACTTCTTTATAGAATTCCTTCTATCTGAGAAAAATTTACAACAAAATTTTCAGGTAGTCAAGAAATATTCATAAAAATATTCAGAAGTTGTGGTTTTTGTAACAAAATGGAAGAAAAAGGTGTAAACATTACTTTTTATTTGAGATTCTACTACTATGTGTGCTGCAGAATTGCACTTAGTATCTGGTTAACATATAGGCCTGCCTAATGAACAAACAAACAGCTGTGGGATGACGGTGCAGTGTGCCTTTCAGAGACTGAAGGTGATTATTTAGTAAGCAGCTAGGCAGAATCTAGTATTAGTGCTCAATACAGTAACTTCAAGAAGAAAACTCAGTACTTTGCTGAAATCTGAAAGACACAGACAGAACAATGAGACTATCCAATAAGTAGCTTGCTTGTTTGTGAGAGGTCCTTTGGGTGTATTATCTTATATGCTTTTTACTCCACTCAAGAGTGAATATTGGCCTTAATATGCTTTGCCTGTCTTTATGGGTTTTAAAATATAAACAATATTAGCAAATTTTTCAAGGAGGTCAGTAGATTTTCTTGGGGTCTCCTGCCATCACACAAAGATATCCTCAGTGATTAGTGCACACAGTATTCAGTTCTTTGTAGGTTCACTGGCCATTTGAGGTACAATCTACGTATGCCTCATGTCACAACACATGCTCTAAACTTCATGCACTTTCAGCTTTTAAAGCTTAACATGAGAAATCCAAAATCCATAGTTATGAACTCTAAAGATAATAAACCTTCGGAAAATCATGATTGTGCAGGCTTAGATAAACCTTGGATCTATATGAAGGGTTTATTATGCATTTCATATGAAACATCCTTGGATCATAGGAGAAAACAAGGCTTCCTCTTGTCTTTCAATGGCTAAACATAACAATGCAAAGAAAGAAATAAAAATATCTGTAGTTGTTCATTGTTGTCCAAATAAGACATTAACACAAAAGCTTTGTGCTGCCTCACCGTAGGTGTCGCTTAGCTGATTTGAGAGACCACCATCCGATCCATATGTCTTGCAAGATTAATTTGTTTGTTCTTCAAGTAGAATTGCTCCCTTTTGCAAACTGCTCCCTTTTGCAAAGTTCAGTGCTTTCCATCCACAAGGTCTAGGAAGTCCGTTATACCATACATTTCTTAGTTGTTTTTAATGTCAGGCTGGACTCCAGACACCAATATCTGATTACATACCGGTGTGTTCAGGTAACTGATACAGAATAAACTGAAATGAGAAGAGAGGTAAATAAAATTTTTGAAGGATACAGTCCAGGTATACTTATTTTTCCTAATATTGTTCATCACCTTTGTGATTTTATCTTGATCAGTCCTGAATCAGCCAATAAGAATCTGTCCAATTAAAATGAGTTCCTGTTGTGTTACATGCAGAGTAAGACTGAATCACAATCTCAATCATAGAACCATAGAATCATAGAATCATAGAATGCTTTGAGTTGGGAGGGGCCTTTAAAATCACCTAGTTCCAACCCCCTGCCATGGGCACTGACACCTCCTTGAACACTTTTAGGGAGGTGGCATTCACAACTTCCCTAGGCAACCTGTCCCTGTGCATCACCACCCTCATTGTGAAGAATTTCTTCCTAATATCTAGTCTATATCTTCCTCTTTCCAATTTAAAGCCACTTCCCCTCATCCTATCACTACATATCCCTGTAAAAACTTCCTCCCCAGCTTTCTTGTAGGCCTCTTTCAGGTACTGAAAGGCTGTTACAGGGTCTCCCCAAAGCCTTCTCTTCTCCAGGCTGAACAAGCCCAACTCTCTCAGCCTGTCCTCATAGAAGTGCTCCGACTCTCTTTTCATCTTTATGGCCCTCCTCTGGACCCATTCCAACAGTTCCATATCCTCTTTATGTGGAGGATTCCAGAACTGAACACAATACTACATATGGGGTCTCATGAAAACAAAGTAAAGGGGCAGAAATACCTCCCTCAACCTACTAGTCATGCTTCTTTTGATGCAGCTCAGGATATGGTTGGTGTTTTGGGCTGTGAGTGTACACTGACAGCTCATCAACCATTACCCCCAAGTCCTTCTTCATGGGGCTGTCCTCAATCATGTTGCTCCCCAGACTGTATCAAAACTGCAGATTGCCCTGACCGAGGTGTAGGCCCTGTGATTTGTTGAACCTCATGAGGTTAACACAGGAATACTTCTCCAACTTGTGCAACTCCCTCTGGATGACATCCCATCCTTCTCGTGTGACAAATTCAGCACTCAGCTTGGTGTCATCTGCAAAGTTGCTGAGGGTGTATTCTGTCTTGCTGTCTGTATCATTGATGAAAATATTGAACAGCACTGGTCCCAACACAGACTCCCAACACAGACTCCCAAGGAA
The DNA here is from genome assembly GCF_032191515.1 of Phaenicophaeus curvirostris. Lineage (NCBI taxonomy): Eukaryota > Metazoa > Chordata > Aves > Cuculiformes > Cuculidae > Phaenicophaeus > Phaenicophaeus curvirostris. Next base: position 81,461,456 of record NC_091394.1, on the reverse strand, counting down.
CACCTCATTTCACAGATCACTATCTGGATATAAGGTCATTGACCACTCAACCAATTCCTTATCCACTGAACAGCCTACCCGGCAAATCCACATCTCTCCGATTTAGAAACAAGTCTGTTATGGGGGACCATGTCAAAGGCTTTGCAGAACTCCAGATATATTACATCCATTGCTTTTCCTGTGTCCACTGATATGGTCACCCCATCACAGAAAGCCACTAAATGGGTCAGGCAGGATTTGCTTTTGGTGAAGCCATGCTGGCTGCCTCTAATCACTTCTCTGTCTTCCATGTTCAATAATTGAACACCAGTCCTCATTCCGTGAGATTAAAGAGCAAAAGTATCTCCAGAGGGTAGTTTTGAGTAGTAGGATATAGTCACCAGTTTGGAAGCTAGCTCTTTGCAGGGGAATCATGCTCCTTGTTTATACCATGAGTTGAGTATGCCTGTCTCCAGATATTCCATCACCTGCTTCACAGAGCAAGGTGTCCTTGCTGCATTCCTTTCTGATGAACAGTGTGCTACCCCTGTGCATGCTGCTTCTGCACTAACTTTGATTTTTAAAGACTTGTAATCAGCCTTGGGGCTTTATTTCTGCATTTGGCTTTATTTTCACATTCCCTTATCTACTTTCTGTAGATTGGAATAACACTGGCTAGCTTCCAGTCAACAAAGACCTCCCCAGCCTCCCAAGATCTTTAGTAGATGATCAAGAAAGTTCCTGCCATAACCTCTGCTAACTCCTTCAGGACTCTCTCTGGACCTAATGGAGTTGTGAACATTCAGCTGGTACAGCTGTTCAGCTGAAACACTTGCAGTTTCAGTGTCTGCAAATAGAAAGTCACAGCTCCAACACTTACGTACCTCTGACTCAGGGAACCAGGAAGCCCAAGGTCTCAGTATTATTAAAGACTGAGGCAAAATACACATTGAAGGCATCCACTTTTTCTTCATCTCTATTAGTCAAATGACCATCTTCAACAGGTTTCAGTCCAATGTTTTCTTTAGATCACCTCTTTTTATTAACGTAACTGAAAAAAGCTATTGTTATCTGAAGCAACACGGGCCAGGTTCACTCTAATTGAGTTTTGACATTTTGTCTGTTCTCCTTGCACAAATGACTTGCAGCTCTGTATTCTTCCAGCAAAGCCTGACCTTTCCTCCAGTCATCGTACAGTTCCCTTTTCCTCTTGAGCTCCACGAGCTGCTCCCTGTTCAGCCAAGCTGGTCTTCTATTTCTCTTGCTTCACTTCCAGCACAGCTGAATTGTCTGTTCCTGTGCTTCTAAAAACTGGTTCTTGAAGTCTGACATGCACTCATGGACTACTAAGCCCTCAAAAGCAGATTCACAGAGTACTGTGCTAAATAGATCTCTAAACAGCTTCAAGTTTGCTTTCCTGAAGTCCAGACTGGCAATTCTTCTGTCCTGGAAATGAGTTTAAATTTCCTATTTTGGCAGATAGAATGAATGTTTTGGCTAAAGTTGATCACAAAGAATTTAGAAAAGAGAATTACATGTTGTATAGACCATTAAAAAAAACTCATTCAATTTGAAGTATATCTATTATCCCTTTTCAGAAAACAAACTTTACTGAAACATATTTGTTACCTGCTCATAACATCAAATACAAAGATTCTTTGCAACTTATTAACATCTATATTAAGAAACTATTGAAATAGTTAACTTAAATGACAGAAACGTTCATTCATAAGTTATTTTCAGATTGTTGCAGTTTCTTACAAGTGTCAAGAATGAGCAAATTTAAAATATGTGTGTGTGCATGTGTATGTGTGTTAACATTATAACTAAATGGATATTTAATTAAATAATTCATAAGAAAAACGTACTAAATTATTAATGCACTATCTTTTATAAAAATATGCAGTTAGACATTTTATATCAAAATCCTTGTATTCAGAGGTTTATGGAGCATAAATAGATTACTGATAATCCTTCATTCATGAAAATTCCCATCTGATACAAATATTTTACTTGTCTTTTGCCTAGGGTATATTTTAAAGGGGTTAGTTTGTTTTAAGTTCCAGAATGGTTCATTTTCAGTCATTTTTTGGGTTTGATCCTGTCTTTATAAAGATATATCTGATTTTGAAATCATATACTTTTTGTTACTGCATGTTTAATTTTACTGGCCAGAAACTAGGTTTTAAAATGTTTTAAGAAAAAAAGACGTACGTAAAACCCACGTAGAAATGATTTGTGACATTATATCATAAACACACAGGAGGTGTGATTTGCACAAATTTCACTATTCAGGAGACCAAGGAGATCTTGGGAAAATTACCACTTTACAGTTGAGCCCACATGGTACCTGATGAACTGCTTTGCAGATACAGAGGAAATGTGTCTGGGACCTTATTCAGTAATTCCCCTTTCTCTGCTTCCTGCAGGTTTCCAGTACACTTTGAAGCAAATAGATATCATGCATAGAAAAGAGGGATACCTACAAGGAGTTAGCGCCTAAATATAGTTGGTGGTAGTGATGGAACAAGGGCTAAAGACGGATACACACTCCTGTGTGTTTTTGAACCACCCGGGTTAAAACAAGTAGCCCGGACTCATGTTAATGAAACTGCAGCAGCTCCAAGCTGGACATAGCTTGGATCTGGTCAATTTGCAGCAGAGGCAGAGCAGCAGCTTGAATCTGTTGGTATGCCAAAGTCCCAAACCTCTGTCTGTGTTTTCTACTCTGCTCAACAGTGCTGTGATCACTGAAATCAGAGATGCTGTAAGAAAAGTAACCCTGTGCCATTTTTCAATATTAAATCATAGAATCATAGAATAACCAGGTTGGAAGAGACTCACCGGATCATCGAGTCCAACCATTCCTATCAAACACTAAACCATGCCCCTTAGCACCTCATCCACGTTAATATTTCCACTATGCTTGTGATTAAAGCAGTGACAGTAAAAGTCACTATGTTCAACACCTCTGATAATTAGGATATAAATACAGGTTTTCTATCTAAGAAAAATGATTAGATAAGAATGAAGTGATTAAAATTAATTGAAGATCATACTGTTTAGATTAATGATTAGATTTTCCAACCATGCTTGAAAGTATAGGTTGTTGTTCTTCCTCTTGGCTTCAGGCCTTAGTCACAGTAATTTCCTATCAGCTAAACCTTCTGTTTCTCTAAACTAGTTCTGAGTGGTCCTTGATGTAGTATTTGTCATTTTTTTTACAGATGATACAGAATTAAGTTAAGAAAGAGTGAGATAAATGAAAAATGTAGGTTGCTGCAAAACATGGTTTTTTAAGCTTTGTCTGGTCTAGAAAGAATACAGTTACAGTATTGATTTACAATTCCCACCCCTAAATTACACATTGTGGAAGTTTTGCAGAAGTCTGTTAATTATCTGCTTGACCAAAAGAATCCATATTGCCGTGAGTGTGAATTATGTCAGTGAAGATAGCAGAGTTATTCTGCCTAATTAGACTGTGTACTTTGTTTCACATCTGTACTGTATTAAGATAAAGAACATTCCACTTAAATTGAAAATAGTCTTTCTGAACTGTAACTTCCTACCGTCACTAGTATGAAACTAAGACATGTGCAGAATTCAGAGCTTGAAGTCAGTCGGTTGTCCTCTGTGACACAGAATGTCTTGATTCTCCTGATGTTATTCTTTCTATGAGAATAGAAGTGCACTAAGCAAAATCAGTGCAAATGTCTGCAATTGTAATCAGCTCAGGCTTTACGACAGAATAATTATTCAATTAATAAAGTACATATTAAATAAGCACTGAGTCTGGCAATTGTCTTAGTTGACACTATCTTTTCTTAAGAGTTAGTACCCTCTTTTTACTCAGCACTGAGAGAGGAAGCTCTTTACGTTTGAGAGCCGTAAAATATTTCTGTTAATTTTGCTGAGTATTTTCTATGATTTATCTATATAGTCCTTTGAAAAACAGTGATGCATATGATATGTAATTGGAAATGGGCATCCTGCTCAGAGTTCATAGGAGCGTAATTAAAGTGTTACAAAGACTGAGTAATCATCTAAATCAAAGACAATGATTTAGAGCATGGGAATAAACCATTTGGATGCAGACAACAGAGAGGGAAAAGTGCACTGAAAAACTCTGAGGAGTAACTCCATGCATCTATTTGGATTACTAATTAGTGCTGTAAAGGACCTCTGTGCAGGCCCTCCCAGAAGTCCCTGTGTACAACTAGTGGAAGCTTTTGATGGAGAACATATGTCAGATGTGATTGCAAAATCCTACCATAGCACAACAATGATCAAATAGATTTTTATTCTGCTTGTACCTGCGTAGGAAGTTGCAGCAGTTGTTTTCCATATTCCAAGGGTTCTGTTTGCTCTCTCCTTTCCTTAGTAGAATATAACCATAAAGGTGTAGTTCTTGAAACTTTGCAGAGGAAAACTGTAGCAATGCATGAGGTCTTTGTGGAACAGACAGCTTGATAGGAACATACAGCACCAGCAGGGTAAGAACTCTCACCTTGCACATTTCTCCTGCCCTGAGAAGGCTATTTCTGTTTATGTATATTACACTACCTGCAAGTGAATTAGAAGTGTTAGATTTAATATCTGGCTGTTAGGATTCATTGGACAATGTGGCATTGATTAACACCACCTTAGTAGTTTGCTCTCACCTATGTATTACCACTATGGTAAGATATTCTGAAGTTCCTTCTCACTGAAAATATGATAATTAATTAATGATAATTAAGCTGGCAGTATAAACACAAACCATCTAACTGCAGCTAAGAGGATGACCTATATCTCTGCATGAATAGGGTTAGAAAAACTATATCTGAAATAAAATCCTCTGAGAAAATTCTGATTATGGTAGTAAAATTATTATTTTATATGAGAAAATTGTCTGAAGATAGTAACAAGTAGTGACTTAGTTACTACTAAGACAAACCAAGTGAACAAGAATAATCTTTGTCTAATTTTCTTTAGTGGATGTCTCTCATCTTAAGATTTGAGTTTCTGTTCTCTTAGATTTCATAGGATTAAATTTTAAAATGGTGTTTATATCAAAATAAGAGTTCAGATCTATTTAAATTTTATGTTATAGGATTTTGTGATACTAGGCGAAGTCTACCAAGAACTCAGAGAGAAGTAACATTTAACCTTTAAAATCAATTGTCATTGAATTGCATTAATATTAAAATGCCTTTTATATGCAAGAAGGGTATTCAGAATTCAGATTTTAAAAAGCAATGGAAGCACAAAAGAAAAAATAGAAAAAAGGATCTATGACCCTACTTACTTTGCAAATTAACTACAAAGACAAAAACTTGGGAGTGCTAAACACATGTAATTTTTCTCCATTTAAAAAAAAATATGCTGATATGTCATACCAAATAATATAAAATAAAATTAGAATACAAGTGTTATAAGACAAGATTCAATGTACATTTTTTAAAATACAGAATTGTTTCGAGGCATGTTTTCATTGATCAAGCATGTCCTTAAAGTAAGTTTTAGAGGTTTCATTTCCTTGTTTATTTTCCTTTGAATAACTTGTACTTACAGAAAAATGTTCCAGTCCCACTAAAGACAATATGATCTTTTGGGAAGCAGCATGATTTTCTATATTACAGCTCTGTAATTAGTTCAGTGCAAGTGAAATTCTGCACATCTCTGAGTCTCAGTGAGGTCAGCGGCATTCCAGATTAGTGAAATGGACCACTGTTATGGAGGATATTTCAAGATAATTCCCAAAACATGACCCCTGAGCATTCAGATATGCTTAACTTGAATGCTGACTTCAACAGAACAAAGAATATTTATAAGTTTGCATGACTATGCATCAGGTTCAAGGGAGTACATAGAGAATGTAAGAATGTCTGCTTGTGCAGTATAGAATCTAAATCATAAACATTTTCTTTAAGTAAGAAAATATATATTCAATGACTCTCCAATATTCTACTTCAGATTTCAGCAGATCATACAGGCTATAAGAACACATATTTTGTTAATAATTATTTACAAGAGTATAAAGTCTTTAAATCCTAATTCTGATATCTCATTTAATTCACACATGTACTCTCAAAAAACAAAAAAAATCAACCCACCCTTCTGAAATATTTGATACTTCAAAATACTTAGCCTTAGAATTAAGATTATAGGATAAAGGATATAGACACTGCTATTTTATTGTTGAAATTGGTTTAAAAGGAGCAATTATCTCACATTTATAGTGTCATTTCTGTAGCAACTGAGAATATAAAAGAGTAATATGTTACAGAACTGTGCTACAAAATATGACCATATTTGTAATTCCGTGTTTTGTTCCTCATATCAGTAAATCTAGCACACTCCCCTAGTCATAATTGCTTTTGTATGGAATGCAGTCCTATATGCTCCAGCATAGTGATTACATCATGCCCAAACATGATGAGATAATATGACAGCTAATGTTACTGAGCAAGGAACCCATCATGCTTATTTTTGGGCTCCCAATTAAAGTAAGTAGTTTAAAAGTTTCGGCTCCCTCTATAGTCAATAAAGTAAAATTGTCACCTCCAGGTGGTGATACAGTATTTCTACACTCATTCCCTGGCTGCACTTCTGGCTTCTGACGTTGCCTTTGAATGCTGACCTCTTCCAGAAAGAGAGTGATTACAGGTCTGCCTTGTGTTTGAGATATCAAACAGTAAGGAAATTAATTTAATTTTAAAGAAATAGCTAATTCTGTTATAACCCTTTTTTGTTTACCAAGTTTGACAGCTTTCTTATTTCTTACACCAACTGTGTTGATCACTCAGGAAGATACTAACAGTAAACTGTATCCTGTTATTAAATAGGTTTGGCTCGTGTCTACTAGAGGTGTTTAAGTGTATGGTTATTTTATAACTGAATTTTTCCTTATTCCTCTTTTATTATTCCCATCCAACTGCAGGTTTCTATGCTTTAAAAAAAAATATGTTGTGCATGTGTTTGTTTCTCAGATTGAAGTTTATAAGACAACTGTGTGCCCAACCCAAAACCTACTCAGTGTGTTGTCAGATCTATTTTCTAGAGATGCAGTCACCCCAAATCATAAAAATAAAGTCAATAAGAGCAATGCTTTGTCAAATTTTTAGTTTTGTTTAGTAATTAACAAATAGGACAATCATTTCATTAACAGCCAGCATCCCTGTATCTATCAAAATAGTATTATTTGCAGCCCTGAGCAACCTAGTAAGAACAATTTAGTCCTGGAAAATTGGTTTCAGAAGTTTGAGCATAGCATCTAAGATAGTGTGTCACTGATCTAAAGAAAGATGTCTGTCAGTAAATTATTAATTCTTTTCACTCTCTGAGAACCAGGCTCTTGGCAAATTTATTTAGACAAGCCTGATCATGGAAAGGGAAAGATTACAGTCACACAGAAGGGACAGTGCGAAAGGAACAAAGTTTTAAAAAGCAAAATTACTTTTATCTTCTTCAGGGAGACTTCTGTTTGTATTCCACAACTGACTATAAGTTGAATACACTGTTATAATCACGCCATATAAAATAGTGTAAAACTAGAACAGATCAAAATCGTGGAAAAAAAAAAAAAAATCATGGTCATATTTTAGATTTAAAAAATCCTTGTAAAAACTAACTAAATTTCAGACAAATTTATGGTTTTATTAAAAAAAATCATTATATAATGAGTTAAGTTCATGCTTTCAGAAATGGGTTTATTTTAGACTAGATCAACAAAAAGAAAATGAAGATTTTACTCCAGTGCATACAGTGTGCTTATCTCCATTGGACTGTGATACTGGAGCTATGCAAACAGAAACCAGTTGACAATTTTGCCCTCTAGGCTCATCATACACTGACACTTCTGCCAATAAAACTTCATTCATAAACTTGGAGTTACTCCCAATTTATATTTGTGCTAGTGAAAAGAGAATCAGACCCATTGATTTTGTGACAAACTGCTAATGGTTTTATAAGGATGTCCTGCTTTTAAATGAATGTAAGGGTTGATTGCTTCCATACTGCATACTCACTGCTTCCTTCTGTCCTTGACCTTTATCTGAGAGACAAAATTTCAGTATGACTTGGTAGAAGACTTCAGGAGATACTGCACCTGGTATTCAGCAATTTTCCTTTGATTTACATTTCACAGGAAAAAAGAGAAGAACAAGCAAAGTAGATTAATGACATTGATTATAATTTGCTTACATATGTATGTTCAGTGAGTTTCAATGCATGCACGCTTAAAAATAACAAATATGAATTAACAGAAAGTGTTTAATTAGTTCAGTTAAAACTAAAACATAACCAAAAAGTCTGATTCTTTAACTTCTATTAATTTTACTCCATGGCTTTTGAAATTTGTCCCTAAAAGTCAGGAGGAAATGCTCCTTAGCTTCACCGCATGTTTCCAAGTACTTTCACTCCTTCTTTTGTAACATTTCAGTTATACTGTATTTTTTTCCTTGCTTATATGGATAGTCTTATACCTTTCTCCAGACTTCTAAGTCCCTTTGTACACTTTAATATACAATATCTGTTATTGCTGCTTTATAAAGAATTGCCAATGGGTATGTTCTTTTGCAATAACATGGATTTGCACTGTAAATATCTTATGAACTTTCATCAGGAATTAATGTATAAAATAATTAAATGTTAGCCCCATTATTCAAGAAAAGTATCAAGCACTTTAAGCATAATTGCCCCACAGTAAATTACCAAAGAACATTTGAAATACCTCATTTACAGCTGAAAAAGATATGATTATCTTTAAACATGGTAACTGGAGTGCATTTCATATAGTATATATTGACTTTGTGAGTGTGATGAAAGAAATGTTTTACATGCTTCTCTGCAATTTAGTACCAATGCCGAATTACGAACAGAATGAGTGCAAGATTTAGAGAAATTAAGTCAAAAAACAGCAAATATAATAGTCAACATGAACAAAACAAAAATCAGAGGTTCACCAAGAGGAAAAACATACGCTGGAATAGAGACACGATAATCATCAGAATTTAAACAGCAACAATAAATCTCTCTCTGATTCAAGGTGGGTGGACTACAAATCATGTTTATCTTTGGGGAACCTAAAGAAATGTAATGGTGGAGTCATTTAAATGTAATAATGATCCTGAAGTGAAAAGTGATACATCTAAGAAAATAAAGTTTGTCCCAAAGTAAAAAGATGTAAAGACAAAAGTTATGGTAATGGAGGGCTGGAGAAATACAAGTATATCTGACATGTCTTAGGTTTTATATTGTTTCAGAGTGCTTAGAAATCACTGGACTGCAAGATGGTAAACCTCATTCATTAATGATACAATCTTCACAATTATTTTGGAGTGAAGAACTGCTCTGCTATATCAAACTGTAAAAATCAACATTGAACTTTCTTTTTTTCAGATACCTTTAAATTAGATAACTTTTTCTTTTAATATAATGGCTTCCCTTTTTTGCAGATTTTCCATCTTATTTTCATTCACTTTTCCTTTTCCTGTATACTGTTTTTCAAACTCTTCTTGTGTTCCAATGTCTACAGCCAGTCTCATCTTTTAACTCCTTTCAGACCTAGTCTTCCGTTTCAGCCCAGACTCTAAAGTCTTTTCAGCTCCAAATTTTTTGCTCTCACTTCAGAAAATGAATCTTCTCTACTCTAAAGATTATTGATTAATCTCTTTTCTTCTATTGCACTTTACATACATTGTTGACCAGAACTGTTTAATGGATCTCCTACCCTGAATGCCTGCAGTTCTACTATGAACAGTTCTGCCCTTCAGTCTTCACTAAAAATGACTGTAATGACCAAATCTTAGAATCTTTCCTCAATCATTATCTGTAAACCTTATTCCATCTTAATCTATTCTTAATGCTTTTACTAAAAACCTGATGTTGAGTGGCAAGACAAGACCAACCTATTATGCTTATTTTCATGTTTCCATTTTTGAATTTAGATCTGTGAATGAAATGAAGAATAAGTTTTGGATATTATGTACAATTATTCATCATTAAGGTCTCATCAAAAGAGTCTCTGCAAGTTAGCTACTACATTTCTTTCATTGTGTCCATAAATCACATAATGAAACTTTGAGATAATATTGTTTGAGAAAACCTAGCCAAGTACCGTTCTCCTGTGTATTCTTGTGTATATAGGATAGAAATAAACTCTGGAAGTCTTCTTTTTTAAAAATAAGGGAAGAATGTAGGGGTTTTGTCTCACACAAATCTATTTTAATATCCAGCACCTCAAGTGTTTTAAAATTAAAGAAACATGGGGCACCATGATTTCTTTTTATCCTCTGACACTGATACATGCTGGTAGAAATATGTATATATTTTTCTCATGTATTGTATATGGAAATATCCTTCAGTTATGTTAATTAGTAGATAAAGACGCAGAAGGGTATATACTTATTCTCCTATACGAGATGATCAAAACAACACTGAAGGTGTGTTGACTTTGTAAGTCCAATGTAAATCCAAATACACTGCTATCTCTGGAGTACACAGGCAAGTATCATAAAATCATAGAATGGTTTAAAAGGGACCATAAAGATCAGCTATTGCCAACCACGCTGATGTGTCAGGAACACCTACCACTAGATCATGTGGATCAAAGCCTCATCCAACCTGGCCTTGAACACCTCCAGAAATGGAACATCCACATCTTTGCTAGACAAGCTGTTCCAATTCCTATAAAAAATATAAATTTACTCTCTCTCAACTATTACCCTTCATCTTGTCACTACAATCCCTGATAAAGATCCTCTCCACAGATTTCCTGTAGACCCACTTTACATACTGGAAGGCTGCTATAAGTTTTCTCCAGCACCTTCTCTTCTCTAGGCTGAACAACACCAACTTGCAGGCTGTTCTCATATGTGAGGTGCTCCAGCCCTCTGAATATCTTTGCATCCCTCCCCTGGACTAACTCTAACAGATCCATGTCCTCCCTGTGCTGATGACTCCAGAACTGTACGCAGTGCTCCAGGTGAGGTCTCATCAGAGAAGAGTAGCTGGGGAGAATCACCTCCCTTGACCTCTGGTCACACTTCTGTTACAGCCCAGATACTGTCGACTTTCTGGGCTGCCAGCAGACATTTCCCACTCTCATCCAACAGCACTCCCAAGTCCTTCTCTTCAAGGCTACTCTCAATCTGTTCTCCACCCAGACTATACTTGTGCTTGACATTGCCGTAAGCCAGGTGCAGGACCTTGCACTTGACCTTCTTGAACTTCATGAATTTTGTACAGGCCCACCTCTCAAGTCTGTCCAGGTGCTTCTGGATGGCATCCCTTCCCTCCAGTGTGTCATCTGCACCACACAGCTTGATATCATCAGCAAACTTGCTGAGGGTACCCTCAATCCCACTGCCTATACCTGTGAAAAAGATGTTACAAAACAGCAGCCCCAATAGCAAACCTCACAAAATGCCACCCATCACCAGCCTCCACTTGGACATTGAGTCGTTGACCACTGCTCTTTAAGTGTGACCATTCAGCCAATTACTTCTACACTGAGGGGTCCATCCATTAAATCCACGTCTCACTGTTTTAGAGACAAGGGTTTAATGCAGGACAGTGCTGAAAAGACATGTTGATCTCTCTGACCCACTCTAGATGCTGCACTCAAGCCACCAGATGCGCACACGTTCACAGAAGAGATTCTTTTCCAGGAAAAAAGTTAGAAAATGGAGTTTAATTATTGATATAGAAGATAGGCACTGTATAAAATTCATTCTAGATCAGCATTAGTTATAAATATTTTTGTAACAGATATTCAGTAAGTATCTGTTACATGGAGTTTCATGTTTCATATTTGAAAGAATATTGGATTATAATTATCTCAATAAATCTGCAAGCTGTGAAAGCTTTCCTAGTTCTCATTAACCCGATGCTTGGAGGAAACAGTATCAGATAGTCTCATTAAGACATATAAAATGCAGAGAGCAAGCTTAATTTTTCTCTTAATTAATTTAATTTCATATTTGAAAAAACTTCTCTCCAGCACTACATAGTACTCTCTTACTTTTAAAATATTAATTTTCAGCACATTTAGATCTCACTTTAATTTATATTCATTATTATCTATTAATTATATAAAATACACTGAATCATGAGGGTTGACACAGTAAATAGATGTCAAGTATAGCAATTTTCAAAAGGTTGTTTTGGGAAGGAAGGGTGACTGGTTCATAAATTATTTTTTCAGCAACAAAATTTCCTGTGTTTTTTTCATTATCACAACACACTGATGTCATAATTTAACTCTATATAGAGTCTATAAAGCACTGAACCCTTGCAAATGGTGTTAGTGACATCAACAGAGAAGGCAAAAAAAGGTTTATGGCATTATTGCCTGAAGATGGCTACAAGATTAAGACTGATAAGAAGTGACGCAATAATATACATACTGTCTTTCTCCAGTACTAAAGAAAGGTACTTGTCAAAACCAGGTTTGATTCTACAGGTCACTGATTTATTTATTTTCTGAATTCCATTTATTTCTCAGTGTTATCTAAATAAATAGAGTTTCATTGCATACAAGACTTTACAGTGCACAGCTGAAAATGAGTATTCACTGAGAGTCTGAGGAGAGAGATTTGAATTCATTCCTAATTGACACAATGCGTAACAAGGCTCAGTTAAAGAGGGAGTTAATTTCTGCAATGAATATTTTATGTTTTGAAGAGCCTAATAACAGAATCTAACTATAACTGAAGAAATAATGTTCAAGAAGTCCACATGTAAGGTCCTAGACCAGGGTCGGGGCAATCTGCATTTTCAATACTGGATGGGGGATGACATGAAGGACTTGCGGCTGCTGGTTAATGAGAAGCCAAACATGAGCTGTCAGTGTACAAGCAACATGAGTCATCAAAGGATGCCAGCCATACACTGGGCTGCATCAAAAGTGCGGCCAATAGATCAAGAGAGGTATTTCTCCCCCTACTCTGCTCTAGTAAGACCCCACATGGAGTATTGTATCCAGTTGTGGAATCCCCAACATAAGAAGGATATGGAATTGTTGGAACGGCTCCAGAGGAGGGTGATGAAGATGATCAGAGGGCTTGAAGACCTCTGCTGTAAGGACAGGCTGAGGGAGTTGGGGTTATTCAGCCTGGAGAAGTGAAGGCTCCAGGGACACATTACAGTGGCCTTCTGGTACCTGAAAGGGGTCTACAAGAAAGCTGGGGAGGGACTTTTTATAATGGCATGTAGTGACAGGATGAGGGGGAATGGCTTTAAATTAGAAGGGGTCAGATTTAAACTAGACATTAGCAAGAAATTCTTCACAATTAGGGTGATGAGGCACTGGAACAGGTTGTCCAGGGAAGCAGTGTATGCCCCATCCCTGGTAGTGTTCAAGGCCAGGTTGTATGGGGAGTTGAACAGCCTAGTCATAGAATCATAGAATCATAGAATCGTAGAATCATAGAATAACCAGGTTGGAAAAGACCCATCGGATCATTGAGTCCAACCATTCCTATCAAACACTAAACCATGCTCCTTAGCACCTCGTCCACCCGTCCTTCAAACACCTCCAGGGAAGGTGACTCAACCACCTCCCTGGGCAGCCTGTTCCAGTGCCCAATGACACTTTCTGTGAAAAATGTTTTCCTAACGTCCAGCCTAAACCTCCCCTGGCGGAGCTTGAGGCCATTCCCTCTTGTCCTGTCCCCTGTCACTTGGGAGAAGAGGCCAGCACCCTCCTCTCCTCTCCACAACTTCCTTTTAGGTAGTTGTAGAGAGCAATGAGGTCTCCCCTCAGCCTCCTCTTCTCCAGGCTAAACAACCCCAACTCTCTCAGCCATTCCTCATAAAGCCTGTTCTCCAGCCCCTTCACCAGCTTTGTTGCTCTTCTCTGGACTCACTCCAGAGCCTCAACATCCTTCTTGTGGTGAGGGGTCCAGAACTGAACACAATATTCAAGGAGACATCTCACCAGTGCTGAGTACAGAGGAAGAATAACCTCCCTGAACCTGCTGTTCACGCCATTTCTGATACAAGCCAAGATGCCATTGGCCTTCTTGGCCACCTGGGCCACTGCTGGCTCATGTTCAGTCGGTTGTCAACCAACACCCCCAGGTCCCTCTCCTCCAGGCAGCTTTCTAGACAGACTTCTCCTAGTCTGTAGCACTGCATAGGGTTGTTGTGCCCCAAGTGCAGGACCCAGCATTTGGCCTTGTTAAACCTCATGCCATTAAACCTCATAGTCTAGGGGAAGATGTCTGTGCCCATGGCATTGGAAGTCGGTGTTATTTAAGGTCCCATCCAACCCAAACCATTCTATGATTTTTTGATTCTATGAAATATTCTTAATCTTTAATCATGAAGGCTGCAACTATAACCAGTAGCACAACGTATGCCTGTACATGTGTGCAGTTAAAATGTCCTCATTGCAAAGTGAAGAAAAACAAGTAATTTGGCATTAGATTAGAAATGGTCACCTCTATGAAATGCTTGTATTCAAGTTTGTTTCATGTTTATGTGTTTACCTATCACACAATGCATAACTTGGAAGTTAAAGTTATTCAAGCCAAACGAAGAAGGAGACTTTTCCATTTCTAGTAAAGTAATGCAGAAGGGAAATCATCTAGTATGAGGAATTAATTCTTTTCTTCAAAATTATTTGCAAGCATTACATGCAAACAAAAATTATGATCTACTAATATACAAAAATTATGAGCAAGTAATATAAAAACATTTGGAGTAATTTGGTTTCTAAATTGTGGAAAATATATTTTTTTGACTGTTTCAACTATACAATGAATTGATAGAGGTTGGAAGGGTCCTCTGGTCCTCTGTATATCACCTAATCCAACCCCGCTGCTAAAATGGGTTCACGTAGAACAGGCTGCACAAGAACGTGTCCAGGCAGGTTTTGAATGTTTCTAGAGAAGATTCTAAGCACTCCCTGGACAGCCTGTTCCAGTGCCTGTTCCATCCTCAAAGTAAAGAAATTTTTCTTATGTTGTGGTGGAACTTCCCGTGTTCCATTTTGTGCCCGTTGTCCTGTCATTAGGCACGACTGAAAAGAGTCTGGCCCCATCCTCCTGACACACAACCCTTTGATATCATAAAAATTGGTAAGATCCACTCTCAGTTATGCTTTCTTCAGCCTCAACAGATCCAGGTCATAGAATCACAGAACCATGGATGTCTCAGCCTTTCTTCATAAGAGAGATGCTCTATGTCCATGTACAGAGAAGGGGGCTGGAGAACAAGTCTCATGAGAAGTGGCTGAGGGAACTGAGGTTGTTTAGCCTAGAGAGAAGGAAGCTGTGGGGAGACCTTATCACTGCCTACAACTACCTGAAAGGAGATTGTAGTGAGGTGGGTGTTGGTCTCTTCACCCAGGTGACAGTTGATAGGATGAGAGGGAATGGCCTCAAGCTGGGCCAGGAGAGGCTCATATTAGACATTAGGAAAAATTTCTTCACCAAAAGGGTTATCGAGCACTGGAAGAGGTGTCCAGGGAAGTGGTGGAGTCACCATCCCTGGAGGTATTTAGAAGAAGAGTAGATAAAGTGCTTAGAGATATGGTTTAGTACTGGACATGTACAGCTGGACTTGATCTCAAAGGTCTTTTCCAACCAAGTGATTCTATGATTCTGCAAATTTTACAATGGTTTTTAACATCCTATTCTTCTTTCACGTGCAAAGATCCACTGACTTCAGTAGGAATGTATAAGATGAGAACATGACATTGGGTATTTTCTAATTGAAAGCAGTCTGCCATTATATGTATTTTTTTTCTATGATCTGCAAGCTATTTCATCTGCATTTAAGACAATTGCTAGGAATAGATCACCATAGTCTGAGGCCATAATCTTCTGCAAGCCACTACATTTGAACAAAGAATATATGTACTTTACAGTCTCAAGACTTTTCTTAGCAGGTGAACTAGTGAATGCGAGCTATATTTTTTGAGAAAAAATATATTGTAACCATTGATACAGAATTTGGCTCATGAATGTTCGTAAGCATTTCTAATTTAATATGGATCCTATTTGCAAAATCTAACAAAATGTCAATGGCATAAGGCAAAAGGCAGGATGCAAAAAATGACAAAAGAAAGCATAACATGACTGGAGGATAGAAACCACAAGTTTCCTAGTGCTATCAAACATTGTACTCATCAATAAAAGCATAAATTTCATATTTTAATGGAATTTTCAAAGTAGAATTGTTTGATTCATTCTGTATCAGAAATCAGAAATGTAAAGTAAACAAGCTACCACAGTCACAACACTAACCTAGGTCCACAAGGTTCATTTATATCTTCTTCTTGTCATTAACCAACCTTTACAAATTCTTTGTTATAAAACCTTTATACTACATGTTATTGTGTATTACCTGTTTTACTTTAAATTCCACTTGCTTTAGATTTACTTGACGCCTTTTTCAATAAATTTACTCTACCTTGGAATGAAGTCTGGATTTAATTCTTTTTTTTTTTCTTTCTTCTTTGCTCCTTTTTATCTCCTGAAGTATTAGTCATATCTTTTCTGAACAACCTTATCAGAAGAATGAGGTCACAGTTAAGATATTTTAGCCTTCTCTTGTAACAAAGGCACATTAGGAAAGAAAGCCTGTTTTAATATAAATAATTTTTCTTTCTGTTGCTTCATTGGAGATCAGGAAATAATTCTAATATTTTTCCAGTTTAATTTTAAATTAATCATAGCATAAAAAATATATAGAAAAATAAGCATTTGAACTACAGCGTAAATTTTAATAACTGAAGATACAATTACATACAAATAATGGATTTTATTCATACTAATTTTGTAATTTTCAGGTCCCAATTTCTAGCTTTTTCTTGTTTCCCATGTTATTTTGGATTTTAAAATCATATCTCCCAGAAAGCCCTTTTTCAGTACATTTATATGCAATTGTAAACAAAACACATAATGGATTTTATTGTGGTTTTGTGGCAAAGTTTTGGTAGTAGAGGTGCTACAAAGGTGGCTTCTGTCAGAAGACGCATGCAGTTTCCCCAAGCCTAACAGAACCAGCGCGAGCCAGCTCCAAGATGGACCCACTGCTGTTCAAGACCAAGCTAACCAGCAATGGTGGTAGCAGCTCTGTGGTAACATATTTAAGAAAGGGAAAAATCTCTGTACAATAGCAGCTGGAAAAGAGGAAGTGGAAGAGGAAATGGAAGTGAAAGAAACAACTATGCAGACACCATAGGCAGTGAAAAAGGAAGAGGAGGAATTGCATAAGGCCCTGGAGCAGAGATTCCCTTTTGGCCCATGCAGAAGACCATGGTGAGGCATGTTATTCCCCTACAGCACACAAAGATGAACAGTGGATCAGATATCCACCTGCAGCCTGTGGAGGACCCCACACCAGAGCAGGTGGACACACAAAGGAGGCTGTGACACTATAGGAGGTCCAGCCCTGTTCAATGTCTTCATCAATGACCTGGATGAAGGCATTGAGTGCACCCTTAGCAAGTTTGCAGATGACACTAAGCTGGGTGGAAGTGTCGATTTGCTGGAGGGTAGGGAAGCTCTGCAAAGGGATCTGGACAGGCTGGACTGCTGGGCTGAGTCAAATGGCATGAGGTTTAACAAGGCCAAATGCTGGGTCCTGCACTTGGGGCACAACAACCCTATGCAGTGCTACAGACTAGGAGAAGTCTGTCTAGAAAGCTGCCGGGAGGAGAGGGACCTGGGGGTGTTGGTTGACAACCGACTGAATATGAGCCAGCAGTGTGCCCAGGTGGCCGAGAAGGCCAATGGCCTCTTGGCTTGTATCAGAAACGGTGTGACCAGCAGGTCCAGGGAGGTTATCCTCCCTCTGTACTTGGCACTGGTGAGACCGCTCCTCGAATACTGTGTTCAGTTCTGGACCCCTCACCACAAGAAGGATGTTGAGGCTCTGGAGCGAGTCCAGAGAAGAGCAACAAACCTGGTGAAGGGGCTGGAGAACAGGCCTTATGAGGAGCGGCTGAGAGAGCTGGGGTTGTTTAGCCTGGAGAAGAGGAGGCTGAGGGGTGACCTCATTGCTCTCTACAACTACCTGAAAGGACGTTGTAGAGAGGAGGGTGCTGGCCTCTTCTCCCAAGTGACAGGGGACTGGACAAGAGGGAATGGCCTCAAGCTCCACCAGGGGAGGTTTAGGCTGGACATTAGGAAAAAATTCTTTACAGAAAGTGTCACTGGGCACTGGAACAGGCTGCCCAGGGAGGTGGTTGATTCACCTTCCCTGGAGGTGTTTAAGGCACAGGTGGACAAGGTGCTGAGGGATATGGTTTAGTGTTTGATAGGAACGGTTGGACTCAATGATCCGGTGGGTCTCTTCCAACCTGGTTATTCTGTGATTCTGTGTGATAAAACAATCTATTTATAGGGTCTATGGACCCATGGAGAGAAGATCCCAAGCTGAAACAGGACTTGTGAAACTGAGGGAACCCACACTGGAGCAGTCTGTTTGTGAAGGACTTCACCCCATGGGAAAGACCATGTTTGAGAAGTTTGTGGAGAACTGTCTCCAGTGAGTGGGGACCTCATGCTGGAGCAGGGGAAGAGTGTGAGGAAGAGAGAGAAGCAGAGACAACATGTGATCATCTGACCATAACCTCCATTCCTCATCTTTCTTCACCCCTCAGGGGAAGGACATGGAGAAATCAGGAGAGAAATTGAGCTCAGGAAGAAGATAGAGGTGGAGGGAAGGTGTTTTAGTATTTGGTTCTATTTCTTATTATCCAACTCTGATTCTATAAGTAATAAATTAAATTAATTTCCCAGATTTGAGTATTTTGTCTGTGATGGCAATTGGTGAGTTATCTCTCTTCGCCCTTATCTTGACACATGAACTTTTCATTATATTTTCTCTCCCCTTCTCCAGTTGAGAAGAGGGAGTGATAGAGTGGTCTTAGTGGTCACCTGACATCCAGTCAAGTGCAACCTACTCCATGGAAATTTTGTTCAGTTCTAAGATCCAGCTTTTTCCTTCTGTAGGATGAGATATTGGTATCCTTTCAGATATTATTGACATTTATGCACATACTTATACCAAGCAGTTCTTCAGTATTTTTTTTTCAATCAGTACTTAATTGTGGACCTTAATTATGCAAAAAAATATATAGTCTTTTTAAAGTCACTATTTTTATTTCCCAGAGCAATTTATTATTAATCCAAATTCAGTAATTCTCTTCAAACTTCGAGCTGTCAGAACTTGAATGATGTGCCACAATGATCTTTATGAGAAAAAGCAGGATTTACATGTCTCAGTACGTGTTTTTTTCCTTTTAAAAGAAAATCTCTTGAGTTTGGATATTATATAAACCTCTAGAGCAGATGGAATGAATAACATGCAATTATCAGGTGTCTAGTCTTAAGCTCAGTTCATTTATAAATTTAGTTTCCTTTGGTTGTATCTAAATCACAATATTAAAACCGCAGTTGTTTTTCTATGGTTGTAATCTACATGTGAACCACGGTGCCTATCTGTCAATGCTTGCATATGATGCATATATATGCTCCATATAGGGAATATAACAGCTTGAAGATACTTTGATGATGTAACAAGTATTAAGGTTTTGAAGTTTATTCATTATCAAACTTGTACTGCAGAGTTTGAGCTGACTTCATGTATTTCTTTTTGTGCACTAACTTATTCAAGAGAACGCAATTTTCTCCTCCCATTTTAGAAATAGTCAATAGGTTGCTACATTACAGGAATGAAAATGAATGTATATAAGCTGCTAAAAATGAATTTTCATTCTTAAGTTTCATCCAAGATTTTGACCTAGCACTACAAAAGAAATAATGCATGATTTAGATCACATTTATGACTGTGGAATATATTAGTGCCTCAGATATTTTCAGATCTTATAAGACACAAAGGATATATCATTATACAAACATATGTGCACGTATCAGCAAGATATCCAGAATTTGCAATAAAAGGACAGAACTTTTCCATTTCACTAAAACAACTTAAACCTTTGAATGAATTATAAACTATACATACATTGAGTGGAGGTTCAAATTTTCCAAGACAGCTTTGTGTTAAGCCAGGACGCTAACTTTCATATCAAAAGAAGTTTGATCACTATTAAATTGATTTGGTGTAATTTTTGAGTTGTCATTTCAAACTCCAGTATAAAACCCTCTGAGGGGAGAAAATAAAAAGATATCTAGAAAAGCATTTGCAGAAAATGTCAATCTTCTCTGTATTTTTTCTCATGTTCTCTTAGAAAGAAAAGAGGTCTCTTGTTGCGTATGAATGATTGATGAATGTATTGGGTAAAATATCTTTAGATGCCTAAATAAAGCTTTCATTCTTACCTGGTCTTAGTACAACTCTTGATGCAGACAACGGAGAGAAACAAACTTTTCATGAGTTTCCAAAGACTCCTAAGTGAATATAATCCAAAATGTTGCTATGAGTTACCCAATGGAAAAAACTACCCAAAGCAGAGAAAGATGACACAGAGTAACTTTCTAGCTTAGGCTTTAATCATTACATAGTGAATTGGATTTATGTGCAAGGTTTTGGCAGTGGAGGAGACTGCAGGTGTGATCTCTGTGAGAACATCGCAGGAGCTACATCCTTGAACACTGCAATTTCATGCGGACACAACACATGACATAGCTGAACCACTCAGCAGTACTGGTAGCACCTCTGTGAAAATGTATTTAAGAAAGGGTAAAAAAGGCTGCACAGCAACTGTGTGAGAGAAGAGTAAGAGAAAAAAATCCTGCAGACATTAAGGTCAGTGATGAAGGAGGGGAAGGAATTGCTTCAGACACCAGAGCAGCCTGTGGAGAATACTACAAAGAGCAAGTTGTCTGTCTGTTGTCCATGGAGAAATGTGCATTCAAATCAATTTCCAATTCCTCCAAACAGTTCAACACAACACACTGGCTGAGTGACTTGCATAAGGAGTGGAGTCCGAGTCATGGACATGGGAACTTAATAGATCTGATGGATATTTGGTGGTATTGGCCTATAGAATAATGGAAATATATCTGTGTGTATTAAAGGGTGGAAAGGGAGTTGATGGACAATATGGGTATATCAGATAGTGCAGACTATAGTCCTGATCAATGCTTCTCTTACAATTAAATAGTGATATATGTTTCTGTACACATATCTATATCTCTGTGTTTGCATGCATACATATTACACCATGTAGTAAATAGGAGTGAATTTCATCATTTTTAACATGATTAAATCACTAATTAGTTTTATTATAACACATATGTTGACTCATTTTTATTTAATTTGTTAATCAATTGATAACTAAGTTTTAATAGGACTTTTGCAAAGAAATTCTAAAATCACTGATAAGCCAAAGTATTATAAATTCCTATATGCTACAGTAGAAGACAGCTTTTCCCACCTCCCAGGGCTGTGTCCCTGACTTTTTCATCTCATAAAATAACCAGGTAGTCAAAACTTTTCTCTGGAAGCTCCACCCCCCTTCCTAGAGTGTGTAACAGAGCAAGACTTCTTCAGTGCAACTATAGAAAGTACCTTGTATATTGTTGTATAATAAAACATGTTTGTAATCTATTTTCTATGTCTTACCTTCCATTTATATGTTTTGAGAAAACAGGATGTTTGTGCTACCCAGGAAATAACATTTCCAAATTGCTATGTATGCACAAAAAAGAACTGGAAATTTGTGAAGTATGAATGTTCATACCAGATAATATCGTTTGTGTGTTTGATGTTGTCTCATGGTGCAAAAAGGAGTCAGCTCATGTTCAGATCACCTTACTTGCCATTCTTCCTTCACTCCACTCTCAAAGACTTTATGGGCCAATAACGTAGGTTTTGATAATAAAAGGAAGTTAAAGCTACTAGGTTTTTTTCAGTTCTAAACATGCAGCTCCAAAAATGCAATTCAATACTGTTCACACCTTTTGATTAAACAATTTTGCTTAAACAAGCTTAAGCTTCTTCCATCATCCTGCAGAAATGGAAAGAAAATAGCAAAAGGAAGATATAGGAAACATTTTTTCCCAAATTACTTCTTAAAATAAATTTTCAGTAACAAACTTCATTTAAATTAATTACATTAAGTATTAAAATGCTACAGCATCTGAAAAAAAATTGCTCAGCTTTAGAGAGAATTCTGTTCTGTTTTTCCAGGAATAGAAAAATAACATTTTTCCATTTAATAATTTTTTTTAAAAAGTAGAGGGAGGGAAAGAGGGTTAACAAAGGATAGAAAATTGCCAAAGCTGGGAAACAGTAATAATTGATACATTGTTATTTTAAATGTGTACGCCTGCTAAAGTTTTTTTATAACTCTGCTGAGTAACGTTAAAACCAAGAAAAAAGGGAACTTGTTAATGAAATTTATGGAACTAAGTTAATGTACAGCCATAGACGTCTAAATGCGTTTGTGTGTATATATATGACTATACATGAGACAAGGAAAAGACAAGGAGTTATATAATGTACATATAAACCGATCTTATGTCCTGTTGTGACACTGTATAGCATAAATGTCTTTCAGCACCTTAAATAATTGCTTCTTGAAGTATGGAGTACGAGAGCAAACAAACAAAGGATTTTCAAATTTCTCTAAATAACTCAGAGGAAATTAGATTAAGAAGTGATGATATCTATGTCATTAATTATAATGGCAATAAGTAAGATCAGCATCCTTAGAAAAGTTGGCTTAGTCCTTCTTATAAGTAAACAAACAGCTTATGCTTGGCTAAGAAAACAGAGAACGCCATTTTTAATAAAGTAATGAAGAAAATAAAGAATCAATCTGTTCAGTTAAAAATATTTCAGCAGCAATGGACCCGGGGTACCTGTATGACTTGACACTTTATTTGTTTTCTAGTAGTTATTTTTCTGGCCAAATAAAAAAAAACTGACAGGGACAGACTTAAATGACTTCCAATTTAGAACTGGATAATTATTACTTGAGCTTTTCACCAATCAAAACTAAAAATTCATATCAGCTCTGTTTGCCCTGAGATAATTTTTCACCTGCCTCACAAACAGATTGTGTTTCATGTTCTTAAAAAGTATATCTTGTTCAATCATATACAGTTGTTTTTAGTTCTGAGTGTTATCATTCCACTTCATTAAAAGACATCTCGGACATTAAAAGCATTGTCTTGGAGAACATACTCACTCAAAATTACATTTCCATAACAAAATATCAAACAAAAAAACCCCAGATAAAACAACTGTTTTTAAAAATCATTGTCTATTTTTACCTGTTATCTCTATATTCTCATAAGTCTTTACAATATAGGACAAAAAACTTCACTACATTGTATCTGATAGTGACATATTTATTTTCCTTTTTTTTCTGTTAGATCTAGTATGAATAATGTTAAGTCTGTTTCTAATACTTCATGGAATCTCAAGGATTATATGTAAAATCTAGTTGGAAAAAAGCTGGAAGGAGTAGTTTTTTTCTACTTCTTGTTATAATGAGAAAACACATATTTGAGAAATAAATATTATGTTAGCAAAAGCAGAGGATAAGCAGAAGAATCATTATCTTAAAATAAAGAATTTGAATAGATGTTGTCCTGAAAAATGTTTAAAATATACAGAAAAGATATAGATAGCTTTAGAGACTAGTCTGAATGTTAAAATGGTATATGTGGCCCTCAGGGGTCCGTACTGGTACTGGTGCTGTTTAATATCTTCATCAATGATATTGACAGTGAGAGTGAGTGCACCCTCAACAATTTTGCGGATAACACCAAGCTGAGTGGTGCAGTTGCCACACCAGAAGGATGGGACGTCATCCAGAGGGACCTGGCCAGGCTGGAGAAGTGGGGCTGTGAGAACCTCATGAGGTTCAACAAGGATAACTGCAAGGTCCTACACTTGGGTAATGGCAAACTCCATTTTCAGTAAACAATGGTGTATCAAGTGATTGAGAGCTGCCCTCCAGAGAAGGACTTGTGGGTGCTAGTCGATGAGAAGCTTGACGTGAGCCAGCAGTGTGCCACTACGGAGGCCAACCATATCCTGGGCCATATCAAAAGAAGTGTGGCCGGCAGGTCAAGGGAAGTGATTCTACTCCTCTATTCCTCTCTTGTGAGACCTCACCTGGAGTACTGTGTCCAGTTCTGGAATCCTCAACATAAGAAGGATATGGAACTGTTGGAACAGGTCCAGAGGAGGGCTACAAAGATGATCTGAGGGCTGGAGGACCTTCCCTATGAGGGCAGGCTGAGAGAATTAGGCTTGTGCAGCCTGGAGAAGAGAAGGCTCCAAGGACATCCTATAGTGACTTTCCAGGACCTCAGAGGAGACTACAAGAAAGCTGGAGAGGGACTAATCATAAAAGCTTGTGGACAAGGTGGAATGGATATAATCTGGAGAAGGGCAAATTTAGATTAGATATTAGGAAGAATTTCTTCACTATGAGAGTGGTGAGACCCTGGAACAGGTTTCCAAGGGAAGCTGTGGATGCCCCATCCCTGGAGGTGTTTAAGGCCAGGTTGGATGGGGCCTTGGGTAAGCTGACCTAGTGGGATGTCCCTGCCCGTGGCAGGCGGGTTGGAACTAGATGATCTTTGAGGTCTTTTTCAACCTTAACTATTCTATGATTCTATGATTCTGTGTTTGAGTGACACATTCCCATATCCATTAACTTCTTGCCTTTGAAAGACTCTGGATCTAAGCTGACTCAATGAAAATAAAACATGTTTTAAAAACAATAACTAGGGTGTGAAAAACTTAGCTTTTGGGCTGTAGCTTCTGTGTTAGAAACCTCTAAGTTCTATGATGCTTTTAATTAAGCTGGTAGGAAAACCCTTCTTTTACTGTTTCTGAAGTAAGGTACATTTTGGACCAAATTATTTGAATATATTTTAATAAACTTATTTCATTCTTCATACAGATTTTTCATATTTGTGTCAAAGTAAATGATTATCAGAAAAATATCATTGATTTGGGATTTGCTGTGCTTTTACATATACCAAGCACATCTTAGATAACCTATTTATTTTTTCTAGTACCAGTAATTGACACAAAATCCCATGGAACAAAAACAGTTAAGTCCATATCCAAACATCATTCACACAACTAAATGCATGGGAAGGAAGAAGTAGAGTAGGATTTTACTCTTGGAGTTGCTAGTTGTGGAAACAAGGGAAGAGTCTTACTAGAGGCAAGATATCTTCTCTGGTGGGCTGCTTATGTCCTCTCACAGGGTCTCCATAGGAGTAAGGGACATTGAATACATTACTTTCAAGTACTGGAATATTTGGTGTCTGTTGCAATGTTCTAGAGTCTCAAATTATATAATTGTGAAATGCCTTTATTTTCATTCAAAAAAAAGAAAAGAAAGGGTAAGTTTCTAATGCTGTATCTACAAGAGAAATGATTGAGAAAATGAAGTACAGTCTCAAATCAAAAGGAAAAGGAGACATACTACATAAAGCTTTACTAATTTTGATAATTCCTTTTAAATAACTAAGAGGGTTAACTATTTTGCTTAATAAGGAGCTCATTATAATTTCAGAGGTTTTTAGGGTTTTGGAGTGTGTGGTGAGAGGGAGCATTTCTTAAAAAATTCAGTATTTTTTTTAATTATATATAGCAAAAGTTTGCTACCTCTTTTATTTTAAAATGAGGTCTGAAATTTCAAAAATAAAATTCAAACCAAACCTCTGTGCTCAGAAAAACAGAGAACAAATTATAAAGACCTAAATCCATGTGAATCTGCATGATTTATAAGTCTATGCAAATTATTTTTGGGTTAGCAATATCATTTACTAGAATTTGTATGAATAAGGCCAACTTTAACCTATTATTTCAAAATATTTGTGGATTTCTCTGTCTCAGACAGTTTAAAGTTCCCAGGATACACAGGGAAAGGGGAGAAATAATTATATGTTTTTCACACAGGAACTCTTCATGATCTATACTGCTCCAGTATTTCTTCTTTATTCAAAAAATAAAAGTGCAAGATGAATTGAACACATTGAGATCTAACTATACTGTAATTTCTTGTAAACCACTGTGTAATATAACAAGACAAAGAATTAAGGAAGAAATTCCAATATATTTTAGAAAGGCTAACAAAAGTACAACCTTACAGTATTTCCATACAGCATTACAGTACTTTCATCCATTTCAATAACCAAGAAGAAAAACATCCCTATCAATTTGGAATAAACATATATTTTTTCTCCATTTATGCTTACTGTGAAAATACTTCTGGTATCAATGTGTAGATATAAAATCTGCCATTATGATCATTGTTAAGTGCAGGTGGCATCCAGTGTCAGAGCTTATAACAACTCGCGTAACTGCAACAGCAAAATGAAATTTCTTCTAACTTTTTATTAGAAATCATATTTGAATTACATAATATATGTCACAAGGACAGCTCTACTCTATTGGATTACAAATTGTGTTAAGAAGAGTTAAAGATCCCTTCTCCCATATAGGCTTTCCCAGCTTTGTTAACAAGTCAGCAAGGAAAAGTGGTTTTTACCTAGGTGGGAACTTACAGATATAGTCCCTTCTGTATCCTTACAAAAGTATGCTTCCTCTTTCTTTCCATGCTGCAGTACTGATGCTTGCTGGCCCCACTTCACACTAAACACCATGGTAATTACTGTGAGAAAGCAGGAAACTGCTTGTGCCCCTGAGAAGATTTTGCTCAGACTTGAATGCTGTAGCCAAGAGCAGTCCAAGACACAGTCTCTGCTTTTGCTGCAAAACCCTTCCTTTTCAACCAGAACGTGTAGAACCTAAAAAAATCTACAGTGTACATGATAAATGAACAAAAGGTATTCTGTAAGATCTCAAAAATCCAGTAAACTGGTTCTAGAACCATGGTCCTAAAATACCAACTTTCTGTAATTAGAGTGACTGTGGTAAATTAGTGGAGATGCACAGATCAGAGAGATAAATCCATAAAAAGGAGGGTTTCAAGAGGTCTTATTAACAATTTTCTGATAGATTTGTTGGAGTAATTTTTGTTTGTTTTGTTCTGTGCTTTGCTTAGGGTTTTGCACAAATTATTTTTCATCTCTGTATTTAGATGTGTTCCCAGATGGGTTTGAACATAGCTTCTCTTATTTCTACATGCAAAATGTTGCAGCTGTATACAAGGGGACAGAATTAGGTCCATTGGGTTATTATTATTATTCAATGAACAAAATGTAGAAAATTTACTGGTATTGCAGTCTTTCCAATTTAAAACCAGAGACAAGAGGAAGGTAAGATCCATATATAGAAGACTATATTTTTCTGAGCAAGAAGCTTAGTTTTACTTCTCTGATATCATTTAAAGGTCAAGGTGAGGACATATTGAAGAAAAATAATGTATCTTCACTCATTCAAATATACAGAATGACCTTTCCCTGAAATCTGAATTAATCTGGTTTTCATTAAATATTTCATATTGTAAGGTTTTCAACATGTGACTTAGCAGAGGGAATAGAAATGTTACTACTGGACATATGAATGTATATAATAGCTTTACTTAAAATCTGAAATAAAAAAGCTAAAATAACCTGCTGAATGGTTAGTTTTACTTGAAGAATATCATAAAGGAACATGGGCTATGATCATAGCAGCTTAGTTCTGAATACAGAATTTTATAAGCTTGCAAATTTTGGAAACTGAGGAAACACTCTTAATTCCTCTTATTTTTCCTATGTTAATGCTAGTTCTCCACTCTGGCAGTATGCAATGCTTTAAAAACTAAAAAAAATGACATTACAGTTTCTGTTTGTGAAGTAAAAAATAAGTGGAATGGTCTGTAAGGTCAGGCTGATGCATAAGAAGAAATAACCAAAGCTCAGCTGGCAACTAAATGGGAAAACATGTTTTAGCCACAGGTCAAATCAAATTGTCAAAAAGAAACACAAACTTGAATAAAGAAAAATAAAATATTTCCCTATGTACACAACAAAGTCAAATAAATTTTATCTTCCTTATGTCACTGAAAAGACCAAACAGTGAAAATGAAATCTCAATATAATATCACATCTGCACACTAACAACTACATTGCAAAGTGATGGCAATTGCACTCCAGGGACTCCAAGCACTTCAAGCCACATTAAAATAAATATTTTTTTTAATAAAAAGAAGATTGAGTAGGATTCCCTACAAAGAGAGAGAAAAGGAAATATTTAATGAAAACTCGAGACAGACAAGTGTTAAAAAAAGCTCTATGTGATTTACAGAAATCACTTCCAATTATTAAAGCATACATGGAAAGGATGGAGTTCCTACTGCCTTTTTCCATCCCACAAACAATAAAAAGAAAATAACTCTCTGGGAAAATTCAAGCTAAGATGTCTGACTCTATTTCTTATCCCTCAGGGAAGCTCTCACAGCTAGATATAGCATTTTCCACATCATAGATAAACTTTTATCTAATGAGAAAAGAAACACTGATATACTTGTATTTGTATCTAGGGGAAAAAAAGTCAAATCCAGGCTCCTTATGTATGGAGAACTTGTAAGTGATATAAGCATCTTTTCCAATATTTCCTGGATTTCATACAGAAAAGGCATTTGTCTCCAATAAAGTCTGTGAAAGAAAAAATGCAACAATCATCTGTAAATTACTGATACAACAGTAGGAAGTAAATTACTGATTAACCCAGAACACAAATGCCCTATGGTTGAATTACTTTATGTAGCATTCTTATTAATTATGTTTCTAAAGCAACCACAAGGAATTATCACGACAGTCACTGATATTGTTAACTAATGTCCTAATAAAGGAATGGGTTTTTACAGTCAAAGGCAATAAAAGAAATAACAAAATCCCTCCCAACAGAGACTATTTCATTTTATCAGGAAAAGAAAAAATGAACATAATTACTATTGAGTTGACTGAATACATATTTAAATACATCTATCAGGATGTAGGTAAAGCATTTATTTCTGTGTTTAATCTGTCATTTTTCTGGTGCATGTTATATGAAAGATGAGAAGTTTCACATATAATTTTGCGACTATGAAGCATTAGATTGTTAACCCTGATTTTGAAAAGAAACTTAAAAAAATGTTAGCCAACATTAAAACTATAACAAAAAAAAAAGCCCATGATGATATATCTCCATTCAAACCGGGTTTAATTGAGTAAATTCTTGAATAGTTTCCTTGAGGAGGAATTTTTTTTATTTTTATTCTGCTCCAAGAACAGAGATAAAACCTAATTAAAAGAACAAAAAAACCTTTTCAAATCAAGGAAAAGCTCTTTAGCTATCCGAGGGTCAATATCTAACTGTAGTTAAATTGAGACTAGGAAGAGCATTCTTAATCTTTGCTTTCCAGTAAATAAATAAATAAGAAATGAGGAAAAAAATACATGCATTACTGAATAGATTTGGGTTTAAGAACCATACTTAACATGCAAACAAAACCACATACTTTTATATTTATCGTTGTTCTTTCTACATTGTAGCAGTAACTTTGGAGAATAAGAGAATACTGGTTTTTAGGACAGGATTAGACTTAAATTTTATACATATGTGTATCTTATATAAGAATAAAAATAATGAATATCTGTTTAAAAATGAACTAAAAATACAGAAAAATAAAATAAACCCCTCAAAACAATAGGTAACACTTGTGAAAAGTTTCACTGTTTTCATCTCTCATGCCCATTCTGGACAAGCGGTTAGATCATTCATGATTTAACAATAATCAGATAAGCTAAAATACATCCTTAACAATGCAAACATTAAATATTAAATACGCGTTGTTCTACTTTGATTTGAACGGAATTGTTTGTTAACCATCAAATTTTTTTTTTTAAGTAGTCCAGTCAAATTTTTTTCCACATCTGACTGCTGGTCTGAAGTGTCCAATATGGTACGTGGTGGTGACAAGAATTAGATTTTTTTCTATAATGCTACATTGCTTGATGATATAGGATGGAAAGTCTTCATAACTCTTCCCTTTACTCCGTCCATTTAATGGCTATTCATGATCCATTCTCATATTGCAACTTGAAACTTTGAATACATGTCAAAAGTTTCACTAGAATATTTCAACTTCCAGGCTTTGTGTGTAAACTGAAATAATTGGTACAGCCCGATATATACTAAATTAAACAGGAAAATACAGAAAATAATCTTATAGCCCGGTTTTGTGTATGTTATCAAACTTTTTGCTTGCTGCATAAAAAGTACAGTGTAATAGCAAAACATTTACGGTTATTCATTAGCGATTTTAGGTCTGCTTCCATTTTACTTTACAAAAATGAAGAGGCTTTATTTGGCCACCATTGTAATATCTGTTATTTCTGTTTAAAAATATCTCTTTCAGTATGCTCCTCACAGCAAAATGCACTGAGTGGAATAACTTCTATTTGGTTTAATGTTTTGAAAAAGATCTTTTCCTTTTTACACAGTATAAAGATAAAAGTTAAGATCTTTCCATTATGTTTTAGATTTATTTTGGCCAGGTGTGGCAAAAAGACTAAGACAGTAGTGAAACAGAGGCAAAAGACAGTCTTAAGGAAGGAATAAAGAAACTAAATAAACAAATAAGAAGAGAGATATTTGTGTCTAGTGCATAATCCACAGTATCAGTGAAACAGTACTAAAACTCATGATACTAATTGTTTTTGTTTTTTTCCTGTCTGAAGCAAAACTGGCTGCAGCAACTGAATGGCTGCTTTCCATCTTGAGAAAGATTTTTTAACTGGCTTCAAGGAAATAGCATTTTTAACGGCTTTAATCTTTTTCTTTGTGTTCATTCTTTCTTAGTTTTAGCACTTTTTCCAGGAGTGTATTACAAGGAGCTCCAGTTGTTTCAAATACAGCAGCAAAAGAGAGAACACTTTTGCCTTGAAGCTTTTATTGTGTCTTGACAGATGCTGAAGAGAGAGAAATTCTCCAGAGCTTTAAGCAACGTTCTTAAATCAACTGGTTCTGTTCTGACTATACATTCAGAGAAACAGAAAGTGAAAAAAAGAAAAAAGCATGCTGTTGAAGTCTTAAACTCAGAGCTGCAGAAGTTTTCCATTGAAAAACTTAAATTTCCAAATCATTACTGTGTCTTAACCTTGATCCCAGGACTTCTTCCACATGGCATCAGAAACAATAATTGCAAATAAAAATCTAAGACTAAACTGATGAAACAAGCACTACTTACTTCTATAAAAAGTTTCATTCAACCTGAGTCAGGAAACCCACAGCAGGAAGATGTATATGTTTAATGCTACAGCTACATACCAAGTGACTAGGTAAATACAATTATGCCTCACTTAATGGTGTTATATGATTCCAACCAGAGCACTGTTAGTGGATTTCAGAGTCAAGCAAGTTGACATATACACCTAATATGACTTAACCTACCCTAAGCTAATCTAACCCAACATTAACATAATATATACATCACATACAATAGAAATAATTTTTGAAATACAGGAATAAATATATGTTAATAACAATATTAGTATTGTAATACTGTAATAATAATAGTACTGTAATGCACTGTACTTAACAACTCCATCATGGAGCTGAAGTTTTCTATGTTCACTTGTCTTGTGAAATGAGGCAGAGAGGTTGTTTAAGGCAACTCAATGCCATAGCTATAGAGGATGCCTTCAAAGCCATTTATATAAATTTAATACAGTACTGTACTGTATTACACAGCGCAATTTCCTTTCTCATTGGATGTGCCAAACACAGACCATAGCCAATCTTAATAATACTTTTTCCTTCCTCATCTTATTTTATCTCTTTAACCTTGGTGTACAGGTCTATTACCCTCTTTTGCTTCTTAGGAGCTGTCATTTGGAGGCCATATTGAATGAAAATGGAGAGTATATAAAACCACTTTCAATAGAAGCATTGCAGTGTTTGTTTACATACTTTACGTCATTTACATCCTTCCTTAAAACACACCCGTATTCGGGACAGTACTTACAACCCCTTAGAGCTCCGAATGCGTGCTGTTGTAGAAGCAATTATTGACTAAGAGGTGTGTGCTGCCCAGGAAACAAGAAATTACTGATGAAACCTACTCTGATAGTTTCAAAAGATGGAAAATACAATAGATGCATATGTACATCTATATTACTTATATATATTTTCATGTATACAATTCCTTTGTGTATAAGCATACATGATATTCATATCCTCAGTATTCTCTGTCTCCATAAAGCAGGAAACCATTAGAAGTTTTGAAGTAAAAATTGCACCAGAATGAAATTTAGCACAAAGTCAGGATGTTCCTCACGAAATATAAATACTTCTATGGTTTTGTCAAAAATATTTTTGTTCGAAAATTATGGACAAAACAAAAACTAAGTTAATCAACTAATTAAATAATATAATAAATAAAATGTAAGCATTAATAAATAAATAAAAGCCTTAAGTATATATAATTGATATTTTTACTAAATTTCTTTTAATAAATGTGTAGAATAGAATATGAAAACAACTCCTGAATATTAGGAACTCTAGGTACGGATGTTTGTATTTTTTTCCTGTAAATCATGATTTTTTCAGAAACAGCTGATTCATCAGACCAAATAAACCTTAAAATA
This sequence comes from Phaenicophaeus curvirostris, assembly GCF_032191515.1. Lineage (NCBI taxonomy): Eukaryota > Metazoa > Chordata > Aves > Cuculiformes > Cuculidae > Phaenicophaeus > Phaenicophaeus curvirostris. Next base: position 81,429,015 of record NC_091394.1, on the reverse strand, counting down.
AACATCAATAGATTGACAGAGGGTAACAGGTTGGTAAAGATGTTGCATTTTTTAATGTTCTAGGAGAACCAACTTCAGATCAAAGGACCTTAAATTTAGTGCTAAAAGCTTAGAGTCAATCTCTTCACTGCGCAAATTTGAAGATAACCTGATATGAAAATTGAGCTTTAAATTTTTAAGAAGGCCTATTTTAATTTAGTCTTGCCTTGTTACCACAGAGCAGTAAACAGGAACTCTAAAGCTATATGCAAATTAAAAACACCTGGGTTTGCAGATCATGTTGGCAACTGCAGAGGATGCACAACATCAGGTTCAATAAGCTCTCATAGCCCCTGACATGCTGTTGCAGAGTTGACAGGGGATGTATGAGGGACACGTCATGGCCAAACTGCCCCCTGGGAAATGGGAACCTTGGTAAGGTCCCGGTAGCATCACAGCCACTAAGCCTAACTAAAACAGTGGGATTGATCTTTCTTTTACCTAGACAATCACTTTCCTATGCTCAGGAATTTTCATTGATAATAAAAATAAATGGAATTTGATTTACAAATATAACCATAGCCTTGGTTTTCACCCTCTTTTCTAAAATCCAAGGCTAGAGAAGTGATCCAGCCTTAAGAGCAAAGACTGTGAACGTCCTGAAACAGGGCCTAATGCAACTTAATATTCTGAAGCAAGAGGCTCTTCTGCAAAACTAAAGCTTTCCATCAAACGGAATTTGTGAAGCTTGGGCAGCTTTGCATGTTCGTGTTGCAATTGTCTTTTCATGTCTTGCCCAGTGAGGTCACCTGTTGTGGTTAAATTGAAAGTTGTATGCAGACCTACTAATCTCACTGTACACTTTCTCTCTGTGGAGGTCTAACTTAACACTTTATTCAGCAGAACAGAAATGCAGCCTCTGTAAGAATTCTGATTGCTGTGATTTACAGTTATCTTAGAGAGATCTATGGTAGTTATTCAATCAGAACTGATCCTGATGCCTGTTCTCTGAAAAAAAGGGTTCATTGTTAAGAATAGATTCTGCTAGAGAAGTCTTACTCTCATGAGCTTCCAATAACCTGAATATATCTAAAAGAGAGTAAATATATGCAATCAAGTGGAGAAGGGGATCACATTGAAGCAGAAAGGAAATTAAGTCAGAGAGAAAGTTATTAAGAGGTAGAAAAGGAGGGAGATGAAAGTACAGAAACTTCTGGAAAGGAAAATGTCATTAAGGTACCCTCTCTTATGTCTTTCATACATTTCTCCATGTCTCACTTTTATCTATGAAAATAATTTTAGTTGCTTCACTAGAACTTTATTAGAATGACTTTATAAAAATATTACTAATGCATTCATAGGATCACAAATAAATCACATAAAAATATCTAGATATCTCCTGTTCACTGGTATATAATTTTCCTCTTTCTTTTTCATTTAAGAATTATGATGAGAATGTGTAAATGGGCAAGAGGTGATTTTCATAGATATCAAAAATCTTTGCCTGTCTCACGTTTGATGTGTCACACTACAAAGAAGACTTCAAGAGCTGGAATTTAAAAAGAGCAGCAATATTAATTTGAACACAAGTAATGCTAAACTTTATGAAGAGACACCTATGTCTTAGAAGTGCATGATTAGCCCAAGGGAAAATTTCAAAGTGTATCAGAATGTGCCCCACATTCTGTATTTTCCTTGAGCGGTCAGACACAGGAATAGATAAAAAGACACAAAGTGGGGTTTTTTGTACTTGTTTGTTTGTTACAGTTGTAATAAAAGACCTAATAAAGACTTAGCACTAGACAGACTTAACTGGAGTTCACTAACATTAACATAAACAAATCTAATTCAAAATTACAAGTGTTGACTTACTGTGTTTCTTTATTGTATGACAAAATATTTCAAATATCAGATAATGAAATTTGTGGAAAATCAAAAGTGGTTTTATAACTGCGTTCTAACAGAATCCTTCGTGCTTACCGTTTGCCCAGTGACTCATACTACATTAATACATCAAAGCAACTTTTTGGCTTAAAGGCAGATTTTGTAGATAAACGAAAGAACAACCTCCCCTCCACCCTTCCCCCTCCCCCCCCCCAAAAAAAATAGAGCCTATATCTAGTGCCATGCTAGTGTTTTCTTGGCAAAACTAGATTCATTTTTTTTTACCATTACTTAGAATTTAAATTACTTGTCTGTATTCTCATATTTAGGGTACCACTTGGATTTACTTAAGTGTTCCTCTTCTATAGGATTGAATGTTTTCCTACATAAAACAAATTTCGCTTTGTCTGTGGTTAACTTTGTCTTACTACTGTTCTTCAGAAGTTGACAAAGATTGTGAGAGTGTTTCCAACATCACAAGTTTCTCCAAGGTCTACACTGTAAACAAACAACAAACAAGGCAACAAATGGAGCAAAAGTATTTTGTGATAATTATGTGCTGTATAATAGATCCTGCAGTGCTTTTCTTCCTATCACACAGACTGGAGAAATGGAGCACTAATGCTCCATTTCTTTTTTTTTTATGCCTGAATTTTTTACCAAAAGAAGCTAGAACTGGAGGGGGATAGTACACCCAATTTCTTTAGGCAACCAATATTTCTCTGGGAATATTATATTGGTATAAACTTCTGCACAAACACAGCCACTTAGACATTATTGTCATTACCCTCAAATCTTTTCACTGTAGCATGTTCCTTGTTGTGAGTGAAATTCACTCAAGATGCCCTGTAAGATCTGCTGTAGCACACAACTTCAGAAGCAGATCTAATACAATCAGAAAAGCAAGCATACGAACTGCAGTATTTCTGCAGTTACTACACATTGTGGGAAATATCCCTGTAATGGCATTGTGGAGGTTGCAGCATGGTTGGAGAAGCATGATTAGATCTATTTGAGCATTTAATATAAGGATATAGTGTGTTGTGCCGTCTGCATATCCTGCTACAGCTTACAGCCATGCAAACATGCAGGTGGCACATGTTTTGTTTTAATGATTTGTTGCAATGAATATTGTAATGAAAGCTAGTGAATTTCACTTCTCATAGTTTACTCTGGTAGACAGAAATAACTCCAGATATATGTAGCTGAGGTGGAGTGTGTGCTGCACGACCAATTCAGATGGAAATATTTTATCCTTGAACTTCAGAGCATGTTCTCTGTTTATTAGTCTCAGGTTACAGCATGAGATTCCTCCTGCCTGATTACCTGTTGCAATGTAGCAGTACAATTAGCATTGTTACTGGCAGGCTGTGTAAATGAAGTGATAATAGTCTTGACAGAGCTGTGTGGAAAATTTTGAGTTTCCTGTTGTTGATGTGGGAGATTTTTTCACTGGCACGATCAGAACAGCAGTCACTCCACCCTGAAATGTACCTCCAAACTATACTGTAAAGTTAGATCAATTAAATATAAAATGATAATCCCAGAAATATATCACAGAATCTCTAGGTTGGAAAAGACCCCCCAGGATCATCGAGTCCTACCATTCCTATCAATCACTAAACCAGGCCCCTCAGCACCTCATCCACCTGTCCTTTAAGCAATAAAATATTGTTGTATACAGACACTATTTTCAGTAACTCAGGGATTTACTACTGTCATTTACTTCTAATCAACACCTTAAGCAGATTTTCAGACACTTATGGATAAAGAATAGAATCATAGGATCATAGAATCATAGAATAGTTAAGGTTGGATGGGACCTTAAAGATCGTCTGGTTCCAACCCGCCTGCCATGGGCTGGGACATCCCACTAGATCAGGTTACCCGAGGTCATATCCAGCCTTGCCTTGAAGACCTCCAGGGATGGGGTATCCACAATTTCCTTTGGTAAGCTGTTCCAGTGTCTCATTACTCTGATGGTGAAGAAATTCTTCCTTATGTCTAGTCTAAATCTGCCCTTCTCCAGTTTATATCTGTTCTCCCTTCTCCTGTCACCACAAACCTTTATAAATAGCCTCTCTCCAGCTTTCTTGTAGGCTCCTTCGAGGTACTGGAAAGTTGCTATAAGATCTCCTTGGAGTCTTTTCTCCGTGCTGAACAAAACCAGCTCTCAGCCTGTCCTCATAGGGAAGGTGCTCCAACCCTCAGATCATCTTTGTAGACCTCCTCTGGACCCGTTCCAACAGTTCCATATCCTTCTTACATTGAGGATTCCACAACTGGACACAGTACTCCAGTCAAGGTCTCAGGGCTCAGTGCTGGGTCAAGTTCTGTTCAATATCTCTGGATGAGGGTATTGAATGTATCCTTAGTAAGTTTGCAGATTACATTAATCTGGGAGGAATTGTTTTTTTCTGGTTAAGGGTAGGGAGGCTTTACAAAGGGATCAGAACAGGCTGCATCAATTGGCTGAGATCAACAGGGTGAGGTTCAACAAGGCCAAGTGCTGAGTCCTGCACCTGGGACACAGCAACTCTGTGCGGCTCTACAGGCTTGGGAAAGAGTGGCTAGAAAGCTGTCTGTTGGAGAAGGAACTGGAGGTGTTGGTTTATAGCCAGTTGAATATGAGTCAGCAGTGTGCCCAGTTGCCCAAGAAGGCTGATAGGATCTTGCTCTGTACAAAAAGGTGTGACCAGCAGGACCAGGGAAGTGATTCTGCCCCCGTACTCAGCACTGGTGAGGCTGCACCTCAAATCCGGTGTTCAGTTTTGGTCCCCTCACCAGAAGAAAGACATTGAAGAGTTGTAGTGTGTCCAGAGAAGGGCAATGAAGCTGGTGAGGGGGCTGGAGTGCAAGTCTTACAAAGAGCAGCTGAGGGTTCTGGGATTGTGGCGAGGTGGGTATTGGTCTCTTCTCCCATGTAACAGTTGATAGGAAAAGAGGGAATGGCCTCGAGTTGCGACAGGGGAGGTTCTGATTAGACATTAGGAAATATTTCCTCTCCAAAAGGGTTATGGGGCCCTGGCAGAGGCTGCCCAGGAAGCTGGTTGAGTTGCCATCCCTGGAGGTATACAAAAGTTGGGTAGATGAAGTGCTTAGGAATATGATTTAATAGTGGATAGGTATGCTTGGACTCAATGATCACAAAGGTGTTTTCCAACCTAGTGGTCCTATGATTCTGTGATTTTTCGAATGATAACTCTGAAAACAGAGAGACTATTTGCTGAATATAAATTCCAGCAAAAAAGTTATTTTTTTGTATATTACAGATCTACAAGGAAGATTTTGAACTAGTTAGCTATAGTCTTTCTAAATACAGAACACAGGAAAAATAGAGTAGTCTGTTAGCATGTCAGATTACATTAATGTACTGAAAAAGGAGAAATGCAGAGTGACAGTAGCTATTATGTCAAGTTGACCAGTTAGACTGTGGTTTTGGAGACATTCTGATAAGAAGTTCCCAAGTTTTACTACATCACTGCATAGAAAGTGTTTTCTGTTCTCCATATGTAAACTGGTACAAAAATATTGCCTGGTGATTTCTTCTAAGATAAACAGAAATAGTAACCTCAAAATGCACAAGGGGTTGTTTAGCTTGGGTATTAGGAAAAATTTCACCACTGAAAGACTTGTGAAGATTTGGAACGGGCTGCCCACGGAAGTGGTTGAACCATCCTCCCTGGAGGTATTTGAAAGTCATGGTGCTTAGGGACATGATTTAATGTTGGAATTGTCAATGTTTGATTTATGCTTGGACTTGATCTTAAAGGTCTTTTCCAGCCTAAATGATTTTGTGATTCTATAATCTTATCTAGAAGAAGGCTCTTTGTATAATATTCCTGACAATATTCTTTTTCTAGAGTTCTCTTAGGAAGACTGAGAGCATCTGCTATGCTGTAGGTCTGCCAGAGACAAGTCACTTCTTACCTCTATAAGCCAAATATACATATATATATATATGTAGCCAAATAGGATCCACCCAAGACTACTGAGGGAGCTGGCAGAGGAGCTTCCCAAACCACTCTCCATCACTTACCAGCAGTTGTGGTTAGCAGGGGAGGTCCCAGATGACTGGAGGCTTGCCAATGTGATGCCCATCTACAAGAAAGGTCGGAAAGAGGATCCAGGAAACTACAGGCTTGTCAACCTGACCTCAATACCAGGAAAGATTATGGAGCAGTTCATCTTGAATGAGCTCACCAGGCAGGTCAGTCAGGGCATCAGGCCCAGCCCACATGGATTTATGAAGGACAAGGCCTGTCTCACCAGCCTGAACTCCTTCCATGATCAGGTGACCCACCTAGTGGATGAAGGAAAGGCTGTAGAGGTTATCAAACTCAACTTCAGTAAAACTTTTGACACTATTGAAGTGGAGAAGAGGAGGCTGAATGGAGACCTTATTGCTCTCTACAACAACCTGAAAGAGGGTTGTAGTTAGCTGGATGTTGGTCTTTTCTCCAAAGAAATAAGTGATAGGATGAGGGGAAATGACCTCAAATTGTTCCAGGGGTGGTTTAGATTGGATATTAGAAAAATATTATTTACCAAAAGAGGGGTCAAGCATTGGAACAGACTGCCCATGGAAGTGGTGGTCTCCATCACTGGAGGTGTTCAAAAGACATGTAGATTTGGCACTTCATGACATGGTGGTGGCCTGATTGCTGGACTGGATGATCATAGAATCATGGAATGGTTTGGGTTGGAAGGGACTTTAAAGATCATCTAATTCCAACCGACCTGCAACGGGCAGGGACACCTCCCACTAGATCAGGTGGCCCAAGGCTCCATTTAACCTGGCCTTGAACACTTCCAGGGATGAGGAATCCACAACTTCCCTGGGAAACCTCTTCCAGGGCCTCACCACCCTCATTGTGAAGAAATTCCTCCTTATGTCTAGTCTAAATCTACCCCTCTCCAATTTGTAGCCATTCCCCTTAGTCCTATCACTACATGCCTTTGTAAAAATTCCCTCCCCACCTTTCTTACATGCCCCCTTCAGGTATTGGGATGATCTTAAAGGTCATTTCCTACTTTAATGTTTCTATGATTTTATGATTCTTTTCGCAGCATGGAGGTCCTGAAAGAAGGATGCTCACAAAGTTGTGCTGGATCATGCATTTACCAGCCCTGACTGTTACAAGACAAGGTCCCTCAGCATTTCCCTGTATTCATTTCCATATGTCTTCCCCAACTTCAGGTCCTTCCTCAACCTCCAGGATCTTTCCTTCAGACAGTATCTTCACTACCTTCTTTTCAGGCCCCTTCTATCCAGGGCCACTTCTTTTTTGTGACCACTGCTTTTAGTCTCCTTGTCCTTGGTTTTCCAGACTATCTGAATAGTTCTTTAGGTCCATAAACAGAACATGTGATCAGCTTTACAACAGATGCTTCTGTTACATGTGTCTCTATTATCTGGCAGATTCAGGACAATCTCCTTGATTTGTGACTTGTATAATCTTCCATAAACCTAGACTTAATGAAGTTTAAGGAGGGAAAGTACAAAGGTCCTGCACCTAGGGAAGAACATCCTTATGTACCAGTATATTCTGTTTGCAAGCTGGCTGGAAAGTAACTTGACAGAAAGGGACCTGGGGGTCCTGGTGAACATAAAGTCAAACATGAGCCAACAACACGCCATTACAACCAAGAAGTCTAAAGATATCCTAAGCTGCATTAGGAGAAGTGTTGCCATTAGGATGAGGGAGGTGATTCTTTCCCTCTCAGCACTGGTGAGGACACATCTGGAGTACTGTGTTCACTTCTAGGCTCCACAGTACAAGAGGAATACGGACATATAGAATAGAGTCCAGCAAATGGCCTCTAAGGTTAAGGGACTGGACTATCTCTTATACGATGAAAGGCTGAGAGAGCTGGGAGTGTTCAACCTGGAGAAGAGAAGATTCAGGGGAGGGGTGTGGATTTATCAATGAATAGAAATACCTGCATGGAAAGTACAAAGAAAGTGGAGCCAGACTCTTTTCAGTGGTTTCCAGTGACAGGATTAGAGGCAATGGGCACAAACTGAATCTATGTTAACTGGATGTTAAAATAGATTCTTGACCCTGTGTCACAAATATTACATGTGAGCCCTGAGCACTGCATTTCTGGGCAAATAAATTATTTTAAAGGGAAACTATTCTTAAGGTAAAGCCTCTCAGACTGAGATGCTATCATGAAATTTAACATTTTGATAATCCACTGTATTCTGGTAAATAGCATCTTCTTTGGAAAGTTTCCAACCACCTGCTTCAAATTAACCCAAGAGATTTACTTTTTCATATGTTCCAGAAAACAAAACAACACAACAACGCATGAGGACAGTTTGAATTTGAATACTTTTCTCTTACACTTCTACACTTCAAATAAAGCTTAGTCAAAATTCTAGGAAAGCCATAATAATAAAAGAACTAGGAGCTTTTGTCAGCTTCATGAATCACAGCTTTGAAGAAATGAATACAGAATTTTCAGAAATGAAACTGAATTTTTGTCTTTTTTTTCACTAGTCTGGATTATTTTTTTTATCATCATCTGATAGAATGTAACAAGTAATCCTATATATGTAAATTGATACGATGCTTGCACATGTTAATATAACAGATTCGACCATTCAAAGCCTTAAGATAAAATAAAATTTATTTAACTTCATGAATCATACGACACATTACTACAGAAGGCATATTAAAAATATCTGTTGGAGTAACTTTTTACTTCCATTTCCACTTCCATTTAGGCACTGGGAAATTCTTTCCCAGACATAAAGTGTTTCATACCCCACTACTGCATAAAATAACAGTCTGAACACTTCAGCGAATGTAACAGCAAATTTCTGAAGGATTGTAGAAATAAGGCAAGTCTTTGCTGCACGAACAAACATTTACAGTCTGCAAAGGAAAAGAGTTAGTGTTTCATTAAGTTCTAAAGCGACTCACTTGCAATATCCTGAATTTCTTTAAGAGAGCTTCAGGTGTTGAAAGACTGGGAAGACAACTCTTTACTATTCATTTCATGAAACCTCCGTTTCCTTTGAAAAATGCTACCTCAAGAATTTTATTTCAGTTTCTTCATTTATAATTTATCATGTATTTTTCCATACATGCATAGGCTTCATGTAAAGGTATGTATAGAAGTTAATGCACGTAAGGTTTTATGTTTCTTCAGAGAAGAGTAAGAAATGGATGAATTCTGAAAGTAAGAAGAATTGTAATTTATTTTATAAAAATCAACAGAAACCATCAACCACCAGTCATCGAGCTATGCAGTTTAGAAAAATAAGCTAGTAGTCATTTTCTGTTGACAGGTCTGGGTGTCTTTTCTCTTCAATTGCCAATATATTTCAGAGCTTTTATGTGCTGTAACATCTTCTGCAGAGTTGTCAAAACAATGCTAATGCCTCAGTACAGGTCAGGTAGTCTCCACCTCTCATCTTTATCAAATGAGCCACATACTCTGGCACAAATAAGAAATGTGGAAAAACTAAACCACAGAAAGCTCAAGCAGGTGGTTGGTAATTCTGAAGTGCCTCACTTATGTCAACAAAAAAAGGGTGTTCCTCCAGGTTTAGCATTTCTCAGTAGTGGTGTAAAAAGCAAAGCTCCCTGAAGCTCTTTTGCTAATACAATTAAACTGCACTTCCCAATAAGAAGCCATAAAACCAGAACAAATTTTCAGTACTCTGTTGTCATCATTTCCCTCTCTTCCCCATCTTCTGGAAACATTAGTCTCAGAATCTTTCATAACTGGATTACATAAGAATGATTTGGTTCTGTTTTGACTAAGGATTTTGTCTAATCATTTTTCAGAGATTATTTGTATCTGTGAGTTCTGGATTTCTGATTCCACTACTTTTACTAGAGTATTCTTCCTTCTGAACGTAGTTGAAATCTAGAGCTATTTAACAATGATTTCATGGTACATTGTTGTATTCGGTTTTTACTTCAGTGTGTAGGGAAGTGTAGAAGAAACAACATGAACTTCCTACAAGTATTTTTGCTCAGTATGTATACATATTCTTTAATATATGTTCTTTAATTTTCTGTTTTCTAAAAATGATTCTATATGTATTAAATATTTTTCAAAGTTTTGTATTTATATGGTTACCATAGAAAGGCAAGATGAGTCCTCTTTATTTCATTTTATATTAAATGCTTGCAATGTAAGAAAACAATATTTTCATCTCCACTGTCTTTCATCAAACTCCAGAAGTCTAGATGAACCTGATTCCTTCAAGCCTTTTTCCCAGGTTCCTCATAAATTAATAAATCTGATTAAACAGCTTGCAATGAAAAACAAGGATATTTTCCCACTTTTTTTTTTTTTCAGCAAAATATTGATTCCCTGAAGAGCACCTTTCCATCCAGGAGTTAATTTGTGGTCAACAAGGGGAAGACTTCATACAGTCTGAAGAACCTAAAGGTTAAGGCAGCCACAAGATGTGAGATGGAGCTTTTAGCAGTTTCTCACTCTGTGGAACTCCCTATTATCCAATCAGTATCTGAAGTACTTCAAAACTTGTTATTTGTTGTATGTGATAGTTTTTTACAGATGATAGTTGTACTATAGGTGTAAACCCAATAATTTTGAAAATTCTGTGGATTCACGGTAGCATTTCAAAATCTGTTGGTAGATAGTGAAAGATTTTGTAGGTTGTGCATGCATCATACTTATGTATTTCTCTACACATTCCTGTAGCTTCTCTCATTGTCAGAAAATCAAACTTGTGAATTTCCCATACCAGCATATGTAAGATATTTTATAAATGAAATTGAGAATTAATATCATATATACATGTTTTACATACATGTGTGTATGTAAAACTATTATCAGTTACAGTTCACGCCAAACAAAACAAATAGAAATGATGAAGCTGTGTATATTTTAATTCTTCCATATACGTACATGTATGTGTATGTATAAATGCATAGAAACATGGGAGGAGATGTTGTATATGCGTATGGGCATAAATTAATAAAAAAATTACATTGTAATAGGACTAAATAACCTGTTGAGAAGCAGTTACTTTGAATTTTTTTTATGAAATTATGATTTATTAACTTATTGCTGACTTTCTTGAAAGGAACAATAAAATCAATTCCTAAACATGATTAAAACAGGAAGGAATGATAAATTCTGAATGAATATATGGTTTGGGATGTTTATGTCCTTTTTCAATGTTAATGAATGAAAATCAATCCAGGCTTCATTGTTGAGCAACTATTTTCCACCTCCAATAAAGCTGCAAAAACTGTAGTCAATAACAGTACAAGAACCAATAACATTTAAACTGTTAAATAAGACAAATAGGTTTTCAATTTACCCCCAAAGCTGGAGAGTAATATTTCACATTTGAAATAAAGAACTCCTTTCCAGGCCTAAAAATCTCTAGAGCCAAGGAAAAAGACATGGGTTCATGACTAAAAGGTCAAATGAATGGATGCTGACAGCTTAGAAGCTGGGTTGAATTTTCCATTGGTTATTAAAGCTCCAAATTAAATGGCAATTGGGGTTGGGTGTTTTTTTTCTTTTTTTCTTTTTTTTTTTTTTTCTTCCATGAAGTAAACTATTCTGTTTCCCAGTGATGTGGAATTAGCAAAAATATTTAAATGTTTTAATGTGTCATGAGACTAGAGCTTGTTAAAAAAAATTGAAAGAAATGTTGATCCAGAAGTATCTAATATTTCAGGGAAATATCAAGTCATATTAACACCTCATATGGAAACCAATAAACCAAGCCATTCAGCTTCCCAAGTCTTCCAAATAAATCTAAGTGATTTTCCCAGGTTCCAACAACACTTTACAAATTTCTACTGCTCTCCATCTGCTGAGCTCTCTATCGCCCTAATCCTGTGCACACTACAGCTGTTCCTTCTGTGGACTAGCCAAAAAGACTAAAACATTGTTGAGAAAAGCATCCTTTCTATCTGGCCAACAGGCAGATATCCCAGGGATGCACACTGGTATACCCAGGCTGTCAGGAAACCAGCTTGACCAGGTTTGCTGGGCAATCAGGTATTTAGCCTCATGCCTTTCACAGACAGCCTGAGGAACTTCAGGGTTTCCTTAGCAACTGGCTCTGTTGGCTTCTGGTCTGGAGATTTGACTAAGCATCTCCCTAGCCTTCCAGATGGCTAGAGCCACTCACTTCCTACATAGCTGGCTTGCCTGACTGCCAGGCTCATTGGACTATTGACATCCCCAAAATGATAGAAATAGAAGTTTAGCTGGAATCAGCTCAATTCTAGCAGCAGCTCTAGGAGTTATTGTCAGCTGATTGAATGCTCCCCTTGCTGAATTACAGATCCCACTTAGTTAATTTGCTGGTTTGCAGAAACTAGTAAAAAAATAATAATTAAAAGGCAGCTGGGGAAATCTGGAAACTGAGTGTAATCTTGTGACATTTGATTTCCACTAAATAAAACCCAATACTTCTTAACTTTTCTTTTCTTGAACCACGTTGAAGTCATTTGTAAATGACAGAAATGTTTTACAGGTCAGATATTTTTTTCTTTAAGCAGCTTATGCCAGCAGCAATTTTTGAATAATTTTCTAGCCATCACCTTGAAAATAAGTAGGTGAATTCATAATTACAACCTTTTTAAAATATAAATTATGTAATTAGTGACTTGCATAGATGAAAGTTACTTATTTCTCAGTAGATTCACTTCCTGATAACTCTGCTGTTTTTTTCCTGTCATTCTAGGGGTATGAATTAGGACAAACATCCTAATCCTCACATTTGTATTTTCTTTCACCCTCTTTCATCAAAATCAGATTCTTACTCTATCAGCCTTATGCAAGATTTCCTGCTACTACTACAAGTTACCACCATGTGGTTAAAATTCTTTTCCTCTCCTCCGTAAGACAGCAGAGTACTAGATATTCCCATTTTATCGCCAGGGCTTTTAGCAGCTATAACTATAATACCACTCAGACTGTGCAGCCTGTAGTCTGGTGCACTCTAAGTCATAACTCTAAGAGACTATATCACTATATTTTTTTAGCTATCTGAACTCAGGTTGCCTACAATCCTAAACTGTTTTTATACCTCCTATACTTGGTACTGTAACTGCTTGCTGGAAAAGATACCAAGCTCTTTATGTAACTATCACTAATCACAAGGTGGTTCTCTAAGGCTGAATGGATACTTCTGGGGAATGTAAGCATCTGATCAAGCATTCTGATAAGCTCAGGGGCTCTTTCCTTCTATTGGTTATAAAAAGATTCTGGATAACTACAGATGATATTTGCTGAGATGAGTACCTCACTGAATGATTTGTCTCAGAGCTCAAAGAAAATACAAGTGCAAAGTGCATCTTATCACTTGCAAATTAGAGTCCAAAGAATTAATGTACAGTCCTGATAATCAAACAATCTTTCCACTTTGTCCCTGTATTGTTTCCTCTCCCTGTGTTCTCTAACTACTCCTTCTTACTTGCTACTTCTTCAACAAAGTGTACTCAACTTAAAGAGACAATAACATCCTTAGTGTCTTTAGGAAACCCTAGAGTCATTAAGTAAACACGTTCAATTATTATTGAACATGGTGAGGCTATTAATCTTTTAAGTTTTAATAGCAGGATTTCCCTAGTTAGTTTCCCAGGATAAAATTGGTTTTGCATGTTCCAAATGCTCACCTGTTTAATTCATTCACTGCTTCCCTTATATGCAATAATGCCCATAGACAGAAACTCCAACAATCCTCATGCCTCTGAGATCTGAACATACTTGGTATATACACTTTTCTGTGAAAAATAATGGCCTAGCAGAATGTGTACAGCTTTACTGCAAAAACCTAGATGGCAAAATCTGTTTTGAGAATACCTATTCAGACCAAGACACTTTAACAAAAATCCCAGATTTTATTTTTATCTATCACTCAAGCGTATGCCAAAATAATTTATTTAACTTAATGATTTTTTTTTCAAATAATGTTAAAAAACAGTTTGTACAACTGTCTAAAATACGAATTGTAAGGAACAGTAGGTGGGAAAAATAAGAACCATTAACAGAACTAGTAATATTTCTGCTAAATAATTTTCAACATTTGGGAAATACTTCTTTAAAAAACAAAACCAACAAATAAAAATAGCAGAACAACTTTGTAAACAGGCATTTAAATGTATATATATTTCACGTGAAACAGGTACATAAATACTAACATCCCTCCCTAGGAGACTCCTCCTTTTTTTTAAATCATGATAAAATTCATGCCACTCATCACAGTTTGTTCAGAAATATTTTAGGGTGAAAAATGTTGCAAATGTAGAAAAGAAAGCTATTCAAACAAACCAAAGATTACCATCTATATTCCTGAATGTGCGGATTGATTCACTCTAGGGCATTTAACGAGCTATGTCTACAAAATTTCTTGCAATGGGATAACTGATCTCTTTTTTCCCAAGTAATCTTTCTGTAGCAGGAAAAAAAGACACAAAATATTAATTTAGATAAAATTCTTTCTTGTTAATAAAGGGAAGGGTTATAAATTGAATAACCACTTATTCACATAGTAATTCATAGTCTCAAAATCATGCATTAAATGTGTTCCTAGATGAAGATTGTGAGTCTACTCCTTCAAAAGTTTGTTTTAAACAGTAACTGTAACTTTAGACTTTTCCGTATGTTGACACCTAAAAGTATTTCAGAAATTGAAAATTTTTAGTAAGATTATGGGTCTTGTAAGTGTAGTGAAACAAGGCAAGGCAAGGAAAAAAAAAGGAAAGGAAGGGTAGGGTTTTTGGTTTGTTTTTTTTTAGGAAAATTTCATCATTTTATAGACAAATGTCAAAACTTCAAAGGCTGATGTCACAGACAACTCTCAATTATCTAAATTTAGTTGCTGAATTAATTTAGTACTGAATGACACAGAATATTTGACTTCAGCTTGCATTTTGTTATTTTATAACACGAATTAAAGCATAGAAAGGTCCATTTTTAGAAGCCGTTGACCTAAAACCACACTAGTAGCTCACAACAGATTTTGAGGTTCTATATCTAAGCCTCACCAATTTTCTCACTTTTCGAAAGGGAATGGAAATGAGTGAAGACGTACCCTCTCCAATTTGAAGGCTTCTGAACTATTCTTAGTTCTTCCTGCTAGGGCCTGTAGTCAAATGATGTAGAATAAATACTCATTATGAAGCTGAGTAATCAATTCTATTATTTGTTTTTATACACTTTTCAAAACTAAGTTCAGAAGAGAAAGATACATCTAGTTGGATGACGGAGCAAAGTCTCCAAATTGCTGGCAGTGACAGAGAGTCCAGAGAAGAGCAACAAAGCTGGTGAAAGGGCTGGAGAACAGGCCTTATGAGGAGCGGCTGAGAGAGCTGGGGTTGTTTAGCCTGGAGAAGAGGAGGCTGAGGGGTGACCTCATTGCTCTCTACAACTACCTGAAAGGAGGTTGTAGAGAGGAGGGTGCTGGCCTCTTCTCCCAAGTGACAGGGGACAGGACAAGAGGGAATGGCCTCAAGCTCCGCCAGGGGAGGTTTAGGCTAGACGTTAGGAAAAAATTCTTTACAGAAAGGGTCATTGGGCACTGGAACAGGCTGCCCAGGGAGGTGGTTGGTTCACCTTCCCTGGAGGTGTTTAAGGCACGGGTGGACGAGGTGCTGAGGGATATGGTTTAGTGTTTGGTAGGAACGGTTGGACTCGGTGATCCGGTGGGTATCTTCCAACCTGGTTATTCTGTGATTCTGTGACAGTATTCAGGAAATGAGACATTCCTGAAATCTATATAAAAATAATAAGAAAGACTATTTTTCCAGTTTTAATTAACTTATAATATTTTGTTAAAGGCAATAGAGCTGTGCATATTGTTTTATCAAATGTTTGATACTTAATAATTTGCTTTAGGAGGGCTTAAATTCTTTCTAATTGAGACATATTCTATATAAAATGCCCTAATTTACGTAATCTTCATGTTATTTTTATTCCCTGTTTACAATCACTTGCATGTTACTCTTCCAGAACACCTATCCCTTCAATGTATAGGAACTAAGTCTTGGGAAGTTTATTTTAAAAAAATGTGAAGAAAAATGTACTGTAAAAGTTGTGTTTCAGACTGCCAAGAAGCTGGAAGGCAGAAAGAGACACACTTTTTATTCCTTCTGGTTACATCAGCTGCTACCATGTGAATGTTTTGTTTTTTTCTTGTTCTTGTAGCTGTGAGCAAAACTGTCACAGGAAAATGCCTTAACCATTTTACTTATCCAAAAGTACAAAAGCTTCCTGAACTTTCCTTAACTTTACAGGTCTGATGGGACTAGAGCACTTTCAAAATGTTATTTTCTACCTGTGTTCTCTAACTTCTAGAATTTTGGTCTAAATCCCAGTGTGCTTCCCTTGATACAATGCCAGTGTGCCTTTGTCATTTTAAGAGCTTTCTGTTCAATATGACTTTCACTACCTAGCTCTCCTTATTCTTAGATGTTATTCACAGCAATAAAGGCCATCTATGTGACTACTTTGTTTAATGGTGAAAAAATATTTTTGTTTCATGATCTGTAAAACTAGACTGAGACCTCAAAACCATCACAGAATGTAATTAATAATACTTTGAATCAGCACTCCATCATTTTAAAATGGTTCCCAGTGTTCTTGGTCTATGAGGGAGAACAACTTTTGACTATAAAGAAAACAATTCCACAGTACACACAACAATAAAAACAAGTTTCAAATTTACATATTCATGTACTCATGTACCTCAGTAGACATAGCTAGAGAAAGGCTTGTTGAAAGAAGCAATTTAAGAATGGTGTATTTTTCAGAAGAAAAACAAAATCTCTCATTAAACCTTTGTGTTTCCACTGCAGATTTTTTTTTTGCTTGTTTGTTTTCCCTTTTTCAGTTCAATGCAGACTGCAAGTTTATATTCTGAACTTCAACAGTGGTTGATTTGCAGAAGTTCACAAAATGTGAGCAGTGCACTGTAGCAAGTATTCACCTACAGGCTTACCAAAAGAATATATGAAATTAGGAGACGGGAAAAAAAAAAAAAAAGCAGTCAACAGAGATTCATTCTCTTGGTTTATTGTGTGGAGTGGGAGCCCTCTTTAAAAAAATAACACCTTTTGTGTTAAAGTTTCACGTTCCCTTCCCCTACCAACAGGGAAATTAAAAAGCTTTTGAAAACGCTGTCTTTTGAACAATGACAAAGTGCTTTTAGAGTTTAAGCTCCACAGGCAAGTAATGGGGTTTTCAGCCTTTGGATCCATTTTTTATAAGCATAGTGAAAATGTGTGATCAAGAGTAAAAGTAATCTTTGTTAACATGGTATAAAGTATGCAGGCAGTTCTGGCTCAGTAACAGATAAACATTTACCCTGTGAATCCATTTAAAGCAGAAGAATCACTGTTTGTGAGTCTTGGCCTTGGACGTGCTTAATCAGCCAGCATTTTCTGTTAATGAATTTTGAATAGTCATGACAAAACTAATTACCTCAAAGATGGGAAAAGAAGTTTGGCAGGAAAAGAGGTGACATTTTATAATGGTAAATAATATCTCTCCTTGACAATATGCAGCAGCGCTGTACTATGTGCAGTGCATGGTGAAACAGAATGGGTTATGCATTAAGTTCATCAAATAAGAATTGTAAGGTTTTTACAAAGTTCGGAGGATATTCCAGTTATTCTTCATAAGAAACCTATAGGATTGACCTCATAATCTCAGGTTTGGGTTTTTGTTTTGTGGTTGGGGTTATTGGGTTTTGGTTTGTTGTTTGTGTTTGGGGTTTTTTTGTAGTATTTTTTTTTAACTAAAGTAAGGGTAATTCAATGAGAACAAAAATGTTTTTGTTTTAACAAAGCGGTGATCAGGGTGTGTTGCAAGGCATTGGAGACTGTCCCTCTTGCCTGTACTTGACACTTGGGTCCAAATTTTTCAAGGTCATCTTCTTTGATTTTGAATAAAGTATAAATCAAGTTAATAGCCTTGCTACAGAAACATATTTCCTGAGGATTAAAAAAAAGCATGTGGATTTTGCTGCATAGGTTTTCCATAATTATTCCATGTTTATGCTCCCAGTCTCTACTTGAAGGACTTCAGCCTTTCCTTTATATTATCTCTTCACATTTCGGACATTTTTTTAGGTTATAATCACTTACTAAAAGGCTGTAAAATTTGTGTGGGATCAGAATTGATTATAATCTCCCTTGACATTTGAAAGCTATGGCATGAGAAATAATAGCTATGACAATAATTATTACTATCCAAAGATACAGCAGGATTTTGTAAAAAAACTCACAAGTACCTAATTGTCTGCCTCATTTTTAAACTGCTAGAACATGCCATTTTCTCATTTGTAATGAGGGTGGGCATATAGCAATTTTCATGTTAGGAACCTGAAACATTTTAGGACTACATACAATGAATAATTGATATGAAATAATGGAATGCTCTTGGGATCGAAAATCAGGTAAACTTTGTGTAGTTTATGTAGCTGGATTTAGCTTCCAAGCTAAACAAAACCAAAGACTGTAACCCTTATTGTGCTGTTCTTTGTAGCAAGAGTGGTGCTAATAACACACTGATATTTGGGAGTTACACTCACAGAGCATCAAGGCTGTCTCTCCATATGCCAACAAAGGCCACTAGGCTGAGGGTGGGCAAAAGAGTGGGAAGAGACACAGGTGGGACAGCTGACCAAAGAATACCAAAGGGATATTCCATGCCATACATTGTCATGATCAGCAATAAAAACTGAAGCAAAGAGGGGAGAAGGGGGAAATGCCTGTAAAGGTGTTTCTCTTCCAAAGCAACCACTATATGTACTGAGGTCTTATTTCCCAGACTAGACATCATCCTCTGATGGGAAGTCTTTTTGCTTTGCTTCACTTCCCAGTGAAGTGTGGCCTTTGCTTTTCTTTATGAAACTGTCTTTATTTCAATCCATGAGTTTTTCATCTTATTTCATCTTTGTCCTGCTGAGGGGGAGTATGGGAATGATTTGCTGAGCACTTAGCAGCTAGGTGAGGTCAGCTCACCACACCATCTAAAAAGTAAGGAAAAGGTATTTTAATGACTGGATGTATATAAAAGATTTCATTGTGAAATTATGAAATGAATATTGACAGTCTAATGCAGAATCACTATGAGACATATTTAGGTTACCATACATTTGTTAAATATCCTCTTAAAAACTTCCACTGAAAACGCTTTTGAAATCTCCTTTACCCATAACAGTGTTGGTGGGGATCGGTTAGGGTCAGAAAGACATTCATAATACATTGTGTTAATGGAAGATGCCTTAAAAGGAAAGTAAAGAGCTCTTTTGTAAAGATGAAAAGAGGTGAACTATCTTTGACTGTGACTGGGTTTTCCTAAATGTGAGAGAGTTTAAGTTTTATGTTCTTTATATGTGTGTGTATATATATATATATGTATTACAGATAATTAGAAGGTGTAGTTTGCATATACATTTAATAGTTTCTGGACAATTTTATAATTATAGATTAATGTTAAATCCCTAACAACAGGTATTAATAGGAAATATTAAATAGTAGTTAACTAGATTAGAACTACTTAGAAAAAAAATTAAATAGATTTGAAATCAGAGCTCCTGTTTTGAAGCACATTTTGAACACCATATGTTCATTACTACAGGGAGGAAGCTCCTCCTAAACCAGCACAGAACTGAACATTTGGGAATGAATGTGTTAAGAAACTATTTAGAAATTCAATATGTGATAATAACATTAAATCATTTGCATAAGATATAGTATATGCCTACATTTGAAGATAAAAAAGTGATTGAGTTATTTCACAACTGGCTGCTCCAGAGAGAAATACCACTATATTTTAAAACCTCATTGTGAGCAAGTATTTTTTTGCTTCTGATTACATTTGTAGTGTGTCTGGTTAAATGTTAGTCCATAAACTGTTCTGCACAATTATTCTTTTTCTGTTTTTTATAAGGTACAAAGAGAAGTATCTACTATTGTGGGATACTTATCTGTTTGGCTAGAGGATCTATGCCTGCTGTAATGGGTATTTGTACAGAGTAATAATTTCTTAGTCTCATGAGATGTTACCTCTGCTTCAAATAGTCAAAAGGCTATAAAAGGAATCATTAGGTCAATGTGCTTTCACCATTTTCTGAAAATATATCTATTTTTCCTTTTGTCAGTATGTATAAGGCAGCTGTTAGCACGACAATCCTGTTTATGAAACATGCAGAACATACCCTGCATGCAATACATTTCACAAACTAAAGAGAAGTGCCAGGGAGCTTGAGCACCTTTATTGAAAGAAAACAAATAGTTGGAGACAGTGACAAACCTCCTACTTATACAATACAGGATTAAGCCACTAGTGAGTTTTGCACGTTATGTTTTCATATTTTGTATTAAAGCTTCCTAAAAATTGGGTTATTTTAAAGCCAAAAAAATCTTAAGAAAAGATAAATTTTAAGTTTTCATGCAACAGAATATGGCAAAACTTTCGTTAACAGATATCTGTTTAGTTAATCAACAATAAACAAAAAAAACCCCACCTTTTGGGAGCTGAAGATACATACAACGTACAAAAAAAATCCATTAAGTTTATCAACTTCTTCATATGTTTAAGTGGAAGCATTGTCTTGTAAGATACAATGTAACACTGATACTATGTGACAAATTGTGATTCAGTGCAACATGATTTGATGCGCTAACAAAATACAACTTGCAAATGTATATTACCTATGGCGAACTATGTCCTGTCAAAACTAATGAAAATTAAAATATTTGCCTGTCACAGATGAGTAGAATTTAATTTTATGCTATTCCTTTCTGACATGTAAACACATTGTGGTACTGATAAAGTACAGTTAAAAATAATTCTGTCTAAAGAAGTAGAATTTAGAGGAAGATCAAAGCAGCTTGCAGAAAATTGGAATTTATGATAGGGAGGTGAAGGATGAAAATGTTACACTTGACTGACTGAGGTCAGGTATAACATGACATAACCTATACACCTGCAGTGGGATTCTGCCGAGTTTCTCATATCATGCCTGAATACTGTCCTTAAAAACACTGTTGTCAAAAGAGATTCAGCTGAAATAAAACGTTGATTAATAGACATGATGACATTTTTCCCTCAAGTGGCACCAGTGGCTGTTCTGTGTCTGGCTAGTATTTGGGAAATATTTTGGGTATTTTTCATCTCCAGCTGAAGATGACTAATGTGCTAACTGTAAAGGAGTGCTGGAAGCTAAGCCCTGGGGTTGCTTGAGAGCATAAGCTCTAGCTAGCAGTTAATCTAACCGGACTTTCAAATAAGGGACAGGTATAGGAAATGGTGTGTTCTTGGGAACACCAATTTGTGTACCAGCAAACCTGACTGCTAAAAAAATCTTTGCACACTTCCCAAAGTTTAACTCTGGCACTCTC
Organism: Phaenicophaeus curvirostris; assembly: GCF_032191515.1. Classification (NCBI taxonomy): domain Eukaryota; kingdom Metazoa; phylum Chordata; class Aves; order Cuculiformes; family Cuculidae; genus Phaenicophaeus; species Phaenicophaeus curvirostris. The sequence continues at coordinate 81,407,785 of NC_091394.1, read as the reverse complement.
TTCTAACTCCTCTAAAATTTCATGCATATGCCCCCACATATATCAGTGTATGCACTAAAGTTTCCTTTGTAACTAAAGTTCTAGCCAGCATTGCTTTTTGAACTGCTATATGCTTGCAGGTTTAATTTTATTTTTTGAAGCCGGTGTGTGATTTTTCCATACTAAAATATTTTTAGTAAAGAATTCCTTATACTTTTGTTATATTTAAAGAAAATACTGAAGTTTAAGAATCATAGTATTGAACACAAGATGTTATCTAAACACAAGCAAACACAAAAATACACACACATACACACATATATAAGTATATACATATTTTAATGACCATCATTAACAATTTGCAGATCAAGAGCTCCCTTGTCTTCCAAGGAATAGCACACAACTTCCAGACATGATTCAATAATTCAGCAGCAGAAAGTTTTTGAAGCAGAAAAGCTGCACTGCAAGGTTGTTACAGCACTCCAGAACTGTGTCAGGGTCCTTTCGTGAAAAGGTCTGGTCTTCCAAGGAGAGGACCACAACAGCAGAGACTTGCACATGCAAAGGTAAGGCTAATCATCTTGTGCAGGAGGAATGCTGGAGCTATTAATATTATTAAAATTAATAAATGCTTAATAATTAAAATTAATGCTGGAATTACTAAAACTCCAGTTAAGGCACTTAAATTTCTCTCTTGATACTGGATCCTAATCTTTCTCAGTGCAAGAGTTGATTAGCTACGTCATAACTGGACATCCATATATTTCTGCTTAGTGAAACAAATGGAGTTAACACTTTGTTTTTCTTGAAGTCCCTTAAAAGCTGATAGAAATCATATGGCTAGATGGGGTTTTTTGTTGCTTTTTTGGTTATTCTTGTGTCTGCTTCTGTCTTGTGTTTGTGTCTTTTTTCTTCAGGATCCTTCATTATTCTTTTATTGGCATAAATATTGGACCAAGAAAACAACTGGAAGATCTTCCATTTACTTCAAGCAATCTAGTCATCTTTTTTTCCTTGATGTTACAAGTTAGGTCACAAAAATAATTTCACAAAATCCCTTTTTGAGCGCAAAGTTTGAATTGCATTCTCAATTCATTGTTGTTGTCCAGTGGATACTTCTGCAACACAAGTTTTTGACAGAAATTTTAATTCCTATATCTAATGATCAAAGAACTTTTTTTTGAAAAAAATATATTTACCTAGTATACATATAACAAATAAGTTAAATTATTTTCTTCATTCTCTAATGACATGAGAGAGTGTTTCAGAAGGATTTGGAGAAAGATGTCTGCTTATGCTGGTGGAATTGAGCAACAACTTGATGACAATTAGCATAGTTATTTGAGCTTAAAGATTAAATGATTGTACAGAGGATCAGAAACTAATCATCAATCCTATGTCATAGTACTGTACACAAGCTTTAAATTAACTGAAGGGTGAGGGAGGAGAATCAGATTTCTTAAAGCCCAGGCAAGCCATTTCAAATAACCAAAACATTGGAGGGCTTGTCTAAGGGACCTGGAAGTAATTTATATTCAAATTAATGTTTAATTTTTTCTTACCCATGACATGCAAGATTTGGGGTTTTTTTCTTCACCTGCACCTGGCCCTTATTGCCTTCAAAAGAGAAGATGTGCACTGCAAACAGTCCCGAATCAAACTACAGTGGATGAAGATTTCTAAAAATATGAGATCTTTTTCCAAAGGGAATGTTTCAAAGAGCACATTCCATGAACATTAAATACTTCATAACTCCTAGCCAGTGCCAGCAAAATGAAAATTTTGGTAGGTTTTAAATAATTCCATCATTTAATGGAGGAGTCATCACAAAATAAAGACAAGGTGAACATGGAAATGCATGAAATTTGCTGAGGTACTATCGAACATCTTGTTAGTAATCAAGTTTTTATTCATACTGAAGCTCTCTATATTTCACTATCAGAGTTGCAGTGTATTAATGTTCCTGATCATTAATGTCCATTTCATTATAACAGTTGTTACTGTAAGAAACTTGTGATAATGCTTCTTTCATTGCAGCACATCTAAACAATATATATTAAATTTCTTTCTATTACTTTGAAAATTAAATTTCCATTCACAACATCATAAATAATTCTTACCTATAATTTCTACATATAAGAAATTCTCAGTTTTATGTCCTATCATGATAAAACTTAAAGTGGAGAAAAAAACTTAAAACCAATATGAACAGATATTAAGCAAATACATGTAGAGATTTGTAATTTAAACTCTGATATATGATCAACTGTTATAAGGACATTCATATCATATCTGGAAACAAGGTTTCCTATTTTAATGTTAAAAAAAATCAGGTGCAGCATTTAAAAAAACTAAGGTGAGTTGCAGACAACCAGATTTTTTTAAAATAAAGTCTCCTTATTGAAGTGAAAATTCTTTCTTATTCTGCAGTGAACATCCTATTACCTGTAGATTTATAATTGTAAAGAAAATAGCCTTTATATGCAGTAATGAAAATTCATTCCAATTAATAGGTTAGGAAATAAGAAGTTGTGATTTTATCAAGATTCAGTCCCTAAATTTATTGAGTTGTGATTGTTTTTATAATGTGTGACTGATTTGTCACACATAAAATTAAGAGAGATTGTTTCCTCCCATTGTTATTATATTGAGATTGAAAAAGTTATTTATCATCATTGTTTACTGCAGTCTGTAGTATTTCAATGCCCCACATTTCTAATTCTGTTATATTATTATATCATAAGACTGTGCTTTATTTTTTAATTACATAACAAAATCTGGTAAGGGGGGAAATAGCGGCATCTATAAAAATAAGAGGGGAGTACTTTTTTAGAATTTCTGGAGAAGGAAAACATTGAAACAGAGCTACTTCAACCACATTGAAGGGCTTCTTGCAACATAATTGCAAAGGTAGAAAACTAAAAAATAATTATCAAGAAAGATGATAGGATGAAGCGGAGAAAATGAGACTATAATATTTGTTTCAGTTTTGCCTTAAATGGCTGGAAAAAGAGGTTAGGAGACAGTACAAGACATTTGTTGTAATTTATGAGTATTTTGGATATAGACTATAATACACATGTTGCAATATACAAATAAATGTTACCTTCAAAAGGAAAACAAATGTCAGATTGATGTTGTCCTACTCCTCTATAGGGTTTCCCCAGCTATATATTTTATGAATAAATTCCTATTTGTTCATTTTCCTCCGTTCTTTACAAACAGTATTTAGTACTTCCAGTTTTCAATTTGGGTGCCACAGATAGGCCTAATTTGCCATTTCTTCCACAGATTTCCAATGCAAGTTAGAATAAGATATCTGGAAGGAATCACCTAAAAGTGACAGTTCTCACCTGTCTGCATCTCACAGAGGAACTGAGGCTCCATGTTCTACTGCTATGCATGAGAGGCTGGAAGCAAGAAACATTGTCCTCTCCTCTCTCCCTCCCCTGAGAGACAGGGAACCAAGACACACAACTTAACCAGGAACCTAACTTTCATGTAGCTAAAACTGACTGAGATGAAACCTTGCTTCTTTCAAATGCAGATTGCCTATTTCAGCTTCTGAACTAGCACTCACAGGGATGAAGTTTTTCATATTTTAATGGCCTTCTAACCCTCAGGTGATTTTAGGTTTGGTTCTTAGTATGCTCGTTGCAATTTATCACCAACCACAGTAGATATGGCCTCTCATCCACAAACATGACTAAAGAAGTTTATCTCACTGCGTTTCCTGTATATGTCATAGATGAAATCACTCTCAAACCATGAAAATATACATGAAAGAGTATATCAGAAAACACTTCTCCATTGTAAACAAGACAAAAGAAGATAATGATCTTTTAATATTCTTTTTTAGTGTCAAAATAAGACTTTTCAGAATGCAAGAAATCTTCAACAAAAATAAAATGTGTCCTTACTTTGCAGACAAGGACTAAGAAGGAGAAAGATTCAGACTCCTCCTTCCAAAGGGTCTTATGTGTTGATTTTTTCATTATCTTTAATACAGAAACAGTTCTAGGCACAGAGGTCATAACAAGATTCATTAGATAGCTTGCATTTAAATATCTTAAAATAATAGAAAAACAATTTAAAGCTCTAAGTTCAGTTACCTGGTGTCTATATTCCATGGTGTCTTAATTCATGAACAATGAACGTGACTGAAAAAATTGCTATGCCTGTCATGCTCTTTAGCAAACTGACTAAACTCACAGATGCAACTCAGAATTTCTTTCATGCAATTAATTGTTTTCTACTTGACTAAACCTGAATTTTTTAACTTAATTGCTAAAGAAGGAAAGGCTTCCTACTATTTTAACCAAAGGAAAAGGAAAGGCAATGAGCCAACTTCATTTATAGTTTACTGTTACGAGAATACTCAAACCGTTGCTGGAAAAGTTTTTAAAAGGTATCTTTTTACAAAGGAAACACTTTTCATAAACCCCCTTAGCTTATAATAAGCACTATGAATTTGACAGTGCCTGGAAACCTCAGATTTTTGGTTTGCTTTTAACATTATTCATACAATATCCCTTTGTAATGAAAAAGGTAAAATTCAAGGTTTTTTTCTTCTTTTTTTTTTCTATTAACTGCAAATTAGACAAAAAATATTTTTGGCAGCTGTGGATTACTAAAAATGTCTTGTTTCATTTGGCACTGTTAACATCTAAAAGGCAAAAGGTTTTTTTACTTAAATTAGACCAATACAACTCTCTAGCTAGAAGTAAAAAATTTATATGCATACTTCAATAAGCATTTAATGAAAAGAAACATTATAAAAAAGAAAATGGAAAGTACTCTCCCATATTCAATTGGAAACAATTATGCCCAGGAGGAAAGTCATAAGAATGATTTTTAAAATTATTTTTAATCTACTTAATTAAAAATAGTGTACAAGTCAAAATTTAATTCTGTATCATAATTATTTTACATATTTTCTTCTGTTTTGCTTTTTTCAAAAAAAAACCCTTTTTGAAATGTCAAAGTTCATTGGAAGAAGGAAAATCATACAAATAAATTAATACTAGAGTGTTAGCTACAGTAATTTTTGTGGTTCACAAGAAAGTAGGGCCCAGTTTGTGTTCATAATTAATAGTCATGACAGACACACAATCTTGTTATCTGGCTTACTAATCTTGAGAGAAGGGCTTTATGTAAATTTTCTACTGAGCACTGAGTCTAATTATTTTGATATAGGCAATCTATGGGAGCGGCTGCACTGCAATTGTTTCTCAGATTTAAGAATTGGTTGGTTATTTGCTTACTGAGGGCAGTCTTGCTTTTTGAGGTCCTGAGAGAAATTAGCAAGAAAGTAGAATTACAGCCACAAATTTCTGAAGGAGATTTTAGCTTTTAGGATTCTGCTTGGTGAGATCCCATGGGAAATAGATCTGAAAAGTAAAATGGCACCGGAGTGCTAGTTAACTTTCAAGGACAGTGTCCTCAAAGCAGAGAACTACTCACTCTGACATGCAGAAAGCTGAGCAGCCGAGGCAGAAGGCCAGCACTGGGTTGAGCTTCAGTGCAGAAAGGAAGTTCATGGAGGGTAGAAGAAAGGATGGGCCACCTGTGAGGATCACAGAGACCTTGCTTGTGTGTGCTGGTTTGAACACCAGAAAGTCAAGGTTGAGCAGGAGTTGGCATTCACAAGAGATGTCAAAGGAAAGAAGACAAGCTTCCAGAAGTTCATCGGTAGAAGAAAGGCTGAGTGTGTCCACTGCTCAGTCAGAAGGACATCTGCTAATGACAGATATAAAGAAAACAGTCTCACAGGTCTCTGAGCTTACATTCAGGTATTGAAGAACTGAAAACTGAAGACAGAGTTAAAGATCACTTAACTCACTTGGGTCCACACAAGGCCATGGCACCAGATGCTTTGCAACAGCAGGCATGGATGGAGCTGGTCAATGCCTTTGCCAGGCCAGTCTTTATCACCTTTAAAAGGCCATGGCAAGGAGATACATTACTAATGGCAAGTAAAAGGCAAACATCATGTATCTTGAAAATAAGCAAGAGGAGGCATGTGAGGAAACCGCAGTCCAGGCAACCTTGTCTCATTTCCTCAGAAACCTAGGAAACCAGGAGTTTCCACAAAGGATAATAACAGCCAACACAGAGCTGAAATTAGTAACATTAAGAATTTCACTAAAGCTGAAAGCATTTTGGAGATATTTTAAAGTTGCTTGCAAAAATCTTTATCAGTCCCCCAGACTCAAATCAATGATAAAAGGCACAAAAAGTAAATCAGCCTCCTATGTAGTACATTAAAAGCACATTGGCACCAGCTATGATTACCCCCAGCTAGAGTTTTCTATCAACATTTTCTCTAATTTGTGTTTTGCCTTGAGTATTTAGTCTTGTTCTGAATGCGGTTTTCTTCGGAAACCTGAAAATCATCTACTAAACATTATAAGCTTTGAGATGAAAAGTGTCTTGCATTTAGATGAATAAAAAATAATGTATTTTGCAAAAACAGGGGTTTTTTTGATATCTATTTCTTGCCCAATTAAATCATGGTGGACCTGGGAACTTTGTTCTTTTGTCTCACATAGTTTTAGTTAAAAAGAAAAGAGAACAGTAATGTTGCTTGAAATCCATTAAATGCTGATCTGGCATAAAATAGTTTATTTTGCTATCAGTCAACTTGTCTAGAGTTCCAGACAGCGATTTTCCTGTGACACAGTCATATATAACATGATGTATTTGTATGTAACGCGTCATTTCTTGGATATGCACTTGATAGTCCTAGTATAAAAGAAATCAATTTACTACAGTTTTATTTTAGAGGACTAAAGAAAGTACTTTCAAATTTTACAAATTTTACACAAATTTTATTTTTCAATATAAATACACAAAATTGATGGTCCTTTAACATTCAGAGAGTTAACAGTAATAAAGTTTGCTTAGACTGATGATTTTATTATTGAAAGTTAAAACCATCAGTGCCTATTTTAGTTTTTCAAGGTTCAATTAAATTAAAAAGCAAATCTTTGTTACTTTTAAAGAGAGAAGTAGGCAATCCAGTTATATGTAAATGGAAAGACCCACGCCTGTGTTGAATTTCATTCAGTTCCTTATCAAATCCACTGGTCTATACTTAGACTGCTAGACTGGAAAAGAAATCAAATCAAGAACTCATTAGGCAGAATCTCTTCAGGTAGTGTCCATACCAATGACTAAGTCAGTCCAGCATTCCACCTCTATATGCTGTTTAGAAAAGAAAATTTAAGTATTGTTCTCTTTTTTTTTTGTCAATTGACATATTTCTTGCAACTACATCAAACAGCTTCCTGAAGCCAATAACAGGATGTTTCTTTGGCACAGAGTTCAAGCGAAGGAGGCAGAGATAAGCTTTATCACTCCTTGTTTGAGAAAACACAAGGAATTGCAGCATGCATGATGTCTACTCAGGAATGCTTGAACAGCAGTTATTAACTTTCTTAGATCTGGGAATTGGGAATGTACATGAGGACAGCTGCCTCACTCTTGTCATATAGTACAAAGATCAATTATGGATAACCTGAATACACAGGGACAGGTTCAGATGAGGGAACTAATTCCTTCTCAGACTTTATAGGGCAGAGAGAACTGCTGTATAGGCCATTTAGATTCCCAGCATTGTCCTATAGGGCAGCATTGTCCCAATAAGATTATATAATGCACTTTTCCCTCCTCCAAAATGTGAGTCCCTGCTTAACCATCTTTCTTAATGATTATTAATCTTCTTACAACCAGAAGTCCATTCCCCTTCCCCACTCATCCTTGCCCCCTCCCCCCTTCCTCCGCTTTCCCAGACATTCCTTTCCTTTCCAATTTTTCCTAACTAAATCATGGTTCCTTGAATTCACCCATGATGAGGGATGTTAGGAGTGTTAGTTCTGGTAAACTGAACTGCAAGACTGATCATGAATATCTCACATTGAGCCCCTAAATATATTTTATTTACTAACTCAATGAAAACTGCAGCATAAATAATTGTCTGCTATTTTTCCCTCTATTTATGTTTGCAGAACTAAAATCTGGGTGTCTCAGTCTGTCAAAAATAATTACTAATGTAGAAAAATGTAATATCTTGTTATAATTTCTTGAACCATTAATATGTTTCCTTTTTAGGACCAAAATCCTCAGTCGAAACATTTTGACTTCATTCTGTTAGCTTTAAGCAGATTGGTTTGAGATTTCCAATCTCATGCTAGACTGGATTTTCCAACGCTGGTGCATACAAAATGCTAGCTACGAATAAAGCCACCTGGACTCTCTTGGACTTATGAACTAATTTAGTGAACGGTCTGGGAGCTCTGTGTCTCAGCCTCACTAAGAAACATCTCATTCTAAAATTGTTTGTTACTGTACTGTAGTTTCCCCACTGTGTGTAAATGTTAATTACAGAGGAATAAATGGAACCTTGCTTGTTTTATTTAGCAGGTTACATGGCAAAGATATGTTCAGGAATATAGGAGGATATATCTAAATCTAAGACTTTTAGTCTGTGCAGTAACATTTTATGAGAAAGTATATAAATCTGAGTCTGCTAGTTTAATACTTGCCCAAAACAAAAAACAATCTTTGCTTAATATATGTCTCTGTCTCTCTCAGCCCAGTTTACGTAATATGTGAAATTTATAAAAATCCAAAATTACGACTCCTACCTGGAACTATAGTCTTATTTTGAAATCACTGGTAGCAGTTTACAATGTTGATCATGGTGTCCTCTTTGAAGTAATAAGAAGCATTTATAGGGTAATAATCTGCCCTTAGTTCAATGGACATGATTTTTTTTTTTCATCTATAGTGAGAAAAGTGAATCAGTCAATGAAATTGCGATACAAAATGCCAAACATTGTGTTTATTGATTAGACACTGCTTCCAGTATATCATTCAGTCTAAGGAATCCAGTCTTTCATAAAACCAATTGCATAGCTGAAAAAGAACAAAACAAATAAAAATAAAAGAGATAGAAAGCAAAATTCTCTGACTTGGCATTGTCCTGAGACTGCAAAGAACTGCACATCTGAAATAGGTATGAAAGTGACTTCATGTGAAGAACAGCGTGTGCTGAATCAGCAAGTCTAAATAAAAACTGAAACTGAAGGAAAAAAATGCCTCAACTTAACAAAATTCAGTAGTGAAAAAGTAAATTGAAACTGCTTGCAGGTGAATGTTAGCGTGTTTCTTAGGGTTAGAGTATCTTTAATGCAGCATGGGACTATTAAAAATTATATTAAAACAGCTCCTTCTGGAAGAGTTTAAAACTTTTTATGTGGAGATGACATAAGCCATCTCTGGGAATAGTTATTATGGTTCAAGATCTGTTAGCAGGACACTGGCTGCCAAGAGGCATCCCTGTGCTGTAATACTGCTGCACAGAAGCAGTGGAGCTAACAAGAAAAGTGAACTTCATTTGAGCTTGGGCCTCAGAAAATAAAACTAAAAATATGTCCAGGAAATCCAAAACTACAGAGAATTCCCTTAAAAATGATTTTTTTCCCTTCGTGTTTCAGCATGACATTTTATTTTTAATACTGAAGAACTTCATAACAAGGAATTTTTGTGAGTTCTAACTCTTCAAAATTTTCTGCATTATCCCTGATGAACAAAGTGTCATTAATAATGTACTCAAAAATATGATCTATATACCTCTTATCAGCTACCAGCAACTGGTATCTTTACAATAGCATTGCAATATTCGCCCTTATGGTAGGTTTTGGTTTTGTTATTTTTCTTTTTTTTAAAACCCAACAACTTCCACTGTCCTTGAAATGTAAAATTATTTTTGAAGAAAGCATCTATAGTTTATCTGAAAGGATTATGATTGGAATTATCCTATATACTAAACCTTTTGGTGACTAAAGTTGATCAAAAAGATCCTTAAAAGAAACAAAACCAATCCAAATTAAAAAAAAAAAAAAGATATTCATCTTTAGGCAAACATCTTTGTAGAGGTTTTCACACATGAAGAAACATCTCATCTATAATTCCAGCGAAAGAGAGGAATGCTACACTCTGAGCACCTGAATTGTTTCTTACTGATTCATTTAGAGTTTCTCCCAGACCCCTTGGAAGACAAGTGTTCTAGCAGCAGTCATTCACCTTTCAGTGTCCTGATGTCATATTAATGTGAAAGTGCCTGAATTTACTTAATAGTTTATAAGACCTCAATGTGTGATCAAATGCTCTGATGTCAGTGGGGCATTTCATACCTGGAAGTGAAATATAAGGAATATTTACAGGAATTATGATTTTGAATACCAGTAAAATAAACTTTTAGATTACCTAGAGCTTTACTGAACAAGAAGAATGTATTCTATTCTGGACCATAACAGCATAAAATATGTCTTTTGAGGCTGTTTATGTTAAGGGCCCCTACAAAAGCATACTGATTTATGTGTAAAAATAAATCTTGTTGATGATAAGCATCATTTCCTCAACTGCTTCCTGAAAGCAGTCCAAAGCAAAAGAGAGAGAGATACACACATAGAGTTGAAGAAGGACTAATATAAGAGATCTGGACATTACTAAGGTCTTCTTTTCCCAGAAAAAAACAAATTAGAAATCCTTCCAATGTTGCTGAAGCCTGAAAAAAAAATTATGTGTTTCAAATATTTTTCTTTAAAATGTTGAAATAATTAGCAAGGGCATGTTTCAAAATATTGGTTATCACAGGTCTTGTGAAAGGAAGGACATATACAGAGAGGTACATTTTCTGTACATTAATCAGTACAGAAAACTGATTTTAAATGACATGTCAGCTGTTAGAGTAAAGGTAAAATTTTGTTCAAGAGTAGATAACAAAACTCTGTAAAATGACTGCCCAACAGTGAAAACAACCTGTAATATTTATTTTTTTAAAAAATCAATTCTAACTTCTTAGATGTCCCCTTCTGAAGATCTGCTTTAGCAGAGACTTTTTAAAATTTAACTGTATTGCGTCTGTAGGAACTGACAGTGATGATAATTTATGTAAAACACAGTCCTAGAAAAGTATTTAAAAAATCTGATCTTTAACTATGCGTACTGAAAGAAGACAGAAGGGCATTTGTATATTTTTCTATAACAAAATTTGCCACACTGAACAAAAGCTTTGGGAATAACTTATTTTTTTTTTTTTACTGGAAGCAGAGTTTGGAAACATTTATATTATGCCATACATTTTTCCCAGTTAGTCTTTCATGATATGTTGTTGCAACTAACAGGAAAACCATTAAGAAAAAACAAATCCATGTAACTCTTCAGAAAAATGTTGAAGTGTTAGAAAAAGTAGATAACTACCTGTATGGAGGAAGGAAAAACTGGGCAAAAGGACTAGCATGCAAGCAGAGGAATTTGTTTGTGATGCCAGAGCACAGACTGGAAAGTAGACCAGGTTTAAGTGTTTTGGTGTGCTCAGGGTCTTTCATTATCACTCTTATCCTAGAGTGAGATACCTAGTCAGCTACACAGAGAACTGACAGTCTGGGACATTAAATAGTCCTGCTGGCTTACTCCTGCATTTTCTGTCAGACTAATCTTTTCCTCTAAACTTGTCTTTTGTATCAGCGCTGTGCTTTTCCATCATTTCCTGATGGTGTGCCTCTGCCTTTTCTGATGCGGGAGCTGACAGGCAACTGCACATTCTGAAAGCTCCTGAGCTCTGAGGGGCAAAAGCTACAAATATTTTTACTGAAAATGTTAGCTGACAGAAACAAAAGCAAGTTTGTGCTTTATGAAACATTCTATATGAAATAAAAAAAAAATGTCAATGGCATTAAGATGTTTTGTAAGGAACCTGTCAGTGTTGAAATACTTTTTAGTTTCCTTCGCTTTGGACTTGGAACCCTTCATCCCAGGTTCAGTGCCCTCCTCCTGAGCTCTCCCTCACACTGCAGCTGGGCACTGCCCAGGAGAGTGCTGCTAACAAAGGCCAAAACAGTGCCAATTTGTAGCTGAGTAAATGGTAACAATAATGGTGTGAAAACATGTTCACTATATGGTTTACTGTTGGAGATGGAATTTCCGAGTTACCTGGTGTAGGGAAAAGCAATACAGAGATACATCATCTAGAGTAAGCTTACTGAAAAAAAAAAAAAAAACCTAAAGAAAAAATACCAAAGAATGTGGGATGACTAGTTTGAATATGGTAGAAATCTAATTTTTGTGTCAGCACAAATGTACATTGGTTAATAAACTCTCTTTATTAAATAAACTCTGTTAAATAAGATATTGGGGTTTAGAGATTGTGCAGCACTGATCTGTGCAAGTCCTTCTTCCCTAATGGTTTTATGGGAAGTGATGGAAAACCCAGTGATTTTAATGGGAAAGAATTCAGCTCCCTGGATACCTATGCAGTGTGAAAGTGATAGATTGGGAATTCTATATAGTTTATTAGTGATACATTGCAAGATTAAACAACACAAAACCAAATAAATTTAGTCATGTAGGCAAGGTTAAATAATGAAAAAAAATAGGGCAATTCTTTCATCTTCATGGTACTTGTAATCCACATCATACTAGTACTGAATTACTGTCAGCAAATGATTTGATAATTACTACAAAATGAAGTTGCTTTATCACATTCTATGCATTCTTCTCAATTACACATGAACCTTCAATAATTGCTTACTAATTTAGAAGTTTGACCAGCAAGATAAGAACTGAAAAGGTATTGATATACATTTTGCTTCTCAACTTGGTGACTCTTAAAATAAATTGGGGTTCAGACAAGTAAGTTGGATAGTACAGGAAACTTTCCTTATTATCGTCTAAATTGGCTTTGGAAGTATTTTTGTGTCTGCCATTTCTCAGATTGATATTACATTGATACTACAGTTACCTACAAATAGGAAAATAAACTGCATCTTACCTAGTATACTTTAAAGTTATCTAAATGGATCAATAATTAATTTCTAGAATAACTAACTGAGAAGAGTGCTGTTTTCTTCATTTTTTTCCTAGTAAGCTGCACTACTAAGTGATTTTGAGACATACCCAAGTATAGGCAGACAAGTCAACAACACATCTAAAAAAATGTACTTCCATTCTTTGAATTAGTGACAAAGGAGTATCAACATTGAAAACATTCTGTTCTAAATGGAATTTTCCATTGTACCCTGTTACTTAAAACTGTATAACTAGTGTGACTTCTATATATAAAAATCCAATAAAGAATTGTGAGAGCAGCCCTATGTAGGTCATGAAAAGAATGAGAAATTAATCAGATGAAGTCATTCTGAGATACTGTTTGCTCAGCAGTAAAAAGACACAAAGCCACATCCACATGGTTCACAAAAGCTTAATTCATTTGGATACTTGTGATCAAAGGCTTTGAATAATTACAAAGAAATGTCAAGTTTGAAACATTCTTGCTAGAATGAATCAAAGATGGAAAAAAAACCAACAAGGGTAAGGAAATGAAAAGGAATATGAAGTCTAACAATAAAATTATGTCCACAAAATTGCCTTTTCCAAGGGGAAAATATACTTTTTTCCCCTGGAAAATACATTTTCTGAACTATAAAACCATTCTTATTTATTCTTTCAGAATTTCTGTGACTGTCACAGTGCAATGGTGGCACCTATTGGTCTATGATATATTTGAAAAATCACACTCTGTGGAGCATATTTTTTCTAAATTAATACAGTTCATTCTCTGTTTCTGCATGCTGAGAGCAGCACTAGAATGACAATTCCTGCATTGAGGTGACAGCATGATTCACAGTAATAGCTCTGAAATTAGTAATTTCCGATTCAGGATTCTTCCCACATGTTGTGACTATATTTTTGAATTGAAGCAACTGCTACAGACTTGATCTTTTAACAGGTAGTGGGTCTATCAGTTCCCTCCAGAATAACTGGATGGTTGCCCCCTTCTGTGCATGAGTAATTTTCTCTGATGTTTCCTGAGAAGAGAGAATAAATAAGGAGAGCATACATGCAAGAATAGTTAATGGGAGTCCTGTGTGACTCAAGCTGTGCAAAATGGGGTTTGATGTTTCTTAATCTGTCAGAAAGAAAAGTATTCAGAAAAAACTGAGGTGTTATGCGGAGGGGCCGGCACAGATTCCCAGCAGTCCCAGAGCTCACTGTCCTGAGTGGGGTGGTAAGAAATCACATCAGTGAGCAGTAGTTCTTTCGGCAAGATTGTGCATGTAAGTAAAAACAACTTTTCAGCTTCCTCCAATGTTTTTTCCCATCCTTTTCTTCTCAGGATAAGGAGCTTCCCAGAAAAAGACAGTAAGAAAATGAGTTTGTCTTCAGTACAAGCAATAAGTGATAAATGTTTGAGAATATCACAGGGATTCAAAATACAAAAACTAGATATTGCTTTGAAGAAATAATGAACATCAATGCTGGCCTTCCCCTTCCCCTTCCCCTTCTCTTTTTCTTTCTCCCTTCCCCTTCTTTTCCTTCCCCTTCCCCTCCTGTTCTTGTCCTTGAATTCTCTCCCGAATAACTTTAAAAATAAGGCATATACTTAAACTTTTTTATATATGCAAATTAAACAGTCTCTGGGCTATTTTTATGGAAAAGAATATAGAATTTATGTACTCTGCTTAATTTTGTATCTGTTTCAGGATCAGAGAGGTATGTAGACTAGTCGACATGTGTAGTAAAGTGAGACCATTATGACTTAATACTACCTCAGGTAATAACTGCATTCATGTTTAATTCAGAATGCAATCTTAGTTAAAGATATGAATGTTATATAGGCAAAATTACAAGTAGATGAATGAACAAATAGTATTATCTAGGTTCAGCCTATTGAAGATTTAAAGCTTTAGATTCTTGCTTTTATGCATATTATTCTTAATATATCAATACTGATGTTCACCTTATATTTTATCAGTCATTCAAAATCATTACTTTTTACAACTAACTTTGTTGTCACCTGTCATTTCTAACAACTACCCCAAAATCTACACTGTCAGCAGACTTTTCACCTGACTACACACTTTCTTTTCCAGATCATATATTTAAGAATGTACAGAACAGGACAAACAGCACTAACTCCTATCAGATTCCACTGATAGTCTCCTTTCTGTTTCAGGAAAATGACCATTTACTCTTTCCGTTTGTATTACATAAATTATTCTGCCATAAATACAGAAGAGCTTCCATTTTATCCCAAAGTACCTAGCTCCTTCCACGCTTGTTTTGTGGGCACCTTAATGTATTTTTTTAAGCTTTTTTTTTTTTAAATAAAATTACACTTCCTTAATCATCTTCATCTCTTATTTACATTCTATGCCTTATTGGTCTGGAATAGATTTTGAAGCTGACTTTCTTAAGAAAAGCTTTATCTTTATTCTAAATAATTCACTTACCACAGGCACAGAATGAAAAAAATCAAGCATCATGTGCAAACCAAAATTAAATACTTGTATATATTGCATATAAACATGTTTGGAAATTGATTCTGTGAAATATTCCAGATGAATGTGTACATTTTATACATAGATGTTTTAGGGCTGCTTTTCCCAAAAATGATTCGATAATGGTCTTTTAAAATCATAAACCTGTCGCTAAACATTGAGATAAAACAAACTCTTGATTTAAGATTCCCATATGGAGAATCATTGGATTTCTTACATTACTGTAACATGCATAAATAACTACACACATTTCTAACTGTACTGAATTCTTCATGACTGCTGGTTAAAATCTCCTACCTCAGCTTTTAGGTCATTCTTTCAGATTCAGAAATTGACAAGCATGCTATCTTGCCCTGATGCAAGGGGGGGAAAAAATTGTTTTTAATTATCAATTTAATCTGAAGAGAACATAATCGAGGTAGTTGCCTGACCATCTTGTCTAATTCTTCTTTTTAACTCAAGTTTTATAAACAGAGCATTCACCTTGAATAACCTAGATTTATAGTGCTTGTTTGAGATGTAACTAAATAAACATTTATTATTATATTTCTTTAAACGTTTTGTGTCTTATAAGCGATACAGAGGCAGAAAAAGGATCACTTTGATTATATATATTTCTAAGAACACTCAGGACTATATAAAAGCAGTTTCCTGAAAATTCTGTGTCCTAAAATTGTGGCTCAAAAAACATGGAAGATTCACTAAATGTGAAAATTAACATCTAGCTGAACTATCACTTTTATATTGTGGGAGAATTTGACTCCGAATACAACATTTGTTAGGCTTGGGTTTTTTTATCCCTAAGCTAGTTTTTCAGTTGTAAATAATTCATAGAACAGTTTTTCTGTCTAGTCCTGAGGCAACTCCATTGTAAAACTTGAAGCGATAAGTTGAGAAGATTTATAAAATTTGAAAATCATGTTTCTGTGTCAAGTTCGTAAACAATTGTCTTGTATCTATTATAAAAAATAGAAAGACACAATCATATAATGATTTGTGTGGAAGAGACCATAAAGTTCACCTAGTTCCACCCTGCCTTCCATGGGCAGGGACATCTTCCACTAGATCAGGCTGCTCAAAGCCTCATCCAGCCTGTGCTTGAACACCTCCAGAAATGGGACTTCCATAACTTCTCTGGACAATCTGTTCCAGTGCCTCACCACCCTCACAGTAAAAAATGTCTTCCTAAAATCTAATCTGAATCTCCCCACTTTCTACTGAAAACCTTTACTCCTCATCCTATCACCGCAGTCCCTGATAAAAAGCTCCTCCACAGCTTTCCTGTAGGTGGCCTTTAAGTACTGAAAGGTCTCCTTGGAGCTTTCTCTTCTCCAGGCTGAACAAGGCTACCTCTCAGCCTATCTTTGTCTGGGAGGTGTTCTAGCCCTCTGAACATCTTTGTGATTTTCCTCTGAACTCACGCAAACATATCTATGTCTTTCCTGTGCTAAGGACTCAGGACTGAACGCAATACTCCAAGTGAGGTCTCATGAGAGCAGAGAACAGGGGGAGAAACAACTCCCTCAAACTGCTGTTCGCAATTCTTTTGATTCAGACCAGGATATGACTGGCTTTCCGGGCTGCAAGTGCACATTGCCAGCTCATGTTGAACTTCTCATATACCAGCATCCCCTACCCTAGGTCTGTTCTCAATGCATTCTCTGCCCACCCTGTAATTGCACTTCGGATTGCCCCAACCCTGGAGCAGGGCCTTGCACTTGGCAATTTTATATCTAATAAATGCATTAATTTGAACAGAAAAAAAAGATATTCCATTCACTTTACCCTGAGAACATTTGAAGTTTTGAGCACTTTAATAAATATTGATTTTATTCTTACACTCAAGTCGATTTCTGATTTCCAGAAAAATGGAAAGTAGTTATAGTTTTTGTATCCTAACTATATTTGTATGTATATGAAGTCAGTACCTAATACTACGTCAGGAATCATTTGAGTTTACATTGTCCTGAGATTAATGAAACTAGGCACAAATATGCACACAGTGCTTATTCGTATCTGCTTTACTTTTCTGAAATTTCCAGATTTCAGTGATTGGCTGATAAAGATTGCTATTAAAATTTGAAATTCTCTATGTCTCTGGCTACCTGGTGGTACATTCTGATGGTTTGCCACATTCATACTTTTTGGGTATAAGTATTTACTCTCCACTATTTCTCAAGTCTTTGCACTTTTTACTCCACATTGTCTATCAGTTCTAAAAAGCTCTATTTCTAATATACTTTTTTGGAAAAATGCTTCAGCCAGAATGGTGGTAAAAATCAAATACTCATTTGATTAATCGGTGGGTTAGCATGTGTTTAAATGTCCTCCAGAAGTTTACAATTCTTGTTTCCCTTTGGAATTTAATGTTTGAAGAGATCACTTGGTCACCAGGTTACTTGTCTTTGTAGGCAATTATGACCAATTATTCCCTTCACAAAACAAGCTGCAATGAAATAAAATTGATATCAAGGGAGTTTGGGATTTTATTTTTTTTTAAAACTACTACTTTGTGGGAGACTATTTCTTTGTGAGGGGTACACTTGGCAGTGGGGGAGTTAACAAGGGTCTGGTGCTTAGCTGTGGGCCAGGGTCAGCCCACCACAGCATAGAAACTAGACATGAACAAAGATGTTTCTGGGGCATAGATGACTGTAAAACAGGAGAGTACCAGTGGCAAGTATTATTGCAAACTTGACCTGATTATCCTCCAGGCACCTACATTCGTCAAGGATCAGAAAAAGTATATTGGAATCCTTCCACCTTAAATCCCTAAATTGTAGATTCTTCTAGGTTTACATTTCAGATAGCACCTAGGTAAATATGGCAAAAACATTATAACCTAACAAAGGAATAGAAAGAGTGCAGACTGCAGAAAGCATATGAGATGTCTTATCATTTCAATGTGCATATGTATTATTCTGCCACATGAGTTTGAAATAGTCTTTATTCTTGAGATTTTATAGTTATAACATAGTATATATTCAGTTCTTCTCTATCCCAAAAGCAATATTGCTACTTTACTTCCCAAACAATGTTCCCATTCAGAGAGGGTGCTGACCCATACCTACAATATATCCTACAGGTACTCCCACACACTAATGCATCTTATGATTAAAATTTTTTTTTTATTGCATTTCCCTTGACAACCAACAAATTCAAAATAAATTAAGTGTCCTCTAAAACATGTTTGCTAAGCATAGTGTATACTCTTACATACGTGCTTTTCCAGATGAAATGCCAGTCACAGAAGTCATATTTATTTGATAAAAATAAAATGGGTTATTTTCATTTTTCTTCTTTAATGTATTAATCTCAACTATTTCTCTTATAAACAGAACTGGTCAGAGAATGAAATTTACATTCTGCAGAATGATTTTAAAGCAGAGAAAATAAAAAATTCCTCAATATTGACTAAAACAGAACTAAAACTTTCAGAAGCAATATTATAGGATAGGACGTATTTATGCTGAAATCTTTCATATTTTTAAATAACAAAAATAAATTAATGGAAAAATTTTCCACTAAAGTAGTTCAGAATTTCAAGGCCTATCACGTAACAAACGTTCCCTCCTTGTTGACTGTTAAATGAATGTAGATGAATTAAAGTTACTGTTCTTTAATTTCATTTGTCATTCCAAACAGGAATAAATTTATATCATGTTTTATGATTAATATCAAATATTATGGTAACATTATAAAAAACATTTCTAATAATCATTATATTCAGTTTCTCCAGCTTGTCAGAAATAAGATGTATAACAGACACTAATGATATAATTTTAAATTTTCTAATACACTTACGTATTTATAATTTTTATTCATTACAATGTGGTATATTTTTAATCTAATAAACTTATTTTGCTATCTGTATTGAAGTATACCTGTGATTAAAACAGTGTTGGTTACAGAACAGTTATTTTAATGGTCGAAGATATGAATAAACCTCACTGCACAACAACCTTATAATGAACTTTGGTGTTTATGCTTAATTGTTATCAACTCATCACATATTTCAAATAAATCAGCTAATTGCTTCTGTTAGTAAAAAATATAAACCTTTGTTTCATTTCAGATTTTATTAGCATATATTTCTGTCCAAAATCATACATTTGTTTGTACCATTAAGAAACTAATAGAACTTAATGTAAGTAATTAAAAAGTATAGCTGGTTTATAGTTGTGCAGTCATTTGTGTCCATTATGCTGAAAGCCTTCATATAAACTACACATGAAAATATTAACATAGTCAAAATCTATTAATGAAAACCTATTCAAATAATCAAAAGGAATTATTATGTCTTTGTAGTTGGGGAATTTCCTCTGTACCAGAAAATTAACTATTGAACATCTATATAAAAATTATCAAGACTAAGTTATATCTGTTATGGAAGACTTAAACTAAAAACCTTACTCTCCTTATTTTATTAGACTTCTCTGGCTATGCCACTATTGGTGTAAAATAGTCACATTCTCACTCCTGAAAAGAACTGTAACTACTTCCATATAACTCTTATAGAATCTCAACATTCATATAAGATCATTAGTACAGTTCTCAAGCCAAAATGATTTGAATATATTTCTGATATTCTGCTTTACAGATTACTCAATTACAGTCAAATAATAATTCCTATAGACACTCTTTTCTTTTTCTTTTATGTCCATTTTTTTTTTAAACTGCTCTGCCTGTCAGAGAAGAATGTCTCTACCATGGAGACATAATCCCATAAGCCACCAGCTACATACACATAGATTAAATTTAATTCCTTGGATACATATCTAGGCTGAGTTTTCCTTCATTATGAAAGGTGCTGATTACTTTTTCTTGTAGCTATTGGCTGCTAAATTCTACAAAGTCTATTTCTGCACATGCAAATATATTCTATTTTGGTTAAATTTCTATTTATCAATCTTTGAAATGAAGAGAGACACCCTTCTTGCTTCACAAAAGGCACCATTTTAATTTCAACTTGTTGCAGAAAAGGCAAGACAGTTTATTGTAGCATTACCTGATTTTTTGTTTCTAAAATGAGTACAAGTGGTTATTGTTCTTTGTGGAAAAATGTAACAATTCACATAATACCAAATCCGTCATGTGAACTTTGGGTTCTTCCTTTCAGAATTTGAGTTATATTACTGGAACGAAAGTAATTATGAATATGATGTATTTTTAATATATAATTTATTTCCATAAGGTGATAATATCTCTTTCTGTGATCTCTTGCGAACTATATCTTTGATGTAACATAGCCATGATTTAACAGAGGAAGGTGATTCTTTCTGCCACTTTAATGAAAGCAGAAGTGTAAATAGAGAAAAAAAACGCTTTGGTTTTGACATAGTTTACAATCATCTTTTTAGTAAAAAGGAAATGTTAACATTTCCAATGAGCATGAGAGATCAATAGGATATGCATTTTAAAATTTTATCTGTGTGAAGTTACTTGCACTAACTTTATGTCTTCCTTTCCCTGAACTTAAGTGTCCATTCAATAATGACTTACAGGGAAAACCATCAGCACTACTAAGAATGCTTACATTAAAAAATTATTGACAAGTGTCTTCTAGATGGTGATTATCAGTTTGAGTGACCTGTTAAAGTCACAAGCCTGTATGACATAAAGTCACTGTATGACAGAGTATTACTATACTCTCAAAGGACCTTTGCTGTAGTCTGGTTTTTTTTCTGAGAGATTTAATTACACAGGTAATGAAGATCTATTTTCCTTTATGAATCCTCTTATTGCACAGTCACCACAGCAGCAGCATTGCAGTTTACAGCCATTTGGAGTTTGAGTTGATTCAACCAAAAGTACGTATACTGAAGGAAGAAACTTTTCTTCCTAATGATCTCATTAGACTGTAATGAATAATCTCCCCAGAGAGGTCATCATAGTCATGTCATCAGCATTATTTAAACATTCTACCCCTTTTAATCACTTTTATTATAGCATTGTCTATGAACCCAAGATAAGATTGGAAATCCCATTGTACTGGGTACATAGTTAAGTACAGTCCTTGCCCCAAAGAGCTTAACATCTAATTAGATTAGACAGCTGTGACAGCAATGTTCAAAATGTCACAAACATTTTTAAAGCTTGCCACAGGTTTGCCACCAATATCACCTCCGGCTTGAAATGCAAAAAATAAAAAAAAAAAATAGAACCGAGAATTTCAGAGAAATCTGAAGTTTTTATACAAAATACAAAATAGGTGCCTGAAATGAGAGAAATTAAAGTTCATATTCACTGTTATTACCCTCTCACTTTTTTACTTCTGCTGCTATTTTCATCTGTAGGAGAAACTTGCTTTCTTGTCATACAGCAAATAGTGCTTTGTCTGTCTCCCTTATTTAGAAAGACAGATATGTTTAAGTAATTTTATAAATTAGACACAAACTTGAACCAAGTATAAATAATTTTTGCTATCATTCTGTCCAAATAAATCTTAAATCATTCTACACACATTTACCCACAAAATCATCCACATACATTGGTGCTTGATGGTATAAGTATTGTTAAAAACACAATAAGAACCCTAATAAGAATAGAAAATAATATCTCATCTTGGCATTCCTTTTTGCTGCAGCACCTTAAGAAACAGCAGTTAGGAAAGAATCCACTATGGCCTATCAAATGTCTACTGTTAAACATTTGCTTTAAAAGATGTAATTTTTTTTGGTAGCATCTGCTCAGAGTGAATATGAGAGTTGAATTTGTTAGGTTTTCTTAGCAAGAAACATGATCTCATATTTTCACTAGAATGTCAAAGAATCACAGCCTCATTTCAATTGGAAAAGACCTTTAAGTTTATTGAATGCAAGTGTTAACCTAGCACTGCCAAGTCCACAACTAAGCCATGTCTCTCACCACCACACCTACACACATTTTCAATTATTCTAGGGATGACAACTCAACCACTTCCCTGGGCATCCTGTTCCAGTGCTTGATCACCTTTTCAGTGACATAATATTTCCTAATACCTGGCCTAAACTTCACCTGGCAGTGCATAGTAGCTTTCTAAGTTTGAAGCTTAATATTTCTCACTAGTTTTGTCTACTCCCCACAAGCAGCTAAAGATATTCCTTCCTTTCCTTCCTTTCTCCTCTTATCAAACTGTTAATGGTAAGTGAAACCTCTTCCTACTCCAGTTATCTACCCTGCTGAAATACAAGGAGTATTAGACTATCTTCCACTGGCCTGCAGTCAGAGATTTTCTGTGAGAAAATCTGCATACATAAAGCAGAAGCTTGCATGGGTAATATCATAGGATATTCTTAAATCAGTAGTGCCAGCCCACTGTCTCCTGCTCTTTCACTGGATACCACTAAGGAGAAACTGGCTTCCTCTTCTTTACCAATCAGGCATTTATACATATTAGTGAGATTCTCCCTCCATCCTCATCCTACAAAGTGGAATTGAACTTGCAACTAAGACTCTGACTTCTTGAAACTAAACAGTCCTAGCTCTCTCAGCACCCTTGTATGTCAGATGCTCCAGCTCATTTTTGTGGTCTTTAACTGGCTTCACCTCTGTATGTCTATGTCTGTCTGTTACTTGAGAGCCCACAACTGGACACAGTACTCCAGGTGAGTCTCACCAGGGCTTAGTAGAGGGAAATCATTATTGCCTTCAATCTGTTGGTGATAGGCAGTATCTCAGAATATCATTGGTCTTCTTTGCTGCAAAGGCATATTCCCAGGTCATAGTCAACTTAGTGTCCACCAAGATCCTCAAGGCATTTTCTGTTAAGCTGCTTTCCAGGTCGTCTGCTCCCAGAGTATACTGGTGCATGATGGTTTTGCTCCCAGGTGAAGGGCTTTGAATTTTATTTTTCTGAAATTCCTAAGGTTTCCCTCAGCCCAGCTCACCAGCCTATTGAGATCCCACTGAACAGCAGCACAATCCTCTGATATATAAGTCACTCCAATCAACTTTGTATCATTTGCAAACTTGCTAAGCATGCCCTGTCCCATCAAGTAAGTCATTAATGAAAA
The DNA here is from genome assembly GCF_032191515.1 of Phaenicophaeus curvirostris. Taxonomy (NCBI): domain Eukaryota; kingdom Metazoa; phylum Chordata; class Aves; order Cuculiformes; family Cuculidae; genus Phaenicophaeus; species Phaenicophaeus curvirostris. Next base: position 81,384,465 of record NC_091394.1, on the reverse strand, counting down.
TATTAAATGGTGTTGACACCAGTATTGAACCCTACTGTATACCACTTCCAACTGGACTTCTTGGCTCTCATCACAATCATTTAAGTCTGGCAGTTCAGCCAGTTTCCAATCCACTTCCCTGTCATCTTATCTAATATATACTTGTCTACAATGATGTTTTAGGAGACTTAATAAAATAAAAATCAATAATATCCATTGGTCTGTACTCAACTAGCATAAGCAGTCATTTCATCATACGTTCTTTCACTTTTTCTAATTGTGGCTCATTCCACTCTTCTGAACAAGTCAATGCAATTTTGCATTTTCTTACTTTTTGTTTACTGTCTACATCTTTATCATCATGTTGTTTAGCCTAAGGTGATTCTGAGTATTTAACATTCCAAATTGTTGTTTATTTTAAAATATTTTTCTAAAATCACCTTCAAACTATTGTGTTGTTTGGTTTTTTTAGTATAGAATGACTTCTTCAGTCTCTTCACCACTTTGCCTTCCTATTTAAATTGCTTATTTATAAAGTGTGCCCTGGAACAGAAGCCACATAAAATCTCCTCCAATTCTGCAATAGGAAAGACTGAATTTCCAAAGTTTCAGCCTCTCCACCAATAACTGAATGGAGATCTTCATGATCTTGAAATACATGGAATAAAACCAAACTAATCCTTCTCGTAACATGTGAAGCCTGTATTCTAAGTAACCTCTGCATAAAACTGAAAAGACTACAGTATTTATAAATGTTAATGATTGTTTCATAAAGAGTCATAACAGCATCAACTCATGCAAACTTATAATAATAAAAGATATTTCTAAGACCAGCTATATAAAGGTCATCATCTTTTTAGATAGTTACAAAATATCTTTCCTTTGTCCATATTAACAGAACTGCTTCCTTCCTTCATTTTTACCATGTTTTTCCTTGTTTTGGTAGATTAGTAGTTAAAACCAAATTGCTAGGGCTTCAAGTATTTAATTAACATAACAAAAAAGTACTTCTGTCCTTCAGGGATCTCCTTTTGAATCAAATACATTTAGAGATGATAGGGGGTACCTTTCATAGGTCCCTCTCTGGAAGTTATATGCTCAAGTCACGTTTACCTTTAAAAGATTTGTTTGTGTAGCTCCCTGTACACCATTTTGGAGACCTGCTTCTTGGAATATAAAATTATATTTTAGTTGATAGATGTGAAGTCTGGAACAAATAACAGAGTGAATTTTATTGCCTGTTTGTCCTTCGATTCAAACTTAGCATTTTACAAGTTTTTCAACTCAGACCGATAGGTATATAGGAATTGAAACTACATAGACTTTCAATATCCATACTAAAATATGATCATATTTAGAAATACCTGATAGCACTCATGGTTTGGGGGGGGGGGGTCATTATTATGAGAAATAACTCTTTTTCTTACTTTTAGAATTCTCTGTTATGCAAAGAGGAAAAGTAGAGAAGCTCTCAAGATGGAAAAATAGTGATATTTAAGATCAGTTTTGATGGTGAAATATAGTGGGTTTTGTACCTCTACTTTCCAGAAGTAAATCCCACAGATTCTTAAGTTAGGAGACTAATAACCTTCTATTTTCAGTCTAATTGTGAAAATCTACAGAGTGTCAATTTGGGGGTCCCACTGCACTGAGTGGCACTCAAAGTGAGAGCATTTCCGGTAATCAGCATAATGTCCTTATCATGTATTTTTATTTATATAAATATTTTTTGTACAGATATATGTTTAATCTTAACATTAACTGAATACTAATTCCCTTAAAGAAAATATGAAGCCTTTATCTGAAATCAATGGGGGCAACATGCGTGGTTATGACATTTGGTCTTCCATATATTTAGCTTGCATTTTAAGAGGAATGCTTTAAGAAACAATCGTCTGTTGGTGAGAAATTAATGTCTCCTGAAATACAATACAATGCACATTACTTAGCACCTGCTTAGATTTGATACTAGGAAGAAATTCTTTACTGAAAGAGTGGTGAAGTACTGGAAGAAACTGCCCAGGGAAGTGGTGGAGTCTCCATCCCTTGAGGAGTTCAAAAAACATATATATGTTGCACTTTGGGACATGGTGCAGCAGGCGCAGTGGTGTTGGGCTGACAGTTGGACTGGATGATCTTAGAGGTCTTTTCCAACCTTAATGATTCTATGATTCTATGATTCTTTTGTTAATGGAGGCAAGTATTAAAACCATGCTTTCTAACTTGGTGACCTAATATTTTAGGTCAGATCAGTTTGCTGCTTTGTCACTCTCCGATTATCTTCTTTCTCTGATATGTTTATGTTTAGTTCATGTCACTTTCTATAATCTGAAATCATATTGTCAAATAATGAAAAATTGTACTAGAACAAAGTAATTAGGGTGATTAACTTATTTTTTAAAAGTATTCACTAGGTTGAAAAAGAGCAACTACTTAGTCTTCTTTGTTTTTCCTAATTAATAACTTTATTGACTAAGAACTTATTCTGGAAATTTAATTCCTTTGAGATGAAAGTAAAAAACGGAAATGAAATAAAAGCAACGATGACAACAAAAAAAACCCCAACCAACTTATTACTAGTAAGTCCATAATAACTACAAGGAACTCAGATGAAGGATTGTTAGTCCACTAGGGACGTGTTTGGAGAGGGTAATCTGACTGCAGATTATGGAAATGAATCTGCTTTTCCCTTATGTTTACAATTATGTATAGCACGTACTGGCACAGTAGTGTGAACAGCATGAGGTAAAATGTAAAACAACCTGAGAGAAAAACTTTGTCACATTATTCAGCCCTTCCATTCTTTGGAGCTAGGAAGGAAAACTTGCAGTACTTTGAGACATTAGCATTTAAGCATGAGTTTAACATGACATTGGACAAAAAACCCTAAGTCAATGACATTATATTTATAAAGCTACCATATAGAAGATAAGCAGTTCTCTTGTTTTGCCCTTGTCATATTGTTTGAAGAATCAGAATTACATGTATTACTATGTCACAGTTATCAATATATCACTCAACTTATTATCTTATAAAAAATTCCATGTTCACATAATAGTATATAGCCTCATGATATATTTATGTCTCATAAAATAACACATTCTAGATTATCTTCTACATTATGTTTAATTGAAAAAAAGTTGTTATTATTTTGCAATGTATTTTTGTAGAATGTGGTCTGTTCCAATTATTTGGTTAATTGCTACTCTGTACTACAAACTATTTTAGTGACCTTTATTTAAGGTCACTAAAATGGCCTCTCCATTCTTTGTGCTAGACCTCTCCCATTGTGCATTGAAAAAGACCTCAGGCTAAAGCCATGCTATTTCTTTGTGCCATTAATTTTATTCTAGTTTAGCTGTGATTTGAAATATGAAGACGTTATTCCCCTTCTCTCTGTTCTCAGGAAAAGTGTAACATTACAGAGAAGTAAAGGCTGAACTGAAATATTTCGTCTTATCCAAAAGGAAAACAGTAGCAGGAAAACTTAGCCACATGGATCTAAGGCAGATTGTGCCATTTTCCCTCAAGTTTCATGAATGTGGCCTGGCCCTGTTCAGTATATAAGGCTAAGCTCAGATTCATTTATACTGGAGATATAACGTGGGTATATACACACACGTATCTGCATAGACACGTATTTTCAACAACATTGTCAAGATGGGTTAGGCTAAACTCAGGATATGCAATTTTCATTTGTGACTTCACATTCTGATACAGTCAGGGGACTGAAACTTTAATCAGTGTGCATAAGACTTAAGTTACAACTAAGAAACATATTTGGCATTTCTTAAAGTTCAATATGTGATCCATGCAACCTAGACAACTTTTTCAGAGGTATCAGATTTTCTACAGTTGAACATATAGATCTAATTTTTTTGGAAGTTTTGATGTCAACACTGTCAGAAATCATTAAGTTCTTAAAGACTCATGAGGTAAAAATGAATATCTGAGATTTTAAAGCTCTTCTTTTTCTTATATATTAGTGTATTAAGTAGAATTACAGGGATGGTTTTGTATTATATTTGGGGACATTTTTTACCTGTTTCGAGTCTACTTATTTCTATCTGTTTATCTCTCAATTTACCTTGATGCTATGTTGTATTTATGTATTACTTATGATTCTTTCACTTCATAGTTAACTCGTAGGACCTTGAATACATCATTGAAAGAAATTTACTTTTTTTTTTCCCAAATGTTTTTGTCCATCTAAATCAGTTGTTAAGGAAGTTCTTGCTGTTCAACATTGTCAAGCATTAGCCCCAGCTTTCCTAATTTTAGCAGCTAAAACTGTGCAGTTGGGCTCCCAAATCCCACAGTTCCTGTCACCCCAAGCGGAAAGAGGAAAGGAAAATCAGAGGAAAGACTTGTGGGGTGGAAACAAAAACTACAGCTTTAACAAAATGATAATGATAGCAATAATGAAAATAATTAGAAAGTAATAAAATATATACAAATATATGAGATAGCGCCCCTACTTCTCGATGACTATATGTCACCTCAAATACTGTAGAGCAGACATGAGGGAATAAGTCCATGGTTAGGAGGGAACTGGGCTCAGGAACCAGATTCAGGAAGGCACAGATACAGGATCAAGAACAACCAGATAGACTAGCTCCTCATTGGACATCGGGCACCACAGAAGAGGAATGAGACCCTTGTAGCCTCTCAATTTTATACTGAGTATGATGTATATGGGATAAATGTTGGTCCATTTAGGGTCACCTGTTCTGCTTGCCCCTCCTTGGAAATGCAGACCCTTTTCCACCAGCTCAAGGACAGCTTTGGTTAATATAAACATTACCTATTTGCATACCAATGCCCTGTGTTATCACTTTTAGTGAGGAACACTGTCTCAAAAACATGCAGGTAGCTTTCAGAAAATGAAGTTACTTGCAGCAACTGAGCTAGTCACAAAACTCACTTTGATTTAGCTCAAACCACAACAAAGATGCTGAAATTTTTAGTCTCAATTTTGTTTAACTCCCAGAAAATAATGACTAAAACTAAAAGGATGTTAAACTGGAAAGAGACAATTGGATATCAGTTTTTCTGAAGTGTATGTGGTGATTTATATGATGCTCTGCTCAGATGCAGAATGGTAGTTCTTTTGTGCCACAGATAACACAGGTATGTAATAATAGAATCATAGAATGGGTTTGGTTGGAAAGGACTTTTAACGATCATCTAGTCCACCTCCCCTGCCATGAACAAGGGTATCTTTCACTAGGTGGATGTAAACCAATCTAATTGTCAACTTTTTTTCACATATAGATAAAACTCCTTTTTTTTCCCTGCCAACTAATTAATCCACACCCATCTGCTTCAGAACTTCTGGCATGATCTTGTGGGAGTACATGGACTATGGTTTAGTCTTTTATGTTATGTAAATGTGAACTATTAAATAACAAATTTTGCAATGAAAATGTTTTTCCTTCTATTTCTTATTATTCGGCATAGTTAAGTTCTATGCGTGGTGTTTCAAACCAAACTTATTAATAGATAAAACATTTTCAATAACTGGGCTGAAAAACTGCTTTAGGAACTTATGAAATCTACAAGCTTCAAGTCTACAAGCCACAAGTTTCAACTCACTGCCCAGGCAGTGGAAACAAGGAGAGATATCCTGGGACGAGTACAGGAATTCATCTTGGTTGTGTAAGAAGGGGGTCACGAAGGCCAAGGTACAGGTGGAGCTGAACTTGGCAACAGATGCAAAGAATAATAAGGGAATCTACAGGTATGTCAGTCAGAAAAGGAAGATCAAAAATCTGCCTCTGATGAGCAAGACTGGTGAACTGCTAACAACAGTCAAGGAGAAGCTGTGGTACTCAACAGCATTTTTGCCCCAGTCTTTACGTGTAAACCCTCTTCCCACATCTTTCAAGTGGATGATCCACAAGACAGGGACTGGTGGTGCAAAATACCTCCCACTGTAAGAGATCAGTTTCATGACCACCTGAGAAACCTGAACGTATAAAAGCCTACAGGACCTGAGGAGATGCATCCCAGAATCCTAAGGGAATTGGCTGTTGTAGTTGCCACGCCACACCCTATTATGTCTCAATATCGCACCCATTTTTAAAAAGGGTAGAAAGGAGGACCCTAGGAACTACCAGTCTGTCACCCTTACTTCTGTGCCAGAGAAGATCATGGAACAGATCCTCCTAGAAGCTATGCTAAGTAACATGGAGGACAGGGAAGTGATTTGAGACAGTCAGCACGGCTTCACCAAAGGCAAGTTCTGCCTGACCTAACTAGTGGCCTTCTATGATGGAGTGACTACATCAGTAGGCAAGGTAAGAGCCACAGGTGTTACTACTCTAGAATTCTGGAAGGTCTTTGACACAGTCCCCCATAACATCCTTCTCTCTAAATTAGAGAGATATAGATTTAATAGGTGGACTGTTCAGTGGGTGAGGAATTGGTTGCATGTTTGCATCCAGAGTGTAGTGGTCAATGGCTCAATGTCCCAGTGGAGATCTGTGACAAATGGTGTCTCTCAGGGATCCGTCCTGGAAACAGTACTGCTTAGTATGAGATTAAGTGCACCCTCAACAAGTTTGTAGATGACAACAGGCTGAGTGGTGTGGCTGACATGCCTGAGTGAAGAGGTGCCATCCAGAAGGACCTGGATAAGTTGGAGAACTGAGCCATGAGGTTCAACAAGGTCAAGTGCAAGGTCCTGCATTTGGGTCTGGGAAACCCCCAATATCAATATAATCTGGGTGACAGAGGGATTGAAAGCAGTGCTGCTGAGAAGGATCTGGGGGATATTGGTTGATAAGAAGCTCAATGTGACCTTGCAATGTACGCTTACAGCTCAGAAAGCCAACCCTAAACTGGGCTGCATCAAAAGAAGCAAGGCCAGTAGGTCAAGAGAGGAGATTCTGACTCTCTATTCTGCTGCAGTGAGATCCCACCAGATGTACTGTGTCCAGTTCTGGGGTCCTCTGCACAAGAAAGACATGCACCTGTTGGAGTAGGTCCAGAGGAAGGACACAAACTGATAAGAAGTGTGTTATAAAGGAAGGCTGAGAGAGTTGAAGTTGTTCAGCCTGAAGAGGAGAAGGCTCCAGGGAGACTTTATTGTCACATTTCAGTACTCAAATGGGGCTTATAAGAAAAATGGGAACAATTTTTTTTTGAAGGACGTGCTGCAATAGGTCAAGGGGTAAGGGCTTTATGCTAAAAAAGGGCAGTTATAAGACTAGTGATAAGGAAGAGATTTTTTACCATGAGAATGATGAAAGGGTAGCCCAGAGAGGAGGTAGAAGCCCCATTCCCTGGAAATATCCAAGGTTAGGCTGGCAGGGCTCTCAGTAACCTGATTTAGTTGAAGATGTCCCTGCTTATTGAAGGGGATTAGACTGGATGACTTTTAAAGGTCCCTTCCTATAAAAAACATTCCACGATATGTGAATGGTTTTGATTAATTTCACTTCTATACTTTCTAAAAAAGTGAAAGAGAGAGATATAAAAATGAGGAGCAAATGATTTAGCAAAGTTAAAAAAAAATCTAGAGAAAAATCCCTGAGATGCCCATCAAAGAATCTCTTTTACGCCCCTCAGGTTTTTTAGCACAAAGCATAAGAGATGGTTTGTTTCTTGGGCAAGGCTCAACCTATGACCCTGCCTACTATCATCCTCTCCACCGTCTTTTCACTTTATTCACCTCTATTCTGACCCCAGTTTCATTGCAGGCTGCTAATGACCAACTTGTGTTGTTGTTTATGAAGTTATTGTCAGTTACACTATTAAGACTGTGCTATGCAGGATATTATAGTCAAGGACCTATGGTCAGGGCCATGAGCTCATTTTCTTGCAACCTATTGTTGTTTCCAGACACGTTTGCTCTCCTCTTAGACTTCAACACACCTGTTTGTTACTGTTCCTAAGTCTAACTCATGGAAAAGGTCAATATTCAGACTGTTGCATGGAGACACTGATGCTAGTCATTGATCCATGAGAGGCTTTGAGAGCCTTGATAACTTCAAGTTTCACCACCACATCTGCTGACACTCTGCTTACCTATTAAAAATGATAAGGAAAGACACACATATTACATAGGATGTATTGCTAGCTGCTGTATGCATGTGTAAGTTCAGACATATAGAAAATCAGACTCCAATGTAAACCTCTGATCAAGCTCTCAGACACATTATAAAGTCTAATACAGAAGCTTTTGCCCTATGAAAGACAAGTGGCTTTCCTTGTCTTCTGCTTGTATTGAGACCCAAATGATTTATGTATAAAATTCAGTTAAAATCTTTTAAAAAAGCAAAGTGACATTTCCCTTCCCATAAAATATGATATACAAAACCTTTTCCAGAAATCACTATTCATTTCTAGAATATTTTCCTTTTCTTCACATGTTTCTACTGAAAGATCAGATAAGGGATGTCTCGATCCTCCACTGGTCAGATTTGTGAGTGACAGTCATCAAATTTAAGTACAAATTTTGCTGTACTGTAATTTCTTAGGCAGTTAGTTCTGTCCAAATAAAGCAATTGAGTTCCAGTAATGACATCCCATTTCCAAAAAAACCTTATACCATGAAGAAACATAAATTCTCAAGAAAGCTCCATTGCACCTGTTAAAGCACGATTATAGGACTTCAGATATCAGAGACAGAAAAAGACCTCTGTGTTAACCCACTATCAATAAAAAATTGATCTCCATATTATATGCTCACCTGTAACACACACAACATGGGAACAATGATCCCATGAGTACAGAGCCTCAGGCTCTGTCAGTGCCCTCTACCTTTCCATGAGCACATTAAGTACCATGCTTTTTCCTTTCATTGCTCTCCTTTTATCTACTCTTCTAAACCTTTTTGTTCTTGTGTTTGGGTTTCATCTACTTTAAGCTGCCACTATGGTACTGAATGCTGATGAGACAATAAATTCTAACTCAGAAGGTTATTTTTCAATTGTATTTCTTAGCATAACACAGCCATTCAGCATGTATATGGGGAAACTCTGTATCCAGGTACCATGTTAAGGGCAAATGACTGCTTGCAAGTACCCTGGATGTGTGAGGGACTGCAGGCATAGGTCAATACTGCAACATGGACAAAGACTAATAACAGGACATCCTTTCAACTCATATTGCTGATTCTCATCCTCTCCTTTCCTTCCTAATGCCCTGCTGGTGCTGTGTTTCGACTGCTTCAGCTCTGCCACTGCCACTGTGCAGGGACGTTCCCAGTCTGACTCCTGCTCTGCTGGCTCCTTAGGGCAGTGTGTCAGCATTTCTGATTCCTTCCTCAACCTGACTGTGCCAGCTACCACTTACAACAAAAATTTATGTACAGTTAAATTATCTCTATTAAATTTGTTTTGCTTTTCAGAACTGGAAAGAACAAAATTAAAAACCTAGAACTGAAATGATCCTTCAAGGTCACTGAGTATACTTCCTCCCACTTAAGGGCACTTTTAGGCTATACAATAAGTGCAGAAGAGTTCATGTGAATGCTCATGCTTGTACTATGAAGGTATAGCGTGAAATAACTTTTAACAGTCAGCAAAAAAAGAAAACATTTAATCAGAGAATCTTTGTCAAAGAAAGCAAAAATCTCAGGAACCAGAGCCTCCAGAGGAAATAATACAGTGTTTAAATGCACTCTCTATTTTTTCTCTTAAATAGGAGAAAAATAAGGCATAAGGGTTGAATTTAAACAAATGTCATAAACATATCACATATCGTGTGTAGCACTATTAACAAGGAAAAGAAGAAAAGGCAGATTTCTTTCACAAGCTTCATAAGAATTTGGCTTGAATGGACACTAAATAACACAAGACTGATTTTTAATCTTTATTTGGTACTTTGCTCCAGGATGGCAAATCAAGAACATAAAAATGCTACATTGCTGTATATATTTTATGATATTTGAAACCTTTGAAGATAAAACCTAGGGTTTTTTTTATTTTTCTTAGTTCCTTACTAACTTCCTCTGTAACTGATAAAGCTAAAAAGCCATTGGTTTTGGGTTTTTTCCATAGACAGCATAGACCTCATTTACTATTTCCACTTTATAACCACTTATGGGCATCTATCTTCTAGAACAAACACAAACAAGATGCATTCAGCAATTTTTCCCATCACTGAAACTCTTGGCAGAATATAGATTGAAAAAAAATCAATTCAGAAAAGGTGAAAGTTGTGCTGATCAATTGGGGGAAGCAACTTGATGAAATAGGAAAGCTGAAGCTTTTTCAAACTGCATAGTGAGCCATCACAATGCTACTGATAAGCTATGAGGGTAGTGGTTTTCTCTGCACAAATGAAAGTTATTGCTTCTTGTAAGAAATGCAAACTATTTAGACTATCAGATGTGCTGGTGTTCTAAAATATCAGAAAACCGTACAGATTTTTAAAATCAGTACTTACACATATGTTGCTAGTAGCTGAAAATAGTCTAATGCTATCCTTCCATTTATTACCTCAATACAGAGCTCCTTCTTGTAGAACAGATAACTTTATGGAAAAGTCCACAGAATTTAACAAGGGTGAAACAGTATGAATTTACTGAAATGCTATTTCCCTTACACAGAGGATTATGTTCTTTCAAAAATTCTGTCCGTGTAATTCTTTATGTGTTAAAAGTCTCAGGAGAGATTTGTGTTCTCTGCTAAGCTTTAGAGAACATTCTCATAAATAAAAGCTTCCTCCAAAGGCATGAGTAGACTGAGTACAGCAGTGATGTTTTTGGTTTTTTTTTCCAGGAAATATGTTACACTTAACATCTTAGGCTGCATTTGTTCACCTTCAGCTGCAATTTTGTTGTCTAGATATTCCAGGTGCTTGCTACTTTGGGAAAAGTATCCTGTCCTGCTAGACATTCTGGAAATTAGCATCTGAACCAAAGACCAAGAACTGAAGAGAGGCTGTTGCTGATAAAGAAAAAGCAGTCCTGCCACACTGCTGTTAAGCATTAATTTAGTGTTATTCTTGGCGTCCTCAAAGCCTGATTATTTCAATAGCCTACTCCCTAAGAGAATTTTAGGTAAAGATTTCCCAAGCCTTCCATTTTAGACAGGAACAGGAGAGATTTGAGATCTCCTCTGGCCCTGAATCAATCTGTAAAAGTAGTATAAATATGGATTGAATGAAGATCTAGAGGAGGTGGGTGGCCTTTTCAGTTTACCCAGGAAAGTTTGATTTATAGTAGCACCCAGGTCGTGGTAGGTCACAACCCACAGGAGGCCACCCAACCAGGTAAGAACATCCTGTAACACCCACGTGCCATATCAATGACCCAATTGCTGCTAGCACCCATGGAATCACTGGGGAAGTTTTGAAAAACAGAGAATGAAAGGCATTAGTAATGTTCAGAGGAAAGGACTATCTGAGCCAATAAACACACCCAACAGCATTGCATTTTCTGTGAGTTTCTCTGGAAACCCTTTAAGAATGATAAAACAGAGGAATGGTTTCCATTGTATGGATTTAAATTTTAAAAAGTAACATTTTAAGTTCTTATTTCCTTGGAACGTGTTGACATTTAGATTTAAAATGCTTTATGTGGCTTTTGAGAGTTGTTCATTTAATTCATTTTACAACTGTGGCACATTGACCTTGGCTGGTTGCCAGGCATACACCCAGCCACTCTTGTCAACCCCCTCAACAGGATTTACGGAGAAATAAGATGGAAAATCTTGTGCGTTGAGACAAAGGCAGGGAAATCACTTGCAAATAACAATCATGGGCAAAACAGCTTTGACTTGGGGAAAATTAATTTAATTTTTTACCAGTTAAAAAGAGTTGGATTGTAAAAAAACAAAATTATCTCAAGTTTCATAGACATGCCAAAGATCTTGGCTTGTATCAGAAACGGTGTGACCAGCAGCTCCAGGGAGGTTATTCTCCCTCTGTACTCGGCACTGGTGAGACCGCTCCTCGAATACTGTGTTCAGTTCTGGGCCCCTCACCACAAGAAGGATGTTGAGGCTCTGGAACGAGTCCAGAGAAGAGCAACAAAGCTGGTGAAGGGGCTGGAGAACAGGCCTTACGAGGAGCGGCTGAGAGAGTTGGGGTTGTTTAGCCTGGAGAAGAGGAGGCTGAGGGGAGACCTCATTGCTCTCTACAACTACCTGAAAGGACGTTGTAGAGAGGAGGGTGCTGGCCTCTTCTCCCAAGTGACAGGGGACAGGACAAGAGGGGAATGGCCTCAGGCTCCTCCAGGGGAGGTTTAGGCTGGACATTAGGAAAAAATTTTTCACAGAAAGTGTCATTGGGCACTGGAACAGGCTGCCCAGGGAGGTGGTTGAGTCACCTTTCCTGGAGGTGTTTAAGGCATGGGTGGGTGAGGTGCTAAGGGGCATGGTTTAATATTTGATAGGAATGGTTGGACTTGATGATCCGGTGGGTCTCTTCCAACCTGGTTATTCTATGATTCTATGATTCTATGATTCTAGGTGCTCAGGGGCATGATTTAATGGTTGATAGGAATGGTTGGACTCAATGATCCTGGGGTTCTTTTCCAACCTAGTGATTCTGTGATTCTGTGAGTCTGTCATTCTTAAATATGTTTTCCCTTTGAAACCACAAACTCCTCTGACAGGCTCAGTCATGTCCTGCAGTGAGAATATCTTGGAGCTGGTGGGATCGTCGATAACTATTATCGGGCAGGCTCTGGCTTCTGCTCACAGGTCTGCAGCTCCCCCTTTACCAAAACCTCGTCACCTACATCTAATACAAGAAGTTATAAGATAAATGATACTTATCACAAATATATAGTCACACATGCAATGTTCCTATGCACACTGTGACTTCCAACCTCATGAACTTGCCTAACACTCATGAGCTGAACACATTCAAGCATTTAAGAACAGCGAATACTGCAGGGACTGAACAGGAAATTGTGATACTTTTGGTAGTCATAATTTTTAAGAAACTATTTTGCATTTTCCCTGAATTTCTTCTTAATATAAAAGAAAACATGTTAAAATCTACAATGCATGAAAAAAAAGGGTATGGTCTAGCATAGACTTATTTTAAAGTCAAGGTGTATAAGCAGTTAGAAGTTGGTGCAGATCTAACTTCAAAACCTGTATGTTGTTTTTTTTTTTTTAATATTACATCCAGATATGGAGCTGAAATGAATGGCACCAAAGTACAAGGAGCTGAAATGTGTGCTTAACAAAAATATAAAAAGATGATTGCAGCTTTGATTGTCATGGCAACTGTAACATAACAGACATGAAACATTGTGATATTATTATGAGTCATAGGCTCTCTACTTATCTACTTACTGACATGATATGAAGCAAGCACTCATGCTTAACAGGGCTACTAGCCAGTACAGCAGTAGGTAATGAAAGGTGATGGGATATTGCTGAGGACCTAATTGGAACAGGCAAAAGTCCTGGGATGCACGTGATATCCAATCTACTGAAAGATGGAATATTAGAAACTCCATTCCACATCAGAAGATAGAGATCCATACAAAAGATAGATATAATGCCTGACTGAGCAATCATATTTGGCCACTGGTGTGAGAGAACACATTGTCTTTGTGCCCTGAGGAATGTACAAAGGACAACTGGCTCAAGGCCTGCCAGCACACATGAGTTTGCAGTAGACCCAAATACCACCCGGTCTTTTGACTTTGCAGGTGACTTCACCTGTCTCTGTAATGTAAGTAGCAGCAGAAAGGGGTAGCAGATGAAAAAATTGTGTATGGGATAACAAGACCATGAACAAACGTTATGAGGAGTGGCTGAGGGAACTGAGGTTGTTTAGTCTGCAGAAAAGGAGGCTAAAAGATGGCCTTATGGCTCTTTACAACTACCCGAAAGGAGATTGTATCGAGGTGGATATCTGTCTCTTTTCTGAACTAACAAGTGACAGTACAGGAGGAAATGTCCTCAGTGTGCACTAGGGGATGTTTAGACTAAATATTGAGAAAAATTTCTTCACCAAAAATGTTGTCACGTGTTGGAATATGCTATCCAGGGAAGTGGCTGAATCGCCAGCCCTGGAAGCATTTAAAAGACATGCAGATATGGTGGTTATGGTCATGATTTAGTGGTCGACATGGCAGTGTTAGGTTAAAGGTTGAACTTGGTGATCTTAAAAGTCTTTTCTAACCTAAATGCTTCCTTGACCAGAATAATTTTTTGCTATGGATTTTTAAACTGCTTCTCCAACCTTGCTTTTACACAAATGACCTTTGTCGTAGAGCCCTTGTCTGCTTTAAAAGCCAGAAGACTCTAGGAACCACATATAATCTGTGAAAGAAGATTTTCTAGAAAGAACGGGAGACTACTGTCACAGAGTAAATACTTGTCATATATTGTACTATTTATTTACATAGATAAGTGCCAAAATATAAGTTAGTAGGACTATCTTTGGTCTCAAATATTTCGTTTTTGCCTGGTTTTCAAGAGTACTGAGATGTATACTTTCCCTGAGGAACCATTGAATAGTTAAAGTTGGAAGAAACCTTTAAAGATCATATAGTCCAACCCTCCTGCAATGAGCAGAGACATAGGCAAATAGATTCTCATTGCCTTTCCTCAGCAAGAAGAAAAGAAACATTTCATTTCTTAAACAGATAACCCTGTGAAGTGCATTAACATGCAAAAAAAATGCCTGGAAAACCTGCCAACTTGCAAATTCCTATCTATCATTTTCAATGAAGTTAGGGTTTGGCCTTGACATAATCAGTTATATCAGTAAATATTTCCACTCCATAGGAAAAGGAGAAAGGGATATGAGAGAAAAAAGATTTGTAAACTTTAACAGTTTTAACGAAGCAACAATAATAACAAGGAAAATACTACTAATAAGAAAATAATTAAACAAATACAAATACACAAAATTCTGTCCCCCCACCTTCCCCTGCCCTAGTGACTATGTCACTAGAGATGCTGAAGAGCAGGTTTGGGAAAAAGGTCCCAGGGTCGACTCACCAGCAGGAGGGAGCTGAACTCAGGAACGGGATTCAGGAGCATATGGATCGGGGGTAAGGACATAAAGACAGATGAGGTCTGTACTGGATGCTGGCCATCAAAGAAGAGAGTTTGACCTTCATGATCCCTCAGTTTTCTACTGAGTATGATGTATACGGGATGGAATACTCAGCTTGTCAGCTTGGGGTACCTGTCCTGTCTGCTTTTCCCTAAAGGTGCAACACTTTTTCACCCCTTTCATTTATGGCATCCCACTAGTTCAAAGATGGCCTTGCTTATTATAGGAATAAATATAGCAATGGTCTTTCTGCATACCAGTGCCCTGTGTTATCATTTTTAGAGAGAAATACTATCTGAAAAACATGCAGTTAACTTTCAGAAACCGAGTTACTTAGACAAGGCTTAGCTGAATTTATAAAACTGATTCCACTTTAGCTCAAACCAGAACAAAAACTAACAGAAGGAGCTGTATATTCATTCAATACTGTGCTGTATTAGTTGTCAGAATTGAAAATATTGTACAGGTAATGTAAGGAATTGAATAACAGAAGTTTAACAATTGAGAAGTTACCTTGCTTTCCTACGTCACATTCATGCACAATATTTTAATGCAGACTCTTTCATCTCCAAATGATTTTCTTTTGTTTCAGTTTTCCAAACGGCCTAACACCAGCAGTTTAATAAAAACCTGACCACATTAAAGTTCTGCTGCTGACAACACAAGACTCAGGAAAGGAGCATAGCTGCTTTACTCCACCATGGCAAGAATCATGGTTCAGCAAGATCTCTTCCATTAATTTCTGTCAAGATCAGAAGAGCTTAAACAGGTATTAAAATACCACTGGAGACTGAAAGATTGCTATTAATAGTGATAGTCACCTTCCCCAAAGAAAACAAAATCTGAATAAGAGCCAATTTACATACATACATATTTATGTATGTATATATTAGCTGGAACAGAAACCTGAGACTTCTCCATATGTCACATCTCATTCGTTTTACTAACATGGTGTCAGTACAATGCCAAAATTAACAACAGAACTGTTGCAGTTCATGTATTTAAATAGAACTGGCAAATTCTGTTATTTCACATGATGTGAATTGAAGTGGTGCAATAGAGTCACATAATCATGAAGGCTGGAAAAGGCCTCTAAGAGAATCAAGTCCAACCATCAGCCCAATACCACCATGACTACTGAAGCATGGCCTGAAGTGCCACGGCTAAACATTTTTTAACAGCTCCAGGACTGGAGACTCCATCATTTCCCTGGAAAACCTGTTCCAATGATCGATCACTCTTTCAGTAAAGAATTTTTTCCTAAACCTTTCCTGGTACAACCCGAGGCCATTTCCTCTTATCCATTCACATGTTACTTGGGAGAAGAGACCAGCACCTACATCACTACAACATCTGTTCAAAGAGTTCTACAGGGCAATAATATCTCCTCAGCCTCCTCTTCTCCACACTAAACAACCCCAGTTCCCTCAGATGCTTTTCAAACTATTTGTGCTCCAGACACTTCACCAACTTTTTTGACCTTCTCTAGAAATGCTCCAGTGCCTCAATGTTCTTCTTGTAGTGAGGGCCCCAAAACTGAACACAGTATTTGAGGTGCTGCCTCACCAGTGCCGAGTACAGGAGACTACAGATTTGTCACATTTTAACATGCCTTGGAAAGTTATTTCATCTTGGGAAACTAAGAAGGAGACAATCTATCATGTACATTCTGAGGCACTAGGAATGCTTTCTCTATTTTAAGTTGAAAGAAAACAAATTACATTATTTAAATTTGTGTTTTTATTTCACAAGGCAGAAAAATGTTTGTATAGATACAGTGTAGATTTCTGTAAGCTTTTCCTCTAATAGATTTCTATAAGCTTTTCTTCTAATAGATTTCTATTAGAAAGGACTACACAGAAGAAGCTATTTCAGCCACAGACATTGAAAGCTTGAATTTTTTATTTTGTTTTGTTCAAAACTGCCACTGAACACTTATCAGCTTATGTACTGATGATGTAGATAGGTCTCTGTCACAGACTGAGTCAAAGTTGTGGAAGAATAATGGACTTTCAAGCACAGTTTCTGACTAAATCATTACTAGGATGATAAAGATTTTATATCATAACATCAATTTTCTTATCATAAGTACGATAAATTAGAGTCTAGCTTTAGTTATAGGCACTGCTTTGTATAAGGTTGTCCAGGTATAAAGTTTCACTGCATATGAACACAGTAAGCAGATAAGCTGCTGTTCCTTGTAACGCAAAAAATTCCTGAAGTAGAAAGTTATTATTATTATAGAAGAGTTGGACAAACTCAACAAAAAGTATTGCAGCATCTCCTGGTTTAAATATGTAAAAAATTCTTAAAATTAAGAAGTTATAGGTACAGCTCTTCTTTCTTTGCACTCCCACTAATCAAATCAGTTGCATTGATTACTCTTTCTGCAGTTTTCCTCTCTTGCTATCCACTCTGTTGCCTCTAATCCTGCAAAACCCCTACTGAAACTCAATAGTGCAGCTGCTCCGCGATGAGCTACACCTACCTGACCCACGCTCTGTTTCCTCAGACACCTCTGGCAGGTACCATGGTCACTTGTCACTGCCTGTGGAGAAGCTGGAAATGACCCAGGAGGCATTCTGCTTACTTGGCTATCAGGGCAGTGTGATAGCTCAGCTGCATGGCTTTCAGCATCTGCGGACAAAACAGGTTGTAGCAGTCAGCTGCCCAGTTCCAAAGAAATCCATCACGATTCTGCTCAGTAGGTTATATATATGTTGTATCACACCTTCCTCTGTTGCTTATTCTATTCTATCATGCATCTTACATTCAATTTTATTTACTTATCCATACACTAAACATGCACCAATAGTCTCAGCTTTAGCAACATCACATTTTACTGTCATTCAGGATGGCTTTAGGTGTTTTGTCATTTCTGTGTTTAAAAATTCTCTTCGTGTAACACAGGTATTTCCTATAGACATCTTCTTGTGAGTCAGTTACCTACACAAATTTCATATGAGTTTAGTTAGAATCATAGAATCATCAGGTTGGAAAAGACCTTAGAGATCATCAACTCCAACCATACCTGTCTGCTTCTAAATCATGTTCCCAAGCACCTCATCTATCCACCTTTTAAACAACTCCAGGGATGGTGACTCAACCACCTCCCAGCTGGAGTGGATTAGTGAGGAGCAACTCTACAGGTGCTAAGGAAACAAAAACCTGTGCACAGAGAGGAGGCAGTAATTTCTTCAACCAATTCAGTTATAGTAATTTGAGATGAACTATTTCAGGGTAGCATTACATTTCTTTAGCTTAAAGAATAAATTTGATTTGCTTTTCAAAAGAGAGCTTTTAGGGTTCTTTTTTCCTTTAAAAAAAAAAACAAAACTCAAAACCAAATCGATGCTTCTACTAAAAGCAGATTTATACTGAATATTGGACTGCATGTATTGAATAACTAGCTACAAACATAAGGATGCCATTTTGCAATGTTATTAAAACTGTTCTGAATTGTTTTCATTCACTTTCCATACAGGAGAGAAAATATTATATTTTTTTTTCGTTCTGAGCTTTAGGAAATTTTGAACATAATGAGGGTTGAGAGACTGTCAGTGTCTATTTAAAGACCTGTGAACCTTTACTAAGTACCTTCCACCTTTTGTGCCATATGGTCTGTTTACTTCTTCCAATGCAATTTTCACTTCCTGGTATCTGCCATCTCTAAGACTCTACTGCTAGTGGTATCAGGTAACTCAATCTATAGTTAGTCTAATTCAAAAAAGAGCTGAGAACTTCAAAGTATTTCTAATGCCAAAGAGAACAGAATTTGCTTCAGGGAAGTCACATTAAAATGTATAAATGTAGTTTAAAGATCTGAATTTTAAGCAGGTAGGAGAGAAATGTTTTGTCTAACTCTGGATGCAACTCATTTTGTTGGTTAAAATAGAAAAAAAATTATTTTTTTTCTTTCATAAAACAAAAATAAACATTCTCTGAGCTTTTTCCTAAAAAAACACCAGAAATAGTGTGTACTTTCACCAAATTTTTTTCCCTTTTAAAATGCTGCCAGAGCTTTAGGTTCAATTGTAGTTCAAGCAAACAGCAGGGAATAATGATACCTAAACTATTCATTATTTGTCTATATTCAAATAAGATGTTTTGAGTAGTCTAGCTATAAGAATTATTTTGTGATATAAAACAAAATACTTCAATGTAAAGCTTGAAATTATTAAAAATATAATCAAATCTTATAACTTTTTTACTATTTAACCTGTAATATACAACTCCCTTATACCCTAAAACAATTATATTTCAACAATATGATAAAAAAGGTCTTGAAGGTTATTAGATTTTTTAATCAGCTTGTCTATAATTTAAAATAACTTAATGACCATAAAACTTAATTCGCTTGTTGCAGTCTAGAATAAAATTCTCCTGATAGTTATTTTTAAAAAAGCTAAAGTCAAAGATGCAAAATTTCCATTTACAAACTATGATATAATAAGAAAAACTGAACAAATCAAAGAATTCATAAATATTTGCTAAGTTCAGGTTTACACAGCCTTAACTGTTGATGGAGAACCAACAATTATACAGGGTTTCCCATTTCTCCGAGTTGACATGAATTTAGATCCAATTTACTTATTATGTATGATACTGAATATTGCAAATATGTTTATTTTTTAGACAAAAATCATACTTAAATAACGGTGCTACTTAATAGAATGTTATGATACGGTCATGCTATTAGCTTTTGCTGGAGAAAATACATGAGGGAAAATCAGCTTACGTGTGTTTATAGCTAAAGAATTATATGTGCTTGTAGACAAAGGATTGTGAACACCTGATTTCCTACATGACTTAGCTCAGTTGTCAAAGATCCATGGTTCTTATACCCAATTCACTTACATTCCCATCTGGGCATCCAGTTAGAGTTTGCTTTGAGGGGTTCAAATCTGAAGTTTCACTAAACAGACTCACAGACACTGGATTCTTCTATCTGAATATCCAATGTTAATTTGCACTGAAGTTAGAATGTGAGATCATAGAATCATAGAATCATAGAATAACCAGGTTGGAAGAGACCGACCGGATCATCGAGTCCAACCATTCCTATCAAACACTAAACCATGCCCCTTAGCACTTCCTCCACACGTGCCTTAAACACCTCCAGGAAAGGTGAATCAACCACCTCCCTGGGCAGCCTGTTCCAGGGCCCAATGACCCTTTCCGTGAAGAATTTTTTCCTAATGTCCAGCCTAAACCTCCCCTGGAGGAGCTTGAGGCCATTCCCCTCTTGTCCTGTCCCCTGTCACTTGGGAGAAGAGGCCAGCACCCTCCTCTCTACAACGTCCTTTCAGGTAGTTATAGAGAGCAATGAGGCCTCCCCTCAGCCTCCTCTTCTCCAGGCTAAACAACCCCAGCTCTCTCAGCCGCTCCTCATAAGGCCTGTTCTCCAGCCCCTTCACCAGCTTTGTTGCTCTTCTCTGGACTCGCTCCAGAGCCTCAACATCCTTCTTGTGGTGAGGGGCCCAGAACTGAACACAGTATTCGAGGAGCGGTCTCACCAGTGCCGAGTACAGAGGGAGAATAACCTCCCTGGAGCTGCTGGTCACGCCGTTTCTGATACAAGCCAAGATACTATTGGCCTTCTTGGCCACCTGGGCACACTGCTGGCTCATATTCAGTCGGCTGTCAACCAACACCCCCAGGTCCCTCTCCTCCAGGCAGCTTTCTAGACAGACTTCTCCTAGTCTGTAGCACTGCACAGGGTTGTTGTGCCCCAAGTGCAGGACCCAGCATTTGGCCTTGTTAAACCTCATGCCATTGGACTCTGCCCAGCGGTCCAGCCTGTTCAGATCCCTTTGCAGAGCCTCCCTACCCTCCAGCAGATCGACACTTCCACCCAGCTTAGTGTCATCTGCAAACTTGCTAAGGGTGCACTCGATGCCTTCATCCAGGTCATTGATAAAGACATTGAACAGGGCTGGACCCAGCACTGAGCCCTGGGGAACCCCACTAGTCATTGGCATTTCTCAAATTGGGCTCTCGGAATCACAGAATCATAGAATTTGAAGGGATCATAGAAGATCACAGAAGGGATCATGAATATCATCTAGTTCCACCCCCCCTGTCATGGACAGGGACACCTTTCACTGGATCAGGTTGCTCAAAGCCTCATCCAACCCGGCCCTGAACATCTGCAGGGACGGGACATACACTATTACTCTAGGCAAACTGTTTCAGTGCCTCACCACCCTCACAGTAAAAAATTTCTCCCTAATATCTAATCTAAATCTACAATTTCAAACTAGACTCGTATGTTCTAATATTCATGAAGTTATTTCAATTACTTACATTAAAAGAAAAATTAATGTGTGGGAATGAGGGTTGTAATTAAAGAATCATAGAATGAATTGGGTTGAAAAGGATCTTTAAAGGTCATCTCTTCCAAACCCCTGTATTGATCAGGAAGATATTCAAGTAGATCAGATTGCTCAGAGTCCTGTCCAAACTGACCTTGAATCTTTCCAGGTATACGGCATCTACTTCCTCTCTGGGCAACCTGTTTCAGTGTTTCACCACTCTCATGGTAAAAAAATTCTTCCTTATATCTAGTTTAAATTTGCCATTTTTAGTTTAAAACTACTGTCCTGTATCCTGTGGCAACAGGCCCTGCTAAAATGTTTGTTCCCATCATTCTTATAAGCCCCCTTTAGGTACTAAAAGGTGACAATAAGTTGTCCCCCGAGCTTTTTCTTCCCCAAGGAGAACAATCCTCCTCTCTCCCCCTGTCTTCAATAGAGACATATTCCCTCTGAACATTTTTGTGACCCTTCTCTGGACACCCCAACAGGCCCTTTTCTTTCCTGTGCAGAGGACCCCAGAGCTGGATGCAGTACTCCCAGCGGATATTTTACCAGAGCAGAGTAGAGGGGCTGAATTACCTTCCTCAGTTCTTTTGATGCAGTCTAGGATATAGTCAGCCTTCTGAGCTCCAGAATTATAGAAGTTGGAACTACATTTCAGAAAGCAGTAATTCTAAGCAAGAGTTTTGAGACAGGAAACTGATTGTAAGGATGGAAGGTGATACAGCAGTAAAAAAAGACTAATAATATCTTTTGTAGTGTAAAGAATAAAGCAACAGTAAGAGCATAAAACAACATTGTACAACTACTGATCAGATGGATTCCTCGGTGAAATTAGTTACATTTTCAGTATTGTTTACATTTTTAAAAAGATGTGGGAAACATTAGAGGGCATTAAAAAATCCATGAAATAATTTTAGAGCCAGGATAGGACATGAAATAATTTTAAAAAATAAATAATTAAATTGCTTTAACTTAGTCCAGAAGGGGAGGATTAGAGGGGAAAGGTGACTTTTTAACAATGTCTACATGGGATTTTTAAGTAGTAAAATAGTAAGTAGTAAAACAGAATATTAAAACAGCTTCTCAAACTATCAAAGAAGAATGGGATGTAAAGGGCAGATCTGAAACCAAATATTTTAGTATGTAAGGAATGGTCAGTCTCTGGTTTTATGTCTGGTTTCTGTTTATCTTTATTGTATTCATATTCCTCCATGTTCTTTGTAGAACTAACCCTGCAGAAGCACATAAGTAATAGTTTCAATATTCAACTCTAATAATTCTCCCTTTATTTGTACTGTAACCTGAAATCACAGAAGTTACAAGACAGCAGAACATCCATTTCATTCCAGAACTGCTACTACTTAAATTTTGAGATCAAATAATATGTAAGACAGGAAGAAATATAGTAAACTGAAAGTGGGGATGGGCCTGTGACATGATTTGGCATGTTTGGACTGTCAGACAGCGTGTAACGCAGGTGTCTCATTCTGAGGTAGCCAGAAAGGCTGTACTACCTGTAATGACCTCAGAGTAAAGCTGGGTCACTAGCATCACTGGCCCATTTCTTGCCTCGCATACATGACAATAAGCTTTTTACAATAAGTTTTAGACAACTAAAAAAAAATGTTGCTATGTCAGTTATGCCTATAAGACACATCATTGTAAACTGTGTGTGATTGTTGCTTGAAATGAGTTTTAGAAGAGAAATGTTGATGGAGAGAAAATTCTAAAATTGGCATCTACCTTGCAATGGCCTAAAGGAATATAAAAAATAACTTCAGACGCCACTGAATGACTGCTTTAAATGCTGAATCTGACTATAACCATTTTATTAAATATAAATTAAACTAAAACACTGGGGTTGCAGTTCTTTTTTAGGTAAACTTTTCCAGTTAAGGCAGAATAATTTCAAGGTTCATTACTTTCTTTCTGCTTTTAGTTATAAATAAGTATCTAAAAAAATCAAATATGACCCATTTTAGTGCCTTGGATTTGCCAGAAAGTGAGGAATGCAATTTGAGTGAACGATGCTCGGTGTATCACAACTATCTCTTCACTTTGGATTAATCCTTTACTAATTTACTTTCTATAAAAACTGCCTACAAAATCACTAAAAAAACCCCTCCCATTTGTAATATAATCCTAATAATATGTAATATATTCTAACTTCCCTTTCTGAGTTAAGTGCAGAGTTGCACAAATATAGCTGAAAGCAGAACTTGATCTCAGCAGTGGCTTGTGGTGACTCATGTAATGCATTTCAGAAAATCTTTATATTTCTTAAGAATAGAAGACATTGTTCTGTCAAAAATGATCAATGTCTTAAAAGCAAAAGTACCAAAATAATGAGCATTGGAACACCTGACTTCTACTTCTGGCATTGTCTGTCTTCCTCCAGGAAAAAGAAGAAAAATAGATCTCTATTAAGGAAGTTCTACTGACCTTTCCTTCTCCAAGCTCAGTCTATCACTTGTACTGCCAGGACAGCTCTGCAATTATCTTGGAATTCCCAGCCTCAGACTTCCTCCTTGAAATAATGAGTGTCAAATACTGGCATATGTTGCCACTATACTGTCATCATGCATCTATGACTTAGTTCAAAAGTAAAAACATTTCCCCATGATGTGGAGATTCAATCTCATATATTCTATATAACAGTCCATGTATGTAGAACGACTCTGACTCAGCCATAGGCCATTTAGGTCTTCCCTAGAAAGTGTTGATGGAAAGAACGATATGTGCCCAGGGACAGAAGGTTATGCTAGAATGCAAAGGAGTGCTTCAGAATGTCTTACGGGGACAGTTTTGTTGGATTTTGTTAAATACTTTCAGGCAAAGATATAACTGAAAGCTAAGTTTCTGTGTAAGTGCACAGAAACCTTTACCAGCCCCATTTTGATAGAGTTACTAGAAACCACATTTTCAGTGAATTGATCTGTTGACTGTATTGGAGATCTTACCAGCTGAAGCTGTTTAGGTTACACAAGATTAGGTACTTGTTCAGCAATGACTTTAAAAATCATTGTTCTGGAATTTGAAGTTGTTCAAAGGATTAAGCAACAGAATATACTTGAAGTTCTTAGTAACATGCTGCCACGACTCAGCCTGGACAGTCCTGAGGTCACTGGGGTAAGATCATGGGTCTGCCGATAAATTTATGGGTTCAGTACCCACCGGGATAAATGAAGGCAAAACGATAGTTCCAAAACCAAGTTTATTTGTACAGTCATTCTTAGGAATAAGATTGGCATTGGCTTGCTAAGTCTGTGTAAAGGAAAAGAAAGAAAGAGAGAAAAGGGAGGAAAAGGGAGAGACAAGATAGTGCAAGGACACCACCTGGGCTCTGATCCTCCTCTTCTCCACCGAAGGTGGTAGGCATGCAAATGGACTCTCTTGCAGGGTATTATTTTTGTTTTTTGTTGAGCCAGCGCTGCTTCTAGTAATGTTCTGGAACTGAGTTCGTGGTGAAGATGCTACTTCCAGGGGGTTCTCTGGCAAATGTCAGGTATCGTTCTGCCCCTGCTCTCCCTACTGGCAAGATTTCAGCATGACCTCTCTGGGCAGCAAAACACAGCCAGGCTGCTTACAAAAGTGAGATAAAGATGAAAGACAAAACCTCTATTGCAGTCTCAACATTCGAAAAATGTGGTTTAAGACAGAAAAAAAGAATCAGCCTATAGGACCTGACATCAACATTTTGTATACTCATTTAAAAATATTTCTATAAACTATATTTGGTATATTTTTCCCATATTACATTCTATCTTTTATATATACATATATATTCATAGAATCACAGAATCACCAGGTTGAAAAAGACCTCATGGATCATCGAGTCCAACCATCGAGTTCCCAGATGACCCTGGGAACTACCGAACTGTCAAGCTCATCTCTGTGCCCGGGAAGATCATGAAACAGATCCCCCTAGAAGCTATGCTAAAGCACATGGAGAGCGAGGAGGTGATTCAAAATAACCAGCATGGCTTCACCAGAGGCAAGTCCTGCCTGACCAACCTAGTGGCTTTCTATGATGGGGTAACCACATCAGTGGACACTGGAAAAGCAATGGATGTATTGCTTAATGGAAGTCAAATGGACTTGTTCATACTTTCAAAGGCAACTTTGAAACAAAAAATCTTGAAACAAAACTAAACTTGGTTGTCATTGGATATCTAATTTCTCTAAAAGATGTTGATTTGGATACCTCTCATTAAAAGCACTCATGGTTCAATTAGTGAGTTAGTCTGTGAATTGAAGCTCTTAGTTTAATTTTACACTCAATATTTGAAATCAGTGAGAGTCTCCTAATTTAATTCAGTATGGTCAGAAACTTCCTTCACGTTCATTGTGGTGCTTTCACAATTCTCATAGGAAAAGATAGTTTGAAATTTCCCCACACTTATATGTGTGTGTGTATATATATACACATACACATAAGATGAGGTATGTAAAAAGTAGAGAAATTAAATATTCTAATTATAAAAATTTTTTTCTTACAAAAATACAATACATAAGCTTTATGTAACAATTCACCTTTTCTTCCTCAGAGAGACTATAGGAGCAAAAGGTGCAACATGAGCCTTAATTGCTACCATTTAATTTAATTTAATTTAATTTAATTTAATTTAATTCTTTATGTTAAAATAAATTGACTCTGTTCTCTGTTCACATTCTTGGAAAGGTAAATTTTAATTCTTCTTCATAAACAGAAAGGGTAATAACAATTTGTCTTCAAAGCAATTCGCAATGCTCATGGATAACTTATAATATGAGCGGGGTGTGTGAAAATTTTCCAGAAACATTCTGTGAAACTCTTTAATTGATATGTGAATAATGATTTAAGGCTACCTCCTCTATCCCATTATTTCAAAAGGTCACTTGTTTATGACTGTGTATACACAAGGCTCTATTACTGCTACTACAAATAATAGTGTTTCTTCCAGTTCAGTTTCATGGGTGGAATAATTCTGCTTGCTTTGACTAACACGAAGGTCTGGTCAACAATTGCCGGTCTCATCCTCTCATCTTTGTATATATTTCTGTATTATTCTCCTGTTCATAGATTTTTTTTCCCTCTTATTTACTTGATTTGTTTACCATAGAGCCTATTTTATTGAGTAAATCAATAACTCCACAATTCTCATTGATCTCATTCACATTTATTAACGGGCTTATGCAGGACTAACCTTAAGTGTAAGATCCGATCAATAGTTTTAGGAACTGTGTATTTATTCATGTGGAAATCAAAATAGACATGTTGAAAACTCACATGTGAGGCTTATGTAGGACATTTCTAGAGTCATTAATTTTGAACGCAACCAGTAGTACCACTACACATCACAGCTCTAAGAACAGACTGTCCATAGTTGAACACATATTGAATGAAATGATATGTCTGCTGCTACCCTGTATTCTCCTGACAGTGCTAGGAACTTGATGCACTGCCTGAAAATGCTCCAGGAAATCTGTGAGAGTGTTAATCCTTAAATTACAAATTTGTTATCTGAGAGAAGTGGTGTTCATTCTTCTAGTGAACCTTACTTGACTCTCTTGATCAGATTATCTCAGCATCTTTATGTTCAGCAAATCACTTTTTCTAAGACTAAAAAATTATGTATGTGTTCTAAACATTTTACTCCTGCAATATTTTAGGAAACATCACTGGTTCTCTGAGAAGTTGAATTTGTCTGAATTAAAGGCAATTTTGGCCACCAAGAATGTCAAGCAATGTGATCAATATAGCATGGCTTTCAGGGAAAAGTGTCTTTAAATTCTACTCTGTTCCATGCTACGGTTAAATTTTAAAATAATCAGCACTGTGCCTAAACTGAATAAACTTAAATAAATAAATAATACAATGCATTATTCTACATGAAAAGGACAATTGGGTACATCATTATGTTCCTAATTGGGACAATCATTATGTAACCCCTGGAATGGTTTTTCTCTTTAAAGACAATTTTTATAGGTTTTTTAACATTAGACATAGCTAGTAAACTGTGTAGCTCTGGGAAGGGAGAAGAAAGCACTACACGAAGCAGTCACATTTTTTCAGTGATAATCATAAAAAAATTATAACAATAAAGCAATTAATTTCAGAAAATTGAGTCTTTTTGGAAGTAGTGGTAGCTGTTACCAGTATAAGAAAAGACAAGACAATCATCCATAATGTTTACTTTTTCAATATCTTACATCGATCAGAATGGCATCTTTCATAGGTTCAACACTTTTTAATGGTTAGTTTTGTAGACAACACGTATAGCCTGTTTACAGCAAAAAACCAGCAGAATATAAAAATATGAAGGGGTTTGGTTTATTTGTTTCTCTGGTTTTTTTTCAATGAGGTAGTCTACAAATACTTACTAAATGTGATGTACACTTCCATGTAGTCACAAATCTGAAATATTCTATAACCAACTGGCCTCAGTTCTGCATACCACTCACTTATTCTGGAGGATATGGGCTCTTGCTTGCATTCAACCTTAGTGTTAAAGAATGTCTGCAGCCCAAGGTAGAGGAGATGAAAATGGAATTAAAATAACATTACCTATATTATACAAAAGCACTATTGAAATGCAAAGAAGACATTTCATGATGAATTTTAAAATCTTAGTGTTCATAGTCAAAGAAAATTTATAAGTGTAATTTTGCTAATATTAATGAATTTTGTTAATAAACACAAAAAACATAGGAACGTAAGTTTCGGGCAAAGGCAAAGTCTACTAGTCTCTAGTAATTACTGACTCTATTTTCCAAAAAAAAAAAGGTAAGCTAGACTAGAATGAAACCTACACTAGATTTGGCTGTCAAATTTAAAAGCTCTTAAACTTTAAAACTGTTGTCAACAAACCTTATATGTTTTCTGACTTTCTTGGTTTCTCTCTCTTATTTATATTCAAAGTAACAGAAAAATGAAAGAAGGCATCTTACTAGAAAATCAGTACTTAAAGTGCATAATAATAAATATATATATTGACAAGGATTGTTAGTGGCAAAGCCATGTTAATTGGGTTAATATTGCCTATAGACAGAAAAAGTGAATACATAGTAATGCAGTGAATTAAAAAGAGCTACTAGACACACTAGCGTAACTTCATGCATTTTCTCTTTCTTACTTGTTTAGCAAAATAAAACATTGCTCAGAAAGTAAAGCCTATGAAACATCAAATATTTGCATGCATCACATATGGCCAGACCCCACTTACTGCTGATATTTAACCTGCTCTTTTAGTTACCATGTCTTTAGCTAGGCGTCCAGCTTTCCAGTGATTTATCTTCTTGGCCCTACAACTTGTCCTGATGTTACAAGGTTGCCTTCTGCTAGCGGGGAATGTAGGGAAGCTCTTCTGCCTCTGTGAAGATAATTACAGGATTTCAGTCTCCAGAGCAACTAATCAATATTGTACTAGTCTTATGGAGCACTCAATTTTCCTTTTAAAAAAATGGAATAAATAATTGAGAAAGATAAAAGAAGAATTTCATTGCATGAAACAATTTCTGAACTTTTATATGGTGAGTAACTGCTTTAATAATTTTGAAAGAGCTGCACTGCAAATGCACACATGATGATAAAAAATCCCACACCAAAATATAGCTTCATGATTGCTATTATATTTCTCTTATTCTGAAAAAAAGTCTATTTTTACCCAATCTTTAAAGTAATATTAAAATGCAACTCTATAATTGTAGCACTATATCATCTGCCGGAAAATAAGTTCACATTTTTCCTACAAATAGTATGAAATTAAAATATATTTATTCATACATTTTGGTATAATCACAAGCTTAGGATCTTGAACTATGCTAATTTACATGAGTAGTTCTGTATGTGCTGAAGCTCCCTGATAGACACAAGCTATTGCTAAATGCCTGGTAGCAAATACAGTGACTGCCTCCATAAAACTCATGATTTGAGATGGCTAAAATAGAGACACCCTCTCTCCAGGCCACAATTTTGAATCGGCCAAAAAAGGAAGAATTAAATTCACGGAGGATGAAAAACTGAGATTAAGTAGGAAAACATAGAATCTCCCTTTCTTTCTACTTCTCTTCCCATGGAATATAGAAGTAGGAATAGAGATGCGGTCTCTTGCCTTTTTCTGTCTCTGGCCTAGGCAAGTCCCACCATGTGCTAAAAACTGTCCTGACAGTCCAGGGTGGTGCCTGTCACCATTTTCTAGTAGCAGCAGAATCTCACTTACTGACCAACCATTTACAGTCATGGGGCCTTGGGCAGCCTGATCTCATGGGATGTGTCCCTGACCATCGCAGTGGGGTTGGAACTAGATGATCTTTAAGGTCCCTTCCAACCAAAACTATTCTATGATTCTATATTCCACGATTCTATGGTTCTGAGACTACAGGAAAGAGACCAAGTTACTATTTCCTGCATGTGGGGCAAAACAACCCTATGCAGTGCTACAGACTAGGAGAAGTCTGTCTAGAAAGCTGCCTGGAGGAGAGGGACCTGGGGGTGTTGGTTGACAACCGACTGAATATGAGCCAGCAGTGTGCCCAGGTGGCCAAGAAGGCCAATGGCATCTTGGCTTGTATCAGAAACAGCGTGACCAGCAGGTCCAGGGAGGTTATTCTCCCTCTGTACTCAACACTGGTGAGACCGCTCCTCGAATACTGTGTTTGGTTCTGGGCCCCTCACCACAAGAAGGATGTTGAGGCTCTGGAGCGAGTCCAGAGAAGAGCAACAAAGCTGGTGAAGGGGCTGGAGAACAGGCCTTATGAGGAACGGCTGAGAGAGCTGGGGTTGTTTAGCCTGGAGAAGAGGAGGCTGAGGGGAGACCTCATTGCTCTTTACAACTACCTGAAAGGAAGTTGTAGAGACGAGGGTCCTGGCCTCTTCTCCCAAGTGACAGGGGACAGGACGAGGGTGCTGGCCTCTTCTCCCAAGTGACGGGACAGGACGAGAGGAAATGGCCGCAAGCTCTGCCAGGGGAGGTTTAGGCTGAGCATTGGGAAAAAATTTTTCACAGAAAGGGTCGTCGGGCACTAGAACAGGCTGCCCAGGGAGGTGGTTGAGTCACCTTCCCTGGAGGTGTTTAAGGCACAGGTGGACAAGGTGCGAAGGGGCATGGTTTAGTGTTTGATAGGAATGGTTGGACTCGATGATCCGGTGGGTCTCTTCCAACCTGGTTATTCTATGATTCTTGGTTGTAAATTTGACATTTAATTTTATTTGAATTCACAGCTCTTTGGATATAGAGTTTTGTGCCTTGTATCTCAATAAACATCAACAATAGTAAACATTGATACTGTCAGCATTTATTTGCACTCCTTTGACAGAAACTTCATCTTGTAGAAGGCTGAAGTAGATTGCTGACCCCTTTCACAATGCTCTGCTGTCTCTCTATTCTTGGCTAAACACTCTTCCTTCCCTAGAAACATTATTTAAGCCTAACTTGTTTTGCATTCTCTTTTTCAAACCAGTGTTCTGGTAAATCATTTCATCACTAAAACCACAACACTGCAGATTAATGAAATTCACAATGTTTTTTCTTGGCCTATTTTCACATAATGTGTGAGTCATCCTGTGGGATATGGGTGGTCAACATATATATTGAACTTCTCGAAATAACACACAAGACTGCAGTGACCTAGGCTGCCACATTTAGTATCAGAGCTCCTTCTTCTTTGTTAGAAGTTTTGAAAGCTTGCGATCATTTAGAATTTTACGGGGCAAGAGACAAGAAAGGATCCAAAAATGTACATGTTGGAGTAGCTTGTATTTCAGTATGATATAAATAGGGGCTATGAAAAGGAATATGCATTGCTATTGGTTTTTAAAAATTACACCTCTATATATATTCATCTTTCAAAACAGAGGGAAAGAGATTAGAGAGACTAATATTTCTCAAGCCAGACATCAAGCAAAATTTCATTTTTCAAAATAATTTGTGAACTCTGTCAAGGTATATAGACCAACCTTTTGCTCTCGCTAATCTGGGATGATGTAACGTGTTGGGAAAAGAGTAAAATACAGTGAAGTCAAGGACAAATCTCTGCAGCCAGCTGTCTTTGGGACAACTCTACACTGCCAGCTCTCCAGAAGGAAAATTCTGCGTGGAAAACCCCAAACCTGAAGAGGATCAAGATACACCTATAAGCAAAGAGCCTGATCTACCTAACCCTAAACTATGCAAAGGTTTCCAGAAAGAAACAGCTAGTCATTTTAATGCATGCTCTTGGGGTAGTAGTCAAGGTAATTGGGGACCAAGTGATGTTTTCCTTAATTGTGTCACAGAGGGAAAAGGGTGTGAGGAATAGGGTAATAATAGGACAAGTCAGTAATTGGCTGTGGAATTGGTGTTGGCAGCAGGGTGCTGGGTTCCATAATCCTGCAACCCTGTTTGCAAATCAATATCTGCTTGGAAGAGATGGAATCTGCCACAATAAGCAGGGCAAAGTTATTTTCACCAGTAAGATGAATAACATGATAAAGAGGGCTTTAAACTAAGAATGACTGGGAAGGGACAGAGTAATTAGCAGTCCTATGAAGGAGTAATATGAAGGAGTAATATAAAGGATTGCTGAGCAAAAGGATGATGTCACAGGAAGGAATCACAAAATCAACAAAATGGAGTTTAGGCAGAGTCACCTCCCGTACTGGCATATAAGCAAGTAAGTTCCTAAAAGATACCATTACAGAAAAATCCCTAAATCCTCTCCAATAACTCAATATTCTAAGGCGCCTTTCAGTATAAACACCCTAAAGCAGAGAGTATGAGGAATAAACATAGTGAGTTAGAGATCTGTGTGCAGTTAATGGGCTATGAACTTGTGGGATCACAGAGGCATGGTAGGATGGCTCTCATGACTGGAGTGTTGCAATGGAGCAATATAGGCTCTTTAGGAAGGACCATATGGGAAGACAAAGAGGGAGAGATGCCCTTTATTTGACAGAACAGTGGAAGCAGATTTATCTCTGCCTGGGGATGGGTGATGAGAAAACGGAGAGCTTACGGGTTATGATTAAAGAGTGCACAAGCAAAGGGGACTATATATTGGGAGTCTTCTGTGGGCCACCTGTCTAACAAGAACAAATAGGCCAGTACAGACAGATAAAAGCAGCCTCCCATTCTCAGGCCCCGCTCCTTAAAGGGGTTTCCACTACTCCAATATCTGTTGGAGGAACACCACATAAACAATCCAGGAGGTTCCTGAAGTGCAGTAATGATAAATTAGTGCTCCAAATAATAGAGGAGCAAACAAGGAAAAGTGTTCTGCTGGCCCTCATACTTACCAACAAGGAATGACTGTGAAGATCAAAGGCAGTCCTAGTTTCACTGTACATGAGATGGTGGAGTTCAAGATCCTGAGGACAGGAAGGAGAGTGAAAAGCAAGCTCACAGTTGGAGTTCAGAAGAGCAGACTCTGGCCTCCTCAAAGATCTTCTTAGAAAAGACTGATGCGATAAGCCCTTGAATGGAAGGAGGGCCCAAGCTGTTTAATATTCAAAGATAAACTTATCAGAGTTCAAAAGAGTTCTGTACCAACAAACTCAAAATAAATAAAAAATGGCAGGAGGCCTATGTGGATAAGTAAGGAGCTCTTCAGACACAAAAAAGAGGCACACAGAAGGTGGAAACAAGGATGAGTAACCTTGAAGGAATACTGAAAAATTGTCCATATATGAAGTAGACATGTAGATGTTTAATAGACTATGGTGACTGAAATATTTGATAAACTTTAGCAATTCAGAGTGTCCATATAAACTAAAACAATAGTTTAAACCTGCTTAACTATTATGCAATTATAACTACCATAATAACAGAGAAGAGCTGTAACAACCTTAGCAGCATACAAATATGAGTATTGTTGTCATAGCACTATGGTTATGATAGGCTCTACCAAATCCTTCAGTTTTCTCAGTGCACTAAGATTCAACAGAATCCTTTCTTGGACTTTAGAGTCCCCAGTCATTGCATGGAGTAGGTGGCAATGTCTTGATTTCTGTTGGGTTGACTTGCAGATAAATACTACTGTAAAACCTGATTCTCAGCTGCTGGTAGTTTCAGTGATGATGCTCTTTCGCCAACCCCAGCCTTTGAGCTGTCTTTTATCATTTCAAGACTCTGTGACCTGTGCCCTTCTGCTTTTATCTTCCTCAGTTTTCCAGGAGGATTGTTCATTATTTGCACTGAGGCAACAGCTGAGTTCAGCTACAACTGGTCATCATGCCCTTCTGTTTCCTCATCCTCTGGATATTCCTCTGCAGAGGTGACTACTCAAAATTGAGCCCGAAGTAACTATTCTTTTTCGCTTGTTCTGCAGTTCTCTTAACCATTTTGCTACTGCATTAGTCTTCCTATATTTTTTTGTATTCTACTTCATTAGTGGTTTGTTAGTTTGTCAATATTACCATGACTTCTAGATATTTTAAAATGCCCTCTTAACACTAAATCAATGACTTCGTTATTTCTTTTCTCAATACAAGTAATGCTAAATATATTTTTGCAGGGTTAGCAAAAATTATATCAGAGACAATTTGGGCTTTAACAGTCCCCTCTTCCCTGCTATGATGACTGGCAACATTATGCTGAGGCATATCACATGCCAATGACTTCTTTCCCTGCAGTTTATGCTATTAGTCTGGTCTATTTCCATTCCTTGGCTATGAGTTCAAGATCTATTTCTTGTTCTTAATTTTTTTTTGATGGAGTGTGTGTGTGTATGTGTTAACTTACATGTCCTTTGGGAATATGTGCACAGACTTGCTACTAGTTGAGCATGGGGGAGAACCACAGAAATGGCAGCTATTGTACTGGGGTGGAAGGCACCCTCTCTATCTGAGAATCAAACAACTCAGCCTCCTAAACACATTGTCTATCCTGTCCCTAGCTGAGTATCTGTCATTTCATTATGTCAGCTGCTACTGAATTGAGATTTCTCCTGTCAATAATTCTAACAGACAGAACACAGTTTTTTAAGACTCTTCAGTATCTTTCAATGAATGAGAAATAAAGAAGGTGTATGAATACACATCCCATCGTCCTCTGTCTATATAAACAATGCTCTATCACATATCAAGTGTTCTATCCAGCTCCTGTTACTCAAGTTCACCTGCAAGCTTCAGTGATACAAATCCATCTTCAACCCTTTAATCTCTGAAGAAAATCTTTCCTTTGAAGGAGTTCTTAATCTAGAATTTGTTTAAGGCTGGTTTAAATTGCCAACAGAAGATTTAGATCTATGAATTGTGTTCCAAAGAATTGCCCAGAAGCACATGGACTCAGTTTACCAAAACAATACGATTTATGTTATGTAATAGGGGTAGTAGAGATATTATGGCCACAAATACCTTGCTCATAACTGATAAGAAATACATGCTTATACTGTAATATCTATGACTCTCGCAATACATAACCCTCAACAGAATAACTAATTTACTGCTGATTGTAAATTAATATGCAAGATTTTTTTCATAATTTTCCTTTTTTGATAAAAAGACAGCAAAAACCTCTGCGTATGAAGAATTGTTATTTCTTTGATTACAACATTTTATTATGTTAATATTCAAAAATGGTGTGATCTTAGAAAATCCTGTGTTCCATTCCATTATTTTTCATGTGGATTGGTGCTTTCTAAGATGGAATTTTGTTTGTTGGAAACGGATATTGACATGGTCAGATATTCTGACCCTATGTTGCAAAAAAAGAAAAGCAAGATGAAGTCTAAAAGACTTCTTATTGATCTCATTCTTCTCATTTAGCACAACTTTCATTCTATAATCATTTGGGACCTTGGAAGTGAAGAAATCTTATTTATAATACTGACCTAAGGTGTTTGCATATGCATCAAATCTTTATGGCCCCTTAACTTAATTTGGTTCACTTAGGACCAGTGTCTGTATACTTCTTTAAAAACCTGAACTTGTTACTTAACTCATTACTAAGTCTTT
This sequence comes from Phaenicophaeus curvirostris, assembly GCF_032191515.1. Lineage (NCBI taxonomy): Eukaryota > Metazoa > Chordata > Aves > Cuculiformes > Cuculidae > Phaenicophaeus > Phaenicophaeus curvirostris. The sequence goes on along the minus strand of NC_091394.1, from coordinate 81,349,275 downwards.
AAGTTTCCTGCAGTATGCAGTAATCCTATGTATGCTCAGAAATTTATCTGGTTCTTATTTAATATCCTGGTTTTATCCAACACTTGAACATCAGGAAGGCCAGAAGTTTAAGATATGTGCAGCCAGGAATGAAAGAAATCAGGGGAGAAGGGGAAGAACAAATGCTGTGTTAAATGGACTCCAGAAGCCTTCAGACTATTTCTAGACATGAGCATTGAGAGAAGTTTAGGCGGTGTGGAAGTTATACTCAATTAGTCTCCTCTCTATGACAACGCAAAAATAGGGACTGAGAAATAAATGGGCATCACAACAATAGTCTAGTCTTTCTAAATGATCACTATGCATGATCTGGAATGTTTACATTGCAATATCAAGCCCTTAACAATCTTTTAGATACCTGCAAGGCCTATAACATTAATGTGAAATATTATTGCAAATTACATAAAGATAAAAGAAGTTCCATTAGGCCGTCATTATGATTGCTTTACAATGATCTTTCATCAAGCCAATATAAAGCAAAATGTTTCTTAACACTTTGGGGGAAAAAAACCCAAACTGAACATAAAAATAATTGTTACAAAGTTTTAAAGAAGATCTCAAAATTTTTATAGGCCAAAATAGTGAGTCAGGGTACATCAATGGATTTAACTTCTTTGGGTTTGTGCAGGCTACTGTATTCTATGTGCTGGTTATATTTTCTATCAACATGTTAAGCATTTTACTTTGACTTTCAGAGATTGTATTTGGCATTATTAAAATCAGCTTCAAGTTTTTCACAACCTGTCCTTCAACAAAATCATAACCAAAAAAACAGAGCACATAAAGACACCAAACACATGCCAGACCTCTAGACTTGGAACTTCATTTTGAAAACAGTGCCATTGAAAAGGGTTTTAAAGCCTCATCAATCAGGACAATGTAGATTGGACAGATTGTAAAGAAATGAAGAAGTACCTCACATTGTTCAGTAGCTGTACAATGAAATAATATGTGGAACTTATCAGGGAGAAATTCCAAATAATGTATATGAGAGAAAAAAAAAATTGTTCCTAAATTAAGACAGCAAATAGTACAAGCTTACCATTAGTACTATGAGTGAAATAATTAGGTTATGACAGATAGTTTCATGAAAATCCTTTTTTCAGTGTGTAACCACAGTTTAAAAAAGGTAATTATTTTTTCAATTCTTTCCTGTATTGGAGGAAATATCAATTTCATTACAGTAATTCCATTTGAAAACTGCACTTACATCTTGAAAATGACTTGTTATAATAGAAAGGCCAGCAAGGTTTATTGACTTCTGTATTAGAAACTGAGAAATAAACTGCACTCTGGAAAAAAAAAATAAATGAGAAGTGATATGAGAGGTCTACCAAAATGCTGTGTGTCATGGGGAGGGTGGGTAGGGGAATGATTATTGTTTCTCTTTTCCAGTACAGAGAGTAGATACAATAGGCATGAAACATAATAGGAAGCACACCCAATAAGAAGCCAAAGGAGGTGAGATATCAGGCAACTGAAGTGTGGACCTCTCTGCTACAGAATTCTGTAGTGTTGGCTCTGGTTGAAGGAAAGGCCAACCAACTTTATCAAGATCACTAAATACACAGAAACCGAGTATTAGGCAAGAAAACCACAATGAATTAAAAGCTGCGGGAGTTCTCGGGGATTTTCATATGTGCTTACTCTGTTATTATATTCTTGTCTACATATTCATTTTTGGCCATTGTCATATGCAAATGCATTGGTAGGTGGACTTTTGCCCTGTAAGAATGTATCTAGATCTCATGCTTTTATAGAATCATAGAATCATATGAGGAATTGAATACAATGGCTCTGTGCGATGCTGCAGGGCAATGATTGTATGCAATTTTAACTGCCGAGACAATGGAGGAGTACAATGAGGTAAGGACAGCAGGGATTCTGTCCTTGACTCCAAACACTGTTGGGTTCTTACAGGAGCTCTATATATGCTTTTGTTCAGTTGTTCAACAAAAATGTATTGCAAAAATGAAAAGTGGTCAGAAAAAGCTGTATGAAAACCTTTATGTTGAGGGATTAAAGAAACTCATATGATCTAAAAGAAACTAAAGCAGTCTCATGGTCAGCAGGTATACATGCCAAAAGGAAGAGATTTTTGTTGAGCACTGATCTCTCAGTGAATTATACTCTTCGGTTGAAACGCAGCACACTATCTAGCTACCTTCTGGCTGCTGTTTTGATGCATAAAATACGACCTGTATAATGACTCTGAAATTACTGTGATAACTGGCTACAATGTAATCAAGGTGATAAGCAAATTTTACTTTTTTATAAATAACCTATTAAGAACATGTCAAATAGATCAGTCAGGCATCAAGAAAATTTTGATATATATGAAATTTTACTTAAATATACCCACGTTTTCCCATTGTAAAGGAACAGGACAAAGCAAACTTCAAAATCATGACAAGTGCACAAGTGAATTCTCAGAATTCTGCTACAGATTTTAACCGTATATCTGTCAGCAGGTATACATGCCAAAGGAAAGAGATTTTTGATGAGCACTAATGTTTGTGGATTATACTCAGGACTCCAAGGAAACAAATGGTTAGAATAAACATTTATCTTTTGTTCCAAAACACGTGAGCTTTCCTTGCTCAGGAGTGGCCTTCATAATGAGAATAATGTATCTCTTTAGATGGGAGCCAAGCTTCAAGCTAAAAGCTGTAAAGTACAATTTGGAACTACCATTTAAATTAGTTGCTTTACTGAATTGGCAGGAATGGATTAAGAGTTTCAATGCAAACGTCATGGAAACATGAGGAGAAAATTAATGAAAACACCACATTGAGTGAGATATTCAATGACATAGCATATGTTTCACATAATTTACAGCTTGTATCTGATAATATCCTGGAAATAAAGAATATATTTAGTTGTCAAAGGTATCAGTTGTAGAACTGTTTCCCTACTTGGAAAGAAAAATCTGTACCATGGGACACACTATAGGAGGAAAATACTGATGGTGAAGTTTACTGTATTCATATTCAGTCAACATTTAAATAGATTTCATAATGAAAAGCACATTTATTTTAGCTGTAGAAACAAGCTCACCTCAGGTAACAAGCTGCAGTGGGATGTCCTGCCCATCATTAATTCTATTTGGAAGAGGCAGAAGTATACCTATGCAAACCAGAAGCAATTCAGACTTTAGACTTTGGACAGAATCATGATTCAGTCACCTTTTTATTTCAGGAAACACCCTTATTCTTGATAATACAAACCAGCATTATAGCATATGGTCTAAAAATGAATTATTTTAAAGGCTTTTGTCAAATGATATTTTACCCTATCCTGTTGAGCTCTTTGGAAAATTTATTCAGGTGGAGGGAAATAGAAGGGTAAGATGATTATTAATTTTTTCCTTACTCATTGAAGTTGTATATTTGTGGTTAAAGCAAGCATTGTAATTAGAAACCTTGTCACTTAGTATTATAAAACATAAATATATCAGAAACACATTGACATCTATTGACTTTTTTTTCTCTTGCACTTTATTTTATAAGTGTTATGGTTTAACCCTGGTAAGTAGCTCAGCCCTACACAAGCACTTGCTCACTCCCCTTCAGCAGATTGGGGAAGACAATCAGAAGTGTAAAAGCGCAAAAACATGTTGGTTGAGATAAAGACAATTTAATAAATATAGGAAAAGCTGTGTATGCAAGCAACATTTGCAGGCAGGTGTTCAGCCATCTCCAGGAAAGCAGGCCTCAATCACATGTAGCCGTTACTTGAGAAAGCAAATGCCATAGCTGCAAATGTCCTCCTTCTTCCTTGTTTTTCCTCCAGCTTTTATGGCTGAGCATGAAGTCATGTGGTATAGAATATCCTTTTGGTAAGTTTGGGTCAACTGCCCTGGCTGTGTCCCTTCCCAACATCTTGTGCATCTCAGCCTACTAGCTGATAGGACATCAGGAAAAGCAGAAAAACCTTGACTGTGTGAACACTGTTATGCAATAACTAAAACATCTCTGTATTATCAACGCTATTTTCAGCACAAATCTGAATCATAGCCCACATACTAGCTGCTCTAAAGAAAACTAACTCTATCCCAGTCAAAACTAGTATACTAAGATATGCATTTTCCATTCTCTCCTACCTCCAAACACACTGTACAGTCTAGCTAGTCTCCTGCTGAGCAGGTTTGTCAGGGCTGAGCCCTGACAGATGGGAGCAAACGTTTTAGTAGGATTTGTTTTGATAGGCGAAGGGGTAATAGTTTTAAACTAAAAGAGGATAGATTTAGACTAGATATAAGGAAGAAAACTTTTACCATGAGAGCTGTGAGATACTAGAACAGGTTTCCCAGAGAGATGGTAGTTAGTCTTTCCCTGGAAAAATTCAAGGTCAGCTTGGATGGGGGCCTGAGCAACCTGATCTACTTGAAGATATTCCAGCTTACTGCAGGCAGGTTGGACTAGATGACTTTTAAAGGTCCCTTACAGTCCAAAATGTTTAATAATTCTGTGAAAACAGAGTCATGGCAATGTTGTTGTGGGCTCATATTAAATTATCTTGTTGAAATTTTATTCAGGAAGAACAAATTCAGAAAGAGTATGAAGCAGCTTGGCTTGCATACCAGTATCAATACAAAAATATACTGAGGGTGACTTAAACCATCAGAAAGTTATTAGTCAGAATGTCATGAAGTGATTGTTGTCCAGTAAGTATCAGTGTTCAGGTTTCTACAGGAGTGATTGAGAAAAATAATCTAAATTTTACATGGGAGGATTTTACAGTTCATTTTATTTTTTGGTTTGTGGTTCTTGGGGTTTTACTAATTTGGAAAATTTTGCTCCTTGTGTCTGTGTTCACTGAAACTTAGCTGTTGTCAAAAATTGTACTTGTATCAAAGAATTTTCTAGTGAAACCGGTACAGTGAAATCTTTGTGCAGGAAGTGAAAGGAGACAGGAATAGGCATTTTGACTTACTGGGAAAAAGAAGAAGAAAAACAAATCCAAACTATTTTATATATAAAATCACCAGGTGCTCAATTGTGCATAAACAGGTTTTAATACAGACTCACCAGCCTAACTTTACTGTCCGAATGAGTTATTCTTTCATTATTATCTAGTAGTTGACTATTAGACATGAAGGGTACAATCAATGTGGAAGAAAAGGAAGTTTTTTCTAGAATTTAAGTAAAAGAGTTTTTGGGGCAGTGTTCCTCTTTGTGGAGATGGCAAGAGCTGCCCGATGTTGGATACAGCTGGTCCAAGCCATCTCTACAATGGACTCAAGACAAACACAGCTGAGATCATCAACAAAGCTGCTCTATTTTAAGAAGAACAAAATGACAGAAAGCAGAGGGGAGGAAGGGGAAAAAATAAATGATCCTGTGAACACCAAGATTAGTGCAGCAAGTGGGGGGAGCTTGAGGCACTGGAGTAGTGGTTCCCTTGCAGCTCGTGGTGAGGACCACATGGGAGCAGCTATCAACACTGTAGCCGGTGGAAACCCACTTTGCAGCAGGTTTATCCTGAAGAAGGGAACTTATGCTGGAGTAGGACAACAGCCTGAGTAAAGACAGAGTGGCAGAGATGAACTGTTATAAACTGACTATTGTGCCCATTCCTCTTCCATCCTGTGCTGTCTGGTGGGGGTGGAGGGGGCAACAGGGTCAAGGACAGGACACAGGTGGGTAGACAGTTGGAAATTAAAGGGTGAAGAAGATAAGCCTGGGGGATTAAAGGTGTAGAGGGATGGTGCTGTTATAATTTTGTCCTTGTTTTTCTCCTTCCAAATCTGTTTCAACTGGAGATAAATTAAATTAATTTTCATGATGTCTAAACTGTTTCGCCCTTGATAGTAGAACTTCTTAATCTTATTTTCTGCCCTTTCCCTGTTGCAGAAGAAGAGTGAAAATGAGGCTGGGCAGGCATCTGGTAGCTGGCTAAGGTCAATCTAGTACAGGAGTATAACGAGTCACTCATAAACCCCAGAATTTTTAGAAATAATCAACACTTAGGCAAGACCCTGAACAAACTGATCCAGCTTTGAAATTAGCTCTGTTTTGAGAAAGATCTTGAAGAAGTTGACCTCCAGAGTTTCATTCAGCTTAAATAATGTTGTGAACCCAACTACAGAGGGATTTGTTTAGCATTCACTTTTCCATTACACTGTACAGAACTATTTGAACATAGTCACACCCTTTTATTCAGGAAAAATCAGGTTTTCCTGTCTCAGGAGAGGTTAGTTATAATTATTAACTGTGAAATAAATCTACTTTGAGATAAACACTAGAAATAAAACCTTAATGGAGTCCCAGTTTTTAACTTTTTAACCCAGATTTGAAGATATTGGTTCCTCTCTTACTTCTGTTCACTACAGGAGAAAGTATTCATGTAATATTTTTAGCTTTTGTTCCATTGCATAATCAGATCAGTATATTTATAATGCTGTCCCCAGTTTTAACAGAGGTTTCTAAGGTTTCTAAGATGACTTCTGTGGTCCTGCTGGCCACACTGTTTCTGTTACAGGTCAGGATGCCATTGCCCTTCTTGGCTACCTGGGCACACTGCTGGCTTATGTTCAGATGACTGTTGACCAACACTCCCAGGTCCTTCTCTGCCAGGCAGCTTTCCAGACACTCTTCCCCAGGCCTGTAGCATTGCATGGGGTTGTAGCGATCAAAGTGCAGGACTTGGCCTTGTTGAACTTCATAGCATTGGTCACAGTCTGTTGGTCCAGCCTGTACAGATCCTTCTGTAGAACCTCGTTACCCTCAAGGAGATCAAAAGCTCTCCACCTTAGTGTAATCTGCAAACTGACTGAGGGTATATTCAATTCCTTCATCTAGATCTTTGATAAAGGTATTGAACAGAGCTGGACCCAGCATTGGGCCCAGGGGAACATCACTTGTGACCAACCTCCAACTGGATTTAACTTAATTTACCACCACTATTTGGCCATCCAGCCAGTTTTTGCCCAGCAGAGGGTATGCCTGTTGAGGCCAGTGGCAGCTAGTTTTTCAAGTAGAATTCTGTAAGAAATGGTGTCAAAGGCTTTATTAATGTTCAGATACACTAATGTTCAGATACGCCTTTCCCTCATCCAGTAAGGGTGTGACCTTGACATCTAGTTTTTAAATCAAAACCCACATAGACTGAAAAGTCAGAGTAAAAAAAAAAAATCCCAAATAATTTACTTAAACTATAGACGTAAATAAAAAACCATGGGCAAAATGCAGTAAACCGTAAGACATTATTTTTTTGAACCATTTCTTTATAGGTTTCAGTGGTAATTAGTCTGTATAGGACTCAAAGATTCCTTTTTCATCCTCACAAGATGTCTTCTGCCCTGATGTTTTTTGGTTTACCTGTTGCTCAATTAAATATTCCATAGAGTTTTAAGCTCCAGCACAGCACATTCACTTAATTACCATTTAAATGCCCACTTTTGGTCTATGAGCAACGGTTAAATGCTGACCTGTGCCCTAAGGATTGTTTTAATTCCCGGCTAAACTAATTGTATTTTCCTCCAATCAAAACATATATAGAGAGTATCTTGTTTGTTTGCATGTTTTCAAGATACATTTAAAAATTATATTTTTGTGCTCCACAAGGTCTTGCATGTCTGAATATAAAGTTACTTGACACAGGAGAATAAATTAGTTATCTTATTCACAGAAAGGAATTGCTAAATGGATTAGAAAGACAACAGGATATTTTCTGCCAGCATCTTTATTAAAGAAAAAAGTATTCATATAGCTTAATCCAATTACTTAAAGTACTCAAAGCATTGTGCAACAAACAAGAAAATCTACTGAGAGATATAATTCTGTCTGCATCACTTCATTGTTTCTTCCTTTAATTAATTTTTGAGTAAATTTAGAGATTATAAAAAGGATTTTTAATTACAGAACTAGGTACAGAGGTCTAAGGTACAGCTATCTAAACTAGGACTTCACTGCCTTAATAATAAATATATTAATAAACAAGGTCCGTAAAATACCACCTCATCAGGTGTGTCTAAAGGCTACTGGATTTTACAATAAAAATTCATGCATTCCTTTCTTTTTCTTGCTACTGCTTAAGCTTTATGGGTTATTATTATGAAAGAGAAGTATGCATCAGTGAAGAAAATACTTCAAAATATGATTTCGTTATTTTTATATTTTATACAAAAGACATCTTCTATTTTTCCTACACATAAGTGAAAGAGTGAATAGACATCACTTTAAAATCTGAAAAGTTATTGAAATAAGGAAATAACACATACTTATTATTTACTAAAATAATAAAACAAAATGCAGCTTACTGAGAAACCGTTCAATAAGTATGTGAAGAGTTGACCATGTCTGTCTGCTAGGTACCCACCAAGCCACTCTATCATTCCCTCTCCTAAGCAGGAGAGGAGGAGAAAATGTAATAAAAAGCCTATGGGTTGAGACAAGGACAGGGAGATCACTCAGCATTTACTGTCATGTGCAAAACAGACTCAGCTTTGGGAAAATAATTTCAATTATTCCAAATAAGAGAGCAGAATAATAAGAAAAAAGAACAAATGTAAAATTACCTTTCATCTACCCCTCTGTTCTTCCCAGACTCAACTTCACCTCTGTCTTTTCTAAATTTCTTCTCCCTAGTGACACGAGAATGAGAAATAAGGGTTGCAGTCAGTTAATTGTGCTTTGTCCCTGCCACTCCAGGTTGTCTGCTCTAGTGTGGAGCCCCATTCCCAGGAGATTTCTTCATGAACTTTTCCAATGTTGGTCCTTCCCACAGACTGCAGTTCTTCAAGAACTGCTCCAGCTTCAGGTTCATTTCGCAGTGTGCAGGCCCCCACATTGTCAGAAATAGAGGCAACTTCTGTCATCTTCTGGCAGAAGCCACCCCTGCAGTCTCCTGCTATCAAAATCTTGCCATGTAAACTCAATGCATAGGAAAAGAAGGTAGATAAAACTGATATCAAAACTTTGCTCAGCAGAAGAAGCTGCCAGCAGAAGAAGCTGTTTCCTTAGTCTGCAGCCTAAGATCCCTTTAAACTCACTAATCTCTGATAATATCGTAATTAAGCTCCTCAGTAATTAGCCAATTTAGAACACAGAAAGAACAACTATCTATATGATATTTATATACAGAGTCCCTGCACTAAAATCCAGTGGAAGGAAGTTATTACCTGAAAGAACTTTAGGGTTTGAAATAATCTCTAAATTATAAAATACTCATAGAGATTTGAATGTTAGCTGAAATTCAGGGAAATTACACTGATATACAGACATATTTGTTTTGGAAATTGGAAGCATAGAAGAATAAATAAGCAAAGTTAGTGCACGCATACATATGCATGTCCATGTGTGTGTGTACATTCCTTGTTTTCTATTTTAAAATCTTCTTTCATATCTCAGTAAAAGACAAAAATTCGACACAACTTAGCCAAAATCAAACTATTCTCTTCCAAGAACATATTCCTGGCTTTTCATATTGCTAAGCACAAACAAACTGCCATACCAATTATGTTATTTGATGTACATTCATCTAATGGATGATGTGCTTTGACTGAGAAGTCTGGCATTCTAAAGAGTGATAAGAAGTTCCAAATATTGGCTAGTAGAAACAGAGCTACAGCTACAGCCTTCTGCCTTTATACTTCACTCCCTGTCCATTAGTTACTTCTTGATACAAAAAGGCATTCTCTACATCTCTACATTAATCTTTCCTAAATATAGGGTTACAAAATCAGTATAAAATTTGGCAGAATACCATTTACCCTAGAAATATGAAGTAACAGAAATATCAGTTAATAGTACTGAGTAAGCTTGGTTTCTTTCTTATTGCACAATTTTGTTTCACAGATGAGTGAAGTTCTGTTTGAAAAATCTGTGGAGGTACTTTCAAACACTGAACACTCAGTGATCCTGTTAATGTAGAATTTAATATTTTGCTAAACAATTACATATATAACCTTTTCCCAAACAACCTGAAAATTATATCATTACATGAAAAATGAAATATGTAAGATGGATTACAAAATGGCTTTAATACTGGTGTGTTTGTCATTTTAAATGAAATTAGCATAATAGTCATGAGTTTTTCTCTCCTTTGTTTTGGAATCAGCTGTAAATTCAAGGCTGTTTTAGATTATAAAAGAATATATTAAAATAAAAGAAAATGCACATTCAGATTTGCTGCTTTATCTCTTCGCAACATTATTGTTTATGTGTACCATCTTTTTTTCTTTAAATGACAACTTCTTTCTAAAAATTGTAGCTGAGGTACCAGTTTGCATTTTACAAAACTGACCTTTACATGATTGCTATTACTGCTTAGAGAGTAAAACTGAGTTTCACTAATATTTTTTCTGTCAAGGATCTTCAAATGGAGCTTAAAAGAACTGACTGAGTATGTGTGTAGGACTAGAGAACATAAAACACTTTTCTGTAGAACAATAGACTTGTTTTTCAGTCCATCCCTATTTTAACAAACAAGTGAAATCACTCAGCAATTCTTATGGCCAGAATAAAGATATTCTACCTTTTGTTTAAGTTGTGACACTGAATTATTTAAAACAATAAATCACTGATGAAGAAAATAGTTGTCCATAAGAACAGGCTCTAAAGATAGAATAAAGCAATAGTATTTCTTGTGTCTGCTGCTGCAAAACTGAAATATTAGCAAATTTTAATGGACTAAATGATGTTGTTGAGTTCTTTCAGATATTTAATAGAGATGTCAGTTTCGACTTGATGTACAGAAAAATTTCACGAAAGGGTGTGAGTAGACATAACTTCTATGAAACTTAAAATCTGGAAACAGCAAGAAAACTGTTTTTGAAGTCTTAATAATGCAAACATATCACTCATAGGTTCAGCAAGAAATTGTGCAAGTCCTACACTCTTCATAACGAAACACAATTAATAATGGTAAAGATATGGGATAAATGGCATATAACAAATTAATTTGGAGCTGAAGAAGGAGACTCAAACAATGTGAATATGATGAGATGCTAAATATTCTAAGGACTTCTGGCTGAAACTACGCACTTATGAATGACTGATTACTACATAGCTGTAATACCAAGAAGGCTGTTCATCTTGCTCAGACAGTCCTGTTGCAGTATTTAACCTTATTTGCACCTTGTCTCATGAAGTAGCCTCTGTGACGGCTGTAAATCATTCTTGTAGTGTGCAGGAAGTCAGTTAAGCAGACAGTTTCAAAAGTAAAAAACATACATGCATTTCACATCTGAGGAGCGTGTTAGGAAAAACTGTTCTCCACTTCCTTTCTTTTTCCTCTGTGCTGCCACCATCTTGTAGTGACTCTGAGAGCACAAGTAGTCTTGCAAATGGGAAAGAGGTAGCATTTCACTAGCTAAAATACCTTCCTTGATAAACCTTTTACAGCCATAAAATGTTATCTTTAAATTTTTCAGGATGTTTTTCACATACAGAGGTGCATGCGCATACATTCATATACGTGTCTATTCATCTCGCATTCTAAAAGTAAAGGAAACTCAGGGATTATTTGTACCATGTCTTTGCGTTAAGCACACAGAATGATTTCTTCTTACAAAAAGCAAATGGCCCTAGTAGTACTTAAGTTGCATTGGTTTTATTTAGCTGTAAATGGATTATGGGCTTTCAGGAGAAATAACTGCTTTAGTGATCACAAAAATCACTTTTAACAGCAAATTTTATTAAGAGAGAAACAAGTAATAAGGATATATTTAAAAAGGTGTTTTAGAAATAAAAGTTGTTTGTTTATTCTTTGTAAATATCCATGATGATTTCAACAAAAATAAATAAATACTGCAAAAGCATGTCATTATATTGTGATTTTTTCTCTGACAATATATATCAAATACATCTTCCTTCCTGACTCATAGTTATCCAACAATTTTGCCTAAGTTGGGAGACTTTTATAGATGGCAAATGAACATGTATAACTATTTTCAACTACTGCGAAGTGAAATGCTATTGCATTGAGGATAGTTCATAATTTAAATCCCTCCCCTCCAGTGTGTTTACCACACCGCACAGCTTGGTGCCATCAGCAAAGCTGATGAGGGTGAACTTGATCTCAGTGTCCTTATCACCAACAAGATGTTGAATAGAACCAGTCCCATTACTGACCCCTGAGGAATGTCACTCATTACCGGTCTCTCCTTGGACACTGAGTCATTGACTGCTACGGCTGTATCCAACTGTTTGAGTGATAAAGATTAAACTGAATAGCAGTGCAAAGTTTTTCATAAAATACAAATTCTATACCTACAGGAAAGTTCTCAATTTAGGATATTCACTTTTAGGGAAAAATATCAGAAACATTAGAGTAAGTTTTAAAAAAATTATGAGTTTAATATAGAAAAACCGAAAATATGTAAAAAAATAAAAGAATTGTTACACTACTGTCTTGAGAATTAAAGATTGCTTGGAGAAAGACAAGAAATTATGTAATGTTTTTCATGTGAAGGTAGATTAGTTGTCTAGATTTTAATGCTTTGGTACACATAATGAGCAGAGGATAGTGATAATAGTTTTTTTCCTAATTCAAGACTTGTGGGCCAGCCAGAGAAATCAGGAATAAGGCTGGCACAAGAGGAAAATATTTTCCACAAAGTATAGAACTAAATTGTAGAATTCATTTGTACACAATATTCTGGAGATCAAAAGTATAAGTGTGTCTAAAATCAATCAAATGTTTGAGAGACAAAGTCTTGCTATTGAGCAGGATGACCCAAGTCCTCTAATGCTGAAAAATTTAAGTAAATGAGGATTGTTTTAGTCTTTTCATATTCTGCTATTAATTTTTTCCTTAAATATCTTCAAATGCAGCTTGAAAGTGAAACGTAATTCCTGAATGATCTTTAACTTGACCGCTGAAGCAAGTTCAAAAGCATTTAATACTTATTTTTTGTTTTGACCTTCAAAGATATATCATTAAGCTTGATCAATGTATTAAATGTATTATATTATTATTATATTTTTAATTGTAAATAAATGTATTATCTTATTAAATATATTATCTTACTATTCTATTTTTTACTTTGGAAAAAAAAGTAAACTCTTAGCACTTCAATAAGATAAATCAAATCAAATCTTGTGAACAAACGAACGTTTGCTGCATTTTCTTTCTCAATGAATGGCGAAAAAAATGTTTTAATTTTCAGATAAGTCTATACATTTGGACTAGCAGTGGCTGACAGTAATTACTTTTAAGCTCAAAAATAGAAGGAAATTTTTTAGTTACAGCTTGTACTTGTTATTTTCTCATTCAGGAAGCATGACTGACTTTAAAATTCATATTAGCTCTCGAATCAATTGAATTTGATGTCTTTTAATAAAAACATATATCAGGTAACCAAAGTGCTTTGTGTTCCACTCCACTCCTATAATGATATCTCCTTGTCACAAATAATTTCAGGTCTCACTCTTCCTGCTGAAACACAGAACAAAATGTTGATAAGGTTTTATAATATAGGCTTACTCTGTATAATGGCAGTAACTTGAGGAGACAGTCATGTTTCTAAGGGGTAGAACCTTCCAGAATATTATTCAATGTAAAAAAAGTTAAATTGCAACTTGCCTTTGGTTTCCAACTCTATGCAAAACTCTAACAAAAAGGAACAATAAACATGATAGAGGAAAGAAGCTTTTTGGTACCATTCAGTTTACACATATTTATTCTATACACCACTGCGTTTTCTTCCGTGTGCTGTATCTGAATACCCCACAAGTCAGTCATAAATGTGAGGTCAAAAATCAGTGGAAAATCCAGGAGAAATCATTTTATCTTCTATACAGAACCAACACGATTCTCAGGATTCTGTCCTGAAGTTAATACCTGTCTGGAGGATTTTAAAATTATCAAAATCTTGAGTGTGCAAAATAAGCTTTTTACTTCACAAACATCAATATTTCAATTAAAATGCAAAATGCCTTTCAGAGAAATCTGCTGTGACCAATTACTTAGGTTCAGTTAAAACATTAAGAAATGTCTCACCTATTTCTTGCTAGCAGGGAGAATGATGAGATAACATCACTGAATAAAGAAGAGAGTGTAAAATAGGAGTTACATAGATGTTAAGTAAATTCACTGTAAGAAATAAACTTTTCCATGGGTAGAAAAATTCTGCTGATAGACTGAATTCATTTGCTGCTGTGTTTGTTACACTATTGTATTAGAATCCAACAATGCTATCAGAGAAAATGAAAGGAAAAAAAAAAAACAAAACAGAAGTTGCATTTCCAGTAGCCAAACTTTCTATGGAGCACATTAAGAAAATCAAATTAGGAACAGCTGATTTTAAATAAGATGAGAGAAAAAAATTCCCAATCAGACTCTGTCAAATGAGTATAAGCTATGTAAATGGTAAGCTAAAAGACCATGCTCATACATATGTACCCCTCTTTTTCCCATATATTGGTATCTGTTTATGTCTGGCAAATTTGTTACAGTTATATCATGAAGAGGGCATTACAAAATCTTATACATATAGATTAGTAATGTATTTGTAAGAATGCATTTTCTTCTTAGTGCTGAGAACAATAAGGATGTAACTGCTTCAATAACTGTAAAAACAGCCAGTGTAGCATTTCAGAAGGATTTGGCACACTGTATAAACAAATCAAAGCGGAAAGTAACCTTTATATGTATGCCAAATGACAGCAGTATGAACCTTCTTTCACATCCTTTGGAGCAGAACTCTCATGATGTTGTCTTTGCTTGTCCAGAAAACACATGTAAATCCATTGAAGAGAAAAACAAACTGTCAGAGCACAGCAAAACTATGCATATCTTCTTTTTAAATGTTACTAGTTATCATAGAACTATATCATAGAATTGCTTGGTTGGAAAAGACTTTTGAGATCAATGAGTCCAAATGTACCTGTCCAGTATTAAACCATATGCCTGAGCATTTCATCCACCCATCTTTTAAACAGCTCCAGGGATGGTGACTCAACCACCCGTTGCACAGCAGTGTGTTCCAGTGCCTGACACCCTCTCAGTGAAGAATTTTTTCCTAATGCTTAATGTACCCATACAAAGGGATGGCGAATATATATTACCAGTAACTGATTTAAAATACTTGTGAAAAGTGAGATAATCTTCCTTGGTAATCTATCATTAATAAAGTAGCAGAACTGGACTTTTTTAACATTGGATGGTGGATGGGGGGCAGTAGAAGTGGGTCTAGAGGCTATTTGCTTGACTCTGGTGATGGCACTGTGCTATGAAAGCTTTCCTGCTTGTAATAGAGTGAGCCTCCTGGTTAACGTTACCTGCATTTAGCTATACAAGCAGATGAGAACAAGGGCAAGTGCACGTGTACTTTAAAAAAAACCCTTCACATATCCCCAGTTCTGGGGATCTGTAGACTGAACTAATAAGCAAATTAAAATGATCTCCCATTTATAGCTAAATTCCAGATCCTTTCTCTGGAAAATCTTACCCAGGGAAGGTGAGGCAGATATGAGCTGATGCTCTCACACTACAGTTCACTCACTGACAGGAAAAAGGACAATAAGCTCATATCACCACCTCTTTACACTATCAGGAAAACAAGTGATAGAAAGTCTGCAATAAGACTATGGGTCTGGATCTGGATTTGGTTCTGCAGAAAATCTTGAAAATCTCAGAGTGTTCTTAAATATTTTATGATCACACTAATTTATATATATTTTTTCTGTCCTCAGTACTACATTAGCAGTAAAATTATTTAAATCATCTGGAAATACCAATTTATTCCTAATAGCAGCTGTAAAATATCTTAATAAGTATTGCCAAGTAGTAGAAACTGAGTCATTACTGAGAATAACTTTGTGTGACCTATGGTTGCAACTTTTAATTAAAGTCTCTCTGTAATAACAACATTATCTTGCACCATATCCCTCTTGATATATTATTTTAATGACTTGTATAAATCATGTTGTGTAAATTTATTAAAGAAAAAACTTGTAAAATCCAATGAAATGTTCTAATCAAAACTCTTTTCCTCAGCTGACTTTCTCCTTTCTCCAGGTCCAGGGTCAGCTTCTTTGACCTTATTTTGTGTCTATTTTTTTTGTGTCTATTTTTTTTTTCTGTCATGTCTGAAAAGTTACGTTCTATCATAAAATATCTATTCAACTTTCCATATTATGTCTTGAAACTTTGGTATTTCTTAGTACTGTTTTGTATCAGATTTATCTGTATTTTATCAGCTACATATTTTTACATACAAATACTTAATGGTTTATAGAATCATAGAATAGTTTGAGTTGGAAGGGACCTTAAAGATCATGTAGTTCCAACTCCCCTGCCATAGGTAGGTACACCTTTCACTAGATCAGGTTCCTCACGCAACCTGGTCTTGAACATCTCCAGGAAGTAGCAGTGGAAAGCTCAATAACCTTTTTCTACAAGGGAACCATTTACTGATATTAACTTCAAAAAAATTGATTGATTGAGTTTGCCTCAGTGATATATTGTTAAAAACTGATCAGTTACAAACCTAGTAACGTATTTAATCCAAGCAATAATAGTTTCAATTTATACAATTAGTAATAATTATAGTCAGCAAACCATTATGTTCTGGTTTTTTGGGGTTTTTTTCCCTGTGGGGAAAGCTCAGCAATAACAGGGTTTTTCTTTTATATTTAATAGCATATTTCCAGCTATTTACATGATGAAAGGAGATGTTACTGACAATTCCATTCATCATGTGTGCACGTAGCATCTTAATTTTGTGCACAATATGTATTGTACCAAATTCTGAGCTGATATAAACTAAGATGTCTCTGCTGATTTCAGCCAACATTGTGCACATTATTCTCCCTAGCTTCATAACTTAATATTGTCATAAAATGTTATTTTAAAAATAAATTCGCATATACTTGGTTATTTTTTTCAATGTGCTTACAATAAATTGGACTCTTCTTTGTTAATGAACCGATTCTTTCTTGATTTTTTTTTTTAATTTGAAAGATACTTTGAAAATTAACTTGGTCTATCTAAAAATGTTTTTGAGGGCAGGTTAATTTACTGTTGATGATATAGAGAGTTGCAATTTTGTAATTTTTCTCATTAGTAACTTAATTCTTGGTGTAGATTCCATGTCTTTGTCAGGATAAGCAAATGCTACTACAAGTTCAGCCTCTGAAATATTTTGAGCTAAGAATTTAAAAAACTTTTTTTTAATTTGTTTTTTTAAATACAACTCCACTATCTCAAGCAATTACACACTAGTATATATCATAGTTGAGGTATGTCGAACAGTTAGGAAGTACTGTGTAGTTAATGCAGAAGGATTTTTGAGATTTATCTGAATTGCCCAAATTACTGGTCCACCTGAACAGCCCTTCAAAGAAACTCAAACACATGGAACAGGAATTAATTTTAAAAACAACAACAAGACAATAAAACCCTAAACTATTATATTTCTTTAGTATGAAGCCACCTCACAAAGTTTTTACACTGGGCAATGATCTGAAACAGGTAAGATTTACAGGAAGATGTAATCTGTTATTATAAAAATTGCTACGGAGCTACGGGAGGGGGGAAGGGGGAAGAAACAAATCCTTGAACAGATGAAAGAATGCTCTGCTTGCCTAGATTTCCTGTTCCCAACTCCAACAGTAGTTTCTATCAAATGAATTGATATTAACTTTCTCACAGGTATTGCTCATATCCTTAACCAGTCAGAGCTACAGCATTGTCATGACAAGAGCAAAGATTGCTACAAAACAAAACACCTGAAGCCTTACAAAAGACTCAGGCATTGAAAGCACACAGTGAGAAATCTCTGTTATCAGATGCTTTGAACCTATTTGAATCGTTTTGCTTCTGCTGTTTACATTCCTTCCACTAAGCATCTGTTCATAGGAGTCACTTAAATTTCTCTCTCTTTTCTGATTTTATATCATGCCCAGTCTCCACCTGCCTTCTATTACAAAGATAAAACTTTTCACACAACACCTGGATAACAGAAAAATAATAACATCAATATCTGTGACAACAATTTTCAACACTGATGGCTTGTATTATATGTTGCAGGCTCTGTATTCACAGGCTGCCCTAGAGCCCAAAGGAAATACTTGATTAAGAGAAAGTGGTGGGCAGCTACCTTGCCTGACAATATTCAGGGGCTTTCAAACCAGAGTAATCAAGAAGTGTGGCAGCAGGTCTATGAGGTGCTTTGTCTTATTTCATAGAGCAAATTTGGTTGGTTGGTTGGTTTTTTTTATATCCTTGGCTACCAGCTATATGCTAAATCAGATATGATGTAGTTTGAGATTAATGTAAAAAATGAGTTGAATAAGTCCTTAAGTGTTTCGGCTACTGCAAAACCCTAAAGTCAGTGGAGTAACGTGCACGTTAACACGTTACTGAAAAAAAGGAGTTAAAAGAAAATTTAGAATAGACCTCAGACTGTAGTTGATGAAGTTTAATAATACAGTTATCTTTAAAAAAAAATGTCTCTCAAGGAAAATAAAGACTTAGCAATTTAAGAATTAAGAGGTACTGTATCAAAAGAAACTGAATTTTTTTCCAAGATGGAAAAACTATATATTCATAGAATCATAGAATCATAGAATCACTAGGTTGGAAAGGACCCACTGGGTCATAAAGTGCAACAATTCCTATCAATATTGAACACAAAGGATCTGGAAGAACAAGGCTGAGATTGTGAGGGAGGCGAGAATGTGTTCTGACTACTTCTGAACACAGATATATTGTGAAACACTGACAAATACGTCTTTTTTCAGACTACTTTATCATATTTGCAAAGGCAAAAAAATAATGTGTAAATGTAGAGGTAAGTTCACATAATCAAAAAAAAATCAAAGTCTTCAAACATGCATTGGAATATTCTGAGGTGAAAGAAATGGCACAAGTACTGTAAAAATGTTGCTTCAGATCACCTGAGGTACCTGTATTGCCCACAGCTAGATGAGCCCAAACCAGATCTGTAGTTTGCTTCATTCCAAGTTGGTATATCTCACTTAGAGCTTACTTGTCTTGTAATCCTCCCTGGACCTCAATAATCCTCATGGAACAGTATGAAAAGAGAAAATAAATTTGCTCTTGTGAGAGATTTGAACAATGTGAAAGATTTGTTAGAAATTTAACTCAAATTAGATGAGTGGGGAGAGCACAAGCATCAATCTACTGAGGTGCTGGAGGTGATTTTGATCTCACTCCTTCTACAAGGTCCAGAATGGGACTTAATATCAAACGAGTTTCCGTCGCATAGAAGTACAACCATCTTTGAAGGCAGACAGCTCCTCATAACTTGATTGGCTCAGGACCATCATCAACATATAACTTCAGATTATAGTGTAAAAATGTTATTGAGTTAAGAGTTACTCCTTTAAGATCAAATCAAGAGATACAGGCAGTTCCTGTCATCAGTGATTTAATAGGAGGTCTGTAATTTGAGCCCCAGGCTGAATGCTTGTGTAGAGATATAAAATCACTGCATATTCTACTTGCATTTTACGATACTTGACTAAGAAAAGTTATATTAATACTGCCATGGATTTAGAGTTCTGGCACAGCTACACGTGTAAGCACCTGCAAACATAAGCAATTTAGGAAACGTATTTGCCAGCAGAAATGTAAATAATGGGTTGACTGTATTATTTGTCTAAACTCCTACGTTCAGAAAAACATGAAGTGAAATAATTTTCCTATGCCATATTTCTTACCGGGAAAACTAAGTCCTACAGATGTTACTTTATCTACTGAGAATAGAGTAATAATTTTGTGGTAAAATAACTTTTCAGAAAACACAGCTTCTAGCATGAAAAACTGTAGAGAAAATGCAAATTCTTTTCTTGTATTTTAACTGCTTTCAGGCTCAATTTTATGTTCAGTTATTGTGCCTTAACACTCATGTGAGGGAACCTGTACTGTACATTGTTTTATTAGTTCTTTCTGTTTCTTTTCTTTACTTTGAACATTCCTGCAGTGTTCAAACATCAGTTTATTGCCCTTGTAGCTCTACTGTCTCTGTGCCATCAACAGATGAGTTATTTTTCCTTAGACACTGAGGAAATGTCTGCCTTTCTGGAGTTAAGGTCAATGACTTTTACCTCGCCTTTTTTGTAATCTCTGTTACACCAAAATGTGTTGTACGCACTCAAAGACATCTCTCTGTTCTCAGTGGGGAAAAACAATTTCACAAAATGTTTAAGAAGAAATAGCAATGTAAGATAATTATAAGGCTTCAATCCAATGAAAGGGAAAAAAAGGAGGAAAAAAACACACAACGTAGAACTGTATTTTGCCAATAAGGAGAACACAAAGAAAAGGACTTACAGAGTGCCTTGATCCAAACATTGATATCATGAGCAGATGATCTGAATTTTCTCACACCACTATCCCCGAGCCCTGATTTATGAGCAATGCAAGTCAACAGAAGACAGCAGAAATTGGAGAGTTGGTACGACCATTTTTCAAGTGTGGCACACTGTACTTAGCAGTGCAAATGTGTATCCTACATATTTGTAATATAACCTCAGGAGAAGTAAATTTCATTTCAAGAAACATGGAAATAGCAAGATTTATGCATATAGAGAAGGAGAAACAGATATAGTAAAAAAAGAGGTTGGAAATGAGGAAATGAGGCTGTGAGGTGGCATAGCACCTTTCCCTATGATATGTACATAAGTCCTACTGAATGTCTTCTGGAAAACCATCAAAAGGCTTCAGAAAAGGGTGCACCAAGTGTACCCACAAGAGGAGTGGAAAAGAAAAATAGGAAAAAGGGAAAGATCTTTTTCCTTTTTTTTTTTTTTTTTGTCTGAAGAACATCTTGTCTTCACTTGCAATGGTGAAAAAAACTTGCAATGGTGAAAAAATATCTGGCCCAAATATATATATTGATAAAAATAGATCAGGCACTAATCTCTCAAAAATATATTAACTTAGATGGAAGATGTCAGTAAAACATCACTGATGGTTCCTTCATTAGCTGCTAAGAAAATAAAATCATTAAAGGAAAAATAGCTAATTAAAAGAACCTACAAATAATGTGACAATTTAATGATGCGTAGAAACATAACTAATCATTAAGATGGGCAGCTGACATGATCCCAATGGGACAACATAGGTGCTTCTCCTGAGCTTTGTAATTAATGCCTGCTTGCTGCAGTGGTAGGTAGACTGGAAATTCTGATAGATGACTCTTCAGGTGTCTTCTGTGACCAGTTTTAATTGTGCCACAGAACTGAAACTCGTAGCTCAACTTCAACCCATTTGAAGGTAAGTCAATTGAGAAAAGCATGTTTAAGATGAGAATGCTGTGTAGCTGCCATAGTGAACACATATTAGGATGCATGTACATAGACATACCTATACTCACACACAAATAATTGAAGCAATTAATAAAAATTACCTTAATCAAGCATGAAAAGAAATTTTCCCCATACAGCTTAAATCTGCTGAGTCTAAGTTCATTTTTAGTGTAGGAAGCCATCACTGTCAAAATAAGGTTGACTTTTGCATAGATTCTGTTCAAGGTTTTCAAATATGTTCAACCTCAATTATAGTTTCTTTTGGAATAACCAACTGTTCTCTCAATTAGAGCCAATAGCTAATGATTTGCATGAAAACACAGTACTATTTTTTTATAAAAAGCAAATTTTCATGGCAATCATAATATTTCCCAGAAGTTCTCAAAATCTATTCTAATAATAACATATTGATTGCATTTAAAATCATTTTTACATCATTTTATATATTTTACAATGCTGTTTAAGAATAATTGCCTCCCTAACTGAGAAAACAACATTGATTTTTATTTCTTCTTGGCTTGCTTGACTCTCTTTGTTAGAAGACAACCAGTCAGTCACATTGTACACAGGTAATTTGAGGTTAGTTGGATAAAAATATTGCCCTCCTCCAGTTCTTATTTTATTTTCTTGATATTAAATAAAGATTTTCCAATGAGATTACATTATTTTTATTTGTTACCCCTTTCCTATATATGTAACTTTATAAAATAGTTGCTTTAGTGTTATTTTTTACAACGATTATGGTGTCTACATATTGATGATTCATTTATGCAAAACTATTACAAAGTTATCACTCATGCTAGAACAAGTCCATTGTATAATGCATTTTCTTGGTCTTATTTTTCTCTTTGTCTAGACATTTTACAATATTAATATTCATCTTCTTGTTCTGAAATAAAAGATAGTTAATGCCTTCAGCCTTTGCTTATTTTGTGGGTTGAGAGATCATGTCAGTGACAACTCCCTTTCCCTCTTCTATCCTTAATTTAAAGTCCACTTAACAACACATGACAGTTTTGCAAGCTTGAGGTCAGTGACCCTTCTTAATGCAGTGACAGTATTCATAAGAGATTTCATCAGATGCTTCAGAAACTGGGTCTCAAGTTTACCATTGAATCAAATGCACTTGACAATGGAAATAAGGCCTATATTTTTCCTAACTTAATTTTCATTTCAGGTAATAAAACTATGTGCACATTTTAAAATTTATATGATTTCAGTATTTGACTACTTGAGAATCTTAGTATGTTCCTTTGATGGTGCTTTTATTGTCTATCTTTAAAAATCCTTATCTGTAAATATTACTAAAACCTCTGTTATTTGTTAGATTGACTGATTTCATTATGAAACTGGAAAGGTATGGTTATGTATTTAAGAGAAAAAGTACATTGCAGCAGGATTTCCCAAACCAGATAGGAAACGAAGAATAAAATATCCTGTCTAGAATTATTGAAGGCCATTATTTGTGAACTTGTCATGTATCTCACTTCATTATAGCTGCAATTGAAATATTGGAGCTTGTTGTGTCTTTCTTCCTTAAATGTCTCTCTCATAGAAGAATGCATGACAAGGAAAATTAGACTGAAGTAATTAAAATTTTCTTAACATAAACCAGCTCTATGAATGTCGAACACAGGAATTGTGAAAGACAGCACTATAGTCACAGAGATAAGCACTTGAACATGATTTCATAGAAATGTGTTGTGTTCCTTGTGTTAAAGTCGTTGTCAAGTGAGCATGACAGATTGCTATTTCAGAAGTATCACTCTAAAAAAAACTGAAAACAGGAAATCTTGTAAGAGTTCCAAAATAAAAATAATATTCCGTTGTTCTCAGAGTTGAACATACAAAGCCTAAGTAAACCAGGACTGAAATTAAAACAAATAAATAATCCCTCACCTTTGTAGACTGAACATTTCTAGCAGTACAAATTCTTCCTTTCAGTGACTGCATGAAGGAAAAATGAATAAACAAAACTGTAAGAATTATTTGAGTTTCATCTAATCAGTAACCATACAAGATAAACGACTTAAGCATTTTGTACTACAACACCTAATTACAGGTCAGAATGAAGATCATTTAGTTCCCTAAGTGCAAACGACAGCTGTACGTTGACAGTTACATCTGTAGTCATCAATCAGAATGGCCAAACACAGTCCTGACCAGGTTCTCCAGAGGATCCCATTAAAGTTCTTATGTACCTCTAGGTATAGAGATCCTCTCAAGTGAGTCAACGCTGGAGATCTAGCAATAGGAAATGAAAAATGATTTGACAAGAAAAAGCAAGAACAGAGATATGCGCTAATACAGTGGCAAAACCACCACATAAAATTGTAGTGGCAGTGCCCACAGGAACTGTTCCTGCCTGCGTCCAGATACAAAAGTAAAATAAAATAAAATAAAATAAAATAAAATAAAATTTTAAAAACCTCCAGTGATCAGGTTAGGAAAGAGTTTGGAGAGCAGTTCTGCAGATAAGGCAGAAACTAGTATGTTTAATTTAGGGATTAGAACCATGTTCTAATTCTTTCCCTATTATGTGGCTGCACTTTACTGGGGAAAAAGAGAATCAGAATCATATAGTTAGATGGGAACAGTTTTCTTCTCATCCATACATAGTTTAAAGCAGACTTAACTTTAATCAAATCATGAATCACAGAGAAAAATACACATATTCAAGAGTTCAAAAATGAAAAGCATTAATTACAGGACAGAGGGAACCCCAGCTGGGGAAATAACTCTAGCAGAGTATCAAAACCACAGTCAGTAATGGAGTGTCATATAGCGTACCTATCTATGGGGTTTCAGTTGCATAGTGTTCAGATTTTAAGGATTAATATTCTTACTGAAAATTGCATATAAAAGTTATTATTAGAAGCTATAAAAAATGTACTTAACATTAATCATGCCATAATTTATTTTAGAAGTAAGGATGATTTTCTTTGTATGCAACTTTTTACTGGTTGACTTCTAAAGTGGATGTGCTGATATGAAACCTTTTGTAGCTTATGTATTTCAATTACTTTAGTAGAATATTTGATGGAGATTTTCTCACTTTTCAGAAGTCTATCGTTAAGCATACCTTGGATAAATGCTAATTGGAACTACATACTGTTCATAACTTCAGATCAGTAAAAAATGGGGGTTATCCTTGCTTGCCTTTATCCCCAACAGAATAAGTGTTAAATCTACTCACCACATGCCAACAGCAAGAGATCATTTAGATATTGAAGCCTGAAATAACCTGAGAGTTCATTTTAAGAAGGTTGAAGTTGCAAATGATAATAACATTTACTCATGAGTGTAAGGAATATGGTAGGACTAAGAGCTGACCAATTTGAACACCTTTTCAGAAGAGCAGATAGCTCTGCAGTAAACCTACATCAAAACACAGTTAAACAATTTGACCTCAACTTTGCATGTGATGTTCATTAACTTCAAAAACATCAGTCGAAAAAAATTAAAAGCATCTTACTAATGTCATGTGATACATGCATAAACAGCTAATGATAGCAAACGAACGAGTAATATCACACATGCTTAGCTAAAATGTAAATTTTCACTAAGTGCATGAAACATAGCCTTTATTGATCAACTTTAAGTTCTGGGAGGGTTATGTTAGGTTACAAGATCTGGTGACCATTTTATATGCAAAAAGACCTCTTGTTTAGAACTTGATCTGCTTAAAAATGGCCTTATTCAACCAAAACCAAGGATTCCTTGTTTTCCTGACGTAATTTTCAGCCACTCAGATAAAAGGAAAATGTCTTTTATTAAACTAAGACAGAGATTTTGACTTCTGAGTGTGATTTAGCAATTTGTGTTCTGAAAAATATACTGTTGTCAGTATCTTTTTTTTTGAAAAAATATATATTCTTATTTTTTCCACAACAGTTTCAGAAACCACAGAAACAATTCAATTAAAGGAATTGCAGTAAAGCTGATCAGCTTTTTTCTAAAGTTCTGCATTTATTCTCTGTACTTCAAGGAAAGAATCACTAGTAACCATTAGATAAATTAAATTTTGAAGAATTTTTAAATCTGTTGACTACTCAATGGTTAAATTGTCTTTCAATGCATCTCAATTTCAGAAAGAAAGGAAAAATATACCAAATTTTAGTCAGCAAATAAGATAGTTAACTGAGACAAAACTATTTTGTTCCCCTGCAGGTAATGTAGCTACTGGTAGTAACATCAAGGGATAACCTGCTTCATTATGTCCTTTCCTTGAATTATTATTGAATTTTGAGACCTATTAAGACCGCTACAAGAGTGTCTAGCATGGGAAGAGTGGTTTTGGACATTTGTACCAACATCACAGTACTGCACAATTACAATTTAATTGTATTATTTAGTTTAAAAAAATAGATTGAAAAGGACCTCCAGAGGTCATCTAGTCTAATTTCTGTATTTAAGTTGTCCATTAGATGATTTTCCTCAGATTTTGACTATCTCCAAGGGTTGAGATGTCACAGTCTTTCAGTTTAACCTATTCTTGTGTTAGACCACTCAAATGG
Source organism: Phaenicophaeus curvirostris (assembly GCF_032191515.1). NCBI lineage: Eukaryota > Metazoa > Chordata > Aves > Cuculiformes > Cuculidae > Phaenicophaeus > Phaenicophaeus curvirostris. The sequence goes on along the minus strand of NC_091394.1, from coordinate 81,323,495 downwards.
TAGAAAGTTTTTCCACATCTGATCAGAATTTCTCTTGTTGCAACTTGTGCTGATTGACTTTTGTTATATGATTGTGCACCTCTGAGAACAGTTTCACTTTATCTGCACTGTAGCCTCCCATTCTGTTACTCAAGACACAAAATTTCTCTTAGTCATCACTGTGTAAAAGTGAATCAGATGAGTTCCCTCAGCCGTAGTGTTTCCTTTGCAAATGTACTTCCAGAAGCCATGTCCTACTCAACATTTTCTTTCTGATCTCCAACACAGCACACATGAGCAAAATCTCTGTGGTCTTCCCAGGTGGCCCATCCTCACCTCCACACAACTTGCACTTCTTTCCTGCACTGGAGCTCATCTAGGGACTCCCTGTTAGTCTGTCCTGGTCTTCTGTCTCACCTAATCAACTTTTTGCATGTTAGTACGAACCACTGGTGCTTTGAGGACATTCTTACTGGTGACCTAACAGCTCCCCAAGGCCCTTTAGCTCCTTAGGTCAGTCTCTCATGAACTCTCAATAAGTAGATCCCTCAAAGCCAAAATCTGTTCTCCAGAAGTTTGTGGTAGTATGTTGATAAAACACTCATGTTGTTTCTAAGAAATCGAGGATTTTTCAGTTTTTCTTGTTTCACCAGTTTACAGTGGCAGAGCTGGGGCAAATAACCCAAACTGGCCAATGGAATATTTCATACTTTAACATCATGGTCAGTATAAAAATAGGACAGACAGGCAATTTGGATAGTGCTCAGCATTCCACTCACTGCTATTGTTGTGTTCACTGTGATCACTGATATCTGCAATCTCTGCTATTGCTGCGACTGCTGCGATCCCTGTGCTCACTGTTATTGTTGCACTTACTGAAGTGACTTCTTGGAAGAGGCTAGTCATCGGGTGGTAAGCAGTTGTATTTTAATATATTCTTTTATAGATTTCTTATTATTAATCAGTAGTAATAGTAGTAGTATTACTATTTTAATTTTACCATTATATTAAAATACTTTTTATCAAGCCCGTGAGTTTTCCTTTTCTTTTCTGTTTCACCTCCCTGTTCCACTGGATGATGAAGGTTGAGAGAGTAGCTGCATACTTCTTATCTGCTGGCTAAGAGACAAACTATGAAATCTCTGAGATAATATATTTAAGAAAGTCTTAAAAATGCTCTGCTGAAGCTGTCAGAGAGAAGTGTAGAAAAAAACATGAAACAACCTTGCAGACAAGGTCAGAGTAGAAGGAAGGGGAAAAGGTGCTCCAGGTGCTAGAGCACAGATTCCTTTATAGACAATGCAGAAGACCATAGGAAAACAGATTATCCCTCTGCAGCCCATGAAGACCACGCTGGAGAAGGTATCCACCCTGCAGCCTATGGACGACCCCACTCCAGAGCAGGTGGTTGTGCCTCAAAGACAGTGGCATCCCCTGGACATTCTACGAAGGAGCAGATTTTCTGCTAAGAGCTGTGATCCAGTGGGAACCCACACAGAAGCAAATAATTTTCAAAAGGACTGCATACCATGGAAAGGACCCATGCTGGAGCAGTTTTTGAAGATTTGTTAGTCTGCGGGATGGTCTGACATCGCAGGAGTTCAGAAAGGCCTGTCTCCCATGGGTGGAAGACCATGTTGCAGCAGGGGAAGAACACAAGTAGGAAGGATTGGCAGAGATGAAACATTACAAACTAACTGCAACCTCCACTCCCCATCTCCCTGCACTGCTTGGGGGAAGAAGGCAGAAAAGTCAGGAGTGAAATTGAGCCTGCAAAGAAGGGAGGGGTGGGGAGAAGCAACTTTCAGGTTTGGGTTTGTGGTTTTTGGTTTGTTGTCTTGCTCTTTTTCCTATCCTACTCTTTTATTAATTGGTGATAAATTAATTTCCCATTTCAGTGTATTTTGCCTGTCACAGTAACTGATGAGTGATCTCTCTGTCCTTATCTCAGCCCCTGAGCATTTATTCTTGTGTTCTTCGACTGTTCTGTGATTAGGAAGATCAAATTCAACATACCCCAGCAGCTAACTAAGTATAGAAAAGGCTGTTTGAATTTTTGGCTTGACGTTTTAATCTAAATCAATTAATTTTAGATTCAATTAGTGTATCTCAATGAGAACAGTTTATACAGGACAATTTTTGTGACGTCTACCATATACATTTTGAAGGAATATTAAATCATTCCTACAAACAATACTTTAATACAGATGCTTAGAAGAGAATAGTTTTCTTCTCTTTTATTGAGTGTGAGCTTTTGAACTTCAGCTGGTCTTGTTGAGAGTTATCAATCATGTCACCTTGTGTTATCAACTATGAACAGTTCAACAGCTTATGTCAGGGTATTAAAATACCTTGGCTTGGAAAGTTTGGGAAGGAAGGGTTTCATCCATCTATATCACCCAAAATCAAGAGGTAAAGTGACAGTATACAGACTGGAAATAATAGCTTTGAAATGTCTTTTTATAAAATCTATTCCCTGTAGCAATGGAATGTCGTTTCACTCTCAGCTGCTTCTTGTTTTGTTGCAACGCCTGTCACCTGAGAAAAGTACATTCATTCTAAACCCCTAAAGAGAGATTTCTACAGGCGCTTAAAAACCGATACACCACTACTTACATGAGCAATAATATTTTCGGAGTGTTTTTCATGTTTTTCTCATTTAGGTGAAGCATCTTGAAAAGATGTGTTTCTTACCAGAAAGCACTTTTTACCCTGTTCCTTTGAATCACAAGATACAGCTGCTCAGTCAGGAAGGACTTCTTTTCTAGCAGTACTATTTGACTTGTTGGCAAGCTCCTTTGACAGTATATGCTGGCAGCTCTGGACCTACTTTTGGTCAGTCATTTGCTTATGCAGCTGATAGCACTTTTGCGTCTCTAGCCTCAAGGAAATATTTTTTTAAAAAACATTTTTTAATCATTCATTTTTATTTGCTAGAAGGCAAATCCATTCAATGTGGCAGTTACACAGGTTGAAAGAGGTGTTTTTAAAATAGCTCTAAAAAACCCAAATATTCATCTGTTTACCAGTAGATACTTCATTTTTCCTTATATCAGGCTAAAGAAAAAGTTTTATTTTATTGAGTGAGGGCTAAATGGATTAGTCTTTGGTTTAATATACCAAACGACGGAATGACTTAACTGTGTGTACAGAACAATCTACTTCATATACAATACACTAGATAGATCTGTCTCATTGACAACAGAACTTTTTTGCATTAGATTTTTATGTCAAGTTTAAGGTTTCTTATAATAGGTAAATATGTCTATGTATTTGTTCAACATGCCTTTCTTTCAAATTATCTGTGGATACATATGCAATACTAAGTGAGGAAGTTTCCAGAATCAAAAAGAATTCAAAGTGTTATGGTTTAACTCCAGCAGACAGCTAACGGCCACATAATCACACAGGTACTTTTATTCTTTTGGGATTTTTTTGGCTTTACACTGGAGATCCTACAAAATGATTACAGAGATCCAATCTATGTGAGGCTCTGTAGTTACCCTAATAAAGTAGGATGTATTTATCCTTGATTAGAGTTGTTCCTCCTGAGCAGACTAAGATAAGTATCTCCGTTATATTTACTGCTTTTGGAGAGGGGTGATCTGCATTATGAAAAGGAGTAAGAAGGTTGAGTACACCCCTCTCTCTTAATTTAGAGGAAGGGTTTAGAGAAACTTGTCCCATCAAGTTTAATTTCTTCAATTATTGAATTTATCGGTCAAGTTAGTCTTCAACATTATATCTGAGTACTTAATAAAATATCTGAGAACCTCAGACGCAAGTCTTACAGTAACTTATTTTCAAAAGACATGCTGGAACATTTCCTGTCTGTGTTTTAATGGAATTTTCCCACTTTAGAAGATGACATAATAATGAAAAATTGCAATCAGTTATGTACTATTATCAGTAACTGTCACAAAATATTAGTCTGTAAAACTCAGCACTAATGTTAAAATGATTTCATTTAGAGACAGGTTGTGAATACTGTTTTCACAGATACTCAGAAAAAAAATAACAGAATTAAACTGAATAATGCATATTCTTCGATATTCAGTACATTTCTTGAAAGGATGCCCCAAATTTGGACCAACATCATCTAGTTCCCTATCACTCTTAGTTTACAGATATTTTCTGAAATCACACTGTGATGATATCGTTATACTCAAAATATAGTGATGGACAGTCATAAACATAGACTAGTGAAGCCAAGAATGTATTACCAGTCTAATCAAAAGTTTTAATGATGTAACAAAAACAGGCAAAAAAATTATTATTAGGTCAGGTGCAGTGATACTAAGACTCACAGAACAAATTAATTAATATGTATCTCCCTAGCAATGTTACAATTAAATGTTATACAAAATCGTGTTTTATTGTAAACTCCCCTTCTTCTGGTTCTGTGTTCACCTTTCCACTGCTCCTTTGAGTCCTAAGACTGAGTCAGAGCTTCCCCTTTGCGGTAGTAAGGAGGGATTACAATGCGTCATCACAAACCTGAAGCTTTGACATGGACAAGTATGGTGTTTAATGGTGAGTGTTTCTCTTTCTCTTTGCCAGGATTAGCATGATGTTTATATTTCCTTTTCATCAACCTAAGATCCACCTGGAGTCTTGTTTTCTTCTGACATGCTTCATACACTGTCTGCACTGGACCATAACTCATTTTACTTTTGACTTTTTAGGTATCGTGTATTGAACATAAGTTAGATAATGGTTATTTATCTTTCATAATACCCCTTAAACTCCAAGGCTTTTTAATCAATCTGCATTTGTATCCATAACTCACTACTAGAAAATTGCTGACAGCCTTGGCACTTCTGGTATCATTTAACAACTGCCCTCTACTGCATTGCACTGGCTTCCTAAGGTCGAAGTTCATTCTGCATATAGTAAGTAGATGTTACTATTGTTACTATGGAAATTATTTGTAGTAGGCATTGCAAAACAAAATAATACCAGTTTAAGAAAAGAAACCTAATTAGATAAAAGCTACATGGTGATTAAACACTTGCAAAAGCTAAAAAAGCTATAATAAATTGAGGCCCATAAGACCAGACTAGTTCTAATATCCTGCACTATTGGATCAACATACAGCCTGACGATTGTATTGACAGTAGAAAATAAATTACGTACCAGGCTATTTTATCTCAATTTCTTTTCTGGAAAATAATACTTACTTTCTTAAACAATTCTTCAGAAAGGATTGCACAAAGGTATTTTGCTCTAAGGGTTTTTTTTAAAAATATAAATTGATAACTTTAAGCATCAACCTATAGATTTGAATCTGAGCTGTATTCTAAACTCCATGACACGGACACTAATATTGAATTTCACACTAGGTACACTTCTGATTCAAAATTTTTGTGACAAAATTAAAATTTTATAGGTGAATTTCACACTTGTCGGATTTAATCTGTCCAGTAACTATATTGAAAAAAATATAGGAATAGAACATAAAATTAGACTATCTGCTTTCAGAAAAGTAAGCCTGCATCTCTTCAAAATAATGTCGTTTACACCGAAGCTTCTCCTTAGTGCTTAGTCAGAAGTTTCTAAAAATGTACTTTATCAAAATTCATGGTCAAACCCATGTCATAGAAGAAAGTCAACATTAGACTTTCTTCTAACGGCAGTAAAATTACATGAATGTCTGGAAAAGATTATCTCATTTGCTGACAGAGAAAAAAATATAACATCCACATTTCCATTGATTTACAATACTGTTAATTAAAATGCGTTTTATCATTCCAAAATTTTTCAGGAATTTTTCATATGCTCATTTATTTTCCATTCAGCTTCTTTGGAGTTGTCAGACTACCTTAGGCCTCTGAGATAATACACAACACATGTAATACTTAACCACGGCCCGGGTAAGGCTAATTTTCCAGGTTTTATTAACATGTTCATGGGATGAGCTATAAGGCTGACTAAAAGGTTTGTCAGTTGTGACTGATGAAGTCATCCCATGCTTATGCTGATAAAACTTTTATTCAGTTCTGCACGGTTATATATTTTTCTCTTGCCATATTTAACATAAATGTATCTGTTTCAACAGCTGTCACTTCATTTAGGGTAAAACAATCCTGTTCTGCTTCAGCTTCCCAGGAAATGGTAGTAAAAACAGACTAGGTAAAAGGAGGGGTTTTTCCTTGTAATTCCAGTTATCAAGAATGAATGGCATGCAGTTACAAGACATACTTGTCAAAGTTCAACACACGACATTCCTAAGCAATTTTATGTGAAGTGTCCCAAGAAGAAAAATAAGGTTTATAGCCTAAAAGTTATGCTAAAAACCTAAAGGCATGATAAATGTAGTAATGTATTACTCATATACATGTCTTTGAAACTGTCTGACATTCTTGTAAAAACAATATCATCAGGAAATTAAAGCTGCTTGTTTGGGTCTAACACTGTCAGATATAAATAAATTTGACAGACCAATGGAGAGTGACATCTATGAAATACTTTAATGTGAACAATCCAGAAATCTATTTTGCCTGGTTTTTTTTCTGGCATCCACCAAAGCTACATCATCTCACAGGAGGATTTATTTTGAAAATCCATAATGTGTTCCTTGAGGGAATTGAGGATATAAGAACCTATATGTTCCAATCTTTGCTCATCTCTAAGTCTTATATAACTTATATTTCTGTTGGAAAATTACTTTTAAAGTAAGAATAGACATACTTCAGGTAATATGAATACAATTAATGCAATTTTAGTAAGTTCAATAGCTGTTTCAGATTTTGTAATGCTTTGTAAATGTTTCCATTTAATTGCCAAGAATTCAAAAATCTCTAAGACAAAAAAAAATTCCGATGCATAAACCCTGTTTAAAAATATTGGAAGTTACAAATAAATTAGAAATCTATCATCTCCATGAAATCATCTTTCAGGCAAAAAATCTTTAATTTAGAGGAGTAGAAACTCCATTAAGAAAACTGTTTCTTATTCTTCTAAAAATCTGTATCTGCTATGAATCTGTTCCACAAATTAGTAATCTCATTCTCCACAGGTGGATTCTCTCATTGGAATTGAGCCATACAGAAACAAATAAAGCAAATTCTATCATAACTTTCATATATCTTTTCCATGAGATGGAAATAAATAAATTTCCAGCAACAAAACTTAATCTAAGTTGTACATAAAGTGTTAGATCGTTCTGAATAAAAACAGAAACCGATCAGAAAATGTAGATAAACAGGATGCAAATTACTTCCAGGGCTACACATTTCCTTTGCATCAAATAGCAACGATATACAGGCCTTTTAGCGCCCACTGAAATTTATCATCTGAGTAAGAAGCATTTCATTAAAGTTAGATTAAAGTACATCTGGACTAATGTAGTGTGATGTCAAAAGAATGTGAAATGTTTTATAGACTAATTGAGTTCAAAATTAATCAAAAGTTGTGAATGTTATCTGACAACTAAACACAAATATTTCCCTAAAAAGAAGTCACTTTTGCGGAGTTAGTTTACATACAGACTTATGTTAGAATTAAAAAATAATACTACATCTTCAAAGAGAATGAACTGAAGATAAGTGATTTTAACTTTGACAATCCCTGATTATTGTTTTTTTTTAAATGTGCCTTTGCTTTTCATAGAATCATATAATCATAGAATAGTTAGTGTTGGAAGGGACCTTAAAGATCTTCTCGTTCCAACCCCCCAGCCATGGGCAGGGACATCCCACTAGATCCGGCTACCCAAGGCCCCATCCAACGTGGCCTTAAAAACCTTCAAGGACGGGGCATCCACAACTTCCTTTGGCAACCTATTCCAGTGTCTCATTACTCTCATGGTGAAGAAATTCTTCCTAATGTCTAATCTAAATCTGCCCCTTGTCCTATCACCACAAGCCTTTATGAATAGTCCCTCTTCAGCTTTCTTGTAGGCTCCTTTCTGTTTTTAAAGTGTTTTATACCAAAAGGGAAACTTATATATTAACAGTACTTTCACCAGCTTCATTATCTCCTAGCTTTCCAAAAGACTGTCATATGCATATCCATTCTAAGCATTTTGAGGTACTCTGCTACACTGTAGAAAATGACTAATTCTATGTATATTTTTGAGGATATGAGAAATGAGGTGTCATCATCTGAACTTAATATTACAATACGAATTTCATACTTCCTTAAAAATAATATCTTCCATAACTTGCTTGATTCCTATTATTATTCTGCTGAAAACTGCTTGAGAGTTGCTGAGTTCCTTTGTATCTTAGCAACTATACATTAGAATCATGGACTTCTTCACTATACCCTGAATTATGAGGATATTAGCCATACATATTATACGTGATTTTTTTAGTAGAACAGAAAATCCCCCAAGTATTTTAGGGGCAAGGGATATAACTTCATCAATGTACAGAATTTTGAATGGATCACAGCAAAGGTAGATGAAAATCCATGTTTCATAGCTTTGTTCTCTTTCATACCATTTCAAATCTGACAGAAACTGCTCATTACTGCATAAGAATATGAGAAATACTGCTCCAAAAAGTAGCAAGCTGGGATGACTTGTTTCTCGTCAAATTGTCCTGCATGTGCTCCTTCACTCTCTTTTTTTACTATTAACTATCCTGCCTATACTTCCTCTAGTGCATCTGCAAGTTTCATTTTTTCCTAGCAGTATTCTGACATTAGAAAGTTAGGGATTTTTGTAGCTATAACAATATACATTCTCAATTGTCTCAACTAACTACTTTTCTTTTTCAAACTATCTGAAGCTGTTATTAGAAGTATTTGGGGGGTTTGAGTGTGTATTGAATCATCAAACCATCCATTTTAACAGTTTACTATGTTCTTGCTCATGGGACAGTTGAATTATGAATCCAATAAGGACACTGAGGAAATATCATGACAGTATTGTCCTGGAAAGATTTGGCTGGATGTTCAACATAACTGGAGAAAGAAAAAATTCAGGTAAACATGAAAAAGGCTGTATTACAACTAATTGAAATGGGGGTTTTTGACATTTACATCATTAGTGAATCGGGAGGAAGGTGAGGAAACAATCCAACATTTTTACTTTGTGCAGGATTATGATCCATCTTATTTTGCAGAAAACAAGGTGAAACATCAAGGTGAAACATCTGTAGCACAGCAAACTGAAACACTGAAACAAGTTAAACCTTGTGTTTTGTCTGTCTAGAGGCTAAGAGTCAGAATAGCTAAGTCAGTATGAAAAGAAAAAATCCCTCATTCTTCCCTCCAGTAGGTGTTTGTGGAAATCAAAACCTGAGAGATTCATTTGTTAACTTCAGAAAACTAACAGAATGACATGACCAAAATATCTACGGAGTATCTGGAGCTTTAAGACAAGAACACTGCATTACATCAACACAACAAGAATTTCTAGAGCTGTCTCAAAGTAATTCTGCGTATCTAGCTAGTAGTCCCTTGTGTATAGACATTACCTCCTACAACTGCATTGCTTCAGTACTGCTGTACAGCTCCCTTTCAGGCAAAGTACAGAATCCTGGGGTTTTTTGGCTAGATAAATTTGGGATTTATGGAATGCAAAATTGTATCATGTCATTTAAGCATAGCCATAAGCACAGCTTCCCTGTAAGAAAAAGGAATCCAGATGGACAAGTGAAAAGAAAAGAAAACAAAACAGCATATACTGATCTGGTGTAGGTCATCATATTGTCTGAATCTGAGTTAATGGAACATAAACTGGTTCTGTTCTGGCAGAGCTTTCAGTAGAGTAAAATTAAGGTATTAAATATACATGGAGGATTATTGCTATTTAGAAATGCATATTCTTATGTGTTTTTTAAATTTTTTAATTAAAAAAGAAACCAAGAATGCTGCTGGCTGCTATCACTAGTTAGTTGCTCTGAGGTGAAAACATGAGTCCCAAACCGTGGAAGGATTACATAGTGATACAACTCACACATTACATATCATATCTTCCCTGAGGCTTAATTTGTGCTGAGATAAAAACTCATGACTGTTCCAAGGACAGAGTAGAACAAAGAATGAATGAAGAGTCTGCAAACTGAGGTTGGTTTATACAGAGAGATAAGGAAACTCCCAAAGAACCCAGATGACAAGTTTTGGATGATGACCATAGGGCTTGAGTTTTCTAAATTATACAGATAACTTGAAGGAAGAGTGTCTTTAACTTGTCAGTCTTCAATAAATCATTTATCATGTAACTGAAAAGACTCTTTATGTCATAAACTTATAAACATCCTTTATATTTGCATAGTTTCAGTTTTGCAGGCAGGATGCCCTGTAGACATATATAAAATTTTAAACACTCCCTTTTAATTTTATTAAAATGCTTATATAAACTCACTTTCCAACCAGCAGGCATTGTAAAACTAAAACCAAATAAAATGATAGTTTTAAACTTCAAACATGGCTTAGGAGATCCTTTATTCAGAGGAGGAGACAGCATAGGAGGAAATTTATGAAGCAGGGGGACTACATGTTATTAAATGATAATGTTTCCCATCTTACATTTTGTACTGAATAATTTGTATGGGCAAAAGATAAGCAACTCAGATCAAACAATACTTTAACTTAGAAAACGATCAGGACTGTCTTTGACTAGTATAGTCAGAGTTTCCTCAAGAAAGGAATTAATAGCATTGTCTGAATTAGTCACCTAGTCAGTATCTGAAGAGCACTTGATAGTGCAGTTCTAGAATATGATTCCATTACCACAACCAACATAATATATGAATCTTATACATAGACATACTATCCCATACTAGATCATGTTAATTTTATGAATCTATCATAAAACTTGAGAAATAAGAACACAGGAGAAAAGAAGCTTTAATATATTTGATAAATTTCAGGAGTGAAAGAGTGGCAGATCCATGATCCTTTTCATTCTAAAAGAAATAAAGATACAGCCTGCACTGGGTTTGATCCCATATGATCAAGCCACAAGCCATTTCTTACCCAAAAAGGCCTCTCAGTTATGCACGACAGAGAAAGAACTGGAGAAGTTTTCTTTAGGGATATTCATTAGCAAAATTCATATTTCCATAGGTGAAACCAATATTTTGGAAAAATAAACACTTGGAATATGAACTAATTTCTTCCTCAATTTATTTTAAACCAGCCACTAAAGAGCAGGACTGCTTCACAAAGAGAATGAACTCTGAGTCAAGTGGGATCTTAAGGCAGACCACATCCAGCTGAGGACTGAAATTTCTGTAGCACTCATCACACATATGAGAAAATTATGTTGAACAGTCCTTACCTCAGTAGATACTTGGAGACTGCAATGCTCTCCTGAAACTATGTTCTCTCTAAATGAATACTAGCTATTATATCAGGTAATGGTGATGTGGTAAGAGTTATATTAAAAGTGAATACAAGAAATAGAAGGGATTAGAGAGTTCTCTTTTTTGAGGGGAGATAAACCTTATTAGATGAAAACGAAATCTGAACACTCTAACAAAAAGATGTGATATTTAAAAATTTCCATAATAATTCTAGTAAAATATGGGGGTGGGGGGATCCTCAGACCTCTGTAAAAGTTAGCCCTGATGAAAGTTTCAACCACTTCAACTAGCACATGAAACAAAGCGTGCAAGGGAATCTCTGTTGTTGACCTCCAATAAGGTCTGTGATGGAATATTTTCTGTGTCCATCTGCTAGCTTTTCAGTCCACAGCAGTTAAATGCTTATCGTAGTCTATACTGGTCACAGATACCCCAACATGGCATTTATAGGAAAATTTAGATATAGCAATAATAGCTTCTTAAAGAGGCAGTTAATTCAGGCCCTTTTACGACGCTGAATTATCAACATCCATTAGTCTGTAGTTAAATACTTTACAAGAGGTGACAAATACTGGAAATACTGGAAATTTTAATGTAGTAAGATTTTATTTCAGACTGGGAAAAAGTTTTTTACAATGCAATATGTACACACCATTAAATTTAGTCATAATAGGCATATAGTTCAAGATGAAAAAGGAACTACAAGTTACAAGAAAAAAAAAAGAAAGGAAAAAAATTATCCTACCGAATAATATAGGCCTGAACTTACATCAGTCTCAAAATACAGAAACTACAGCTGACTAGGAATGTGGGGAAGCTGCCAATTCAGAAATAAACCTATGAAAAATGCAGTCTTTGTAGATTTATAGGGATATTATCTCGTAAAAGAAGAATACATATACTTTTTCTTGAAGTTTAATTGCAATAATTGTTGAAGAGAATTAAGACACAGCCAGAAATGGTGCCAAATTAGCTCATCAGTTAGATTGCAAGTCCTTTTAGTAGAAAAAAAATATCTTTAAAGAGTCTGTAAAACATCACAAGAAGTATCACATCTAAGTACAAATCTTTAAAATGCTTAATTAGGTATAGTTTTAAGACTGAAAAAGTAAAGAGATGTAGGCAACACTCTAAACACACTAAAGTATTTAAAGTGGAAAAATAATTTGAGCAGAAATTTTAACTAGGAAATCACGACTAAATCCAAACAGTGATTAGCTCTTTTAACATATCTGAAGGGCTGTGTCTTGCTTTCTAAGAGACCTTAGCAAGCTTTTGGATTTTTTAATAGGATAAAATATTCATCAAATTTGAACCACTGTGGATCCGTTACTTTTCCTTTACTTAAGTTTATTTCTTATGGGCTTAGGAATATAAAGACGGTAATTCTACACATAAATTTTAGATAGTTTAATTTCACAGAAAAGTTATTTGGAAGTTGAAATAACAAACACAATATAAAATTCATTAAAATCAATGTCTTTGTTTTTTTAAATCAAATTTGGTCAAGGTTCACCTTAAAAACAAATTGATATTTTTCGTTTCTCACTTATCCTGTAATGATTACAAACCTTTATTTTAAATTTAAAGCCTGTCCTGTTGGTGGGCAATTTATACTCATTGCACCTGTGGCAAAAATGTCCTTCAGCTTAAATAAGTGTTCTGTTTGCTTTTGTGATGTATTTATGGAGAACAATCTAATCGTCTCTCATTCTTCATTTTGCTGGCTACACAAGACCAATTCTTTTAATCCTTTCTCATAAAACTGACTCTCCTCTCCTTGGTAAGTGTTCTTATCGCAACCTCTTCCAATTTCCACTTGTCTTCCATGGTCAAGGTAGCTAGAATGTTGTATGGTGTTCTAGATGAGGTCTTATCTCTAGCTAGAAGATGTCATATGTTTAAAAATAAAAATGAAAATATGTTTCTACTAATATTATATTTATGTTAACTGTGATTGATTAACTGATCTGATTAACTAATATAAGCTAATTGCTTTTATCCTCTTTTAGCTGGTCTTTCTTTAAGAAAATTCTTAGAATTCTTCCATAAAAGCACTATGAAACTTTTGTTATTGTATTTTGTCTTATTTTACTTTCCCAGCCTTTTTGGTCTTTTGGTTGCTTCCACAGTTAGTTAGTTAGTTTTTTATTTAACTATTGTCAATGTAATCTTACATTTTGTGCTTAGCTCATTAATCTATGGTTAGTAAAAAACATGCAAAACTACAAGAACAACAAAAACCACTATATCTAACTCTGAAAACCTGTCACTGAGGTACTCCATATCTACAAAATTCTTTCTTAACTCAAAAGCCTCAGTAAAATCTGTAATTATTGCAGTTTAACTAGTTCTTCATTCATCTTTCTTCTGTTAAGGACTGTACATTTTCTTTGCCATCTTAAAACAAATGCTTAACTGTACACTTACAGATACAATCTATTTCCCTAATTTATACATGACACAGATTTACTTAATAAGTCAGAAGTGCTGAATATTGACAGGACATGCATTAGCAAAACTGCAGAGCACTCTCTATGGCCGTTTTTTTGAATCTGTATTATTCAAACAATCAGGATTTTTTTATGATTAAAAATATTTCAGAACTTGGAAAAGTGCAGTGATATGTAGAAGACTAAAAACATAATTTAGGAAAAGAATCTCAATGCGTTGTTAATTGGAAATGTTTTACACAAGCATTACATTTTTTATCTAGCTGTGACAGTTGGGCACGTTTTCTAGATTAAAGATGAGCTGAGGGAGTTAAGGAATCATGGCTTTGTTAGCACAGATGTTCCATAAATGTGAATTTATTTTGAAATATGTTAATCAACTTTCAGATAGTGAAAACGTTGCAGATAACTATTCATGCAATTTTATTACATATTAAAATATATAAGTATTACAATTAAACTGTCCATCATTCTGTATAGGTAAAATTTAAAATGAGAAATTTAGATCTAGTGTTCTCAGCTAGCAGCAGCTTTGCCGTAGCTGATATATAACATTAAAATTATACGATAGAAGAAGAGTAGTAGAAGTTCAAATGTTAAAACTCTTATATTTCTGTACAAATTATGGATCATCATCAATACATTACAAGTAATAATTTATGTTCATATTTTACTTATATAATAATACAAGTGTAAAATTCTAATTTTGGTATCTGAAATAAAAATTGTAACTTTTCAGTTATTTCAGTTAAATTAAATTCTTCTACACAAATTGTACAGTGCAAGCTATAAAAATATACATAAATTACTCTGTTCCTCTGAGAATTTTTTCTTTCGTAAAATTTATATGAGAAATATTTAATATTTAAAAAATCACAATCTACTAGCACAACAGATCTAGCATGTTCTTAATCATGTTCTGTTAATAACAGCAGAGACTAAATCTTTTACGTACCATTTCAAGTCATAAGATACATTTGCATAACTTGACTTTGTAAAAGGTTGCACTTTTAAATACTAATATTTTTCAGAGAAAATCAACTACAGCTATCTTTGAGCAATCAGAAGTCAAGGAATGATTTTTTTTATTTTAACACAGTCAAGAGTCACGCTCACTTCCCCAAAATACCTTTGCTTCTATCACAATGTGGGAATAGCAGGCAAATGGCAGTTGAAGAACACCAATCTCAGTTAACTCTGTCAAACATTATTACCACATAATAGTAAAAAAGTCAATTTCTTGCATATTAAGGTGTACAAGACTGCAACGTGTTTAGTAACTATCATCTGAAAAGCTACTGAAAATGATGAGAAAGCTAGCATAGTTGTTAGTAGATGAGCATGATACAGTTGGAATGAATTAGAGAAAACATGAATGTTGAGTTTCTTCTAAACTTTTTGTAAAGTGGAATAGTCAAATTTGCAATTAACAAAGATATTGGTGAATTGAAATCAAGAAAGCTCAAATTTATGTAGGAATTTCTAAACATCACATCTTTTAGAGAAAGTCTACATCTAGAACAATGATTTGAAATATTTTTGTAATGCCAGAGTTGTTAAAAAAAAGAAACAAATTCACCAAAGTTGATGTCAATTATTCTTGTAATACATGCTCAAATTCTGTCCGGATCAATCTTCAGCCAATTCACCTTCATCCATCACATTCAGCACTGAAAGAAATAAAACACCTTTTCATTTCTCATCCAAAATCAGCCTCCATCAGACCACTCAAGAAGTCTCTGCTTTTTTGATTAGAAACAGTTGCATAAATATGTGAGCAATGTGACCGGTGAAGGTGCAAAGGTGCATGTAGTTGTGCATAAGACATATCCAAGTAATAGAAAATTGCAAGGTGAGAAGCAGAGGGATAGCAAATGGATACGGAATCCTGCCGAATACACAAGAATGATGAATTGAAAACTAAAACAAGACAATAAATTTTTGTGGCAAATGTCCACCTTTTGGTAGGGAAGCAATTAGCACAAAAACATCAGGCAAAGACAAGGAAAATCGAAGAAAAGAGAAGACACCTTTTTCCCACTACTTTTCTCAAAAACCTCATGATTGATCTCCTCAGCCTTGGTAACCAAGAACAACTGCAGTAATCAATGCTCACTGTAAGCATCAGCTCAAGGATATTTTATGCACATGGTTAATTTTAAAATAGAAGTATTTAAGACTAACATTTTTCTAGGTGTAGTAGTGATGATTAACACCAAGAAAGAACTAAATATTAGTCCAACACGTGTCATTAAACTAAATTAGTTCAGTGTAGTTTTAAATTTTAAAACTACCTTGATTTTGTCAGTCTTCTAAACACTCCCATTAACACAGTTTCCATTCCCTAGGTGATACATATAAATATAGGTAAACGAGTGTTCAGCTTTAACAGTTTTCAGTCACCAAATGGCAGCCATTTGATGCAATATTTAAAATAACAATTTTCAAACCATATATTATATACACATAAAAACTTTATTTGGGAATTTATTTTTTCCTTTATAATTTGGTTTCTTTGATTTTGTCACAAGGAACTTATTAACCTATGTAGAATTTATGCCTAAATAACATTTATCTTTACCCATAGTATCACTTAGTTTGTTCTACACAGGACTAGCAATCCACAGGGAAATCATCAGCCCATATGGAAGTAGAAAAAAATTGTCTCTAATTCAGTTCAGTTACCTGTATTTTCTTTGCAGTCATAAGTTTGATAAGATGAAAAGAAAATTCAAAGGCTTCACTATAAATCAATAAATCTTACCAAACTTCAGGTCTATTACAAATTACTCTTTCTGGCTATCCTCATTTTCTAAAACTTGAAGCAGTTGGGGTTTTTATTTTACTGTGTTAAAACCGTGAAGAAAGACATCATACTTCATTTACTTGCTTTGTGACTATAGTCTACTTTATAAAATAAACACAAATTTGCACACAAGCAATTCTGTTTGCACAGAATATTTGTGTTCTTTATTTTCCTACAGAAACTCCCTTCCTCATCATGCTTAAAATAGATTAAGTTCATGCAGTGGCAACAACACTGTAAGGCTTGAGAACTGAAAAAGTTCAGAACTTAAACTTGTCATGTTGTTATGAAATGTAATAACACAGTGTGTTGGGGTTTACTCTAATTAAAATAGTTGTTAACTATTGAAAGAAAATAGAGCCACAAAAACCTGCTATGAATGCTGCAAAGCCTGCAGGTATTCAAAACTCCCTAACTGAGGTTGCAGACATCAGACTAGGCTGAATGGGAACCCTCTAACCTCTACGTGAATTTATGTCTGACAAGGAAATAAATAAATTATTCATTTTTTTTATTGTTTCCTGTCATAACTACTTATTTTTACCAGAAGATATCTTTAGTTGCATTTGGAAGCATTAAGCAAGCATAAAATTCCACATTCTCTCCTAAACACAAGACCACAGAAGTGCGATCTAGTAACAGTCATTCCTATTCCATACTGTCAACACAAGTACATGGAAAGCCATTGAACACCATTTAAACTTACAATCATCATATTGACTTGCTGTGTGCTGGGCTAGGCAACACAGAAAAAAGAGGATACAAAGTACAGCATTACTAACTTGACTGAGGAAATGAACTGCAGTATTAAGTACAAGTATCTGTTGCAGAGAATGAAAAATGCCTGAAGTGTCTGACTAGACAGCCTGGATATAATCAGGGTTTATAAGACTGCTAACATAAAAAATAAGGTTAAACAAGCTCATTTAAATTTACTCACAAATAACCTTCATATCTGTGGAATGCTCAAATGCTTGAATATAAGTATTATAACTGCATTAATTAAAATATTATTAGAGTGGTTTGGGTTGGGAGATCCACCTAGCTGGAATAACACCTAGTTTCAATGTCTCTGTCATGGGCAGGGGATGAAATTAAATGAACAAGTTTAGCTTAAAGATAGCATAATGTTTCACCCAATAGATGTAAGTATATGCATAATAGATTCTTTATCACTGACCCATAAATGATACACAGAACAGCAATTGAAGTTTTTTTCTGCTTCAGAATGCATTCGAATTGGATTCTTTCCCTAGATCTTACCCCTGAGGGTTACATAAAAGAATAATTAAAATATTTAATAAACCCTGTAGTATATACTTTGTAGATATAACTTTAAGCAGAAAAAGGATTTGAATTAAACTTATGTTTGGTGAGGAGAACATGCTAAAAAAATAATATTAGAAAATAAACATGGGTGAAAGAAGATAATTTAAAGCATTAAAGCTTGGTGGGATGAATCCTGTGACTGGAGTGTGGCTATCAACGGCTACAGGCTGTTCAGAAGGCACAGACTGGGAAGGAGGGATGGGCGTGTTGCCCTCCGTGTCAAGAAAGGAATAGAATGGGAAGAGCTGTCACTGAAGAGTAGCATTGAACAGGTTGAAAGCTTGTGTGTCAAAATTAAAGACAGAGGAACCAATGGGAACTTTGTGGTTGGTGTATATTACACACCACTTGATCAGGATAGCCAACAGATGAAGCCTTCTTCCTCCAGTTACAGGAGGCTTCATGCTTGCAAGCTCTCAACCTACTTGAGGACTTCAAGAATCCTGATATATGCTGGAAAAGTGGCACAGCAAGCTGCAGGCAATCCAGGAGATTCCTGGACTGCATTGAAGATAATTTCTTAGTCCAGCTGGTAGAGACCCTCACTCGAGGGGATGCAATACTGGAGCTGATGGTCACTAATACAAGTGAACTCATCAGTGACATTAGGATTGGAGGCAGCCTGGGCTGCAGTGATCACACACAGTTGGAGTTCAAGGTCCTGAGGGATATAGGACAGGCGAGAAATATAGTCAGGACCCTAAATTTCAGGAAAGCAGAATTCCAGCTCTTCAAGGAGTTACTCCAAAGGACTCTCTGGGACATGGTCCTCAGGGACAAGGGAGTACTACAGAGCCAGCAAATATTTAAGAATGCTTTCCATAAAGCACAAGAGCACTCAGTCCCCACATGTAGGAAATCAGACAGGAAAAGGAAGAGACCAGTATGGCTGAGTCAAGACCGGCTGAGTCAAGACCAGCTGGTCAAACTTGAGAACAAGAGGGAACTGCACATGCAACACAAGCAGGGGCAGGGAACCTGGGATGTGTATAGGGACACTGCCCAGATGTGTAAGGATGAGGTCAGGAAGGCCAAGGCACAGCTGGAGGTAAACTTGGCAAGGGAAATAAAGACTAACAAGAAAGGCTTCTACAGGTATGTCAGTCAGAAGAGGAAGGTCAAAGAGAACGTACCTCCACTGATGATTGGGAATGGTGACTTCGTATCAACAGACAAGGAGAAGTCTGAGGTAGTCAACAACATTTTTGCCTCAGTCTTCACTGATAACTGCTCTCCTCACCCCTCCTGAGTCATGGGACAGCAAGACGGTGACCAGGGGAGTAACCTCCCCTTGAACAGTAAAGGAGGATCAGGTTTGTGACCACCTGAGGAACCTGAACATATGTAAGTCTATGGGACCTGACGAGATGCATCCCAGAGTCCTGAGGGAACTGGTAGCTGTGGTTGTCAAGCCACTCTCCATGATATTTGAAAAGTCATGGCAGTCAGGAGAAGTCCCTGATGACTGAAAGAAGGGTAACATTGTCCCCATTTTTCAAAAAGGTAGAAAAAGTGACCCTGGGAACCACCGACCTGTCAGCCTCACTTCTGCGCCTGGGAAGATCATGGAACAGACCCTCATAGAAAATATGCTTAAATACATGGAGGATGGGGAAGTGATTAATGGCAGTCAGCAGGGCTTCACCAGGGACAAGTCCTGCATTACCAACTTCACGGCTTTCTATGATGGGATAACCACATCAGTGGGCACGGGTAAACCAATGAATGTGATGTATCTGGACTTGTAAAGCTTTTGACATGGTCCCCCACAACATCCTCCTCTCTGAATTGGAGAGACATGGATTTGACGGGTTGACAATTCAGTGGATCAGAAACTCTTTTGATGATCATATTTAGAGAGTAGTGACCAATGGGTCAAAGTCCAGATGGAGATCCATGACAAGTGGTGTCCCTCAGGGGTCAGTATTGGGACCAGTGCTATTTAATATCTTCATAAATGATATTGACAGTGAGATTGAGTGCACCCTCAGCAAATTTGCAGATGACACTAAACTGAGTGGTGTAGTTGCCATACTGGAAGGACAGGATGTCATCCAGAGAGACCTGGACAAGCTGGAGAAGTGGGGCTGTGTGAATCTCATGAGGTTCAACATGGCCTCTATCTAGAATGGTAGAGCTACTTCTTGTACATATTGTCTTAGTACAAATGTGCATATGTGCATGAGAGAAAAATTTATCATTTCAAACACTTCTGTTTTAGTGGCATAATGGCTAAATAGACAAGCAGCAGGTGAAAAAAAACTCTTCTAGTAGCGAATATGGATTCTTTGCAAGAAGCTCAGTATTATGTTTCTTATATGATGCAGTGTACAGACCAGTATGTAACAAAGCCCAAGAGGTTTTACCTGTGATTCTAGAATAGACTGGTGAAACAAAGATGAGATATCCTCACTTCCTAGTAACCCCTTATCACCTTCTGTTATGAGATACATGTCAGAGAAATATACCATAGTTAATGAGGCTCAGGGCTGGGTCCAGCCCTGTTCAATGTCTTTATCAATGACCTGGATGAAGGCATCGAGTGCACCCTTAGCAAGTTTGCAGATGACACTAAGCTGGGTGGAAGTGTCGATCTGCTGGAGGGTAGAGAAGCTCTGCAGCTGGACCGCTGGGCAGAGTCCAATGGCATGAGGTTTAACAAGGCCAAATGCCGGGTCCTGTACTTGGGGCACAACAACCCTGTGCAGTGCTACAGACTAGGAGAAGTCTGTCTAGAAAGCTGCCTGGAGGAGAGGGACCTGGGGGTGTTGGTTGACAACCGACTGAATATGAGCCAGCAGTGGCCCAGGTGGCCAAGAAGGCCAATGGCATCTTGGCTTGTATCAGAAAGGGCGTGACCAGCAGGTCCAGGGAGGTTATCCTCCCTCTGTACTCGGCACTGGTGAGACCGCTCCTCGAATCCTGTGTTCAGTTCTGGACCCCTCACCACAAGAAGGATGTTGAGGCTGTGGAGCGAGTCCAGAGAAGAGCAACAAAGCTGGTGAAGGGGCTGGAGAACAGGCCTTATGAGGAGCGGCTGAGAGAGCTGGGGTTGTTTAGCCTGGAGAAGAGGAGGCTGAGGGGAGACCTCATTGCTCTCTACAACTACCTGAAAGGAGGTTGTAGAGAGGAGGGTGCTGGCCTCTTCTCCCAGTTGACAGGGGACAAGACAAGAGGGAATGGCCTCAAGCTCCACCAGGGGAGGTTTACGCTGGACGTTAGGAAAAAATTTTTCACAGAAAGGGTCATTGGGCACTGGAACAGGCTGCCCAGGGAGGTGGTTGATTCACCTTCCCTGGAGGTGTTTAAGGCACGGGTGGACGAGGTGCTGAGGGATATGGTTTAGTGTTTGATAGGAACGATTGGACTCGATGATCCAGTGGGTCTCTTCCAACCTGGTTATTCTGTGATTCTGTGATTCTGTGATTTGTTATCACCTCTTGCAAGGCAAATTCTTCTAGTCTTACCAGACTTCACTATAAAGTATGCCCTGATGGCATCACAAAGTGTGAAATTCATAAATATTTCTCCTCTAACCAGTTGTGAAGTTGGAGATGTATAATTACTTTATTGTAGTGTATTAACTTATGACAAATATGAGGTTTTTGTTTAGGTTTTTTGTGGGGGGTTGGGTGTTTTTTGGTTGCTTTTTATTTTTTTTAAAATCTATGAGCTTCATAATCTAGCCTGGTAAAGAAGACAACATGCAAGGAGTTCCTGGAAGTCTTTGCAGCTCTTGAAAACTAATTGTTATGCCAAAGAGACAAAATATGGCAGCATCTATTTAACACCACTTCTACTAAGAACAGTGTCAGAACTAAAACCTTCTGAAGGTAATAGATGTCAGTGAGCTGTGGCAAAGTCATTTGCGGTCAGACTGACTTACAGTGTTCTAGTGTGTACTCTGAATAACCATCAGGAAATTGATCTTCTACAGTACAGATGAATGGGTAAAGGAACGGATCTTGCTTCATACTGTACTAGATTTTATCATGGAGACAAGTCTGTCGCTGTAATGTGTCAGGGGTTTAGAGGAAGACATTTAATTTTTATTTGTCTCACTTTTATTCTGCATAATGGAGATACTAACACTACCATACTCAATATTGGACCCCTTCAGTATACTGGAAAGACATGGAATGAGCTTAATGTAAAAGGAGTTTCTGGAATGTTATCTTTAACCTCATTATATCCACCAGATATCACTTCTATGAAAAACTGGGAGAACAGAAATAATTCCTCTTGCAGACACCATAAAAATACACCTATTCAATAACTTGATGTGTGTTACAACCATTTCTCTATTTTCATTCCTGAAACTTTTTTTTTTAGCTTGTAAAATGCAGTAGTACTTTTTACCTGTTTCTCCCCAGTCACTAAAACACAGTGAATATCCAGTAGTTCAGATTCCATTAACTTCCTTATTTCAATAGAACCATAGGATGCCTGAAGGATTTTAAGAATCTTTCTCACTTATTCCTCTGGCCTATGATTGGCATTGTTACATAATTTTGATAGGGTTTGGTTTGATTCTTTATAAGCATTTTGATTTTCTTAATTGCATAGTTTTCTCTGGTCTTGATTATACTTAAAAATACATTTTTCATTATATAGTTCAGTCATGTAAAACATTTAATGATATAATAACTACTTTTGCAAATATCTTCCCCAGTTATGAAATATCTATTTTATTATAAGACATTAATTTCTGCAGTGAATTATTCATCCGTTGCAGTGTTTGCATGTATTTATCTGCACTACACCAAACAGAAACTTAACAAAATCCACGTTGATATATATATTAAAAGAAGCATATCAAGATTCTCAATTCCTCTCCTATGAGACATCATTGGGAGTATTGTGTCCAGTTCTGGAATCCTCAACGGTAGAATGATATAGAACTGCTGGAATGGGTCCAGAGGAGGGCTACAAAGATGATCTGAGGGCTCAAGCAGGTTTCATATGAGGACAGGCTGAAAGAGCTAGGGTTGTTCAGCCTGGAGAAGAAAAGGGTCCAAGGAGACTTTATAGCAACCTTCCAATACCTGAAGAGGGCCTACAAGAAAGCTGGTGAGGGACTGTTTACAAAGGCTTGTTGTGATAAGACTAGGGGCAATGGGTGTAAAGTGAAGAGAGGTGGATTTAGACTAGACAGAAGGACTATAAGAATGCTGAGGCACTGGAACAGGTTGCCCAGGGAAGTTATGGATAACCCATCCCTGGAGGTGTTCAAGGCCAGGTTGGATGGGGCTTTGGGCAGCTTGATCTAGTGCGATGTGTCTTTGCCCATGTTAGGGGGATGGGAACTAGATGATCTTTAAGGCCCTTTCCAACACAAACAATTCTATGATTCTACGATTTTATACATTTAGTGTATTGAGGAAGTTATCTGTCAACTAAGTAATTGACTAAGCATTAAAAAAAAAAAAAAAAAGAGCTTAAAAAGTTTTGAGAAAGTCACTGTTTTGAGAGGACCTGAGATGGAAAACCAAAATCCTTAATAATATTTGTGGAAAACAGAAATGTTCTCAGAAGCGCTTCTTTCAATTTTTCTACAATTTGCAGCTGATAAGAGAACATTGCTCACAAGTGCCATAATACTCAGTGTGTGTTGTGTGACAAATTATGGTTGGTAAGTCTTGATTGTTTTAATTAAAACTTTGATCCTCCTCACATAGTTGATTACATCTACAAAATGTTTGATCATACTTATTTTAGAATGCCTTTCTATCCTAGTCTAGTGGTATTTTTCTCCCCTTTGATTCAATCATTTAATGGCCAAAAGAGAGATATCATCGCAGTAGTTGGCTACTCTTGTTAGTGTAAATTACTGATACAGAAGTGAGTAGTTATTAGGAGAAAATTATTGAGGAAACTAGTAGAATATAATTATTTCAGAATGGCTATACCAGTTAATCTCCATCAGTTGATAAAGTTCACAGAATTGCATCTGCTCACAGAGAAAAGATCTGCATCTGCTTGGAATTCAGAAGTATGTTGCTGAAGCAATTCTTGACTATGTAAATCCTCTCGTTCAATGCAAGATGCTACAGTGGAGCAGTGATTTGTCTCATATTTTCTGTTAAAAGATTCTATGTTATACACACTGAACTACAGAGACTAAGTGTGACAAGAACTGGCTCCAGAAACACGATTTGTTCGTAGCTTACTCCAGCAAACCTGATTGTGGTAATCTCCCTTCCCTAAACCCTTTTCTTGTCCAGTGTAAAGCATTTCTCCTATCTTTAGTAAGATCTAGTGTAGAAAATTTCCTACAAAAGCCATGTACCATGGTTTATTTTGTCAGCTTATACAGCTTATAAACAAGGCATACAGCAATTATATCAGGCACTCAGAAAGACAATAGACAAGGGCATTCTGAAATCTTAATTCTAATTTAAAAGGTTTTTTTGTAAGAAATCCATTGTCCTCCCACGATTCTCTTATGAGCAGGAAATTAAAAAACATGAAGAATAAGATTATTGTCATAGATTTCTTTGAGTTAGTACTAATAATAAGATAGAACCAATACATAATAAACCTGAATAAAATAGAAATGTGTAATCTTATGAGGCTTTTCAATGGCCAAAGTAGAACAAATGGAAAATTGCTGGACAATAGAAAACCCTACACAATCTTCTTCATAAAATGTTTGAAATGCCTCTGAGCAGTAATGCAAAAACTCCTCATATCTATTCATTTCTGCAGGAAAAGGAAAGGCCAAAGAAGACATCCATAGAAATATACCCTCAGAAGTCTTTAAAGCATGATGAAATATTTTTCAGGTATATTTGGTTTTCTGGAAAGAAATAGCAACAGGTGCTGGAATATAGGGGACTGACATGAGATCATGATATGAGGCATCTTGCAGCCCTGATTTGTAATAGATAAAGTACTCTGAGACATCAAAATGAATGTGATATTTCACATTATCACAGAAGAATATATTTCTCCATGAGGCCTTTGTTTTGAAAATTAGAATTGACTTATGCAAATTATATTTGAAAACACCTGTGTTCATGAGAAATTTATATTCATATATTGTAGTAACTATTTCAGTATAACTGAATTCTTGCTTTCCTTCTCTTACAACAGTCCAATCTTCATTCCATCTTTTCAGATTCCCACTACTGCTTTTGTAACATCTTTTGAGAAACATGTCATCATCAATTCTCTTTTTACCAGCAGTTACTTGCTGTTAGTGATTATAACACGAAAATACAACTGCAAACATTGAAAGCTTGAGTGATGCTTTAACAGCTTCATAGACTGGAACTCCTCTCTTAGATAAAGCATTCAAAGGATATTTTCCATGGATATAATGTACACTCTTGAACTTCCTTATATTCCACTGAGCATAACATGAAAATGGAAGTATTTCACTATAGCTAAGTGCTAGAAACAATCAGTGAAACTGATGAATACAAGAATACAAAATACAGATTGTCACTAAGTTCTTCAGAATCTCAGGACCATTTATGCTTTTTTTTTTTTAAGTGAAAACAAAGTCATCTATGAGGTACAGCTATTTTAAAGTCAGAACTCCAGAGTCAGGCAGGAGTAGAGTTCACATCAATGTCCTTAAGAAAAAAATAAAATTAAATATGGACATAAAAGCAGGTTTTACTGTTCAGATGGATTATTTTGAATCTATATCTCTTGCCACTTTGTAAAATGACAAAGCTAAAATTCAACTGATCAATCTTAAACATAAATATTATCTGCTCAGATTAAAAAATAGATTGCAGACTATATATTTGCTTCCTTCAGTGATAAATAGGACATGTTAGGCGTTGTAATATTTGAAGGCATTAAGTACCTCAGCCTTTTCCTCATCCCCTGTCACTGTTGTTCCTTCTGTGTCCAATAGGGACTGTATGGTCTCCCTAATTTTGGAATAAGATGCATAAGCCCAAATCCTTTTCAACACAAAACTTAGTTCAGATGCATTCCAAAACATGTTGAATGCTTTTCAGGACCTCAGCATTTGCCTCAGCTTTGGACTAGCTAATTAGTGCGTTTTGCATTTGAAAGGAAGATAAATAGAAGGAAATAAGTTACAGTTCAAGGTTTTAATAAGTCCTTTCCTCTTTGTGAATTTCCTTGGAGCTACAGAGTACAGGCCTTGCATAATCATACACAACAGTAAATAATGAGAGCTTCCAGTGACTAATGACATGCGTCATAAAAAAACAAGATGTTTTAATTTAGCATTCCTCAAAAAATACATATCAATTTATTTCTAGAATATTAGTTTTTATTAAATACTGAACTAATAGTATTTAGGATGCTATTCAATCATTCTCCAAATTCACCAAAATATGTTAACTTACAAGCATAGAAACTCCATCTGAATGTTTGGAAAAATTTTATTGAAGATATTTTTTGGATCTTCTTTAGGTACTTACTAAAATAATACTAATAATGTACGTCTTGCTAAACAGTTATAATGTGCTCGTGTGAGTTAGCGAGAAATTTCAGATGGTCATACTCCTTTTTCCTTTATATAAATGAAACTTTCTATACTACAACTGTCTGCTTTCCTGAATGTCTGCATTCCTTTCTCATGTTATGCATTACATGTCTTTCACAAGGGGCAAGTCCTGCCTGACCAATCTAGTACCTTTCTATGATGGGGTAACCACATCAGTGGACATGGGAAAACCAGTGGATGTGATCTATTTGGACTTCTGTAAAGCCTTTGGCACAGTCTCCCACAACATCCTTCTCTCTAAATTAAAGAGACATGGATTTGATGGATGGACTCTCCAGTGAATGAGAAATGGGTTGGATGATTGCATTCAGACAATAGCTCAACATTTGAAGCATCATTTTTTTAAAAAAAAGTTTCTTGACAATATTACTAATTCAGCACAGCTTGTATCTAACCAGAATGACTATTACTGGTAGCCAAATAAATTGTTAAAACCAAAAGTCATCCTAATGTTTTAAATACTTTGCAAATAGTTCTGCAAGTAGAATATTCAACTTGATTTGTAAGGAGAATATGAAGTACATCTAAAAATCAAACAGAATGGAGCCCGAATACCATAGAATAGAATTTATCTTACTGGAAAAGACAGCTACGGGAAAAGACAGCTATTGAAGGACTTCGATATTGTTTAGGGGCATACAGATAAGAGATGATGACATCTAATTATTCCTCAGCTAAATAGGGCCACAGCTCAGCTATTAGCTTCTCCATAAAACGATGGCTTTACTCTGAGTCAGGTTATGCATAGATCTCAAAATATGCAGGAATAAAAAGTGAGCGTGAGCACTGTGAAGCATGCAGAAAGAAAAACGGAGGGGAAAGAGTCTGTAGAAAGAACAAGACTCTCTAGTCCTAGTGATATTGCCTTGAAAACCTCCACAGGTCCTTTTGTGGTTCGTCATGAATGATTTAGATGTTCATTCCATTGCCTTTTGCCACTCCCAGCCCAGGGAGAGAAATTAGCCCTACTTGTTCCCCTGCTCCTGGTCCAGGAATAGGTAACCAGTCTTTTTTCATCAGTGCAGTGATAGGTATGAATCACATAAAGTCCTTCTCCTTTCCTTTCATGCTTTTTCCTTTTGCACCCACCTTAGTCATAATTTCCATTTCAGAAGAAAGCATTATGAAGACGTGTCCTTATCTGTGCAAACAGATTGTCTCATTAGGATTTTTAACAGCTGATGATTTTGTCCAGAAGGTTATTCTGGAAGGTGCAGTATATGCTGGGTCTGAGACACTGCTCCCTATCTACCTTCTGTATATGTATTTCCATTTGTGCTAATACTTTGGATCATGACTAGCAGTTTCAAAAATATATTTTTCATAGAGATTATAGTAAAACTCTGATGACCCCACTGTTACAGGAGGGAGTCGCCCACACACTAATTTGCTATGGAATTTTGAATGGAGAAAATATTTCCTCATATGTATTCATAAATTCCACAGAGACATCCTGCTTTTCTTTATGCTGTTTTACTAATATACTAAATCTGTTATTCTGTCTCTTTTATAGGCTGCTTGAAATGGGTAATCCATCTGTATCAACTCACTTCCAAGACCATTGCCAAATGCTTTTCTAAGTTTACAAGATATTATGAAGTGATCAGGCCCCTTTAGAAAACAAAGCTGGCTTACAAGATCCTTTGAATATATTTAGCACTTATTGAAGAAGAAATCAAAGCACACTTTGAAAACTGTAAAATCTTTTACTAGCATTTCTCCCAAAATAATCATGTGTAACCTTGGATAAACTGCTAAGCCTTAATGCAACACAATTCCTCCATCTGTTTCACAGAAATAGTACTATAATCAAAGTGATGAATAGCAACTTCAGAATTTTCACCTTGGCTTATTGACCAAAAGAGTTAGAAGTCAAATTGAAACTTTAAGAATTCCTTTTCTTCTCTTGGTCAACTGAAAATGTTTATTTAAGGACAATCATTTTGTCCTTGTGATTGAAAGATTTAAAGGGATTTTTCAGAATGATCTCAGAATAATGGAGTGAAACAAACCAAAACTCTCATTTTACAATATTCCTGTGAGACTACAAACAGCTTATTCTATTCCTCATATTTGTCTTTTCTCAGAGGAATGTCTGCAGCACTTGCATTGCTTCTAATTGTACAATGTTAGTTTCTCACAAATTATAGCTTTACAACTGTAGCTCTAAGTGTGATGTTAGACAACGTAGTTTTGATAGATTAATATATCATTATATTTTTCTCTCTAAGTATCTTTTTATTTTATACAGATAGTTTTCTTAAAAATTTACTCAAAATTTATTGTTTGGATTATTGGCTGAAATTATTTTTAAATCTCTTTTATTATTTGGAGTTTTTTAAAATCAGTTTTCAATACTTGAAGGGAATTACTGTCTTCCTAAGGAAAAAAATCATAGAATCATAGAATGATTTGGGTTGGAAAAGGACCTTAGAGATCATCTAGTTCCAATCCTCTGCCATGGGCTAGGACACATCCCAGGAGATCAGGCTGCCCAAGGCCCCAGCCAACCTGGCCTTGAACACTTCCAGAGAAGTGGTGAACAGGGTGGTGGCCTGCTACCTCCATGTTAGCAGGCTATTCATTCACCTTGTTGTGTAAGACATTTTCTTACAAAAAGGTTGAAGGAAAGAGGAGAAGCCAGAATCACATCTGCTGTTTCTGCATGTGCACCTAAATTTGCATATTCCTAAGTAACAATAATCCACAACAAGGAAAACCTCAATGTATCATGTGAAAGGGCTGCTACTGCTAGCATCTCTATTCTTTATTTAGACAGGTATCGAAAATCAAGTGCTATATGTCATAATGATATATTCTACTTTTACATCTTAGATAAAATTCAGGCCCACTTAAGCACTAGTTACTCAGTCTTGCATGATCATTTTTATTGATAGCCTTAAGTGTATGCAAAATCACAGCTCTGACTACTCTGAATTACCTTTAACTTTAAAAATAATGCATAAATTGCATAACAGATAAGCAGGGACTTTTGACATTATAATGTTGCATTTTGACATCCTTTGGCAACTAAGACTCTGGCATTTAGATATTAAAATATTTTACTGGACAAAACAATGAAAAAAAAAAAAGAGAAAAAACGGAGAAAGAAACTGGCCCTTGTATCTTAGAAGATTCAGTGTCATGGAAGGAAGAGATTAAACAGAAAAACAGGAGACACATACTTTTTTCATTAACAGTAACTCCACAGCTGAGAATCTCTGGGACATTTTTACTACCATAAGCAATAATTTGTACTGTAACTCAGAAAAGAAGAATAGATGTCAGGATATCTCACTTGCCTTTCATGCATAGCCTTGCTGGACCATGCTACTAGAACCTAGTCCAAGAAACTCAGCAAATACCACGGACCATCTTACCAGAAAGCAAGGGTAAAAAGTAATTTCATGCCAGGAAGCAGGATTGCTACCCCAGATTTATTAGTCAACAATCAAACATTAAACACGTGCGTAAAGACTAATTTAATTAAACATATGTGTCTTCAGATTAAAAATTCACAAATATTTTCTAGATCTTTCCTCCTACGATACTTTCTGACCAAAAGCATCATAATCTCTCTTCAGCTGCTATAGTATATTAGACCACGTCTCGGCTGCAGTCTGTTTCCTCTCATGTAATGTACACAATTTTTAGTTCACACATTGAATCTGGTTTCAAAGGACATTACCATGTATATAATAGCCCAGCATGTCTTATCTTTTTTTGCACTTATCAAAATGAAAATGTTCTAAAAAGTAGACCATAGTATGTTTTATCATTCCCATTATGAAGTACTCCAGAATGGAGCTAATTATTAGCTCTGAACAGTGTTTTATTAAATTCCTTCATTCACTCAAACCAACTTTTTGACTGACTGAAAAACTCAGAGGGCACTTGCATGAAAGAAAAAATCTATATATCACTTCTTTTTAAAAAATTCAGTTCTTGGTCTGGTACATCTGGCCACCTGTTCAATTCATGCTAGTTTCTGACTAAGCGTTATCACAACAATGACAAATAGCTTTTCTTAAAAATACTAGTAACTTCTAAAATCTGTTCATCAGCATTCTATTGTAAACTGAAAGCCAAGAATGTAATCTATCTTGATTGCAGCTACATATTTCCCTGACATTTATATTAACCTTTCTTAAAGTATTCAAGGAGGCAATTTGAAAAGAAATCTCAAGGTTTGCAGCTCAAAAGTGTCACAGTGTGTTTGTTCTGGTGTCACACTCAAAGATAAAACCTTTAAAATGACTCAGCACCTGTACTAAAATGAAGATTGCTTTTGTAAATATGTAACTGACTGGCATCTGTGTTATTCAGCAAGTCCTCGATTAATTTGTGAAAAGGCACCATGCCAGTCTAGGAGATGAGTAGGAGCTTTGGCAGAAAAAACGCTACGCAAGAGTAGGTGTAAAGACATGATTCTCAGCTTGAAATGCTTCTTCACCTGTGATTAAGAGGATGTGCAATCACTAGCCTAGCTCTAAGCCAAACTATCTTTAAAAAAAATATATGTGCACTGTGTAGCCAGGCATGGTCTGTTTATGACCTTGGTGAATTAAATGGATTCCTGTGTGTTTTCCTTCTATGAGCTAAATCTCTGCTTTATCCTATTGCACTCAGCTGAAAGCAAGGATGCAGTTCCAGGATAAATCAATAAAAGGTCGTTTGCTAGTGAAGAGACTATTCTTAGCAGAAAGCCATGTGAAAGAGATTTAAGTGACACAAAATTTATTTATATATCCCTTCAAACAAGCAAAGGAGACTGAACATTTAATCTTCTGGCCACCTATGCAACACCACCAAATAAAAATAATGACTTAAAACAACTGAACTGTGATGAACATAGAATTACCATTTCAAAAACCTGTTCTAGGACAGAAGCCTAAATCTTCTCAGAATCTTGCTTAAGCCAACAGGGTTTTGTAGGAGCTTGCTGGTATACTCACAAACACTGTGGTTTTGGAAGAGTGATTATCTCCTTTTTTCCCCTGTTTTGTACTGTTTGAGGACTGACACAAAGCTGAATAATCTTAGGTCAGCTGAGCTGCTGCACGCATTTTGCTGAGCAAAAATGAGGTGAAATGTACTGACTTGCATATAAATTAATAACATATAAGTAGTCAGATTTTACTTGCAAATTTGCTTGCCAACTAACATGAACATAATTAGTATGCGTAGATCAGCTAATGCTCATTAGTGCCTATGCCAGATACCTAAGTCCTTATGGATTCCTTCCTCATAAGGATTCATAATCTCATTTGAGAAAGGTAATAGTGAATGGTTTCTTTGAGAATAGGTCAACTTGTCACTGCACTTCTTTCATGTTATACATCAGGAGCTTTCAGGCAGAAAACACAGGCTGTGTGTAACCTGTTGTGCCTGCTCTTGAAATTCTCCTTCTCATGAGTGGTTCAGGAGTCAGTGGGGAGTGACACCAAATCTGGTGGCAGCAGCAGCCTACCCATTGCTGACATGGTTCATGCATCCATGTGTGGGTTTCACTGCACCCAGGCACATGGTATTCATCTGCTTCAGAGTCCCATCAGAGGGCAGGAAAGGTGCTGTGGAGGTTTGTAATCACCCTATGATGGTACATGAAATTAAGAGGCCTAGCCCTTCTCACATAGAAAAATACCATCATGGAAGTACTATATGTGGAAATGAAATTGTTTCTCAATAATATGCCTGTTTTAACAGAGTTTCAGTGAAAATAAGCAAGGCACAGACAGAAAAATTGTTTGAAATGTGCTGACAGCATAGGATAAATGAAAAAGTGATTACTCACATTCTGTATCATTACTACTTATGAAGTCAAGCAGTAAAGTTAGCAATGATTTTCTGTACTAGAATTAATAGTCATGAGGTTTTATCAGCCATCCTATTATGTAAGTGATATAAATTATAAGGTAATTTTGAGCAGGATGGATGAAAGTCAGTCTGACAATTTTGATTTTAGATTATGGTTAGGATATCACCATTAGTATCCTTGCGCAAGCAGTAGATAGAATCTCTGATGAGAGAGGATAATAGATAAATGTGAGAGAATGAAATTCTAGAGAGCATTGAAAAGGAACAGGACAAACAGTTTCACTAAAGGGTCTCAGGAGAAAGGATCTGCTGAATGGCACACCTCTGGGCAAAGATAAAGCTCTTAATTGGGCCCAAATCCAATGAAGTCAGTGGACTTCCGATGACCTCATAGTGCATTGCACCTGTTCCTTCT
Organism: Phaenicophaeus curvirostris; assembly: GCF_032191515.1. NCBI lineage: Eukaryota > Metazoa > Chordata > Aves > Cuculiformes > Cuculidae > Phaenicophaeus > Phaenicophaeus curvirostris. Next base: position 81,290,944 of record NC_091394.1, on the reverse strand, counting down.
CTGACAAAGAGGCTGTTTAAGGGCCAGAGAAAATATTAGAATAGTCTGAAGCGTGATTTAAATACTCTTAACTACATGAGACAGTGAAAATGCTGCACTGGTTAAATTTAGTATCAGAAAAGTCCAACTCCTGAAGTCATCTTAGCTATGAATTTGAGACACCTATTGTTTTCTAATGCCATCATCCCCTAGAAATCATTTAAAATGTCCTCAGAGGCTTGAATTTCATTTTTTATTCAGGCAGAGCTGATCTAACCTTCATTCAGGTGTTTATAGGTTTATGACCTACCTGTAACCGTTGGCGTGTTTTTCAAACTGCATTTTAAATTTCTTAACATCTAGTGCCAATTCTTTCTTCAGAAATTTAGTAGGACAATTGAAAATCCTTAGGCATCTCACACAAGCTTAAATATAAGAGATTGATTTTGGAGTATACAAAAGAACAGTTATTAGAATTGTCAGAAGATAGATGGGTGTATATTACTTAGATAGTGGACTCACTAACATCTCACTGGTGTCAAATTTAGCTTCTTCCTCACTATACACATCCCTGTCTCACAGGGTATTAACAACTTATTTGACTCCTCAGCTTGCCATAGCAGGTAGAGCTGATTTGGACTGGAGATTCTAGAGAGCATGACTGCAACCCTACCACGTGAACATTTTTGTCATATAATATTGCAGAGACCATTCTGAGTCAAATGAGGTTTGACCTGTACAGTCATCCAGCTTATTTCAGAGCTGTGACCATCCCAACAAACACATCCTGTTTCTGGAAGGATTTTACAATTTCAAAAACTAGCTTAGTTTTGGAAAAAATATAAAAATACTTGTCTCTCTTTTTCTTTTTCTCTGTACGTACGTAGGTATATTTATATACATGCTTGTGTTTTATGAGCACTTAGTCTGAAAGTATCAGTTTTAGTTTTAATATATTTTAATACGAAAAAGTAAAAACTATTTAAAATCATTTTTAAAAATTATATTATATCCTTGACACACATCAAAACTATGTACTGCACTTCCCAAGCAGCTTTGCTAAAATTTGTGCAAATATATTTCAAATTTAATAAATTGTAGCTCATTGGTCAGCCACCTCTTTAGCATCCATGAAGAACATTATAAATGATGAAATAATTAAAATTCTTCTCAGAAAAAGCAAATCTACTTGGGAAAGTACCTGTTAAAACTCTCCTTTTCCATGGCTATAATTGCTTAACAAAAATATTTGTCTTAAAACTGCATGGACTTATTAGTTATCAAATACCGTCTAGTCTAACACACTCTGCCTGCAGGGACTTAGGCAGAGGCTTAACTTTCAGGATGCATGTAATGCAATGTATTAGTGGGTAGTTCACTTGATTTACGATTCTTTGTAGATTTTGAACTTTTAGTTTCTTCTTTTATTTAGAATTAAGTACCATTTTTAGAGGTTTACATTTCTATTCAAGGACTCTTCAGGGACATGAGAGAGAAAATAAGTAATTTTCAGAGTTGATGGAAGCCTGTGCATCCTAATATATTTATTCTAACTTACATTCAAAACCCTGAAATTATTGTGTATTAGCCTCTAAGCTCAACCTCACACGTGAAAGTTTTGATTAAGTATATGTTCTGGGGCAGTCAAAAAACAATGGTTATCTTCATTTCCTTCTTCATTCAACACTTACAGAAAAATTGGAATAGATTAACTCCTCCAACCCTTTATAAGTAATGACTTTTTTAACCAGAATCGACGGTTACTCTCAGATTTTACATTGCCTGTCACAACAGATCTTATTTTGTTTATCTCTTAGTATATGAATAATTATTATTTCCAACCATATATGTTTAAAACTTATATAAAATTATATGAATTGTTGCAACATTAAAAAATGATAACTATGAACTTTAAAATACACCCTGAGATTATGAAGCTTATTCTTAAAAGTTCTTGAAAGACTGAGAAAGGAAAGCAGGTAATAAGGAACAAGTGCTTGCAGCATTGTGAAATCCATGCCCGGGTTATATATGGATGTACCTACCCATCACTCACCCAATGATCATTCACACAAGAAGCATAATGCAATAAAGGTCATCTGAAACATTTGAAATGTAAGCAAGGGGACACCTCTCTTTATCAGAAGGATTTAGTTCACATGCCATAAAAATTATTATGGACTTGTGTGAGAAAGGCTCAGCAGGATGGAAAACATGTCTGACCAACATTTATAGAGAGAATCATAGAATCATAGAATAGTTATGGTTAGAAGGGACATCAAAGATCTTCTAGTTCCAGCCCCTCCTGCCATGAGCAGGGAGTCCCCTGCCATGGGAGAGGAACCTTGCAGTTTCAGTATTTCAAGTCAACAATCATACCCACAGCATATTGGAGCTCAGATTGATGTGTTCTTGTAGTTCCATCAAAACTATCAGCAATGAGAATCCAGTCTCATCCTGTGAACACACTTTTCTTAGAATGCCTCCAAATAGTATGTAACAGAACCATATTTTAGAGCTTTTTATAAATATCAGTGCACATAAACAGTTAATTATGTTAATCTACCTGCTGAGGATATGTATCTTTTTCATGACTGCATTTGGATATCCTCAGCAACATGTTATGTCCTGTCATAACTTTAGCAGAAAGCTCAGCACCATTGTATAACTTTTTTCATGTTTAGCTATGCATGTATAATAATCAAAGTATGATTCAGTTTACTTCATCACCCTGAATTTCATCAGCTAGGTAAGCCATATGTCATAGACTTATTTTCCAACTCTATGATAACAAATTCTACATTCCTCTAGAGACAACAGAACATAGCAACTTTTAATATTTCAGTAGGTCTTATTTGTACTGCTTAAAGAAGTAAAAAGATGTACACAATCTAAAGTATACTTTAAGTGATTTCAAGATATGCTTGCAAAATCTAGGCCAGAGGTGGCTAACTTGTCTGATTTTATTAGCTACATATTTTTAAGTGTCCAGAAGGTGCAAGATATATGCCACATATTAGTGATCCAAAGATGTTAGCCTATGGTTACTTATATGGCTTATTTCTCCCTGTGCCCAGGGCTGTCAATTACTCAGAAGCCTTCTTGATATAGCACCCGGTCTTCAACTATAAAACAAAATCAAGGTATGAGATCCACACTTAGACTAACAAGTAAGAAGCAAAGCTATGATAACAATTTGATAACTCCATTCAAAATAAAATTAGTAGTCTTGTCCGGAATTTTGCATTTTGCCTGTTATGAATATTTAATTGGGAAGTTCACATCCCTGTATAAGAGGAATACAATCTTATACTTGCAGAGAATTTATACAGTCTGTGTTGTTGATAAAACTAGGTAACAAATGCATTTAGCATTACTTGATGCAAGGAGGCAATTTTAAATGTTGTAAAATTTTATTTTAATTTATGAGTCATTCAGTAGTTTTACCACTTCAAAATATTTTTATAAACCTCTAACAGAGGCATCTTTTACTATACCATCACAAAATCATTACTCATTTTTGCATGCCCTTTATTTAAATGCTACATTCTGAAAGGATAATGTGTAAAGACACTATCTATTTTTAAGAGAAGCAGTGGGACCAATTTAACAAGTGATGGTAGAAATTCGGTCAGGAAAAAAGATGATTCAGCTCAGAGAAGTACAAGGTTACGCATCTGGGGAGAAATAATCCAAAATCAGATTCTGTAGAGGAGAAATATGGGGAGTAGAAATGTTTAGAAAGACATAAGGACAGTAGTATACAGCAAACGTTCCAAAACACTCATATTGCATTCATATAATCAATAAAACAAATCTATTTCACAAATCTGGAAAGATAAGGAAATGTTTACTGAATCTTAATATAGTCCAATGAGAACATAGTTTCCCAAAATAATTCTTAGTGCAGCATTTCTGTGATGCAGAGAGTACTAACGTAGACATTGACATCTCCCTCTTCCTCACATAAAAGAAAAAAAGAAGAAACTATGAACATCATCACAACTACTCCAAAGAAGCAACTGTTCCTAACATATTTTTAAAATATCCATCACAGGATGCCTCAATAAGAAAAAAAGGTCACAATTTCTAGATGGCTTTCATGTAAGTGTGAAAGTGGAATAAACCAACAGTTGAAGTGAAAAAATCAGGTTATACAAAACTTTTACCTTCAAAACAGCTGCCCAGCATGTGACAAACTGCTAGAAGAATAGTTTTCCACCTGTATTCTCTGTATGATGATTCTCTGTATTTCCCCACACATTTTTAATCTCTCTGCAGTAAGCCATCTTAAAATAATACCCTTGTCTGTTCCTCTAAATCTTGTTTTCATTAAATCAATATTTTATCAAAAAAAGTTTAATACTAATTCCTGAACAGCTCCACTTTTAAGCTATTTGTGTAAACAGTGAGAATATGTAGAGAATACATATGCCCTGAGGAAACCTTGAGGTAGGAATAAAGATTTTCCTTCTGTACTTGTCAAGGACATGTATCTTACTACTTAGCACTGGCCAGAGAACTACCTCAGCTGCTTTCTCCACTTCCATGGAAGCGGTTATGCAATAACTTATGCAATATTTTAGGACTGGATTAGATACAAAGCCTGATTTTAGGACTGGAAACTATAAAATTATTTTGTTGATGGGCTTTATTTTAAATTAAATTAATACTCTGATGTTTTATGCAATTCCAGTATCTCTTTGCATTGGATACCGTATAAGTACATTTGGTTAAAAGTGGCAAATGTAGATGAGAAAAACTATTAACAGCTTTCATTTTGTTGCCTCATAAACACTGTGAACATTCAAAACACTGTAAACATTCAAAACACTGTATTCTGAATGCAGATTCAATTTTAAACAAAATCAAAATCATATATACGCAATCACATTATTATGTGAAAGATAACACTTTTTATTTTATTTTATATTATATTTTATTTTATTTTATTTTATTTTATTTTATTTTATTTTATTTTATTTTATTTTAATGTGATTAAATAAAGTTTGAAAGTTAAAGAGGTCCAGTTACTTAAAAATTAGTGTCTAGTGAATGTTTGGACATGTTAAGCCCAAATAAATAAATTCCATGTCTGTTGAAGTGTATTATGTTCATCATTTTTGTGCAATATTCTTAAATAACTTACCACTATCACAATGGGTTACATATTAATTATTTGGAAATGCCATTACAGAAGTTAGTAATGACACATGGGTAAATCAATAATTCCTCAAAATGAATGACACAGCATCATGATAACATGATGGCATGACACCACTGAAACACAGCTAACACTAAGTCTGGCTGAATAAACTCCTGTTTGCCTATGACATAGAAATAAACAATAACTTGGATAAAATTAGACCTTGCTAAATATGGTCATTAAATACATATGTTTTTATATGATAGCATCTCTTTTGAGTCTCATACATTCATATGCTTTTTCTGAACTGATCCAATGAATTCTAATAATTTAAATTGCTTACAGGCAACAGACCTGAAAATATCAAAAGAAAAATATCTCTCTTATTAAACGGAAAGAACTGTACTTTAAATACAGATTATATGAAAAAGAAGATGATGATAAGAATGTCATAAAGAAGAAATCAATACTAGCGATATCAGGATAAGTGGAATGACGCTACAATTCCACTAACAGACAAATTTCCAACATCTTACTGCCTATGAAGTGTAATAATATCAACATTCTCCAAATGTGATCTGCCAAACACTTTCTTACGATGAATGAAGCATCTTTCACTGAGTTGTCTTTCACTGAGTCTAAGAAATTTTTTGGTTGAATAAGAGGAAGAAATATGAAAATAGCAGTAATGAAATAATATAGAGGTTTAATTATTTAGAGATTCTGATATACATGCATCAGAACATTGTCTTCAATATACAGTGATCAAAAAAACCCAAAGGAAACAAAGCAAGACTCTTTAAGGAGCAATTCTTTAAAAGGTATTAACACTGCAACTGTATGTTCAGTGGATAAAATTGAGCTTGAAACAGACCAAATCAAAAGTATTTTAATTATGAGAATAGCAAAATTTCCTGCTACACAAGCCAGTGACATAAGAAATATAAAAAGCTACATAAGAAATATAAAAACGTCATAAGAAATACAAAAAGCTTCAGCCCCAAGCTGATAAAGAAATGAGACCTGAAGTATATGTAAGCCTTTCCACTTTCAAATTACTATTATCACTGCTTTGCTGGGAGAGCTTGCTTGCTTTTTCCCGATCTGCAGTCTTCAGATGTAGTTAGAATATATTTTTGTTTAATTAAAAACATCTTAAAAAGTTATACAGAAATATTATTAAAAGTATTCAGACTCTAGCTGCTTGAAGTCATTCGCAATATAAATAGTTTTATCTGATATCTAATTTTAGGCCTTGTTTATTCCATAGATATTGTGATTCACCTTTATTTTCTTTCTTTGCTGTATTATTCTGAAATTTAAGCATGAAATCTAGTTTACCTGGGTAAATGAACATTTTTTCACCAGACATTTCTGTCAAACCAAAAGTTTTTCAAAGTTTAGTGATCTTGAATTTATAAATGCTCATCAGTCATTGAAACTTCAATTGAAACTTTAATTGAAAAAAACTGCAATCATAGCTGTTAACATAGCTACATTTAAAAGATGGTTTGGTATATTGTACAGAGCAACAAAAAAAAAAAGAGATTATCATCTTACCAATGATCCTGGTTAATTTTATCCACTATCTCAGCCTTCCTCTTTTGAATATGTATTTTATAGAAACTTGGGAGTCTGTGACAATTTTAGCAAAGGTCTCCTACCAAGAATTCTTCAAAAGTCATCTTTACTGAAAATGGCTTCCAGAACAGATGTTAATGGCCCAGCAAGTTACCCAGTTCACCGTAGCTCAAAAGTATAATTAGGAGAGTTCTATAAAGCCTAGCCAAATAAAGGTACATCTCTACTTTTCTAGCAATTACAAAAGGTCTTCCAAGCATAGATAGCTTTATTTAGGTAGCTTTCCATGATTGTTCTACCCTGCAAGCTCACCCTAAACAAAACTATGAGAGAAATGGTACTCTGGTAGAATATTTGAGTAACATATCTTCAAGGTAATGAGTTCTGACAGCTAGCTGGGAGCCATACTCAAGCATTGCTGTCATTTAAGTCTTCTTTTACCGATTTTCAACACTTAATTAATTTTAATTATCAGAGAAAGAAAAGAAAAACCTCATTTAAACTCAATAGTATGTAATCAGATAGGTATCTTGAGCACATCAAAATAGCTTTTCCACGCATCTTCTCTAATGTTTTCTTTTTCTTCTGTACGTACAAGGATGTATGTATGCACAAAAACACCTAGCAAAACGCATATGCTTTGAAGTCAAGTGCAAAACTAACAACCTCTGTTTAACTAACCTGATTGCGTTTCAAAGTTCAAAAGCATCTAGTTGGCTACTAAAACTGAGAATAGATTAACAGACAAAAAAAAAACCAAAAATGAGAGGAAATTGGAGCCAAAAGCCTAATTCTGAAGCATTTGCTCTGCAAGACAACTGGAACATGTTTTTCCATAGACAGGAAAAAAAAAAAAATGAAGTTCAAGTAAAATGTGTTCTGTCAGTAAAATTGATATGGAAGGGAAGTATCCTCTCCCTCTGCAGAAGAAATTCAATAGGTAACAATAAATTAAAAAGAATGGTGGGTGAAAACAATAGTATTAATGATCTTGGATGCTGAAACCAGAATGCACACAGCCAGTTCTTCAGCCTTCTTTCACCTGTAAAGAAGTATTAAATGAAATACTTTAGAAGGATTAGATTAGCCTGGGTTATACCCATTCTGAAGCAAAAGTTTCCTACATTCTGTTACCTTGGAAAACAATTACACCAATACCTCAAGTTTATCTTAAATTACTTCATATTCAGGTTCAATGGTTTTGGAAAAGCAAAAATCAAATGCTAGACAAAATTTATTCTACAATGCATTTCTCTGAAACGGTGTTTTTAAGTGGAGAAAAAATAATAACCACTTTAAACAACAGCAGTGCTCTCAAAATATATCATTCTCAAAAGGATGCAAATAGTATTAACAAAAGTCTATTCACTTATTTTTTTATGCCTGTGTACAATATGTCAGTATATGGGGCTTGTAACTAATAAAAGTATTACATGTAACTGTGGAGGTGGGATTTTTTCCCACCCTGCTAGCCACGCAGTCCATTCTGTGGTGTTTTCATAACTCTTTTGATGCACTTGGAAAAAACACCTTCTCTCCTTATTTGGGCTATTACTTGATTCAGTGGAACAGAGCTTTCATAAAGAGAAGAATATCCATTGTAAAAAGGCAGCCATCCAGGACACCAAGGTAATCCTTGGCCCACCTGAAACTGCTGTGACTGAGAAAGAAACTCCCTTATTGCCTGAAGAAGGGGACTGATAACCAAACATCTCAACCAGGCACACTGGGAAATAATATCCATTACTACAACATAGCACTTGGGCACTCTCCCAGTGTTCTCAGGGTTCTGTGTGCCTGGGAAGAGACCCCGTGATCACCTGAGAAAGAGACTGACTATCAATCATGCCTTTCTGTCAGCCTAACCTCAGTGATGAAGAAAGGTATGCAGAAGCTCATCTTGAGTGCTCTCATGTAGCATGTACGGGTAACCAGGCCCCGTCAGAATGGGTTTAGGAAAGACAGGTCCTGCTTAACCAATCTGATCTCCTTCCATGACAAGGTGACGTGCATAGCAGATGAGGGAAAATCTGTGGATGTTGTATATCTAGACTTCAGTAATGTCTTTGACATCTCTTCCCACAGCATTATCCTGGAGAAACTGACTGCTCATGGCTTGGACAGGCGTACTCTTTGCTGGGGAAAAAAAATGACTGGATGGGTAGGCACAAAAAGTTGTTGTGAATGGAGTTAATTCTACTTGGTGGCCGGTCACAAGTGGTGTTTCCCAGGGTTCAGCGTTGGGGTTGTTACATACTTATAAATTATCTGGATGAGGAGTTCAAGTGCAACCTTGGTCATTTTGCAGATATCAACAGCATGGGTGGCAGTGTTGATGTGATTGTGGGAAGGGAGTCTCTGCAGAGCTGGATTGATGGGCCGATGCTAACTGCATGGCGTTCAGTTAGGCGAGGTGTCGGATCCTGCACTAGGCCACAACAACCCCATGAAATCCTACATAATTGAGGACAAATGGATGAAAAGCTGCCAGGTGGGAAAAAAAATGGAGTTATTGGTTGCTAGCCAAATGAATATGAACAAGCAGTGTGCCCAGATGGCCTAGAAGGTCAACAGCATCCTGGCTTCTATCAGAAATAGTGCTGCCAGCAGGACTAGGGGATGGATTGCAACCCCTATACTCAGTATTGGTAAGGCATCTCAAATATGGTATTCAGTTTTGGGCCCCTTGCTACAAGAAAGACTTGGAGGGGTTGGAGCATGTCCTAAGTAGTGCAATGAAGCTGGTGAAAGGTCCAGAACGTAGCTGTTCTGAGAAGTGTCTGAGGGAACTGCAGTTGTTGAGCCCGGAGAAAATAGTTTGAGGGGACACCTCATCGTTCTCCCTTCTCTCAAGTAATAAGGGATAAGATAAAAGGACATGGCCTCAGCTTGCACCAGGGAGGCTTAGATTGGATATTAGGAAAAAATTCTTCACTGAAAGGGCTGTCAAGCATTGGAACAGGCTGCCCAGGGAAGTGTACCCTCCCTGGAAGTATTTAAAAGACATGTAGATGTGGCATTTATGGGCATGGTTTAGTGGTTGACTTGGTAGTGTTAACTAACTGTTGGACTAGGTGATCTTAAAGATCTTCACTGAACAAAATGATTTTGTGATTCCGCAGTTCTCAACACAGCTTTCACTATTTCATGTCATAGCATCATAGAATAGTTTGGTTGGCAAAGACCTTTGAAGTTTATCTATTTCAATAGCCCTGCAATCAGCAGGGACATTTTCAACTACATCGGGTTGCTCAGAGTTCTGTCTGACCTGACCTTGTATCTTTCCAGGGATGGGGCTTCTAACACATCTCTGGGAAACCTGTTCCAGCATTTCTCCATCCCACCTTCCTCATAAAAGATTTCTTAATAACTCTTATGTCTAGTCTAAATCTATCTTTCTTTTAATTTAAAACCATTACCCCTTGTTCTGTTGCTACAGGTGACAGATATCACTCCAGCTTTCTTGTAGGCCCCTTTTAAGTACTGAAAGGTGACAGTAAGTTCTCCCCAGAGACTTCTCTTCTTCAGAATGAATGACCACAACTCTCTTAGCCTTTCCTCATAGGGGAGATGTTCCATCCCTGTGATCCTTTCTGGATCCCTCCTCTGGACTCACTCCAACAGCTCCATGTCTTTCCTATTATGTCATTTAATGTCTTATTTCTGTGTGTGCCAGTGTGGTTCTGCTACTGAATTTGGCCTCAGAAGCAAAGTATTTGAATTCTTTTCATGGTAAATTTATAAGGAAGGGGCAAACCTCCAACTAGACTGAAGCATTCAGTGCAAATGCTACATGGATTTATTTCTTGTAATGAATCTTCGTGGTCCCATTTGAATCTAATCAGATTCACTGGAATATCTAACCTGACCTCAGTTTAATCTTTTTCTTCTGACAAGAATACTTTTTGTGATGCAAATGTTTCTTTAAGACCCATCTTCCCCAGACAAGCCTTGTTAAAAAAAATCAAAAATAGTAAAAAAACTCTTATCAGACTTTGAGATTGGATATGGCAATTTATATGACAATTAATTAATCATTAACAAAATTAAATGTCTGTAGGACAAAAGTCATTATAAACATAATTTAGAGCTGTCATAAAATGGCTTGTCATTAGCAGAAGAAACAAAAGCTGACAGATTAAGGAATAATTAAGGAATAATCTGTACTTCTGCATTTTTATTTATTTTCAGAGCTACTGGATGTACATTGGAGAAAAATGCCTGATACTGATATTGTGTCTTTTAAGCAAATCTAACACAGGGATGTTTTTATATAACTGAACTAGATTAACTGTAAAAAAAAACTAAAGGACTTTCATACAAGCTATGTGGATTTGTTTAAATTATTAACATCAGCTTGGTTTTAGAATAACTTGCATAACACTTATTTTACAGAAAATAATACTGAAATGCAGTGAGATCATATTTAAGATGAATAAAGGTAGAAGTCTCTAGTTCTGACAAACAGAACAGAAATCCTGATCTCTGTTTAAAAAAAAGCCTGAAATTAACAATTCCATTTTGTTTGTAGTATAGCAAAAAATCATTTATTGTCAATGTAATATTCACAGTCCTTTGATGTTCATGTAAATATACCAAATTTTCTCAGCAAGTTTGAGCTGAGATGTACATTGTTCTAAAAATCTGCATAGACCAAAAGACAATTATATCCATCTTTCTTATACATCGATGAGGCTGAATACATAAACTTATGTTATGCCTTCTTACGTGTTTCTGTGTGATTTGGTAGGATGGAAATATATCCCTAATTTTTAGCAGGAAAGAAGCAAAAAACTGTTGGAAAAATGAAAGATTTTTATAATAAACCATACAGTCATCTGTAGCTGTGGAGTAGTGAACATATTCCACAGGGACTACACTCAGTCTGATCTCACATGAAACAAACAAAATTTAGGAATGAGTAGCTTGATTCTGCAAGACATCCAAAGTAAACTAGACAACTTGCCAGTCATTTCTTTCAAACACAAATTATCCTTATTGAAATTATAATTGTTTACACAGTCAACAAAATGGTTCACAAATGGCTTTGATTGTAAAGCCAGCATACTTGGGAACTGAAGGACTAAGTTCTGTAACAGTGTTTTATGCCTGTACATTTGCATGACTTCACATAGTGCTCAACAAATATAGATGTGTAAATTTCCTCTTACAAAATGCAGTCAGGGTGTCATGTACTGCTCAGTAAATAAATAGTGTTGTATGATAGTAAGTTTAGTCATCTGCTCTGATGTCTTTTCTTTGACCAAGAGTCTGTCTGCAACTCCAGCATGAAAAAAACTTTTGAAATTACTTTATCCATCCCATTATAACTGATTGACATACAGGTAAAAAGGATAGAAATGTGTCTAAATCAATTTACCTTTGTGACATTGCTGACTTTTTAGTGGGCAGCTAGAAAGTATGCAGCCACTCTCAACAGCTGGGATGGGGAGGAGAACTGGGAAAGGAAAGGAAAACTCATGGGTTGAGACAAAACCACAATTAATAGAACAATAAAATCAGAAATGTTTATGATGATAATAATGATAATAAAAAAATATAAAAGAGTATATTAAAATACAACCACTCACCAGCTAATGATTAACCCTCCCCAAGCAGTGATTTCAACAAGCAGTGAGCATGGAGATGACAGCGAGCACAGCATTAGTGGAACAGAGAGCACCAAATACAGAACATGGCTCATAAACCCTGGGCTAATTCCCATTTTTATATTAAACATGATGCTATGGTAAGGAATATTCCATTGGCCAGTTTGCCTGAGCTGTCCTGGCTCTGCACCTCTGTGTTTAGTAAAACATAGAAAACTTAGAAATCCTTGATTTTTTTTTTAAAAATAACTAAAATCATTGATGTATCGTAACATTCATACACTAAATCAGAGAAAAAACAGTAGCTGCTGGAAAATTAACTCTATCCCAGCTGAACATAAATGTTAGCTGGCAACTGCTAAAATAATATCTGTTATCAACATGGTTCTCATATTAAATCCACAACACAGGAGCTACTAGGAAGATAATTAACTCTATCTCAGCCAAAACCAGGAAACTTAGGAAGCTGAGAATATATTCAGGGCAAATGCTATGTTCTCCACCTCCATTCAGCTGCTATCCCACACCTTTTCATGGCAGTAGTACTTTCTTTACTTTCTTTAACGAAATGCATCTGCAACCTAAGTCACCCTTTGTTTCAGGAACCTATTTCCATTCTATTTTTCACATTTCAGAATGTCTTCATATTTTATCATTTTTCTAAGGTTTTTACAAACATTGATGAATTTTTATAAATTGGGATTTCTTTGTCCAAATTGGCTTTTTTTAAAAAAAATTTGTATTTCTAAAAACTAAAGAAGAAAAATCCTAAGTGAGTATCATAGAAGAAACAAAAGAACAAACAAACAGAACCAAAAGGAAAGTGATTAGTAACTCTAGGATTAACACTACTTAATTTTTGATTGTTTAATTGAAAGAAAATTCAAATAATAATATTACATTTCTATAATTACTATCTTATTAATGTTTTCTTCCTTATCTAAAGAAGCTTTACAATATCCTCCATATGATTTTCTAATTTCCACTAAATTAGAGTTATTACCACTACACGTTTTCTGCTGTTTTTTATTATGTTGAATTTTAAGAGTTTAATTTTATTTGTTAAATGCATGAATAACACTTTAATTTCACTAAGGCAGTAATAAAACCTACAAGGATTATGAAGGGAATATTAATAAGGATCTTGAAGCATACTTTACCATACCTAATGACCCCAGGCTTCCCAGTCTGTGATAAGATGGAAAAATGATGAAAACTTGTCTATCCATTACATTACAGAATACCAGAGCAGCCACCAATTTGTATACAGTGGTTAATCAGATGAAGTGAGTCATATATTTATTGTAATTTGTATTGTACTTTTGTAATAATTTTAAGGCCTTTACTTAATCATCAGATCCAATAAATTATTTAAGGTGTTGTAATGTTTATGAGAATTATCAACAGCTAGTGGGAATCTATTCTTTAATCAGCAGGTTAGACCTCTAGCAACCAAAGGCTTTTCTGGTAGCTAATAAAAAGCTGGTGTCTTTTGGCTGTTTTGAAATAAGAGAAAAAATGGTGGCCTTTGGAATGCTCTAAAGAGGCCACAAAAGGTACAAGTATTTTCTTGTCTGCTTTTCAAATAGGCTACAACTTAAACACTCTGACAGCAATGAAAGACAAACTTACTGAATAAAACCAACACATCAGGGAGGTTCAGGCTGGACATTATGAAAAAAATCCTACCTCTTTTCAATGTTTCACTCTGTCCTGGCTTTCTATAATTTTTCAGTCCATTTACCTTTCTAGATTACAGCTGAGCCCAGGAGTTTTGTCATTTTCTCAGCTAAAACTATATCGTGATGAATTTCTAATCCTGAATACTTTAGTACAGTCAGTGATTTTTTGACATGTGGCAGCTGGAAAAAATTGAGAAAACACTGGAAGGCTGCCTATAATTAGCATAAATGCATGTATAAACCAGTTTAAGGTGTTTTTCAGCTTTATTCTTCTGCTTTTAATTGGTTCAATTAACTACTTTAGCTCAGATACATTATAGCCAGGCTATAGAATATTCTGTGACCTCTGTGACCTAAAAGACTTCTTAGGTTACATGTTATGTTTAATGGCAACCAATTGCACCTCAGTCGATATTGAACAGTCATGGAATGCTTTACTAGAGAAACATTAACAGACAGAGTCCCAGCAATATATCTCAAAGCACGCTGTGATTTACTGAGGACAACATCTAACTTAGTGGCAAAGATATGCCCTTACAACCTGTTTGTACCATTTCTGTTTTGTAGCCAGTGTTGATTGATCCATAGAACATAACAATTAAAGGCAGCTGTTCATCCAAGATGCCTACAGTTTACCTCTTTCTTTAGAAGTGGCTTGTTCTGGTATGCATCTCTTTCTTCTCTCCTCCCTTGATTCTCCAAAACCATGTTCAATTCAAATCAAGGTTTTGAATTGAGTAATATTCCCCTTAAGTTAAATGTCAATAATCATAATTTCCTGAATAGTATTAGCAATATTTTCAGTGTTATATATGCATATATGTTATAACAGCATTTTTAAGGTCAAACGTGTTTAACGGGAGTTGGGATTTCTATCCAAGCCTATTAAGTCTCTGGACAAAATTGTTTAACAGTTTAAAATTCTTTCTGTTATTCTTTTTTTTTCAGGACAGTATGTGTGATCTTCATAGCTGTGTGTGCTTAAAATTTTCTAAATGTTGTGACTAGGATGACAAGATCATTTAAATATCTTTTACAATATTAGCAGAGAAGGGAACACTATAATTTTCTCATACGGTAAATTCTTCTACAAATGTAGTGACTGCACTAATTATAATATAAAGATTAAGATTACAAAAAACTTTCTTAACAATCAAGACTGATCCTAGTGACAGAGTTATAAAATTAGAAGAAAAACTATGAAATATGTATCTCTCAAACTAATCTGGACACTTAAGGCTCTGAATTCACAACACAATAAAGCAGAGGCACTTCAGTAGTTGATATTATTCAATCTGAGTCAACGTTACACTATAAATAATAAAATATCCAAATACAGATATAAAAAAGAATATCTAAATAGCAGAAAATTTTAACAAATAAGAGCATATATATTGTTTCAACAATGACCTCTTTAGCCCTTGAGGTACCTAGACTACTGAATAATTTCTGATTTACTAAACCAGAAAGATTGCACTTGATTATCAGTGAATAAGTGCCTCAGCAATTCTAAAGAACAAAAAATGAGGTTATAGAGGATTATCTTTGTAGAGTGATATATCTGTTACCTTGGCAGGTTACCAGGCTTGTATTTACAATCTGACATTCTTATCCATTTGCAAGTAGAATACGTAGAGTATTATTTTTCAATGTGATATTTTTTTTTCTTGGAGAATGTTTCTTTCTTATTATTACTCTTTTAGGTTAGAGGGTTTAAACTTTGCAGTCCTTAGAGATGGCCAAGACCCATATTTATTAACAGAAAAGTCTGATTGAGGCAGGTAAAGGTCGAGGTTAAGTGTTTAGTGGGAGTTACAAAACTGAAAATTATTATGCTTTAATAGTACTGAATGTCAATGTAATTTCACTGTCTTTTGGTCTTCCTTCCAAATGACTTTGGATCTCTCATTACTATTTCACCAAGGCAAAGCAGATATTCCTTCCACATGACTTTGGATCTCTTATTACTATTTAACCAGGGCAAAGCAGATATTCCTTCCACATGACTTTGGATCTCTTATTACTATTTAACCAGGGCAAAGCAGGTATAGGATACATACTTTTGATCTACATGAGTACAGCTCCAAAATAAAGCAGTGAGTCAGCTTTTACTTTCATCATGACATATTTAAGTAAGGGAAGAAAGTAAATGAAATTGTTCGCAAAACTCACTTTAAAACTTTTAGAATCAAGTATCAGATAAAAATGAATCATAGATGTCTTGCTAAATGTAGAACTGATTCAAAAATACTAATACAAAAGATAGGTTGAAAAGCCTTAACATAAAAGTAGCAGTTAATAAAACCATTTATGAAAAAATCAAAATGTTTTTTCATTTCCTGCCTATAATGTTTGTTTCTTTGACTTAGTTGTTTCAAGGGATATAAATATGTCACACAGACTGGAAAAGAAAAAAAAAAAGGAGCTGTAGTTAAACTAATGTTTTCCTAGGTTTGTGAATGCTTGCAGTAACATTTCTGTGTTAACACATGACTGAATAATTGTCATCCTGTTGTCATCCTTAAGTTACTATCCACATGAATGTCCTTTCAAAATGAGTATTCAAGAACTTTTTATCACAGAAATATTACATTAAGTTACTCTTACTAGCATTGTATTTGTATTTGATGGATGGGGACTTAATCTACTGTTTCTCATTCAAGTCCATTCAGGACCCTACTTGAAATCATTTAATAAAAAATTGTTTTCTAGTTGAATCAACTTTATATGTTGGATGTCGGCCTTGTTTATTGGACTAGACTGTAGCAGTCAGAAATATACTTGGGACATTCTGAATCAGGGAGTTTAACTTTATTCCAGAGTACACACTTGAATTGGGTTAAATAAGTCATTTCTTAAACTTTATTTAGATTAGAGACACTTTCTCTCTTAACTCTAAGGTTAGTAGCAGTTATACACATGCCTACATTGTAAACATGTAAGGTGAGAAAATCCTGAGGCTCTGCTGTACATGCAAAAAAATTTATTGACACTTTAACAAGGTTGTCTGTACCTTGATACAAGGATTTTTAATTTTTACATTACAAAATTATACAGCTAAAGAAATACTGTTTGCCTAGATGGACAAACATATCCAGTAATGAATAATAAATGGAAAGAGTGACAAGTTCACAGCTGCACCTGGGTGAATTTATGGTTTTTGTCCTATTAAAGCAAGAGAATAATGTGTTTCATTGTGGCCAATATTGATTTGTTTTCCACTCAAAACAAAATGTTTTTTTGCCATTTTGTGTAAGTCAAAAAATTTACACTTATGCAGCTCACAGCAAAAGGACATGTTTGGCTAGGTAGAGTCCTCTATGTCAAAACAATTCAGACACAAACTGAGAGTATGATAGGACTGGATTCACTCTATCATCTCTCTGCATGCACGCGAATGTGAAATTCCTGATATTCAAATGAATTGTCTCAGCCAGCATATTTTACAGTATTCAGATGGCATGTCATTATTTTCTTCTATTGGAGCTATTTTAAATTACATGAAATACTTAAAATATTCATTGAGCTAGTGAAAGAGAATGCAAATTATGCCAATAACTATACAATTTTTTTTTTCTGACTTGAACTTTTTTCCTACCTTTTTTTTACCTCAGAAGCTTGTGTGGGATGTTCAAGAGGACTTCTATACATCTGTTGTCTGGCAGATAGGAATGATAAGCAATTTTCTTGTGTGTTTACAAAATTTTTTATTGAGATACTAAACTTTCAGATATGGCTATAAGGCAGGTGAGCTGTGTCTGCACAGTTCATCCACCGCATATGGAAACACTGAACTTATTATGAATGCATGACACAGTCATTTTGCCATTAGATCTCATGATTCTCAGAAGTGCCAGATGTCCAACACATCCCCAAAGGGCTGCACACACGCACAGCCCACTTGTAGAAAGCATGCTTACCTAGTCCAGTATTTTCTTCATTATATGCGACTTAAAATCTACTCATCTTATTTTAAATAAAGTATTTGGCAGTATCTGCTCCAACGTAAAATTAAATATTCCACACAACTTGAAACAGCGGCAGCAGGAAAAATCTATGAATATCACCCATGCAGAGCTCAAAGTTAAGAGACCCATGAGAAGTGCAGTTTCATGTTCATGCAGCCATAGTAAAGAATGGAATTTAACTTGGGTAAAAGGATTGTCAACTGTGCTATTCTATTCCATTAACCATGACAAGATATTGCAAATTAAATAATCTGGTGCATTGTAAAAGAATCTGTGAGCAATTGATGATTTACTAAATGTACTTTCTTTTCATATCTTCCAAAAATCATGCCTAGGTCTATGTAAGAGTGAAATTATAGCAGAAAATTATACTCTCCAGGTGTTAATTTCTTCTAACCAATATATTAATCTTTCGCAACTTTGGCAAATCCTTTGGTTGTTCTGTAGTAAAAAGGTTGGATCCTGGAGCTTTGTAAAACTACATAGTGCAACACAGATCAGAACACACATACAGTGCAGCAGAACTATACTAAAATATTTGATTTGAGAAAACACAATGCTAAAGACAGTTACAACATATTAAACTAAGTGAAATAATGAACAGTAATTGTTGGTTTCTTGTTTCCTGGTAACTCCCTATGCAGCTGTATTCACTGCAATAGATAGGGAATGACAACTGATAGCAAATTGTATTGACACATCTTGGCTGAATATTATTACTTCAGCTAAGATTCTGAATAAATTAATCATAGTATAATAGTATTTCCATTTTACAGCACCTTAGTATCAGAAAAAACAAACCATCATATTTTTAATTAATATACTTTATTACTTCTGTTTATAATTGCTGAATTATGTCACTCAATTGAGTTTTAGTTCTTCCATTACTACTACACAGAATATTAATTATGCAGCACCTACTTTTTTAATATAATTACATTTCAATTTCTTTGTGAAGGTTACACATCCTATCCTAAGTCTATAAATTCTCCAACTCAGGCTACATAAAACAAACAGAGAAACAAGGAATTAAATACTGAGTTTTATATAACTTCAGGACAAAAGGTCTTGGCATGCTTATAAATTGAAAGCAGTGACTTTCATAACCACATCATGGTATGTTGTTTTGACAGTTTAAAAATACAGATACATTCAGATGAATTCAGGCCCTTGAAGTAGAAAGGGAAAGGAAACAAGTGGTCTACAGGTATCCATTTGCTAATCACGCATTTGAAGCGGACAAAAATAAACATGGATCGCAAAACTAAAACTGACCTCTGTCCTTAACTTTAACTTTAGGCAGCAGATGGAGGGTGTTTACTACTGAGAATCCCAAGACTCATTCAGTTCCCCAGGCATAGGATTCCATTGTCACCTGTGGTGCCCGAGGGTTGCACCTCCAACTTCCAGCTGCTGTGGACGAAAAGTGTGTGCCTCCCACAGGTCCTGAGCCATAGCTGTTAGAATTGGGCAGATGACTTGGATGTTCTTCAGCATCAAAAATGTTATGGCTGTTTGTTTATGGGAATGGAGTTGAGTTTTACCTGTTAGAGAAGTTAGTCAAAGTAGGTCTAGTTATTTTTGCAGTCACTGTTTCAAAGAATTTCTGTCCTTTTTCCTTGACACTTCTTATGTTCCATTTAGTGTTTAGTTTAGGTCATCTCTTGATCTTCTTCCTCCATCTTCACTATAGATTCAGATACAAGACAACCAGCATATATTCATCCTGTACCAGGAGCAGAGCAGGAATTTTGTTACAAACATAGAAGAAGAGATAAAAAATCATTCTTTATCATTCAACAGCAAAGCTATAAACTCATCTAGACTGCAGGATTAAAGAGCAGGTAGAAATTTCGGTCTCAGTTACTAGTTGCTCATGACCTGAGAACTGACTAAGAGGGAGAGGAGGTCAGTTGGATGTCTGTGATGCTGTGTCCTGGTGTGACAAATGTGTCAATACTTTTCTGTTGTCAGAATCAGCACAGCTTTGTTTCTGACACTGAATTTTTAAAAATACTATTTTTTCATTCCAAAGACTAAGTCTAAATTGCACAGCTTTGAAAAAAAAACCCCAAAAAACCCAAAACCCCAAACTTCCTTAACAAGGAAGAAGAGATTGGTTTTGCTGTCAGAAAACCTCTGTCTAACACATTTGTCTTCTTTCTTTTTCTTTTTTTCTCCCTTCCTACCCACACCTTGCTTCAGGGAAAGACTGGCAAATTCGCAAATGGCCACCGAGCTATAATGTGGCTTATCAATCTCAGTGACAACATTGAAAAGAACCAAGACTATTTCACGCTTAGTGCTGCAACATCTTCAAATTCAATGCACATGTCTACGGATTTAGAGTCAAGTCAGGAGAGAACTGAGATTCCTTTATAGATATAAATGAAGCATATATACACTATAATGTTTCTTCCCTTACATTTCATAATAATCATGGAATTCCAAAATGTATTTTAGAAAGATAGGTTTAGATTTCATTTCTTACACTCTCACATATACTTTAAGGGAAGTTCATATTCTTTTTGTTTAGCTTTTGAATTAATTACTGTGTTGCTTTCAAAATCAGAGCTCCTTTACAAATAAAATTATCAAAATGCTCACACACAATTCTGTTACAAGGTAAAGTTTTATTTAAAATTTCCTTTGTTTTTTCTTTCATTACTATTTTTATTCTTTCTTTTCTGTTTTCATAAAGATATTGTACATATATCAACGTGTTTATAGCAACATAAATATGTATGTATGTATTTTCCATAGTAAATTAGGAATTCATTTTACTTCCTATCTTGAATTGAAATACAAGTTAGTTTCAGCTGATAGAAATCTACAGTGTTAGCTCTACTTGTAGTTTAGGAAAGACGACAATGTAATTTACAACTGTTAATGAATGAGTTCAAAGACATCTATTTGAAATTAAAGTAAGTTTACACTAGCTATTTGACTGTAAAAGACTTTTTAATATGAAAATTGCATACATAGGCTATCATTTTAAACATATGATAATTTTAAAAGCAGATTCTATTGTCTTTGTAGCAATATAATGTTTCTTAGTTTAAGACTCATAATGTCTCAATATGTAACACGGAAAGTAGTAGCTTGTAACACAAGCAGTCTTTTGTTCTGCTAAAGGATCAGTTAGAGTTCACTAAAAAAAATGCTCTATTTTTCACTTTTTTTAAGAGAAACCTGCAGGAAAGCAATTGATTCAAGAGATTATGAATATGTGATATGCAAAAATAATTCTTAGAATCATAAAATCATAGAGCATCTCGAGTTGAAAAGGACCTATAAAGATCATCAAGTCAAACTCCTAGCTCCTTGCAGGACTACGTAAAACTGAACTGTGTAACAAAAAACATTATCCAGATGCTCCTTGAACTCTGAACATCACGTTCAGCAGCTTCTCCTTTAAGTACTCTATGCCTGGTCAAATGTCCTAGAATATCTGCTGCTTCCATCATGCTGTTCTGTCTAAAACTTTCCCAGGATTTAAATGTGAGTCTTTGCAGCGTGCATTCTATGCACACTGTACATAAGGCATCAAATTAAATTTAAATGAAACTGATGCAAGATACACTATAGCTGTAAGAAGACATTAAGCTTCTTTGTAAAAGGAAGTAGCTGGAACAATCAAGAGAATATATGGTGCTGTGAACATGCAAGTTTACTCATGTGTCTGACCTATGTGGACAGAGGTGTGCTGTTGGCTAAAGTTATCCAAGGATATATTCCTGCTTTGGATCTAATCTGCTATATTTAAATTCAGAAAGGGGAAATTCTGCTCTTCCTTTCTCCTTCCACATCTCGCTGCAAATCCTTGAAAGTTCTTTTCACAAGTGCTTTTGCTATCCCTGCATGAGTTTGATGGAAAAGGGAAAGCCCAGGAGGTGGGGAAGGGAGCCAGAAAATGTCTATGAGAGACCTACATTTAGTTTGCAGAAGGCATTATGAGGAATAGTATAAATGAGTAAAACAGCAAGGAATTTCAACAGAGCCATCATGGGAAAAGCAAACACCACTGATGCAGCCAGAATGTGGCCCGAGAACATCAACATCAGAAAAAGTCTAGAGAAATGTCTTTTGAAAGTGACAGCTTACCGGAACATTTTTACTTTATGCAGATAAATTGTTTTATGGTTCATTTCTCCAGAGCATAGAGAAACAGGATTTTGCATATTTCTTTACATCTAATCAGCTGCATCAAAGAGAAAACCCCAAACTACTATCACTTTCTCCACTTAGCTCAAACAAATGTGTACTCAGCATTTCTGAGGATCTAAAAATTTAACTGCTTTCTTTAACATATTTTAAGTTCACAGTATGGAGATGAAAGAATTTAGAATGTATATATTGGGTGTTTTATATAGCTGGATTCAACATCTCACATTAAAACCTTCAAAGACCAGTCTGATGCTATTCCTTCATTGTTTTGGTCAGGCTTGGATAAGTTACAATGCTATGTTTCTCATTTTTATTCAAGAGACATTTAAATTTATAAGATTTATACATGGCAGATATCTGTCATGCTTTTCATGCAGTTTTAATGATCCATGTGGATTTACTAGTTAATAATAAGTCAACAGCTCCTGCTACCTTGTGCTCTTCCATTAGTCAAATATAAAACTATATTTGGGTCATGTTAAACAATAGGAGTCACACAGCTATGCAACACCCTCTACTAACATAGCTGTGTCAGATGCTTATCTCTCAGACAATTTAGTCTGATTTTTTTTAATGTATATTTCTATTTTTCGTTTAACAGCTAAAGTAGCCAGCTTGAGACTAACAAGTATTTGTTCTGGATTGCAACTTAATTAAAAGTTCACAATGTTCTTGCTGAAAAGAGGAACACACCCCTGAGGCTGTTCAGATTTAGACAATAAAGTGTACATTGTCATCACATAATCATATATGTGTTTGCTGTCAAGGTTAAAGTTTCAGCTTACATTCTCTGTGCAATTGGATTATTTTATACTATGAACAGAATATAGTGGTAAATTCAAACAACATCCTTGTCTGGCACTTAAAATGGGATACAAACCACAGAAATTTAACAAATATTTATCCTCAAACCTACCCTTTCTTGCTAAGTTCCATAGCCTAGTTTGATTAATATTGGACACAATATAAGATGCATTGGTTTGATCAAACTTTTGACTGATCTCTAGCAACATACTGAAGGCTTAATATAAAAACTTTTAAATTTTTTAAATAAGCATAAATAGTTCTAACTTTTAATCATTTAGTACAATGGCTCAAATGTAAATAACTTTATTACATGAGGAAATTTAATAGGAGAATCTGAGGACACTAGAGATTCATCCTGATTCCTTACAAGTTTACAAATACCATTGATATAAACCATTCTTTTAAAAAAGGATTCTGTGGAGTCAAGTAATGCAGCAGTCCAAGTATATCTAAAATTTAGATCTATCACAGAAAAGTATCAAAACAACACTTCAGTCAAAAGACCTACATAAGTTTAAGTAACTGCCACATTTTACAAGAGTGTATATGTATCTACATTTCAAGAGAGCAAAATAATATTTGAAAACTTATTTTCTCACAAGAACACAGTAAAATCTCTGGAGAAGAGAAATAGTACATTAAACAAGATACAAATAGAAAGAATACTAGAAACTTTTAAATACCTGACAGAATTCTGAGATAATTCCATAGCAAATTTATCTATATGCATGGGTAGACACCGATGCCCATGAAAAGGACTACAAAATAAATACACGGTGGATTGGTAGCATTATGAGGACAAGACGGGTTGTCTCAAATGGGGACATGATTGGTATCAAATTTTGGGGAGTGACCACTGATGGGCAGCTGGACAAAATCATAGGAAAAAAAATTTAAAAGCTAATGTAACTCGTTATGTGGCAGATAACCAATAATGTAGTGAGACCCCAGAAAGTGACTATACATACTAACATAAAAACATTAACTGATGTCCAAAAATTAATGGGAGATATCCAGTGGGTTCGATCACTGACAGGGATTACAAATGATGATCTTCAACCATTAATGGATTTATTGGGAACCACTTGTTCAACAAATGATAAACGGCATTTAAATAGTAATCAGAAAACAGCATTGGATAAAACAGTGGAAAAAATCTTAACAGCTAATGTTGTCCATTATATAGCAGATAAACCTTTAGAATTAATTTTGATCAATTCTGGCCAGGAACGGAAACACCCATTAGGACTTTTAGGACAGACACTTAAGAAATGTCAAATCATTGAATGGATATTTTTACCATATCAGCCGAAAAATACTGAGGCCACTAGACTGGAACTTTTTGGTCAATTAATAATGAAAGGCAGGAAAAGATGTTTGGAATTATCTGGGACTGAACCTTCACGAATTTACCTGCCAATTAATAAGGGATATTTGGATTGGCTTATGGAACATTCAGAACCTATTGGGGTTGCATTAGCAGATATAGCTGCTATAATGGCATTAGGGATACCTCAAATTATAAAAACAGATAATGGGCCAGCTTATGTCTCTCAAAAATTTAAACATTTTTGTGTTTAATGGGGAATCCGTCATAATATGGGTATCCCACACTCTCCAACGGGTAAGGCAATCATTGAGCATTCTCATGCAACCTTGAAGTCCCTTTTGCAAAAACAAGAAGGGGGAGATGTATTACCCCCTAGTGAAAGAATTGCAAAAGCAATTTACATGTTAAATTTTTTGCGCCTCACTGGAACTAGGAATAGCCCTCCAATTGTAATTCATCATTGATCACTGGAATCAGGATTGAATAACCAGGACCAGCAAGGTATCAAGGTACAATACAAAGACTGGGACTCAG
Source organism: Phaenicophaeus curvirostris (assembly GCF_032191515.1). Lineage (NCBI taxonomy): Eukaryota > Metazoa > Chordata > Aves > Cuculiformes > Cuculidae > Phaenicophaeus > Phaenicophaeus curvirostris. The sequence continues at coordinate 81,266,141 of NC_091394.1, read as the reverse complement.
GTGAATGGAAAGGACCTGTTGAACTAAAAATGACAGTAAGAGGTTATGCTTGTGTCCTAACAGATACTGGACCTCGTAGGGTGCCACAAAAGTGGATCAAGCCCTGGAAAGAAAGGAAGACGATGGAGCAAGAGGACCTCACATCGGAAGAAGAAACTGGGGTGGTCTTTTGACAGAAAAGGGAATTTGGAATAACGGTTCTGAAAAGGCTCTTCCACCCGGATATTTTCTAATCTGTGGTGACAGAGCATGGGGCGGAATACCCAGCAAACCAGTTGGTGGACCTTGTTATTTGGGAAAGTTAACGTTGTTTACACCAAGTATACAATACGTTTTTGGAGTTTTGAGGAAAAAATTTTCACCCGTTTATTAGCCCCAGGAGTTGCAGCTCTTGAAGCTGTGTCACAAGTCAAGAAAATGGCTTGTTGGAGCGTTAAAGCAAGGATTGTTTATCTTGATTGCCATTATTGTAGTTTTAAGTGTTTTGATGCTTTTAATGGTGCTTGGGTCGCTCAAAAAGAAAACGGGGGAATTGTTGGGTGGCAGCACACAATGAGCAGCCCAAGCACTGTGGCTGGGAGGAGTTGGGAAGCCATAGCCAGGGTCCTCAAGGTTATAAAAGGTTATAACGACTCTGTTGTGTTATGCAAATTAGGAAGTTGGCTGTTGAAGGCGGGCTAAGGTTAAACAATTCTGTAAAAGCAGAACGAACCCCAAATAAAGCGGCTTCACTTGAATCACATTGATCGTTGCGTGTTGTCCCGTTTCTTCCGTCAGAAAATAGCTTCTATAAAATAAAATTGAAGACCTTAGTTTCTTCATAAGGTCTTTATTTTAAATACTGAAGAAAATCCTCATGACTCTGAAAATTATAAAAGTCATGTTCAAGTAGCTACTGAAACAAACAAAACCAAACACTGATAAGGAAAAATTACTGATAGGATGTCTAATGATTAATGAAAGACCACAGCTAAGCTATCGACAGAGTGCAGGCAGTAATTGACTAAATTTCATAGAAAGCTTAATCCATATGACATGACAGTGGAAATAATGCATCACATAATAAGAATGTAATCTGATCAAAGAAAGACCTTTCAAATTTTGTTTTCTAAAAAATATTAATTTTGGATGAAAAACTTGACAAAAATTGTTTCCATGAAAGTACAAACTGAAAATGATAGCTGTTTTTTTGTTTAATTGGAATGATCCATGTACTTGAATATTGGAAAACTGGAAATTCTTCACATGGAACAATGTAGACCTGGGCAAAATAAAATTGGATTTGGACCCATTCAGTCAGATTAGTAGATACTCTTCAATTTCTACAATTTTTTATTATAGGATTGCAAAATCATTCTCAGAGTTCCTCTTAGCTTGATACTATGTAAGTGAAAGGAGATTACAGACTCTACTTCCAAGTGCAAAATTAACAGTTAACATATAGTTGTCTCTGATATTTGGTCAGTTTAACACATTGTGAACTGTATTACTGATTTATATATTGTGACAGGATGTCTTTAATGCACATTGTTACCATGCCTTGTCAAAAAACATACTGGATGCATGTAACAAATATATAATCTTACATTAAAAGTAATAATTTTCTTGCTGTCTATTCCCTAAAAAGTAACTGTATACTTGAAAGGGCACATACATTTTCTCTATTTAAGATTATTTTAAAACTTTTGTTTTCCTTGTAAATTCTGTCTGTATTGTATTGGAGATTTAGAAATACTAAGTCCAAATTCAACAGGAAACATTTGTAGTATTCTTCTGTCCAGCATTACAAAGTACACTAAGATTTATATTTCTCTCCACCTTATGTGCCATCCAGTGAACCACAAGAGTCCCTTCCCTGGACTTTTGCGAAGTATTTAATACTGTCTCATGTGACAGGGTTGCCTCAAAATTGGAGAAGCATGGATTTGATAGATGGACCACTTGGTGGATAAGGAATTAACTGGATGATCAAATGTGAAGAGTTGGGGTCAACAGCTCAATGTCCAAGTGAAGACCAGGGGAGAGTGGCATTCCTCGGTGCCTGTTATTGTGACTGGCAGAATGTAACATCTTTATCAGTGCAATCAACTGCACTGTTAGTAAACTTGCTGGTGACACCAAGCTGTGTGGTGCAGCCAATGTATTGGAGGAATGGATGCCATTCAGAGGTACATGGACAGGTTTCAGAGGTGGGCTTGTGTGAACCTCGTGTGGGTAAATAAAACCACAAGCAGGTAGTTGCTGTACTCTGCCTGGTGAGGAGAAAATAGTAGTGTGTCACGGGATCTTACTGTGAGATCTGTTCTTTAAATCTTTGTCCTCAGTGAGTAGGAGGAGGTGATAGAGTGCACTCATCAGTTTAACAGGTAACGTCAGTCTAAGGGGAAAAACAGTACTCACTAGAACAGAACAATCATCCAGAGAGTCCTGGACAGACTGGAAGAGGGGTACAACATGAATTTTATGAGATTTAACAATGGTGAATGTGAAGTCCTGCACCTGTAAAGGAAGAAGCCCTGGCAACAGCAAATGCCGGATCCTGACTGTCTGTGGAGGTCCTGAGTGCTTTTGTGGGCAGTAACCCAAATGTGAGGCAGTGTAAGCCTGACAGTAAAGGTGCCAACAGCATCATGGGCTATACGATGGCCTGAAGATTAAGTGAAGCAACTACTCCCTTTTAACTCAACACTGGCCAGACTGCGTCATCAAGGCTTGTGCCTCCAAGCATTAGAAAGCTGTGGATAAATAGGATTAAGTTCTGTGAGGGGCCACAGCCTGCCAGTACCCAGGGGAAAGTTACCACAAATCAAGACCCTTTACAGTAGTGCATGGCAGGAAAGAGAAATAATGGACGTAAGTTGAAACAAGAGATTCTGACTATATATTAGGACGCAACTTTTCCCCTTAAGGACAGACAGGCATTGGATCAAATTATTCAGAAAGGCTGTACAGTGTTCATCCTTGGAGGATTTCAAAACTCCTGGGGCAACCAGAAATGGTCTCATAACTGATGCTGAGCTCTCTTCCAACCTGATACATCCTGTGATTCCATGTGGAAGGAAATGTCTTTTATTCTCTTCTATTTAAAGAATGTTATTGACAAGCCCGGAGGTGATGGGTAATTTCATTTGACTGCTTAAAGCTTCAAATTATGCAGAAAATTATTATCAGCATAAAAATTATCTGCCCATCCCTCAAACAAGACCATTTGTTTATGTCCATATTTTCTAATTTAATGATCTTATCTCTCCAGCCCATCAGCTAATGCTGTACTGTACCTCTCCATCTCTCTTTCCTGAATCCATACACTGTTGACATGAAAAATCACTTCCAGTGCATACTTGATTGATTTTTTTGTTTTGTTTTATTTAATGACTTTGCGAACTATGCTGACGTTGTACTGAATAGAAAGCATAGGTGGATTTTGTCAACGGCTCACTTATCTGTAGTGATATTAGTCCCACACAGAAAGTAGGCACCTGAAGAAATTTACTTAGAAGATTTTTTGTTGCATAAGGAGAAAGAATTTAATACCAAATCCCACCACCCTTCTTAACTTTGTATTGTCTACTTCCACAAACATAAAAACTAGTTGGTTTCAAAATCAGAAATGTTTGAGGATACAGAATGTTGAAATACATATAGAATCTATAGAAAATTGTCCCACTAGGCAGAAAACATGCATTGATCATTGGAATATTTTTAGCAGTATGTTTAGTTTATAAGCCAGAAGATTGGCATAACTACTAAGAGACAACATACGTTTTTCTGTGTTTTTTTTTTTAACAATTGCTTATAAATTGACTTGGCCACAGTGATTACTTATTATAATGAGAGAAATACCCATAAAGAGCCTTCAGGTGCAGAGGGGGTTAATTACAGAGGGCAAGATTTTGCATACAGACAGGTGCACGTCGGATAAACCACTGAAATAAGCTTCCATTTCACAATGAAACACCCTAACCACAGCCCTTCATATCGTGGTACAAAAATGCCTTATCCACAAGTAAGTTAACACATGATTGAATGGGAGGAGCTTGTGCTGACCTCTTTGAAAACCTGCTATTTCTTTTCAAGGGACCTCTGAACAATCAAATTCAGTTAATTAATTGAAGCTAATGGATGAGTATATCACATGTTTAGCTTTTACAATCACTGTTCAGTGTTATGCCACAGCAGAAAAGCAGATGCAAAACATAGCTTGTCTTTTCACAGATTTTTATGACAAATAGCATTGAGGTCTGCATCTTTTTTGCCATTTTTCATATTTTTTCATATTCTTTCCACTCTGTGTACAAAAAGACTTTTCATAGAACCAGAGAATCATGGAATAATTCTTTCTGTATTTATTCTACCATATTCATAGTTTAAATATAAAAACTTTATAACTTCTTATTTGTAAAACCCTTTATTTTGATGATGCAAGCTATATAAATGCTGAAATTATATTTTTACATTGAAGGACAGAGTAACATACATTTTCAACTGACTAGATCAAGTGAATAGATTTAAATTTTCAGATTGTTTCCTATCTACCTTCTTTTCTTCAGCACTAATGCCTTGAGACAGGTATACAGCTACTTTCCTTATAAAAATTTCTCTGAACGTTTTCTTCTTCACTTGTTCTTTATGCTGTTTGTTCTGCTATTTAAAGTGACTTTTTAACATTAAAAAAAGTATATGGTGGAGAGTATCCTTTGCTTTTTCTTTTTTTAACAAAGAACTGGATACAAAAATTTTACTTCGTTTTAGCAGTTCTCTCTATATCACTGGCACAGTAAAAATTCAACACATTCCTGACCTTAAAAGTTGCTTTGATACCTAAAGTAAGTTTTAAATGAAAAGCAAGATAGGAATTGATGCACTTGAAGTTCTTGAGATACAGAAGAGTATTTTCATCTCCAGAACTTTCACAAAAGAAGAGATGTTGATATCAATGGCATCCCTAAAATTAAGATGGCTCAAGAGACAGCATTTCATTTAATGAATGTCATTTATGTGTGGGAATGCAAGACATCACTGCTTTTGTTCAAAGGTTTACCTTATGTTCTCTGGAAGGCATTGATTTTAATGTATATAGAATCATAGAAACATAGAATCATAGAATAACCAGGTTGGAAGAGACCCACTGGATCATCGAGTCCAACTGTTCCTAACAAACACAGGTTTTATTACTTCGGCCAAAGGAAACAAAATATGCGACAGCTAATAAAGACAGCTAGAATAATTCTGTACAAAGATTTACTTTACCTTATTTATTTGTTTGGTTTTTGCTTGTTTGTTTTCCATTACCCACATGCCCTTATCTATTTTTCACAGTTTTTCAAATTTCATCCTTCTTTGGAGGAGAAAATCATACATTCACTCTAGTGTCTTCCAAGCTGAGTGGAATTTTTAAAATAGTCATCATTTTACTTATAGAGTATTAACTAAGAAAGTGTTCCAAAACGCAGGTTTTATTCACAGTAGTTCAGGTTTTAATTAAAAGGTTATGTCCAGCTAAAATAGTGACTGAATGCATATGTATTGTACCTCAAAGAACTCGCTAAACATTACCTACCTTGATCCTTTAAAACTTCCTGTAGTGTAAATATTTTTACCTTGATTACCCAACCAAGCAAATTAAGGAATGAAAATATACCAGTGATCAAACATGAAGAGACATTTTGCCCTCTGCTTCTACACTACCTAATTCCATACGTTAATCCAACACTAAATAGACCTGGACTAAGACCAAGACTCAGAGAGAGAGACAGAGAGGTTGCTAGAAGCTAATTCTTCAAACACTTACGACACATTATCTTTGTTCTTTTCAAATATTCTTACTGGCATATATATATTAAAACATTGCAAAATATGACTTTTACTCAAATTTTCCAATAGTAATCCAATATATTGCAATTAAAGTTTTAGAAGTTGGTTTACTACAACACAGTCTCTGAAATAAAAATAGTCTGTAGCGCTTTCTAATCTGGGGATTATTTTAACAACTGTTTTTTTAAAAAAGATAAGAATATTGTTTTTCACAATAATCAACTTCTCTAATGATAAATTGTCTGGTTTCCTCACTAACTCAGCTACTTTGTTGCTTAGTTCCTTACAGAGTCTGACATGAATATCACCCTTTCCTGGTGATTTAGTGCAATTTGATTTCTTGAGCCATTTTATCATTAGAATTTTTGATACTTCCAGTTTGACTTCAATTCACCTTTTTTTTGCCTGAATCACTCCTCCAATAAGTATTTTTTTTCATTATTGTCTGTTGTGACAAATGACATGAACAGAATTAAAAGAACCTTTTAGCAAACTCTTTAAGCTCTGTAGTAGCTGCTTGTGTGATGGTCCGGAGCTGCAGTTCCCTGCTCAAGGAAAGAAAATAGGGAAGTCTGTACTATGAAGAAGTTTTCTAACAGCTGACATTGTTCAAGTAGGGTAAGTCTACACATACACTAATAAAGTCACTCACACTCAGGTGCATTCATGACGCAGGGTCTCCAAGAAAAGGAATTTGAAGGAGATTGCATCACACTGCTTAGGCCCCATTTGCCCAAGGATGGACAAGCTCTGTCCATATTTTATTAGCAGTGATGGTTACCCTCATAGCTCTAAGAAGGATTCCTTCTATGCTTTTTTTCACTATACTAAGTGTCTATAAATATGTGAAATGAACACATCTGGGTATAATATGATAGGATGAAGCTGAAAGTTTGTGTAGAGAGAGGGTACATATGCTGGGTGTGCTGTGAAGGTGTTTGGGACTATCTGAAAGTGCAAGATCTGCTGGGGTAATATTGCAGACATACGTAGGGAGGTGGAGTCAAATTTGGTGCAGTTTTAAATGCATTACCTACAAATATTTGTCCCTAGAGTGCACCATCCTTAGAACTGCAACTAGTATTTGGCTTATAGACAAACTGGCTTTACTTTGAAATCAATCCTGTGAGCTGTTAAACAGGCAGAGCAGATGATGGGAATACCAGCACTGGTGGATGTACTAGTGCCAGTGCTCTGGTGTGCAGTGTTAGAAAATGAACCAGCATTATCTAACATTGTAGGCATAACCTGTAATTGCTTGCCAATATCCTCTCTTTGTTTATGTAAAGCACAAGGGACAGATGCTGAACACACAAGCATTTTAGATCTAATATTAGCAAAAGAAGGCACAAGACGTGCAAAATACTAGAAGAAAAATCTTTTCTTCAGGGGATAAGTGAAAAATACAGTTTTCTTCTGTCCTTTAATTAGGACTGTGGATTGCATGTCCTGATAAAATCTTACTTGCTTCACTGAACTAGCTAATAATTTTCTGTCTATGTCCAGTTTGTGGAAGAGAGCAGTCAAATAGAAGCATGCCGTTAGTGTACTTAACTTCAGATTGTCTTTGGTTTTTTGGTTGGTTTTTTTTTTTGGTTTTTTTGGGGGGTTTGTTTGTTTGTTTGTTTTTTGCTATGTGTAATGTTCTCCTCTTCTTCTGGCTTCCTGCTTCTATTTCTACACGCTTTCTTCCAGCTGCTTTCTAGCTCCAAACTGCCTGTTCCTGTTGCCTGTTAGGAAAAGTTAAGTCACCTTTTTAAGCTTCAGCTAATCTACACATAATCCATCATGTGGCACATAAATAAAAGATGTGCTTTGCATAGATATGAACTGTCATTTGACAGAAAATTTATTCTGGGTGAAATGTTTCACATTTTGCAAATATAGATATGCCAAATCTTTTAAGTGTAATGCTCTAAGGCAGAAAATTACCTTATGAAGCACTCTATTCAGAACAATATTACATCCTGAATGAGTTCAGGAACACGCAGATGGTAGCTGAAAAAAAGGCAGCTGATTGCAAAGCTCTTAAATATTACCATGAAGAACAAATGCACAGTCTGTTTATTTTTTAAAAAGTATAAGTGTATTTTAAATTAATTGGAATGTCTTTTTGTTATTGTGCCTCAAAATAGCAATTCTATTCTAAGTGAAACATTCTGTCAGGATGTATAGTAAAATGCTGAATTAATATGCACTGAAATTCTGTTTTCAATATGTGGTGAAATACGCTAGAATCATGGTTGTAAACATCAATATTTAGCAGCTCCCACCACTACATTTCTATGATGAGTGCAATGTTTTTCCCTAGAAGTTGCTAACTGTAGTTTGTTTTAGCCCACTTATACAAGGAGTTGGTTGAAGGTAGGACTTGCCCAGGAAAACAGAGGAATATGCACTTTGTAAATCCAAGATATTTCTCAGGGCAAGGCTCTGAGGGCATTTTTTTAATACTTATTTCTTTTCAGATGACATTTCAATTGAGGATTTTATGTTCAAATTTCATGCATTTTCCCATCAGGCATTTGAAGTGGAAGAAATATCATCTTTTGATTGCTATAAAGTCAATGTGAAAGAATTATAATGGCTAATGGATTTTTAAATAGTAATCATGATTTTTCTTGTGGGAACCTCACTTTAACTGTACATTACTGTATGCATGAGCTGGTCAGCCTCAGGATTATCTTCTGAACAGAAAACTCAGTAACTTTTTCTATTAGGAAAACTTAAAATTAAAGAAATTAAAAATGGGAGTGTTATAAAATTTTTTTTTTCATCATGTACCTTATAAATTATAACTTTATTCTACAATTCTTACTTTGTTTTTTCAACAGCATGTATTGCTATAAAGCTTTGCTTTGAGATACAGATTATAAAAGTCTTTCTTGTCTTGATATGTGTTTGGAAAAATGGTAGCAACGTGGGTTAAACTGAGTATACAATTGTCAAACCCTCTTCTTACACACACCCATATATAGGGATTAGAAACATAAAGACTACAAAAACTCAGATGTGAAACAAAACAGGGACTTCAATGAAGTCAAATTCTTACTGCCATTATGCAAAACCCCACATAACTGAAACAGAAATTACTACAACTCATTTAGAAGACAAAAAATCTTTCATAATAGTTAATAACATTGTTAGAGCAGCAGTCTTTTAAAGAGAGAATCTCAGCAAACAGAAACATATAAAGACTGCTCTTTAAATGCAAGGAACGTGTTGCCAACTTCCCATTTCAAATCTTGCTAAAAATTGCTTATAGAAAATTTCACATATTACATGCACTGTGTGATGACATTATGATGGTCATAGAAAATCCATAAACAAAAACTTAAATTTTCAATACATTTTAAAATATTTTTTTACATTGTTTATAATAGTATGAAACAATCTGTTGATGATTCTGATGAAACATTATAATGGATTAAGACATATTAAAAAAACTAAACAAAACCGTGACAAAGTCAGAAAATTGGTTCAGGAATCCATAGTACTCTAAGCTACCTTCCAATACCTGAATAGGAACTAAAAGAAAGATGAGGAAGGACTGTTTACAAAGGCTTGCAGTGATAGGACAAGGAGTATTGGGTGCCAACTGGAGAGGGGCAGATTTAGACTAGACATTAGGAAGAATCTCTTCATCATGAGAGTGGTGAGGCACTGGAACGGGCTGTCCAGGGAAGTTGTGGCTGCACCGTCCTTGGAGGTGTTCAAGGCCAGGTTGGATGGGTCATTTGGCAGCCTGATCTAGCAGGATGTCCCTGCCCATGGCAGGGGGGTTGGAACTGGATGATCTTTAAAGGTCCCTTCCAACCCCAACAATTCTACGATTTTATGATTCCTACTGTATTTGCATGTATTTTAGCTTGTGAATTGACACATACAAAATATACTACATCTTTTGCTTGCATAATAACTCCACTAGAAATGGAGAAAAATATATATATATATATTTTATTATATGCCCCCTCATTCCTGTTTTGATATGAAATTTTTTAATTGGACATTTTTTTTCTTCCCTGGATATTTAATAAGGTGAAATTTATTTGCTTGGTTTCACAACAATAAAGTACTTTCAGATTTTTCATCACACTCGAGGCTTCAAGACAAACCTTTGTTTCAATATTTCTTATGGTGTTCAGCATAAGGAATGAAGGTCTCTGAAGGAAAAAGCTCTCCTTTTTTTCTATTTAATTATATAACTTGTGTTTGTTACATTTCCGGGATTAGTTTAACACTGATTCCTGAAAGAACTTTAAAAAATGTTAGAACCATGTCTGGATTTACATGGTTTTCAAACAGCATTCCTGGCAAAAGAAGTAATACGGCACATTAAATAAAACATTTGTGGCCTTTTCTCTGAAACCAGTCATCTAGGATCCATTTCAGTTCATGCAGAATAAGGCCTTTGAGAAGGATGTTGAAATCTAAAAGCTCACTGATCAGCAACAGGGAAACAAGGAGAACATATTTAGCTTTTCAGTCCCATTCCCACAGGGACATCCACACCTATGAAGATATTCTCTCTTCAACTAGTGAAACTACAAGTGTGTAATTTTCCTTGGGTGGAAATCTACAGTCACTCTTTTAGGAAAACACAGAAAGATAAGAACAGGAAGAGGACATGTTTCTGGTGTTACCTTGTGTTTTATTGCTTGTATTTGTGCTAACTTCTGTTTTTCAAACAAATACCTATTGCTTAGGGAAGCTCTCTAGGCAGTAGGAGACCTTGGAGGTGAATGCAGCAGTGTAGCTGAATACCCACGCTGCAGAATTGTGTTTCTGATTTATTTTCATTCCCTTTCCTTCTCCTGGATTATTTCTCTTCTATGTGAAGTGCTGAATATTCAGCTCTAGGAGAGCCTACAGTTGCATAGTGAAGAAGTAGCCGTGATAAAGGTGGTAGGATGTGATTTGGGCTGATAAAATGAAATCTTGTTAGGCTGAAATTGATTTGGGCTTTACCTACAGAAGCAAGAATTATGGACCAATAGGAGTGGATGTGTAGAAACAAACAATTGACTTGTGAGGCACAATGCCCAAGTTATCTGTATTTTAGGACGGTTACTTCAGACCAGCCCTGGTTTGATGATCCCTTTGACTGTATGCTTACCAGTAGCTTCGTGAACAATTATAGATATGCCCCTGGAGCATTTTCTTCCTCATTTTTCATGTTTTTCTCATTGAATTAAGTCCTGTTCATGAGCTGCATGACAAGAACTAAGCAGATAAATTTGGAAAAAAAAATGAGGTTTGCTTCAAAAGCACACTCCTGAACCAAGATAAAACCTTAATGCAGAACCACCTTCATGAATCTGGTAGACTTGTTGTCAAGGTATTAAATTATCTGGAAGTCAAGGGCTCTAGTAAAAGGAGGAACATAACTTTAAATATCTGAGGAGCAAAGGAAAGGGAAATCCCTGACCATGGCACTGGGATTAGAACTAGATGCTCTTCAAGGTCTCTTCCAATCCAAACCATCTGTGTACCTATTATTCTATGAAAAAAATGAAACTTCTGGTTTTCTTAACATCAAAAAAAACCAACAAAAAAACAGCCCCAAACTTTCAGTTCCACACACATCAAGGCTACCACACCTTCACATATCCAGTTCCAGCCAGTACGAAGGGAGTTGGTAGTTTTAGGTACTTTTGCATCAATACTGTGTGCACATAATGCATATAATGAGAAGTCTAGCCACACAAATGGACACAGACATAAATGTGCTAACTCCTGCAACAGAGCAAGAGACTCGGACTAGCTCTGTCTTGAAAAGCAAGTGTGGAAATCTGACAATCTTTTTAGGTAATCTATTCTTTATGGTGAAAGAGGCATATTAAGAGGCAATGGCTCATGGTTGTTGCCCCCTGTTTTATCTTCTTACACTGTCAGGAAGACTTAATTCCCAGAAAGGATACAGATCTTCAAGTGTTATTCAAGCTACTGCTTTTAGGGCACACTTTAGCACCCATTCTCCAAAAGAAACAAGTGCAGCTCGCTCAGCTTCTCAAAGACCCTGCCCACCACAGTAGCACTACACTGGATCCATTCTTGTTTCTTAACACCCCGCTTGAACTGGATATAAGTATTCCAGATGTAATTCTACTAGCAAAGGGTAGAGAGAGACAACAATTTTGTTGTGCATCCTGGCCATGTTTCTCCTAAAGCAAGTCCAATATATAGTTTGCTTTGTTTGTGAAGAGAGCACAATGTGGACTAAGATTTAATACAGCATTCAGAGTTTTGTCCTTGACAAATTCATAATATTTCTTTTTGCTTAATCATGTTTGTCAGCATCACTCAGAATCAAAGACTATTCTTCCATTGTGTCGATTACTCCTTTTATTTTAGTGTCTGCAAATTTACTGTGGGTGCTTTTTGTGTTGTTGTCCACATCACTGATGAAAACACTGGTCCATATGGGTCCCAGTGTCTTCCTGATAGTATTATCAGCCACCACAAGACATGAACTCATTGATTTTCACCCTTTGAGCTAGGCAATCAATCTAGTTTTCAACCTGTCAAACAGTGCTTACTTTGAGACCTCAGCTTCCATTGAGAAGACAGCGAGAGGCAGTGTCATAAGACCTACTGGCATCTTGCAGTGTCACAAATGCCACTTTCCCTTCATCCATACAAAAAATAATTTCATTTCTGTGGTGGCACATATTGTCCACAATTTCCCATGTCCCTCTTACTTTTTGTAAAGATATGTATCGTAATATTTTTGTTCTGGTTATCACAAACCTCTCCCAGTCACTATATTCTTCTTCTAGATACTAGACAAGAGCCTTGCAACCAGCCAACAATTTCATCCTATCCAAGTGGCAGATGGCAGATGGATTTGAAGATATACTGCTATTCTGAGTAGTCCCTAGTCTAGTGTTCCACTACTGTTGCTTACAGCCCTCCTTCTGCAGCAGTACTTGCAGAGATACTTATATTATTGGAGATGTTGGATCCACAATTCCTCTGAATCCATTGACTACTGACAGAATCCATTCACTGCTAAGAATCCCTTCTTATTACCTTTAAATCTCTAGCTAGTTTTATTTCCAGCTGCGTTATGGCCTTCCAGATTTTGTTCCTAAGTCTTTGCCTAGTAATCCTCTTATACTGTTTTTGTGTTTTCTGGCATTCTGGTTTTGGCTATGGGGCTATATCTTGGATTTGCATCTCAGATTCCACCTGGGGAGGAGTGAGTAAGCAACTTCGTAAATTTAACTTGCCAGCTGGGGTTAAACCACGACACTGGCCTTGTTTCTACTTCATGTATGTTTTCTTTTTGCATTCTAGTTCATTGAGAATCTCCATCCTTAGCCAAGTGGGCCTGAAAATCCGAGGCTTTCCTTTATAACAAAATGTTTTCCTCTAGATTTCACTGTTTTCATTAAAAATCAAATAGATTTTCCTCTCCATATCAGCTTCCCAGGGCTTCTAATGAAATTAAATTAGGTGATGTCTGCTCTTCTTGAACTTCCAAACTCATATCTGAAAGTCTACAGAATTCTTATTTTACAAAAGGACATCTGGAAATCAGAAGGTTTCCAAGCAGAAGGGAAGTGGAAACCACTTTCTGTAATGCAGTCAACAGTCCTTAATCAGGCCCAGGATCTTGAGGACTCTAAGGTAATTAATTCCATTCTGCTAAATAGAAAATTATTAAAATCACATCACATAGTTTTTATAAGGTCTTCTCTCCAGGGTTCTCAAAGTGCTTTGTAATAATTAATTACTTAACTAAGCCTTGTAACATGACTTTGGCATAAAATACTAATGTACTCCAATCTACAAATAAACCTGCTCATAATGAATATATCTATGTCAACTGAAGAAAGGTGATGTACTTGTATAAGTTTGTTCATTCTTTCAGTTAAAGTAAACATCTCAGAACAATGTGATTAATTGCTTTTTTGTAATGCTTATCTCTTTTCATCATCCTGAGACTAGACAATTTCCTTAAGCAACTTACCTATATCCAAATAAACTCTGTACAAGAGAGTGCTTCCCCATGATATAAATCAAAGTTTTATATATAAAATGGGAAATATGCTTTTCTAGAAATAATAATTATATATATCTATACAGTCGATATTCAGTGTTAAGTTCCAAAATTTCAGAAGTTGACTCGTTTCTCCAGTAGACATCCTGGTTTAGTGACATGTACTACTGTAATGTCAAGACATACTGAAGGATGGTATATATGAAACTTTTTAAAGCACGCAACATCATTGCAGAATTGTTAATTCTACCCAGTGAAAGTCAAATGCATGAACAGAACCAGGGAAGAAACCTTCCTTTCAAATTAGTGTAGTATTAAGACTAGGACTACCAAATGGATTTATTTCATTGTCATTGGTATGGTTGCATCGTACAGCTGTGACCATAGTTGAGATAGACATACTTAGTGACTGACTTTCTACTCTGTCTCAAATTTTTTGTGTTAGAGAAGAAAGTTAACCAATTTTAATAGTAATTTACCAAAATTTCATATAATTTATATAATTTACAAGAAAAAATAATTAATTATTCTAAGGTAATATTAAGGGAATGTTGAACATAAAACTTTTATAGTTATGATTCAAATAGACTGAAAAGAGATGCTTCATGTTATTTCAAAATTAAATAATCAAATAAGGCATCTTTACAAGTAGCCAGTATGATCATAGTCACAATTTCTGTACAAAGTGTTAGCTTACTTGTATTGAGCTCAGAGTACTTTGGTTGATAAGGAACAGCATATACAACCCAAAGGCATGAGACTTATATAGCTTAATATACAACATCTTGAATAACAGATTGTTTGTGGGTATGGCAAATCCATATGTGCTTTGCGGGATGCTGAAATAAATATGACTAACTTTCAAAATTCTTTATAAGCTAAGCTATCTTAAAATATATAGTGTTATATGCTGCAGTGCGTCCAAACTATCAGGAGCGGTCCCTAGAATAGTACTTAATTTGACAAGTAGCCAGCTAACCCATACACTGAACAGTTCTATTAATAGACAGTGAAAATATACCTAGAAATATTGGAAGGCAAATGAAAGCAAATGGGGGTTTCTACTGAAAAAAAAAAACAAAAAACCCACAGCAAAAGCAACTGCAAAATAGAAAAAATAGTAACTCAAACTGAGTAACCTTGTACAAAAATCTAATGCGAGATAGAGTAAATATATTAGTTTGTATTCTGCTATCTAGCCTTTAACTCTGTTTCTTTAAGGTCTTAGTCATTTTTTTCCTATTAAATTTTAGAGTGTTTTTTTTGCAAAAGGACTACACTTTCAAACTAATTTTCTGTATTTCCGAGTATACATATGACTTTAAACTCCAATTTGTGTTCTTTTTATGTTTCAAATGTGTGAATTCTTCCAGGTTATTTTTAAAATACTGCTGGTGTTAGGAAGCAGAGGCTTTGATGTGACCCTTATCTGAATTGTTGCTGACAGTGTAATATCTATATTTTTCTAGTCAGAATCAGATCTCATTTCTGATATTTTTCTACAGAGTTTCACATATTGTTTTTTCTTAGAAGAGTTATAATGTCATGTATCATGTCTGTGACTAGTGCTACCATTGTCTATGAACAAAAGGTCAGAAAAAAATTATTTAATGGACAAAGTTAAACCATAGAGCAGTTTTAAATGTATGCAAAATGTATTTTCATATATGTTATCTAAATGTCTAATTTTAAATAAAAGTAGCTCTATATATAATTATTAAATAAATTGCAAATTTATTAATAAAACGTAGGGAACATATAAATTTCCATAGTATTTTTTCAAGGGAGGTATGCGCCAAATGACTATCACATTTTTATACAGCTTCCTTCACTGAGATAAATTTTAAGCTGTGTTTAAAAAAAGCTAGAGTAAAGAAACTGTAAATAAAAGCAAAGCTGAGGAGAGCATAGGAATTGCATAAATGAAAATTTACAGAGTATGAAGTACAAAGCACATTCCCTAATGCCAATTTCAGCACCTTGAAAACTGCTGAAAAAACTGCAATTGTAGAGGATAATAGAGAATATATGAATAAAAGTTGTGCTTAAGGTAAAAACACAAGCAATTAAAATCAGGCAGTTAGTTTCTAGTGACTAGCAGGAGGAGAGGAGATCTGATCATGCAACAGAAGAAAGGACATAATTAAATAATAAGTAAAGGTACTATGGACTGACTTTCAAATCTCTGATTTTACTTAGAATAAATAGCTTCACGTGCCTCACAACCTGCCATAAGTGAGAGCAAGTCACAGAATTCATCCCCACTGTTCCTGCAAAGGAATATACATGGGAATTTGCAAAGAGGAAAACTAACCAACATGATCTGGAAACAGAGACTGTGAAAAAGGCATGCTACCTGAAATTGTAGGGAGCTGCATTCAAAGTCTCTTATGTTTCTTTGCTCATAGCCATATGAGAAGGAAAACCTAATGCAGTGACATTAAAGGTCCTTCTACGATATTATCATATCTACAAGACTGGCCAAAGTCGCCTGCCTGACTGTTGGATTGGATGCTCTTACAGGTCTTTTCCAACCTTAATGATTCTATGATTCTATTAAAAGCATAAACATAGGGCAATTACGGAGTGATACTTTTCTGAATACCCTCCTACCTTGGATTTGTGCCTCAGGAACTTCATGAATCATGCATAGTTTCCATGGTATGTCATAGGGGTATTTTTTCTTTTCCCCGGAGCATAACATACTTCCTAGAAACTACATAAGTTTTAGCACGCATCAGAGCCTGTGTGAAGAACTTCCAGTCTTGATGAAGGGAGTAAATACACTGCACAATGTGTATTCCACAACCATCAGTGTCTTTAAGGGTCCCAATGCGCAGTTTGGTGAACATCATACGGTGTGCAGCAAAATGCTGGAAACCAAACCTGTCATAACACGTTGAGACTACAATTAATGGATACAGCATTATGTCTGGAGGAAGTTCAGTATTAAAATGACAGGATACACGAATAAAAGACAAAGTTGTCTGAAAAAATCATGCAGCAGAATATACAATCTGCATCCCAGGATCATACAAATGATGCTGTAGTAAAACTACATCTGTACATGCATTACATATGGATAACCTGATGGCAACGAACAAAATTCTGTTCTTGTATTAGTATGAAATACTAATAATATATAATTATTATATAATAAATAATACTAATACAGCATGAAATACAAACATCCAAATACTTGTTCAGATTCATGACAAAACTAAGATTCTAAGTAAGAGGCCTGTCACACTTCATTTGTTATCTTCTATTCTCTCTCCTCATACTGCACTTCAACAACTTTGCTTTCTCCTGAAAGAGAAATTTGTGACATTGTATGTATTGGTCGTACGTATTGTATTGGCTGGTTATTTTTTCCCTGCACTGTCTCCTGCCTTAAGTTCACCTATTTAGCAGTTTTCAAATGTCACAGTAAGAAAATATTCAATAGGTGGCACTTCATAGGAATAATGTACTAGCACGACTCTTTTAAAAGGTAGTTTTTGAAAATGTTCCTTAAAGGGAAGACAGTCACGGAAGATGTATTAGCTTGGAAGTAAAATACTACTCTCATTTCACATTTTTTAAAAGAATAGATTAATATGATTAGAATATTTAGGTTTTAAAATGGTTTATATTTAGGTTTAAAAATGTTGTGTTGTGCCTTTGATGTTACAATTCAATGTCAATAGTGTTCAAAACAGAAATGTCCTGAATTTGTATATATACAGAATAGGTTTCTCAAAAAACATATGATAGTCAGTATGTACATTTTTATTAGGATATGCTGTCAAAATTAATTCTTTATGATTTTATTTTGTTATGAAGAAAATGTAAACAACAATTTGAAATGGGTTTGCCTACCAAAGGTGAAAATGAAAGACACCAAAACTGGGCTCACTTTTTCTTTTATGCTAACATTTTGTTTCAACTCCAAATAGATAGACAATTTCCATATAATACACCTGACATGTTTATTAGAGCCTTCTGCAAGAGCAATTTCCTTTTTTGATGTAGTCTTTCACAGACTGTATTATTAAAAAGAGAAGAAGAATAAAGAAGAGAGAAAATATATCAGATTTTTAACTGATAAAAAGGGTAAACTATTTAAAAATATTTTAAGAATATATACAATCTTTTCACAGTTAGTCTTTGCAGCAATACCTATATGAAGATAATCTAAATTCTTTTCACAGTAATATACTCTCTACGCAGACTTCAAACCATAAAGATCCAGGCAACTGCCTCTAAATGAGACAAGGCCAGAGAAATAACACTTGGCCCAATGTAAACCAGCACTTAATGTATGGCACCAGAACCAGATCCACAGTAGGTTAGAGGTTCATCATTTAAGCTTTCATGGCTGTTTTCACCAAACATAAATCCTTGTTCTGAGACAGACTGTCACAAAAAGATCGAAACACAAATCTGGAGAAGCAGCCTCAATTACCTGCTTTCAAAAGGCAAATTTCACTGTAGAACCACCCTTCAAAGCCAAAAAACTACGTTAAAGCTGTCCATTATTCATTTATACATCAATGATTTAACAACACTCCCTGAATGTATTTTTAATAGACAGCAAAAAAACAGTTGCCCTAATGGTCTCCATACTATTCATACCTTGATGCCAATATAAAAACCACACTAAAACTTGTTCTTAGAACAAGCAGACTTTATTTTCATTGTCAAGTACAGACAACTGATATACAAATGTATTTCAATTTTTTACCATCCACAGCAAACTAGCTAATTTTTATACAGCCCAGAATCAAATAATCTATTTTGTTGGGGGGTTTTTTTGTGTAGGATAACTCAATTGCATTTATGTTTCGTTAAATATATGTATTAAGAATTACTGGAATTTTCCTGATTATCACAGTTCCTGGGGGACAAAGTTTTTGTGATCAGCTCTAATATTCTTCCAGATATCTATCTCTAGTGGTTTTTCAACAGGTCAATTAATAATACTAAAACGAAATATGTCCATATGTTTACATTTGCTACTATGAATTTTATGTGTTACAGAGAACAAAGTTTACCGTAAATTATTAAAAAAAAAGCCAATATTTTCCATATATATTTTGCTACAGTGTCTGTAGGTGTAGTATAGATTCTCAGTCTTGATTCCACAACAACGCAAGCAATTACAGTCAGATGTCTCCTATATATACCAGGATGCACTGCTACCTATTATTTCACTGTTGTCAGTACCTATGACTAATTCATTGTAACATAAAGGAAATGATATATCCAGACTGGAATATACATATTATTTTTTGTGTCGACATACAAAAATATTACTACCATGTCCTATTTTTTTTCTGCTCTCTTTTGGATAAGTAATGAGTTCTGCCTTCCCTCTCACAAGTACACAGCATTTAGCTCTCCCTTTGCAACAGTCAGTAAGGGATTGGGCTCCTCTGCTGCATAGCTCCAGGACAACCAGGTGGGAAGTGATTAGCATGGCTTGGAAAAGGCTGTGAGCAGAAAATTGGCTTGTATGCTTTACTGGTGCATTCTTATTCTTGCCCCTGCATGATACTTGGTTTCATTTTTCTCCAGCCTTATTTCTAACTGAAAACAGCTTGGTTTTCTGTCCTCAGGGCCTCTTGTCTTAGGAAAAGGTCTCATTTTTACGAGAGGCTTATGGCACTGAAATCCATTATCTCATTTTCTCTTTTGAATGCTTCCAAGATAAGAGGTCGTGTTACAGGAATGCTCAGTCTGACTCAGAGCAAGTAGGTTATTCTATTATTCTCTTAACTGTTCTCAATAAAAGTAGTTTCCCAACGCCCAAACTATGATACTGTCTGCTGATAACAGATGAAGCTTCTAGCTCTAACAGACTGCAAAGAGCTAGAAGTATTTCTGCTTTGAAATTGAGGAGGGCAAAATCAGTGCATGAAAGATATAGTTTTTAAGCAGGGGAAAAAAAGATATCAGCATAATATAGCAGACAAAGGAATTTAAATGCTCTAGGTGAAGTAGAATCTGAAAAGGTATTTTTTGTCTCCAGCAGTTTCATTATTGCCTAGTGTTTTTCTCATCTTCCTAAAAGTTTACCATTTTTGAGCAACAACTGAGGGCTATTTTTTTACAAATAAAATTATCATTTTGGGGTTTTAAGCAAGGAAATTTGGCTAGTTAAAGAGATACACCCTCCAAATAGACAATTAATAAAATCTTAGCCTTATAGGTCAAAGTCAGTTTATTTGCAACAGAATTACACTAAGGACATTATTTGATAAATTTTAGTAAAAAAATAAATGAACTAAGGAATACTGAAAATATTAGAGCCATTGTAAATATCGGTGGACATCTATGAAAAGATTTGCAATGACAGAATATTGAGAAATATTTATAAGTTCAACACATTATTTAAAAAAAAAATGGAAATTTGATTTTGAGCAACAGTGAAAACAAAACAATGTTCATATTATAGCCAAAAAGAAAATTGTTGAGGTAAGATTTTAAATGAGTAAGAAAAAATGTCCATTGTTTTATACCAAATAAATTCATGGGCCCTTTGGAACATAAATGTTAAATGATATTTTTTTAAAAAGCATACAATTACTGTTGATTAAAATGAAGAAATCCAATACTATAACAGACAATGCCTCACCTGTGGAAGAGTGGTATTACCATTCCTCAAAGGGTTATTAAGATTTTTATTTAATGTAATTATGTCTAACAGAATTGAATTTCAGCAGTTATTCTACATTACAAACAGAGATAATAGTGGTGAATATGTTCCATTTATGGATTTTTATTTCTTTCCAAGTTTTGTTTGGTGCATGGAGATATATTTTATATTTAGATTTAGACATAGCATATCCATTTTTAAATTACTTAGCTAGCTTGTATAGTTTAAACTGATGAAAAACAATGTAAATACAAGTACAGTTTACAGTACAACTCTTTTTATAATTTATAATTTTTTTTAAATTTCCGTTTAAGGAAAACCTGAATTCTATTAATGGGGTTACTTTCCTTAAGATATGCTTAACCCCAAACACAAAGTGGTATAATAAATTTGAATAAATCTAATTTCTAAACAAAGAAATATCCCAAATGTATTTTTTCTTCCTTTTTTATTATCTGTTTTATTTAGATAATGCAGTGTCTTACCTGCAAAGACCATATTTTAGAACTGTAGACTATTACTCTGCTCTGAGATCAAATCTATTCAAGAAGAAACTGCATTTACTTCATCATAAAGTTCCTTTCTTCCCTTCTGCAAAGAAAGTTTTGCAGCAAAGAATTAAGCTCTTTTACATCCATTTGATGATGTAAATGTACTATGGAAGCTCACATACTTACTGAAAGACGGACAGTATACTTTTTTTGGCAGGGAGATGAGAAGGGAAAGGAAAGTGATTTCTATAGGGATTACTTCCCACAATTTAAATTTGGCACAATCTATGCATTCTATTTAAACTATCTGTTGGAGTATATTATTGGGACCTGTATGAAAATTAACTGGTAACACTAAGCAAAGACATTTTCATGTTTATCTGGTGGTGGGAAAGGTCGAGTTCCTGAGCAAGAGACCAAAAATCATAGAATGGTTTCAGTTGGAAAAAAACTTTAAGATCACCAAGTTCAACCATTGATCCAGCCCTGCTAAGTCCACCACTGGACATTGTCCCCAAGTACACCATCTACTCTTCTTTTAAACACTTCCAGCAATGGTGACTCAATCGCTTCCCTGGACAGCCTATTCCAATGCTTTCAGTAAAGAAATTCCACCTAAATCTCCCCTAGTGCATCTATTGTGCTGTCACTAGCTACCAGGGAGAAGAAACCAACCTCCACCTTGCTACAACAACCTTTTATGTAGTTGAAGACCTAATGCCTACCTAGCCATCCTCAGGTATAGAAGCACAAGCCTTGTGTAATTTCCTGACAAGTTCTTTGAGCTTTTTGGAAAATATCACTTTAATGTGGTTCATTAAATGTACTTGACACTGCTGATCTATCTAAATTGGTCAGTTCTTCTTAAGGCATAATGGCCAACAGCCTAACATCAGCGCAGATTACAGCTATCGATCTGCTCACTAATGAAAACGTATATATTTGTCACAGGGTGAAACCTACTCAGATACACCACAGAGAGAAAACCATTATCTGCTGGGAAAAACAACCAGTGCTCAGATGATAGCAGGGAGGCATACCTGAAAGCT
The DNA here is from genome assembly GCF_032191515.1 of Phaenicophaeus curvirostris. Lineage (NCBI taxonomy): Eukaryota > Metazoa > Chordata > Aves > Cuculiformes > Cuculidae > Phaenicophaeus > Phaenicophaeus curvirostris. The sequence goes on along the minus strand of NC_091394.1, from coordinate 81,244,142 downwards.
CTGGGCTGCATCTACCCTCTGTTAATTTCTAAAAGGTACACACGGTGACAAGGTGACAAAAGGAAAAAAAAAAACGTGTGCAGACAAACTGTTCCCTTTCCTTCTTGGGGATGGGAGATGAGAATGTGACAGTGTATACATGACCATTTATTGGCTTTAGATACAGGATTGTCAGAAATCTGGCTTAAGAAGCTGTTTGTATTTACAAATGTATATAGAAATGGACACATCTACAGATAGCTATCATCTCAGCTTTGAGCAAGCTGATGCATCTGTAAAGTGCTTGTAGAGCTGTGCAGAGATGTGATCTGGTCCCAGACTATTGCATTGCCTGTAGTGGAAACATTTCCTTCTCCTTAGGGAGCTAGATTACTTGGAGATGTCCTTGAACCTTCCATTAAACATCCTTCTGAATAAATTAAGGACAACTATATTCTGCATTCTCTGCTGAGCAGGAGTTATTAAGTCTGAATAGCTTTTGAACGCATCCACGTGACTATTAATGACATACTCTTGATCCTTCATTGCTCTGGGAATACAGCTATGCTTTTGTGATAGTACTGTTCTGCATGATATTCAATACCTATTTATACCATTAAAACATAATATAAACACAACTTGTAATTAGAGGAGCATATCTAAGTGTATTCTATATTACATAGATGTGTTATCTGTTATAGGTTATAAAAGGTAAGGCAATAAAAATGCTATATTAACAAAATCACTTGGATAGAAATTTGAGTAACTTTAATCTTGTTCCCATTGGGGGAAAGAAATAAAAGAGCGCAGAAAACTTTAAGAATGGTATTGCTCTTAAAATCCTATAATTATCTGCTTCTGAGTAGACTAAGCATATGTGGAATTGCTTTCTAAGCTACACAACCAGTGGACTAGAATACATTATTTCTACAGAGGACACATGCAAAAAAAATCACAAGTGAATATAGTAGAAAAACTTTTGTACTGAAAACTTAAATTTTCCTTACAATACTAGGGCATCCTTTTCTTTAGGAAGACATTTGTGGGCAACTTTTACAATGGATTTTGAGGCATTTCCCCTTTGGTCTTGGCTAGAAGTGTTTTTAAAGGAAAAATCATCTGTAGAGAATAATCTTTGATGGTGCTTTCCTCTATTAAAAGGGCTAATATTTACAAACACTTAATAAATTATTTGGCTTTGTCCAAGTTTATTATCTTTTTTTGTTATTAATCAGAAGTGGAGGTGATACGGAAATTTATGGTAAGTATTTCTCATGCATTCAATGCTTAAAAAACATGGCTGGAACATTATTCAAGTTCCATTCTTTTGAGTTATCATTTATAACTTTGTAGAATGGCTTGTTAGGTTTGTCTTTTTGGTAGATGTGTCATAGGCTACATAACATTTATTTCTACATCCTCCACCATTTTCTATGGAACCTGTGTATTTATAGCTATTATACTGTACCTTGATAAAGAGAGATAATGATGAAGTCAACTGGGAATTTCTGTCTTCCTTGTTCACTGGACTTTTCTTCAATAATCCATAACATCAGGTGTACAATATTAAAAAATATCTAATCAATCACAGTAGAGACAAATGGCACGAAATGCAAAATAATAATTTGTATCTGCTCAAAATATAAATGAAAAGAAATGTATAGATTATCTACAGTGGAAACCATGCTATAGAAAACATTATCATCACACTGAAAGGCTGAAAATATAATTTGGAAATAAGAATTCTAGAAATCTCATTTTTATATTGTAAATTCTGTAATATAATGAAAAAACTGACATAAAATGTTTTAGTATTCAGATTTCTGGTTGTCTGCCCTGAAGAATCTTGAGGTCCAAAGTTCTGCCTGAAAGTATCCTTGAAGTATAAGAGCATTTTACAGCGTCTGATGGAAGCTGGACTACTTTGTGTATACAATGCCAGCATTTTAGTAACTAACTGAAGAGAATTATTTTCTCAAAAAGACTAGTATATGATGATTTTTCTGTCTTCCTCAGTTCCACTTCCCAGATTCCAGGATGCCTAAGAAACTATTTAAGATTCTATGCTAACATAAAGTTTATGTTAACATAACATTTCAGTTAAAGTCTATGTCAATTAACCTAAAATGCTAATAAAACAATTGACAAAACCTATGAAATCTCTAAGGTGATGAAGAAGCTACTAATTTTCTGTAGGGTTTTTTTCTGTTGTTTATAAGAGAGAGCTAACATCAATATCACTTTACTGCAATGGAGAAGACAAACTATAAAGGTCATCTACATGTTACATTTCAGAAACTGTTTTCATCCCACTGCATTGAATATATTGCTGCCATAGTAGCAGCGTAATCACTTTAATCTTCTGGCCTCTGGCAAAATGTTAGTGCTAGGAGGTGCTGAAACTGTTCAGGTTTTAGTACTTTAGCGGGGTTTTGTTTCTTTTTATTTTTTTAAAGGAAGAACATTCAAGGAATAATGAGAACAGCAGGATTTGAGGTCAGTTGTATTTATTGTATTCATAGCATTGTTTGGTTTGACACTTCTGCACACTATAAATTTGTCCTGAGCATGTGGAACAAGACTACTAGGAAGTTTCTGATTCAGCCACTACATGCAGTGGACAGACACTTCACACTTCTGTGAGTTAAGAACTAGAGGAAAGAACTGAAAGATTCTTTTCAAAGCCCTTTTTTGATCATTTTTTGTGAAGAGATGTACAACAGTCTGAGACGTCATATTGGATTGAAATAGCTAGTACTGAGAAATTTGTGAAAAGGACTGTAACAAAGGTGTATAAGAAAGTAAAGATGGGAATTGAAGACAGCATAATGTCTTATGAGGAGACATCATATTATGCTACGATATTTTTCAGAACTGTTCAATGGGAAGCCACAAATCCATTAAAAATCCATGAAAAATTTATGCTGGATATGTCTCATGTACAGACACATGAAGAAAAACAGAAAGTGAGGAATGTTTGTGAGTACAAGGTGAGAGAAAAGAAGGAGTGATTGATCAAGCCATGAAACAGGGCGTTAACATAAAATTGAACCAAAAGATCTAGCTAGGAAGGACTCACTATACCCACACCTTACTAAGACACTTGAGTAGAATAAAGAAGACAAAGACTAGAAACTTCAAGCAAATATAAAAAAAAAATAAATTAATATTAATGGCTATTTTTCTATATTTTTGAGACTGAATTTTTTTATATTTTACTCAATGAAAATATCCATAATTCGTTACTTTTGTCTGGCTCTCAGCAATTTTTTTTCTCTTTTCTCTTTTTTAATCATAATAAAACATAATCTTTTACCTTTTAAACTGGGGAAAAGGGTAATTTCCTCTTCCAGCTCTTAAGAGTAAGTCAATCTCACTAAGAATCTGATTTAGATTGCAAAAAATGAGCAAAGAAGAGGGACTAAATTTATATAGTGTATTTTTAAAAACCAGTTCTTGTTAAGAAGGATATTTTCCTTGACTGGAATAATTTTATGTAGTTTCTTTTCTATTTTATTTCTGAGCAGTTTTAATGCAAGTGAAGGAATATATTAATAATGTGAGCATGCATTAGAGAAAATTTAATAATATTTGGCAATATTTAACAATAACTCTGCAGCTTGGTGACCAGAGCACTGAATTTATGTCTACAATAATACTGTTTTATACCAATGGAAAAATTCAAATAGCAGAAACTAGTACTCCACAGCCCAGTATTTCAGAGGCTGCAGTTAAAATCCTGACTTTTATCATTGTTCTGATGTCATTGTTCATATGGAAAATGTGTATGTGACTCTCCTGTGTACGTGATATCATGCCCTCAGACACTATAGAACAAGTTATGAAGGAGGATCTTCCTTCACAGCTGCTCAAGCAGTTACAAAATCCTCTTGTGAAACCACAAAACCAAAAAAAAAAGTGTTTACACATTTATCATTTTTCTAAATAACTTTTTTCTTTTTTTTTCAGCTGAAATGGTAATTTCTGTTCCTGGGGATCAAAATCACATTTTCCTGTAAATTAATAATTCGCAAAAAACCCGCTGTTAGTTAATCTCAATAACCCAAATGTATACTTTTTTTTTGTCACATGTATACTTTAAGACATAATGAATTCTTCTTTCCCTTAAATGAACATTAAAACAATAATGATAAAAAATTAGTGTAATCAATAGATAAATTAAATAAATGAAGTATGACTTTATTCTAAGAATGATAATATAAAAGTCAGGATCAAGTATATAGAAAAGGTAAAAAGACATGCTAACAACACAAAAATAGTGTAAAGCACACTCCTCCCTCACTGCAATACTTTTGTTTTTTGAAGTCCCTAAAAATGAAATCTTTTTCAGGGAGAATAATTTCACTTTTTATGTACACAGATGATCTAGGCAAAAAAGCAACACTGCATTTTTTATATTCTCTGTTGGCAGGAGAACAAGGGTCAAATATTGTAAGAAGTAACTTGAAATAGTCTTAAAAAATCATTTTATTTTCACTAATTGTAAAAGTCTGAAATATCCTTACATGAAAATAAAATCTACAAAATATATTTTTTAAATAATGTCAAGTTACAGACTTGTAGGAGTTATTTGTAAGTTACTATGTTATGGCCTGTTTTCACATTTAAAATGCTTCACTGGAGATTATCCTGAAGGACAAAGTACCCCATTTTCTACTTGATCATTCATTCATAAGATCATTTAAGCTGGGAGGTAATTTAGAGTTCTAGTCCAAAATACTGCTCAAAATAAATTTAGGTCTTAGGTCAGACCAGGTTGCACAAAACTTAACCCAGCTGGCTCTTGAAAACCTCCTTGGTAAATTTAGTACTTAAGGCTATTTATTGTGCAGCGACATATTTAAGCTAAGTACATAGCAAAATCCAGGTAGGCCAGATCTCAGCAACAAATGAAGACACGAAGACATCTTCAGGGGACAACCCATCCAAATGCACATTAAATATTTATCTAAAAATAAGATGGATTATCCTTTAAAGATAATGTATTATCATATGTATAACTAGAGAAAATCTTACTAATTAATAACAGAGACTAAAAAATAGGCTTAAGCTGAGAACATAATTTTTTAACTGGCTCTGTGAATCTGACACTTTTTAATTATAAATTATTGCTTTTGAAGTGACTGACTGTGGCCAATGAAGAGCATCTGAAAACATCAATATTTTAATCTCTCTGTTTTTAATATGATGTAAACTGGGCATGCAGCATCAAATTGTTCTGCTTGGAAGCATCCTAAGAGAAGGTCTCTAGCTCACCTTGCTGCTGAAAGTAGCTAGAATATCAAATTCAGATCAGGGTGCACAAGACTTTGGCCATTCCTGTCTTGAAAACCTTAGAACATGTATGGCGTACAATCTCTTTTGTTCATTCACTGTGCTGCCTGGATTATTGTAGAGCCATTTCAGAGAGACAACCAAGTGTGCTGATTCCCCGCTAACAGCTTGAGTGCTTCCCCCATAAAGCTTTTCTGAAGGCACTTCTTTCTTTGTATTCTTAAGCTTGACATAGTTGCTCTTCAGTCCTGATTTGTCAATCACTGTGCCCATTCTGTTCCCAGCACAAGCGAGCTTTTGCAATACTACCCCATATAAAACTTCCACATTTCTTTTTTGTGAACTCTCCTTACAAGTTTGTGCAGCCTGTCAGAAAAGATAATATTACCCCTCTTAGTCAGGCTGATCCCATCTCTTCCAAAGAGCTGTTGACCCTCTAAGAAAGTCCCATAGGTGTATAATCTGAAACTGTGCTGCAGACACCAACAACATAAACAACTGTTGACGTATAAGATCTACTGAGTCCTCCTGATGCCCTTCCTTCTCACTGGCAGGATCAAATCACACACTGTCTGGGTCTCTATGCCACTGAACACTCCCCTAGAGCCTTGTAGACACACTTGATAATTCCCAGGTCATATCTGTCTGTATCACTGGTGCACACCAGGAAAAAAGAAGGGACTAATAGGCTGGATCAGGCCCCAGTGGCCTTTTCTACAAAATCCTGAATGCAAGCTCCCAGCAATTAGCAAACGTGTCTAGATGATGAGTCTGGTCAGCAGATGAGAGCCTGCGTTTCCTACACAGTGACTCTCCTAGCACTGCCACCACTTCCTCTTTGTGCCCCTGAGTTGCTTAGACTCAGTGTTTCTTTTGACAGCACTCACAGCTCCTCATCAACCAGAAGTGTGGTGAACCTATTCTTTAATTGTGAGTCATCAAGTGGAGCACTGTGAAACAATGATGGAACAATCCTGCCAAACTATTAATCAAACACACATGTGGTGGTTTTGCAGAGAATAATAGAGGATCTTTTGCAACTGAGAGGAGGGAAAGAGAATAATAGAGACATTAACAGTTATTCTGGCTTGGATTTTGAGCATGTTTTCTAGGACAGATGTTACATTTAAAACTAAAGTATGCAGACAGATCTGCCAGTGCATGAAGGAAAATGCTACCAGCAATTACCTGCCAGCTGCCTGAAAATAGTAGTCAGTCAGATACACAGAACTGTATTTCATGTTAATGATCCATTTGCAGATCATGTCACTGCTTGATTTACATTAAATTGAGAAAAAATTGCCACAATGTATGTTACCTTAGTACTTACAACCAGACTGAAGCAGAGATGTCCTGTCCTCTGTGATACTTTACACATTACATTCCCTTGGTGGTTATACAACAAAATCATGTCTTTTATATAGCTCTTACAGGCAGTGGTCATGGAAAATTCTAAAATTCACATGAAAAAGTAGAAGCTTCAGCTCTTCATTCCTCCATGAGAGTTTTACCATTCTCCCTCTTTACCTTTAATGAAATAACACGCCAAACTACTCTGTTAGGTTACTGATATTGTGCTTGTACAACTGCACCAGGTTTATTGCAGTAGCTTTCCTTATTTGAGCAGGATATTGAGACAGATGAGAAAGTTTGACTCTCAAGAAGCAATAATAATTTTTTAAAACTCTCTGAAAAGGTTTAGTAAATTAAGCACTGATTTGGTTTTGTGTAACTTCCGTTTTCTAGGTAGTGGCAAAAGGACATAAAACTGATACCAATTTATCTTACAACTAAAGGCAGCAAAATCTCCAGTTACTGGGGGTATGTACTGTCCCAGATGTACATAGTGTTTCACTGAATAACTCCTCCCTCTCCTTCTGTGTAAGCAAAGTTCTGTATTAGGGTGAAGAAAAAAAACACTCTATTCTACCAACATCAGAGAACTCATGAAATTGTATTTTAATCCTATCAAGGCTTTTCAAGCATTTTGACAAGCATTTTGAGAACCTTGTGCTATTGTGTCCTTGGGCTTGCACTGCAGGGGCTGGCATCCGGGATGTGGTCATGGACATGGAGAGGCTCCAAGGGCAAATAGGAAAAGGCAAAAAGTCTTCGCTTCCTTGCCTGCGTTACGTGTAACTTACTCTCCAGTGTGTGGTATGCACACCAAATGCATTCTCAATACAATGTAATATGACTAAGGAGTCGAAAGGGAGAGTTAAAAATGAGAATACTTAATTGCTTTTAGAGTCATAAGAAGTCTGTGCACAGATCATTGACCATTTTGGAAACAAAGCCTGAACAATAAATTAGGGGTTTTTTCATCAGGTAGCAGAGAATTATTGATTTTGTTCAGTATGATACCCCTCTGCTGACAGACCTCATGACACAGTCCCTTTAAACAGCCAGTATTCTTGTTGCACAGTCGATAAATAAACATGAAAACTTACAGTGTTTATTAAATACAGTTTACACAGAAAGATTTATTGGAAAGTGAGGGATATATGTTCAAGTTACTATTTATAAATATGAATACTATTCTACACTGCTCTGGTACATCCCTACCTCAAGTACGCTGTGCAGTTTTTGGTTCCTCAAGGACATCAAACCATTAGAGTGTGTCCAGGGGAGGATAATCAAGAAGTTGAAAAGCCTTGAGGGTGAAACTGCTCCTCAAGGAGCAGCTGAAGCCACTTAATTGTTTTGGTTTGGAGAACAGAAGGCCGAGTAGTGACCTGAAGGCAGCCTACAACTTCCTCAAGAGGAATGGTGAAGGGGGAAGTGAGCATATCCTCTGTCTGATGACTAGTGGTAGGACACAAGGAAATGGAGTGAAGCTACATCAGGGGGAGTTCAGATTGGCATTAGGAAAAGGTTATTTACTGAAAGAGTGGTCAACACTGGTTGTAAGATGGATCCCTGCAGAACCCTGCTAGTGACTGGGGGCCAGCCCGATGTAACCCCATTTACTATGACCCTTTGAGCCTGACCCAATCAGCCAATTGTTCACCTACTACATTATGTGTTTATCCAGCTGTATGCTGGACGTTTTGTTTAGGAGGATTCTATGAGAGACAGTATCAAAGGCCTTGCTGAAATCCAGAAAGATTACATCAGCTGGTTTCCCTTGGTCACATAGATGAGTAACCTTGTCATAGAAGGAAATTAAGTTTGTCAGGCAGGACCTTCCCTTTATAAACCCATGCTGGCTGGGACCAATGACTGTGTTGTCCTTCAGGTGTTTTTCAGTTGCTCCCAGCATAATCTTCTCCATAATCTTACCAAGAACTGAAGTGAGACTAACAGGCTTGTAGTTACAGGGGGTCATCCTTGCTGCCCTTCTTGAAGATTGGGACGTTTGTCTGCTTCCCGTCAACTGGTATCAACAATATTACATTGCTGTTGAATTAATTTTTACCATTTGCTTAGATGATGGAAATCCTAACACTAATGAATAAAAGCAGAGGTTGCTTTCCTGTTAAACAGGGTATTGCCAGTCTTTAGCTTCTACCAATCCCTTTTCCATCTTTTGTCAAATATATGGTGTGAAGAATCTCATACTTCTTTCTATAATATGGGTGTGACTATAGAGTTTGGTGAGATGTTTCCTGTTCTTAAAGGGGTAAGAAAAAGCAAAACCAAACATTAGTGGCATGTGTTCACTAGTACATCTTTCTTAGATGGGATTGTTTAATATAAGTATTACAGACTTTCATCAGGAAAGGATTAAAAATCACTGTAAATGTGACTTTGACAGTGCAAGCTTGTGTGTCAGTTATGAGTAGTTTAATGTAGACCTGTAATTTAGGGATGCTAGTAGACTCTGTTGATTTCCATATTTGATATAAAATTTCAAATTTTAATAAGGTGTTAATTTGCAATAAATAGAGAGTTGAGGATTTTTTTGTTTCATATATTTGGGAGCTTTGTACATTTTAATTCAGAAATAAAATAACAGTCCTGCTTTTCTATTTTATTATTGTGTTTTAAGCTGAACTGCTCTTCTCTTATTTGATCTATTTATGTGTTTGTTTTTACTTTGAACTACACAGCCTCAAGTACATTGCTAATATCACATACCATTGAAACATGATTTTAAGGAATACAGTATGTTCATAACTGTTTACCTTAGTAGTTAGGATCTCAATTTACCAGCGGGAAGAGGTCAGGCTAAATTATACTCTTTCCTGAAAACTGAATCTCAAAAAGTATTTGAAAGATTTTATGTGACATTTTTTCCTCACAGGGAGATAAATAGTATGATCTAGTTAGACCTTTACTTTCTGGGTTTCTCTGTTTATTTTCTAACATGGAACAAGACTTTCTCATTTACTAATGCCTTAAGATACATTTATTCAGTTATACATCTAATTGTATATGGTTTAATTTAATGTCTAAAAACAGAGGAGAACACAAATCTTCCCCTTTCTCAAGACATGAAAAAATATACATCAATTTTCCTATCTAAGTTTAACGGCAACTGCATGGATATTTCCTGAGTATTCTCTTCTCCTTAATTCATTCCTCTTGCTTTCCCCTTAATTAATTTTTAAGGGTTTTGACATAGAGCTTATCGCTACATTTGTTTCTTCATATGCCTTACTTTCAGTTTCCCTGGGATATTCTGTGTCAGCCTGTACTGGGACTAGTACTGTTTAATATCTTCATCAATGACATAGGCAGTGAAATTGAGTGCACCCTCAGCAGGTTTGCAGAAGACACCATGCAGAGTGGTGCAGTTATCATGCCAGAAGGATGGGATGTCATCCAGAGAGACCTAGACGAGCTTGAGAAGTGAGCCTGTGTGAACCTCATGAGGTTCAACAAGGCCAAGGGCAATGTCCTACACCTGGGCCGGAGCAATCCACATTTTCAGTACAGGCTGGGAGATAACATGATTTAGAGTAGCCCTGCGGAGAAGGACTCACGGGTGCTCATTGATGAGAAGCTCAACATAAGCCAGCAACTTGCATTTGCAGCACAGAAGGCCAACTTATCTTGGGCTGCATCGAAAGAAGCATGATCAGTAGGTTGAGGGAGGTGATTCTCTGCCTCTACTCCACTCTTGTGAGACCCCACGTGAAATACTATGCCCAGTTCTGGTATCTCCAAATAAGAAGGATATGGAACTTTTGGAAGGGGTCCAGAGGAGGGCCACAAAGATGGTCAGAGGGCAGAAGCACCTTTGCTACGAGGACATGCTGATAGAGTTGGGATTGTTCAAACTGGAGAAGAGAAGGCTCTGGGGAGGTTATTCTCCCTCTGTACTCGGCACTGGTGAGATCACATCTCGAATACTGTGTTCAGTTCTGGGCCCCTCACCGCAAGAAGGATGTTGAGGCTCTGGAGCGAGTCCAGAGAAGAGCAACAAAGCTGGTGAAAGGGCTGGAGAACAGGCCTTATGAGGAGCGGCTGAGAGAGTTGGGGTTGTTTAGCCTGGAGAAGAGGAGGCTGAGGGGAGACCTCATTGCTCTCTACAACTGCCTGAAAGGACGTTGTAGAGAGGAGGGAGCTGGCCTCTTCTCCCAAGTGACAGGGGACAGGACAAGGGGGAATGGCCTCAAGCTCTGCCAGGGGAGGTTTAGGCTGGACATTAGGAAAAAATTCTTCACAGAAAGTGTCATTGGGCACTGGAACAGGCTGCCCAGGGAGGTGGTTGAGTCACCTTCCCTGGAGGTGTTTAAGGCACGGGTGGATGAGGTGCTAAGGGGCATGGTTTAGTGTTTGATAGGAAGGGTTGGACTCGATGATCCGGTGGGTCTCTTCCAACCTGATTATTCTATGATTCTATGATCTTACAGTGGCCTTACAGTACATGAAGAGGACCTACAAGAAGGCTTAGTTTAGACATTGGGAAGAAATTGTTCATGCTGAGGGTGTTAAGACACTGGAAGACGTAGCCCAGGGAAGTTGTGGATGCTCCCTCCCTGGAAGTGTTCTAGTCCAGGACCCGCAAGGATGGGACCTTGAGTATCTTGCTGTAACGGGAGATGTCCCTGGTAAGATCAAGGAAAATTAGGCCAAATATAATTGTTAAATAGTTCTTTATCTCTAACTTTTGTTATTCTGTGATTCTGTGATGTGCACATTTATCATCCTCTCTGAAAGGAAATTGATAGAGACTTTGGCAGACCACAGCTTTCATTGGGAACTAACTATTACCACTTCTATCCTCAATAGCTACTAACTGTTGAAATTTTGAGCTATTGTATAGTTAACTGAAAAATAACAATTTTATGAGATTCAGTGGGTGATAAATATCATAAATAAATAATTTCAGTAATAATTATCATACATTCTTTTTCTAAGTATTTACAAGAGCAAATGAAAATTAAGCATCAAATATTTGTAGAATTTATATTTACATTTTCTTCTGTCAAATGTTCAGTATTTTAAAGAATTTATTTCAGTAATAACGCCTCCATTAAGAATATCTTAACCTTTCGAAGAATGCTAATGAAAGGACTGTTGGAGAGTAATAGTCTGTTACTCTGATGACTATCAGATAATTTTTACTGTTCAAATAACATTCTAGTTTTATTTTTTTTTTATTAACAGAATGGAACGATGATTCACCTTGTATAAAAGTGTTGCTAAATGAAACATTGACTCTAAAAAATAGCATAACAAATACAGAATTATCTCCTGGATATCCCATGAGTGGTCAGTGGGCCACAGGCATTCTGAGCCAAAGAACGGCTGTTGTGTTTAGCAGATAATGAATTGTTCTACAAACCTATTTAAATTTTTAGTTTCTAGAGCACCCTATGGCATTGAGCTCCCTCATTTCATTTCTCCTGCATTTTGCCCTGGTGCTGCCATTAAACTCAAATGAAACATGGATCCTCATTTTACATACGTCTATTCAAAGACAATGAAAACTTTGTCATGCAGTTCAGGAGGAACAGAATCGGAAGAATAATACGTAAGATAGATACTTGTTGATCTAATGGAAAAAAACCACATTTAAAATAGTAAAGCAAAAACCTTATCTACATTTTTCTCTCCCCCAAATATATTCTTAAAATTATTATAGATAAAAGCATTGGTAACAAGACATAACATGCAAGTTTTTTTTTCTTGAAGAGCTTCTAACTGAAACAAACTACAGAGAGGAGGAATGAATTATGGACATGAGTGTTCAATTCCAAGTAATAATTAGAATGAATGTACACTAGAATTTTACATTTTCACTTTCAGTATCCATTCTGCTTCTTTAAAGAAATATGACTGAGAATTTAATGTTTTAGGATGGATTCTTCCTGTCTATATTATTCACATTTTGATGTTTTTTTATATATCTTGTCATAGTATCTTGTGTTCCCTGCTGTAGTATTTATTTGTTAACACTCATACAAAGGACCATGCTTTTTCTTATCATTTAAACAGGATAAGCTAGAACTTTCTTTAAAATTTACAGCATAAGCATTGTTATAAACATAACTCAGGGAAGGTTTTTTAAGAATTTTTGGGGGTTTTTTAATTTGAAATTTTTCTAATAATAAATATGCATACAACATTTAAACCTAAGTGGGTATTGGATGTCATAGTTAATTGGAAGGAATTTCACTTTTGATGGGAATTGCTACTGGGTAGCATTGATACCACATAAGGATCGGTATACTTTGTAGGAGAGAATAGGAAGAAAAGCACAGTTTGATTATTGGAAATGTAATTTTATTCATGTTGTCTTTTCCAATAGGATAGTGCTGAGCATTTTAGTTAACTCTATCATGAAGACAGAGAATTACGTATTTTCTATCTTTGTAATGTTCTAATTAGTTCTTTGAATGTCAATAATTGAAAAATGCTGGTTTACACTTCCACATATTGTTGTGTTGCGTTTAAATGGAAAGATCCTTAGAGAGACCAAAAATACTTTCTGATAAACACTTAAAGAAAATGTGTGATTTGTTGTAGATGTACATTAGGATATACTGTTTCTCCTCATTTGAATAATTCTAAAAGTATCTTGCAGAGTGGCATGCAAAGTTAAACTTTGCAAATGCAATGGAGTGATATAGGACAGATGGACAGCAGCTGCCATAGGAAGGGAGAAAATATTAATCACTCAATGAGGATATGCACCTTCTAAAATTAGGGTGTTGCTACCAACCCAGACCTTCTTTACTCAATCTTCTTTTTTATGTTATTTACCTTTTCTCTGTTTTTTTTTATAGTAGTGCTAGTTTCAAACACTGTAGGTATCATTGTGCAAGAAATCAAATAATCTGGTGGCTATACAAGCAAAAATATTCTCCAGACTTTCTATGTGTTTTCAGTTTTGGAACCTAAATCCTGAACAATAAAACAAAAAAAAAGGAAGCAAGTGGAACACTGGACATATAAATTGTATGGACTGTGTCAGCCTTTCCTGGAGCTTACGAAATTCCTCTTTCATCTCATGGCATTTTTTTCTAAAGCCTGATTTTGAGAAATTACTGCATCTGATTTAATTTCTTAATACTTCAGAGACTGGAGTAGGCTTAGAACAGTGGAAATTGAATACATTTTCAGGAATGCATGAATCCAGGATCAGGGACAAAAGGACAGATGAAGTTCATATTAGACACCAGGCATCACAGAAGAAGGCCTGACCTTCATGATCTCTCAGTTTTAAACTGATTATAGAACCGAATGCCCTGTGGATCAGTTGTGGATCACTTGTCCTGTCCAGTCCTTCCTGCAGTTGTGACGCTTTTTTGCCCCTTCCACTTACAGCATTCCACCAGCTTGAGGATGACCTTTGTTTCCATAGGGATAGATGTAAGCAATGGCCTTTCAGCACACCAACATCCTGTTACTTGATGATAATCATAAATTTTAAATATTAACACCTCTGGAGACAAGGCACTGTCTGAACAACATGTAGTTAACTTCCAGAAAATGAAGTTACTTAGACAAAGCTTAGCTAAAATGTTAGACAATTAATTCCTTTTCAGCTCAAACCAGAATACTTGTAAAGATTTCAAAGCCATTCTAGCACAGCTTAATTGTATTGTAAGTGACAAAGCTTATGTCATCTCCACTGTTAATTAAGTGTTCCACCTTGAGTTCATCTACTTTGTTCAGCCAAGATAAAGGAAACCAGTCACCTAACTCACTGAGTGAGTGCCTGAAGACTAGCTGAGAGAGCTACATACCCTGCTCTGACACAAGCACAGTGATATGTCTGATCTCTTGGATGCTGGAGCCATTCAGCTGCCAGCTGTTGACAAATCACGCAGACTTAACTTGACAGCAATAATGATGTTGAGTTATCCATCGTTTCTTAAATAAAGCAATTGTAATTGCTCTGAACTGATTATTCTCCTCCACCCAGCTTCAATTATTTGATATTTCCATCCTAATGTCACTGTCTCCTGGCAAATTTTTCCTTGGCAAAAGGTACACACTAGCTATATTGTGTTGAATGTACATGTTCAGTGTAAAGAGAATAGATTTAGCTAGCTTCATCTCTATGTTGTCTTAGAAGACGTTTATCATGAAATGCAGGAATTACCACCCTATATTTATTATGTATTGTACACTAAGTGCTCCATATCAAAATGCATATAAGTTGTTGCATTAATACATTAGAATAACACAATTTATCAATGAAGTATAATCAAATCAGAAAGAGTTATTTTATTTATTTGCAGAGTAAGTGCTTTAGCAAAAAAAAAAAAAGTTAAAAATAGATTTTTTTTTCAGCATGAGTATACTGTAGCTGTAACTGAATACTTCAGTGTTCATAACAAACCGTGATGATGAGACATGTATTTTCTAAAGTATGAACACATTTCCTTCCTCTAGTCTGGGAGAAGCCTGTTGCAAGCCTTCCTGTGTCTGTGTCACACATTCTGGTGTCACAGATTTAAATATATAGCAGCTGGTAAGTATCTTGCTACTAGGAATAAAGTTGATCTCCTGTCTCAGTCACTGCTCATCTCCACATTCCTCAGTCTTTTCAGCCTAGTATCTGGACTTATCTCACCTGCGGTCTCTGGTGCAACATCACAAATGAACTTGTTTGATGGAGCTTGAACCAGAGAACTGCACTAGCATGTCTGATCCTCAGAATTATTCAACAGTTTCCTTATCCAGGAATACAAAGAGTAAATGACGTTGATTGTACATTTGCACCACAGCAATCAAGAGCAGGGCCAAGACCAAAGTTTCAGCTCCTGTATGCAGAGAATATCAGCACAGTTGTGCAAATAAATAATTGTATTTTACTTGCAGCTGGAAAAGTGCCATTCAAAATGAGCTTGCTGGTTGGTCAAGGAGTTCAGTCCCACTGCTCTAAACACAGTGTGTACTAGACCTCATCCTGCTGGGTTTAGAGCCAGAACCTGCAGATACTCTAGCATCTGCTATATGTAACCCAGGAGATGTCTGGAGGAATAAGCTATGGGGTATAATAGATGTTGGTAGGTGTGGGATCTTAGAGTGCTTGAAAGAGTTCTTTTACAACTAGATTTCCTGGAGTCATGAGCAGAAAAATCCAGATAATTATAGATAACATGAATGTTAAACAAAGATTCTTCTCTGCCTGAAACAGCAAGCATTATTAAACAATGCTCATTTTGTAACAGTTATATGCAATCTTCCAGTGTCCTCATGAAATACAGAGATAAAATTTTATCAAAGATATATATGTATCTCAAAAGTCTACAAATATTCACTCTAAAAGGAAACAATTATCTTGAGTTAATGGAGCCACTTAGAGCAAAGCCTGTAACATAAGGATTATGCCAAGTATTACTTATCAGTATATGAAGATATCAGTATGAAAGGTACAAAAGATTATTTAGTTTGGAATTATTTTATTTAAAAAGGTGAGATATAAACAGATTAAACACAGTACATTCAGAAAATCTTGATACAGCAATATTCAAGATTTCTCAAAGCTGACTTACTATAAACTAATGTTAACAGTTAAAAGTAATACATTTAATGAGTAACTTAATTAGGATCATTTGCAGATAGTGTTTCAATTCAAGTTCATAACTTTGAAAAAGTGGCAGGGAGAATATTCTAATGTTTATTGTACTGTCTTCCTATTCTATTTCATTGAAAGCCACATCAAAAAGAAAGGCATGTAGATTAATTTCTTGAAGTTTTTTTTAATTCACAGATTCTTTCATGCATCTAATCATTTGAAAGGTGGTTTGGAAAGGTTTCACACTTAAACATTCACAGCACTTCTCTAGGCTTCTCCATTCTGGTCTTCCAGTAAATTGTCTTCGATTCCCTTTTGTTCACCATGTTTCCCTCTGAGTTTCTAGAATAGCATATCAGTCCCTCCTCCTTCTAACATCTAATGAGCAAACCTGAAGGGTGATATAGTTCACTTTCCTAGTGCTTATTATATTCTTTCTTTTCAAAGTTTTATACTTTTTTCACCCACTTGAGGAAAAAGTTAGAAAGCAAAAAAATAAAAGCTAAAGGTAATATTTTACCATGTACTCAAAAACTGAGGTGAAAACAATATTACATCTCATTCAATGAGTTCCTCACTTAGTAAAGTGAATTTGAAAACTGAGTGCAAAATAAATGACAGTGCTCTTGCTCTTGGACTTAGAGCTGTTGAGTCACCTGTAGTACTTAGGGGCTTTATGCATTATTGACTACTTACTAACTTTATATTGAGTTGTTTTCCTACATCCTGGAGCATTAACTATAGTTTGCTGTAAGGTAGGCTAAGTAAGATTATCTCAAATCACACTGTTTTCTTGCCTTCACAGTTAGACAATATTCTTTATTCTAGAAATGATGCCTTGAATTTTCTCTCTAAACATTACTCCTATTACTTAGTACATGCACTAATACTGTTAATACAACAATACTTTAGAAAGACTGTCTGATCTAAGATATCAATAACAATATCCAATTATTAAAAAAAAAATAATTGTATTTTGAGAAATAAGATCTTTAAAAAGTTACATTAACTTTCTATAGGATTCTTGAGTTACACAGGCAACCATCAGTTCCTTATTACATTAAGAAATGTTAATACTGGTGATGCAATGAGGAAAAAATGCATTCATTAACAACTAATAATTATTTTCTAGGCAGAGAAATGGTATTCACAATGAATACAATTTTACTAAATAGTTGATTCATTTTAATAAATACTAAATTAATATTTTATTAATATTGTCTATAATTATGCATGCAAACTGCCTTTACTTCACCAAGATAACCTTGTGAAGCATTGAAAACAAGAGAATTCCATAAACTAAACTCCCATGTTGGTTTACATTAACCTAGGAATGGTAATTTCTTATAAACTATATTTCAGAAATATATATGCAAAAACTAGTTTATTAGAGGAAAACAGACACAACAAAAAGAAAACAATGCTTTGTCCTCTTTTTTTAAAAAATAAATCATATATATAGCATTTGCATGCACTGGAGTCAGGTAGGATGGATGCCAGAGGTAAAAAAAATGCATTTTGGCAAGAGTAGTCCCTTGTGTTATTCTTACTTCTGTGAAATTTAACTTCAGGATTTAAGTCATGTCTTATGTAGGCAGTTTCAACTAGTATTCAGTCTTGCAAAAACAAGCAAATGGATTTTGTTATCAGATTTTTGCCTCCTTGCTAATCTTACTTACAATTCCAAACTGGATATCCTCAAAATGGTCAAGAAAAAGAAAAAGTATTTCAAAGAATATTTTGAATAACTATGAAAACTGAATTATTATTTATTGTACCATGTCAGTAATATGCACCTTGTTGCCCAATTATTTATTCAAGAGAATAGCGTGAAGTATGAAGCATTAACTTGGATTCTATCTAATGTGTTTTAAAGGGATTAAAGTCTAAAACAACCAAAGACATAGAAAATACATATGCATTGGCTAGTGTTCTCCCACATAAAATTCATTTTGACTGCAGCACACTCCACATTGTCCTTCTAAATGCCGCTTCACCTGCTGCACACAAAAGGGTGTGTCTACTTTGGTTCCAGCTGGATAAGCTCTTTGAAAAGAACTGTCTCCAGGGAACATATTTTATGCATGAAGCTAAGAATTTATTGCTAGTCTAATTGAAATGCTAATCTGATCAAAATCTAGTGAACAGCTATCTTTAGCCCTCTTAGAATGACATCGGTAGTCAAAGTACAGAAAAGCCTCAGTGGTAATGCATTTATAAACTGTTATACAAAAGAACATACTAACAGCTACCTTTTTTCTCTGATGCTGTGCATGCAGTTTCAACATCCCTCTGATCCTCTCTCTCCTCAATGGTACCAGAAGTCTTCAAGTAGAGAGATAATGGTGTGCCAAAGTGAGCTATCAACATCTCAGGCTCTGTGTTGGATGGGGTACAGTGTTCAAGGTGGGAATGGGAGAATTCCTTTCTCATTATACTCAGGGCTATTTTTCAAATGTCTTCTTGCCTCTCACTGGCTTCACTGGCAGCACCCATGTGCTGCACCACAGCCTCCTCCAGTCCTGGAAGACACTGTGGGCAACTGCCTGTCCCACCATGGCTGTCTGGTTTGTCCTCCTTCATCTATCAGAGGGTGTCACAGAGGTTTCACTCAGGTCAAGCAATAGTACTGTTGCCACCAGATCATTGTTAGGGCAAGCTGCCACTAGCAGGCCCAGGCAAGCATTTGAAAGCGATGAACACTGCCCAATTAGACATCAGTTACTATTCAATTATAATGTGACAGGAATTCTGTTCATTGTGCTATATTTGACTTTGAAAATATATGCAACAACAGTAAGCACTTTCTCCCTATGCGGTGTTGTTATATAAGTGTGTGCCTGTGTGTAAAAGTACATACACATATACTTCTTTTTACCAACTTTATCCATGATAAAGGTTAGAGTAAGAGATAGAAAAATTCAGTTGTTCAGGTCAGCTATGAAGAAATACTGACGTATCAGAGTACAGTTCATCTTTAAGGAATATGAAATCAATAAATTCAAGGAATGTCATTGGTGCCTATTCTGCTTTTGGACAATAAATCTACTAGTCGTTAGAAGAGTATCATAACTTCCAAAGATCTTATAAAATATTTAGCTGAGATGTTATTTTTCATTAGCTCTAATCTTATTTTTCTTTAGCTCCAACATTCTTTTTTAGTCTCTGCATTGTATTCTTCAGCATTAGCCTGAGGTAAACTGGTGTGCACTTTCCAAGATGTGACTTTTTGCTTGTTTTAGGGATGCGTTAGCAGAATACAGTACATATCCTAAAAGTCCTGCTCTAGGAGGCACACACTGAAACTTTGCAGGGGAGTAAGCATTATTGATGACGGATAAAAATACAATATATTTTACACACAAAAGAAAGTCAATTCCAGAATAAAACTATGCTTTTACATAGCTCAAAAGAGATGGAATTCTCCCTGCAGAGTTTATCTTACTGTATTTTCCCGGCACAAATGTGCACAATTTTTCAGAAGCCATTTAGAAATGAAGATAAGGAGATCATTTCTTCAGTTGCAAAATTACTAGGCATGAGAAAATTTCTTGTATTATATTTCAGATTTATGTGGTTTACATAACTAGCTCTATTTGGCAAACATTGAATTATATCCCATGTTAGACTAGTACATTTTGGGTGCTTTGTCCAAATTATTCTTGAATAACCTAAACACACATTGGTGAAGTACCTAAAAAGAATTGTTCCATTTTTATGCAAAAGGCATCCAGTGTAACGATAAAAAAGATGTATTTTATTGCCATTTTATTATTATTTTCCCTTTCTCATCCTCTCCAGCCACTTCTCACATTTTTTTCCTAAATAATTATAGTTTAGGATGTCAATTCAGTCACAGATACTTTGGTTTTATAACCCTTAATATTTTAGAATACAGGAACATTGTTGAAAATTATTCAGGAAGATATATGTCTTAATCTATGATTGTGTTACTATAGACATTAACAAATATTATTATACAGCATTTTCCTTCCTCGGTTATTCCATGGTGGGAACCAAATTCTTAAATTCTTAGTTAATTGTTACTCAGATCTCAATTACTGCACTCAACCATCTCCAAGTACTTTTTCCTGGACTGTGGACTAACTATGCCAGAAACAATGATGCTCTGAGACTAGCTCCACACAGAGGCAATTTGGATCCAATGTGACTTTTTAATTAAGGAAGAGAAATAACTAGTATACAAGGCTCAATTTGACCTGGAAGCAAGACAGACTAACAGCCTCTTTTCACACAGTCTAAAGTTCCATGCCAAGAAAAACCAAGATGACTTTAGTAAACCTGCTCTGATATTCCCATCACTTTACGTAATTGCAAAACTTTCCTGATTTCCTATGCCATGCATCCTTGATTTATTCCATACAAATTCAGTAGTGTTTCTCATGTCCAGCTCAAACTGGCTTTCACGTGGCAAGGCTGCATCTTGCAGAGTCGCTTGGCTCTTTGCACTCTGTTCCCAGAGCTCCGGGTTGTATTACACACTATTAATTTTAAAATATTATAAAGAAAATATTCAGGACCAGCTCAGAAACAGCAGACTCCTAAACTAATACCTTCCCACAACCCTTAGGGAAGCTAGTTTAAAAACACCTGAGTGATCTTGTGTGGAGTTATCCAGCTTTCAGCAAAAGAAGAATTGATTTAATAAAAAAAATTGAAATTGTACTAAGTTACAAGAGAGGGCAAGGGGCTCAGTTAGCATGTACACAAACGTGTGTCACTGATTTCTCCTCTACGGAGAAACTAAGGCACAGCTTGTGTAATAACAGTATAACTTAACTGACAAACAACCCTGGGCCAACTGCTGTTGTATTATTGTAATGACGTAGTGAAAAAGGGAATTTTTTTCCATAGTTATAGCTGACATGACATCCCCACTGACAGATAGTAGAATTACATGCCATAACAGAACAAGTTTCTTCCCAGTTCTATGGATTAGCATTATCAGTGTAAACCTGTCTTTAAAAGAGGAAAATTAAGTGCCATAACCATACGGTCAAAAAGAGCTTCATCAGCACAGCAAATATTGACAAAAAAAGATTTCTGCTATCAAAAAAAGAGGGAATACATTTTGAACTTCACCTCCACTTAATCATTTTTATGCCAAAATTGCCAAGAAAAGTGTTAAGATAGCAATGTGTTAGGTGTGCAGTATTTTCTTTGTAGATGCCACCCGTGGTGACCCAAACACATACTAGGAAAAGGAAAAATGGCAGGGAAGACCTCAGATGAAAGCAAATCTGCTCTTTGAAAATTATCAACAGACATTTCGTATTAATTTTATCATCCTTCGATTCTCGTCTTTTTCAAAGTTTCGCCTCTGGCTCATTATTTCTCTTTGCTACTGTGTACTGGTAATATTTACAAAAAGCAGTGTATCAATTTTCCTTCTTGTTTTTAACACACTTACAAAAAATTATTTCAGTGTTATGAACAAATATTCATAAAATCTGCCCTCTCTTCCGATTTTCTGAATGATTCACCAGTATTATTTTGCCTTTTTTTTGAAGACTTGATAATTACAAAATAGTAAAAAACACTGAAAAAAACCACAAAAGCTTTAACATCTTTCTAACAAAGAAGAGCAATATAAAGATCTTTATTAATTTATGTGCCTTTGATACTTATTACATACATTGTTATTTCTGTAGAGCAGATTAAGTTTAACAATGACCACAAACAGGCTTTAAATCATAGAATCATAGAATCACCAGGTTGGAAGAGACCCACCGGATCATCGTGTTCAACCATTCCTATCAAATACTAAACTATGCCCCTTAGCACCTCCTCCACACGTGCCTTAAACACCTCCAGGGAATGTGAATCAACCACCTCCCTGGGCATCCTGTTCCAGTGCCCAATGACCCTTTCTGTGAAAAATGTTTTCCTAATGTCCAGCCTAAACCTCCCCTGGAGGAGCTTGAGGCCATTCCCTCTTGTCCTGTCCCCTGTCATTTGGGAGAAGAGGCCAGCATCCTCCTCTCTACAACCTCCTTTCAGGTAGTTGTAGAGAGCAATGAGGTCTCCCCTCAGCCTCCTCTTCTCCAGGCTAAACAACCCCAGCTCTCTCAGCCGTTCCTCATAAGGCCTGTTCTCCAGCCCCTTCACCAGCTTCTATTCCAATAATATTCACGTTCATTATAACCATCACAAATTTAGACAAGATTAGTGATGCTAAGAGGTTCTCAGCAGGATATAAAATTTTTATGGTATGAAGGAACAAAAAAAAGACATGAGATAGAGGTGGCCCTCTATATATCATTTATATGTGATATTTGAAAAAAGAAATTATAAGTTTCTTTTTAAGATACAATTAAGGGAAAATGAATAACTGTGGATACGTCACTAACAGCTTTTCTGGATTAAATTCAGACACATTAATCAAAGAGGTCTAATAAAAATATTATATGACAGTAAGACAAAGTGAATAATAGAAAACTGAGTCCAGTGGGACAAGCAGTCTACACTTTTTGTAAAAGACATAAGATGGTTGAGACATTCCCTGTCAACATCCTACTAAAGGAAAACTAGGCATGGCAATGTCTGTGGTCTCATTTCTCTGATGTCATAAATCCCTAGGGAACAGTGAGAGAAGTGAAAGACAAAAAGGAACACTGAAAAGAGAGAAGGAAAACATTAATTCTGTAAAGCCATCAGGAGAGGAAGATTTCTAAATGTAAAGAAATTAAATTAACTAAAGTATCAAGGTGATAACGTAGTATGTAATTTGTGAAAAAATTATTTCACATAAATTTCTGAAGAATGAACTTTGATCACTATTGGAAAATTTAGTTGTAGTTATTAAATTCTAATAAAGCAAGAGAACTAGGTTTACTGTCTTTGGCAAATAAATTTTGACCCAGCTATTAATACATTTAGCCATTCTTCTTCAGCTAATGTCTTGAATTATAAATCAGAGCTATTTAAATTATCCTGAGCTAGAGTATCCATTATTCTGTGCAGCACTGTGGTAATTACAAAACAACAGTTGGAATTAAAATTCAGCAAGCAGTATTAAGCACTATTAAAAGCTATTAATGCCAAGCTATCTAGTATGTGCCTCTGAAATTTTGAAAGACTTGGAAAATTCAGTGTTTACAATGTCTCTTTAGCATGTTACACTTTACTGTACTGGATCATTAAATTATACATAGGCTAAAACATGGGAGGGAACATGGAAAGCTAATGTAACTTTCAAAATAAAAACTATATGTTTTTTAAGAGTGAATTGCTTCACTGATTTCACTGTATAGATCCTTGTAAATATTCACCTTTCACATGAAAGAAAAAAGTCACATAACAGTGATTCACAGTGCTCCCTACAGCTGCTCCAAAACCAGCTGTTTTTCAGAAGGAGAACAGGGGCACTAGAGTAACTCTTCTAAGTAATGCACAGCTAAAAGGGAAGAACTAGAAGCATTCTCTGGCTGCCAAGATATTCGGATCTTGGAGAAATAATCAAGCCTCAAACTATCTTTCAGATGTCTGCCACGTCTGCCTTGCAGTCAATACCATTTTCCCCAAGAGCAGAAATCTTTCTTTAGAAGTGAAATGTCTACGCTGCCATGAGCTGACTGAGAAAGAAGTAAAAGATTTTAGATTTAAAGCTGAATATCATAGGCATTTATGCATCATGCCTCTCCAGAACCTTGTTTCTCATCACAGGAGTGCTACATCTCTATATGGTGTTTTAGACATGCTGTTTGACAGGGAAAGACAAGAAACATCAGAGACAGTTCTGTGTTAACTTCTTCACTACACCTGTACAAATGTTCAGTGTGACAGCATACACAGCTACGATAATTATTGACAACTCAGTGCCTAGTGCACCTTCTAAAGAGATTTGGTTTAGTCTCTATGTGATTCTGTCAGGCTGTATTGGTGCAACAAAAGATCCACAATGTTGCATCTAGAAATTTTGGCAAAGGCAGTACCTAGAATGGCAAGGCTACCTGAAGTGCAATGCATCTGGCTTCAGCCTCAGGGCTGAAGGAAATGGCAAGAACAACATTAATTGAGGCAGATCAGTGTGATTCTTAAGACCTGCTCATTGGTTGCTGGACAATAGAGAAACTAGTCAGTTACAAGTGCAGTGGAGATACAGTTCAAATAAAAATCTACTGTAAACTCCTAATGATTTCAGTGAGCTCTAGATTACTCTCATAGACCTTCAGTGGATGTAAAACACTTTTCTTTCAGTGCTCCTATAATATATTTAAAGGCAAATACTACTGAGAGGGAAAAGATGCATATTTGCTTAGGACACTACAAGTGTTCTTATAGTCACAATCAGTGATTTAATAAAAATTTATGAATATGTTTACTCAGTGGTAAAAGCTTTCATGAGTCACAATATTACTTCATAAGTTGGAAACATTTGTAAAATATCACATTCATGCAATCAATTGCCAGCGTTCAATGACAATTCAAGAATTTCACGAACCGCTGATATCTTAGCTTTTGTAGGATTAGCCATAAGTTTACAAGAGAAATTTATATGAAATAATACTGTGAAAAATTTATGAACTATACCATAATTTATATTTTTTTATATACTGCCTTTAGAGCATTCTAAGGGAAAGAATCACAGAATCACAGAATCACAGAATAACCAGGTTGGAAGAGACCCACCGGATCATCGAGTCCAACCATTCCTATCAAACGCTAAACCATATCCCTCAGCACCTAGTCCACCCGTGCCTTAAACACCTCCAGGGAAGGTGAATCAACCACCTCCCTGGGCAGCCTGTTCCAGTGCCCAATGACCCTTTCTGTGAAGCATTTTTTCCTAATGTCCAGCCTAAACCTCCTCTGGCAGAGCTTGAGGCCATTCCTTCTTGTCCTGTCTCCTGTCACTTGGAAGAAGAGGCCAGCACCCTCCTCTCTACAACCTCCTTTCAGGTAGTTGTAGAGAGCAATGAGGTCTCCCCTCAGCTTCCTCTTCTCCAGGCTAAACAACCCCAGCTCTCTTAGCCGCTCCTCATAAGGCCTGTTCTCCAGCCCCCTCACCAGCTTTGTTGCTCTTCTCTGGACTCGTTCCAGAGCCTCAACATCTTTCTTGTGGTGAGGGGCCCAGAACTGAACACAGTATTCAAGGAGCGGTCTCACCAGTGCCGAGTACAGAGGGAGAATAACCTCCCTGGACCTGCCTCTCGTTCTTGTGGGAGACTTCAATCTGCCTGATATCTGCTGGGAGTACAATAGAGCAGAAAGGAAGCAGTCCAGGAGGTTCCTGGAGTGCGTGGGAGACAACTTCCTTGCACAGCTGGTGAATGAACCAACAAGGGAAGGTGCCCTCCTGGACCTGCTGTTCCCTAGAGGGAACAGGGTTCGTTCCCAATTGCCTGGTAACTGGAGTAGCTAACACCAGAGTGCCTGCATCTCCCTTAGCACCCCGAGGTGTGTTCTCCCCCACTTTTTGTGTGGTGAGGTACTGGTGGTCCTCACCCGCGCACCCTCTCCCAATCACCAATTCCCCACGTCCAGGCTCGTTCATGTCTAGCCTGGGCTCAACCCCCTCCCCCTTCACATCTAGTTTAAAGCTCAATTTATGAGCTTGGCTAGGTTTCTAGCAAGGGCTTTAGCCCCCCTAGGAGACCCATGTGTCCTGCCCTTAGTGAGAAAGTCTGGGGGTGCATGAGCCACCCCATGATCAAAAAAGCCAAAGCCCCTCTCCTCGCACCAGGCTCGGAGCCAGGTATTAATTGAATTCTTCATCCTGGCTTCCCGCTCCTCTCTATTTTGCATTGGGATGGAGCAGAATACTACTTGTGCCCCAGAGCCCTCCATCATTCTCCCAATGGCCCTGAAGCCTTTCTTGATGGTTTTGGCCTTTTTGTTTGCTAGGCCATCGTTACCAGTTTGGACTACTATCAGAGGATAGTAGTCTGTCTCGTGGACCAGGGAAGGAAGTTTTCTAGCTACCTCCTTCCCTGATGCCCCCGGTAAGCAGCAGACCTCTCTGTGGAGTGGGTCCGGTCTGCAAATGGGTCCCTCTGTTCCTTTTAGGAGGGAGTCCCCTACAACAATCACCCTCCTCTTCTTCTTGATGGAGGATGTTTTTATCTTTTTCTGAGAATGGTGCAGCCTAGGGAAGGATTCTAGGCTGTGGGAGCCATCATCCTCATCCTCAGGGCTGGATTACACCTGCAGCACATGCAACATTCATACTTGACAATTTCTTTTTTAAAATAAAATTACTTTAATACATAATAAAAATGCCAGATTGATGATTCTGTAGCCTGGAGAGTAGTTTTATACGAACATTTCAGAAGAAAATTCAGGTTCTTCCAAATCTTTGGTTTTTTTAGTTCTGTTTAGATGAAAGTTTTCCTATGGTAGAGTATGAAATTGCTTGAGGCTTTGCTGAGCAGAATGAAAAGAAAACAAAGTTGATAGAACTTTTTATGTTTTTTGAGAACATCACGTCCATCTTGTTTTTCTTATTGTTGAAATAAAGCAAAATCATAATAATACATTTCTAAAAGGCTTTGATCGAATTATTAAGCTTGTCACCCCTACAGTTTACTTTGTTCACACTATTAATTACATGCTCCTTCTCTTTGAAACTTTCAGGAACATACCTACGGAAATCAACAAACTGCACCAGATTGACCATCCCATCTGACTGACTTGGAGAGTAATACCATTAGTGCCAGAATAGGCAGATGACATTACTATATTGCTGCTTGATGGACTGTCTTCACTGGAACTGCTCGAGTCTTCCCATTAGCTCACTTTGAATAGTGTGCTACACACAAACATACCTGGATGCCAGGGCTTTCAGGCAATATAAAAGAACTGAAACAAGTGGCCTAGACACATAAGTATCTCAATTCATCAGTATATCATGATCCACTTACTTACTGTTGTATCTTTATTTTGAAGATAATGAAATCTTCAGTTTTTACAGAATGAATGAATGTCTGAAATTAAACAGGGTGCCAGCCACTGGTAATCATTCTAGTTTATTACACTCTGACTATTATGCTTCCCACGGGCTGTACTCTATATAGCATTAGTTACCTTCAGATACAGTTTGATTACAAGCTTAAGCCAGACCTGAAGCCCATGCAGCAGTAATGGTAAGAAACATAGCTGGAGGTATTTATGCCTTGTATGTTTAACCACAGGGCTTTCAAAAAATGTATAATGGTCCCATTGTAGTCAGTGAACTTTTTCCACTACTTCCAATGGGAACTGGGTTTCATGGACACAAAGCTTCTTTTTAATTTTAAGGTCCTTTCTACAAATAGATAATGCAAAACATCAAAAAGTTCTGCAGGTACAGAGAAAGGCAAAAAGAAAGAATAAGTGTGCTCAGTTGCATGGTGGATGGAGTTAAATAAACTTTTGCTGCATTACAGGTTTTCTCTGCTGTTTGTGCTGAGATTAAAATGTAACAGGTTATTCTGCAGAAACAATAATCTGTATCCTTTATTACTAAATGTGAATGCAGGTATACTTGCAGACAGCGTCAAGCTAGGAGTGTTGATTTGATTGAGGGAAGGAAGGCTCCATAGAGAGATCTGGACAAGCTGGATTTATGGGCTAAAGCAAATTGTATGACGTTCAGCAAGGCCTAATGCTAGGTCCTACTTTAGGGACCCATAAAATGGTACAGACTTGGGGAAGAACAGCTGCCTGGTAGAAAAAGACCTGGAGTTGTTGGTTGATAGCCACATAAATATGAACCATCAGTGTGCCCAGGTGGCCAAGGAGACCAACATCACCCTGGCTTGAATCAGAAATAGTGTTGCAAGCAGGACTAGGGAAGGGACTCCCCCCTATACCCAGTGCTGGTGAAGCATCTCAAATACTGTGACCAGTTTTGGCACCCTCACTACATGAAAGACATTAACGTGCTGGAGCTATCCAAAGAAGGGCAATGAAGCTGGTAAAGGGACAAGAGCACAAGCCTTAAGAGGTGTAACTGGGGTTGTTTAGTATGGAGAAAAGGGGGCTGAAAGCAGACGTCATCACTGTCTTCAGTTTCCTGAAAGGAGTTGCAGTGAGGTAAATGTTGGTCTCTTCTCTCAAGTTACAGGTGATAGAATAAGAGGAAATGGCCTCAAGTTGTGCCAGGGGAGGTTTAGATCAGATACTAAGAAAAATTTCTCAAGGGTTGTCAAGCATTGTAAGAGGCTTCCCAAAGAACTGATTAAGACACCCTGCCTGAAGATATTTAAAAGATGTGTAGATGTAGCACTTAAGGACATGGTTTAGTGGTAGATTTGGCAGTGTTAAGTTTGCAGCTGAACTTGATGATCTTACTGGTCCCTTCTAGCCTAAATAATTCCATGATTCTGTGATAATGATTAGATGAGTATTATAGATTCATTTTGTACTTACTTCTTAACAAAAGCTTCTCTCTCAAATGACTCAAGTAATTCTAACGAAAAAAATACAGGTTTTCTGGAAGTAACATCACATAATATAATTTTTTCTGAATTACTTTTATGTTTGTCTTAAACTAATCTTATACAATCCTTGTTTTGTCTGCTGCTTTCTCATAGACCTAAAAATATCTTTATAAAAAATGATACAAGGGGCATGATCTAAGAAGTATTAGCCAAGAAACAAGTGGTATTAAGAACAATAGCAGTCTCTAATAGCTAATGCATAGATTTAGTTAAATATAGCATATGACTTTCTTAGTGTTTCTGAAGAAAAAACATTTCAGCCTACTACTTCATATATAGAGAGATTAATTGTAATAGCAAATTTACAAACCACAATTTCTAAAAAGCTTCCAGTTAAATGCTCCATAGTGGTACTTCTCTGCCAGTCCAAAGAACAAGCTTCCTTTTGACATTATGTGTAAGATCTAGGAACAAAAATGGTTTGTGGCCTCAGAAACTGATGCTTCATTTAGAAGGTCTGAAAATTTTACTTCTTCAAATCAAAACTGCTGTGATCTTAAGGAGATTTTTAATGAAATCACATCTGTCATACTGGGCTACACTTGTAAACTGATTGCAGAAAGCCAGAAAATTAACCTAGCAGTCTGAATCTTATGTTGCTTTAGCCTTAGGTCTTTCATAAATATATTTTTACAATCTGCTGTGCAAGTACATCATTGGAAAAACAAGCAACAAAAATGCATCTTCAAGTCATGGAACCTGAAAGAATTGCAAAATCAGCCATTTCAGTTTATTACTTAAACATTTGTGTATTATTGGAAACAGCCTATTTGTTCTCAAATGTCCAATTATATACTAAAATGAGGGAATAATAGGAAGTGTTTGAAGTAATCAGCACAAAATAAGCACTTCAATTATATCAAGGAAGTATTTACCTAAGTGAGTCATATTGATAAATAAATGAACATTTACATTGCCAGGAAGTTGTCAATTTTTATATATAGAAAAAACCAAAACTCTAGGAGAAAGCTGTAATATACTAATGAAAGTTTCCAGCCTCATAAGTAATAGTGAAAACCAGAATGTCTATACACAGACTAAGTTTTTATGATCCTGAGCTTTTTCAAAGATAAATTATTTTCTTCTGAAAACTGGAGCCTGTAATAAGTAATAAACTACAGAGGTTATTTTGTCATAATTTAAAACTGCAGTTATTTCTGCAGACAAAAGAATAAGAAGTAAAATAGCATTAATCTCAGCGTTGTTCTTGGAACTTAAAAAAAAGGAAAACATGCCAAACTGGAATATATGGTGTCTATAAATACAAAAAGTGTCATAATTCTGCAAGAAAATGCACAGGGAATCTGCCCTTTAACTCAATAAAAAATTGTCATGATATTTCCAGGTTGGAGAAAATAACCTCTTTGACAAGAGCTATTTGACACATTGCTAAAACACACAGTTTTAATGTTGCTTACAGTGCTGTTTCAGTATCAAGCCATTATTAAAAAATGGACTGTGTGAGCTGAATCACTGACTTTCTGGGAACAGTGATTCAGTGATCATAATGATGGCATAAACAACACAATCACCCTTACCTCCAGAAGTCACCCCGCACTAGCCTTCATAGGATTCATCTGTCTTCCAAAACCTACAGTGCAGATCTTTTTTTTGACATGAACTATATTCTTAGGAAAAAATCCTTTGGTCTGAAATAAGAGGTATTCATGGGAAAATTATCAGTGTTGGAGAAGAGTTATTCCTCTAGTGTGATTAAAATAGATAGTCTATAGCTGTTTTACAGTTAAAACCACAGAAGGAATATACCTACGGATAGTTCTTCTATATCTATGTTCAATTGTTCACCTCTATTTCAACGCAGATTTATTTAATGTAGGCAGAAGCCATTCTTTCATGCTCTACAAATTCTGCTCTTATTTGATGCAATGTTGATTAGGTTTGATTTAAATATACAAAGCAATATTTTTCAATAATTACAAAATACTTTGGCTATTCACACATGTGAGAAACACAGAAGTATTAGAATTTAAGAAAGACCAAGAAGAAAAAAACAACAGTTATGGCCTTCTCTTGGAACAGAATTGTACTTTTGCCACTCCTGAGAGATGTCTAGCCAATTTATTTTAAAATAACGCTGTATCTGGAGCCTTCATTTCCACTCACTGTATTCATTCTACTGCTTCACAACCCTCACAGTCAGAAAAATTTCTCCCATGCCCACAACGTTTATCCATTACATTCTACTGTAGTAACCAAGAATATGCAGAATATTTTCATGTTTGCAGAAACCCTTTATATATTTGAAGATCAAGACAGACCCTTGCAAAACTATGTCCAATGTATACTTCTCTTCTGAATGTAATTCTTTAGTCTTATAGTTGAAAACGGGAAGATTTAAAAACAAGAATACATACTTAACAGCTGAGTGATTTGCCTCACAGCCTCTAGAATATGACATATTGAAAGAGTGAGGGCAATTTAAATTAGGATACACTTTATTCCCAAAGAGGCAGGATTACAGGATTTAGCAAGGCTACATTGTATTTACCTACAAGCTTTACTGAAATGCCAAATATAGTTTGTATAATGTGTCATAAACATACTGAATGCTGTTCTCCTTCAAACAATTAAATCATAAATCATTCCTCTGTCATGCCGCATTTTTACTGCCTACAATTTCCAAAAGCAAAACTCTGTACATGTCAAATCTGGTTTTCAGTTGGCAGTCAGGGAGTAAGAACTGCAATGCATGAGTCTAGTTGAAGTCAGATTAGATCATGGTGTCATACCCATGGGAGTAGTAGAGACATGGTCTGACCACTTGAAAAGAAAAACAGTGTAATTCAGATTTAGTGGGCTGGAATAAGGTGCCAGAGAGACATCCTTTCCAGGCAAAGTGCTACTTGAGTGTGCAGCAGGTGTAAAATGATTTCAAATCAAAATGACAGTGTTCTGCTTTTATAGTTTCACTTATATGACAGCTCTGGCCTGGTAATATGCTAATAATATAATAATATGAAGAGGAGAAGGAATAACTTTAGGGCAGAAAAGTAAATATACAATCATCTGGCACGCAGTGATGGCAAAGATGGAGATGGAAGGAGAAGGAATGGCTGGTTAAAGACAGAAGCATGTCAGGTACAAAAAATAGTGCAGCCAAAGGTCAGATACGACTAAACAGGGTCAGATATGGCTAAACAGGATAGGAAAGTGAGAGCAAAAATGATAAATATCATAAACACCTTAGTCATATCAGGGCATAATAAATAAAATTTAAAAGTGATGGATGTTGCTGAGAATTATTCTTATTACATTATTTTCTGTAAAAACCACCACTATGTTGACATTTGTAGAAACAGAAACATTTTCTTTTTGAAATTAGATGCAAACTTCATGTGGCTATTTCTCACAAATAATAAACCCCACTTGGCGAGGACCCTGATAGTTCCACTTACAGGGAGGGAGACTGCACCATAGTAACAACTCCTGAATATATCAGAAAGAATCACCGAGTATTTTGCTATCTGGATATTACTTTCTCCTTGTTAAATTGTCTCTTGACTGGAGAAAAGATATTCAGCAGTTTTCATAAAAGTAGAGGAGTAATCACATACCATCAATTTAATCTTTTAGAGATTATTAGTAGACTAAATACATATATATACATATACATTGTTACTGAGTAGGATACAGGTTAATAAGATCTTCTAACTGAGAATTTAGCAGTCACATACTAGTCTAATGAAAAAAACACATGCTACCTTTGATGATCACAAGGGTTCAAAAATTCACACCTCCTTTGAAGTCCCAGCCTGAGCCTGACACAGGGTTGATACAATCTCACAGAAAACAACGCTACAATTCTGTATAAACACCACTAATATTTTATGAAGCCTGCTTTGTTTCTTTGGAGGTGATATTGTAGCTTCACATAGTCTGTTAAGAATATTCAACCTTAAGAGCTTATTAAACTTAGTACATACTAAATTCATTTAAAAAATATGATGATGGAAGAACTTCTTGAGGTTTTCTGCTGTTTTCCCCACCAGCTGCTCAAAAAGGGCAAATTCAAAGTTGATATATATCCCTGTATCCCTGAGAATCTATAACATTTTTAAGATGAAGATCTATACTAAGATTATTTTCAATATTAGATTTCCTCAACTGAGCTAAAGAATAATCCTAACCACATTTCTTTATCCTCTCAAAATTTAAAAACATATAAAAAATATTTTTCCATTGATCATTAATCCAGTTGCTTTTAAAGCTATACAGAGTGATTTCCTTTCTTTGCCTAATTTTATTTGAAAAAAAATTTTCCTGGGCAATCTGAACACAGACAGCTCCTGACCTGCTTCCCCACTATTGCTGTCATTACTTCTCTCAAGATTAATTTTCAGTCTGCACTACTCTTTTTCGTTAACTGACCCTCTTAAAAGAGCAAAGTTGCTATTTTCTCATTTGTCAGCAGAGGAGGAAGAGAGAAAAAAATACCAAAGTAATAAATAATATTCTCAGATTTTCATATGGAACCACTGTGTTTTCTCCTTAGTTTCTATGAATCCATGGGAGATCACTTTAAATACCTAATAATGAATTTACCATGATTCTGAGTTAGTACAATGTACTGAAAACTATGTGAAAGTAAGTAGAGATAAAATTAACGCCACACAATCTTCTCAGAAAGAAGATTAATATGTTTTAAGTCTCCTAAAACACTAAAATCAGTCCCATTTTCCCTTGCCAGCTAAATGCCAAAAGTACTCAACCATTTGTAATTGAACTGTCAGCATCACTGAAGTGACCATCTTTAAAAAAGGTAGGCAGTATGTCAAGAAAAGTTTTTGCAAGATTTGAGATTCAGAAAGCATATTTTTAAGAATTTCTCATCTACACCAAAATAAAGAGTAGAAGCTTCATCCATGTGGAACATTCTTCTACATAAAGTTGGGTACCTGAAAAGTCGATAGAATTTAATATCTATCCATATTTGTTTGCAACCTTAAGGACACAAAATTTTAAGTAATTCATCAAAGTAGCTTTCCCCATGCATGTTAATGCTTCAGATTAGTTCTCTAAACACATAACAGAATTTAACTCGCTTGCATACCTTAAAATGCTTTGGTGTGTATCACTGCAAGAAAAGACAAACCCTACCCTCAATCATATTGAGTAGTACCTACAATGCCCTAGGGCAATAAGCAGTAGGCACTTTTCCTTCCTATTGTATATCTCTTTTGAAATAAATATAAACTCTGGCACTCAAAAGAAAAATAAGTTGTCCATATCTGGAAGCTGCTTAGTCCCCCATGGGCACCCTTACTACATCCCCTCATACCTCTTCTGCCTACAGATTCCTTCCAAAGAAGAAAGCAGTGGGGTCAGGCTACCAGTCGGTTATTATGCTACTGAACAAGAAAAACATGCTCGATAAGTTAAAAAAATAAACTTATCTCTTTAAGTTGCTTTCTGGAAGTGTTCATAATCTATAGGAAATATGTGGAAAATGGTTGAGCCCTGCAACACCTTTTCAACAACTTTCTACAAGCTTATTAAACTACATAAGTATAAATCTCTAGAAGTATAAAACTTTCAGATCTAAATGTTTTTCTGTACCCCAGTATATTTCCATTTTTCTGATTTTAAACTGGCTTTTCAGCAGGGTAGGGTAAATATCCATAAACTTCTGATAGTTGATACCTGATCATGGCTATGACATTTTTACCATCAGCAATGTTCAGATGATTGCACATGGTGTTTATAGTATGTAATGTCTCCATTATATAGAGATACAGGCCTTATTTCAACTGACCACAGGTAGGATCTGTTGCCATTTGAATTAGCAGGAATATCTTGCCTGTTACCATCTCTCTCCCTCCTTGGCAGTGCTAGTGCCTTAAGACGTATGTCACTTTATTCAGTCTTATGAAGACTTCACAAATAACCTAAGGTATCTCCAGTAACCCAAGGAAACTACACTTATAGAACTGAATCCTGCCTCTTGGTCAGTACATTCAACACTGTTCAACTGATCAACTAGCAGATGCTTGCATTCAGCTGAAAACAACTCCTGGCTCCTCCATCGTTCAACAACAACTCCAGACTCTACCTTTCCTAACTTTCTTGTGGCTATACTAGGAGCTTAGACATCTAGACCTGTAGACATCGAGATATATAGACTCAGTCTTCTTATAGTAGCTCCACGTGTAAGAAACTACCTTCAAGAGTTATGGATTAGGACATTTTTGCCAGGACTTCAGTCTCTGATACCATCTGCATATTTTTGTCCATCAGAAAATGTGGTTTTGATGCATTCCAAAATTCCAAGCTCCTAAAATTACTAAAATGGTAAACACAACAATAACATTATCAGTAACTCATTTGGTACTGAATTTAAATTATTCTTGTGATCCTTGCCAATAAAAAATATTACTTACCAAGGCAAATAAAAGCCATACAACATCCATATACCCTCTCTGCTCCAGACAACTGTATAGGATGGACATTCATGAAAACAACATCATGTATTTCTTTCCTTTTTTTAAAATCAGAGTTCAACAAATGGCATCACAAGAAATCACTAAATATATTAATTCTGATATAGGAAGATGTCTATTACTGCTTTTATTGAGAATGCTTTTTCACATGGCCCGAGACCTGACATTGTAAAAAAGGCCTTCTTGAATGCCTCACATATAGCAATTTTACAGACAACTGTAAGATTCAGTGGGACATGAGTTAAATATAACAGAATAGAATTTTAACTTCAGGATGTTTTGACTCAAAGACTACTACTCTATTTTATTTTCAAACAAATGTTATAAAACTGGTTTTATAATTAATAAAACATAGTAAAAATCCCCACTCAGAACTGTTTTAGTATACAATGCCACAGCTTTGAATTTAAAATCTGTACAATTTTTGATAACATACATTATTCTTAAAAAATAACAAAACCCCACACACAAACCTCAAAAAACCCCAACAAAAAACAAAACCTCCAAAATCAGTAGTTGCTACAGTTTCTAATTCTCTATCTGAAATGAAGTATTACAGTTAATATTCTAAGCTTTGGTACAATTTGATTCTTTTTCCTCAATGTTGACAATTTGTCTGATACATCAACGTGAACTTCTCCCACCAGAAGCAATTAAGCCTTTTAGTCTTTTTAACAATGCATTGTTCCTTCTTTAATGAGCAATGTTTGTTGCAACTTTGCTATCAATTTATTGATATTAAGAAGAATACAAAGTGGATACATACTGATTTATTTGTGCATTCCTCTTGATAATTTTATGGATATTCATATTATTGCAAAAAGTGACTTTAAGAACTTTAAAAGCTTTGGTGTCAACTCTCTCAGGAATTGCTGTTAACTCTCTTAGGAAGAATTCCTTACAATAGAAGATAGAATTAGTAGAAGTTTTAACTTAAATTCTAACCGACTTACACACGATTCCTATAGATCTGGGCACAAAATTTTCAGAATGTCACTTAATAGTTTCACCTCAATTATCATTCAGGAATTTATTGGCTTGTCTCCTGTTCAGTTGTCCTGCTAACTAATGCAAGGCAGAAAGTAAAGGCTCACCATCTGCTGGAGAAAAATTCGATCAGATGTAAAGTAATCTCAAATGGATAAACTCAGAAGAAATACCAACATCTAAGCAAGAATAAAAGACTTCAACAGCTGAACAAAACCTGCCTCGTTACACTCAAAATTTCATTATGGCCAAGAAGAGAAAACAACTTATACATTGAGCCAAGAGTTTAACATTTGATTAATTGAGTTCTTCACAAGTTACTCAGAATTCAAGGAACAGTTATTATTTATCTAGTGACAATGGGGGTTGCACAGCCCAAATTATGTAATTACTTTAAAATAAGGATAGTGTGTGTAGTTTAAAAATAGTGCAGTTACATTTTATACATAAACCTGCTTATATCTACCCCCTTTTATTATGCTCACTTTTCCAATGCTCTGGGCCCCAAGCTTGTGTTCTGCTCCTGAAGAAGGGGCTGCAATGAAACACCAGCATTCAGAGTTATTTGCTTTAATTTTCTTATAGTTTTGAAGATCCTATTCAACTACTCTTTCTTTTCTTATTGACCTATGTGTTAATTACACAGTGACTGCTTATTTTTGTTAGACCTTCACCATGTGTGATCAAACAATATGTTGCAGAATAGGCATTAAAATGTAGCAAAATGTCAGAATCAGAGGTAAGTTGACCACTTTTTGAACACTAGGAATTTTTATACTTATAGCTGTTTCACTTATAACTCTCATTTTTTAGTTATAACACGTATCTGAAAGATTTTTCAAATTCAGCAATTTTGGATGAAGAAAAGGAGGAGGAATAATGAAGACTCCTTTGTAACTCTTTAGTAACTGACTATAGTAGTCCTTTAGAGAAAAGAAAATTTGGAATTCTTACTCAATATCTTGCATAACATACAAACTCAGTGTGAACTTGAGTTCATATTTTCATAATCAATGCATCAATCAATGCAAAACATTTCTTCATTTAATTGCAAAAGTCAATGTTTCAGACCAACAGATGGGACTCCAAACACAGGAAAGTACACTTCCAAAGTGGGTCTGTTTTTACAGTGGTAGTGCAAATGCATATCAAATGCATTCTAAGAATGATGAAGCTTATGAAATTTATCACAGCACAAATAATCAGGTTCTACATTTTATTTCTGTACTTCTCCATTTCCACCACTGGCCTTCTATAGATGTAATGAAACAGTTCTGTTAAGGTTTTACAATTAAATTACTACCATTGATCACAAAGTTATAAAAGCAAAAATAAAACTGCAATTTTAGATATTAATACTTTTTCCCCTTTTTTTAAAAAAATGTGCTAAATTGCTTTAACATCTAACAAATTGTAAGAACAAATACATTTTTTCCTTGATAATATATCCTTTATGTTGTCATTTTTCCGGGAAAATTAGGTAATTCCTAATTTGTAAGAGCAGTGTTCCAAGTTTAAGTATTAAAAAATAAGAGCACAGTAGTAAGTTCTGATATGAAATTAAAGAAAACAGCAGTTCTTATTACACCTAATAATATAGCTTTACAATTAGTGGATTTTAACAATGGTCTACCATTAATTTGAAAACAATGCTGTTTATTTTCGTGATGAATTAGCACTCAGTAACGTCACTAGGCTATAAGAGTGTAATCTGATTATAAATGCAAATGTTCACATGTAAGATGAAACAACTTCTCTGCAGTACAAAATGGTCAGGTAGCTTAAAAATAAACCTTATTAAAATTGGATTACAGATAAATGCAAATCTCCACAGTGTTTTCCATGTTTTGTGAAACTACTTCATCTACTACAGTAAGTGTTAAGACTGAATGTTAACTGTACTTGGAAGGCAAGAATTCAAACATTTGGTATTACAACACATAAAATGCATAGAAAATAGAGAATATTATGGGGCTATTTCACCTGGTCTGAAACTCCAATGAAAGCATCCACATACGCAGTTTCTTAACTATCCTACCACATAAACAATAAAACAATAAAATATTCAAGAATCAGGAGTTAGGTACTGGTCTTTGGTCTCCTGTTTGGTAGGAGAGAGCACAGAAACCTCATGTAATGAAATGAATATGTAATAATAATCACAGAAGTACAGTCTCTCCTAGGAAAAACTTGCACTCCACAGAAACATAATACAGTCAAGAAAGGACACTGGTAGTTGCCATATCCCCCAAAACGGAATGTAAACAAACAACTTGATTAGTCATAGAATCATAGAATAACCAGGTTGGAAGAGACCCACCAGATCATCGAGTCCAACCATTCCTATCAAACACTAAACCATGCCCCTTAGCACCTCATCCACCCGTGCCTTAAAAACCTCCAGGGAAGGTGAATCAACCACCTCCCTGGGCAGCCTGTTCCAGTGCCCAATGACACTTTCTGTGAAGAATTTTTTCCTAAAGTCCAGCCTAAATCTCCCCTGGCGGAGCTTGAGGCCATTCCCTCTTGTCCTGTCCCCTGTCACTTGGGAGAAAAGGCTAGCACCCTCCTCTCTACAACCTCCTTTCAGGTAGTTATAGAGAGCAATGAGGTCTCCCCTCAGCCTCCTCTTCTCCAGGTTAAACAACCCCAGCTCTCTCAGCCGCTCCTCATAAGGCCTGTTCTCCAGCCCTTTCACCAGTTTCGTTGCTCTCTCTCGACTCATTCCAGAGCCTCAACATCCTTCTTGTGGTGAGGGGCCCAGAACTGAACACAGGATTCGAGGAGCGGTCTCACCAGTGCCGAGTACAGAGGGAGAATAACCTCCCTGGCCGTGCTGGTCACGCCGTTTCTGATACAAGCCAAGATGCCATTGGCCTTCTTGGCCACCTGGGCACACGGCTGGCTCATGTTCAGTCGCTGTCAACCAACAGCCCCAGGTCCCTCTCCTCCAGGCAGCTTTCTAGACAGACTTCTCCTAGTCTGTAGCACTGCACAGGGTTGTTGTGCCCCAAGTGCAGGACCCGGCATTTGGCCTTGTTAAACCTCATGCCAATTGACTCTGCCCAGCGGTCCAGCCTGTTCAGATCCCTTTGCAGAGCCTCCCTACCCTCCAGCAGATCGACACTTCCACCCAGCTTAGTGTCGTCCGCAAACTTGCTAAGGGTGCACTCGATGCCTTCATCCAGGTCATTGATGAAGACATTGAACAGGGCTGGACCCAGCACTGAGCCCTGGGGACCCCCACTTGTCACTGTCTTCCAGCTGGATTTCACACCATTTACCACCACTCTCTGGGCCCGGCCATCCAACCAGTTTTCCACCCAGGAGAGTGTGCGCCTGTCCAGGCCAGAGGCTGACAGTTTCTCAAGCAGAATGCTGTGAGAAACTGTGTCAAAGGCTTTACTGAAGTCCAAGAAGACCACATCCACATCCTTTCCCTCACCCAGCAGCCGAGTCACTTTGTCATAGAAGGCGATCAGGTTAGTTTGGCAAGACCTGCCTTTTGTGAACCCATGTTGACTGGGCCTGATCACCCCGTTCTCTTGCATGTGCTTCATGATCGCACTCAAGATCACCTGCTCCATGACTTTCCCGGGCCATGAGGTCAGACTGACAGACCTGTAGTTTCCTGGGTCCTCCCTGCGACCCTTCCTGTAGATGGGCACAACATCAGCCAGCCTCCAGTCCAGTGGGACTTCCCCAGTCTTCCAGGACTGTTGGAAGATGATGGAAAGGGGTTTGGCCATCGCATCTGCCAGCTCCTTCAATACCCTTGGATGAATCCCATCTGGCCCCATAGACTTGTGGGTGTCTAGTCGGGCTAACAAGGCTCTGACCACCTCCTCTTGGATCACAGGAGCCTCATTTTGCTCCTCTACCTCCTGGGTTTGTACAGAGATGGAACAACTTTCTTTACAATTAAAGACTGAGGCAAAGAAGGCATTAAGTACCTCAGCCTTTTCCTCATCCCCTGTCACTGTTGTTCCTTTTGCATCCAATAGGGACTGTATGGTCTCCCTAGTCCTCCTTTTATTATTTATATATTTATAGAAGGATTTTTTGTTATCTTTCACAGACTTTGCCAATCTGATTTCTAGTTGAGCCTTAGCCCTTCTGATTTTTACTCTGCACAATCTCACTTCCCTCCTGTAGTCCACCCAAGAGGCCTGTCCCTTCTTCCAGAGCCCATAAACATTTCTCTTCTTCTTGATATCCCTCAAGATCTGTCTATTCAACCAAGCTGGTTTTCTTCCCTGCCGGCTTTTTTTCCGGAACATGGGGATGGCTTTCTCCTGAGCTGCTAGGATTTCCTTTTTGAAGAGCTCCCAGCCCTCCTGGGCTCCCTTGCCCTTGAGTACTGTCTCCCATGAGACTTTGCCGACCAGCCTTCTGAAGAGTTCAAAGTCTGCCCTCTGGAAATTTAATGCTACTGTCCTACTAACCACCCTCTTCACTTCACCTAGAACAGAAAACCTTATCATCTCATGATCGCTTTGTCCTAGGCGTCCACCTACTGCCACATCCCCCACAAGGCCTTCTCTGTTCACAAACAGCAGGTCCAGGAGGGCACCTTCCCTTGTTGGTTCATTCACCAGCTGTGCAAGGAAGTTGTCTTCCACGCAATCCAGGAACCTCCTAGACTGCTTTCTTTCTGCTCTATTGTACTTCCAGCAGATATCAGGAAGATTGAAGTCTCCCACAAGAACGAGAGGCATCGATCTAGAGATTAACCCCAGCTGTTTATAGAAGAGCTCATCAGCTGCTTCTCCTTGGCTGGGTGGTCTGTAACAGACTCCCAGTCTATACTACAGAGTTAAAATGATGGCCAGCTTACAAGTAACATCAATACAGTGTTTTCTCTGTTTTCTTGTTTTTTCTTTTTATTATGAATAACTATTCACCACTAATGGATGTTATATTTACATCAACAACAAAGCATTCTAAGCATGCATATTCACTATTACACTTCTTTGTCACTCAGATCCATTGAAAAGACACTTATGCCTATTCTCCCTATAACATCCTTTCTTTACCTCCAGCTATAGTGCTGACATGTAAATACATCTCTTGAACAGCTGAGCACAAGAAAGCAAATGATATTAAGAACTAGAGAAAAAACAAACCCAAAAGTTTGTTGCTGCGTTTTAGGGGTCTTTGATTAATTACTAAGGCAAAGCAGATGCCACTCCAAAACACTATGCAGCTGAACACACGCAGTCAGAATGTTTACCTGGGTTTTGTATTTGTACAGAACAGATACTGTTGAGCTTTTCTATTATACAGAAAAAGATGCCATCACTATTGTAAAAGTGACAATGTGCAGTGCAACTAAATATTAAAAACTGCATCTAAAAACTCTTCTTTGTTCCTTGTCCCTGGATATACTTTACCTCAAAAATGTTCAGGGAACCTTTCCCTTCCAATGTGAGCCTTAATCTGGAATTTATGTTCCTACTCCAACTGCCAGAATTAATATAGTTAATCTAGGATCCCACCCCTGCTACTGGACAACCCTGTAAAATACAAAAAAAGACCTTAAATACTTTATGGACCTGCTACCAACCTTAAAGCAAAGCGAAACAAAACAAAAACTTAAAATCCAATATTTGGTAGCTTAAAATTAGCTTAATTACATGCATATGTGAATTTTGAGAAGCTGTGGAGATCATCTGTTCCAATGTGCCACAGATAAATATGAGCAACATCATTAAAAGATAATACATGGTGCAGTAATACCATGTATAAACTGTATTACTTCTATTTCTAGTTACTCAAATGTATGTTAAGAATAGTGACATTTAAATCAATGTAAACTCAATGCAGTTTCACACTAATGAGAAATGCGGAAAATATATTTATTACCTAATTCCTGTTTCTGTAAGAAAAGGTGACCATAACTTTCCTATCTCATTGCATTTCCAAACATTTTTAAAAACAGAAGCTACCTAAACATTATAATTACTCTCTTTTTTCTTCTTTTACCTTTGCTTCTGACCTGCTACTCACAGATTAAGACTAAAGGTTTAATACTTTATATACGCAGTACACTTTCCACTCAAGTAAGACAGGAAACGTAATTATGGAGACATATTTAATTTTAAATGAAAGTAAATATAAGAATATAATGAAGTTGCCTTGAAAAAATCATGCCTCAACACCTCCTTTATTGGCTTAGAGCTACACTTCTGTGCAAAATAAACTGCATAGACTTCTGTCCCTCTTCTAGTTTTAGACCAGTCCAACAAAAATTCAGTGGAGCTAATCCAAAATATAAAGAAGCAAAACCTCCCTGAAAGAATACAACATGTGAACATGTTGGATATAACCCCCTGTAACTAAGCTAGCAGCTTGTTAGACACCGACTGCTGAGCTCTTTCTGCTAAACTTAGGATATACTTTCACAACTACCATGCCTCCTTCTTTCTCTCCTGCTGATAGCGTTTTCTGAATTCAGGGTTGTTTAGAAGGTTCACTTCAACAACAGATATACAGCTTTCATCAGTATATAAAATGATTTGTTGGTATGAATTACTTCCACATTTTGCTCACTCCAAAACTTCAGTCTGAAGCTGGACAGATTTCAGACACCAGAACAGAGTGAATTTAGTGCAAAAGAGTTTTGTGCAGATGGTGCTGTCTTTGTTTTCATAATACTATGACACACCAGTACAGTGGAAGGAAGGACAGAAAATGTCATGTAATGATCTGTATCTGGCCCAGAAAAGAAGGCAGAATTTTACATTATAGTATTTCTTAGATAAGAAGATGAAAAATCTGCTTCTTAATACATCCTTCTATCGTACATAGTCATGAGTTGCAGCTGGCTTATACTATACATACAATTCAAAAGTGCGATCACAGTGCTGTATTCTGCACTTGATGTTATATTTCACTGCTAGCAGACAGACATCTCAGAAGACTAGACAAGACAATGAGCTTTTCTCAAAAGTGTACTGACTGCTAATATCTTTGTCACAAGATCTTTTAATTTACTTCACTGTAGTTCCAAATATCTTTAGCAAATCATTTCCAAATAAGATATTTCTAAAAAGCATCACAGAAGCAATGTAGTAAGGAAAAAATCACAGTCCCAAAAAGATTTGTAATCTTGTCTGGTTTCATATCTTATCAACTTTGCCTGGGACTTTTGGGATGTTGAGCAAAAAAAAACAACAGTGAGAAGAGAGTCATACTCTTGAGCAAAGGAATGGATGACATAAAAAAAAAAGACTAAAAATGAAAATAGATTTCTTGCTAAGAACATTCTCTCTTCTGTAGAGAGAAATTTAATAAATGCAATCTTACTTCACTCTTGATCAAGGGATATTGTCTCTCTCTGAAATAAAGAACCATAATAGATAAGATCGTCTCTCCAGTCACCTTGTCACTTCAGGATGAGAGGAGGAAAATAAGCCTTTATTAAGTCTTATAACACTTTAAGTTATAATTAAAACACAACTTATTTTTTTTTATTTCTTGAAACAGAAGATTAACACCAACTAATCAGAACATCATCAGAAGTGTACCCTTAGTACGTGTTATAGCTGCTCTTTTTGAATACATTTGCTTTTAGAATTTAAACTACAAGTTAAAGAATATTAAATATTACTATTTAGAACTTGCAGAGACCTCACTTCCCACTTACTGGTAAGATTACCTAGAATGTACTTGCATCTGGACACTAAGCATGGCAGACTGGCTGACTTTCCTCCTAAATAATTACTAAAACAGAGCTGAGATTTTACTGACTCATCAATTACACGTATAACTCCAGAGAATGTTATAATATGGGAACAATTGAATGCAGTAACAGTTGAATACAAAGACTTCACCCCTCCCAGAACTAGAGGCTTTGTAACTTCAAACTACAACAACGAAAGTTATGGAAATGAAACACTATTTTCTATAGACATAGCACTAGCATGCTTGCCAACAGATATCTCTTTTCTTGTAGTGAAAATCAAGGTCTTCTATAAATTTTAACTCCTTTGGGGGAAAAGAATGTACTGCATTTTAATTGAGTTCATGTTACATATTGTGGTTTGGAGACTGGTAACCTTTGGGATGTCTGCAGGTAGCATGATAGTGCAAATAATTCTGTGGTTTTGATTAGCCAAGAAAATCCTCAGGAGCAACCATTATTATTGTCAAGTGTATGCTAAGCAAAATCTCCAGGATGAGCTTAGATATTCTTTTCAGAAAAAAAAAGTCAAACTATAAAAATACATTAATGCATACAGCATTTCAGACTGAAAAATAAACTAAAATCTTCAGACATGAAATGCACCATTATGATTAGATATCATATCAGAAGCATCACATACAACAAATGGAAAATGACAAAACTACACATAAGGAAGTTCAGAAAAAAAAAAAGAAAAAAGAAAGAATATTTTAAAAAATTA
Source organism: Phaenicophaeus curvirostris (assembly GCF_032191515.1). Lineage (NCBI taxonomy): Eukaryota > Metazoa > Chordata > Aves > Cuculiformes > Cuculidae > Phaenicophaeus > Phaenicophaeus curvirostris. The sequence continues at coordinate 81,199,648 of NC_091394.1, read as the reverse complement.
TAGTACTTTCTAAAATATTGTTTACTTTCAGAAATTAAAAAAATAAAGGAATGCTTCAGTTACTTTTTCTCTTTGCTGTTTCACCTGCAGTTGACGTGAATAGTTTGGATCTTAATATTTAATGGCACTATGAAAACCTCCCTGGAAGTCCCCAATGTTTTGGAATAACATATCTCAAAATAAAACCTTAAGAATCTTTAATCTTTTCCAGAGTTTTGAGCTTTAGAATAAGAACACAGAGACATTAGATTTAGACCATATTAATGCATAGCACACATTTTGTAAGTAGCTATTTCTTTTTCTGAGGTTAAGAAGAGATTGTACTGGAAAATAATTCCAATAATAAAACTCATGTTTGAGACAAATTTTGTCTTGACGACTGAAAGTTTTCTTAGCACTGTGTTAAAGGATAAATACTATAGAATGATACTATAATTTTATTTTTTGTCATATTCATGCCTGCAGCTGGATGTATATTCTGAAATGACAGTCCTGAAGGTATCATTTTCCTCAGAGGATGAGGGACTTGCATAAGAAACTTTTCTATAAGGAATATATTATTTGGTTTATTTTGTTTGTTTTTTTTCTAAAGAGCAAAGGGGAGAATTTAATTCTGCAAGCTGAATCACAGGAAAATTATAATACTCTACCATGAATGCAGTTCTAACCTCAGCATTTGAAAGTTTACCATAATTCACAATAGCTATAAGAAAAGCACAGTGCTTTTAAAAGTCCAGAACTATTCATATACATTTTGAAGCTGGGAACATCCATAAGTTTCATACTGAAATAAATGGAGAAGTGTTTTTAATGACAGTTTTACTATATTGCTTATTTTCCCAAATGTTTTTAAGTTGAGAAAATGACAATAATGTTAAAATTAATTTTACTTTATATATGAAGAGTACCCTAGAGACGTATGCATCTACAAGAAGAATTAGATAAGTACCTTTTTTTGGGTGGCACAACTGCATAATATTAGGTTAGGAATTCTATTCAAGAGACAATTATATTAGCAACCCAATGAGCAGCATCAGTGAAAGAGCTCTGCTTAGAAAACCACATCACACTGTGCTTTTCTGTGAATCCTGCCCCAGAGTGCATCCTATGTCATCATAATGGTGAAACTGCAGCCCTAGAGATACAACTACATCACAGTGATGGTGTCAATTTGCTTCAGAGGCAGTTCTACCAAGTCTTCTTGCCCTTTACCTCACATATAACTCATAGATTCTCTTGTCTAGTTCCAATAACAGCAAAATTTAAATTCACATTGGGAATTTATCCTTTATGCATATTGACATGCAGTTATAGCACCGATTAATCACTGATATAGTAAACAATATTTATCAAAAGCACACATTAAAAAATTATGTGAAATATGTTCAAGTTCACAGCTAAACATTAATTATTGTAATAGATTTTGAGATCTCAGTAGGTCATTTGAAGAAAAGTTATTAAATTTTTCCTAGCTTATCTTGATGTTATCAGACATATGACATCAATTACTAACAAGATTTATTAAAGAATTTCAGGTAATGATTAATATTGCTGTTCAGATGGCAACACTAACATTCTCAGATGAAATTTCATAGAAGAAAAGAACTTCAGAACCAAGCCATCATGGTTTCCCATACATGTGGGCTGACATGCTTCAGCTAGTGCAATGGAACAGTGGCAAGGGTCAGCAGACAGACACTACTCATGCTACTGAATCAAATGTCATCTTTCTTAAAAATTAAGGAAATGATGCATCCAGATCTCACTTAGCTGCTGAGGACTGAATAACTTATAAGAAGCTCAAAGACAAACTCCTAGAGGTGAAATATACTCAGAGCACTTTCAGGATCAAACAAAGGAAATTTGTTTGGTGATGCCTACTGAAATTTCCTATCTGAAAAGCAAATGTAATAAGGCCTTGTACTTCGTAATAGACAGCTAATGTCTGAGAAATAATTCTAGAAGCCAAGAGAAAGGACACATTGTCCTGTAATCAGACAAATCTGAGTACCACATCTTGAAACACATGTCCCAAACACACTGGTCTGGGATGGTTCCAGAACAGTGGAAACTGAAGGCTGTGACATATTTCATAATGATAGTGGGGTGGTTGTACAAATGAAGTAGGTGGCCAGATAGAGTGAGCTGTTTAAAGTTAGACAGGCCTCCTCTTGCACCAGCTGCAAGTAATGCCTCAGCGTATACTTAATTTCTACCACCTATATCCATTTTAAAGAATAACTAGACTATAAGAGGCCAATAAAAGAAATTGCTTGCATGTTATCAGTGTTCTGATCTATTTTGTTACATCATTCCCTTTACTTTTCTCAGATTTTTAAAGAAACAGTGCTGTTTAATATCTTCATCAATGATATTGACAGTGAGATTGAGTGCACCCTCAGCAAGTTTGTAGATGACACCAAGCTGAGTGGTGTAGTTGCTACATCAGAAGGACGGGATGTTCATGAGGTTCAAGAAGGCCAAGTGCAAGGTCCTACACCTGGGTTGGGGCAATCCCCGATATCAGTACATGATAGGGGATGATGTGAGGTTTGGTTCCACTTCCAGAGCTTCATATCTATTGTGCAAGGGAGCTTGGAGGCTGAGGCTGACACAGGGGAGGCACGCCTGCTGTGTTGGTCAGAAACCTCCTGCCATTCCCCTCCATCTCCTAAATTACTCTCCTTGGCTGAATGGAGAGAGCATGGGGAGTCCTCTATCACAGAAGGCCTGTTGGGTCTAAGACAGGGAGCATAGGGTGTTATTCCAGTGGTTGATCTCCCTCTCCCAACTCTCTGATTGTCCTCAGCCTACACACCTCTTCTCTGAGCTCTGTCACCAAGTGGAGGAGTGGCCACCATGGTACTCTGGTCCTTCTGGCCAAGCATCAGCACCTTCCCCAGCTCATCCTGCCTGTGCAAACTGCCACACAAACTGCTGCATCATGCTTTTCTGCCGCACCTGCTTGCCCACTCTTGTTTGTAGCAGTCCGATCACACCTTTCCCTGGGGGACCTTTAAATCTCCCATAGTTGCTTCCAGGACCACCTCAACATCAGCCAACATGTAGGAGCTGCCACTTCTGGGAGTCAGAAGACACCTGCCCCTCACTCCCTCTGGGGTTCCTGGGCTTCCCCTGCTCTGACAACCATGCTTTTGCCTCAATCTAGTGCCCAGCTGAAGCACTCAGGACGTCCCTGGTATCGTCCATACATCATCTGTGCCAATATGCAGCTCAAATCAAAGGTCTAACAGAGTTCCAGATTGTATGGTCTTCACATCACAAGGAAGGCAAGACCATAAGGTTGATGTATCATTGAGAAGGAATCCACTGAACAGAGTGGTAAATCTTTTACTGATGCTTATAGTTAAGTCCCTCTGAATCTCACAACAGAATTGAAACTCTATTTACATATTAAAATTGTTTCATAAATTTTAATAAAAAGATTTCCTGTTGATCTGATATGAAGACACAAAGATACCAGATATTTTGACAATCTCATTAATTACTTAATTTCTGCCATACAAGGAGTACGATACCCCAGAGAGAGAAACATTTTCCTCTTACCTCCAACATCTTAAATCATTGTGCTAATGCACTTTGGACAATCATTCATTAAATATCAGATAAAACGTCTTAGTCATTAACAGCAACAGTTATACATTTCCTTATCTCATACCATAATCTTTGCTTTTGTTAAGTGCTGTAGCAGTCTTGAAAAAATCTCAGAAATGTTGATAGCAAATTAAACATTTTAATAGGCATACTAGGCAAACTTAAATAAAGTAATTAAGTTTCCAAGTAGAGATTAGGTAGAATTGAGGTCCTTAATCTAATTACTTCAATATCAAAAGCTCCTGCTTAGTTGCTTTATATAATACAGAATGTATCCAAGTAGATGGATGTGTCCCTGCTTGAAGTTATTGTTCCCTGGAGTTTTAACTATGTACTGAATCAGAAGTACTCCAGTCTGAGCAGATTGGTGATTATCTCCTTTCTAAATATCACTGAATCCAGAGGAATCCAAACATTTCTCAGAACATGCACAAAATTCATGTACACTTACATACAAATGTAGAAAGTTAAAACTCTCATAAAAAGTAGTTATAACTGTTGTTTTGTGGCTCAATCTGGGATGCAAGGGGTGAGCCTGGCTCCTACCTGTAAATTCAGGAACTCCTCCTTGCTGATTAAGGTAAAAAGTAACACCAACAATTGATCTAAGAGTTATTTATTCTCACAGGCAGAAATCTTGGGAATAGGAAAGCATCAGCTTATAAAACCTTAGACCTGAACAAGGAAAAAAGAAGGAGAGGAGGGAATTAAAGAGGAACTAAAAGAAATACATCAAAGAATCACCACGCCAATGCTCCAGTGCTGAAAGCATCCTTCCAGGACGGTGGGTGCACAAATGGCCCCTCTTCCAGAGCAGCAAAGTGCTTCTTCAAGGAAAGTTCTGGAATTTAATTTATGGGGGCTACTTCTTCCGAGGGGCGGTCCTCAGGAAGCATGTGCAGCTGGGCTGCTTGCGAGAGTGAGATAAGGTGTTGAAGGACACTGCCTCTGCTAGAGTCTCAACCATGATTTAGGGCAGCCAAAAAAAATCAATCTCTCCCATGTCTATTCTGAAATGACTGGAGGGGAAAATGTTTCCATTCATCTTTCTGAATTGGTAACTGAGTTTTTATAAGAATTTCCTGTGAATACTAGAGTGATTTCCAAACCCTCCTACACCTGTATTTCCAAACTACACATTTTCCAAGCATCTGGGAGTGAGGAAACAGGTTAAGGGAACAACACCCTGTAAGGCTTAATGTCCTCATGAGGACTAGGTGAAATGGAAGGAGAGGAGATGGCAATCTGTTTCCCTGTGCTATTTCTGCATGTCATCCAGATACTATTCAAAGCAACCAGAGAATTAATCCTATGAACTGTGAACAATGAGTATTTGAAACACCAGAGTAAAACGTCGATCAGTTCCACCAACCTACTCTTGCCTTGTAAATCCTGACTGCCTTTTTGCAAAACTCTGACACAAAAGCAGACTGCAACCCCAGCGTAGTTCAAAGTCTTTGAGACTGGGGCTTACATCTTGTTGGCAATATATGTAGATTTTAACTCCTTTATGATGAATGAAATTCTTCTCTCTGCAGAGGGTTTGTACTAGTGACCATTATATAAAAAGCAACACCTTTATTGCTTGTTTTATAAGGAAAGTTTCCTGCTTTGAAATACACATCCTAGGAGAGGCTTCTGGGGTCTCAGAATCAGAGATATAGAGCCATTCATCACATGGCCATGCTCTTGAGAGAGGTGGCATTCCAACATAGTATGGCAGACAGCAACTGTTGTTTGTGGGATTTCTAGAAAAGGGGAAAAGCAGTGCACTGTTTCCCCCCAAATGGTTTGGTTTTGTAGGAAAAAAAGCAAATATCAGCTTGTGATTAACAATAGGAAGGAAATCTTCTACAGGAAAGGAAAGCATGACAGCGTTTTTTCTCCAGCACTCAAATTTCCTCAAGAATCATTATATTTAAATATAAAGTGATGATTCAGTAATGTCTGATGTACTTAATGTAGGATATCGAGAAAGTGCACTGTTAAGATGCAGGCACATGATTTGATTACTGTTGAGGTGCTGAGGTTAAGCTGACTCAGCAGGATGTAGAAAACAGCTGGATGTCTTCGTCTCATGGGCATGAAAGGTGAGCTATATGGGAAGAAGCTGAGCCTCACAGACCCCGGGAGGGAGTACTGGGGCCCCTGGGGGAGTGCAATCACCCAAGGCCAGCAGCTACAAGGTAAGTGTGCCAGTGAGGCAATGCACTGCCAAGGTCACCCAGGTAGCAGTGTAGAAAAATCAAGTTTGGCCATGGATGTAGCAAGCTGGTATCAAAGGGGAAAGAGTAAACGCGAGCAGCTTATATGCTCATGGGAAAGAGAAAGACAGTTGCAAATGCGGCAAAATGAGGTTAAGGAACCAGAAAGTGGGTAATATGGCAGACAAACAATACAATCATGTTTTGGCTGTTGGGGATAATGGATACACTTGATCACTGCAGCCTGACCAGGGCAAAAAACAAATAAACAAAACCAGTAGTCCTGATCACACCACACTAATCAAACCCAGCCTTCATTCAGGGCAGTGGGGCAGGGGAGATGCCCAAGGTGAGTACAAAGAGCTAAACATCCATTAGAATTTGCATAGATGCAACTGGTAAGCTGCATCCTGGTCCTATCAATGAGTTCATCATCAGGAGGATACTCTGACCCTCCCAGCTCATATGCTATCAGCTGTTCAGCAGCACTCTGCAATTAGATCAATCAGTATCAATTGAATTAACCTTGTGCAGCCATGCAAGTAAAAAGACATGAACTAAATTTGTAATAAGATTTAATTTAACCAACATGAGCAGTTAGGTGGTTGTTAACTTATTCTTTCTCATCTATGGCTAATATAAATTTCATAAGCATGCCTGAAACAATATCTAAACATTCATATAATAGAAAAGTAACATATTTCAGATAATAGTGAAGCCAAAACTTGTAAATATAATGATCAAATTGAAGTCTAACTGTCACTGAATTGTCGTCAGTGAAAAGCTACTTTTCCACAGCCCTGAAACTTTTTCAAAGATAATGAAGGAAAAATGTCAATTTCCACAGCTATCATAGGTGTTCAAATTGCTTTTTACACTTCTTTTGAAAGTACGATAAAGATTTACAAGATTTACACCATTTCTCCAGCAGAAGCTCTAGTTCTATTACTGCAGAAAACTTATAATCCATTCACATCAGAAAACACTTATTGAAATTTAACTGTAAAGCCATTAGATGGTGTGATTACAGATGGTCCCACAAGTGCAGTTTCACATTAAAACCAAAACAAATAGAACAAAAAAACCCCAAACAAAACTAATTCCCAATGCACACAGACACTATTTGCTGGAATCTCCCTGAAACAATTTTCTAGGAGCATATGTTTTCTTAAGGATGAAAATTACATTTTTCAGGTTCTTTTTTGTTTCTTTGCTTTCAGCTTAAAAAATCTTAATCGTTATTCAGCTTCTGCATGTCTAAAAGCATGTGCATTTGTAAAAGAACACTGTTGTTGCAGCCACGGTGAAATAGCAAAAAATGTGTAGTGTCTTGGGAGGTATTTGCAGGCATATTCATATTTTTGATGAATCTTCTCTTATACTTATGAAGGATTGAAACCACACATATGTAATATGAAAAGGTTTGCCTGTATATATTCATCTGTTATTTCAAAACAAGACCTAATAAGGAACAGATACTAATTGTGTATCTGGTTGTAGTATATTATGGTTTCTAATCATATTGCAAACACAGTATATAGTGTATATATAATTAAAAAAAAAAAATCTCTCTCCAGAAATTATAACCAGAAGGTCCTTCTCAATATGTGCAATTTATTTCTGTAGTATGTGTGATGATGAATAATCCAATTGAACTACATATAATGAAAAATCCCAAGATCTCAGAACAGGAATGAATGCAGCACTTGCCTTGCCCAGAAAGCCATACTCCTAGCTGTTTGAGTCTTTCTTCCTTCACTGAGTTTAAATCTTCTGTGTGGATAATGGAAAAGTTTCTAGTGAATATTTGCTCTTCTATGATAAATGTGAAGAGTCCTGAGGGATGGAGCTTGTTAGGGGGTGCTGGGAAGACAACTCTGGGATTGCATGAGACTTAGTATGAGATGCTTAAGGGACGTACAAAAAATGGGAAAGAGGAAGGATCAAGGTGCTGTGAAGAGGAACAAACATGGGTAAACAGAGAGAAAGGGGAACAAAAGGGGCTGTTTGCAGATAAACACATCAGCACATTTGCCTAGCCATGCTGCAATCTGTTTTGTCTTCTTATTAAGCTCTGTTTCTTATTGGCAGAGGGCTCTCTGTTCTCCACACATGTATATTTGGAGTTTTAAGTGCAGCCACTAGAGTCAGAACATGTGTGAGTGCCTCCACATCCATGGTGCAGCAGCTGGAGAGATTGGAGGGTGTGTGTAGTGTGTGTGCATGTGTGTGCAACAGACCAGACTAGCCAGAAATTAGAACAAGTTTGGGAAGCAGGTAGGCATAGTTCTCCGGAGAGTGGAGAGGATCTAAGAGTTAGCTTCTGGAGAGACCATGAAGCAAGGAGTTTACCAGAGAAGCTCAGGACCAGCTACTAGAAAGATCCACTTGTATGTCTGTGCATGAGGCAACTGGTGGATCCAATGTGCCTACTGCTGAGCAAAAGTCTAGGGCCAGCTAATGGAGGAAATATAAATAGATATATATTTATTTTTCTCATTATTGATATTTATCTTGATCAGCCAGAGAGGAGAACAAGATCAGGTCACTTTTGCTGGTATTTTTTGTGCCAGTGTTGTATGATTTTTTTTGTCTGTGTGTGCATTGTGTGCCCATGTGCACACATGCCTATTGAAAACACGTGCTTATCCTTACTACCAGCTGGATGTGGAGACATGGAGCTACAGCAGCCTCATGTTAATGGACTACTAGATCTGGCAACTCCTAACAGTTCCTAGTTACAAGACTACTACACCTTTCTCCACCATGCATTCAAAGTTAAAATGTACATGATTTAACATTTACTTGGGCAGTAAAAAGAATAATTTTGGAGAGCTGGAAATAGACGGTATTGATTTTTAAGGGATAAGCAAGTGTTATTTGGAAAGCTTGGGACAAAGCCTATGTTATAAATACAAAGGGAGGTATAATGTAAAATTAAAAAAAAAAAAGCAGCTGGACATTTGCATAAGAAGTTGACCTGCAATAAAAAATAAAAGCTGTATTTGTAGTGAGCAGTGATATTTAAATACTGAACTAGGATAACCTTAATTACAAAGAAAATCTAGCAAGCTAGCTGGAAAACGTCTGTGTTATGGCAATGAGACAAGGAAAAAACAAGGCATGACAATAAAGTGAGATATTATCAGAAGTGTGTTATTCTTACATTGTAATGAAGTTCATATAGTTAGCTAGGAAAGAATAAAATTAGGACAGTATTAGCCCATGCATCTGAGTTACTAACTAATGAAGTAAAAGCAGCAGCTAATGCAATGGAGTTTCGCAGATGTGAATTTCTTCCTAACTCTTAAATTCATAAATAGAGCAAAACTATTAATATTCACTCCAGGGGGAAAAAAAATAATAATAGAATATCCTTCCAAAAAAAATCTATTGAAATGGTAAGAAATGGTAACTCATTTCGATATCAAATGAGCTGATTCCTTCAAACACCAAGTAAACTAAAGTATCAGAATGCCTGAATGGTATTTGTTACTCAAACTCTTGTTTGATGTATTGTGGATTATCTGGCTTAACATTTCATCTTTTACTTGCAAAAAGGCTACTTTATTATTAAAAGACCTTTTTAGAAATATACTTACAAGTATTAGTTGAACAACCAGATTAGTAATAAAAAATATAATATCATGGTTTCTGAAGGTCTTAATTGTATGATTTCCATCTGAATTCTTCAAAATCACAGTTAATATCTGTCAATTAGAACAAGTAAACAACTGATCAATAGGTTGGACTACAAAAGCATTAAAGCTTAATGTGGAAATCACCAGCTGTTTCTAAGGAGATGTTAAAGATTTTCTTTATTTGAATAAAATAATGAGGTCTAAGAAAATCTCATATTTACAACCAAACAGATTTTCATAGAAGATAATGATTGGATCTTCAGTAATGACTTTCAAATCATAGATGATAATTTCACACTCTGGTATATGAAAAGATCCACGGGTTTCTGGATCTTTCAAAGACATAAAATGGTGTTTTGAGAAAAGAGAATAAAGTTTTTGTTGAAGCTGTAGCTGGCAAAGTTGCACTGGAAGGTACTTCAGCTCAGAATTCATTCTACTGGGTTTTGCATAGTCTGGTCTATTTGTACAATGATGCTTGTGTCTGTTGACCACACATCTAGAAAGGGACAGTAAGTGCCAGTGATGGATGATGACTGAAAATATCTCATAACATCCCAAAGGAAAGAAGAAGCAGCAAGAAACAGCCTGTGATATATAATTCTTGTGCTGGAAATCTTGTGGCCAATTATTGCCCCTTTGACAGGTACTGTATCCAGGCTTTTTATACTGGAAATCTTGGTATAAGACAGAACAACCAAGTGTTTTGTTGATGTGATGCTAATAATCGCATGCTAATAGGCTTCCTTGTAACTCATGTGTAGCTCAGTGATAGATTTCTCCTCAAGAAAAATGTATTGGTATAGGTAAATATATAGCTCCTGGAAAAATTTTACAACAAAACTGCAACAGTTATGTGCATAAGACTACTGAACACATCTCTACTAAAAATCTCAACACATCTCTACTAAAAAAATAAAGTCTCTACTTTAAAAGGTTAAGAAGGCTATCATATTGCAGGCAAAAGGATATACAGTAGTTGATGCATTCAAATTACGTAGAATTGATCATTAAAATAAGTCAAATTTGTGGCTCACTTGTAAATTTATAAACAGTTAATCTTTGCTCAGTTGCAAAATTAAGCTGTTTATTGAGCAAATAAAACAAAAAACATCAACAAGACCCCATAAAGCACTAGTCATAATTCTGCTCTCCCTCAAAGCAGGTAGAATCTCTGGTTTTGGCTCTTAGAAGTGAAGAAAAAACGAAAACATACACTTTGTAGAAAATTTGATTAACTTTGAGGTCAGACAGATTTTAAATTCATAAATTAGTTCTGTTTTTCCTACTAATAATTCTCAGCAGAATTCCAAAACTGCTTTTCTGTGTCATAACTATCCTTTTAGAATGGCATCCTCAATGTAATAGTAATAATTCATATAAACAAAAATTCTCTACAGATATTGAGAAATTAAAACTGTATTTGGCAGAGGGATAGATTTAATAAAAATTCTGTCCTTCCTAATACCAAAGATTAATGCAAAATTTATCAAATTTAAAGGAAAATACAAGTGAAAATTGACATACAAAGTGTATCTTAATGTAATGGCAGAATAAATGGATATAAAGAGAATGAATATAAAGAAACAATAACACATTTCACTGTAAATGTCAAGTAGTGTTATTCTGAAAAATGTCATTGTGATAATTAGATGAAAATGGCTCCAACTAGTGTGTACTATGTGGTCACTTTCAGTGCATCAATTGAGGAAAGTTATATTACCACTAGCTACTGCAAGAGCCTCTAAATATCTTATAGAGTAGACTCTTTTAAGGGAAATTTATGAAGTTATAAAATAGCCAAATATTAAACTTTGATTCATAGGACCTGAACTAAAATGCAATTTCTTTTATATTAACTTTAAAATTAAAAAATATGTTTGTACTTGGGAACTCGAGGCTAGAAGGCTGCTGGGTCAGTGGCTTGTGCTCCCTGTTATTAAAGGCAGACAGATTGTATGAGCCATTTTGTACATTTCTTAATCTCCATCCTAGAAGGTCATTGGATTTTTGTCCTTCACTACTCTGAACAAAAAGTTCTTCCAATACTTGACTGTTCTGATGGTTAGAAATTGCTAATTAGCAACATAAATTTATTCATGCTCACATGATAGTTTTTTTCTTCTTTGGACAGTATTATCCTTTACCTTTGATATGTCTCCTCTTGCCTGATGTTTCAGTTTCTAAACAAACAGTATTGATACTATCTGGCTCCTTTCTTCTACCTAAGTAAGCCAACGCTTTTTATTTTTAATAGGAAGGTTTCTACATTTTTATTTTTGTTTTAGCTATTCTGTGTCTGCAGATTTTATCTGTGCAATATACCAACAAGATTTCAGCTCAGTCCCGTGCAATAACATTCTCATCTCTCCTGGAAATAGCTCATGCATTAAAATCTTAAATCTCTTTTACCTTTTCCTGGCTGCAGTTACATAACTGGAGAGGCACATGAGTATCCCATGGCAGAATAACACACCTAGGGTTTAATGGGCTGTCTTCAGCCCATCAGCTGAAAGATTGTTGGTGCTCAGGATAACTCTTCTTTCCCCAATTTGCAAGGTTAACCAGAATTTTCTCTATTACAGTCTGATTCCTTTGTATTGACTATACTTTCCCTTGATATCTATTCCAGCAGTTTTCTGGGCTGACACACAGTTATTTTAAAACTATGTCAGTAATATTAAGAAGGAGATAATACAAAACAAGTACAAAATGAGTACAGGGTGCTGTTGGCCTTCTTCACCACCTGAGCACAGTGCTGGCTCATGTTCAGCCAGCTGTCAACAAGCACCCTCAGATCCTTTTCCAGTGGGCAGCTGCCTAGTCACTCTTCCCCAAGCCAGTAGTGTTTCATGGAGTTGCTGTGACCAAAGTGCAGGACCTGATACTTGGCCTTGTTGAATGTTATATAATTGGCTTCAGCCCATCTCCTCAGCCTGTCCAGGTCACTCTGCACAGCCTTCCTGCCCTTGAGCAGATCAATATTCCCACCCAATGTCGTGTCATCTGTAAACTGACTGAAGGTAACCAGCAAGTTTCTGCAACCCCAGCAGCAGGTTCCCCCACAACTCTCAAGAGGCTTAGGTTCCTGTTCTGGGAACATTCAAGGCCCAATTCTGATATGGTCAAGCTGTGCAACATGAGCTCAGACTTCTGAGAAAACTGCTAAAGTGTGAGAAATGTAAATGTATAGTCAGAGTTAGGAATACTGAGACAAGTGTAAGTAGTAGATAGATAAGTGAGATCCCCTAAAAGAAGAAATCAAGGGAACTAGTCAGAATAATTATATTATATGTATAAGGATAATATATGGCTAAAGTTAACTCCACACTTCCAAAGGACACATGACATTACATGTTGAGAAATCAAACTTCGAATTAAAGTCTGTTCTGAAATGTCTTTCAGCCTAAACTCCACAAGGAGGAATAATTAATCTCAGCGAAGCTGAATGTTAATTAAACACTGGATTTTTCAAAGCTGGAATGTTCCTAGGGATGTGCTGAGGCACAATCATAGGGACCAAAGAATACTTCAAATTTAAAATAAAGAGGTTAATTAAAGTCAAGGCATCTGTAAACCTGAATGACCATATAAAAGGGAATATTTTGGATTAGAATTGTCCATGTTATAAGTCATGTTCTTGGATGTAACATTAATTCCAGGGTGAGGTGTGCTGATAGAATGGTTAAATGTGTCTATCTGTGCCAGCTGGTCACAGATCTCTACTAAAGTTATTAACTAATCTGAAAGAACACCAGAAAAGAATATTCATAGTTCATTTTATATGATATTTCTGTGTCCCCAGATTTTTTTATGTGTTGCTGGTATATATTGAAATGCACAGAAAAGCACAAAACTTGCAAGTAGCAATAGTTTATTCCATGCAATGCTGTTTCATGGCAGTACTGCCACAGGGAGTGCTGCAGGGATTAGTTCTTCCCCCATAAACCAGCTGGTGCCAGCTGACATTGGACCTTCATGCCTCATGGTCACAGAAACAAATGGTGGCTCAACAAACACTCTGTTAACCTTCATATTCATTGTGGTGGATTGATCTTTGCTGATTACTAGGTCTCCTCCAAGCCACTCTCTCACCTTCCTTCCATCAACAGGCCAGGAGGAGAAAATAGGATGGAGATTATTCATCAGTTACCCTCACAGGCAAAAAAAGACTCAACTTGGAAAAATTAATTTAATTTATTGCTATTAAATAACAAACAGTGAGAAATAAGAACAAATCTACAACTACCTTCTCATGACTTCACCTTCCTCCAAGGCTGAACTTCACTCATGTAGTCCCCCAGTATATGAAAGACATGTGCATACTGGGGTGAATCCCGTGGAGATCTAACAATATGATCAAGAGCTGGAGCACAAACATGACACAAGAGCAAAGGCAGAGGGAGTTAATTTTGCTCACTGTGAATAGCAAGACTCAGGGTAGACGTTACTGCTGACTTCTACTACCTAAGAGAATGTTCTAGAGAAGATGGATCTAGAGTTTTCCAGGAGATGCAAAGTAATACAAGAAGAGGCAATGAATAAAAGTTGCAACAAAGGGAAATTTCCATTAAATTTTTGGGAAAAAAGTCACCAAGAAGAAGGTTAGAATACAAAAGCTGCAGAATTCCTGTTGTTAGAGTTTAAAACTAGGTTGAACGAGAACCTGAGCTCTTTGGTGCAACTGAACGTGCTTTGAGCAGGTTGAAGTAAGTGACTTTGAGAAGACCCTTACAACCTAAATTATTCTGTGATTGTACAATTCTAATTCAAGGAGTGTTGTGACAGCCAATGAACATGAACAATTAACAAAGATAGTTTTCAGACACGTATGAGACTTCTTCCTTACAAATTAAACATGTAATTTTACTTTCCCTTTTGTATATCAAGTACAACTTGATTGAAAAAACATTTTCAGTTTTCAATCTATTGCATACAAAGCCAGTACATGCTAAAGGGAAAATGCTGTATATATGGAGAGTAAAAGTTATTGTTTGCTTAATTAAAAGCATCATTAGTTGTGCTACTTATAAAGGGAGACCTAAGGCTAACTGAACTGCACAAAAATCTAGGAGAAAAACAGCTTGTCAGTGAAAACTCTTTCATAATTAGATTCACCAAGGAAGCTATTCAGTAGGCTGAGTTATTCAATAAATGTATTTAATTGACATGAACATATAGGCCCTGATCCAGTTGTTATAATTTTGTGCTGCACCATTCATTCCCTTGACATCAGATATTGAAACAAAGTTTAAGTTTGATTTTTTTTCATGAGACAGAGCTTATTCCCTGTTTGAGTATTTTATTATATGGAGACAAAGATAAAATAAATTTGTGTATAATTACAACTCTAAATAGTTCCTGTATACTCCTAATTCAGCAATATTTGGGAATGTAAGTCCCGTATCAGCTCCCAAGTGTTTGCTTTTCTTTTGTTTTTGTTTGGTTTAATACAGAATATGGGGCCATAACAATACTCCCATGACAATCTCATGCATCACGAACTTGGGAAAAATTTTCTTTAGTCAGTTTCTCTCTGGCCCCATTACTTTTATATAGTTGTAATGGCTCTCCTAGTCATTCTGGATTTTGTATCCATTTTTATTCTAATTCTTAGTAGGTCTCTATTGCCTTTGATTCTGCAGGTCTTTGCCAATTAAATGCAATTTTATATTCTCTAAGGGCTAGAGTTTAAGGATGTAGTTCTTCTAAATTATCTGAACAAGAAATAAGTGGATCAAAAAACAAAAAATGTCTGCTTTAACCATTAAAAAATTGATTCATTTCATGTCAGTAGTAATAAATTCCCAATCATTTGAACACTGACTGCACCTTGGTGCAATGTGGCACTTGTCATCAACATGCCATAAATATCTTTACAAAGGGGACAAAGGGGACTAGCATTTTTTTACCATTTTTAATGACTCCAACTGACAAATTTTATAAGTACTAGGAGAGCTTGCTTTCATGTCTAATTCTTGATTATTTAAAGACAGGATCTTCCCAAAGCAGCAGTTCAGGAATGGTCAATTATGCTGAGTTGTCTTGTAGATGCAATGAGTTTTGGAAAAAATAACCACATAAGTGCTTGCCAAAATGCCAGCAGCTTTCTTAAAGTTCATTAGTCTTGCAAGAAGATTTCATTTCCTTTCAGTTATTTGATATTTGTTGTCTCAGACTTAGTTACTACTTTGCATACCATGCAAGTTCTTGCTTTCTGAACACCTTCACTATGAGGCAAACATTTTTATTTAATATTAGTGCTACTTTTTCCTATATTCTTATAACAATTCTGTCAATTGTCACAAATAAACCTTCTATACTATCAGAATACCATAGCATCTTCTATAGCCCACTATGTTCTGTGGCCCATCATGTTCTGTCAAGGCAATCCTCATAAAAAACTTTATGTGAATCTGAAATTACTTTATCTCTCTTTCTATGTTTCATAAAATTATATTGGATGTAGGGATAGATCACATTAGAGGCAAAATTTGATCCCCTGGTTTTGAGATATATTTCACTGCAATTCTACGTAGCATCAAAAATGATATTTTGGTACTGATGATGACATATATTTATAAATATTTTTGCAACTAAATCAAAATTTGATGCAGTTCATATGAGAGTTTTTAGATAATATTTGTCTGAGTAGATTGTGATGTGGACACCTCTTGTAACTGACAACATAGTAAGTAATTCTCAGACTGGACGTAATTCATTCGGAAGTTATCTTGCATATGCGATGACTTCTGTCTGACAAACAAACTCTAAAATCTTCTCTGATTACTTATACTCAAATGGTTACTGACATGTTGATGTTGGAGGATCTAAGCATGAGTAGTGTTTCAGTGTCATGTTATGAACATTGCCAAGTAATGTTCCTATGTAGCAGTTTTCTCAATGGATCAATTAATTATTCTTGTCAGAACATGTGCTGTGCACAAAATTTGATCTTATTCTGAAACTTTTGTAATGCTTCTTGTCCTGTGGAGGTTACACTGATGGCAGATTTCAGCTTTCTGTTGTCTGGCTTGAATACATGAAATGAGTACATACATTACAATTATTTTCTTTCACCATGAATCAGATTGCATCTGGACTTAAGCTGATATTTTCTGCTTGAGTAATGATATCACTTTCTCTAGTGACTAATCATATTCTTTCTGAACTAGTGTTACTCTTTCAGGTCTTTGAATGTTACAGGAGTACATATTAATTCTACAGATTCCATTGTTGTGATGCAACTTTTACTTTTCTGAGTTTGTGCTAAAAAAAGAGACAGATTATTAAGTTTCAAATTTGCCTTACAGTGTCTTGAAAATTCATGTTCAGATGGTTTCTCATCAATTCTGGCTTCTCATTATTGTTCTTTTTCATCTAGATTAATGTATCATTGAATTAACACTGTCCAAATAATTTACTAAAGCCTCTATGTGTCAAAGAAAGGTCTGAAGGGCAAGAATCAGACCTCATTGACTACTGGCATATTCTATATGAAATGTAAAGTTTACTCTTTAGTCTCAAGAATTTATTGCTGGCTACTTATCAGCATCTTGTGGTCCTGCACCACTTGAGAAGCATTTTCAGCCCTGAGATCAGACTTTTTTTTTTTTTTTTCTTCCTTACCATTCCTAATAACCTATATAGAGAGAAAGCACTTCAGTGGCTTGGGGTATGTTTTTCAAGAGGTCTATAATGCAGTATGGATGACCTGCTTACGTAGAGGGCTGCTCTACACAGATGAATAGCTGCACCCACCTTGCTGTTTCCTCATTTTCAGATTCTCACGTTAGACTACACAGGTTTCAGTGCAGCTTCAATGTCTGCTGGCCAACTACAGCTGGGTATACATTTGTACAGTGCCTATTCAAAATGCCTGCACTTCCCATACACAGTTAAATACTACCACTACCAAGAAGATTGCCAAATGGAAGTAAAGACTGTCTTGTAGATTGTTATGGTGAATATTAACTCCAACTTAGTAAATCCTCCAGTTATCTGAAGTGTTAGGTATAACCAGCATTGATCTTCATTCATAGTTGTTCGCATCAGCAAGTAAGAATCATAAAATGAAGCACTCTAACACACTCCAGAGGATATGTCTAGACATCTCAGTCTCTTAGTCTCCAGAAAGGGCAAGTACATATAAACGATAGCTTGCAAACCCTGGGTGGTTTTTTTTTAATTTTTTTTATTCTATTTTTATAGTGATTTTTTACTTAATAATGTTATTTCTATTTTTTACTGTAATTTTGGTTATTTTGCCCTAAGTGAACAATTCTGCATATAGTTTTTCTTTAGGCAAACCACCTTTAATGCAATTTTCTTGTTAGCAGCAGTATCCCTTGTATGTCAGGCACTTGGGATAAGACTGGATCTTAAGAAAGGTGCTTTTGTGACTTGCATATGACTAATTGCATTGACAGTTCAACATACTTCACTAGGAGTTGCTCATCATAGAGAATAGTACGATTAGAGAACTATTGCACTCTTATTTCCCCCTACTGCCAAAAACCTAAGGCGGGAATACAGGGATCAGCACTGATGGCACATTCCTCTGAATCTACACAATCTTTTTTGTCAAATATTCACGTTCCTTTGAAACGCAGACTATTGCCAAATTAGGAGCTTTTAACAGAAAGGTGTTTCAGTAGAAGACTTCTACTTCACACCTTTTTGATGGCTAATAAGAGAGTGCTTAAGCCACCTTCTTCTTAGCACAGATTGCAGCCCCACAGGCTGCTCTGGGACTTGTGAAGGGAGTGGACAGCTGATTAGTTATTTTCTTTGCTCCTAGCAGCTGAAAAAGTTTCCAACAGTGAGGGCAAAGATTTAGCAGCTTTTTTGACCTCATCCAGTCTTCAGTTCTTCTCTCATGCTCCCTACTGTTTCACATGCTCCTCCTCTAACCTTGTAAACTAATCAGGGTTATATAAAAAACTTTTCTCCTGCTGTAACAGCTGTTCCAATAGGGCTTGGGTGTCTGTTCACCCTCAATCATTTCCAGAGCAGAACTCTTATGCTTGGATGTAAAACTTTGAGGATAAACTCCCCCGGACTTCTGCTATAAGATCATTAGTTTGTATCAACTGATGTTGTCGTGTTGTTAAATGATGCACTTTTTGAGTCCAGTATTTAGACAGGTCAAGGCTCAAAAATACCAAACGGCTTGCAAGTCCTTGTAGCTTTTGTATCTAAAATATTAAGTCAAACTCTCTTGCTTCAACACCATTATATTGGGGTTTTACATTTCATTTACATGTCTTTTAGAGGACTATAGGTCAGTGGCTGGAACATAGCATTTTGCATTTTACTGACCTGCATTCTTCAATGTTGACCTCTCAGCTTCTCTACAGAGCTGAGGAGAGGTGATGGATTACGTACGATCTTGTAACTTTAACTTCTGGTTCTGAAAAGAGTAGCATGTTTTAAAGATACTGGTGTGCAGTGAAGAGTTGTGTTGTAGGTGACACTGGATGTTGTAAGAAACAGGTATAAGTCTGCCTCAGAAGAGAGGAAAAAGATGTTCTATTTTTTTCCAGGTATAGTTTAGGGGAAGAAACAAAGGTATTTAGAAATCAGAGCCTGAGAGGAGGAAAAGGAAAACAGATTCTTTAGGAGAAGGAGCTAATGTGAGAATTAATTGATAAGTTTTGCTGCAGCTGGATTGTATGTTCAATTATCTTGTCATATAAATCTGTCTTGTATCAAGAGATAATATGCAGACAATCTCCAGACAAGGATAAATGACCTGAAAGAATAAATGCTTTCTTGCAGTTGCAAGAATTTATTGATATGCTTAGTTGTCTTGTAAGATATAAATGTTTTAGGTCAGGAGATAACCTGAAGGAAGTCACCAGACACGGCTGGATAACCTAAAAATTAAACAGTCTTTGAGGACTTACACGGTCCTTTATCTAAAACTAGTATATATAACTACTGCTTTTGTAAGATGATATGCCTTTTTTAGAAAGTCATTCAATTCAGCACTGTATTATAAAATAAAAATATTATTGCCTTTGCTTTGAAGACTTTATCCTTTTCAATATTTTGCCAGTGAATAAGTGTTTCTCACACTAAGAAGTCTAAGACCAAACCTTGTCCTGGGGGAGTACTTCTACAGACAGATCTGGTCTCCCTGCCTGCTTTACTGATGAGATGGATGGACAGCAAACAGAATCTAGGATACTATGAGTGCTAGATGTAAGCATCAGAGTCAAGGCACATTAGGAGACATCTTGCACTTAGTTCCCTCTCTAGATACTACAGAAGGACATACAGTAATTTAAACCTTGGATTAACAGTTGAAGCAATAAACCAACAATGCAGCAGAGTCTAAAATTTGCTATGAAATAAGAATTGCTCCAATTCTTAAAAAAAAATCAATATGTAAATATTAAAACAAATAGAAGGAAAATATCACCACCACCAAAGCTGGCAAGTTAAACATACATAGAGAATATATGGCATAAAAATTGTTAATATGGAATCTGCTGCAAAGCAGGCAAAGTTCTGTCTTTAAATGTACTGAATGTTTTTAATTGAAAAAAAAATTGATAGTAAATCTAACTGCAGAAATATTTAAGACTTTTTTGTAGAAGATGTTCAGCATTTTGTGATAATTTAAAACATTTTGTTTGGTGTCAAAGGGGAGAGAAAGACTAAAATAATACACATATCCATTGAAAACAATAGATGGTTTACTGTTTAGGATTGATATTTTATTCCTGTTTCACAGAAGCACTGAAAATTGAGATGGAAAAACATATTTATCCAAATCTGTAAGTGTGTGAGTTTTATATTTCATGTCTATTTGTTTAATTTGGTCTAGTTTTACGTGCCTGAAAGTCATACTTCTGTCACTTCCTTTGCTCTATTTCACAATTGTGGTTGTTTGACCCTGGCTGGGGTCAAACAAGCTGCTCTGTCTTTCCCCCTCCTCAGCTGAACAGGGGAGACAAAATATAATGCAGGCCTTGTGGGTTGAGATAAGGACAGGGAGAGATGACTCACTAATTATTGTCTCAAGAAAAATAGACTTGACTTGGGAAAATTAGTTTAATTAATTGCAAATCAGATCAAATTAAGGTAATGAGAAAATAAAAACAAATCTTAAAGCAATTTTCTCCCACCTCTTCTCTCTTCCCAAGCTTAACTTTACTCATGATTTCTCTGCTTCCTCCCTTCCAGTCATGTAATAGAATGAGATTGCAGGGTTGCTGCCAATTCATCACATATTGTCTCTGATGCTCCTTACTCCTCCTGTGGAGGACTACTTCCACTCTTCCTCTGCTCCAGCATGGGAACCCTCCCAGAGGAGACAGTCCTCCTCAAACAGTTCTTCAAAAACCTCTCCAATGTGGTCCCTCCCATGGGATGCAGTCCTTGAGGAACAGATTGCTCTCCTGCGGTGTCACAAGTCCTGCCAGCAAACCTGCTCCAGCATAAGCTTCTCTCTCCATCGCTCCACAGGTCCTGTCAGGAGCCTGCTCCAGTTTAGGCTTCCCACAGGGTCACAGCTTCCTTTGGTTGTATCCACCTGCTTCAGCATAGCATCCTCCGTGGGCTGCAGGTGGATATCTGCTCTACTATTAACCTCCATAGGCTGCAGGGGGACAGTTTGCCTCACCATGGTCTTCACCATAGGCTGCAAGGGAATTCCTGCTTTGGTTCTCCTACTCCTTATTCACTGACCTTGGTGTCTGCAGTGTTTTTTTTCTCCCATATTCTTACTCCTTTTTCTGGTTGCAGTTGTTGTGCAGGGCTTTTTCTTCTCTTCTTAAATGAGGCACCAGCACCATCACTGACTGGCTAAGCTTGGTCTTGGATCTAGCTGGCACTGTCTACTGGACATGGAAGATCCTTCCAGTAGCTTCTCCCAGGAGATGCCCCTGTAGCCCCTTGATACTAAAACCTTACTTTGTAAACCCAGTACAACAGCCTAATAGACTTTACATAATAGAAGTCTATATCTTCCTTTACTAATTGTGTTTTATACAAAGCTCAATAAAACTGTTTTCTCATTTTAGTTTTTTCAATTATCTATAAGTAGTCGCTGTATCCATTTTTGCTTCATTAAATAAAACACCATGCGATGCTAATCTAATCTGGTATTTTAAAAGGCTCGATGTTTTTATTTATTACCCTTGATAACTGAATTCTTTACATGTTCACCAAAATAAAAAAAAATACATTGGCTTTCTCTCTGTTCTTTTAGAATTCATGTAATTTGCATAGCCTGTAGATTTGCTGAGATTGCAAATTCAAAGAAAGCAAAATGAAACATTTCTGTGAATACTGAGAATTAAGCCATGGATATCCATTAATCTTGAAAGCTTATCAACACCTTAAAAGCAATCAGAGAAATTCATTGAAGTAAAATCCATTAAGGGTTATTTATCCCATAACCACCATCTCTGGATGAAAAAGGATGCTGGTCTGGGATTTTAAGTTTCTTTCTTTCAGTGTTCTGAGAAATTACAGAAAGTGGAAAATTCCCAGAATATCCAAAAATAGGTACACAGTTAGGAGGCAATACTAAAACTGTTGAAGTGTTTTATGTATTTCTCTCTTGCATTCTCTAAAGTGTGCTAAGAAACCATAATCACCAAAGCCATTTTCTTTAAGGTATCAGCTGAATTCCAGGGTACCATCTGATTTCCCAAAGGATTTAGGGTCAATGTGTGCCTCCCAACTGTATGACAAAAAGGACTTTTGGTAAGGGACGAACTTCATTGCATGGACCAGTCTTGCCAATTTGTGCCAAGCAATGTACTACAGCTTGCAGATTAATCCTGCTTTCCGGTTCCTCACAGGAGAAACAATAAATCACTCTACTTTTCTTTCAGAAAATACTGGAAGAAAATTGCATTTGTGCCATTTACTGGTCACATTCATTACTGATTTCTTTTTGATGAAAAAAGCATGAGGCAGGGAATTTTGCCACAGGGAAGAGAAATATACCTGCACAAAAGAGGACAGAAAAAAACCTATACTGCTTTGAGGGGTTTAGGTAGGATGTTTGTTTAAAGGAACTGTTATTGTAGGATGGGAAATAGGTTGTCGCATTATACTATCTATGGCTTGTTTATGTTTTGTTACTTTGTTGATTGCATAGCCCTAATAGAAATAATCTCTAATTGTTGAAAAACTTAGAAAAAATTTTAGAAAAAAAAGAAGTGGATTAAATACAGAATTTAAATAATTTCACTGGGGAAGAGAAAAGCCCTTCTATTTTTTTTTTTTTACATGCCTACATATTTTTTAATTTCCTTTCAATTAAAATTATTAGAGCAGTAAGGACTCCCTCACAAACATTTCAATAAACTAAGTGGCCTTTTATAACATCAGTTGTCCTTTCTCATCAATAATTTATGAGACCTAAGTCTTGTTTTGAATTATGTTCAAAGAAAATGAGGTTTTTTACCTAATAGTACATTCAATCTTTTTTCATGAAACAAGGATAGTTGATTAAATTATATTTCAGCAGTGAAATTATATATAAATAAGGTCATCCTGTCAACCAACAGATAATATGACTGAAAGAACCAATGACTACATGAATAATAGGTTTTTGGCAGCAAGTAACAGAATGCATTTTTTCCTGCAATAACTTTGCAAACAGGTAATTATTACAATGCATATGTTCATAGTAAAGCTTGAAAGAAAGGTTGACTAGAGCAAAAATGGTGAATGGCATAATCTTTTCAAAAGCAAGTAATGTGTTGCAAATGAGAATATTAACTTAGACTAGTTCAGCTTCTTAATTGAATCTACGTCTGTTATACCATTCTACTTTTTACAAATAAGCATTATATATTCATACATAAAAAAATGACAGTGGAAAAATATTGTAAAAGGAGAAATTATTGTTATATTTGCCATCCAACATTATTTGTGTTGGCCAGAAATGTTAGATTCTTTCAGAAACATACAATGTTGACTCAAATATATAAATAAAACTATAAAGACCAAGCACAAAGTCAATAATTCTTCATAGTGAATCACACAACAGTGATTTTCTAGAAAATGAAATCTCCATATTTTGTTCTTGTTTCTGAAAGTACTTAGCACTTCTGAAGCCAAGAGTTAAATGTTTATCCATGAAGCTAAGTGCTCTGGTAAAATCCTAAGTAAAACTTACATTCAGGAAAAATAAATGTTCATACAGTCAGAACAGATACTAATTTGCAGTATTGATTATACTAGTGCGATCAGTACTTAAAATGGTTCATAAAGAAGCCTTTTTTAAGTTAGGTAGTGCTGGATTTTCTTTACTATTTAAAAATGTTATATGAAACAATATGCATTGAAAAACTATAGTACTATTGATGTAAATATTTGAGGCTCATAGAAAATTATGAGAATAAATTAAATTGATAAATGTGATTATCCAGAAAATACAGTACAATTATCCCGGAAGCATAAACCTTCTGTAAATATATATATATATATATATATATGGCTATAAACTATATTAAAAACAAAGATGTATTACCATTATAATTTGTAAAATATCATGAGAATCTTTAAAGAACAGGAATGGTAAAAGAATCTAAGGTTACATAAAAAGTAAAACAGAAGCAGTTGGAAAAATCTAGTTGCTGGGCCAAGGTCATGTACTTTAAGTGCTAGGTATATGAATTTGTACTATTATCTTATGCAAAATCTTCCTTTTCAAATATACTTTGAATTCACCTTTTTTATAGAAATCCCATAGTAGATTTCAACACAAGAAAATTATTACTAGATGTTTGCACTTAAATATAGGTTCATTATTGAGATGGTTAAGCTACTTGGTCAGTTTAGTAGAAGGAATGTAGGATGGAGGAGATGAAACTCTCTAGACTGAACTGCTTTACTGAGACAGAATTTTCTGAAGAATCATTTTCATTGTTATGAAGGAAGCTAACAACAACCTCTATTTCTTTTGCTTAATGTTTTTCAATATGATAAATGCTTTTGCTCCTCTGCTCAAAACTGACCTCTGCTATCTGGGAAAGGAATGTCTTAATGACAACGATTTTTTTTCTTTGCAATACAAAACACAACCTATTCTCAGGAAAAATATAATCTTATAAAAATTTCTTTATCACCACTTAAACTTCCCATGAAAAGTGTAACAGACATTACGGAAGTCCTAGCACACTGAGGCCAGGTCACAATATTGTTAACTTGTTGTACCAGAAGTTACCAATACAGTAGCAGGATAGTAAAAGTAAGGAGAACAAGTCTTATGTATAATCACACAGGACTGGTATTGGACCCTGAAATATTTTCTTTCTTTAAACACTGGATTTAGCCAAGAGCCTTATAAGAGAGTATGAGGAAAAAAATATGTATCTAGATTGTCCTAGGAAAGCAGATAAAACAATCTTTAGTAGGACCCTATTAGCCTTTTCCAGTAACATTCGTAAATTTTGTGTTGTATTCTGATTAAATATGAAATCAGCCAGAGTTAGGTGTTTAAAACATCTAGAAGGATCTAGATGTTTCTTTTCCCTTTCATTCTCTGGCAAGTCAATTTTCTCTCTGGTACTAACTAAAGGTGTACCTGAAACTGTGTTTGTGTGGGCCTTTAACCCCAAAGAATCTACAAAGCATTGGTAAGTCAGAAAGTCACTGAAAATATTTCTGCAGAAGTCTGCTGACCTTTGCTAGGCAATGATAGTTTCAGGTTATCTATCTGATCAGAAGAATTCAAGAAACCTTTAAGACAGATGCTTTGCTAGTCCACATAAGCTTAAGAACTACTGGACCATGAGGGCCACTTATGGAGACAAAATGCTGTTAAGGTACTATAATTTGAAGTAGCATGTACATAAATGAAGTAGAAGTTGGAGTGATCCTAAGGTACTCAAGAAACCAGACCCAGAAGTCAGTGTAAATTCTTGATGTGGAGAAAATGGCTAAGTAAATGTGGAAAATGAAGCAAATAAAACTTAATTTCATTTTTTCCAGGTTAATTAGGCTTAAGTAGATTTCTTGTTTAAGAGAAGCACAGATAAAAAGATTTTTCTCAGTTAGTACACACAAATTCTAACACTTTTCCATGAGCTAGGAATCCACCTCTCAAAACTGTTATTTTTCTTGAAGGACATGTAGTACACTGTGACAAAGCTCTCTCAGGTCCTATCTAGAACAGGCATCTTTGATTTATTCCAGACATCTAGGGTTGCTCAAATGTGTTCCAAATTAAGATTGTGTCTCAAATTTACTTTCCTTTGCACCTAAGTGCAAATATTTCTTTTCAATTGTTTCCTGTCTTTACACAAATATAAAAAAAAGCGTGGTTGTTTTTTTTTTAATGTTGCTTTAAGAGGCTGTGTTAAATCCTCTCAACTTTCCTAACATTTTGCACAAAAGCCAGGTGAATAGTGAGTGCTCCTGGCACTTCCAATTATAGGCTAATTTGAATGTCATTGAAGGGAAAGGGAATGTCCAAATAGCGAATGACAAAAGAGAACAAGGAAGGTAGATAACTGACCTTGATTACAACCTAGAGTTGTCACTAAAAATTACAGAAATCCTTAGGAACTGTTGTTTCATAAATAATTTGTGATGCTTACAATAAATATTTAATTCTGTCTCCTGTTGTGTGCTTAAAGTAAAATGAAAATGTCTTTAAAGTAACAAGATAAAATATTGCTTATTATGCTCCTAATAAACCCTCATGTAGCTTTAATATGATACTCTATAAAGTATTTCCATAGACTTGTGTTCTTCTGCAGAATTCTACTCATTTCACTAGGTTTTCACTTGCTATTTATGACTGCCTTGTAAAATCTGGGCATTTATAAGTTGATCTTTAGTCTAAACTATCCTCAGATGCTTATACCTTCACTCATGCTATTAATTTATCAAATACTTTTTATTACCTATTTGCTAGAAAATCAGTTAAAGTCAGTGAAATACTTTTTATGTAGCTTTAGAAATAATTTCATAGTTAACGTATTTCTACCATGTTGGCCTGAACTGCTAAATGGTGTTTTTTTCTGATGTTCCATCTAGGAGAAGAAATTGAAAATGGAATCTTGATAAATATGGTAGGATGTATATTCATTTTCTAAAATCATAGTTTTTTCCTTGGGAACAAGTTATTTTTTTTTTCTGCCTAGTCATAGCTCTAAACTTCTTCCTTCTACAGTCCTGACCTGAAATGTTCTTCCTTGCGTGTTTCCAGAATCCCTGCTATGGTGGAGAGTGCTTACACAGTCAAACATTGCTCCCTAATAAAGTAAAATTAAAAATTAAGAGAAGATTTTAAACTATCAGTTTACCAGTAGAAATCTTCCAACAGTACAGTGAAAATGAAACGTAAAACAACAACAAAAAAAGTCCTGGTCACCATTAAGGGGAAGGTTGTTGTGGAGGGCAATACATAACAGGATTTCAGTGTAATAAAAATCTGAGCTATTACTTCTAAAACTTGAAAATATAAATCAGTTTGTTCAACACAGGGATAGATTCTTAGAAGTTATAAAAGTAACATTATTACAGAGGCAGTTTAATACTCCTAAAATAATTGCTTGCCTTCCTAAACTAACTATTTCCTATATCAAGAAGCAGATGTCTCTGAATACATCAGAGTTATCCAAACTGGTTGCAGACGTATCTTCTTTCCTTCCCAAAATATCTCAGAAAAACATCCTAAATATCATACTTTATTTACAGAAACTCATCTTTTTTTTTCTTTTTAAATTCCATATTATCCTCTTTCACAGCTCATTTAAAATCTCATCACTTTTACTTTTGTGTATGTCTAGATGTAGTCTTTTAGAATGCCCTGTAGAATCAGTTATGGAACATCTAGTATGTGCACTGAATTTTCTCAATGCTAAGTTGTGCATAGAGCTCAAGTCTTCTATTTCCAAGGTAAGTGTTTGAATCACAAGGCTGTTATGCAAAGATTAAGCATGAGAAGCAGTAGTGTTAGTGTGGCTGTCTACAGCATAAATGGATACAGAGTAATTCTCTCTTTTAAGATCAGGCTGCTAACCTTGATTGACAACTGTAGCCTGAGGAACTATCAAATTCATTATAAATTACTTTCTAAGTCTAGACACTATCAGTGTTAGACTATGTTGGAAAGTAGTAGCTCTAGACAATTATTTGGGACATGAGTGTTTGTAGGAATTACATAAATCTAAAATGAGAGTATCCCACATAAAGTTCATAAGATTGCACAATGACAACCTTAGACAAATGGCCTTTTAATTTTGCTAGCAACATTTTCAAGCCCTGTACAATAGGTTTTGCATTGATGACAGTTTTGGATGGGGTCGGATTTTCCACGGATCAACATTTAATAGAACATTTTCCTATAACTTTATATGGTATTGGTAATTTTTGTCATCCCACACAATAGCTGTATCACCTATCCAGAGTGTTAGTCAGCAATTCATCACTTCCTATTTAGGCACAGAAAGGCAGTTACTATTAATTTCACTGTGATTACTCTCCCCTCTCTTCTAGTGAGTGAAAACTTCATCTATTAAGGAGATCCTTCAAGGAAAATCCCTAGTCCCATGGTAAATGTGGGGTCTGGACACCCAGTAGTATCTGTCTAGTACAGGTCCATAGTAAGTTTGACCAGAAGAAACAAGACATGTTCTTTTCTTCAATGTCTTTGCTAGGTTCATCTGACTAATAACAAGCTTCTAAATGCATGCACATGGACTGTACAGAAAGTCTCATTAAAAATCTCTTTGTGCAGAATATATTTCATAGAATCGTCATAGATGGACAATTCTGATAAATTATTAAAATTCCAATTTCTAATCTGCTTTTCATCGTGATTATTCTGTTTCACTAGGTTTTATGACCTTACACTCTTTCAAAGTTCTTTTAATCTTTGGTACACATCACCTCTGTTAGAAGGCTCCAGAAAGGGCAAATTTTCCATACTTCTTTTATGGGAAAACCTTTGGGTTAAATTACCCTTTCATCTTTTTGACATCTTTCACCATGAGAGAATAACAGTTTCACAAAACAGCTCTGTAAGATGAATACTGTGTAGCTGCTGGTCCAACAAAGATTGTATTAATCTTTTGGTCTTTTATGGAAACCTCTAGCTATAGACTTTGTTCCAGTAACACCTATAAGGTGTTATTTTGCACTTTATGTTATAATTTTTTTGTCAGACTATGGAGTTTCTGTTGTCCTTCCAAACTTTTTCCTACTATCTTTCAATGGCAACACAAACTCAGTTTCTCCATTAAAGCTTGTGCCTAAAACATAGGCTTGCTCTTACTACCAACATTTTGAATGAAAAAGCCTATTTGGGCACTTTTGGTTTTGCTTATTCCCATATAAAAATAAAAAAAGAAAATTAAAAATACAAAACCAACAAAAAAAGAGCTGTCAGAAAATTGTTTTCTTGATCATAAAATTCAGACAGTAGAGACTTCCACTTTACAGTAACTTCACATCTTTTTCAGTCATCATCTTGAACCTACAGCATATATATTCTCCCACATACTACTGTGTCTTACTATCTTAAGTTTCCCTGAGGTCATCTTTCATCTCCACATTTCTTCACTAAATATCTTCTTTTTAAAACAAACGATGACATAAACTCCTTGCTCAGCCTTGCCTCCAAAGACTGAGAGGGACCTCGGCCACTATGAGAATGTAATATTTTTTTTTTCTGAATTCAGTGGAAGTCAATTTTCAAGACTGTAGCAGTACACTTAACAGTACAGTTCCCTTTAACTAAGAGTGCCCCTCTCCAGCACACTGTTTCTTCACATTGCACAGATGGCACATGAAGATGTAGACAGAAAGAAAAAATCCAAAATATGATGGTTTCATGCAGTTACCAGGAACATGGCATGAGTTGGGTTGTTTGTTTTACTAACTGCTGTATACTGCAAAGTGATTGGACAGAAGACAGAGCAGGAGTGATGTTATCCAGTGGCAAATTTTGGACTCCAGCTGAATCATTAAAGCAAATCAGCAATGCTGAACAGATATTTTCCGTGTATTGAAGCAGGCAGAAATCTTCAGGTATTGCATTATTCACTGCTGACTTGAACTGTTAGAGCATAATTTAAATGATTTATTTTTCTACTGCTGTTCTGCAGCTGCCTGGTCTCAAAGATGTTTTAAAATGTTTGACAGGAAGGATTGTTTGACAGGATGGCCTGTATTATTTTGAATTTTAACTTTGAAGAGATGGAAATGCAGTGGGCTAGAAACAGCTAGCAAGCTCTTCAACAAATGAGTAGCAGTACAAGTCTCCCGTATATGTTCATACAAAATCAAGACATGTTCCCATTGTGTCTATTGCAAAAGTTGAGTGATCCAGAAAAAGAATGAAAGAGTTCTCTCTAGAGTGCATAAAATAAGTAAACATCAAAATGTCAGATCAGTTGCCATTTATGCAAATTTTGATATTTAGAAGCCAGGCTAGACCTTATTGAAACAAAGAGACTTTGAACTCCATTCATCATTGAACAGACACAAATCTACTGCTGGATTTCAGACACTGGCAGGAGGGCAAAAACTCCTCTTTGGAGGATGGACAAGCTGTATTTCACAGCCAGAGGCCAGAGATGTTCCCTGCCTTATCAGTCCTCTGTACCTGCCAGGATGTGGGAAGCAGATGCCTCTCATCGTCTTAAGTCCCACACCACGAACCTTTTCCCCACCTCATCCCTCATCCCATCATAGCTGGGAAAGGAGCAATTGCAGCACAAAGTCCTGCAGGACCATCTTTTTCTTTTGCATCTAATAACACTATAAATTGCTGAGGAATAAGGACTAATAACTGCTAAGTACTGTAAATGCTGTGGGGCAAGGGAGCATCCACTGTGTACTGCTGAAGAGTGCTGGGGAATGCATGTGTGAGAAGAAACTACATAAGTGAAAGCCTGAGAAGAAGTAGAGAAATCATTTGTGAAGTCTAGATTTGACTTTAAAAGACAAAGCTGTCAGTAAGAAAATGGTTTTAATCCTGTTCTGCTTATGAAAAATAGTTGTACAAAAACACTGTTAAAGCTATGGTGCCATTAGTAAATTTTTTTTATGAGCTGATATGGTCTACAGGGCCCCATGTTTTGTTTAACAACAGGATCAAACGGGGTAATTAAGAACTATGTATCATTACAAATACTTTATTATATATGATGTTCAAAGGCTCTAGCCATTAAACAAAAATAATCATTCTGTTATTATTTTTGCATAAGGTTTTTATCCATTCTTTTTGAAATATGTACCTTAAAATATCCATGTGTCCAAACAGTGTGAAACAGTGACAGTGCTCTTGAGCCTTTCATTTGTTTTGTTCTGCTTTCCCCACTTTTACTTAAGAAAGAAAAATACCCAGAATTTTTCTACTTAAATATATATTCTCAACACAGTCTGACCCTTCAAAAATATAATGGTTTAATATGTAATGTTTCACTCTAGAAACGTATGAGAATGTATATTCAGGATACAAAAGCAAAAGAGTGTGAAATATATGAAAAGCAGAAGAGTGTGAAATATATGAGTATTAATAGTTATCATATATTTGAGATTGTTGTTATACACCTTCCCCACTTCCTACTCCTGGAAGAAGAGAGATATCTTCAGCTGAGCCACAGCTAGACTGAAATGTTAGCACCACCAAACTGAAGGAAATTTGGGAAGGCATGTCTCCCTACTTTGTCTTTACAGAGAGGCTCAAATAGAAACCTAACAACCAGATATGTTTTAACTGAGGGATAATCTTCACAAAGCAGAGTTGTTTAAAAAAGAAAAAAAAAGAGAAAACGGATTTCAAACGGGGCTTATGTGACATAGTTACAGATTTCTATTTCTTCTCCCTAAACTCACTAAGGTATTGCTATTTTAGTTCACAAGGGAAAATAGATGTCAATATCTAATACCCTTTGAAAGCAATTTCCCACTGGTCATGGCTATAACTCTGTCTTCTACTGTCCCCACAATCTCAGTCACAGATTTCTCTCTTCTTGATAGATATTCTTCACTTTTTCTTCTTCTGCCTTGACTACATACTTATTTGATATTCTTTGTAGATGTCTCTATTTTTTCCTGAATACTGTTTATCCCTTAGGCCTTTAACAGACCACTTTATCAGATTCTTTATGTTTGGCATACTCATAACTCCATTAAATTACTTATTTTGCGTATTAAGGATATGAAATCTGACTGAGTCATAACATTGTAGGCAATGCTTTTTACTAATTTCAGCTGAGACAGAAGTTTAATCATGCTAACATTCAGTTTTATATAAAGAGGGTATAGTATATTTAAATATGCATTTGAACAGAAGAAGGTAATTCTGACCATTCTCTTCTTCAGCTGGAATACAATGCTTAGCTTTCTCTCAGGTTGTTTGAACTTCAGGGTTATGGTTTCCATGGAAATATGTGACAGTCTGTTTGAGCATCAAATATTTTCCTTGTTGTAAATGTTAGCTAGGCAAAATGTACAGTGGCCCTGGATAAACTAGAAAACCAATCTGTGGAAGTACATATTTTAATGACAAGGATTGCTCTTTTACCCCCAGTAAATGGCTTTGCAATAACATTGTGTTTAGAAAAAAGGGGAAAGTTTTAAGTAATTATGTAGTCTGTGGTATACACTAATATCTGTAGTCACAAAAATGAAAACAAAACCTGTAATTTTTGGTAGCTATCTTATCTTAGATATGTGATAATCAACATGTTCTACAACAAACTTCTGTCCAATAAAGAAAAGTAAAATAATTTAATCATTTAAGTCATAAAGCATTATTATAACATCAGAGGTATCTAAAAGAATCAGTGATAGCAATTCTACGCAGTTCATTAAATATTCAATGCATTCTGAGCTCCAAGATCCTGTCTCCCATAAAGCTGGAAAGGCACATTCTCCCCAGCAAAATGTTTGTTACAAGTTTTCTATCTCTCTCCTGCAAACTACATCTATAATTCCGTTAACAAAAGGGTGAGGCAACCTACAAAAGTGTCATACGCAGGTTATGGCACTGCATTCTTTCCAGATAAAATTCCCATTGAAGTCAGGCAGTAATTTCTTAGTCGCTAGGAATCCATATGCCACCTAACGACATGTAAACTCCCAGAAAATGCAGTCATCTCAAATGTATTTCTTTGTTATTAAGGTGTTCTGTATCTCAGGCAACAAGTGTAAACAGCAAAGCATGATGCAGGACACTGGGTACTGTATTACTAGTGCTCATTAGAAAACATTAGAGGAAACAGTAAATTGATGTTTTAAGTTAATGTTTTACGCAACCATAAAATTATATTGACTCATAGAGTGCAAGATAATGCTGTGAGTGTTTTGGCTAACTAGTCCAGCATCCTTAGCAGCTGCTAAACAGTCAAGATTCGAAAGCAGAATATTTGCAAATTCTTATTCTCTCTTATGAGGGAACTCAAAATGTTGTGGTTGCATGGGTTTCTATGCTTATATACATATGCATGAACTAAGCATTGCATAATCAATTTTAATGCCAGTTATAGTCACAGCTCTTTCTTCAGTGTTTCCATAAAATGAAATTAAAAAAATTTAGGGGACATATTAACATTTTAAAATGTTGCTTTTTTTTTTCCTTAAGGTTCTTGTCCACAGGGTCAATCTACAATCTGTATAGCTCTATAGTCATATTATAATGTTAGTAGAAAACTGCATGATTTGCAGATACTGCTGATTCAACAACAAATAATGAAGTCGCGGAATGAGAAGACTATGAGCTCTTACTAAAATATATATTTAACATTATCCTTAGCACAGGAAAGACAGATCCATTGTAGTGAGTCAAGAGCAGGGCCATCAAGATGATCGGAGGGCTAGAATACCTCCTATATGAAGACAGGCTGAGAGACTTGGGCTTGTTCAGCCTAGAGAAGAGGAGGCTTCAGGGAGACCTTATAACAGCCTTCCAATACTTAAAGGGGAGCATACAGGAAAGATGGACATGGTGTCTATCAGGAAGTGCAGTGATAGGACACGGTTTAACAGTTTAAAGCTGAAAGATTAGATATTAGGAAGAAATATTTTACCATGAGGGTGATGAGACACTGGCACAGATTGCCCAAAGAAGTAGTAAATGCCCTGTCCCTGGAGGTGTTCAAGGCCAGATTGGATGACACTGTGGGCAACTTGACCTAGTCGAAGGTGTCCCTGCCCAAGGCAGGGGGATTGGAACTAGATGATCTTTATGGTCCCTTCCAGCCCAAACCTTCCTATGATTCCATGATTCTAGGAAGAAGAAGAAATGCCTACGATGAAATCTCAGGAGTTTTATTCAATGTTCAAAGTTGATAACCTACATACTGCAGTAAAAGGCAATGGTGTTCTAGACAGGTATGCCCGGCTAAGTTCAAATTACTTTTTGAGAATGAATATGAGTTTAAAAATTGAATGTCTGTTTTGGTATAAATTTAATTTACCAAAAGGAAAAGAAGTAGTTCTAGGACCTCTCTGATACCAATAAATCCTCCTGGATCTGTTAAGGGCAATAGTAAACAGAGGAGATATCACCTGTTAGCTGCAAAAGGGACACTCATTCCAGTTACATTAGCCCAGGATGGCTCAAGTGAGAGAACCTAAGAATTTCATACTCAAATACCTCAGAGCCAGGCCTCATTTTTAAATCTGAAATTCCTTTTTCCACTTAAGTCTATAACTTCATTAGAGCAGGAAAATAAACCTGAAAGTGTATAAAGATGGCTACAAATTCCTTAAATAGTTAAGAGATTTAGTGTCTTTGTTTTTTAAACTGGTGTGTGTGAACAAGGACTAACACTGCTTAAAGCACTGACAGTACTGAAGATTAGAATGAAAGGCAGGAAAAAACTGTTAATTATACAATCTGGTAGAAGCTGCTGAAGCTCAGTTAGAAACATACTTCTAAGAGGAGAAATAACATATTTGACATAGAATATCATGATAAAGTGTGATTTCTATTTGAAAGCCAGTTGGGTACTACTAGAAGGATTATTTTTTGCAAAAGAAAATAAACAAGAACTATAGTAGAAGTATTAGAATCTTAAACCTTGCAAAGTCATCTAGTTTTGTTCACTTTTTCTGATATGTGCCCACGCTGCTGAGTGAAGACTTTCACAGCTTTATTATGCAGTAACCATACCTCTCTGTTTTTTTAGGAAATGAGATTATTGAGCTTTTGGTACCAAATACAGGTATGGCTTCTGTTAATTGTTACAGAGTGGACATATCAGTCAGAATCCTTAAAACAGAGAAAGGAATCTGTGTGATTGATTACACAGTCCTGGTAAATGAAGTGTACTGTCACTTACAATAGTGCTAGGATTTAATTATATAGGCAATGGGTGGCAAATTCAAGCTATTTGTAGGACAACTAATTGGGTCTTTCTCAGTGGTGAGAACAGTTGTGGAAGTGAAAATCAAGTATGACTCATATTTCTTCTGTTTCTCTGCAGGCAATGTTGTGAAGTGGTTTGTTGTGCTTATCACAGTTAAAGGGTAATAGGCAGGCAGGATACAAGAAGAGAGGAGGAAGATAGTCATGGCTTAAAGAAGGATTACTAGAGGAAAGAATGAGGGGACTAAGAAGAGGAGGTAAAAGACAGGCAGCCATCATACAAAAGGATCAAAACATAAAAATAGCATGCCTTTTTTTAGATATTGCATAATGTTTGGTGCAACCCAGAAACTCACTGAGAGTTGCTGGCTTGAAAGTAAGCTCAAGGAAAGAGTCCACCCTGAAAGATGTATGGAGAGAGGAGACATTTGCTTCCTCACCTCTGACTTCTCCTTTACCAGATACTCTTAGTTTTCTTGATCTAAATATGTTCATTTTATAGATAAAGTTCAAAAAACCCTGCAGCTTTTAAAAATCAAAGGATTTTTCATACTATGATATGTCTTGTTTTGAGGTAAATGTGCAGGCTGTTGTATCTTAGATCTCTAACCTGCTTAAGGTCTTGTCTCAGCACATCACTAGCATGATAAGTACAAACACAAGAAGAGTGTGTCTGCAGAGATTAAGTAGTAGATTTTCATAGGTTAGATGCTGAAACCCTGAACTCATAATCTTGTAGCTGGTTAGTACCTCTTCTGGTTGTTGTTTAGCCAGAAGTACCCCAGTACTCTCATGCATGCCAGAGTGATAATCCCATTCCAAGCCGATTCCCTCACTAGGAAGGCTAGAATCTTCTGGCTGGTGATAGAAAATGTTCATGCTGTTATTCTAGTTTGGGATGTCTTATTTAAAATGCCTTTTCTGTAGCTTCTCAGGAGACATCCCTAGTCTGTTGAACTAGAAAGATTATCTATATTTTGTATCTATACTCTTTTAATTTGCATTTTCTCTATATACATTCAGACAATTTAGTTTTTCATTTCAGAGGGTGCAAAAACATAAAGAAAATCAGAAACACATGAGGAAGATTAACAGACTAGTTTGTCAAGCTTTCAACTTCTACATAAGTCTACCCCTACATTTATTAAAATACCTTAAAACTAAAAAGATTATTTGGGATTGAATGAAATGTTGAGATTAAATGCTTTAATTTGCTGAATGCTTAAAAAATCCTTTTTATTAGTCATTCAGCAAACAAATATTTGAAAAGCAACGTATCAACAGGATCCTAGGCAATATCGTGATGCTACAGGGTTTATAACCTGTATGAGTGCCTACTTCAAGGGTTTTTTTTTCTTTCCGACTGAAGTATATCAGCAAGTGATGCATCATGTTTTGAGGAAGATTCTTCATGATTATCCTCCTACACTCTATTCCCAACAACTAGTCACTTTATAAAACAGTTTCGTTCTGTTTATTTTTGTCTTTATGCATATGCTAGCATATTAGAAATAAGTTGCTATTTATGAGTTATTCTTATATCTCTTTACTTCACAAATGAATTTCCTTTCAGAACACCCTTCATATGAGGGTGAGACTTCTGGGGAGAAAATGTCGCTTTCTTATTCTTCTTTGCCTCCCCCCAAACCCCCAATAATCTGTTTTACACTCATTGTATTAGCTTATATTCTAACATTTCAGATTTTATTGTATTTTTTCCCCGCAACATGAACACAATATATTATTTCTGAAAGGAAGAGAGGAAGGGAAAACAGTAACTTTGTCCAATCTAATTTTTAAAGCATGTTCCCCTTTTCCTAGTATATAGATTGTTTTTCTGTCTCAGTTTGTGCTTCTTGTTTTCTTATTGAAAAAGCAGTGGGAAACAGAGTCTGAAAACCAGCCAATCTTCTGTAAGAATGACTATTGTGCACATTTAGTTTTTACACTGAAGAACGTGTACTGAAAATACAATAATTTTTAAACAGCTTATGTTGCTAATTTAAGTACATTTTCGCTCTCAAGGAAACTGTTATAAACACTGCTACTGCCTTTTCTGAATCTACTAACAAAAAGCAAACTAAGGTACTAGGGGCCTTCCCAAATAGTCTCTGTCATTCCATAAATTATTAGTCTGGCTAAATTAGACTTTGCAGTGATCTGAAACTCATGAAAAGAATCATACAATTGGAACAGGATACAAAAAAAAAACCAAACCAAAGCCATACATAAATTTGTGGAAAACCACCAAGGAAAGCATTTATGAGGTACTCAGTGAAAATCATAGAATCATAGAATCATTAGGTTGCAGAATACCTTTGAGATCATCAAGTCCAACTATAACTGTCCACTACTAAATCATATCCCTAAGCTTTTCATCTACCTGTCTTTCAAATACCTCCAGGGATGGTGACTCAACCACCTCCCTGGGCAGCTGTTCCAGTGCCCAATAACACTTTGGGTGAAGAAATTTTTCTTAATATACAGTCTGAACCCCCCCTGGGGCAACTTGAGGCCATTCCCTCTTGCCCTATCACCTATCACATGGGAGAACAGACCAACAACCACCTCACTAAAACCTCCCTTCAGGCAGCTGTAGATAGTGATAAGGTCTCCCCTCAACCTTCTTTTCTCCAGGCTAAACAACAGTAGTTTCTTTAGCTGCTCCTCATAAGACTTGTTCTCTAGCCACTTCTCTAGCCTATTGATCCACTCTGTTCAGATCCCTTTGTAGAATCTCCCTACCCTCAAGCTGATCAACATTTCTCCCAGCTTAGTGTCATCCATGAAAATGTATGGGTGATGATATATGCTGATAGGAATAACAAGTTTTTGAAGCTCTTATTAGTCAGTTTATAACTAACACAAGTAGCTGTGATCAGAAACTTAGTATAACTGATGGCATATATAAACGTGGAAGCTAAAGTGAAGATAAGAATGCTTAGGCTGGGTAATAACTCTCAGATGAAGTGGACCTATAGGAGGTTCAGGCTGGACATTAGGAAAAAGTTTTTCACAGAAAGGTTCATTGGGCACTGGCAGAGGCTGCCCAGGAAGGGTGTTGAGTCACCCTCCCTGGAGGTGTTTAAAGGACAGGTGAGTGAGGCGCTGAGGGACATGGTTTAGTAATTGATAGGAATGGTTGGACTTGATGATCCTGTGGATCTTTTCCAACCTGGTGATTGTATGAGTCTATATTCATATAGACTAAGTAAGGAACTGTGCATTGTCCAGTGTTTCATAATATTGTTTTCCAAAAATCAGATTTTGTGAAGGAAAGGACGAATTCCAGAAAATTATAGAATAGCAATTGTATGTGCCATCTTTAAAGAAATAACTGAGGGTGGGGGGATAAGACGACTAGGGAGTTGTAGGTAATTCAGCCTAACCTCAGCACACAAAAAATACCCAGAAAATCTGGAACAAAAAAGTAAACCATCTATTTTTAACAGCCAGCATGCGTCTGTCAAGAGCTAGACAAATCAAAACAGCTTAATGTCTTTTATGACAGAACAAAGGTTCTTGTAGGTGAGAGGAGAGTAACAAGTATTACATCTTGATGTAAAATCAGAGATAAGAATGCCTCTAACATTTTCATAGAAAAATCAGGCAAACATTGTTTAGATGAAACCATAATACAATGACATGTAGATGGTTAAATAATGTTGAACAGATAGCCCTCAGCCTGAAAGCTGTATCAAGCAAGTCAGTCAAAGGATCTGTTCCAGGTTTCTTTCTACTCAGTTTTGTAATGGAAGATTTAGAAAAATGTTAACTAGTTTGAAAAAGATATGAAAACTCACTGGGCCTTTGAGTACGTTAAATGAGTTGGAAATAGCCCAGTGGAGTGTAACAGTGTTGTTCAAAGAAATGAGAAAATGTTGAAATAATTGGAATTGTTTAAAACAGATGAGAAAAATGAGAGAATGACATGACAGTGATCATGAGGTTTGTTAAAGGTTATCACTATGAAGAAAATAGACTGCTGTGTCCACAAGGAATAGGACAAAAAGTAATGGTCACAGATCCATCCAAGCACGTACACATCAAGTGATTCTATTGATCCCTGCAGCTACAGACATGCACTGCCAGAATTTAGAGCTCTATCTTTTTCTCACTAACCGAGGAATATAGTACAGCACCTATAAACTGGGTCTGTAACCATTAGTCGAACCAAAATACTGAAAGTGTGGAAAGAACTGCGCTGAAGTGAGATATTGTCTCATCTGAGAGATCTTTTTATTTCCCTTTTTATTCTTTTGGTTTTCTGTAACTGATACAGATAGAGTAATAACTGTAGAGCAAAGAAGTTTCTGGTTTAGGGTACCAGATCTTTGAAGCAATTTATATACCCACTTCCACATATTTCAGAGGAGCTAGCTATTTCCAGTACGCTTTAATGTGCGGGTTTAGTCATCATAATGAGCAAGTGAGTGTCAAGCAACCCTTGTTCTTTCTGCTAGATTTCACTAATGCAGAAACAATCAATCAGCACCACTCACTTAATTCCTAGTCTAACAATCTGTTTACAATGGAGCATTTGTGATGTTGGCTGTCAGTTCTCATTACCTTTTGATCAGCTGCTTCTCAGGAATGCCACTGCCAAAAGCAGTTGACTTTGACAAGAGAATTGCCTTTAATACAGCACTCTTATGTGTAAGATAGCCATTTCACAGTCTTACAATAAATCATATTAACTTTTAGAGACAATTAAAACTAGGCAGTCTTTTGGGTTATGTGCCTTAAACTAGATTTGACCAAAGATAAGGAGCTTTTAGGGCAATACCTAAAATGTATCAAGTGAACCTCAAATATTATCAGATGTTAAGTTCTAAGAGAAACAGTTACCCCATGGTTTAAAAATATGAATTACATCCTTTCTCTTAAACTTTCTCTAAACTCCAACTACCCCAACATTTTAAATCTGTTTTTTCTTCGAATACATTCTATCTATGGTATTCTTAGATTAAACAAGATCTCTACACTATCTGTTGAGCCAGGAAAGAAGCTTCATTGATCACAAATTTCACATCTCTCTCTTCATAACTGCATTCTGTTTCAAAACCAGAATATTCATAGAATCACAAGGTTGGAAAAGACCTCTTGAATCATCGAGTCCAACCATTCCTATCTGCCATTAC
This sequence comes from Phaenicophaeus curvirostris, assembly GCF_032191515.1. Lineage (NCBI taxonomy): Eukaryota > Metazoa > Chordata > Aves > Cuculiformes > Cuculidae > Phaenicophaeus > Phaenicophaeus curvirostris. The sequence goes on along the minus strand of NC_091394.1, from coordinate 81,159,747 downwards.
TGTGGGGATGTACACACAGGGAACAACTTTCCTTACTATTAAAGACTGAGTCAAAGAAGTAATTAAGTACCTCAGTGTTGTCCTCATCCTTTGTCACAGTTGTTCCCTTTGCATCCAATAAAGACTGAATATTCTCCCTGTTCCTCCTTTTACTATTGATATATTTGTAGAAAGATTTTTTATTATCTTTCACAGAATTGGCCAGTCTGAGTCCTAGTTGGGCTTTAGCCCTCCTGGTTTTTCCTCTGCATGATCTCACTTCTTCCCTGTAGTTCACCCGAGATGCCTGTCTCTTCTTCCAAAGCTCATAGACATTCTTCTTCTTTTTGATGTCCACACAGACCTTTCTGCTCAACCAAGATGTTTTTTGGTTTTTTTCCCCAATGGCTCATTTTCCGGCACATGTGGACAGTTTGCTCCTGCACTGCTCTGGAAGTTTAAGGTGGCTGTTCTGCTAACATCTCACGATCACTTTGCCCCAGTCATCCTCCAACCGTCATATCCGCCACAAGGCCTTCTCTGTTCACAAACAGCAAGTACAGAAGGACGCCTTCCCTTGTTGATTCATTCACTAGTTGTGTGAGGAAGTTGTCTTCCATGCAACCCAGGAACCTCTCTGATTGCTTCCTTTCTGCTGCATTGTACTTCCAGCAGACATCTGATAGACTAAAGTCTCCTTCAAGGACAAGAACTGGTGATATTGAGACTTCTCTCAATTGTATGTAGAAGATCTCACCAACCTCTTCTTACTGGCTAGGTGGTCTGTAACACACTCTCATCACAATATCTGCCTTGTTGTGGGCTCCTCTGATTTTTACCCACTGACACTCAATTCTATCAACACCATTATCAATCTCGATTGTATCAAGGCACTCTCTAACATACAGGCTACCCCACCACCTCTCATACCTTTCCTATCCCACATGAAGAGTTTATACTCCACCATAGCAGCACTGCAGTTATACAAGTCATCCCACCATGTTCCTGTGATGGCAACTATGTCATAGTCTCCTTTCTTTACTATAGCTTCCAATTCCTCCTGTTTATTGCCTGTGCTACATGCGTTGGTGTAGATGAACTTCAGTTGTGCTGTTAATCCCACATCTCTCTTAAAGGGAATAGTCTTCATTCCCAAATGATTGGTCCTTAGATTATCTAACCCATCAGAGCCCTTTAAATCTTTTCCAGCATGAGATGTACTTGCCCCAACTCGCTCTGTGCTGATATACTGGAGGTCCTTGCTGGTACACCATGTCTCGGGCACTGGAGTGTTATTTCCAGGCTTACCCCTGTCTAGCCTGGCTTCACACACTCCACACCCTCACAGCCTCATACCCCTTCATATCTAGTTTAAAGCTCTGTTAATGAGCCCTGCTAGATTTTTGGACAGAATTTTTGTGCCCCTAGGGGACAAGAGTGCCCCATCCCCGGAAAGGAAGCCTGAAGGTGTGTAGGCCAGTCCATGGTCAAAAGACCCAAAATTTTGCTCCTCACATCAGGTTTGGAGCCAGGTATTAATTGTCTGATTTATCTTGCTCTCTCCCTCTTCATTCCTTGTTATTGGGATGGTGGAGGTAAACTCTACTTGTGCCCCAGAGCCCTTCACCATTCTTCTCAGGGCTCTGAAATCCCTTTTAATTATCCTCAGTTTCTTTCTCTGGATATCATTATTGCCTACTTGGAACACTAACAGAGGGCAATTATCTGTAGGCTTCACCAGGGAAGGAAGCTTTCTTATGAAGCCGTTCACAGAGGCACTAGGCAGGCAGCAGACCTCCCTGTGCAGTGGGTCCAGTCTGCAGATAGGGCCCTCTGTTCCCTTCAAAAGGGAATCCCCCAAGACTATCACTCTTCTTTTTCTCAGAGGTTATTTTGATGGTCATTTGAGGATGGTGAAGCCTAGGGAAAGTTTCTAGGCTGTGGGAGCCATCCTCCTCCTCTGTGGAGTTTGATTCCACTTGTAGTGCTTCGCACCTATTCTGCACGAGAACCTGGGAGTTCGTCATCTGAATGAGGACAATGCGCCTGCTGCCCTGGGCAGGAACTTGCTGCCCTGAGCAGGAACTTGTTGCCATACTGTTTAACCCTGGAAAGTTCCTCTCACATGACGCTGCTCTTTACACCAGTATTTTAACTTCTAGACAGTTCTGATATATGACAAAAAAAAATAAAATCCAGTTTTCCAAAATACTAATAGCTTTCAGAAAAGAAGACCACAGGCGACACACATCAGAGCTACAAAATGAAAGTTCTATCTAGGTAGAACCTCTAAGTGGTCATTGAGTTAACAGGGTAAATCATCCATCAATGCTACAACGCAGTGTTGTAAAAGGGTTCTTGAGGTGTCTTGCTGTAGAGACACACTGCACACTCTGCTGGTGTGTGTCAGGCACGATGCAGAGCTCATAACATGCCATGGTTTAGCTATGGGAACTCTAGCCTCCTTAGTTGCTCTAGCAAATCTACTTCTGGCAATGTTTTTAGCTAGTTTTATTACTAATTATTCACACCATCATCCCCTCTATTTATATATTTATGAATGTGCTCCTAGCAAGTTTTGCATTTTGGTAGCCTTTCACAAAATATGATCCTGTTGTACAAGTTACAAGAGAAGTGCTTCTTAACAACTTTTGCGAGAAACTTACACCTCAAAGAGAGAAAGATGATGCAGTTAGTTATTGTATATATGAGCCATTGAAAATCAGGGTCACAATTGCTCTTATAGATGAAATAAGTTTTCCAGAGATAAATTACAGAGTTTACTTTTTGTTAAACTTAACTTTCATTTGAAATTCTCTTTGTCTATAAGCAAATTTCTTTTATTTTCTTAATACCAAGTATATTCCAAGTGGAAAATCAGTGCTGAGAATTGTTACCCTTATTCAAAGAAATACAACTGATAAAGAACTTTCTGAAATTTTCTCTCAGCTAATTGGGCTCACACACTGCTGAACAGAGGGCACCCTGCAGCTATCTGGTAGACTTTATTATAATACCACAGAATTTAAGATGAAAGCCAGTCAAATATAAGGGATCCACCCCAAAATACATTAAATCCCTAAAAGGCAAATATAAAGAATCAAATTATCAAAGTTAAAGTAGATACAATTAAAGTAATAAGTACAGGGGAGGTTTGTGATTCCTCATATGTTGGTGACCACATGGGTAGGTTGCAATTATCTTTCTTTTGATCACAAGCTGCCTTTGATCTTGCATATAGTCTTTCAGTTATATTACAGTCAAAAGGCAAATATATCAAACAAATGAGCAAGGATTCTAGATAAGGTTTTTTGTTTCTTATTTCCATAACATATAAAAATGAGGTAGGACTCTTGCAGACAAGAGTCTTGCAGACACAGTGACTTCCATACGCAACACTGAAAACCTCTTCTTGCCATACCTGAGCATTTTTAAAACTAAAGAGGATACGTATTTCTCATCAAAGATGAGAAACAAACAAAGTTTTAACAAAGTTAATATGTAGCTTAATATCTGTAGAAAGAAAGACATATGAGGGACAGTAAAAAATAAGTCCTAAACACAACAAAAAATAAAGCATCATGGCTGGAATTAGCAAATCTCTACTTAGAAAAGCTTTAAAATTATCATACATATATAGGATAAAATGTGAAAATTTATAACCCTATTTTGTTTATCTTGCCAGAAATATTCAGGTGAAATGTAATATATTTCTTAGGCTGGCATCCAAATAACCTAGAGCAACCAAAACAGAAGCACTTAGAAAAATAATTTTTTTGCAAGCTGCTTTTGAGACTTGGGCTTGTTTAGCCCAGAGAAGAGAAAGGTCCAGGTTTATAGCAACATAGCAGCATGTTCCCACAATATCCAAGAATTGAATTAGCATACTATTTCACTATATGTTACTGACAAGATTCCAGACAACCTATCTTGAATTTTCCCAGACAATACACCTGTATACTTTGTAATAACAAAATGAAGGGCGTCTTTTTATGAAGACTTTGTTAAGCTGTCAAGCATAGACAAATACAGTACCATGATCACATGCGAAAAACTTAGTAATCCTAAATTCATTCAGTGCTACAGTAGAATAAAGCTGTACACAAAATGCTATGTCTACCACTGCCTTTGATTCTGAAAATTTTGCTATTGCAAAACATCAGTTTTGCAACAAATAAACACTTAAGAGCATTTTGTGCCCTATTTGCTGTTTCACCACAGGAATGTGGTGTATGATACGTGATCACCACAGAAAGAACATGGTCTTTAAGTATTTTTGGGAATATACTGGTTTACATAAACCAGAATATTATCGTACTTCCCTGTAGAAGTGCCACTGATAAATGCTTATATATTTTTAGCATATAAACTCCTGAACTGTGTGCAGCTTCTTGATTGTTCAATCTGCTGCAGCCTTACTGATGTAATATCAGTATTACTGATATCAGCATTACTGATACTTGCTTATCTGACTTTGGTGAGCAGACAATTACTTCAAATCATTTAAAACTCTTTGGAGAGAGAAAAGTCATGTCCATTTGTGACAAGAAGTCATTTGGACAGAAGCACTAACTAAAGGAGTCAAATAGGGTCTGCCAACAGCCTGCCAAACATCAGGATTAGTTACAACAACAAAAATCTGGACAGGGTTGGGTCAAACCCTGGGGTCAAAGACATTTCCCTCAGAGAACAGAATTGAATGTTCAAAGGTGACGTTCCCTCTTTCCTCTTTCCTGGCACTGTTCCTATGCACAAATGTTTCTGTTATGTAGAGTTTCAGCAGCCTAAATGTACATTTCAACCTAGCTAGTATAGCAAGGATAAGAGAGTGGTCAAGAATTGGAGCAGGCTGCCCAGGGGGGTGGTGGAGTCTCCTTCCCTGGAGGTGTTCAAAATACATGTAGACATGACACTCCATGACATGGTTTAGTAGGCGTGGTGGTATTGGGTTGGTGGTTGGACTGGGTGATCTTAGAGGTCCTTTCCATCCTTAGTCATGCTATGGTTCTGTGAAAAGCAATGACTGCACAGATTCTACAGGAAAAAGGAAAGGTGATGTTTAGGCCACTCTTATGCATGTACATGTGCTCAAATCTTTCTGTTCTGCTTTTAATGCTGCTCAGTGAGACACAGCTCTATTCACAATGCAGTTTCCAAATTGCAGGTGGTAGCCACCTTTAGTGTGAAGCAATCTGAATTTCATTGCTGTTGGCTGGGATGTCTCCAGCACAGGAATGAATGTTTAGCTCTGAGATACTAAGATGTTTTTGAGAAGCTGGAACATTCTTCTCAATATAGGAAACTCCAGATCATGATTTTAAATGCAAATGTATATTTTGAACATTGGTAAAGTAGCAAATTAATTAATAATGTCAGAGGAAATAAAGAATGCAGCGCAGAATATTAGCTAAAAGCTCCAGACAACTTAAATGAGTAGAAAGATGTCACAGCAGTGGAAGTGTGTGCTTATTTGCTTTGTCTTGATCTAGAAAAATCCCTACATAGAGAATAATTTTGACTTTATAGAAGTAGAAAGCTTTACCTGGAGACTGTAAAAATTTGAAGAATATACTTTGGGAAGCTTAGAATGATCATGCCAGATTCGTGGCATGTCTGTCCTAAAGCCTATTTTCAACAGGACAAGGGAATGTGCCTGAGAAAGAACAAGAACAGGGCAAGTGTGTGCTGACCACACACTACTCTAAAATACCTTTCCAGCCCCAAGAGATTTGTGTCCCTGAGACTTTCAGAACAACAGGAGCCGTCTTTTGTATTTAATGTTTTCCAATTATACAGTATCAGCTATGCCAGCATGCGGCCCTTGATGAAAAGCAGATCCTTCAAGTTATCTAAAGAACGTGTATATGATTTTGCCCCTTCCCAAACATACTTCATTTTGCAGTAACAGCATCATCTTTTCATTTTCATAAAATGCCTCCAACAGCTCTGATTATATCTTTTTATGTATTTTTCCTGTAATTGTTTCTTGCTTCTCGTGCACCTGCAAAAATGTAGATGTATTTTCATGGTTTAGATAGATTCTTTCTTGCCCAAATGCCTTATGAATGTCTTAAATTTTGAGAACATTTGTATGATTTACATTAAATCTTTGAGGTACTCCCTGATACTACCACAGATACTGATATTTTATCAGTTTAAAATTTTTATCCCAACATCTTTCATTAGGCTTGTAACTCTCTGGAGACACTCTCTGAGTATTCATGGTTTGAAGGATATATTGACTTTAACCATGTGCTGAACTTTCAGTTCACGTACTCTGTGTGCTACTATAACTAGCAAAACAACAGGCACAGCAAGGAGGAATTTGTGTCTTTCAAATTTGACTTGTGCAGCAGAAAAAACTGAAATTCCAGGATGGGAAAAACAAGCACTTCCATTATAATGTGAAGCTGCCTAACGTGCCCAATTTTGGATTAGGTACTCTGAAAAAAAAGTGGTGGGTTTGTATAGGACAGTCTGTGATTCGTTACAGCAGAGACCAATTTGTCATTTGTGGTCTATCAGTTCATTCATCTTGCTGTTTCTTTTTTTTTCTCCTCCTGTTTGAACTATAAAACAAGCAGGGAGGAAAGACATTAAAGATTTGTTTAGAAAGATCAATTTCACTTTATGAGCTTACTTTGCTTATTAAATTGAAATTTTGCAGTTTTATCAGTTTGACATATGCATATAAATGAGGTATTCAAAAAAAGAAAAAAGAAAACTTCATAGAAATATTACACTTTTTTTCTTATTTTACAAAGATGGACAAAAACCTAGCAACAATTTTTTTTTCTAGTGACAGAATATGTGGCAGATTAATGATTGTTATTCGAATCTACATTTTGGTTCATTTTGCTTCAGGACATAAGTTAATCAGATATTGATGGCATTTGAACTCAGAACTATGTGTTCTTTAAACAAAGATTGTGTAAATTCTAATAGGTCATTTTGACACCTGATCTATGTACCCTCAAAATGCGGATATGTTCCATGAGAACTACTGTAGAAAACAGAAATACCTACAAAAGATACGTGCAATACGACATGCTCTTTCCCTTTCTCAGAGATGAATTCTCACATCCTTATTTGCAGAAGCCATGCCTTAGGTTCTGTAAGGACTTAAATATTACAATATGTCTGGTTACAGCACAGGTTTTGGCAGATTATGAACTTTCTTACACTTATTTCTGAAGCGGAACACTTTATTCTAATACGTTCAGCTAACCAATGTCTAAAGACATGAACTAGTTAGTTGTAACTGTTGTTTTTTGGAAAAGGGTAAGATCAAAAAAACCCAATCAAACAAACCCAAAATATCTATATTCTGATATAATACAAAACTGTATTTTTGTTAATAAAAGCCACATTCTGGAGGCTGCATCACAGTAAGTTCATTTGCAGAATATATTATCCTCCCTCTGGCAGATAATACGTAAGATGAAAATAACTCTATTTACAGATTTTTATGTTGTTGAAGCTTTATGTTTGTTCTGAGCAGTTAAAAATAGGTAAAATTAGCACATTTTTTTCAATGTCATAATGTACGATATGAATTGGTATGATATATGAAAAAGATTATAAAGATTTAATTTTCAAAGTAAAGATAATTAATTTCTTTCTTTTAAGCATCAGCCTCATTTTTTAAACCAAATATGATATGTAGTGAAAATATCAGGTTTTTTTTCAAGACATAGAAAAATGCATTTATTGAATTTGCAAAAGTAAATTTTAACTGCAGTGTTCCTGAGATATCATATTAAGAAAATAACCCTATTAAATTCTTAGGGTAGATACAAAACCATGTTTTAACCCTGTGTATTGTTTCTTTCCTCTTCTACACATTTCATTGGTTTTTCATTTGGTATTATTTTTCTTAAAATGCATTTGAGAAAACAAAAATCCTATTCTGTCAATAAGTTCTTCTACTGTTTCATGTACTTTCAATAATAAAACATAGTATTATTTCTTAGTTTGCAATGAAATTAAATTCTCTTATCACATCATCCTGTAAAGAAATGTCGTAAGAGTCACTTTTCAAGTGAGCCAGCAAGCTGTCCTCTTTTACAGAACACTTCCTCACATAAGATCCCCTGACTTTTCTAAAACCTGTGTACCCTTGCAAGTTTTGTTGACTGTGTGAGCCATAAACTCACCTACTTTTTATCCCTCAGAAAGTACAAAGATAAAACTTAAAATCATGTTTTATATATGTCTTCTCTCTCATGAAAGCCTATATAGGACATCATTGTAATAATGTTGCTCATTTATGCTTTACGCAGTGGAGGACACTGTGCAAAAGGAAACCAAAAGAAAGGGGGAAAAAAATTAAATAGCAAAAAGAATTGTTTGTGACTGACATTTGCATCACAACTCACAATCTTCCTACTACATCAAATTAGGAAATACTACAACAAACAAAAAATTGGTGAAGCATATTTTCACCATAAGTAAGGTATACAAACATACACCACTTTTTCAAGATGATGTGTTTTAAGCTTTTTGAAAAGCAAAATGCCACTAGAGCTTGAAATTCATATTGCAGTTGTTTGAGGATGGAAAATGGAAAAGAAATTAGTTATGGTTGTGGCAGAATGCAAAGTTTCAGATTCAATCCTTTAGAAAGCACTGTGGAAGCAAATAGTGACATAAAGTAATACAGCTGCTGACTCATCGAGTGTAGGGGAAAATAACAAAAAGTTAAATTCAGCTTTGTACAGATATCAAAAATACTGATTGGATGGCAGAGTTTAGACCTACTTAGAGATCAGATTAGTAATTTTCACATTCCTAGTCCCTTCAACATTTCTTAAAGATTTTTCTGTTTTGTCTCACACCTTGTGAAAAAAACAGTGAATTTGAACTCCTGGGTCTGATAGATGATACATATGAAAACAGTGTTTCATTGTACTAGACATTGGTAAAATATCTAAACTCAACATTTTCATAATTGCTACGGAAAGGTATTCAGCTGCCTGTGAAAAATATGGAACACTTCTAGTCCAAAGGTAACAGGACAAGTTGCCCCAGCAAGTTATCAGTTTGTAGTTTCTCAGTGTTTATACTAATGCCTGCAAAATCAGAACAGACTAGAACTCCTTTTTAGTTTCATTTTCCAGGTATACAAAAATGTTTACTCAGTAATTTATGCTGGCTATAGCTTAGTGACTTCAGACTTTATACATCAGGCACTGGTCAGGAAAACTTATCCATCCTTTTTGCGTGCACTGCCCTAAGGCTTCTGAAATAATGTTTGGCCTGCCTATAAAAGCTTGGTAGTTAGCAATTGCATGGATTGTGGCTGACCTCCTCAATAATGTTCTCCACCATTCGAAGTACCACATATTAACAATGTACTGAAAAGCAAACAAACCTCTTCCCCACTTAAAGTGTTCTCAGTATTTAAATACACTGCAAATATCTGAATTGTTCAAAGATTTTTTTTTTCAGATTTTTGGTAATGCTTGCATTTGATTCTTGACAAAATTTCTATAATGCTTTAAGAGCTGTTTTAACTGAAGATACTAGATTCTCTCTCTGGTTTATAGTACTCTGGTATGTAGAGCTACTGTTGATTTCTTTTAAAAATAAACTAAACACAGAGGGGTGTTTTTTTGTTTTCTTGGGAGCTATTTGTTGGGTTTTGCAGAAATAGGACTGACAGTGCTTTTGGAGTTTTATGCAAAAATTGCTGTCTCATACATGGCATATTGCTTCCTGTATCTAAAACACTGTCTAGCTGATTCATCACTGCACATGGTGAAGAACACATTTCGGCTAACATAGTTTCTTATTTTATAAGAGAGGAACAAAAGAAAAGCAAGTTCTATTATGTTTTAATTGTGTTGTAGAAAATAAAAGAAGTCAGTAATATGTTCATCTAGATTTACCTCTTAATTCCTTGAAAAATAAATAGAAGTTGGCTTATTTAAAACTGAATGTGAATCTGAAACAAAATCTGATGCGGTACTTTAATTTAATGTGTAGATATCCATAACAGTTCTTTTTGTAATCCTCTTAGTTTCAAGATAAATTTTTCCCAGATTGGTTTTGTTTTAAAATAAGTTGATACTTGCACAGATCACAAATCTAATCTCCTTCAGTGCTTTTTTGATCTCCTTACGTGTTCGGTATAAATCAAATGAAATTCTGATGTCAATGAAATACTTTTACATTTTTACTTAAGCATTATGTGATCAAGATCAAGCTTCTTTTGCTTTACTTTAGTAACTGGTTCTGAGTAGATGCATCTATTGAAATCTACAGTGCATTTTCCTATTTCTTTCTAATTTGTGCAAAGATTAACTTTTACTCCTTAATTCAAGATGCTTGCAACTCATTAGTTTTGCTTTATACTTCTTTTATTTTGAAATTGGTTTTCTATCATGACACAGATCAGTGCAAAAGGTTTGTACTATCCATGGAGCAGACTTTACATAGAACTAATGAGACAATTTCAGAGTAAACCCATTTAGTTTATATATTAGGCAGACTTTGTTGAGTCCAGAGTTATGGTCCCAGAAAACTTAATTTCTGCGTGTGGTTGACCTTGGTTGCCTGCCAGATGCCCACCTAATGACTCTCACCTGCCTTCATCAACAGAACAGGGCGAAAAAAAGAATAAAAATCTCATGGGTTGAGAAAAAGGCAATTTACTAAGTAAAACAAAAGCTATGCACAGACGCCAAGCATTAAGAGGAATTTGTTCACTGCATCCAATTCCAGGCAGCCATTTCCTGGGAAGCATAACCTCAGCAAGAGCATTGTGTGCTTCAGAAGACAAATGCCATAAAATAAAATACTCCCCCTCTCTTCCAAAGCCCCCTTCCGCTCTCCCTGCCTCCCCTCAGGCTCCTCCATTCCATCAGCATTTATTGCTAATCATGAGGTCATATGATATAGCATATACCCTTGATCAGTTTAGATCAGCTGCCCTGTCTGTGGAGCTTCCCAGCCTCTTCCCTATACTGAGCATACTAGCCTTTGGGATGCGTGTTGGCAAAAAAGCCTGGATACTATGTAAACTGCCTTGATGCTATATAAGCCCTGCTCAGAAACAACCAAAACACTGGTGCACTATCAATCAGCTCTGTTTTAGCCACAAATGCAAAGCACAGCACAAACTGAGCTGCTCTGAGGAACGTTAACTCCAATCCAGCCAGATTTAGTACAATAAGGAACACTGATACCTATTATTTCCATATTACATGAAGATATCTGACCTTTACGAGGTGTCCTCTATCCTGTCTAACTCAAATTAATTGTAAGCTGAGGCTGTAGATCTGAAAAAGCTTTAGGGGATAAATTTGCACAGCAAAATATTAAGCTCGATTTAATTAGATCCATTAATGAACAGGTTTTTGATAGAAAGCAACAGGGATTGTTTTGTTAAGTTTTGTCACGCAAACAAAATGCCAAAGATCTTGGGAACAATTCAGAAGAGAATTTATTAGGGGGAAACTGAAAACATTAAACGGATATTGAGAGGAGGGAAGAATTGAGAAGAAAAGCAGTTATTGCAGGCTTCCTGATAGTGTTATTAATTTTGGTTTTGTGCGTTGTAAATTTAATTGACATAATCCCATTAGAAGTGCAGTGTTTTACATGGAAGAAAAATATCCTAATGACTGATCTTAAAAGAGAGAGGAGGGAAGAAATTAAGCTCAACTATATTACAGAAGGTTAAATAATATATGTTCTCTGGCTTTTCAGTGAGCTAAATAATAAGATTAATATTTAATTGACACACATTAAGAAACAAGTAGCTACTCGGCATTTCATGGCTCTGTTTATACTCAATGAAATTGATAATTTATTTCTTTTTTTCTCACTGAAAAAATAGAGGAAAATCAAATCTGTGTTACAATAATCTTAAAATGGCTAATGCTGAACAAGACACTACACTGTTTGGGGGATTATTTTCAAGCAAAATAGTGTTCAATGTAATGTTACATGTCTACCAAATAATTTTTTTCTGCTTCTCACCTTCTTGAATGCAATGTGTGCCAACAAACTTTTACTTCAGTGTCTGTTCCCAATGCAGAGGAACAATTGTTCAGGCTGTTATTGTTAACTTTCTAAAAGAAGAGAGAATTAGTTGTAGTGCACGTATATATTTGTATTTACTTGCTTGAAAGTTTTGTTCTGAGTAGTTACTTTTCTTAGATATAGAAACATAGTGGACACAGCAAAAAAAAGAAAAGGCTAAGATTTTCAAAAATCTAAGCATTCAAAAATTGTGCTCCTAGGAACAAGGGTTTTGATTTAAAGATCTCAATTTGAAATGAAACTGCTGGAATTCTCAACCATCTGTTAAATTCATTATTATTTTTATATAAGTCATCTTTCTAAAAATCATTCTCTAAAATCACAACAATCAGAAAATTCTTCAACATATTTGTATCTAATTTTTCAGAACCTGAAGCTAAGAACTAAAGCAAGGAAGCCTTAGAATTCATAGTAAAATTATGAGAGAGAATTTTGATTTAATAATTCTTTATGTCATTTGCTGTAGAAAAATTCTACAATTGCTTAGAATGAATAAAGGACATCTGATTTCATCCAGATGTTGTAAAGTTGTCTTTGGAAAACACCATAATCAATTATCCATAATGTTCCTGTTAATCTTAAAATCAGAGGAGACAGAAATGGAACTAGCTTAATCAGATGCTTAATACTGAGTAGTTCATGGTAATGTATTCTCTAGTATCATAGATAGAGTAAATACAGCTTTCAAGGTACTGAAGTAAAATGAATAATAAAGTAGAGGAAGTCAGAAACTGAGGAAAAGTTATATAACTAACACAAAACCCAAAAATTAACTAATGAATGTTGTTCAACATTTTTTTCTTCTTGTGATAGCTTGTCATTATCCTCAGAGTGATGTGCAAGAATGGCTTTATAGAAGCAGTAATAGACTATGAACATCAGTTTAGAGTTATAAGAACACAGATATTTTCAGTATTGTACTGGGAATGTAAAACATTATCTTTTCCCAGAAACTTATGAAACCAGGTTTTCCCTTCCCAGAAAAAATAAACCAAAAGATTTTAAAGGAGAAGGATTATAGTAGCCCTCTCCCTTCCAAATATTTTTAAAATTATTCCCAGTGCTAGGCATCTATATTATCAGTATCCTGAGTAATTTTGACATGTTCTCTGTTCGGATATACATTATGATATTTGCAAAGTTGGAATAAATCAGCTGTACTTTTATCACCTGCAGGGAAGGGAGAGGCAAGCAAGGCAAAGGAAAGAGAAGAGAGGAAAGGAAAGAACAAAAAGGAAATATGGCAACAATCTAAAGCTACTCTTAAAAGCAAGAACCTTCTTTCTTTTTCCCCTTCTGAATATTACATTGACACTGGTGGTAAAGCTGTGTGGCTTTCAAGTTCATACAGTGCATACACAGGGAAGCAGCATGGAATGGATGACACACGAGTATTAGTGCTGGTGTGCACCCAGATTCTGTGTCATGGCAACATTCTTCATAGCTGCCTTGTACAGGTCAGCATAAAAGGATATGACGTTATTTTTCCAATGAGTTAGAGGAAATTTTAACACAAGACCTCAAAGTACTAATTGTTGAAAAGCTGCAATACCTAAACCAGCATTCTGAAGAGATGAGTAAGTTAGAACTTATCTCCACTCACTAGCACTGAAAGATATATATTATTTCTTTAGAGATACCTTAAGAGAAATATATTCTCTAGTCCCTCCATATTTCATGCACATAGAACCTTGTGAACAGTTTTCATCTTCACTTTTGCATTTAAAGTACACGTATGAGTATATTTACAGAGTATCATTCGAACATTGGCATACCATTAGCAAAGTTTCATATTCAGTCAACACATTCAGCATTTTCTCAGTGTTATGAAGCTAGCAGGAAAGGCACGTATTTCACTGGAGATGGAATTTGTGTCATATTAATTAATTCATCACTATAAATCACTGGAAGACAGCATATCTTGTTAGCTTCAGTCACTCAGATACTAATCAGTGGCTCATTAGCTTTAGAAATATAAACCTGGTTGAGCTATCATTGCTCTGCACAGTAGACTGATGACTCATATTAAAGAGAATGCTACATGGCACACAGAAAAATTGCTTTTACCCATTATCCAAGCTACATGCACAAAATCTTATGGGAAAATCAGTGGTAAAGACACTCACATAGATAATGACAAAAAAAGCACTACAGCTGACCTCAATTTTCATGCCTTATTTTGCTGCTAGCCCAGTCCTATATACCTTGTACACACAATGCTCTGATTTATTCTAAGCAAGGGAGTTCAAGTTATCTCAGAATAAAAGAATTGGGCTCCATCCATCAGGTACCACCAGGAGAAATTATTATTCGCTCTCAAATGTTAGTTTTATATTACAAGCCATAGACAAATAGAATCAATGACAAATCCAATAGTATTACATACTTATGACACAACTAATAAATACATGATATGTCAAAGAACAATTTTGAAGTGTGATTAATAATTCATTCAACACTAAATGAGTGTACTGTAATTAATATGGTCACATTAGTGTAAACTTTAGCTGGCTCAAGTTGCTTTTTGGGCCCCAAAAGGGCTGTAATTTTACAATGAAACAATGTTTATTCACAGCCATTTCTGCAAAAGTTTTCAGCTACCTAAATAAATTAAATCAGAAAAGCATAAGCAGAGTTAAATAAGGGCTTAGCATTCATAAAAGCTACTCTGAAATATCATTATACTCCACCAAATGCAATAGATGTAGTTTTCTGAAAGACACAATAATGCCAAGACTGCATATGTATGCATAAAAGCAGTGAGCTTTCACTACCTTCTCAGCACTGAACAGCAAGTTGATTTTAATAGAGTAAATATGTAAAAGAAGTATAGACTTTTAAATTCAGGGAGGTTTACAGAGTGGAAGAAGTAGTTAGACATCTAGGTCTGTTCACACAATTTGCAGATTTGTCAAGTCATAGACTTAGGATGTTTGTGTGGCCTCTATGTCACGTTTCCTCACATGGCACCTGGAATGAAATGCAGCCTGGAGCATGATATTTTCAGCAGAGGAAAAGGAAAGCAACAGGTAGAAAGAAAATCTGTGGCAGCAACCTAGTAGTTGTTATGTATGTGTGTGACCTGCTGTGCCCCTAGGCTCACACATCAGAAAGCTACAAGTACAGTCCCGTCTACCAATACCTATCTGCATAATGTCCATCAAGGCATCAATTTATCATGTTAAGTTTCTGTAAACTCAAAGGTCTGTATTTTTAAATCAGTATAATTCATACTGCTATCACTAAGCAACTATAGATAAATGTTAAATGTTCAAACAACTTTACATGAACAATTAAAAGTTTGTAAACAATCGATGATTTAAGTACACACAATTGCAGTGAGGATCTTGCTATTTCACCAGTGCTTCTGGTCTTAAAGAAGCATTGCAACTTTCCAAAGTGTTTATGGCATATTTTCTGACAGCTAAAACTGCTCTTCAAATTGAATCTAAAGTCACCATTATCAAATAGATTTATCTGCTAAACTCCTCTAGAATGTATGTCAGCAAACTATCTCTGCTTGGTTTTAATCACTAGAATAGGGAATCGAATTATTTTATAATTAAATACTTGTGGTCACAGGTAAATTTCAAAAAAAAATCACAATAGTCAAGGAATTTGATGCATACATTAGTTGCCTTCTCTTTTATTGTATTTAGAAATTTCTAAATGTGGGTGTCTTGTTTGATTAGCTCAATTTGGTGAGCTCAAGTTGATGGAGTGTTTCTTTGATTCCAAACATTCAGCACTGAATTGTGAAATGTGAACATAAATACCTGGGTTAAACATCTCCAAGGCCAGCAAGCAAGCTGAGTGGAGAGCAGACCAGAAATTAAGTTCCATGCTTAGCCTAGTTTTGTAACTGTTTGTTTTTCTTTTTCAGTATCAGTGTAACAGGACTGATCTTTTTTTTCCTAGACTGTAATTTATGTCTACCTGTAGTTAGATGAAGATATCTGCGTGACATTCAGGCTCTTATTTCAGATTTGTCAACCTATAATCATGGCTTTGGATACCACACTTCTTTCAGTGATATTGCTTCTACAGTTGTTAAAAGAGTATGTGTTTTGTAGTTCAGAAAGTATTCTTCATCCATGTTTAACACTGCACATTTTATACAATGTGAACTCAACGTGTGCAGGAAATGTGAGTGAGACGAAAACAGTAATCATGTAAAGGATCCTGCACTGCTGGAAGCATGTGAATCACAGTGAGTAGCAGCACCTACCTCCTCAAGTACTTAAATAGTTATGGCTCTTTTCTTTGGGTGGCTGGAGTGTTTTAGTGTCTTATCTTATATTTTGTTTTCCTTTATACTTTGAAATGCTGCTCTTGACCTTACTGTCCTTCCTGTATCAGCCAACCACAGAAGAGATGATGAACAAAATAGAATAGATTAGTCCTATCCTGACAGCTCTGGAATCTAGTTTCTATCTGGATATATATTAAAGATGTTGTATCTTGCCAGAATTAAAAAAAAAATGGATAATATTCTCAGGGTATGTAAAGCTAATCTCCCCTATGTACAGAGCAGCACAGGGGTAGAGGGCAGCGAGTGAGCCACAGTGCCCTAATGAGAGATATGAGCCCCTGCTCCAGCCCCAGGGCTGTCCCCGAAAGGATCAGTCCCCAGGGTAAAGCATTCTAAGGTAGTATAAAATTAATTATGGGATGCTTAAGGGAAAACCAAAGGTGGAGAAAGGAAAGGATTAAAATAAAACAGAACAGAAAAGGAATGACAGAGTGGAGGGATAAGTAAATAAAGGTACCAGTTGCCTGTAAACAGTCTTCTGATCAGCATGTTGGTCTGGCTTTGCTCTGTGCTTGGTCAGGACATTCTTCCCAGTCATCTCATTAAACTCCATTTCTAACTCTTTTCCGGGATAAGGTACACCCTATTCTGTGCATGTGTGTGAGCTCTGACTGCAGCAAACTGGATTTTGCATGCAATGGGCGGTGAATATTAAGCAAAACTAGCCAGTGAGTATGAGAAAAGCTCTGGAGCCAGATATCAACCTATGCTAAAGCACATGGAGGACAGGGAGGTGATTTGAGACAGCCAGCATGGCTTCACCAAGGGCAAGTCCTGCCCGACTAACCTAGTAGCTTCCTATAGTGGAGTGACCATATCAGTGGACATGGGAAAAGCAATGGATGTCATCTATCTGGAGTTCTGTAAAGCCTTTGTTGCAGTCCCCCACAACATCCTTCTCTCTAAATTGGAGAAATATGGATTTGATGGGTAAGCAACTGGATGGATGGTCACAACCAGAGAGTGGTAGTCAATAGCTTGATGTCCAGATGGAGATCCGTGACAAGTGGGGTCCATACTGGGACCAGTACTAACCAGTGCTGTTTAATACTTTCACTGATGATATAGACAGCGAGACTGAGGGCACTCTCAGTAAGTCTGAAGATAACACCAAGCAGAGTGGTGCAGTTTTCACATCAGAAGTAAGGGATGTCATCCAGAGGGACCTGGACAAGCTGGAGAACTGGACCTTTGTGAACCTCACAAGGCCAAATGCAAGGTCCCACATGCAATGTGTGCTCACAGCCCACACAACCAACCATATCCTGGGCTGCATCAAAAGAAGCATGGCCAGCAGCTTGAGGGAGGTGACTCTTCCCCTCTACTCTGCTCTTGTGAGACCCCACCTGGAGTATTGTGTCCAGTTCTGGAATCCTCAACATAAGAAAGATATGGAACTGTTATGAACAGGTCCAGAGAAGGGCTACAAAGATGATCAGAGGGCTGGAGATGAGACCTCTGCTATGAGGACAGGCTGATAGAGTTGGGATTGTTCACTCTGGAGAAGAAAAATCTCCAGGGTGACGTTATAGCAGCCTTCCTATTCTTAAGGGGGCTTACATGAAAGCTGGGGAGGGAATTTTTACAAGGGCATGTAGTGACAGGACAAATTGGAAGGGGAAAGATTTAGATTAGACATTAAGAAGAAATTCTTCACATTCAGGGTAATGAGGCACAGGAACAGGTGCCCAGGGAAGTCGTGGATGCCCTCTCCCTGGAAGTGTTCAAGGCCAGGTTGGATGGGGCCTTGAGCAGCCTGGTCAAGTGGGATATTTCCCTGCCTATGGCAGGGGAGTGAAATTAGACGATCTTTAAGGTCCCTTCCAACCCAAACCATTCTATGATTCTATCATTCTATGATCAATGCTGGATCCTCGAAAGACCAGAGGGTCTGTGGGTCAGCTACTGGAGGGGCCAGGAGGTGTCTAACAGCTCCCAGAGAGTCTGTGGGATCTGAAGGTTGTTTGAGAGACTGTGCATGTGTATATGTGTGCATGGGGCATGGGTAGCTACAACCTCTCTCTTAGAAAAGCATCAGTGTCTGAGCCCAGCTGCCTGACAGATCCTTATGTGTGCCTGTGCCTGTACTGCCCTGTGCAAAGGGGTCTTGTCTCTGCCAGCAGCTCAAATAGAGCTACAGCCTCAGGGACTTTTATGTGCAGATGTCAGCAACTGGAGAGACTGGGATCCAGGGGATGATACTGGGCAGACTGCGTGTCTGAGTCCAGCTGCTGGAGGCCTCCACCTTGTACACATGTATACGTATTTTCCCAAAATTGGGCCACCATCTTGCTCAGTAAGAGAGGGGAGCAGGATCGGGCCACTAGCACTGTATGCACTCATGTGTGACACCTGCATTTTGTCTATGCTGCTCTGTGCTGCCTGCTGCTATCAAGCCTAGTGACGGTATCTAGATCTGTATGCAATCAGACAATAGAGCAACAGGCTCAGAGGAACCCAGATCTTGGCCTCTTTACCACTGTTAAAACACGCAAACTCATAAGACAAAGTGTCATCTTCTATACTTCCTGCTACAGTGAGAGTAAATAAGGTGAAGCTATACCAGTATCAGCTTCTATTGCCACACTTTGCTTGTGTAAGTTGTTTAGTTTTGTTGTAGAATGATTCAAAATTATAATGATGCAGGAGGTATACATCTGTCAATAGGATTATCCACAATCACGAGCAGGTTAATATGTTTAGCCACGATGTTAAAAGGGTGGTCTCCTAATGAGATGCTCATGTATCTGCTGCTTTTTCTGTCTGCTCATGTGTATTATACTACAGAATCGTGCTCAGTGATGCTTTTTTTTTTAATTTTTTCATAGAAGACAGGTTTTGTTTCCTATCCACATAAACAGACTTGGTCTACAAGAATCAAGAATCTGGCAGGTTGAAAGTAGTAGATTCAGGGATGTGTATAGTCAGATAAATGAAGATTGCTGTAAGATATGCCAATTTCATTGGTCCTTAGAGACCAAAAACACAGTGATACATTATCCTGGCACGAAGTTATGCTGTATGGTGCAAAAAAGTTCCAAGATATACAAGTTCTAACTGCAGTCACATCCTTTTCTCCAAGCTACATTTGGCAAGAGAAGCAGAAAAGACCTACGGGAACATTATCTCAAATACTTGTCATTTCATTACAAGAATGGTACTCCTTAGGCCAGTTATACCCTCCATACTTTTACACAATTCTCAGATACTTTGTACAAATTTCTCTCACCAGATCAGAATTTCTGCAATGCTGGAGCATGTTCTGTAAGAAAGGAGAGATGTCAAAAATAAATATAAACCTAAACATATAAAAGGCGAGTAAATCAAAGATAGCCACTGAAAGCAAAGCCAAAAAACAGGCACTACTAAGTAGACTTTTAAGTTTATGCAATGTACTACATTAATTAAGCTTTTTGAGGCTAAAAAATGTTTCAATATGGTAGATAAAAAAAATAAAATTAATGTTGCAGCAGAAAAAGAATAGAGCCATCTGCCTACTTACTCCTGTGAAAGGGGCATCTAGCTAAATGTAAGATAAGGGATTATAAATTTTACTGGAAGTTTAGCATTTTGAAATGGGCTGTTTCCCTGATTTCCCATTGGAGTGAATTTTTTTTAATACTTTATTAGAGTAATTAAAATAATGCATAGGAAAGGTCTATATAGGGGTTTATGTTCTTCTATAGATATTGAACTTCTTCATATAGGGAAAATGCAAGGGGAAAATTGGAGTAATTCATTGTGCACCAAAGACTTGTGCCTCAATTCCAGCTCTATTAAAAACACACAGGCTTATATCATATGAATCATAGCAAACTAGCTAGAAAAGGAGAAAACCAAAATTCTAAATATCAGTTTCCCCAACACGGAGGTCCAAGGCCCAATTAACTATTTATTCCTTCAGACAGGAAATACCCTGATGGCTGATGGATTTCAGGTGGGAGAAATAATTACCATCGTATGAGAAACAGTTCCCTTGTTCACAAA
Source organism: Phaenicophaeus curvirostris (assembly GCF_032191515.1). Taxonomy (NCBI): domain Eukaryota; kingdom Metazoa; phylum Chordata; class Aves; order Cuculiformes; family Cuculidae; genus Phaenicophaeus; species Phaenicophaeus curvirostris. The sequence goes on along the minus strand of NC_091394.1, from coordinate 81,139,421 downwards.
TATTTGCCGTTAGACTTCTCTAAAAAAGTACCTATGAGAACTAAACACTTTTCAAGATCCATAATCATTATTTCACACCACTACTTTCAGGTTAGGGACTCCACAGTAATAATGGCATATTTCACATCAGGATCAGATGTATAAAATTCTGCCACACTGCCTGCCTCTAGACTTCTGCAACAGAAGAGATCTGTGTGTGAGATAGTTGTCCAAACTCCCTTTTTATTCAGAGGAAAATAAAAACACTTCTAGAGGTTGTTTCATCTGGCCTGTTTTAGATGTCAGCCTCAGGAGGAGATGAATCACACTTTGGAATTGCATCTTTCTTTCCTCTGACTATAAAGGGAGTTTAGATAATTAGCTCAGATGTTGATGTCTCCACTGTAAATGAAAAAGTTTGAAGCAAAAATTCCCACCTCTAGTCTCATAATGAGTAGTATGTTCCTTCTTGAATTGTCCCATTGAAAGCAATGGTAAACAGCAAAACGAAAATATTGATGTGCAGGTATTTTATTTCTGCAGAATATAAAGGAGCTGTACAAACTTTGATTAAATGTACCAAAGCTCCATAAAGAAGGGAATCCATTCCTACCCCCCCCCCCAATACTGTTGTAAGTGAACTGCGGGGAAATCATGGTAAGCAAGCAAATAGTTCTATTTAAAGTGGAATTAATGGATCTTAGGTTCCTATGGATATGTGTTTCGTGGTTGATTTGTTTTGCAAATGAATTTTAATAAGTCTGCTGTTGAAAAATGCCTCCTATAAGACGTCAGAGATTCTGCAGAGGCAAGAACCATTATGACTACCTCAACCACACGAAAATGTTCATTGAGAAGGTATGCAATACTGACACCTGAGCAACCATGTAGAAAAGAACTCTTGCCTGAAAAGTTGATTTTCTGGTGTCTAGCAAGATACGCACGCTTTGCTCTATGCTTTGGCTTTCTTACTAACATGAAATATATGGACATTTTGAGACCTCTCCTTTCCTGTCAAATTTAACAACAAATTGCCAGCAGGTATTCATCAGAAGTTACTGGGGTAAACTAACAAAGAGACCCAAGGCTTTGACAAGATGCACCTGTGTTTTTACAAAAAGAATCAAGGGAAAATTGCAGGAAACTATTTGTTTAGGACATTCTTAATATCCTTTCAGAAACCTAATTGCCAAGATTTTCAGTTTTACATCTTATTTGAAAGAGTACTCCATGTACTCCAGTCATTTCATGTCCCCTAATACTATGCTGAGGCTATTAGTCCAGCACTAACAAAGCAAAGTACCACCCACTGCTCTTTAGATGTCTCATATAAAAATTACCTGACCCAGGATGTTTATCCAGGAAAGCATTTAAGTGCTTGATTTTATGAAGGTCTGTGGAAAAATGTATTTCTCTCACTATCTCTGTTTTCTCAAATTAAACTAGTTCAACCTCCACCCCTTCTGTTCATGAACATTCATAAATGTATTCGGTGTTTTTTTTTTAATGTTTACCACCGATTTTCACAGCATCTCATTTCTTTAACTGCTAGAGTACAGAAATGTATCCATTTTGTCATAGTTTATTCAATGTTTCTGAGAAAACAGGCTGAATGTATTTTTTTCTTCTCTTCACAGCTCCTTGTTCTCCTCTTTCCTAATCAGGGAAATGACATGTGGTAGCTGTGATAGTCTAATTACTGGAATAAATTCAGGATGAAGCTGTTACTCCATGCTGCAACTCTCAGCCTTTGTCAGATTCTGTGACAGCCTGTGTGCTAGACTCCAAACCACAGGAAATTTCAGGCATCTATCTGTGCACCTAGGTGTTTTCACTACACGCTTCACTGAGGTAGCAGAGCACTTAGACTGAAGTTGCAGTGCAAGGAACAGCTTAGAGACTCATCCATTAAGCAGACTGCTTTCTCATGATGCATGGACGCAGAAACATTTTAAACAAGGAATAAATCTGTGTCCTGCAAAAGCAGGAAAGCCACTGGCAAAATAAACAGTTGTTCTTGAAGCTGTATCACTATAAAATGTTAATAAAAGCTGTATTTGCATGTACTAAAAAAAAAAACCAAACTAGTATGTAAGATATCCACATTATGACCTTTCAGGCTTTAGGCTTATTTTATGATCTGATGCAAAATAAAAGGAGGACCTGTAAGATCAGGGAAAAATAGTCACTTCACACACACTTGTGGATAGCTGGGTGGAAGTCTCTGGAGACATGTTCAAGAATTAAAATCAATCTCAACAAACCAGGCACAGAACTGCACAGTTTAAACCTTCTTCGCTGTAATGATCCATGCTTATTCCACATCGATCCATCAAAAAAAAAAATTTAAATGAAAGGCAAGCGTATATAAGCTGAACAGAGAAATAACTTCTGTAAGTGTAACCTACAAGCTACCATTTGCTCTTTCTTTTCCTTCATGGGGAAAATATTGGTTTTACATCAATGTAAAAATCAGTACAGATTTATTAATCTTTTTCCTAGATTTGTTATGGAGTATTATGCTTGTTCTGGGATTTGTTTTGTGTTCTACCTTCATAGTTCATTAGCTGCTGCCTTCTTTGACACCAGAACTCTGTGCATTTAGTTTCCACTGAAACCCTTATAATAGAATTTACTGAAACACAATTACTAGGTTCTTGGTTTATAGACCAAGACTGGCACCTTCTGGTGAATTAATTTAAATTCACTACAGAAATATAATATTCTCAACCATAGCTTAACAGACCGTGCTTTTAACAAGTTGCTATTTAGAGATATTTCAGTATCTTAGATTTGTTTTCCCCACTGACTTTAAACTTATATAATATTTCACAACACATGGACACAAGTAGATTTACACAAAGATACATAAGGATTTATATGAAAGTTTATCATTATATTAATGAATGGTTCTCAAATTAAAAAAAAAATATTATGTATAAACTGATTTTTTAACTCTAGGTAGGGTAAGCAATCTGGCTAATGTGCTAGATTAGTAAAACATAATGAAAGATCTTTGAGCTTATGGAACAAAGGAAATGGGATTTAAGCTTGAAAAAATACAGTTAGTTATAACATGCATTATTTATTTCAGGTATTTTTACTATTATATTCTATATCCATACAGATATGTCTATCAAAGCTGGATTGCTGGGTTTTTTTTATAGGGAGGGGGTGACAATGAAGATTATATTTTACATACATTTGGGACTTGTTTGAAATGTTGCCACTATTAGAGACGCTTCTGTCACGGGTTCTTAGCTACTAGCAGATTCCGATGTGAACCCTGATATTTCGCTGTCCACACCAGAATAACCCACTAAATCTCTGTGACAGCAAACATAAAATCTATTGTGGAGTTATTTGTGATGGATTTTTCAGTATGTAAGTTATAAATGTCACGAGGAGAGAAAGAATAGACTTTTCTTGGTTTGGGGTCATTCTAGATTTTCACGTTCATTAGCCATTGAAAGTGGGAGAAAGACACAGATCTAGTCCCCTTGAAAAGTTGTACTTGTTGTCTAGCAGAAGCAGCTTTCTAACACTTCAGGCAGAGATTGATTTATGGCCTCTAATCCACCTCTACTGCACTGTAGTGGAGGCAGAATACGGCTTGCATTAAGAACAGAAAGTGTCTGGGGAATGTTTAAAGGATTCTGAAGTATGCTTAATTCCTCCTCAGATGTTTTGGGGTTTTTTTTTCCTATGGTATTTATATTCCTACATTACCTGGCATGCATATGTGCATTCAATAATTTTGTAATAAATTTTTTTTTTTAAATTATAGACTTAATTTAGTACTTGTAAATTTATGGAAGTTTTTATAATACAGCTGTGTAAGGCAGAAGTCACCAGCCCTTACTTGTTGAGTTCCTTCTAACCTGATGTTCCTAAACTGGTAGAAATTTTTGTCCTTGCATCAGCTACTCACCTTAAAGGTGATTTAGATTAACCCAGTTCTGAAAATTAGGTCCCTCTCCCAAACTATTTATTTTCATCCTAATTTAGTGTCAATTCTAGTGTTGGCTTTAAGGCTTCAGATAGTTACTTGTGCAATGGCAAATGTCATGAAGTCCACCAGATCCTTTTACATAGGTCAAGGAACAGTCATCCCTTTGCAATTATCTTTGATGAGTACAGACCCAACTAATCAGACTAAATGGTTCCATGCCCCACTTTCTTATCCCTTATGTCACACAGTCCCATCAGATTTCAGCCGAGTTGCATTCCATGCTCACTTGAATACTCACTTCCAGAATCTCTCATTCCTGCTGTGCCTGCTCTCCATATCTCTTCCTAACTAGGTCAGTATAGAGAGATAAAGAAAACAGTACACCCATTTGTAGTTTTTCAGTCTCCTTCAGACAGTACCTGGCAGCATGCCACTCACATCAAGAATAAGGCAACTTGCTGTCCTTGAAATTACAGCGCAAAAGCTGCCAACCAATTGTGCATGATGGGACGTTATCACTGGATAAATTGTTTTCCTACAGCAGCACATTTCGCTTTTAGGATTTACTGCAGATAACTATAATGGGAAAGTTGTGATAGCAAAAAGGAAGAGTCTTACAGTTCTAATTTGAAATATTTCTGTTTTATTAACATAAAAATGTTGGGTAAAGATCATACCCTGGGGCAACTAATGTATTTCAATATCAAGAACTTTAGTAATCAAAACATGTCTCTAGAGTTGGGAGATACCAATTTGTCCACCCTCTTACTAATGTCTACATTTTTTATTATTATCACTATGAAAACTTAAAATAAACAACATTTATACTGTGGAATGGTATGCAAAAATTACCATAATGTGCCATCTTGACAGTAGTTATCATTTATGCTTCTTTTTCAGTGATTACAGACCCATCATTCCAAAGGCAGCATCATTTTCTTCTGAAACTATGACTTTGTACATCTTTCTATGTCTTATAAGGGAGCCTCTAGGATTTAAAAATAAATGTCTCCAGAAAGATTTCATGTTGTTAGAAGGTGAAATATCAATTAATTATAAGATTTGTTTGCTACCTAGACATTGCTTAAGAACCTCGCGCCATAATTTTCTGCAGTAAAAAAAGCAGATTTTTCTCTATCTCTTCAAGCAACGGTCAGAAACAGTCATAGGCAAGTTGTGAAGTGTTTTTCATAAACAATTAATATCTGCTTTCCTATTTAACAGAGTTTTTAAAATTCATAAATGGGCAAGTAGGATGTTTTCAAGAGGAATATTTGTTCTGACGGTTTCAGCCAGTTAACAGACATAACATTCCAAAGGAAATAGAAGTTGCTCCAGGTGTTTCATCTTTAATTCTGCAGCCACACAGGACGTGTCATTGGCACTGTGTCCATGCAACCATTCCAGATATCTTGAATGAGAAAAAGAATATTAGAATTGCCTTCCAAGTAAAGGATTAGTAAGGAGCAAAATGGGGTAAATGAGGGAGCAGGAGGGAAAAGCTGTTATGAATTTTAATATTATATAAGCATTGGCAGCCCTGAAGACTACAGTTCTCTGTCCATGAAACAAATATAGCACAGACAGCACTAGCATATGTTTTTTATGTGATTCCTTAGAGACTACACATACTGAGGAAAGTAGGAGAGCTGTCATTAAGTGAGGCAACATGTGCTAGTGAACAGGGCAGGGGTCTGTGAGATACTCACTTGGTATAAATTATTGCAATTTCATTACACCTCTGCTGCCTCTGTGGGACTATGCAAAGTAGTTTGAAAACTTCTCCAAGTAGTTTGAAAACTTTCTCCAAAAGACTTAATTTTGATTCTGGCAATACTTTTGAACTGCTGCATGTGAATTTGAATAGTTCACCTTTCCATCTAACATGAAGATACAGCATCATTTTGCAAAATATGAAAAGATATGAAAGAAACTGTGAAAGAAAGATATTAGCATTGCTAGTTAAAGCAAATGCATTCCAGTCCTAACTGCAGGTACCTGCCGTTTTTGTTATCTAGTAACTTGCTTGTATTCTCCTCACATGAGTTTAGTGGAAGCAAAGTTACAGCATTGATTGGTGACTCCTTACTGCTCCCTTCTCCATTCCCATTGCTTTCTTGTCCTATCCAAGCCAGAATACTATTGTAGAGTTTGGATATGTATTTTGTGAGTGGCAAGTAGGGAATCTGGAGCAGATGGCTTATGCTTTTTCCTGAATTATATATCTTTTACAGTTGTTTGCAATTGTGGGAAGTGGACTGAATATGATGGTTCAGCCAATCCTCCTCCAAAACCATGTTATTATTTTGCAAAGCAGATCACTATGACTCAGAATCAGATGCCTTGCATATGACAGCTCTGTTACCTTTGTGGAAAAATGTGATGGAGAAAATTTAATTTAAATAGTCACAGTAAAGATTTTTGTAAACCCTCAGTTAATTTTCTCAAGATCAGACATTCCATGTCTGAAAAACTGTGCAGTGAGTATCTGCTTCAGTTGAAAGTGAGGAATTCATTGTGTAGAAAAAGATAAATTTGGTGGTTTTCCAAGTTGTTTTATTACAAGAAAAACAAGAAGATAATAGATAGCCATCAAAATCTTCACAAAACCACTCCAGTTAAAACAATAGAATCTGCAAATAGATTCTGATCAGCTTGTTTTACAGAAGTAATTTTGCGGACTGACACAGAACAGTCACATGCCAGTGCTATTTAGAACATAAACATGAATGATGTAACTCAATTTACTTCTTTACTAGACTGTTCTACATTGTATACAAACTAATATTTTGTCCACATTCATTTAAGTTTTCCTAGCTATAAAGCTTCTATTACTTGTTTTGTGAGATAGATTTGTAATTCTGTGGTCATTCCCAAGGAAAATAAATGTCTCTGTCAAGAACTATTCTTTGATTATTCAGTCTAATTTTTTTCTTTCATAATTTCATCCTTCTGCTCCTTTTCTACTCATCTTTCTATTATGCTACAAAATTTAACTGCGCTCCTGGTTGACTGCATCCTTTAGTAACAGTCTGCTAACATGTTCCCTGATACCTACTCTTTAGCCAAGCAACAGTACTTAGTCTTTCTCATAAACTCACTGCAACTATTGCCCATCACTCAACATTCCTATGACCATCTGCATTTTATGTCAGTTAGGTGCTTTGAGATATATCTAGTACTGTAGATACTGCATTACGTGTATATATTACAAGACATAGCAAAAGCCCCAAAGAAAGGATTTTTTTTTAATATGTTCTGTTGATATTTGTCTGTGAAAATCACCTTTCCTTGGACCTATACCTAATTTGATGGTCTAAATTGTTTCAGGAATTTTCTTAACATTACAGTTCCTACATGTCTCCCCTCTGTATCTTGTACTATATTTTCTCCCACAGCTTCTAATTCGGGCCTCCTTGCTCCTAATGCATACTGACTCTAATGCCTTTTCTGCTGTGATCGATGCTTACCTTGCCAAGCACTGTGGTAATATCTCTATACTGTTTTAAATCATTTTTTGTTGTCTTTGTATCATTAATAAGATAGGTTCTCCCACTCTTCAGTGATCCCTGTCTTCCCTTTTTAGGAAATTCTGTAGTGTGATTTTGAAGCATTTATCCCATAGGAGCCTAACTACATGTAATAAAATTGAACTTTGTCTAAGATATCAAACTCTATTAAATGTATTATTTTGGTTATTTATGACATCTATTACTTTTCTTTTATCCATGGGTTTTTTTTAGTTCTGTAATTTTAAAAGTCAAGTACAATTTGTATCTAGATCTTTCCTTTAAGACCAGTACTGTTTATTTAATGCAGATACATTACTTTCCAGAAGCTGGAAAGTGTGAATGCCATTGGAAGAGGGGCAACACCCTCGTCAGAATGCCAACAGGCAACCACAGGTGCTATATTCAGATTACCTTAGCAATTAGCGTTGAGGTTGTAGGGAGCTTAGGTGAAGTAAATCCTTATCATTATTTACTCATTCCCCCTTGGGAAAAATCAGTCAAACAACAAGGTACAGTTGTGAGTCAATAAATAGTATTTACTGATAATAAGCTAAGAATCATTGTGTTTTCTGAAGTTAATATATAATGGAATAATAAAATTGCAACCATCCATTGCAGAAGGAAGAGCTCCAAGGGAAAACTGCATTGCACAGTTCCTGTAGATTAGATCATCTGCTTGCTAACACGGATATTCTGAATTTATGGATAGAGTTGGGCATTTTTACACAGTTTAGATTTTCAGGGCTCTTCTGATGTAAAGAGGTTGTGAAAAGAATATTCACAGCATCTTAAATCTGGAATACACAGGGAAAATACTGCAAGCGTTTTGAATCACTGAGTACCCATATATGTACCTCATAGTTAATGTTGTCTATATGAAGCCACCTGCTTCTTATCAGCTGCAGTATCTGTCCCTCATTCAGTGCCTATGAGAGCTGACGGATGCATCCTCTGCTAGATCATTCAGCCTGACTTCGTGGAAGTCAGTGGGGCCTTGGTAGTCGATACCAGATATATATCCACTGAAAATTCTGCATTTTTCTTACTGCAATTGGCTTTGGATCAATACTGGAGTTAATAAGTGAGCATATTACACTTGGAGCCAAAATTAGCAAGAAATCTTGTAACTTAAATCATGTTTTTCATCATAGGTGCATTAGAATTCATTGTCAATAATGGTAATAGACCTAATGAGCATGTGTCTTCACTTCACTTCACTTCACTTCACATTAATGAAGATAGGGGTTACTTACTGTTATTTGTAAGGTGTTGCTCTTTGAACTCCAGGTCAAAAATGCAGGTGGAAGGAAATTTATTACCTGTTTTAAACATTGAAATATTAAGAAATATTACTTATTCCAGTAATCTCAGCTGGATAAACTACAGTACTAAATGAAGCTGAAATTCAGATGAACTCCTTCAACTTACTTAAGAAAGAATGGCCCAAGTACAAATTAAAGTCTAGCAACTGCTTTGCCAGTGCAATCAATCTGCTGCTTTGCCACGGTAGTTCTCTACTTCTCAGTCCTTTACTAGGAAGTATAAACGCAGCCTACAGCTATCTGCAACAGAGTCAGTCACTTCAATTTAACTTTAAAAAAATCTGGCTGGCAGATAGGGAACTGGTCTCCACAATGGTGATTTTATAACAAAACACAACTGTCAGGTAAAATTATATCCAGCAACTAGACTTCTAGTACCTTATTCATTCCGTCAGCCAAATAGAAGTATTACCTACAGTCCCTTCATTAGAGGTTATTCATCTGCAACACATAGTAATTTTTCATCTGTTTCAAATAATTTACAGCATGCACTGTGATATTTCTGTGTTTTTAATTTCAAAAAAACCTTTAAGAAACATTTGTTCTGTGTTCTTCTTATTCCTTTGTTAAAGGGTATCTATTAAGATTATTGTACCTAATATTTCAAACTACAGAAATGCCATCTAACAGAACTGAAAGCCTTGGTAACTCCCCTCATACTCTTAAAAACCTGTGGCTGGGTGGTCAAGCTGCACCTCATAATCTGAGTCATAAACTGGCCCACTGCATCTCCTAACAAATGAGATGGTTGCTTGCTTTGCAGAGCACCAAAGGATCCCAGCAGAGACAGCAGGATGTACAAAACTGATGAAAGCAAATGCATTGAGCAGATAAGTACATTCTCAACCCACTGTGGGTTTTATCTCACTGAATTTAGAAATCTGAAATTGTACACTGAAACCTAAGATGGTGGTCCAGTCCCTTTATAGTCAATAAAGAGTAACAGGCTTCTCTCTAAAGAGAAATAGGCATGTCTGTCTCTAGTTATCTCATCATAAGAGATTTCTGAAAAGGCCAGATAATTCTCCACAATAGGTGTTTACTTGTCTGGGGTGGAGGGATGTTGTTTGGTGTCTAGTGAGCACAAGTCTGCAGTGACAGCTTAAGAGTAATCTATTTTTCAGGAATAAATTTGAGAAGAAATTATGAGAAGGGGTTATAAAGAGTTATGTGAGGAAAAGCTAAGATATAGGAAACACCAGGAGCAGGAACATCTAATTATTATGCTGGGGTAGAAATATAAAACAAAAAACCTATGAAGTACTGGATTGCATTAGTTCTGCTGCTTAGGGAACAACAAATGTCAAAATAGTCTCAACATAGATTTCCCCTACACTTTTGAATATTTGGCACAGTAATAGGTCCTTTACAGACTTCACAGAATCAAATTCTTTCAGTAGTACAATATAATATGCCAGCCTTTCAATACTTGGCACTGATTTTCAAGAAACCGAGCTGTCTGAATCCCGGCAGCAGTACGGAATCGATGTCAAAGAGCCTCAGTGAACAAAGCAAGCACAGCTGCCCCCTACTGACACTCTCAGAGCTTTCCACCACCACCGATTTTCTCATTGTCCTCACAATTTGTGCATTGGGTCACACGCTGCTGGGTTAACTAGCTCTCCTTACCTCCCTCCCGTCTGTATATACTTTCAAAAGAATGTGTCAGAGAAACTGACAGACCAATGACCTGGGCAACAACTGAAAGAGCAACCACAGTTTTCCCAAAGGAAACTTTTCAAAGCGGCAATAAAGAAGGAACAGCAAAAAGATCTGGCATGGCCTGGCTCTGTATACACTAGCAAATATAGCTCAAATTAAAAATAAAAACTAAAAGCTGTGTATGTCTTTGGAATGGGAACTAGAGCACAACCCCCACTCCCCATCCCTCTCTGCTGCTCAGGGCCAGGAGGTAGAGAATTCAAGAGCGAAGTTGAGCCCAGGAAATGGTGGTGGGGAGAGGGGAGTAGAAGTGTTTTAAGTAGTGTTATTTCTCATTATCCTACTCTGATTTTATTGGCAATAATCAAATTAATTTCCCCAAGCCGTGTCTCTTTTGCCTTTGACAGTAATTGCTGAGTTAGTCCCCTGTCCTTATTGTGACCCATGAGCCTTCTATCTTATTTCCTTCCCCTGTCCAGCTGAGGAAAGGGAGTGATAAAGTGGCATCCAGCCAAGGTCAACCCAACACACCATTTACCACATGGTGCTATTCATGACATACTTTATGGGAGCCCTTTCAGAACAAAAAAGTATAATCTGCCTTCTTATACAGCAGGTATTCTCGACAGTTCTTGTTCTGTGCTTATTGAAGTGTCTGTGAGAGCATTCGACAATGGTCAACTTTTGGATTAAGATGTGAGCAGAATAGTACAAAATAACTTCTCTGTAAACCATAAATGCCCATCCATTCATCCAAGGAATACTTGAAAAGTAAGCATTTGAACTACTTGAACTACTACCTGCTCAGAACAGGCTACTATGTAAAAGCAGGAAAGTGTTCTTCCTTTCACTTCATTTCCTACCAGCTTTAGTAAATTCCTTATTCTCCTGCTTGTTATCTTAAACTCTTCTGCAGAAGTTGATTACAGGCTTTTACCATCTCATCTAAGATCTCTGGCAATTCCTATGAGCTACTGTGTGAAACTGCCAAAGGCCCTCTTCAAAAAGTCCTACAGAAATAGTCTTCCCCAAGGAGCTGGCATAATACAAATGTCCACAGAAAGTTGTATATATCAGGAAGATGAGTCTGGCTCTTGCAGATTGTACAATTGCACTAGACACTACCAAAGACTGGCACAGTCATGATCCCGGTAAATATCTAGGAAGAAAAGCAGTAAGACACAGCCTAAATAAAAGTCATACATGCACTCATCATTATGATAAGAAAGAAACCATTGATTCTAAGGTGTACCTAGTACATCATTGTCAGTTTAACCCATTCTGTAGGAAGTGAATGATCCTGCAGCAGCCATCCACAGTCCAGTCTTCTTCTAAGCATTAACAACTGATACAACCATATGTGTACGCAGAGGCAAGGAAGGACAAGGGCAGTGCTGGACCTTAACCCTTGCACACATACATAGTGTTTTTATCTATGCCTATAGATACATGTTTCCATAAGCTGTACAATTCATAAACTGTGCAAAAGGAGAATGAATTAATGTAAGGTATCTGCTAGAGGGGCTTGTGTTGTTGAGGTGTTTTGGGATAGGTCTCCTGCCATGGTGTATATCTAGTGTTTCTCAATATGGACATAACATAAATATCCCAACACATTATAAGTTTAAACATAAGCTTGTGGGTCCAATTGATCTGACAACTGCGGAACACTTCAGGATAATTACAAAAGCAATTATCACAGAAGGAGTTTCAGAATACCAAGGGAGCATTAGTGTACCCATCTGTAGTGCATCATTTCTTATAGTTTTTACTTGAAACATTGTGTTCCTTGTTTAACTCTCTGCTACCTCAGTCTTTCCAGACATCTCAAACATGAACTTGTCAGATTAGCTGTATTTGTATGCCTTCTCTCCCATATTTCCTTAGGTTCTTTTGTTTTCTTTCCTATCTTTCCTTCATGGTCAGCCTCTTCTTTCCTCTTTTTCTCCATTTAAAATATTTTCCTCTTATTTTCCCCCTTCCCTACTATGGCATCAGTAGGTTATCAGTCAGTTTGTGGCTTTGATGTGTTTTATATATTTCTTCAGTTTTGCATTTGTTTCATTGTTTAGATGATAGACTCTTGAGACAGGGTCTTCCTTAATGTCATCTTTGCATAGTGGATTCCTTACTGGAATCCTGTTCTGCATTTTCCCTACGTGGTTGAAGTTTATGAACAGTAAATAACATTATTGGGAAGATTAGACTGAAGGAAAAGATAGAAAAACCTATGAAAAATATAGGTTCAGTTCTCTAATCTAAACCAGACTTCTGTGTCTGTGTGACCAAGCTACAAAAACTACGAAAGTATCCATTTCTCAAATTCTGGCTGGCCACACATTGAGAAAACTGTCTTTCTTAAGAATGACGGTAGAGTCATTACAGAAAACCAAAGGAGGTGAGTAACCCACAGTATTGAAGTCATTTGAACAACTTAGGAGAGTCAAGTGTGAGGCTTCAAAAATGAGGAAAATGACACTTAAATTTAACCACTGTTTAATAAGTTACTAGAGGAAGAAATGGAAGGATTGAGCTTGTGGAGTTTTCAGAGGGCAAGTAGGCTAGTTAATTCAGAAAAATGGGAAGCACGTTGGTTAAATAAACATAAGCAAAAGCCTACTGACACATAGGAAATTACAACCATCAAGTCAGAGGTTACAAACACTAGTTAAAGGACAGTAATTTTATTTCAAAAATAAATAATAAATAATAATTACTACAATAATAATAAAAAAAATAAATAAAAAGTAATAAATTTTACTTATAAATGATCAAATTACGTATTGTCAAAAAGAGTTCCAATGCAAGATGATCTAGCTAGAAATCAGTTTTAAGGTGGTACAACATGACACACTAGTCAGATAAACACATATTTTTAACAGCTCAAAAGCAAGTCAGTTCCTTTTACTTTTAATAATCTTACAAAGTATGTAACTTTCTATAGACATAACTTTTCCAAATATAAACAGCTGCCAACTAAAGCTAGTCCAAGTTTTATTGAAAATCATAATTCTACAAAATCAAATCATCAGCATCTCTTAGCAATTACTTCTTTTTCCAGCATGATGGGGATTAATTAATAATTTCATTTATTTTTGTTTGTTGTATTTTACTATATTATTTCACCTTGCATTTCTGAGATATTATAGGCAATTATATAAGAAAAGTATAGAGTATCAGAACATACCTCAATAAAGTAGCATTATAAAGTTCAAATGAAATGTTTTGGAATATTTTGTCCTTTTTTGTATGACATTCCCTGAATGTCTTTCACTTCCATTAGAAATACACATTTCTTTATTTTTCCCATGTAGACCATCTAAACACATATCTATGTGCTTTTTCACTATTTGATTGTTTCCAAAATATGTCCTTGTTTACATGATGAGTTAAGAGCCTTACTCTGGACAGGTAGTAGTCAAGTGACATCCTTTGATGCGAGTTCAAAGAATACAGTTTCACAATGAAATCAAGCAACCAGAATGCTCCTCATAATCGTACATAAAGTTGCAAGGTTTGCTGTGGAAATAGATAGATCATGTAATTTGGCAGTGACATTTTCTCACTGCTGTAGTGAGACATTTTGAGCAGTACATTTAATGGTCTTGATAAATAGTCTTAGGGAAAAGTATAAATCGTCCCCCTACTACCCCCGCCCCCCAGCCCCAGCTCTGTAGTTAGAACTTAATCCAAACCCCCAAAATCAATCAAATAGGCTATGCTGAGTTAAGTGCTTTTCTTCCCAGAGAGTTGTTGTAAATACATATCTTGTAGGATTAGTGTGTGATAAATTGAACTGTCAACTTCGGTTGGTTTCACATTACTTTTTAAAATTAATTTTATTGGAATGTTAAAATAAGTCATTGTATAGATAGCGTACCAACACTGGCAATTGTATAGCAAGAATTATCAACTAGTTTTGTATCAATTCATATTTGAAATAGCATAGCAACACTCTGGATATGAGGACATGAGTGAATCCAAGGTACCCCTCTGATTTAGCCTGGAAGATATTTCAACAGAAGATGCTCCTGAAAGCTTTTGGATTTAACATGAGAGCAATGCCAGAATTTGTTTTGTTTCTTTTGATGTATATGAGCCTTGGTCGGTAGTGTTGAAAGGCATATGTGGAGCCAAGAAGAAGCACAGTTTTAATTGCTGATGAGTGCAAGATGCCTGAGGCGAATAAGGTCTTTGGTGGGTGTTCCTTAGGGAGATGCCAAGGTGGAGGTGTTAGAATGTGCCTGAAGGCGGACCCAGAGGAGGTGGAAAGCAGAAGAGAATGTTGAATATGTGGACCTGCAATGGAATACATTACCAGTAACATCCACAAGGAAAAATGAACTAGTAAGGTACTTTTTAATGGCACTTAACCGTAAAATGTCTTTCTACATTAATTCAAGCATGGCAAGTTTTGATTTATTAGTATCCTAATTAGGTACAATGGTACGGCAGTTGAAATGCTACATATGCCTACTTAAACAAAAAAAGGAAACAAATCAAGCCTGCTAATGCCATTATAATTAACCTGTGTGAGCACACGATTGAAGTACATGAGAGGGAGGCACCAATCAGAAACAAAAAACTAAGAGATATATTACTGATGTCTAATAAGGGTTTCAGACCCCTAAAGACACCTGATAAAATCTCATTGAGTATTGTGCAATAGCTCTTCTCTTCTCATATCATATTCAGATTCTTTTAATGGTTCTGGAAAGAAAAGTCAATATGAAAATTTACTGTCATCAAAATGCTTACACAGACACATGCTTTTCTTCAGCTTTACTTAGTAGCAAATCCTCATCTAAGTATGTTGTTTGGTAGGCCTGACCTAAAACAATCATGGCCAAAAGACAGAGAGGTTGTCTTTCAGGTTTGTGTGTTACAACCTTCTTGTAACAAAATTATTAACCTGAAATGCAGCCTCCATTTATGTAACCAAAATGGATGTTCTGCTATTTTCTTTTCTACCACTACTTTCAGACAATATGTACTAAGTTAAAAATTTTACTGAAAATTCTGTATGACAGGGCATCAAATAAATGAAGACAATTAAGTACTATATATAAAAAAATGTACTTACATTAGTATGTGTAAACTAAAAAAAAAAATCTGTAGATTTTTTTTTTAATCTAGCAGATTTTGAGAGATTACTCTGATTCTGAACTTCTCACTAAACAGCATGTGAGAATAGCACCCTCAGCATGAAAGGAAGAAGTTGAGCGCTAGGGAAACTCAGCTGTTTGAGGAAGAGAGCCTTTATCATCTACTGCTGATTTAATACAAACATGGCAAGTTAATAACCAGAATTATGTCACCTGTCTTTGGGCTGACTTGATTAAGCTCAGGTTTTATTTTTCTTTGCTACAGGTTTCCCATTTCAGGTTGATTTTGTAGCTAGTTGTTAAAACCAGAATCAAGGAGTGCAAGTGAAAACTTTATTTGTTTTACAATAATTGTCTTCTATGGATCCTTGCTTTGGTTCTTCTTGTCCTGGATGCTTCTTTTATTGGTCTCTGTGTGTTTAAAGAATTGAACTTCTAAAGCACAAAGTTTCTAAAGCCTAAAACTTTTTCTCCTGTAACACCAGCATTTATTAAAATGTCAAGACATTCATAGGCATTGCAACATATACACTTGCAGTATTGCGTATTACAGGAGAACTTCTTTCTCTTACTGTGCAGCAAACAGTATTATCAATGCCAATGTCCATCATTAGGGCTCAGAGGTACTGTAACAGTGCAGATATGCAGAGAGCAGAATTGTTGGATCACACTGACCAAGACATGGCTTGCTTATTAACACAAAAAGACTCAAGAAAGGAAAGTAACTTCTCTTCTTTAATCTCAGTTCATTCACAACAGATAAATGTGCATACATCTGTTCCTATATATTTGGTTATATTAATAACTTGAATTTATTTTGTAAATGTCAGCCTGGGAGGTACTCTTGTACAATGGTCTCCAGTGGTAACTATCCTTCCTTTTAGCTGGCCAATTCTGTTTGAGTAGTCTGTTACAAAAGATAGAAACTTCAGTAAAAATCAAACTCCCTTAGTGTGAGATTAGTCCTGTTCTTTTAAACGTGAACACTTTTAATTCTGGCACTCCAAATGACATGTTGTACAATAAAAAAGATGTTTGGAGGGCTTGATCAAGGAAACAAAGATAGATTGTACTACCCCATAATAGCTGTAGATGGTCAGTTTTAGAATGAAAGTAATAATTAAAATAAATGTAGAATAAAATATTATTAATCATTACTGCCTCTTATACAAATATATTTTCCCACTGGAAATATATGTATTTATAATAAAAAATGTTCAGGATGACTAAGGTGTTAGATTTCTTTTTTTATTATACTAACAAGAAGGCACTGAACAGAGCTACAGCAGCGCAAATGTAGAATTTTTATTCCTTATAAAAAGAATGAAATTCTAAACTTTTCCTTTCCTAATCAACTGCATGGCGTTAGTCTGAGTGACCAGTGTTTATGTTAGCACACAAATAAAGCCATAATATCACAGACAGGGATCAGGTTTCAAATCCTTGTTAATATATCGGTTTCATATGACAGTGCTAGCATCAGGACCTGAAGCTTAGGTTTACACTGAGTAAACCTTTCATCAAATGCCTACAAAGAATATAATTATTCCTCACTTATGGTTGCAGGCTACCAATTGCACTGAGACAACCTTGTGAAGGTGCACTATGGAGATCTGTGCTATCACACCCAGCCTAACCTCTACAACAACCCTGAATCACCTACTTTTTACTCAGTGTGTTCCTGTCTTCATACCAAAGGAAATTCAAGTGATGGTACTCTGTGCTTGTGTATCACTCCATTTCTACTAAGCTTTCTCTTCAAATTGCCAAGTCCTAGCACAACACTGGAATTAGTTTAGGATCATGCTTATGCATCTGAGTGGATTATTAAAACACACCCAAACCTTACCAGTAACAGGCCTCATAAATACTTACCAGCAGTTCAGGAACCTACTTTTTCAGTTGAACTCAATCTGATAATGTCTTCCTTAAAGTTCTGCGTAATTTCTTACAGAAAGAGATTATTTTGTCTAAATTACTACTGCAAGGACATCATTTGTATGTGCAGCAGCGTGGATATTTACACAGGACAAGAGCATTGCATAGTAATTCTGAAAAAGTCATACATCATTATCTACATACATCATTAGCTTTATTTTACTATTTTGAGAATTAATCAGAAAATTATATTCTTATTACATAAAACACAGTAGCAAATATTCAGTTATCCTCTTTCTGAAAAATGCTATACAGTATTTTTCCACTTAGTATTCTTATTATCCAAAATTACATTAAAATTGACGTTGCAAAAATCCTATTAATTAATGGCATTTTGTTACTTAATAGAAACATGAAAAGTAAATACTTCATCTAATGGTGTTTACTAAGTAGGGGAAAGAATGTATTTTAACAGAGACCAATAAGATGTGTGTTTTCTCTTATACTAATCCATGCTGGGGAAGGTTTCCAGACACCGGAGTTTGATCTGCACTCTTAAAGTGCTGGAATGATCCCTGACAGTGTTTGACCAAACTTAACTACCAGTAATGCAAAGAAAATCCTTCAGACAGTTTACAGTCAGCATGAACCAGGAACTGTTCTCGGTGGGCACGTTGCAGAAGTTAGTATTAGAGAATTTAATGCCACATACACAGCTTGTCCATACCACTTGGCCTCCGTGCCAGAGAACAGTCCCAGGTACACAGAGGCTACAGCTTCAGTAGTAATGAAACACAGATGGGGCCTTTTTTAACCATATCAGATGTAATATTTCAATATTTTTTTCTTGGTAAAATTTTATGCAGTTATTGTGTATGGACCCCATGGGCCAACTCTCATCTTTTACTTCTTCTGTCTACTACAGCTCTAGTTCTTCAGAATTTAAATAAGAACTGGGAAGCCAGTGGGCAAGGCACGGTCTACCTTTTTGTAGCTTGCTGGAGGGTCAGCAGAATGTCTCTCCCTGAGAGCAGGTGAGTAAGGCTTTAAAACATTAAAAGCATAGGACAGACAAATGAGGATAGAATTTGACTTCTTCCAAAGGCACTTAAGTCAAAAACTTTACAGATTCATATCCTTCCTTTTCTTTATTGTGTACAACATGAAACGCTACAGATGTAAGGCAGGAAGAGTTAAGTGAAAACTTCTTAAATATATATATATATAAAAAAAATAAAAGGGATAACAAATAATACATATTATAGTTTTCTTTTTAAATCCAAGATTATTTTTTAAAAGTAAGTGTGGCTTTTCCCTTCTTTAGAAACTTTCAGCTTTTTATTTAGACGTATTGAGAGATAGGAAAAAATCCTCAAAATTCAATTGTTTAAGTCTTTAGAAAATAATTGGTGCTTTTCTACCAATTCAGGACTCAAGCCTTATTACTAAAGCAGCATTTCCAACTAGAAAATTAGTTTCTATGTCAATAGAGACTCTAATAGGTTAATAATTTTACCATACCACAGACAGAAGTGTCCTACTTAAAAGACTGGGGAAATTAAGGTTTGCATTTTTTTCCTCCTTTCACCAGTTCTGAACATCCATTCAACCTTAGGGAATAATCAGATAAAATCTTGCTTTAGCTGTATCTTTTTATTTCCACTATATGTTTTAAATGGTTAAGCTATTTTTTCAAGTGATTGCTCGTACTATAACAGCTTGATTCAGATCTGTATGAAGCCCCCTGTAGAGAACACCTCTGAAGCTGAATTTTGAAATGAAGTTAAAAGCTTGAGATGCCTCTCAGCAGACTTGAGAACGGACAGGGCCGAGAGCTATGGGAGGGAAAAATATAATGGAAAGATCCTAGATGGTAATGAAATAATTTATCTGAATCAACTTTCTTAAGGGATTTCATTGTCTGCAGTATTTTCTGGGACTAAAATTTTCCCTTTATGTATTATATACTGAAATTTTCTGTACAGCATGTAGGTAATATTTTTTTAGTAATTGCTCACTCCCCATCAAAAACAATCCAGGTTTAAAGTTGCTGGCATTTCAGGGTGGAACATCTATGAAAGATTAGCTTCCCTTCCTCAGCACCATGGTGTTACAGGAAGGGTGATATTTACATGAAATATTTAATAGAATTAAGTTCTTTGTTTTCTTCAGTGAGACATGAAGTGTTCATATTAATTTATGGCTTGGTCCACAAAGGTGCATTAGAGCCTAAATCCCTCCAATACCAATGTGAATGGGATACCTACATGGTATTGTAGGGGTAGGCTTCAGTTTTCTAAGGACTAGGATGCAAAGATTTACTCCTCCATGCAGAATTTTAGGAATGAAAGTAGTTAAAATCAATAGGAGCCCAGATGTATGGCCTATCTTGTCTTGAACAGCAGCTACAAAAGGGAGTTTGGGAGGATAAAGGGACAAAGGTAAGTATAGTTCTTGGGTGCCCAAACTGCAGTGTTTCTGGCACAGAGAAATCATTGTGTCTATGTGGTACGCCAAATAAAATGTGGCAAGCTTCAGACGTTTGAGTAGGAGCATAGTTCTAGGGCCCCCTCCAAAGTGTAGAAGGGGCAAAATCCACTTGTAGCTGGACCAAAATCTGTCACCAAGGGTACTTTACCACTATGCATTCCAGGTGGTGTGAGGACGAAGTAGTTGATGAATGGGTCAGGAGCAGAGACATTCTATGCCTTACATGCTCCAGCTGGATCACATCCCTTTTCTGGCCTGATCAAATACGTTTCAATCCAGGATACTGTGCAGCATAACCTCCTCTTTAGATGCACAGGAAAAAATTCCTAATTGGTGGGCTGTCATCAGCACCAAACAGCCTTCTTGCTTGGAAGGCAGCAGTAAGCAGCTCAGGAGCTGACCAAATGTCCCTTGAAGTAAGTGCAACTCTTTCCACTGATTTCATTGAGTTTTGGATCAATATCCATCAACAGAAGTGTTGAGTGAATCAAATCTGTGTACTGCTTGTGTTCCTGAACTGTGTATTAGCATTTGCACTACCATGAATGAGAATGATGATTGGAAGGGAGGGCACAGTGTGGGTCAGATTCTATGTTTTTGTTCCAAGTTTTGTAGTGAAGTTTCCTTATTGAACCCAATAAAACTATGCAGCTGGCTCCATAATTTCACAAGCACTATACTTTCATACAAAAAAATAAAGTTAAATAACAAACAAGTAGTATGAAAATGAAAAATAGCTTTTTCTCTTACAGTTTTGTTCTTATTATTGAGTAGCAAGGTGGCTTTGCATTGAAGAATATTTGCAAATTAAGAAGTCCTGTACAGACTTTTTGTATTCCATTTATCTACAGGTTACTGCTTCCCTAATCAAATGATTTAATTTAAAAATATCCATTTTCTCGATTAGCTTTTGTATGTGATGGTAGGTCAGTGACCTACCTCTGTGCTATTGAATTTCAGCATAATGCTTCATTTACCTTAGACAACCCACGCACATACTCAGAATGCTAGCCTATACCCACATTGTAGTACTGCCCTTTGTTCACGAATCTTTTATCCGGGAAGCAAATTGATCCTACAAACTTTAATTTGTCATTTCCTTATGGTTCCTGGTGAGATAGAGTTCTTTGATCACATAAGTTGAAGGTAATGATTTGGGGAGATGGAACTTCCTCAGGAGAATCAAAACACATGAGTAGGAACTGAAGCTGTGTCAATATAAGCTTCATTTCACACAGTTCCTCCAAACTCAGAGTTAAAGATGTGATAAACTTGAGATTACAATATATTCACTTTAACTGGATTTTTTCTTGAGACAACATTTCAGTTCAGACTTTTTAAGTCTAAACTTTCTATCTTTATTAACCTTCTTTGTGATAGAAGTGAGGGATGGAATTCTGGCCCTCATGAAGTGATTGAAAGTCACAAGGGGCAAATTTCACATCCTCATATTTCCACTGAGAATGATGCCACAGAAAGTGGAATTTCAGACTAGAAAGGTGGGCACGACTAACCATGAAAAAATATAATGCGTTCTAAACTGTTCATAAATACCAATTATGCTGCTATATTATAAGTAACTGATGTTCAAATTTTGCTTAAAAAATTACAATAAAATGTCACTGTAACAAATAATGACACAAGAATGAGTAGCTAACAGGAATGGAAAGGTGTATACAATTCTCAGCTACAAAAAATGGATTTCAGAAAGTAATAAAATGGCAATATTCATTGTTCTTTATCTGGCTCTAAATATACATCCCAAATTATTTGATGCATTGGCAAAGATCCAGAATGGACTAGACAGCTGACCATGCAGAAATAATTAGTGCCTGTTTCTCTATTTGAATGCAATTAGTCTGCTTTTCTGATTTTTCTTTTCCCATCTCCTCAGATCTATGAAATGATAGAACTGCTTAACACTATAGAAAATACCCTACAAAAAGCAAATAAATTTTATCTCTCCAGCTTATTTTTGAGAATCATCTATCTTTCACTTAGAAGTTTTCTTTGATAGTACAGCAACTTTACACACAACTTCATTTCCTTCCTTTATTTATCACACATTTGCCAAATAAGGCACCATTTTTTTCCTCCAATTTACAGAGCATTTTTTCTTCATAAAAGTGTTAGTTAAATTTCTTGATCTGCAAATCAAAAGACCACATCTTCTTATGTATTTTTATATACTTCTGTGTTGGGTGTCCATGACAATGATTTGTAATGGAGAGGGCTTCAGGAGTGGCCTTTGTAAGAAGAAACCAGGCACTACTCCATGCCAGACACAGACAGTGCCAATTGCCTCTGCAATGGACTCATCACAGGACACAGCTTTGCCTGTCAGCAAAGCTGGTAGTGTATCTGGGAAAACATATTTAAGAAACAGAGGAAAATACTATGGTGGATGTCAGAGAGAACAATCAGAGTAAGAAGCAACAGAGGTAACATCAAGGGCAGAGGAGAAAGGAGTGTTCCATGGTAGAGCAAGCACCTCCTGAAAGGACTGCAGCCTGTGTATAAGCTGGCACTGGAGCAGATACTTCCCAGTAGGAACTGTGTCCCATGGAGGAACCATGCAAGAACACAGGCAAAGAGCGAGAAGGAAGGAGCAGCCGAGATAAACTGCTGATCTCGACCTTCTGCACCACCAGACTTTCAGTCTATTGTCATGTGACAATAACATGGAGGGATGAGAGGCGCTGAGTGAAGTAGTGAACTGGATGGATCTTGGGAAGGGGAGAGAAGGTGATTCTGAAGTTAAGATGATCATAGAATCATAGAATCATAGAATAACCAGGTTGGAAGAGACCCACCGGATCATCGAGTCCAACCATTCCTATCAAACACTAAACCATGCCCCTTAGCACCTTGTCCACCCTTGCCTTAAACACCTCCAGGGAAGGTGAATCAACCACCTGCCTGGGCAGCCTGTTCCAGTGCCCAATGACCCTTTCTGTGAAGCATTTTTTCCTAATGTCCAGCCTAAACCTCCCCTGGTGGAGCTTGAGGCCATTCCCTCTTGTCCTGTCCCCTGTCACTTGGAAGAAGAGGCCAGCACCCTCCTCTCTACAACCTCCTTTCAGGTAGTTGTAGAGAGCAATGAGGTCTCTCCTCAGCCTCCTCTTCTCCAGGCTAAACAACCCCAGCTCTCTCAGCCGTTCCTCATAAGACCTGTTCTCCAGCCCCCTCACCAGCTTTGTTTCTCTTCTCTGGACTCGATCCAGAGCCTCAACATCCTTCTTGTGGTGAGGGGCCCAGAACTGAACACAGGATTCGAGGAGCGGTCTCACCAGTGCCGAGTACAGAGGGAGAATAACCTCCCTGGACCTGCTGGTCACACCGTTTCTGATACAAGCCAAGATGCCATTGGCCTTCTTGGCCACCTGGGCACACTGCTGGCTCATGTTCAGTCGCTGTCAACCAACAGTCCCAGGTCCCTCTCCTCCAGGCAGCTTTCTAGACAGACTTCTCCAAGTCTGTAGCACTGCACAGGGTTGTTGTGCCCCAAGTGCAGGACCCGGCATTTGGCCTTATTAAACCTCATGCCACTGGACTCTGCCCAGCGCTCCAGCCTGTTCAGATCCCTTTGCAGAGCCTCCCTACCCTCCAGCAGATCAACACTTCCACCCAGCTTAGTGTCATCCGCAAACTTGCTAAGGGTGCCCTCAACGCCTTCATTCAGGTCATTGATAAAGACATTGAACAGGGCTGGACCCAGCACTGAGCCCTGGGGAACCCCACTTGTCACTGGCCTCCAGCTGGATTTCACACCATTTACCACCACTCTCTGGGCCCGGCCATCCAACCTCCAACCAGTTTTCCTCCCAGGAGAGTGTGCGCCTGTCCAGGCCAGAGGCTGACAGTTTCTCAAGCAGAATGCTGTGAGAAACTGTGTCAAAGGCTTTACTGAAGTCCAGGAAGACCACATCCACAGCCTTTCCCTCATCCAGCAGCCGAGTCACTTTGTCATAGAAGGCGATCAGGTTAGTTTGGCAAGACCTGCCTTTTGTGAACCCGTGTTGACTGGGCCTGATCACCCCGTTCCCTTGCATGTGCTTCATGATAGCACTCAGGATCACCTGCTCCATGACTTTCCCTGGCACTGAGGTCAGACTGACAGGCCTGTAGTTTCCTGGGTCCTCCCTGCGACCCTTCTTGTAGATGGGCACAACATCAGCCAGCCTCCAGTCCAGTGGGACTTCCCCAGTCTTCCAGGACTGTTGGAAGATGATGGAAAGGGGTTTGGCCAGCACATCCGCCAGCTGCTTCAATACCCTAGAGTGAATCCCATCCGGCCCCATAGACTTGTGGGTGTCTAGTCGGGCTAGCAAGGCTCTGACCACCTCCTCTTGGATCATGGGAGCCTCATTATGCTCCTCTAGCTCCTGGGTTTGTGCACAGATGGAACGACCCTCCTTACAATTAAAGACTGAGGCAAAGAAGGCATTAAGTACCTCAGCCTTTTCCTCATCCCCTGTCACTGTTGTTCCTTCTGCGTCCAATAGGGACTGTATGGTCTCCCTAGTCCTCCTTTTATTATTTATGTATTTGTAGAAAGGTTTTTTGTTATCTTTCACAGACTTGGCCAATCTGATTTCTAGCTGAGCCTTAGCCCTTCTGATTTTTTCCCTAAACAATCTCACTTCCCTCCTGTAGTCCACCCAAGAGGCCTGTCCCCTCTTCCAGAGCCCATAAACATTTCTCTTCTTCTTAATATCCCTCAAGATCTCTCTATTCAACCAAGCTGGCTTTCTCCCCTGCCAGCTTTTTTTCCGGAACATGGGGATGGCTTTCTCCTGAGCTGCTAGGATTTCCTTTTTGAAGAGCTCCCAGCCCTCATGGGCTCCCTTGCCCTTGAGTACTGTCTCCCATGAGACTTTGCCAACCAGCCTTCTGAAGAGTTCAAAGTCTGCCCTCTGGAAATTTAATGCTACCGTCCTACTAACAACCCTCTTCACTTCACCTAGAACAGAAAACCCTATCATCTTATAGTCACTTAGTCCTAGGTGTCCACCTACTGCCACATCCCCCACAAGGCCTTCTCTGTTCACAAACAGCAGGTCCAGGAGGGCACCCTCCCTTGTTGGTTCGTTCACCAACTGTGCAAGGAAGTTGTCTTCCATGCACTCCAGGAACCTCCTAGACTGCTTCCTTTCTGCTCTATTGTACTTCCAGCAGATATCAGGAAGATTGAAGTCTCCCACAAGAACGAGAGGCATTGATCTAAAGATTAACCCCAGCTGTTTATATACGAGCTCATCAGCTGCTTCTCCTTGGCTGGGTGGTCTGTAACAGACTCCCATCACAAAATCTACCTTCTGGTGGGCTTCTCTGATTTTAACCCACAGGCACTCAACCTCCTGATCGCCACAATCCATCTCAATGGAGTCCAAGTCCTCCCTTACAAAGAGGGCTACCCTGCCTCCTCTCCTACCCTTCCTGTCCCGCCTGAAGAGTTTGTACCCCACCATAGCTGTACTCCAGTTATATGAGTCGTCCCACCACGTTTCCGTGATGGCAACGACATCATAGGCTCCTTGCCCTACGACAGCTTCCAGCTCTTCCTTCTTAAAGATGATGCCAGGAAAGGGAGAGGAAAGATGTTTTTCCTTAATCGTTTTAATGTTTTTTTTCCTTAGTTTGTCTGTTTCCCAGTACGTAAATCCGTAATTAAATATTTATATTAATTGGTAATGGATCAAGTTAAATTCTCTAAGTCAAGTCTGTTTCACCCATGAAACAGACCTTTCTCCATGACTGTTCTCACTCTCATTCTTCCTGTTCTCACCCCTGTCGTGCTGGGGGATAGTAGTGAGCAAGTGACTGGGTTGGGTGCTTGTCGGCCAACTGAGGCCACTACAGCTTCCAGAAGGAAAGTATTTTACTTCTTCCTCACTTTCTCCTATTAGCACCCATGAATTTATCAGTATCTGAGCTTTTGCTCATCAGTTCTTTTTTCCCTTTCAGTACATAAAGTGCACATGAGATCTCAAGACAACTTCCTACCTTTGTTTTAATAATAGAAACATGTTTCCCTACTAGCTCCAGCCCTACCTGCCATTGCTCTGAATATAAGTTCATTGTCTTAAAGAAGGGTGCAGAGGCAAAATATATTGGAGATAATGCAGTCTTTCTCATTGTCAAGGAAAAACTCTTCCATTGTTGTTCTATTGGACTCAGAGTGTCTATTTACTCCTTGGAACACAGCTATCAGGAAGGCACAATGCACCAGGCACTGATCTCCTTAAAGTGAGTAGGAGCTTGCCATTAAACAACTATTCCTCATTTTTTATACTTGCATGAAAAGCTTAAGATAGAAGATGAAAGAATGAGCAAGAGAAATAGTGAATATAGTTACATTTGCTTACAAAACTAAGTGTACATATTACATACATATTAAGTACAAAAAGCCCTCCCTTTTAATTTCAGAAGTATTTATTATTCTTCTAACCAGTCATTTTGCAGTTTTAATAAAAAAGAGAAACTCTTCTTGCCCTTAGTTCTCTGATTTTTCCCCTCACATGCTAGAGGCAAAATTTAATGTTATAAAATTAGCTATGAATAAATCCAAAACCACTGGAAACTACTGTCTAATATTAAAACATAAGAAAACAAAGCTTTTGATTAATTAACAGCAGTATATTTTAATGTGACTTTTATCATAAATAAAATCAGATATGATACCCAAAGGAAAATGATACAATTCTACTACTATTTGTCTTTTTTGTATTAGTATTTACTTTGTTCACTGGTCTATAATTGATTAAAATATATATTTAATCGTCTGGGATCTGAAAACCCCAGGAACACAATTATCTACTATAGGTGGGTAGGCTGCAACCCACCAGTCTGTGAACAGAATGAAGTTTTTAAAATGATATAAAACGTTACATTTAAGTTTGGAATAAATTTTCAATTTGCATTAGAACATGTCGTTATTGAGATCGTGATTCTAAATTGACATAAATCCAAACAGTTTAATGAGATTAGTGCATTTAATAGGTCTTGTTCACTGGTGTAATAGGAACAATACACACACTTTGGAGATTTGGTTTTTTTAATATTTGGTAGTTTTAGTTTTACTTCAGTGTTGTTAAACTGAATAGCATTTTAGATTCTCATATAATCCTCTTATTATACCTTCCTCATGGAAAATGCTTGCTGTGTTAAAAAATATTAAATGAAAATGTTTTCTTCAGGAGAAACTCGTTCTTGTTTACAGTATGTCTGTAGCCATAGATGTTCACCAAAATCAATGTCTGAGTAGTTGGTCTAACCTTAATACACTGAAATAATTTTATTGAAATGACTAAAGAAGATTTCTTAATCATGTTCCATGTTCCATTTTACAGTCATATTTTTCAAAACCTGTTTTTGAGAAATAGGCTTTCTATTACTCTAATATGATTGAAAGTATTTCTTCTGAATTCAGCTGAAGTCTTTCTACTAAAATCTGATCTGTTGTTTCATGTAGTTTCTCTATAAATATGCAACAATAAGGAGTTTATGGTATTTCAAGAATAATGCAATGTTTAAAATATTCAGGAAACATGAGAAGAAAAAATATTAAAGATCTAGGCAGGAAAAATATGACATTGTATAGCAAAATAGCTTTTGTGTTTATTCAAAAGAAGCTGGAGGATCACATTATGATTTTTAGTTCTCATAGAAGTTGGCACTTTGGAACAGAAGAAGATAACCCATTTTACCTCATATCCTGCTTATAGCAGTGGCACAACAAACCCTGAGAGACCATCTGGGAGAACAAAACCATCAGAGATTTATCTTTTGCCAAGTAAACACTCCTGATTTCTGACAGCCAGATTAAAGGGCTTCAAATATAAAGTGAATGAACTTCATTGTGTTTGGAATAAATGGCATAATTTAGTACTGACCTGTTCAGGGAATCTCATCAGTTGTTGGGCACTGGTCACAGACAGCTCCAGCTCCCAGGTGATCCACAGACAGGGACACACCTGAGGGAGAGAAGTCATGAGTGACCCAGGCTAGGACAGGGACGCTAGGATACTAAGATGCATGGATCAGTGGAGGAAGAAAAGAGTCAGTGACAGAAAGAAGCCAATATGCCTGACCCCAGCCTCTTCTGCCTGAGGAGCTGGGATCAACTGACTGAAAGAAAGGGAAGCTGAGGCTGCAGTAGGTGTCTGGTTGAAGCTGAAAGCTGGAAGTGAAAAGCAAAGATGTTTACTTAAATGTTCAACTTTTTATGTCTTTGTTTTCTCGATATCTGAATTAGTGATCAGAATTTTCTGTTGACTGGCAATAAAATAAACTAAAAATTCCTGCTAGCCAAGACTCTTTCCATACTACACTCTGTCTATGCACGCAATTTCTCTTCAGCTCACCAGAAAGTCTGATAACATCTTGGAGAGTATAGCCAGTCTGTGTGCTACCCAGACCCTTTCCATGCATAAGCAAATTCCAGTTTTAGAAGCCTTACGGAAAGCCCATTCTGCACTAATAACCATTAAATTAACTGTTGACAGGGGAGATTAAAGGAATCAGGAAGACTACTTGGAGAATTTTATGTCTTAAAGACAGTATTATACTTTTACTGATACTAAATTAACAATTTATAAATAGTAGAAATACTGGATTTTAGTTAATCGATATTAATACATAAGATTTTTTTTACTCAAATAATCATATAATTCCTAACAAGAGAGCTTGTAAACATCAATAACCCAGCAAAAGTGTCAAGATCTCATAATGTTGTGAGTCCAGAGAAGAGCAACAAAGCTGGTGAAGGGGCTGGAGAACAGGCCTTATGAGGAACGGCTGAGAGAGCTGGGGTTGTTTATCCTGGAGAAGAGGAGGCTGAGGGGAGACCTCATTGCTCTCTACAACTACATGAAAGGAGGTTGTGGAGAGGAGGGTGCTGGCCTGTTCTCCCAGGTGACAGGGAACAGGACAAGAGGGAAACTACAGGCCTGTCAGTCTGACCTCAGTGCCAGGGAAAGTCATGGAGCAGGTGATCCTGAGTGCTATCATGAAGCACATGCAAGGGAACGGGGTGATCAGGCCCAGTCAACACGGGTTCACAAAAGGCAGGTCTTGCCAAACTAACCTGATCGCCTTCTATGACAAAGTGACTCGGCTGCTGGATGAGGGAAAGGCTGTGGATGTGGTCTTCCTGGACTTCAGTAAAGCCTTTGACACAGTTTCTCACAGCATTCTGCTTGAGAAACTGTCAGCCTCTGGCCTGGACAGGCGCACACTCTCCTGGGTGGAAAACTGGTTGGATGGCCGGGCCCAGAGAGTGGTGGTAAATGGTGTGAAATCCAGCTGGAGGCCAGTGACAAGTGGGGTTCCCCAGGGCTCAGTGCTGGGTCCAGCCCTGTTCAATGTCTTTATCAATGACCTGGATGAAGGCATTGAGGGCACCCTTAGCAAGTTTGCGGATGACACTAAGCTGGGTGGAAGTGTTGATCTGCTGGAGGGTAGGGAGGCTCTGCAAAGGGATCTGAACAGGCTGGACCAAGGGGCTGAGTCCAGTGGCATGAGGTTTAATAAGGCCAAATGCCGGGTCCTGCACTTGGGGCACAACAACCCTGTGCAGTGCTACAGACTAGAAGTCTGTCTAGAAAGCTGCCTGGAGGAGAGGGACCTGGGGGTGTTAGTTGACATCCAACTGAACATGAGCCAGCAGTGTGCCCAGGTGGCCAAGAAGGCCAATGGCATCTTGGCTTGTATCAGAAACGGTGTGACCAGCAGGTCCAGGGAGGTTATTCTCCCTCTGTACTTGGCACTGGTGAGACCGCTCCTCGAATCCTGTGTTCAGTTCTGGGCCCCTCACCACAAGAAGGATGTTGAGGCTCTGGAGACAGTCCAGAGAAGAGCAACAAAGCTGGTGAGGGGGCTGGAGAGCAGGTCTTATGAGGAACGGCTGAGAGAGCTGGGGTTGTTTAGCCTGGAGAAGAGGAGGCTGAGGGGAGACCTTATTGCTCTCTACAACTACCTGAAAGGAGGCCTCTTCTCCCAAGTGACAGGAGACAGGACAAGAGGGAATGGCCTCAAGCTCCGCCAGGGGAGGTTTAGGCTGGACATTAGGAAAAAATGCTTCACAGAAAGGGTCATTGGGCACTGGAATGGGCTCCCAGGGAGGTGATTGAGTCACCTTCCCTGGAGGTGTTTAAGTCACGGGTGGACGAGGTGCTAAGGGGCATGGTTTAGTGTTTGATAGGAATGGTTGGACTCGATGATCCAGTGGATCTCTTCCAACCTGGTTATTCTATGATTGTATGATTCTATGAAATATGCAGCACTACCATGTCATTAGAAGCATCTGGATGATAAAGTGACTTTAAGAAATAAGCTGCTTACTAACAGCCTGTAAGCTCTGAAACTGCTTTAAAACATGTGAAGAAAACATACGCACCTTAGGTGTGTTTCAAATTATATTGTTGGAGATTAAAATATTTTTGCTAATAGAATGATAAATTAAAGGCTTAGAGTTAAGTTAAATTGTAATTTTCTTGTAGCTTAGATAAGCGGATAGCTTGACTTAAATGAACTTTGTTTTTAGCATTGGTGAACTTTGTTAGCAAGAATGACTAAGCAGAAGAGGGAAAGAAGTGGTAAAGGACATCCTGTCCCCCAAAGATAGCAAGAACCAAAACCTAAGACTTAATGGAATAGGCCTCCAAAGCAAGATATAGATTGACAAGGGAACCTTGGTACAAATACAATGGAAGGATGAACATTCGTGGAATTATACAAGAAAGGGACCCAGCGCCAAAACCAGTCCAGAAGATAAGGAAGATATGATTGCAGACCTTAGAGATAAGAAAAGAGAAGTGTCTTGCCTGGAAGAAGGAAGAAAAAACGAATAAGGAACAAGGGTACCTCAGCCCTTGAAACATCATTGGGCCAGCTCCAATGTGGACAGTGCGTGAAGAGCATGAGGCTGGGGTGGGCTGAATCTTAGACAACTGCATATTTGCCAAGGGATTCTGTTATTCGGGATGTACTAAGCCTGGATCCAGCCATACCTAGACTGCCTCTCTTGAAGGGTTGTTTAGAAAGCAAGTGGGTCCAGTCTGAACCTCATAACTCAGTGTGAGAGTCTTTCAGGACTATTCTGTAACAGGTTTGAATCTCTCCATCAGCCTAAAAAGTATTCCTTAAAGCAAGAATCAACAGGAAGAATGGAAATGCTGGTTCTTAATCATTCTGAAGGGTAATACTTTAGCCATCCTGTTCTGAAATTATATAAAGTCATCAGAAATTCAAGTCTCATACCCTGCATTCAGAAAGGAGTTCATTTCACATAGCACAGATCAAACACCTACATGTTTCTTGTAACATGTTGTATCATGTAGCTGCTACCGGTCTCTCAGTTGCAGAAATAACTGCCTGGTCGTAGCAATTAGGGCATGGACCCCATCAATGAGGCAACAAGCGAGATCACCTTTATTGAGAGAATGCAAATCTCATATAGTGTTTCTGCATCCAGTCAGCAGCTACCCCAGTGAATTTCCACCTGTGAGATATACACAGTTACAGCGATAGAGTGCAACCCACTATTTACCACAGATGTGGCCATTATCTTCATGTTTTCTGTCTAATCCATTCTTTTCTTATTAACTCACAGGTCTTAGTAAAGATTCCAAGGTCTCAACAAGCTAGCAAGCATGAGAATACTTGCCATTTGCTCTGTGCTTGCTGCTAATATCACAGGTATTCCAAGGCATCAGCTGCTTGTCCCAGCACACATGCCACAGTGAAATCTTTCATTCCCGCACCTGGTCACTTTGCAAGTAGCCCTTCCCAGACACCATCTTGTAAAAAATGCTTACATACCTGCTTATTATATGCACTCCAAATTCTGTGTGTGTGGTCTGTACTAAAGCATAATGGGTTTAGCCTTTAGGCTTGGTAGTTTAATCTCACTTAATACCATAGCCAATGCTATATAATTCTTTAAATCAGTTGAGCTATGCTGATTTATACTATTTGACTCCTGGCCAGAGGAGCACATTGTAACATGGAATCAGTTGCATACCCATTTAGGGTACTCCGCTCTGCAGGCAAAGTGATGATACATAGACATAAACCAGGACAGCTTTAAATTAGCCAGCAAGAGAGCATGATAGCACAAGGCCCTAGGGTTATTTTACCTATTTCTCCCTTAGCTCTTGAAAGTTATCTGTCAAGTAGGTGGTCAGTAGAAAGTAATACAGTAAAGATCTCCTACCTGACCTGGATTTTACGCATCTTAACAACATTCTTCCCTCTCTGAGGTGTTATTATGACCCCATTCTTGCATGTAGATAATGTTGACTACAGCCACCAATTTAAGTTATTCCCCTCTTAAAGTGATGATTAAAAGTAGTAGATCTGTTTATTTTTACCCCTCCGAAAAAAGCCCTTCTGAATATTATTGACATGATATGGCAAAACAAATCTTCTAAAGTCATCGACTTAACTACTTTCTTTACCTCACAATGTTCTCTTTCACATAGTAAATTTATATTTTATAATAATGCCAATATGCCAATAAAATATTCTTCAATTATATATTGGGCTATGTTTTGAGACAGAGAGAATGTAAGTTTAAAATCTCCTACCAGACTCAATGTCACTGGCTCTGCTGAGAGGTTACACGGGGCTTATATCACTTGCCACAGCAGGGCAGAATTCTCATTATCAATCAGTTACTAATGTGCATGCAGGGAGGATAACATTCCCTTCAGCTTTCATTTGTAATTCATCTTTCTCATTTAGGTTACAAATCAGTAATAGCAAAACTGTTCCTCTGTTCATATGTTATAGTAAAATGGGAGCCTTCTTGGGACAACAGGCCTGGCAGAGGGATCTAGATAGACAAGAACATTGGATAATCATCAGTGGCATGAAGTTTAACAAGAACAAATACTGGATTCTGCAGCTAGAATGGGGTGATGCCAGACACAAGTATAAACTGGGAGATGAGTGGCTAGAGAGCAGTCCTGAAGAAAGACATCTGGGCATGCTGGTTCAGAGCAGGGTCAATATGAGTCAGCAGTGTGCCCTTGCAGCCAAGAAGGCAAACTACATTGTGGGGTGCATCAAACACAGTATAACCAGCCAGTCAAAAGAGGTGGTTATCCTGTTGTACTCAGCATCGGTGCAGCCTCACCTTGAATACTGTGTATAGTTCTGGGTCTCACAATTTAAGAAGTATGTGAAGGTATTCGAATGCCTCCTCAATGGGAGATCAGCACAGATGGTGGAGGAGCTGGAAGACATGTCCTATCAGGAGTGGTTGAGGACTTCGCGTTTGTCTAGTTTGGAGAAACAAGGGCTGAGGGGCAACCTCATTGCTCTCTACAGCTTCCTGAGGAGGCGAAATGGAGAGGGAGGTACTGATCTCTTCTTCCTGGTTTACAGTGATGCCAAATAGGCCAATGGTTCAAGGCTGCAGGGGAGGTTTAGACCAGACATTAGGAAGCATTTCTTTAACAAGATGGTAATCAAACATTGGAAAAGTCTTCCTAGAGCGGAGGTTAATGCTCCAAGCCTGTCAGTGTTCAAGAGGCATTTGGACAATGCCCTTAATAGCACATTTTAACTTTTGGTCAGACCTGAATTGGTCAAGTAGTTGGATCAGATGATTGTTGTATGTTCCTTCCAATTGAACCATTCTATCCTATCCTATCCTATCCTATCCTATCCTATCCTATCCTATCCTATCCTATCCTATCCTATCCTATCCTATCCTATCCTATTTATCCTATCTTATTCTCATCTGCCTAAAATATAAGCCTTTTTTCTAAACTCACCACTTACAGGTCACTCTAAGGTTCAGTTTTAAGACAGGCAGAGGAAGTCAAACTCTGGAAATGGCTGTGCCTTTTCATTGCCTGATGGGGCTGGGGAAAGGTCATAGAATAATAGAATCACCAGGTTGGAAGAGACCCACCGGATCATCGAGTCCAACCACTCCTATCAAACACTAAACCATGCCCCTCAGCACCTTGTCCACCCGTGACTTAAACACCTCCAGGGAAGGTGAATCAACCACCTCCCTGGGCAGCCTGTTCCAGTGCCCAATGACCCGTTCTGTGAAGAATTTTTTCCTAATGTCCAGCCTAAACCTCCCCTGGCGGAGCTTGAGGCCATTCCCTCTTGTCCTGTCTCCTGTCACTTGGGAGAAGAGGCCAGCACCCTCCTCTCTACAACCTCCTTTCAGGTAGTTGTAGAGAGCAATAAGGTCTCCCCTCAGCCTCCTCTTCTCCAGGCTAAACAACCCCAGCTCTCTCAGCCGTTCCTCTTAAGGCCTGTTCTCCAGCCCTTTCACCAGCTTTGTTGCTCTTCTCTGGACTCGATCCAGAGCCTCAACATCCTTCTTGTGGTGAGGGGCCCAGAACTGAACACAGGATTCGAGGAGCGGTCTCACCAGTGCCGAGTACAGAGGGAGAATAACCTCCCTGGACCTGCTGGTCACACCGTTTCTGATACAAGCCAAGATGCCATTGGCCTTCTTGGCCACCTGGGCACACTGCTGGCTCATGTTCAGTCGCTGTCAACCAACAGCCCCAGGTTCCTCTCCTCCAGGCAGCTTTCTAGACAGACTTCTCCAAGTCTGTAGCACTGCTCAGGGTTGTTGTGCCCCAAGTGCAGGACCCGGCATTTGGCCTTGTTAAACCTCATGCCACTGGATTCAGCCCAGCGGTCCAGCCTGTTCAGATCCCTTTGCAGAGCCTCCCTACCCTCCAGCAGATCAACACTTCCACCCAGCTTAGTGTCGTCCGCAAACTTGCTAAGGGTGCGCTCGATGCCTTCATCCAGGTCATTGATAAAGACATTGAACAGGGCTGGACCCAGCACTGAGCCTGGCTGTCTATGTCTGTAGCTAACGTTGGACTAGACGGCAAACATAATGATAGGAGTATCATTCTTAGTAACCAGGTTGACAGACGTTTCTAGATTACTCTCTAATGATATTATTATATATATATATGGTTATATTATAATATATTATTATATTATTATCATTTCAAATTCAGGATTATACTATCATATATGGCAATTAGGCTTCTGTAAGATTTGGGGGGTTAAATCTCTTTTGGTTATCTTGAGGGTTTTTTAAGCTTTTATCTATGTTTTTATCTCTCTAATCTATCCAAATCTTTTTGCTCTGACTCTTAGTATATGTTCTTAAAGTAATCTGAATGATTCCTTATAAACACAACTGCCTTGCACAGTAATTACCATTACTTTAAACCTTTTTCCAGCTGTGCTCGTCAATCTCAACGAGTAATTAGATGAAAGTAGCTCAGCAAACTTTTGTTACAACCATTACTTTTTCTGGCAAGAGAAATCCAACAACTATCTCATATAGCTTCCCTTCTCTGTTTTGACATGAAAATACAGAAAATGTTACAGAACTTTGAAAGAGGAAATTCAACTGTGCTTCTGTTCAGCTGCTTCACAGAATTCAAACCTGTGAAGTTAATCTTGCACAAACATCTGTCTCTGATTACAGTAAAAACATTGTTTGATATAATTTCTAATATAACACATTTGTAGTTTCTCCCATTTCTGTTCTTGTATTAAATGCAATACTCTACTTAAAATCAATATGGAATTTCTAGTCATTAATCTACAGATACTGTAAAACAGAATGAAATATCTCTGTAGTGAACTGGTGTTTTCATAAGAAATTATGATAAAATTAAGGTAATGGAAAGGCTGGCCTTTGGGTTGTGTGTGGTTTAGAGGGGGGATGTTGTTGTTTGAGGGTTTTTGCCTGTGTTTTCTTTTCATTTCATAGCAGTTAATGACTTGAAAGTGTGCTCTCAGATCCCAGTATAGTGCCTTTGCCAACACAGTTTTATCTGTTCTGATCATGCTCTTCTTTATATTCCTCCATAACAATTTCAGATGATCTCCCCAAAAAGACATGTGAGGAACATGAGGAGTACTGGCAGTTTCTGTGAGACAGAAGAATCATTCCTACCTACCTTTTATTAAGCATTGATCCTGCAAATGGAATGTGTAGACTACACACTACCTGACCAGTCATAACTCATTACAGGATCAGAACGGAGATATAGACTGAAAAGGACTGTCTGAGACCTCGCAGTCAGTGAAAGAACTCAAGAGTTTACACAGAAGCCAGCTGAAATACATTCTGCCTGATAAAATCAGAGAGCTGTCCATTTGTTTAGATACTTAATAGGACAGAAAATGAGGCACGTGTAACTTTTTATTACAAGGCTAGAAGGAAAACTGTGATAATTATCTAGTCTAGAAAATTAATTATATTTTAAGGAAAAGTAATTTCATTATTTTGGGACTTTTTTGTGGCTATCTTTATATTAAAATGTAAAATATTATGTACTATAAATGCCAAATTTTGTAATACATCAGTTAGGTAAATGCAGAACTTAGATTTGTTGAAGTCAATTAAATCAAAGTCATCTAAAAGCAACCATGGTAAAGAGCTCAAGGGCTGATGTCTTTCTCTGAAAATATGAAAAGAAATTTTTTTTGTTACCTTTCTGGCTGCATTTCCAAAATAAATTTATTTCTTATAATGTTTGATGCAGAATGCACATCTTTCAGACTCCATAAGAGAAGGAAGCAAATCCATCATTATTACTTCCATCTTGCATCACATAGCACCTAGATATCAAGATACATTCCAAAAATTCTTGGTGTTACTGCCATATGAAGATAAAAGGAAAAGCTAACCTGAGACTTAATAGTGACCTAACAATTAAACGAAAGAATGCAGACTAAAAGTTTCCAGACGGTTGAAGGCAATTAAGTAAATAAGACATGACAGCACTTAGTAGAAACAGAGACTTTAACATGTCAGACATAACCTGTCACATCAGAGAATAAACATCCAAAAGTTTTGGTTTTCTTGCACACATATCTGCCTTTAAAACAGACATCAAAGTGTTGATACAGTGCTAACCTGCATGCTGAATTGTTTATTGTCATTAACAGATCACGATTTTGTCATCCTTATTTATAGCAACCACACTGACGGAGCATTTCCACTGAGTTTATTTCCATGTCAAACAAAAGAAAAACAGAGGAGTCCACCTGAAATGAAAAGAACAATTTGTGCCTGAGCACTGTCTGGTTCTGTGTTAATAAGCCTGGAGATGCATAGAATGAAGAGGAATTTGTTTGAAAGATTCTATTAAGGAGCACCTGATACTAAGAAATGAGTCCATCTTACTCAATGACAGTCAGTCTTAGACAATGCATTTATATGACAGGGAGAAGTAAAATACAGGACTACTAATCAGGGCATGATGATACTGAAAAAGGTGCCTGAGAAGAAAATGGTAATGGACTGTGTTTTAGCAAATCTTACCTGGGAGAAAAGTAAAGAGGTGGAAGTTACATTTGCAGGGCAGAAAAAGAAAAAAAAAGAGAAGGAGGGGGAGATGAAAGAAGGAAAAAGAAGAAAAAAAATAAAATAGGTCTGCTGAAAACAAGAGATACTCAGAATAAGAGATACATAGCAGCTCCCTATTAGATCGCAATCAAGAATAAAGATTATGATGGGCTACACAATGCAGATGAGACTTTAGAAACTGTCAAGATAAATTGGCAAGCTAATTATGAAATGAATTAATAAAACAATTACTTCTGTATTTATTAAATTAGAATCATAGACTTGTTTAGTTTGAAAAACACCTTTGAGATCATTGAGTCCAACTGTTAACCAGACACTGCCAAGTCCATCACCAAACCATATCCCTAAACACCACATCTTCATGTTTTTTAGATACCTCCAAGTAGGCTATCTCAATCATTTCCCTTGGGCAGCTTTTTTCAGTGCTTGACAACCCTTCCTTGAAGAAATGTTTCCTCATATCCAATCTAATCTCCCCTGGTGCAACTTGAGGCCATTTTCTTTCATCCTACAACTGATTACTTTTAAGAAGAGAACACCCACCTCACTGCAACTTTCTTTCAGATACCTGGACTTCCCTCAGCCTTCTCTTCTCCAGGCTAAACAATGCCAATTGCATCAACAGCTCCTTGTAAGACTTGTGCTTTAGATTGTTCACCAGCATTGATGCTCTTCTTTGCACACACTCCACTCTCACTACTTCTTGTAGTGAGGGGCCCAAAGCAGAACACAGTATTCTAGATGTGGCTTCATGAGTGCCAAGTACAGGAAGATAATCACTTCCCTGCTCCTGCTGGCCAGACCATTTCTGATACAAGCCAGGATACTGTTGGCCTTCGTGGCAACATAGGCACGCTGTTTGTTCATATTCGCCTGGCTGTCAGCCAACAATCCCAGGTAATTTTCTGCCAGGCAGCTTTGCAGCCACTCTTCCCCAAGCCTGTAGTATTGTATGGGGTTGTTGTGACAGAAGTGTAGGACCCAACACTTGGCCTTGTTGCACCTCATACAACTGGCCTTGGCCCATGTAGTCTTCTTGGACTTCAGTATAAGCCTTTGACACTGTTTCTCACAGCATCCTGCTTAGGAAACTGTCAGCCTCTGGACTGGACAGGTGAATGCTCTCCTGGGTAGAAAACTGATTGGAAGGCAGGGCCCGAAGAGTTGTGGTAAACATAGTTCACTCCAGTTGGAGGCCGGTCATAAGTGGTGTTCCCCAGGGCTCAGTGCTGGACCCAGTGTCGAGTGCACCCTTACCAAGTTTAGAGACAACATTAAGTTGGGTGGAAGTGTCGATCTTCTGGAGGGTAGGGAGGTTCTGCAAAGGGATCTGAACAGGCTGGACCAATGGGCTGAGACCAACGGCATGAGGTTTAACAAGGCCAAATGCCAGGTCGTGCACTTGGGGCACAACAACCCTATGCAGTGCTACAGACTGGAGAAAGAGTAGCTAGAAAGCTGCCTGGAGGAGAGGGACCTGGGGGGTGTTGATTGAAAGTGACTGAACATGAGCCAGCAGTGTGCCCAGGTGGCCAAGAAGGCCAATGGCATCTTGGCTTGTATCAGAAATGATGTGACCAGCAGGTCCAGGGAGGTTATTCTGCCCCTGTACTCGGCACTGGTGAGACAGCACCTCAAATACTGTGTTCAGTTCTGGGCCCCTCACCACAAGAAGGATGCTGAAGCTCTGGAGCATGTCCAGAGAAGAGAATCAAATCTGGTGAAAGGACTGGAGAACAAGTTCTTCGAGGAGCATCTGAGAGAGCTGGGGTTGTTTAGCCTGGAGAAGAGGAGGCTGAAGGGAGACCTTATCTGCTCTCTACAACTGTCTGAAAAGAGGTTGTAGAGAGGAGGGAGCTGTGCTCTTCTCCGAAGGGTCAGAGGATAGGACAAGGGGGAACGGCCTCAAGCTGTGCCAGGGGAGATTCAGACTGGATATCAGAAAAAAAATTTTCACAGAAAGGGTCATTGGGCACTGGAACAGGCTGCCCGGGAGGTGGTTGAATCACCATCCCTGGGGGTATTGAAAAGATGGGTAGATGAAGTGCTCAGGGACATGGTTTAGTGGGAGATAGGAATAGTTGGACTCGATGATTCAAGAGGTCTTTCCAACCTGGCGATTCTATGATTCTATTATTCTATGAATAAAATCTAAACAATTTGGAACTGTCCTGAGTGGGGATTTGGACCAGAAAACTTCTGGAGGACAGTTTTCATCTAAATTATGTTGTGTCTATGTTTCTGTGGAAGTGAAAGCTGGATTTGTATCTTTCAACACAAAGTACTAAAGAAAGTATTCAAAATAATATTTTAAACACTAATGCTAACCTTTTGCAAGTGCATGGAAGGCAGAAATGAGAGAAGAAAACTTGTGGCATCTTTCTTTTAAAAATTATGTAATGGGATGGGAGGAGGACCTGCACAATCCAAGGAAAATGTGGGAAGGTGTTGCAAAACATATAAATGCATTGAGTCTGCAAAGAGTTTGAAGAGAAATGTACTATATAAAGCAACCTGGAGTTAATAAAAAACATATTCTGTAAATAAGTCTGTTTTCTTCCTTGGGCCAAGATAACTGCCAGAGTAGATAAAGGGAAAAAGTGTAGATGCAATAAATTTAGGAGTTTAATGACTGCTGTGCAATAGTCTCATTAGAAAACTAAAAGCTTCATTTACACGTAGTAGTTGTACATCTGAAAACTACAATCAAAGAATGCATTTTAACTATTTATCACCAAACTGTGAGTTTGGTGATAAACTGAACATGGCACCCCATAGAGGTCAGTCTTTGTTACATTTGTGTTTTCATTAATGACTTGCATCATGAAAGAGTAAGAGGGCTGTAAATTCTGTAGGGGAAGAGTGCAAAGAATTAGGAGAATACAATC
The DNA here is from genome assembly GCF_032191515.1 of Phaenicophaeus curvirostris. NCBI lineage: Eukaryota > Metazoa > Chordata > Aves > Cuculiformes > Cuculidae > Phaenicophaeus > Phaenicophaeus curvirostris. Next base: position 81,099,250 of record NC_091394.1, on the reverse strand, counting down.
AAAAATCAAAATCATCTTTATAAGCTGAAAAGATGGTGTGAACCCAGTTAGACACAAATCAGTAAAGACAGATGTAAGAACTATACTGGTGCATCATTCACAAATACAGATGAAGAATGCACCAAAAAAAAAAGAACAAAAGAAAGTTAAATAAATGGCTAGACAGCACTGTATTATGTTCAGGGGATTATATTTGATCACAAACTAAATGTAGAAGTATAATTCTTTTTCCAAAACGCTAACTTTCAATCTGAAAAGGGTTTTCTAGCTCATTTAGCATTGATGAGGCCTAGGCTGAAGTAACAAATTTTATAGGACAAATGTTAGAAATTATAATAGCGAGCTGGAAAGAATCCACATGAAATAAGAAAGAATGCTGAAGGATTAGAAATTATGATCTGCCTGAGAATAAAGATTAAAGCTGCTGAGTTCCTTTGGTCTTCTAAAAGAGACAGTTGAGTGTAGATATCATAAGCACTATACAATGTAAAACACCAGTGGAAAGAGGATGATAATCATTTTTTTCTCTACTGACTATAGTGTAGTGAATAAACAAGGAGTTTTTAACTTAGTCTGCAGTAAATATAGGTTGGATAGTAAGGAAAGATGTCTAAATTCTGCACTGATGGAATACAAACGCGGCCTTCGTAGAAATATGTATTTTTCTTCCTTTATGGTTTTTGAAATAAATTGGGCCTCTTGGCACTTAACTATGAAAAATTAACCATATTGAGGATAAAACAGAACAGCAGTCGTGAACCTAAAGCCTCCAACCTGGATAAGCTTTTAACTTCAGTTCATACAGTCCACATCTGCAGGACAGCACATGTTAAATAGTGGTTTGAAGTGTTTGTTCAGAGCCTACCAAGTGATCATAGGACGGTTTTTTTGTTGTCAGTAAAGAAAAATGTTCCTCAAACCCCAAGATTTCCTTAGTGTCCTATATTTCTCAATTTCTGAGTTCTGCAAAGTGTGAGTAGTGTGAGTAGAGCTATAAATAGATAGTCTTTTTTTTTTTTATTCCAGTGAGTCTGAAGTCCAGTTTGGCGGGGTAAAAAATAGGAAATTGTTTAGGAGGGAATTACACAGATTACATGTCTAAGAAGTGAATTAAGGATATTCTTAATAAGGCAAAATTAGACCAGTAGGTAAAGTGACTTAAAATTAGTCCAGCAATTAATCAGATCAGTAGACAAGCCATTAAAGAATGGATTAATTAAGCTAGCATAAAATTAATTAAGTTATTAAATGAGTTAGCTAGATAGAAATTATTAATGAATTAATTAAATACTCAGTCCTGTAACTTGTATAGGAGAGAGCAAGGGTGATCTGCTCTGAACCCTATTTATAGTTACCAGAAAGTTAAGAAATCAAGTTATGACAGGAAAACAGATTTATTACTAGCAATGCTAGTCATTGGATCCACAGAGACAGAAATGTTGGAAGAATTGATATTTTATTATGCAGTCAAATTTTTAAAAACACAAAATCTCCAGTGTCTGGGAAAGCCAAAATTCTTTGCCATTCTTAAAACTTCTGTTATTACATTACAAAAAAGTATTTAGTTGATTTTTGGTTTTTTTTTTTAATAATGCATTTTGAGTTTTAAAAGTCTTGTTTTCTTCAAAAATAAAGGACACTTAAGAGAGAAATGCTAAGAGGAACTAATGACTGTTCAGTGGTGAGAGCACTCTCCTGTGGTATCAAACTTTTATTGTTCAGGATTTGTTTGGGGTTGTTTCATTTTTTATTGCTTTGTTTTGGTTTGTTTTATTTTGTTTTGCTTTGTTTCAAAGACAAGATTTAGGAACTAAAGGCTCCAAATCCCAAAATGACATTCCACCCTCAGAATCAGAGTCCAGAATATTTATGCAGAGTCTTTGTTAGTTATGCCTTGTGGAGCCATTCTATTTCCTGTAAATTATATTAATGTTTCTTGTGACCAGAGGGATAATTTACAAATGTTTCTACAGCCTGATGCTTAAGGTACTCTCTATTAACGTAGAACACCTGGTTGTAGTTCTTCATTGAAAGTTTTCTGCTTCCTGAGTGTAGAGAAGGTACTTTTCCAGTTTGGCAGAAGTTCTTCCTCTTTTGGGATATCATTTACAACAGATTACCATCTAGATAGTCTGCAGACTTCTTCAGAGAACTATCCAGATGGGGAGCAGGTATTTAGATTTGCCTACAATTTCTACTCTTTTCTACTCTTATATGCATAGACTTTTATTCTCTGAACTATGTCAAAAGCAATCACATACAGCTAAGCTTTCACTTGCTTGGACTCCTCTCTCCACTGGAGCCTAGACATCTGGTATAGGTTGAAGAGCAACCTGAGAAAATGGGAAAGATGCAAGAACGAGGAGGCACAGGAGCTGACTAACACAGTAAGGAAAATAAGACAGCCTAGAAACAATGCAGCTATTGAAGTGCTAGCCTGGGACTAGGTGATGAGGCTGGATTGCTGTGTTTAGCCTTAACAGCTGATTTTCAGCTTTTACAAACACCTGTAGTAAATAGACAGTGACTCAAACAGCATTTGGAAATCATCTAGGACATACTGCAAAATCTTAGCACTAGAATTATTTTGTTTCTTTGACTTTTCCACTGTGTCATACTATTTATTTAAATTTAACATAAGAAGTACCCACAACTAATGAGAGTACATCACTGGTTTAAGACAAGTGTATTTAGAATGTTTGCATTAGACTGCAAAAGGTCTTATAAAAGACAACTTATTTGCTATGGTAGAATACTTGTTTCATTCACTGTGTATATCTCTTTTCCAAAAAGCATCTATTAATCACTTGTTGCTTGGACTGGGACATATCTGAGACTTCCTTCAACTTTTACTCCAATATTAGCAGCTCCTCAGGAACTGAGTCCATGCCTCTCCACCAGCTACACTGGGTTTCTGGAGTTCATGCTGGATGTTCACAAGGCACTCAGTAGTAGCTTTGTTCATGGGCTACATTTTGACAACTTAACTTGAACTTGATTTTTTAACATCTGAAAAATATCTTATTGCATAAGGCCAATATATTCTTACAGTGTTCAAGGTTTTTGAGTATCCATTTTAAAGATGTACCTTGAATTTGAAAATCTAGAGTTTCAAATTTAGTATTTGGATAAAACAGACATAAAAGAATTCATTAAAATATTGTGCTTTTTTTCTAAACTTTTATTCGGCTCAGCTGTCTTTAATAACAGGTCATCTTTAATAACTCCTGGTGTGTGTAAGTAGGCTAACTGATTCACTACCCTGTGGAAAATGTTCTACTCTTCTGTAGGGATACTTCTTCAGATCTATTACAAAGTTACCAGTGGCATATTTCTTCCCTCTACATAATAGAAATATACTAAGAAAAGGCTTTTAGATGTCACCACGGTGGCTACAGAGTAGTGTTTGTTTAGACCCAAGCTGTACCAGTCCTTTTCTGTTCAGTTGTGAATTTGAAACAGTTCCAAAATTTCAACAGACCAGTCAGGGGTGGAACTGACATTTATCATGAAAGGAAGAACCAACTAGACATTTTCTGCTAACTGTTGACAATGACACTCTAAATTCTAGTGAGCAAACACTTTCTATATTAATCTGAATTGCTGCTTTTGCCCTTAAAGCCAAAAATCTTTGCTCTTACAATTTTAGAGAAAAAGTTATTTCCTTAGCTTCTACTTGCTGTGTTTCAGTGCTGTCTTAAAGTTGACAAAACATTTACAAGGCTCTGCAAGTTACTCGTGACTGTTTTGACAGATAATTTTTTAATCCTACCTCAGATGCTCATTTGCTACTGAGATAATTTTTTCATTTTTACCCTCATTTTTCTCAGCATGCTTTACATAATTGCTCCAATTTTTTTCTGATTATGGAATTTGATTATACAGACACAACACATAGGTTACATCTGTAGAAATTCATTCATATTTGTATATGAATACAAATACATTGGCATACAGATCACCTTTCATGAATGATTCATGTAAGCCCCTGATGTGCTTTATGTAGGAACAGGCACATAAACAAAAGCAGAGGAAAACAGTGGAAGTGGATAAGAAGCTGCTGCTCCATTTCTTTCAAGTTCTGATTATTTGTTCAGGTCCTTTTAAATGGCTGTTTGCCAATTCTTAACCACTGCAGCTCAATTTTTCTCCCTTAATGAATAAGCCACACAACAGTCCATGCAAGGCTCACAGAAAGCATGGTACCTCGGACCACTTTAGATTCAAATTTAGCTTAAATTTGGTTTAATAATTGCTTTAATTTGAGAACTGATTTCTTATCTGGAAGAACAGTATAATTAAAATGGAGAAATTTACCTTTATTACATATATAAATATACTTTACTGTAGCCTGTCCAGTCAAGATTACAAGGAATAGATCTATTAAAACTATACATAAATAAAACACCATATTATTGATAACATTCTGTAAATCAAATGTTATAAATAGTAATACTCTCCACATTTGTAAACTCAGCTTAAACATAAATCTAAGGATTTTTTTTTTTTTTATTAAGGCAGCACTTTTTATTTCTGCAAGGAGAGCTACCACATTTATGGTATCAAAAGATCATAGAATTGATGAAAAACCTTACAAATTTAGATTTTCAATAATATACCTGATTTGTTCATTATTTTGTTTTTCTCTATGTAGTGATATAACAAGCAAATTTATGAATTTTAGAAATATGTAGATACCAGTTTTATTGCCTTTTTATCTGTGTTCGCTTGCTTCACTTTTTCAAGCGTGCACTTTGTTGAACAAAAAACTTGAAACATTTAGAAATATGAAAAATTAAGAAGGTGTGCTAGCAGTAAAATTTGTTGTCTAACTGTTTCTTTATGTCCCTACATTTAAAATTGAATCCTGTAATCCCTTGAACAGGTTTGTAGTATCATCAGAGCACAAGCATACTTAGTTACAGCATTCTTACAGGTTCCAAAAGCCATTGAAAGTAATTTAAATGCTCCTACTCATTTCAGTGACTATTAGACTATGTTCTTTATAATTATTATAAAATTTATCTGCTGTAGAATTAAGCTACAGAACAACAACCAGAGCTGTTGCTCAGTTTAATACCTATAGTTAATTCCAATTTAATATGTGACATGTTTATAATTTATAAGCAGAGTTATACATGTTACAATGGCTATTACAGGCATGCCACAAGGCTATTTTTTCTATATTTAAATATTATTATTGATATATGTTTGACACCTACATAGAAATTTTCTGCTTTATGTTGCTAATATATCTGTTAAGTTTCAGTTTTAACAAATTCTTTCAAATTTCACTAGCATGAGAAAAATCTACTAATTCTCATGTGGATATCAAGATATGTTCCTTCACCAGTACTACCTCTCACAAAAGTTAGCAAGAGTAAAAACTTCTGTTTGTGTCCCTCAGCAGTTATGACTTTGCCTTCTCAGTGACAATTCATATGGGAGTTTGGAAAGATGTGTCTCCAAGGTAGTACCACACCATTGCCTTGCATCTCAGGAACAGCCCTATGGAAGTTAGTAAGCACCACTTTCCCAGACTTATAAAACAACCCCACTTCCAGATTGGAAAACATTTCTTGTAATATTGCATGATACCTGATAAGTCAGTTTTGTAAGTAAAAAATCTCTGAAGTTAATCTTTTTGAGCACCTTTTTACAGAGAACTATTGAAATTTTTCTCATCATTCTCATGGCAGCTAAATAATAACACTATCAAGGTATTGAAGAGTAGGGGTTGTGTGCCTGTCACAGATAATATGAATTTGTCTACCCATATGATTAATATTTGATGTGAGCAATTTCAGACTACTGATTAGCTCTATTAATAATTAATACAATGTTTTTCTGGATGATTAAGGCTATTTCTTTTAAGGGGATTCTCAAATCTCTTCTAACACCTCAGTATAAATTCTTTATGATATCTATCCATGCATGTGTTCCAGCAAACCTGCAATGGAAAACTTTGTAATCATAATTCAACCAACGCTGATATATCAACAAACAAAAATTGTATTTGAAATGCTGTATAAGAAACAGTTGCTGAAGAATGCTTTAGGCTGCTTAATATTGTTTTTCTTTCCTTTCTTTTAGCTGGAAGTGTTCACTTTATTCCAGGAACATTCCTTTCTACTGCCTACTACTTAAAAGTAGTACAATCTTTGCTAAAATTAGTAGGAAAAAGATAAAAATTAAATTTAATAGGCAAGGTATTTAAATATGTGAAAATAACAGCAAAAATCAAACCATGAAGAAAATACCTGTCATGTACTCCACTGAAAATATATCAGAAAAGTAAATTTAACCTGAAACATTTATTTTATCACAGCTCAGACTGGAAAATAAGTCATTTTTCCTGCAGTTATAATTACCACTGCAGATTTTCTCTGTAAATAGGTGGAGATACAGTTTTGTGTTAGTTATATTGTTTATTTGGTCAGGGAAAACAGAAGGTAAGCTCTGCCTGGGCATGACAGAGTTGATAATTACTGCATTATAACTTCATTTAGATGCATTAGGTTGTTGTAGTAGGCCAAGATCTTCTTGCAGCTAAGGACCTAACAAGCTACTTGTTCACTCTCCTTAGTAGGATTCAGGAGAGGATGGAAGGGCAAAAGTAAGAAAACTCATGGGATGAGATAAAGACAGTTTAACAAGTGAAAAACCCAGGAATTCATTAACTACTTTCCATTGTGAGGCCAGATGCTTGGTTATCTCCAGGAAGGCAGGGTCTCATCATCTGTAATGGGTGCTTGGGAAATCAAAGACCATAACCCCTGAATATTCCTGCTTCATCATCCTTTCTCTGAATTTTTATTTTATGTAATTTATATCACATCATATAGCATGGGACATACATTTGGTCATTTGAGGTCAGCTGTCCTGGCTGTGTTCCCTCCCATCCTCTTGCCCACTCATTGGGAAAAGGGTGGGAAGAGAGAAAGTCTTGATACTGTGCAAGCACGTCTCAGTCACAGCGACAATACTTGCATGTTATTAATACTACTTTATTCATAAATACAAATTCAAAACGTAGCACCATACTGGCTGGTATGAAGAAAACTAACTCATCCCAGCCAGACCCAGTATAGTTATACTTGAAAACTGAAGCATTAGTCTCATCTTTATATGTTCTTGAAATAATACACAACATTAATTCAAAAGACCAAAAATATGCTATCATAAAGCAAATATATTACCTGACATTTTATTTAAATTTCAGTATGCCCGTATTGATGAAATATTTCTTGGTAGTGATCATGATCCAAATGATGCTCTGAACACAATCAGGCTCCTTGAAATTCATTCTCTTTCATACCCTCAGAGGTTTGCATAAGTTCTGGGTTGTTGTATCATACAGAAGTAGCCCAAGCTCAACATCTGATACCAGAAGATGAAGTTAAGAAATAAATGAACAGTTATTTCAGCCCAGATCAGGCAGAAAAGGGGAAGAAATAAATGAAACGACCATTTTACTCATTCAGATACTTGATTATTGTTTCTGATTTCTTACCTTGGATTCTCAGTGTTAAAGGTAAGAGGAAACAGTACATCCTAATTGAAGGTAGATAACTAATGAGTCAAAGGAATGAAATCTCTAAAAAACTAGTTATACTTGAAGATCCTGAAACTCTGACTGATATGTGCTTTTGAAGAGCTCTTACAGTTTTTTCAGAAAATAGAGAGCTTCAAAATGGCCTGACTCCTTATGGGCAGAGCTGACTTGTTATTGCATGAGATTTTAATAAAGAATTCAACAATTTTCAAGAAACATTGCGGGGGGGGAAGCCTGTTCCACCAATATCATATTTCTTTGCAACAACTCACAAAAAACCCCAACCACATCTCTTTTTAAAGGGAAAATTTACCTGATAGTTTACCTGATAACCTGAAATATTACAGTAAAAGTTGATTAGGCCAGCCCTGAGCAAGTATTTTTGGGGTTAATATTCAGCAACTATTATTTTCATTACTGAAATTTATCTTTGTCAATAAACTATTCTAATTAATTCAGTTCCAGAGATAAAAGAGTTTAACATACACTATAAATAAATTCATACTACAAATACTGGGGTTAAATGTAGAGCAAAACAAGCAGATAATGTGTTTTCTTCAACCTAGAGATGTTATTTCCGTAATATATAATAATTTTTTCTCTCCCTCTAGAGGGTGAGAAAGTAAGACCTAACAGGAAAGGTCCATTAATTCTATTGTAAGGCATGCAGATATTTCAGTAGCTTTTTCTTCATTTGAGCAACTGGCAGTAGCAAAGCCTTTTTTTTACATCTACTTGTACCATAAATGTCACTTTTTTATATATTTTCTTCAATAATTGAATAAACATATCATTAATTTAGCAAGACTATTTTCTATGCTAGGCTTAGTTAAGACATTTTTGTTTTCTATCCTGAGACAATAGAATAATGAATACTTAGGCAAAAAAAAGGAAGAAAGAAGAATGGAAAAAAGAACTAAACAGATTTGTCTAGAATAATATCTTTTCTGGTACTCACAAATCTTATGTACAGCATTAGTTCAAATTGACACAGACATCAGCACTCAGTGAATAAAAAATGGATTAAAGACTGTGTGGAGGAGGTAGTAATGAATCCAGTCAAATGGAGAATGTGCCTGGCAGGATTAGAATTAAGTCATGTCTTCCCTATATGGTATTGATGGTCTGGAAAACAATGAGAAGCATGTTAGTATTAGTTGCAAATGTCAAATAAATAGTAAAAAAAATGCATTTGCTAGTGGGAACAGAATTAATGCAAACAGAAAAAATTGACAAAATAGCAAATGAAAACTAGCATACTGGCTGGAAAATAACCTGAATCGATGATATTAGATTAGGGTTCTAGAAAGATCTTAACATGCCGTAACAGCTCTGTGCTCAAACACAGTCTGCAGGAGATAGAGCAGCAGGGGCAAATGAGATGTGTACTGTTCAAGAACATTATACCTTTGTAGGTCACAGAGTATAATCATTTAGTATGTACATATATTTACCAAATACATTGAAAGGATATCAAAGAGCAGTACAAGACACCCTGTTTGATTAATTAATTAATCACCAGGCCAGCATTCTTTGGAGCCTTACAGCAGGGCTTTTGGCCACCTGACCACAAGGACAGAGGGTACTATACACATTGGTGTCAACAATGACTTTGAGAATATCCCAAGCAAAGCACTTAGTACATCAGTTAGTTGAAATACATGCAGGACCAAAACTATGAGGGTCCTCTATTTAGGCAGATCTTCAAATTGTTAACCAATGCCCAACAGATTAGAAGACAGCTCTAGAGAGAATGCCTCTGAGAAGAAAAGAATTTACTGCATACACTAAATTTGTTTAAGAGTCAGATACTAAGTCAGGCAAATACAAACCAGCTCAGATGCAAGTTATGGGTTTATTTTTTTAAAAAAAAAAGAAGAATAGGAATCTTTGAAAAGGGAACAATAAAAAATGCAAATTCAAAGAAATGTTTAAAAAAATCAAGAAGAAATCTGTTCATCTTAGATGGAGGTAAAAGCTATTAATGTAAAGGGAAAAGATTGACAAAGTACTAAAATTAAAAAATAAATCACATTTTTCTTTCATAGACTGTCTCTATAAGTTGAATGTTCCAAATATATTAATGACCATGAAAGCTAAGTTGATGTGTTCTCCTCCAGAACACAAGTCCTTTTAATTCACGTGCTGCAAACTGCCAAACAATATTTATTAAAGATGGTCTTGATTAAACCACTGTAGTACTTTAAATAGTCCATCAAATTATTTTCAGCCTGCTTCTGTAAACTGAAAACAAACATATTTATATATAGCAGACAAAAGAGTAAATATATCTTTGACAACTACATTTAGGTTCTTAGGCTCTGTTTTCATCCTCCACACAGCTCCAGAACTGTTTTTGTCAAATTTTTCCCATGACCTTCACATACATAAAACAAAATAATTCTGATGCCTCTGTTTATTAATGTGTTTTAAAATAAAAATATTTCTACTACAAATAGATAGAGCTCATCATGAGTTAGAACATTGTTTTTTCCATTAATAAATGCTTTGTGATATCTAATGACAAAAATCTTTGTTATCTAACAAGCTATTTGTTATCTAACAAGATCTCTGATATTATACTGCAGTGCAGTAGAGCTGCATCACCTCAGAAACATAATCCAGCCACACTAGGAACTGAAAAAATCAAGGTGAGAAGCAAGGTGTTCTACTAAGCCAATTTACCCCATTTTTTGCCGTACTTCATCTGCTTTTGGTGACTGAATTAAGTCTATATTCACTGCTGTTATGTGAAAATATTGGTTTTGGTGTCTTCACTGTAGGGATAATCTCAAGTGTTTACTCCAGTCATCTTTGTCTGAGTATGGCAGTTTGCCTGAAGAGTTGTACCCAAATGGACATCTTGTCCCATCATTGACCTCTACCATAAGGCAGATTCCAAATAATAAAAATTTGCTTTTGCGATCAGCCTCATTTTAGGCGCAAAAGAGGAGACAAATGGTCATTGTCAGTAATTATTACATATTCACACATAAAAGACTCCTCTTAAAAGAGCAGCGTAGTGTAAGATAGCGTTTTACAATCTTCTACTGAGTTGACAACTATGGCATGTGAGGCTCTGCCAGAGATGCTTGAAGTACAACCCTCTGAGGCAATGCAATACCTTTATATCATAAGTGAACTGTGTCCACTCCACAGAAAAAAAATAATCGCTTATCTGCATATTGACAATCTCAGTTTGCAGTTAGTTATAATCAGGAATTAAATAAGTATTTTACTCAAAATTATCTTTATAATGTTGTTGTGCACAGATTTGAGGGTATTGCAACAATTTCAATCTGGTACATTGAAATATTTAATACCTTGTGATTAATATATTTTCTGGTCTAGATTTTTATTCCTTCACTGTAGTTCAGCTTTCTAAATAGGAATCATGGACCAATATTTTTATACAGTTTACCAGAATAGTAAATATTGAACCCGGTCTCTCATTTTACTTTTCAACATTCTTTATCAGTCACCTTGCCAAAATATGCCTTTTTCAATTATTTCATTTCAGTTACCTAAGCTTCTTTAAGACATCAACTGTTCATGTTACTGCATAACTTTAGATTCATATATTCAAATACAACCTCTGCAGATGTTGTTGTTGTGCAACAAAATATACACCTATTGAAGGAGGAGTACACTATATTCAATTGTTCTCACTTTCCACTTTTCTACTGTTGTAGACTATACAAAGCTGCATTGTAGAATGTCCCCAAACTGGAGACTGGCTCAACCTAAAACTGTGAACTCAAACTCCTATAACGATGGAGGTGTTCGATACCACACCACAGTTTAAATTTGCGTTTCTACCAAAATTAGTTCTATTTAGATTTATTAACAGCTAACCAGTGAAAGATTTTTCTAGGTGCCTCCAAAAATAAATTTTGGTCAAAGTTTGGCACAGGAAGAAGAAAATTATATAAATGCAGTTTGTGGGTGACACTTGAAAGAAAGTTCTAGCCATAATTCATAAGGTACATGAAAGTCAAAATCCTAGGAAAAAAAAATTTAGAGAAAGATTATATCTCAAAATCATCTTCCTGTCTTATTTTACCCAAATTTTATCATTTTGGTTAGTAGGAAATTGAATCAACAGAATCATCAGAATTCATACATCTTTCCAATTAATATCATGTGTTGAACTCTGAATTTGTTATATTTTACTTGTTATCAGAGGCATTTCATCGTATTTCATTGGTACTTAGCTCCACTAGGCTTAGATGAAGCTCTGATAAAAATCAGTGAAAAAGCTTAAATGTAAATGAAAACAGAATTTGGTCAAGTACCTAGTAAATCTAAGCCATGAAATTTGACAGAACTGAAATACAGACTTGGTTCTTTGTATAAAGTCTACTGTGTATGAAAACAAATCTCACAGTTTGAAACAAACCCAAATTATTTATAGAAGCATTACCTTCTATAGTTAATAAACCTATTTTACAAACCAGAGATGCAAAACAATTTTATTTTCAAAACTGAAATATTAACCTTTGAAGATACTGAAACCATCAAGAATTTGATAACGGGGAAAAAAACCCACTACACTTCAAATAGATAACTAGCTATCAATGGTCCTGCATTTAGTATACTGTTCTGTTTTCTATCTTCAGTAGTTTCATATGATTCACTATGTATTTTTAATCAATGCTTCTCCTCTTGTCTTTAATCTCCTAAGTTATGAAACAACTTTAGTGTGAAATCAGCATATATCAATATCTATCCCTTTAAAATAACAGTTGTCTTCCTGATTGCCCAGAAACTAAAAGACTAATAGTTCACTGCTCAATTCATCCCCCAAGGCATTGCTGGCTAATGTTGTCTGACTACTTTCAACATCTGAGCCTGTGAGTGACAGCAGTCACTGCCTTCTCTGGTTTGGGTAATTATCTTAGCAACTTCAAGGTCCATAATTGAAGATTTGGAAGGAATTTTGTTTCTGTTATTCATTTAGTCATTCTTTGATATTACTTTTAGATAATTTCAGCAATTTCTTTTTCTCAGATAATGAAAGCATGACATATCATGCCTACTCAACCAAACATCAATCAACAGAGACAGTTTTATGTGAAAACATACAGTCTGAGTGTGTGATACCTAGTGACTTCCCTTAAAAAGTCACAGAAGATTATATGTTCAGAGGGCTTTCTTCTGCATGGGCCACTGTGCCTGGCAGGTCTCTGGGGGTCTTCTGGAATTTAAGTCACTTAGAGTCAAGAAGACTACTTCATTCAACTGATACCAAATTGACTTGTGAGCTGCAGAGAATAAAAATTATGATTCTCCAACTCTGGGACACATCAGCTTTGCAGCTACCCATATGGCTGATTGTAGATAGGTGAATACCCTGAAAGGAAGTTAGAGTTGCCCTGAAGACAACCTAGCTCATGTTTGCTCGAAGACATTTAACTTTTGTCAGCAACTAAACACCACACAGCTGCTTACTCACTCCTGGTGGATAGGAGAGAGTATTGGAAGGGGCAAAGTGAGAAAAGTAATGGGGTGAGACAAGAACAGTTTAATGACTGAAGTTAAATAAAACATTTGAATAATAACTACAACTGCTATTATTATTATTATTGTTTAAACAATAGCAAAAGGAGAAAGAAATAAAACCCAAGAAAAAGCAGAGTTTATGAATGAAAAACAACTGCTCACCACTTGCCGACTGATGCCTAGTCAGCTCCTGAGAAGCAGCCCTCCCAGCCCACTTCCCCTAAGTTAATATAAAGAGCATGACATCATATGATATGTAATATCCCTTTGGTCAGTTTGGACCAGTTGTCCTGGTTGTGTCACCTCTCAGCTTCACGTGTACTCCTTACTTTCTCATTGGCAAGTCAGTATGAGAAGATGAAAAGTCCTTTACAGCTCAGTAACAACTAGAACATCAATACATTATCAATATTATCCTCATTTCAAATGCAAAACACAGCACTATACTGATTTTATACCACTATACCAAAATTAACTCTATCCTAGCCAAAACCAGGGCAGCAATGCATACCCCTGCTCTTTCCAAGGAAAGCTTAGCTTTTCATTTAACCCCATCTTTGTTACTCAGACCTCTAAGTCCATGATGTTTCACATTCAAAAGCACAAAGAGATCACTTGTAAGGAAGCCAAGCCTGTAGCCATGACTCTCCAAAGAGGAACAGTTGGACTAGCACTGGAAAGAAAACCCACAGCTGTGTGCGTAGATGCATGTCTGAATTAAATATATTTCACATTAAAATCAAAGCAGTTTTAAACTCCCTCTTAGTTCTCATAAGATGCAAACCTGCAGCTTTGATGGCTATTGTTGATGACTATAGGAAAAATTAATGTACAGTTCACTTGCTAAACTGTCTTACAGCTCTTTGATTCCCATTGGTAGCCTCAGGTACACTTTCCAAAGCCTGCAGCTGCCTTTCCCTTCACAGAGTCATTGTCTTTAATAACTACATTTACTCCTCTAACAACTGTGGGTGGACAGCCAAGCAGGGAGCAGATGTATCAGCATATACAGATAAAGTATGGGAAATCACTCACAGGGTTGATTAGAGCATCTCCAACTACATTCTCCATGGAAGTAAAATACAAAGTCACATATCATTTTTCTAGCTTTTGACACATTCTGTATTTGCTGTTCTCTGCCCTCTGAACTAGCAACCCAGAAACTTCAGAGGAAGTGTTAAATGGATGTTTTGAATGATGAGATGAGAAATAGTGTGATGTGATCCAGTATAATGTTTTCACACCCAAACTTGACCTTAGACGTCTTGTGTCCCTAATCCAGGACCTTCAAATTGCAACCAGCAGTAAACATTTAGGGTTAATGAAATGGTTCTGTAGAAGTTAAAATTTAGATTCCATGTTTGTAGAAGCTGCTGGATGAAATATTTAAATATAAGAAAAGAGCAATAAATACTAATAACAGTATACTTTCTGAAGAAAGAAAGCAATGCCAGCAAATCTCTGGAAAGAAACACATGTTGGGTTTTTTGAGTACAAACTAAGCAGGTCCATGAGTTCAAGAATAAGGATAGCCTGTTGCTGAGTATGAGAAAAGGAAGTTCTGAAAAATACAGAGGGTCAAACACAAACAGGAAATTAAGAGAACTAAAGAAGAAATGGAAGAACACCTTGAAAAGTATCCTCAAACTGAGAAAGTAAATTCATTAAATACATCAGAAGCAAAAAGCTCATTAAGGACAATGTCTGATTATAAACTTTTTAAAAGTTTGCTGAGGTGCGACAAGTAGCTAAAGCTCAAGGCTTTCTTTGTGCATGTTTTTAGCTGATCTGTTGGACAGATTACTCCATGCAATGAGGGGGTTGGGTGGGTTGTAACACACAGGCAAGAGAGACTAGACAACTCAAATAAAATATGCAGGAATTACAAAAAAACAAAACCAAAACAGTCCCCATAACTGGATGGCATTTACTTAAGAACTGAGTAATTCAAGTATGAAATTGCCTATCAGCTGGATGAAGTTTGCAACTTGCCATTGTAAACTGTCATTGCCAGATTACTGGGAGATTCTTATATAATTCTCAGTTTCACAGAGGGCTGAAAGAGCAGCCATGGGAACTACAGCACAGTAACTCTGGCTTCCATCCCTGATAAGACAGCAAAAAGCATAGAGAGTTGTCAAGCAAGGTACTGAGAGGAAAACAGAGGGGCAATTTTTCTACTAGGAAAAACTTGGTGTTCCCACATCTTTATTACTATGTACAGTTCCCATATCTTTATTACTGTGTACAGTTCCCATCTCTCCGCACCTCAAAAAAAGACATAGCAGTTACCTAAGAGGAGACAATCATAAAAGGCTGAGATGACTCAGTGTGGAGAGGACACAGGTGTCAGGGCACACGGTCAAGACATTAAAAAATAAGCAGAAATTAACACTACTGTTATTTATCAAAGCCCACAATATAGGACCTGGAGGCAATTGAGTAAATGATGAGGGGGTGATTTTAAAAGAAAACGGAGTGTATCCTTATAGCATGTGTAGGGAATTTCTGTAACCTGCTGCAGTGAGTAGCAAAGAACAGTAGCCATTTCAAAAAACGATAATAGGAGTGCATGGACTGCTCATAAATACATGGTAGAAAGTCTGGATAATAGATGCACCTACTAGCAGTTCAGCTACTTCCTTTCTGGTTGCAGAGGCAGCAGGAGGAAGCAGGCCACAGGAAAACATGGGTTTTGCTCTCCCTTAAAGCATCTCCTGCCATCATCAGAGACAGAATATTGGGCTAGAAGAATCATACGTCTGGCCTAGAACAAGTTTTTAGGTAGATTTGTACGATTCCAGCTGCAAAAACTTTGAACATTAAAACTGCTTGTAAACTTCATGAAGATAGCTAATGAGAAAATAAAGAAAAAATTCAGTCACATATTTATTGCCTTACTTTTGATGAGTTAACTTTTGGAATGTGATTATTACTTTGCACTAGAATGCAATTCACAAGTTAATAACATTGTTGTGTTAATACTGCCGTCAGTTTATCTCTGTGAAATATTCTTATATTCCACTAAATTCAAAGTCATGTGTGCTGTCTCTTGAACAAATTTATCTTCTCTCATTCGTGGTCTTTGAATAGAGAACATTTATAGAAGATATTCAAATGCATGGTATGTCATGAGTAGACCTATTGTTGCTGTTATTAAAAATGAAATAGTTGTCTGCTCTTTTTTCATATACTTTCAATTTCTTTAATTAAAAAGTAATTAATTATAGTTCTTGAAATAATCTTGATCCTTCAGATCCTTCATGTTCTTTAGCTGACTGGTCCCATCCTACTTCGGGAAAATAAAAGGTGAAATTGTATTAAACCGCAACTTCTCAGTCCTTGAAGGAATGATCCTAAAATTGCTGTTTCTTTTCTTCCTAAAACATATGTGTTATCTCTTTATTTATTTCTATTTCACTCCTAAAATTTAATTTATGGTTAAATTTCTGCATAAACTAGTCAGAAATTAGAATTCTATACTGTACAAAAATAAACAAATTAATAAAACTCAAAAGCTAATGTTTTTATTCTCATTTAGGTGAAGGATTATTCTTCTAAAATGAGCTCATTTTCTTTATTTGTTTGGTTGGTTTTTTTAGCTACACAATAGTGCAATGTGGCCTCAAGGTGAACTTTACTATTTGGACAAGTAGATGCTAACATCTCATTATTTTTCAGGTTAGTCCTATAACTAGTCTGAAAAAAAGTAACTTTTACTTGCTGTCAGAAAACTAAATTCAGTAGTTTTAATGCTATATTATTAACACTGCTGCATCTGGAACAGAAATGTATGTTTTGTTCTTCAATATCACATTTATACGATGTGTATTATATGTCTCAGACTGGGACACCTTTTATTGTAAAATAATCAGGGAGACCAGAAAGGGTTGCTATTCAACTTAGCTTTGTCTATGCATATTTGTCCATAATATAAAGCTTTACACTTCAGTTAATTACAGGGGTTTGAAGTTTAATGACTTAAAGTCAGATCCTGAAAACACTTGACTTGGGAGTGCTGTTTGACAGCCAGGTGAATCTGAGCTGGCAGTGTGCTTAGGTGTCCAAGAAAGCCAATAGCATCCTGGCTTGCATCAGAAACGCTTTGGCCATTAAGGACTAGGGAAGTGATTGTCCCCCTTTACAATTCGAAGCTGCACCTTAAATACTGTGTTCAGGTTTGGGCCTCTCAGTACAAGGAGAGACACTGAGATGCTGGTGCTTGTCCAGAGGAGGGCAATGAAGTTGGTGAAGGGTCTGGAGAACAAGTCTTTTGAGAAGCAGCACTGAGGTTGTTCAGTCTGGAGAAAATAGGCTGAGGGGAGACCCTATCACTCTCTGCAGCTCTTCAAAGAAGGTTGTAGCAGGGCAGGCTCTGGTCTCTTCTCCCAACTAACTAGCTAAACAATGAGAGGAAATGGCCTCAACTTGTACTAGGGGAGGTTTGGACTAGATATTAGGAAAAATTTCTTCATGTAAAGCATTGTCAAGCTTTGGACAGGCTGCTCAAGGAAGTGGTTGAGATACCCTCCCTCAAGGTATTTGAAACATGTGTAGATGTGGTGCTTAGGGAAATGGTTTAGTGGTGGACTTGGCAGTATTAGAATTATAGAATCACTAGGTTCAAAAAGACCTTTGAGATCACCAAGTCCAATTGTACCTGTCCACTACTAAATCATATCCCTAAGCACTTCATCTTCCCGTCCTTTAAATACCTCCAGTGATGGTGACTCAGCCACCTCCCTGGACAGCTTGTTCAAGTGCCCAATAATCATTTTGGTGAAGACATTTTTGGACTCAATGATCTTAAAAGTCTTTTCCAACCTAAACAGTTCTGTGATTCTACGACTTTTATTTGTTAGAGCAGTGTTTATGGGGAAAAATAATTCCTGTAATCCTCAGTATCATGGTTTATATTGCGAAGGTTTGGAATGGTGGCTTTTCATGAACACATTGCACCCAGTATTCCTCAAAGCCCCAGTTAAAAATTCTAGGGTGCTGGTAATGTTTACTTTGTTTATCCCGTCTATGTAGGTGTTATACACTCTTAAACAGTTAGATCTGTTATAGATGTCTCAAAGATGTCTTAAAGGGAAAGTAAAGATGTTTATATATCCTAAAGGAAGAATACCAAGGAAACTCTTTTTAGATAGTGGTACTACTGCAGGGCAGAGTAGGGAATAAATCAGACATATTCTGCCTTCTTGAAGTCAAAAAATAAGCTTTCAATGCCTTGGGAAAAAGCTTTACCTAACATGCAGAAAGGATTTTTTTTTAAGTAAAAACAAACAAACAAACAGGTTATTTTATTCTTTGGATAAAAATATTATAAATTATATTTATTAATTTTTTTTTTTTTCCCTTTTCTGCCCATTTTCTTCTCTCTTTATCTCTGCATTTCTTCACTTTTGTTAAAAATCAATTTGTCAGTTCTGGAAAAAGAAGTTCTCTGTAAATCTATAAACCAGGTAGGATGTAAACTGCAACAGCTCATATATTACTTCCATTCAGAGGCTGAATTTTACTGAAAAAAACACTGGCTCAAGACCATTTATAAGATTTGCAAGGAATGTGATTTGATTCAAAACATACAGATAAAGAGATATAAAGGAGCTATCTAACTTAATTTGAGACACATATAAGATTGGATACTGAAGTCACATAAGTAAATCAGTATAGATCGTGAACCAATCAAACAAATACAAATAGTCCAGTTCAACAGTAGTGTCTGTACTCACTACAGCCAGCATATTTCAAAATTATAATTATGCTTCCAGAGGGGACGGCAGCAGTAAACACACTGTTTTGTTACTGATAGTGCTATTAAACATGAAGTAAAATAAAGTTTCGATTCAGTCATGAAAAAAACCAGCCCAGAATGTAAATATTATTTTGCTTTTCCTCTCCAAATAATTACTTTAATAAAACAAGTACCTGAGTTGTTTAAAGAGTTTCCACAACATTTATTGGACACAATTAGAAATTCCATGCAGCTTGCAAAGCAGTCCCCAGATCTAGAATGTTTTACATTCCTCAGGCTTGTTGTAGGGTCCCAGAGGCTGTCTCAAATGCGTTCCCTCAGGAGTCTTTGCTTTGGGGAATGGGGTTGGTGAACCAATTGATGAAAGACAAGGTCCTGGCCTTTTGCGTAGCCATTATGCAAATGAGAAAGAAAAATTTAAAGATAGACATATTTGAAGAGAAAGCGTGAATTTTGGTGTCAAGAGAGTTGCTTGCTAGCCAGCTACAGATGACCAAGAAACCATATAGAGCTTCATGAGAGACAGAGAAAGAGTAAAGGAATGAAAAGATGTAACATAGAAGATGAGCTTGCTGATGGACCTGATGTAAGTTCTGGGATGCGAAGAAAAACAGAAATCATGGGGAGAAAAACTGCTGGACTTAACTAGGGAATAAATATCAGAGTGATCTGTTAGAAAGGCCATGCTCTCAAGTGATTTCATTTTAAGTATTTACTAATTAGCAGGTTTGGGAGAGGATGTGAAATGGCATAAAAATGTATCTTGCAGTTTTACTGTATGCTATACAGATTATTTACTTCACTCACTTTAATCCTTGGGGAAGAGGGGGCCGGGGAGCCACAATATAGCATTACTAATGAACTTTCTTGTTAAAATTGATGTGAAGAAGCTTCATAAAAAATTCTCGAAATCAGAATTGTATTGGAGACCCTGTGTCATGCCCCAGATCTGCAAGCTACACACTTGTGTCCAGGCCTTCTTTTGACCTGCGCAGTTGAAGAAGGTGGTTTGATTACCTGTTCAGTGATTTGGAGCTGACAAGGTCACTATCAGGGCAAAATCAAAAACTAAAATTATTCTGGCTTTTATCAAAATAAACAGACCAAAAAACTTGGGTACACAGCCAAGATATGGGGGGCAATTTCCCAAAGCTGCAGAAAACAGATTTCAATCTCATCAGATTACAATTTGATCTCTAGTTACAGCTAAAGTCACCTGTGTTTGATTCAACACAAACCATTATCAGTCAAAAACACACAGTAAGATAAACGAGATATCTACATATAGACATAGAGAGAGAGCGGGGAAAAGGTGAGAGAGAAGGGAAAAGGAAATGGGCAACAGCAGTTCCTTAGGAAAAGGTGGTCTCTCCAGCAGCAGCTTCTTCCATGCTGCATGGTCCAGGCAGGTCCAGTTGGAATGATGGGCACGCACACCACATGGCTCCTTACAAGCCCATGCCCCGTCAGCACGTGGGGGGTGGTCTTGCCATGTGTGTGCCGAAGCTCCTTTGGGAGGGTCAAGCCCTGCACCTGCTGCTGCACCTCCTCCCCTGCCCCCATAGCAGCATGAGCTTGACCGCATGAGGCGGTGGAGAGAGCAGTGATTACTCCTACACCTATCCTTCCATTAGACTCCATACCAAAGACGATGCCCTCAGAAAATATTCTTTGGGAAGCGCCTGCTGCACCCCCTCTGCTATTCATTGCCGCCACAACAAACAGGGCCCTCAGATGCAGTCAGGTAGCCCTCAGACAATACAGATATTTAAAACAGACAAAACAGTTAAGTCAGTCTTTACACCCTGTAAATTAAAACAAAATGATACAAGTTCATATTTGAATTTATACGTCTTCTGAAATTTATCCATTTCTCAGAATAACTCCGGTGGATTTCTGCCTTAGTGAGACAAGATAGCTCCAAGGACGTAATACATCAGAGCTAAGGACAAACAGGCTGAGATTGCAGAAGTGAAAGATATTAACAGAGCTTTTGGCCTGAGGACTGAAAGTGGTTGGAGACTAAAGAGTCCTGAAGATCTGCTTGTTTCTCCATAGTCAGCCTGAGAGCATGAACAGATGAACACAGAAATGGAGCAAAGAGAAGAGCTGTCTGAAATGAAAAGTTTTAGAAACAAATAAGAATTTCTAAAGAAAAGATAAGGAAAAAAAATAGAAAAAAATGTGGGAAAAGCTTTAATTTAAATATATATATATTTGTACTTATTATTTTGAGCCATTTTCAGTTTTAGAAGCCTTTAACTTCAGATGAGCAATGAAAACATTCTGAAAATTAAATCCTTTACCATACTGCAAAAAAAGCCCCTAAACTGAGCCCTTAGTTCAGAAAAAAAATTCTTACAGTTCAAGGGAAAAATAGATACTTTCAATATATCCAGCTTATGGTTTTATTTAAAAACTAGTGGAACTGGGCACAAGTCCTCCAGTGGGCTCACCAGGTGCACTTACCCTGCATGAGGTAGAAGGGAGCATGACTGCTCGTTTTAACTTTACAGCTGTACCCAGACTGGGAGATAGAGATGGAGAATGTTGACATATACACTGAAAGAAGGAAATGAAGTCATCAACAAACAGAATATCAAAACCACAGTTTCACATTGATTTCCTGGATAATCCCTGGTGTCTGCATTTTCTCAGTTAGTTTACACAAGCCAAATTGTGCATGCAGGTTTCTGTGTAATTTAGGAGATTTCCATGTCTCAGCAGCCAGATAAGAACAATTGATATTAAGAGTTACTAGACATATGCGTAAAGAAATGAGAGACAAATTGTGTTTGCACAGTTGAAACCCTACCTGATCTTCCAATAAAGTTGTTCTCTACATCAAGTTTTCCTACAGCACCTCTGTACTGAGGGAAAACTTCCCACCATCATAGAATCACAGAATCACAGAATCATAGAAACATAGAATCACCAGGTTGGAAAGGACCCACTGGATCATCAAGTCCAACCATTCCAATCAATCACTAAATCATGCCCTTCAGCACCTCATCCACCCGCACCTTAAACACCTCCAGGGAAGGTGACTCAATCACCTCCCTGGGCAGCCTCTTCCAGTGCCCAATGACCCTTTCTGTAAAAAAAAATTATTTGATGTCCAGCCTGAACCTCCCCTGGTGGAGCTTGAGGCCATTCCTTCTTGTCTTGTCCCCTGTCACTTGGGAGAAGAGGCCAGAACCCTCCTCTATACAACCTCCTTTCAGGTAGTTATAGAGAGCAATGAGGTCTCCCCTCAGCCTCCTCTTCTCCAGGCTAAACAACCCCAGCCGTTCCTCATAAGGCCTGTTCTTCAGCCCCTTCACCAGCTTTGTTGCTCTTCTCTGGACTGTCTCCAGAGCCTCAACATTCTTCTTGTGGTGAGGGGCCCAGAACTGAACACAGTATTCGAGGTGCAGTCTCACCAGTGCCAAGTACAGAGGAAGAATATTCTTCCTGGACCTGCTGGCCACGCTGTTTCTGGTACAAACCAAGACACCATTGGCCTTCTTGGCCACCTGGGCACATTGCTGGCTCATGTTCAGTCGTTGTCAAACAGCACTCCCAGGTCCTTCTCCTCCAGGCAGCTTTCTAGCCAGACTTCTAGTCTGTAGTACCAGCATGGTTATACAACAGAAAAGAATAAAGCTTGTATTTTTAATTGGGAGACTGAGCTATCTTTCTTTTTTGATGCTGTTTCCATTATGGATTGATTTGATTTGCAGTTTGTGGAATAAATTACATGAAGGAATGAGTATCATCATTTTCTTTGAAAAGGAGTGAAAATATTAACAGGCCATTTAGAGTGGGAAGAAGGATCCTGAGGTCTGGATTCAGACTACCTATTGCTGTGCATAACTGAAGTAGGTAGAGAGGGGTAATGCCAAGGATGATTCGTGTATGATGTGATATTGGGAACATGCTGGCACTCCAGCTTGACACTGTCTGCAAATGGTCCTGCATCAACTGGACTCTTGATTTTATCTCCTGAAGTTAAGTGTCAAAAGTTAGGTTGAAACCCTGGGATGTATCCAAAAAGAGTACTAATTTCAGCAGAGTAAATGTTTCCTATGTTCGAATACCTACCATGTATATGAAGTAATAATGATAAGTTGCATATTCCTCTCCTTGAATTCATTAGCCGCTGCTCCTGGCAATACTTTCAAAGTACAAAAAGGTAACATTTAACTTAAACTTCCACATCACTTTAAGATTTTTGGCTTGACTAGTACGGTAAAAGATGGCTTTTCCTTGAAATTTTCATGTATCTGGTAAGTTTTGCAGGTGCTTTGCATTCATATGGTATTATGAATGCATTTGTATGCTTAAGTTACTATGAATTAGGCACAATTTCTCCCTCTAGATATTTACAGCTTCAAGGTCCAGAAGGTCCTTCAGGCCACCTTGTTCAATCTCCATCATAACAGAGACCAGCACTTACCAGGTCTTATCACTTACAGATCATCACCACTCATTATATGCCCCTTTGTAACTGCAGGAAACTTTTCAACTGTGGTCCTAATGATAAGTCCCATAAGAGAATAACACAAGCATATATTCTATCCTTGCTTACTTTTACCATGTTTTGATAGCTGTTACCTCTAAACATGAGATCTTTGGGTAATTTTAACATTTACAAGATAAAGGAGGAGCTGGAG
Organism: Phaenicophaeus curvirostris; assembly: GCF_032191515.1. Lineage (NCBI taxonomy): Eukaryota > Metazoa > Chordata > Aves > Cuculiformes > Cuculidae > Phaenicophaeus > Phaenicophaeus curvirostris. The sequence goes on along the minus strand of NC_091394.1, from coordinate 81,075,777 downwards.
GGGTGTCTTATTAGCATATACTTTAATATTTATTTGACTTCCTGGATATAGAACGAAGATTCTCAAATATTTATAGAAGTTAATGAAATGTAGATAGGCCAAACATGGTATAGTATTCCAATCTGCCATGCTGACACTGCATTAAATAGATTAAGTAGAATTACTGCAAAATTAAAATGCATTGCAAAGAATACATTCCAAATGTCACTAGACTTGTCACAGACTTCAGTCCATGCCCATTCACATAGATTTGTAGCTCACTGGTCCTCATTACTGTAAAATCTATACTGAGCCGCTAAATAAAACTGCAGTAACAGACATATACCTACCAAATGAGCTTTACAAAGTAGCATCAGTTAGTAACGGCAGTATAATAAAGCTGGACTGAGGACCTTACATTCAAAATCTTGCTAAAAGTGATTATACTATAAGCACTTCTATATTTTCAGTAATACATATATATATTTATACTAAAATAAACATAAAGTATATGGATTTTTATGTACCATACTACATTTTACATTACAATATGTTACAGTAATAATTGTTAATTGGCAAACTTGTCTTACTATGTCATATTCTATGCTTCGTTATAACAGCCGATTACCCAGTATTGTTCTGGAAGCACACACAACTTTCGAGGACTATAAACTGGAATATTATGTTGTGCTAAACAGAAAAGAGTAAGAGGTTTATGTATTCCATTTTTTTTTAAATTTAATATTGCATGTAATAACAGCTTTCATCTTTATCACACTTTTGCTCCTAGAATTTAAAACACTCATTAACATGGCAGTGTGGGGTTTGTTTTTTTTTTTTTGGCACATTAGTGTCCAAAACAACCTGGATAACATCACTGAGATTGTTCAACATACCACACACACAACACAGTTTTGCTAGATACAGGACAATTCTGTGTTACTTGATAAGTGTCTTTATATATTTCTTATATATAATTCAAGATATAATTCACAGCTTCTCTGTTCACACTCTCAATGAATGCCATCAAAGTCAACAGTGTCAATGTCAGCCAAAAATACTCAGTTTCTCACAACTTGCACTGCTTGTATACTTTATAGGTGAAGAATATTCTTCATATTGTTTCTTACAAGAGATCCAAACCATGAGACTCCAAACATAATTTTTGGGGTAGCTAAATCTGAGCACATCGTTTGTGTGGTATTTACAGGTGTTCCATATATTTGCACAGTACTGAAAGGTCAAAGAATTTCTGTATACACAGTTATGGTCAAAAAGGTTTTGAGAGCAGAGGTCAGTTCAGGTGAGGTAATAATATGATTTTCTTGCTGCTAGGAAATTTACTTATTAAAGTGAATATTGAGTGTGTACTCGTGCTCATAACGCCCAGCAACATCGACTAAAGAAGCCAAGTGATCCAAAATGTTGTCTGTGCCTGGTAAAAGCAGCAAGCATTGACTACATGAAATGAAGCCACATTCTACCACAAGCTGAAAGTGCCTGTAGCTCATACCAGGGCAGGCAACTCTGATTTTCACAATTGTAACACCTAAAGAAATGTGTGATGCTACAAAGATTGAGAAGAGTGATTTTTTCACTCTTACACCAGCTCCAGCAGTGCGAGTATATTTTTTCCTGCAGCATGAGTTCTCCATGTGCACCAGATACAGCCCCTTGGTAATTTTTATCAACTTTTTTTATTACCCTCTCACCAAAGAAATTATTAAATGCGTGGTATTAATAGCCATTATTTCTTTTTTTTTATAATCATACCTGAAATATTCTCTACATTACTTACAGTACAGTTAGCTCAAGACTTCGCTACTGCTGAATAAATTCAGCAAAATGGCAATTGAGAAAGGAAATGCAGCACAACTTTTACCATGGGTATAAACTGGGCAGCAGTTTCACTATTCGTTTCTCTGCACTTGAAGGCTACAAACCGAAGAGAAAAGGGTGAGCAGTCAGTAGTTCCAGCAGTATTCGAGACTGACACTCTGCCGTTGCCTTATGGTCACTATTATCCCAATTGAAAGCTTTCTTTTTCTTTAATGAGTAACAGTGTAATTACCATTTACCTCTACCCATGCTCACAATCTAGTTGCTTTTTATATTTTAAAGATATCAGAAGGGTAATAGTTAATTAAATAAATAATTATCCCTAAATTCATCCTTCTCTTCAGACAAGTAACTCTGCAAATCTTACAACATTCTGCAAAATTTCAATTTATCTGCATTTTTATGACAAGAAAATTCTTCCAATAAGAACTTTTTTGATCAGTCGTATAAGGTACACAAATTAAGTGAGCTATAAAAGTAAAAGGAAAGTGACATGAAATTACTATGCCTGTTAAATTGCTTTTGCCTTCCTTTTGTTTCAATATGAAAAATCATCATGTTTTTAAAGGCAAAAAATTGAAACTATTTGTAACCATAGAAACTACCTTTAGCCACAAGTAAAATAAATTTAAAACTCCACTGCATAAAGTGTGAAAATATCGCTAGCTATTAACGTGCAAATATGACAAAAATTAATGTACTTCTCTCTTTAAATAAACTGAGTTGGGAACATAATCACACTTGTTAAAAGACTTCCCATGCGAAGTGCAAATCCTTAACCTTTCTGGAACAAAAAACCACAAATACCTGTCTTTTTCCCACCCTTATTCCCACTGCATGGCAGAAAAACTCATAGCATCTGGCATTTGGAAGGAGGCTTCCTTCAGGTTACTTATCCTCAATACCCAGTGTTGTTCTGAATTTGATATATCATTTCACTGTTTCTTTAGATTATAATGAACAGTGTTTGGGCACTAATTGCAGAATGTGCAAGTATCCTCTGGTTAAAAAAAGTGTATATAATACAGATTTTAAAAATCAATATTCTGAGTGTCATGGAGCCAAGGTCATGATTTACAAGACCAAATAAATATTTAAAACATTCTCCTGATTTCATTTACCCTATTCTGCACCACAGCTTCTTTCTGTTTACGAGTTTCCTCCTTTTAAATTTCATATAATTTGCATTTTTTCTCAATTCAGTTATGTAATCTTTTTCTACAGTGATTGTTGTTTTCTATGCCTATATTTGATATCAGTCTTTCCTTAGTTCATGCGATTCAGCTTGTAGTAGAGATGGGAGAGGACAAAAATAAGCTTTAGAAAGCTTGGGAGTCTCTATTGATGCTCTTTCTTGTATGTCTAACACATTCTTTGCTCAGGTTCTTCTTTCTTAAACCTTTCTTCAGGCTCTGCTTATATTCTTACCTTATTCTGTATCCTGGACTTCATCTAAAGAAGTGCGGCCAGCAGGTCAAGGGAGGTGATCCTGCCCCTCTGTTCATCCCTTGTGAGACTTGACCTAGAGTATCATGTCCAGTTCTGGAATCCTCAGCATAAGAAGGATATGGAGCTGTTGGAACGGGTCCAGAGGAGGGCTACAAGGATGGTCAGAGGGCTGGAGCACCTCCCCTATGAGGACAGGCTGAGAGAGTTGGCGTTGTTCAGCCTGGAGAAGAGAAGGCTCCAAGGAGACCTTATAGAAACATTCCAGTACCTGAAGGGAGCCTACAGGAAAGCTGGAGAGGGACTTTTTACAAAGGCTTGTAGTGACAGGCAAAGGGGGAATGGCTATAAATTGGAGAGGGGAAGATTTATACTAGACATTAGGAGGAATTTCTTCATAATGAGGGTTGTGAGGCACTGGAGCAGTTTGCCAAGTGAAGTTGTGGATGCCCTATCCCTCGAAGTGTTCGAGGCCAGGTTGGATCTTGGGCAGCCTGATCTAGTGGGATGTCCCTGCCCATGGCAGGGGGGGTGGAACTAGGTGATCTTTAAGGTCCCTTCCAACCCAAACCATTCTATGATTCTATGATCCTTGTGGGTCCCTTCCAGGTCAGGTCATTCTATGATTCTATGATAGTTCGCTCCACTAAACTGTCAAGCTACAGGGAAATGATCACTTGCTATAAAGGAAATGCATACTTTTTTCTTCCTCTTATTCAACCAGCATCTTATTCACAGTTAAACACAGAAAGACATGAAGTGTGAAAGACAACTGGCTGTGGCTGGGAGCACTTTCCCTGAAAGGAGTCATCAAAATGTAGAGAGACAGGTTTCATCAGCCTTACCATCTAAAGAACAGACCTGTACAAGAAGAGGGATGCTGAACCTTGGAAGGAGCACATCATCCACTTGTCCCAGCCCACCCACCCAAATTTCTCTGTAGATCTCTGCACTTCAGGCGATGTTCCTTACAGAGACTTATATATTGTCCTTGCCCATGGGCAAGGTGCTAGAGTCTTACACCAGAAAGAATAGGATTTGTACCTTTGGCAATAAAAGGTACTTAGTCAAGTCCTTTGAAAGTATATAAGCCTTACATAGAGATGAAATGCTGTTTCTTCTCCCCTGAGTTTTTTCTTTTCAGGTTTGGAACCCACTGAGCTATGTAAGATCCCAGAGCTGTTATCCATTTCAACATTAATGGAACTAATCTTCCTCATCCATAGTTAATCAGAGAGGGATCAGCCAAGTATTAACATGACTGAAAATCTCACTAATGCCTTTTGACTGTAAATACCATTTAATGCCTTTGTGGGATAGATCTAAACTGCTACATTTAGTAGCTGAGCAAGGAACCTCTATGGCATTTACCTTTCAGTATTTGTAACTCCACATGAAGCCTGAAACTTCAACTTTTGCTGTTCCAGTTACTCATTAACAGAACAGAAAATGTTAGAATTTTGGACAGAGATGGGTAAAGTACGCATTTTATCTATATTCAGTTAAACATTTTTCTCAGATATAGTGTGAAATCTTAGTTCATGGGGTACTGGCAAAGCACGAAGAAAGGGTGCACAACTTCAGAGAAACATAAAAAAGTTAGGAAGTGGAAAAGGAGGTGGAAAAGGTTACTACGTAACTGTATGGGGTATTATCATAGGTGGGGTTTTTTTTTCTAGATTTGCAAATGTACTTTGTGATATATGGCTGATCTTGAAACATTCATTGAGTAATTTTAACTGGGGTAGAAAGATGATGTATCTCTCAAACTCCAGGTCATTAAAGGGAAATTAAAGGATTCTGGAAAAGGAGACCCTGCACAAATACAAATTCTTAGGTTTTATCTGAATTTCCAAATCATAAAAGTCAGTTTAGTATACAAAAAGCATGAGTTACAGTATAGCATGAAATATAATTCATTAAAGCATTAATATGAGACACTGTATCCATTCATACTTGTCGGCATTGAAAAACAGATATTGTACTGGGTTATCTATAGTCTTATATTAATAAGCAAGTTTGGATTGTAGAGATATTACTTTTTCCTCTTCTGCACCTTTTCACATCAGAGCAATTGCTTGTAAACTATTAATCTTGTCTTTGAATAAAAGCCATATATCCAAGAGATAGTGATGAAACATTAATCTTAAAATGCTCAAGTGGAACGCGGTACATGTGCATTTTACTTCACACTAATAGGCTTAGTATGGGACAAATCCTGTGGCTTCAGAGCACTGCTCAAGAACAGTAAGTGGTTCGTTCCCACAGCACAAATAAAGATGAGCACAGCAGTGCCACAGGCAATACAATCTTGCCTCAAACTAAGTGACTGTGAAAGGAGCATCAGTAGGGATAAGGCAGGAGGAAGCAAGATCCACACTACTGCTGCTTTAGAAGCAAAAGTTTAGGAGGATTTTCCAGATGCTCAGGCCCAAGAGAAAGGTAGCTGTTGTCCAGTCATCCACAGAGTACTTACCCAACTTTGCACCTTACTCCACCATATCAAAGAGCTGTTTGGTGAATTTGAAACACAACTCCTCTGAGGGAGCAAGAAAAATTCATGGTTTTTACAGTTCTATTTTCCTAACTTTGTATGTTGCCAAAATGCAAACAAAGCATTGAGATGTCATTGTATAACTATGCTTTTCATATAACCATGTGCCTGTTTTTTTTTTTCTTCCATTACCCACAGAGGCTACAAAATTGATGAAGTGTTTTAAAGTGGTCAGACTCATCGTTCAGTATTATGCCTAACCTAAACAGTTATCTTCAAATAGTGGATTAATCTACTGTTCATATGACAATCTGCTTCTGTTGAATGTGCTGACTTCTCGTTTATTAATCTTCGTATTTGTTATATTCTGAAGAGATCTATAAAAATGTGAAAATTCTCATGCTTCACTGTTAATCTACAGGCATTTCTGAGAGACATCTCTTCCATCAGCAGCAGAAAGCACTCACATCTAGAACAGGCATGGGAGGGGCATGCAAAGCACCAACATACAAGGTTAAATTTTTATGGAGGTCATCAAGTGTTCAGATCTTGCTAGTGCTACAGACTCTGACTAACATGGCATGTCCTGATTTCAGCACCCAGTAATCCTCTCTATTCAGTCTGAAAGGATAGGAGCCCTTTTGTAAAGTCTGGAATGGCTCCATTTGGATAACCATAACCGTTTTGTCTGTTTTCAGATGAAATATAAAGCATCTACCACTCAGAGAAAATCAGAACATGTGCTGTGGAAATGCCAAATCAATTAATTAAATGCCACACCAAAGGTGCAATAAAAGTTGTAAGTGCTTTACATAAATAACAAACCCTAGGAATTTACAGCTGTTAAATTAACTACAACCTTTGCTTCAGTTATACAGCTCTGATAGTTACTTTTTAATTAAGTTTTTCCTTGTGCAATAATTTCAATATGTTTCTGTTGAATTCCAGAAATAGTTTAAATACTGTACAAAGGAAAAAATGTAATTTAAATTGGAAGTCTGGGGCTACATAGCTCAAACAAAGACTATTCTCTGAAAAGTACAAGGAGCCTCATCACTTGGTAAGCTGGGCTTTTTCAGACAAAATGCTTTTAAAATGCAAATTCCGTACTTAAGAGTAAGATACACCTGCAAAATTTTCAAGTAAACCCAGGAGTGAGTGAATCCAGAGAGGTGTTAGTGTCTAAATTAGAAACTATCAGAACATGGACATTTGGGACACTGCTGTGACAAAAGGGCTGATATAAGGCCCAGATTTATCCTTTGTAGCTTTAGATCTTTTGTCTGAGCTGCCAAAATGTAAAGTTTGTCTCTGAGTATTTATATAGGTGGTGCCAGGAGCTAGGTACTTCCACTAAAGGTCTCTCTATTTCCCTGTTAACTACTGAGCTCCCAACTTTGGCACATTGATTCAATTGCCTAAACCGGGTCAGACAAATCGGAGCCCACGTCTTTAACAGTGAGGCTGACCATCAGCTGAGATATTTCCCATAGAAAATGGTGTACTTTTGAGCTGCAGACTTCAGAGTAAGACAGGATGGTTTCAGAACATGCACGCAGAAACAAGGTATACATTTGTCAAGGACAAATAACGGAATTCACTGCAAAGCTGAGGGATGTGGTATGGCCTGTGATCTAGGAAACAGGAAAGACATCAGAATGGTGTGCATTTGTCAAAAACCTTTGCTTGTTCTGACCAGTACTTTATATACCAGTCCAGTACTGGTCTCACTGTCCTGCCTCAGCAGTGTCCTTTCTCCCTCATACTAATGAAAGTCACATATAGATTATGACGGAAATTCAAGCCTAGAAGATACCAGCTGAAAAGCTTATGGTTTTACAACAGTAAGTCTCCTTGAGAAAAAGAATTTGGGTTGAAAATCCTCTGTGTTAGTCTGACTGGTTCCAGCCACTCCACTACTGCTGAGTGTCATCTCTGCAGGGAGATGCAGCAGCTATGTAGCAGTGCACAGGGAAGGGAGACAAGAACAGAGCTGTTAGCAGGTTACTCCTAACTTTAATGTAGCAGTAAGAAATTCGACCAATTACTACTCCTTATGTAGCTTTTTACATTGCCTTAGTTTAGATTCAGATATTTTAAACCGAATGTATCTTGGGAATTCAGTCTGACTGATAGCAATCTCCCCGTTTTAGGATTATTTTCCTATTTCATGAGCTTCTTTAATTATTATCATAAACTCAGGAAGGAAATGTCAGAGATCAGTCATCCTAAACTCATTTCGACTTCTAAAAGCCCTCCTCAGTCAAGAAACAATAATGAGCTACATACAGTTAGCATATTCAGGTGGTTATTTCAGGTGTGCTTTTGTCATTCAGCTAGAAATATAATGCAAAGTCCACTGCAAGACATATTGCACAAAGATCCAAGACAAACAGCAACCACGGCACATGGAAATGTGAATTCAACATTTTAAGGAAAAGAATTGTTCACTAGCCAGTTAAGTTGGATACGACTTCTGGTCTGAAGCAGTGAGGTCTGACAGCCTTTCAACTCAGGAGGGAATAAATGGCTTCTGAAGAGAAATGGTGATGGGAACTCTGAATCTGTCTGATGGTGTGATTGCAAAGCTCTGATGGAAGCTCTTTTATACAGGCGAACTCCTTGGTGAAAAATCTCTTTTCATGCTTTAGATGCATCTTTAAATATATGGCAAGCACAAAGCCATACCTTTTTGTTAGGAGAGAGGAAGTCAGCAGAATTTTTAACTGCTTTGGATACTGCAGATTAAGTATTGTATTTAGTTTTTACCCGACTGTCTTAGTGAAAAAATAGCCTAAATTGTGAATACTAACAGGCAGCAGATAATAGGGCGTACATCTGTCTGCAAGTCAATGTTTGAATACGAACTTTTGCACTCCTGGGCAGCAGCCTGCTACCTGATAAATACAATGGGTATTGCCTGGTTTTAAATTTTGATAATGCCTGGAATAAATTTAAGTGGCACGTCCTGAATACTCCTATTAATAGAGAGGAGGCAGATGCACTAGTTAGCAGGCTGATTAGACATTGAGCTTCTGCATATAAGTTATTTAGACTGGGAAAATCAGGAGCTTGGGGCTGAAAAATATATTCCTGAAAAGAAGACATTGTCTTGATAAGAAGAATGGAGCCCAATGGAAAGGAGTTGAAGATGTTGGCTGGAGGAAAGATCCTGGAAGTTGGGGAAGATCAATGGGACATTTGCAGGGGGATATCCCAGGATCTTGGCCAGTAACATTCAATGCTGATAACTGAGAGCTACAATATGGCATGAACAAACACAACTTTGTCCCCAGCTTTCCTGGCCTCACAGCAACCTCTCTGGTGGAAAGGGAATCCAAGATCTACTGAAAGTAATGCCCAAAGGGAGGAAACAAGTTTGAGAGATAGTTAAGTAGAGTAAAAGCTCTAATCTTGTTGGTTCTTGAATAAAACCCAGTAACCAGGTGCACTATAGGTTGTTGGTTTTTCTGTGTTGCCAGTGACACCTCAGCTTGAGTCAACTGTGATTTGAATAACAGGGTAATAACCAGCTAAGCACCTGGCAGATCTATAAACCAGGGTCCATGAAAAACTTAAGACATACCACAGCTTCTCAGTAGCTCCTCCACTATAGTTAATGAGAGACAGAGCGTGTCCTCATCTGAGATAGAGGGGCCAGCCCACACGGAGTGTGAAAGGCAGAGTTTCTCTCCATTGTCATTAACTCAATATGCTCCCTGGGACACGGTAAGGTAGTGGAGCTCTAAAGATCACAGTAGGATTTTCATATCAACAGAAAGGTGCAAATTCTTCCTTTTCTGCATTATTAATAATACTATATTTCTTGCACAGCCTTACATTTATGGGAATATAAAGCTGCTGTTGTGGTTCCAAAAACATAGTTCTAAAGTAAATTACAGTCAATTTTTTTTTCAGATTTCTTAATGGATCCATTAGGGAATTTTGGCCCCATTTTCTTCAAGCCCTTTGGTCTGTGCAAGTTCTGGGTTGCCTTGTTCTGTGGAGTCCAGATCTGGGAGGCAGCTGGCCATATGGTCACAGACTGTCATTCTGCACTGGTAGCGTGTAAGAAGGCACAGTGAATTTTCAGTGAACACAGATGCCACTAACTGCTCTTGGGAAACCATTCTGAAAATGTTCAAAACCCTGAGCTGTACATGTCCAACACAGCAGCACATCTTAGAGCTTTGAACTCTGTGGTACTCTGGTTCTACATGCTTTGATATGCAATGAGGTCATAATATGTGTTTATGACAACAGTGCTCACTGAGCTGAGAACTGTGATATCAAAGTTGAAATATTTTGACTTCACTGCATGATTAAACATCTTGAGGAAAAAACAGAGTTATACGGGACTATCAGAACCCTTTTAAGTGTATTTCTCACAAAAAGATAAAGGTTACCTCTAGTACGTTGCCTCTGGAAATGTTCTACCAGGTTGCTATAGCAACCTCTGCTATGTAAATTAGCAAGAGCTTTATCACAAGATTTTTAGATTGTTGGATTTAGGAAAAAAAAAGCGGGGGGAATAAAAGCTGAAGTGAAAAATAAGCTGGAGAAGCATCTAGAGGGACCAATTAGCAGTTAGATGTGGTCAACTGACAACTAGACACTCTCTAAGTTTTTAAACTACAGTTTTCAACCTAACTCTATTTTCCCTTTACACAGCCTGTACTGACAAAGGTGGTGGCACTTAGGATGAAGAAATTTCCTTTTAGGGTTACAGCCATTTTAAATAATCCACTTCTACCATAGCAGTACAAAAGTACAGCCGTACAATATCAGTAAATTTAAGACACTTGAAAAGCTAAAAGACCAAATGAGGACCTGTAAAAGGGAAATACCTAATTCTAGGGGTACTCCAAAGTTGTTGAGTGCTCTGAACTTCTGAAAATCACTGGAAGGTCATTTTTAACACTGCTGTGCTTACATATTGCTCATTAAAACAGCAGTGTGACTGTCAAGGGATTGCTTTTCTAATCAGCCTCTCCATTTCAAAATGAACCATGAATTTCTGAATTTTTTGTGTCTGATCCAAATTATATTGAAAGGTACTTGCTGACCTTCATTGCTTTTGTATTAATCTCTAGTATATTTAGGGTTGATCAGTTAGTTTACAGACTCAGTCTACTGAGTCAGAAATCTCCAGACTCATTTGTGTTTCTCAGACAAATTATTAGGTGTAAAGATGTATACAGTAAAATGCCATATGCCTATTTCCAGGGGAGTAGCAGGCCAGTCAGAAAGTAAAATAAAATGTAGAGGTAAAAAAGAGTTTTCTCTTTTTATATATAGAAGCAATATGTCTGTGGTTCCCTGATGGTAATTTCCCAAGTTGCCTCTTTACTTTAATTGGCACGAGGATATTACACGGTGGTAAAAGGAAAAGAATATACTGGCCCTCATGAATGGGTTAACAGGTGACATAGGCTAGGTGATTCAAAGAACTGTTTGTCTGATAATATGTATCCATTCATGAAACATTTGAAAACTCCTATATTAAGACCATTTTGGGGTACAATGCGATATTTCCTAATAGAAATAGATTTTTCTCTTTCCATTTCAGATGGAAAGCTTATGCAGGACTAGCTCTTTCACAAAAGTCTGTTTTTCAACAAGAAAAGAGCTTTTAAAGGTATAGTTCAATGTTTTTGCCAGAAATTAAATATATGATAAGGGAGAGAAAAAATTAAATATAACAACCAGCTTTCTAGTGAAACAATTAGAACCAAAACGTGCCTTCAATGAAGATTGTAATAGCAAATGAAAGCTTTGATATGTATATACTCATCTTAAAGATGCACGAATAACCATTCAGACACAGAGTTTTGGGTTAGCCCATGGTAAATGCTATGTCGCTTTTTTCAGAGACCTTCATAACGAACGAATTTTTATAATTATGTTTTTCCACTACATGTATAAGGTTTGCTTGCATAAAACCAAACAAATCATATTTTTGATTAATCAAGAAGGCACCAAAACTTACCTTGAGAATTTCCCCTCCTGCTACCCCTCAGGTCATATATAAATGAAATTTTCATCTTAAGTAAAATCTTTATCAACTTTTATCTATTACTACTATCTATTGTTATTCCCCCTTTTGCAGCTTCTATTCCATATTTCCTATAGGACTTGAATATGTACCATCTACATATCAATAATGTAATAACTTCAGAGTCCAACCAGAAAAGATTCCATCTATTTTTAAAGATGGACATTAAATTTAATTTTGCCTTTTTCATTAAAAAGATGATCCAAAAAGTACTTTTTCATTTTCATTAGATAAGTAAGGAAAAGTTTGGATAGGAAAGAAACAAGATGAGACTACTATCTGATATAAAAAAAATCTAATTTTTCAGCCTACTGCTTTGTTTGTAAACCAGAATATAATTATAAAGAAGGGGATAATTTAAAAGTAAAGATTTTTTTTTTGTGGAGGAGGAGGGAGCTTTCAAAAGACATTATTTTCACTTTTTATTATAAATGCAATAATGAAGAGGGACATTTTCCACCAGACATCTGGATAAAAGTGTAGAACTTCAATAAAAGTGTAGAATTTCAATGCTTCAAATTTTTGTCAAATGATTTGAGTTATTTAAATAGTATTCCACCATAAAGGGCTTTGCAATTGGAAAGAACAAGTTAGGAAAACAGTAAGAAAAAATGGGGTAAGGGATTGTTAGCATCAGGTTCGAAGTTGGCAGACAGTTAGATGAGTGAGAATCTGGAGAAGGACCTTGGGGAGTTATTGTTGCCCTTTAGAAATATATACATATAGAATACAATCATTAATTATTAAAATCATGTTTCTGAGCACATCAAAACTAGGCTTATATTTCAGTCAGCAGCAAATCAAGGATTATGACATTTGTTGCCAACCATGTCATTATTCATGATATCTGATGACATTTGCTAGGTGAAAGCATTTGACGTTTGTTTGATATGTGACAAGGCGAAACCCAAGTGATCTATTCATCTGAGTTCAGGACAATGACTGGACAATAAGAATCACACACCACACCAGGGCTTCTGTGACACACTTCAAATTCCTGAGCCACCTCCTGTATCTAAGGTCTTGAAGGTAGAAGCCAATATCCATTTGATCTGACAGTTTATAAAATGTGGAGCATGTTTCACTGAGGATTCAGATGATGTTGAAGAGAAATTCTGGTAATTTTTCATCTACATATGGACTGCTCCAAAACTTCTAAAGCAAGCTTTCTAACATTCACATAAGCTCCATGGAACAGTTTTGGAACCAATCACACTGGAACTCCGTTCTGGGACAGGTTCCTAGGCTCACTAGCTCCCACTTTAATATCTGAAATCTCTACATTTTATTCTGCCCTTCCCATTTTTCCATCTGTGTTGCTGCATACATAATCACCTCAGATCTGTGATAGCTACCCTGAATCTCGATACAAAGACAGGTAAAGAGAAAATTATGACATATCGTAATGTTAATTATCTAAGCAGGTTCTGATTGCATCGGCACTCTCTTTGCTGTTCAGATATACAAGTAAGGGATGCTCTCAGCAAATTATTTAAAAGCCATAGCTCGCTCTTTTGCACAAGGTACTCACTGAGATGAAACCATGAGCAATCAAATACAGTTAGTGTTAACAAACACAGCACTAATTCCCCATTCCACACTTTGAAGAACATTTCTGTCAGCCTTACATCCTGCATGTTGTCAGTCATAATCTCCTTTTGTCGATAGCCCCATAATCGATTCTGAATTAATGTGATCAGTGATCTTCTGCAGGATGGGCTGCTGATGTGTGAGTATCTGCTGCTTATTATCAGGGGTACTTATGCAGGATGGGAAGCTGAGAGAGGTCAGTGCTATGCTCAGTTGATTTAAATATTAAACGTACTGTTCGTGACATGCACTTCTCTGACTGGAAATCAATGGAGCTTTACTGCTGTGAATTGGAAAGGCTATCTCAACAAATCAGTTCTTTTCTGTATGCAATTCAATTAATACGGTACAATGAATTATACATAACCAGTGAACAAGATGTTTGACATGGTCATAGAACTGCAGATGAGATTTGGTAGGTGACCTACAGCTGGCTCAGATCCTCCTCAGTACATAGAGCTCCAGCTCTCATTATGGATTATGATATTAAGCAAACCTCACTACTCTCATTGGATCAGCCCTCTGAAAGCATAACATTTAAGATTAAAAGCTGCTTTTTATATATATGATTGCCTAAAAAGTAAACAAAGCATTTATTTCATGAGAAAAAGGATAACTCTTATAGCAAGGTATTATTTTCTCTCATTGTTTCTGCTCTGATAAAAGAAAGATAATTTCTTTAAATGAAGATTAAAATTTAATAAATTTAATTGTGTTTCAATTAAATGTCCCAGGATTTAACATACAAACTGAATGCTACCATCTTTGTTTTTGTACAACTAGGGCAGAGAGCTCTGACCTAAAGTTCCACTCTACTAAGTCAAATTGAACTGTACAATAAGAAACTGCAGTGGCGCAAAGTGCTAAATTGCAAGGGCAGGAGTGCCAAAGAGAAGCTGGAAGGGATTATTATTAATTCCTGGTTAGAGTTTGAAACCCAAGACATAAAAAATTATCCAAGGAATTGGAAGGCTTTTTTTATACCCAGATACTCAAACCAGACAGAGAAGGCTCAGAGTTACTGCATAAGTCTCTGTGTTAGTCACAAGAGAGTTCTAGTTCTGAACTGCTGCATGCTAACTATTTTTGCATCCTTTTCAAGAAATCAAATTTTATGCTTAACTGAAATGTTTCAAGGTCTGGACAGATATGATGTTAGTCCTTTCAATGCAGACAACAAATAATACAGGTAATGTTATTATCATCTGCCTGGAAGTTACTGCTTATGTGTGTTGAGTCTAGACCTCACATGATTCGTGTTACTTTTACAATAAGTAGGTTTGTAAAAAAAAAACCAAAAAACAACAAAACAGCACTTATCATTCAGATATATTCATGCTCCTTACCTGACACAATACATCTCTGGACCTGACAAATTTTGGGGCATTCAGACAGCAGAAGCAATAAATAATACAATACTATCAGTATAAATTGGGGGATAGAAGAATGGAATCCCATAAAACATTACTTTGTTGTTGGTTGGGTTTTGGGTTTTTTTTTCAGAAACTAACATTTTTCCTTCCATAATTCTGAATTCATAATATATGTTATATAATTTGCTATATCAAACCACTTCTGTAGCAGAATGCCTAGCCATAACCTTAAAATGAATTGTTTCATAGGGGAACAGTGCTCTCCAGTGATCAAAGAAAGGAACTGGTTTAATCAAAAAAGAGGTAATACTGGTATTCTTTATTTTCTAAGCTTTACCTTCTTTGTTTTCCACAGTAATTAGTAGGATTATCTTCTGCACATACTATTCACGTTTTCACTTCAATGATTTTTTTCCTTTTCTTAATGAAATGTGTCTTACAAGGCTAATTATTTTATATACATACTTCTCCTTGAAATTCCTACAGCTTTTTTTTTTAACATTGGTATAAAAATGAATGTTTATGAAAACTGAAAGCATTTCTTGGCTAAATTACATGAGTATTAGAAAAGGTTTATTTTAAAAACTAGTGATCCTTTATGTTCATGAAAATTGCAAATCAAAGAACGTATTTAATCATGGCTGTTACAGGAAGTATTCAGTGCAGTTTGTTTTACATTTTATTGAGAAATAAATTTCTGGAGGATTTTCAGATAAAGAACTACAGAGAAGATTATGCAAATTTTTGCTATTCACATGCATTTAAAATGTAAGAGAAAAGGATTAATTGTTGTTTTCATGTTATTCTTCCCTCTTTGTAAGAGAAATATTAAGAACGTGTCAGATCTCCATTGTTTTGCATCAGTGTACATTTATTTAAGCCAATAGAGTCATCAGACAAGACTCATCTTAGCAATTTATCCATTTACAAGCTAGATGTCTGGTAACCACACGCTTCTGCTGTACTCGAGGGAGAGAAAAAGCTACATCATCCCTTTCTAAAAGAAGTGAGATGAATCGTTTTCCAGAGATGACTAGCTACCTCCAGTGAATACAGTTGAGTCTAGAGTAGTACTGTGTATGCCTGTTTTGTAGATCATAGAATCACCAGGTTGGAAGAGACCCACCGGATCATCGAGTCCAACCATTCCCACCAATCTCTAAACCACGTCCCTCCGTACCTCATCCATCCGCACCTTAAACACCTCCAGGGAAGGCGAGTCAACCACCTCTCTGATGATGATGATGGTTAGTTAGTTACTAGGCTGGTAAACATTAATCCGTACTCTAAATTCTAGATCAACAAAATAACCCATCAAGGCAGGGAAAGTCCTCACTAAAATCAGATTACAAAGCCCTATTTTTTAAAGTAAGGCTTAAACACTGAAATAGAATAGATACATAGGCATACATGACTAGTATATATGTGCTAAGGTGCAGTAGTAATAATGATGCAACATTACAGCCTACAGCCAGGCAATTCTGCAGAAACAGAGCAACAGTGCTCCATGCAGAAGTTATTTTCTGCTCACCTTCAGTAATTCTAAGATAATGAGCCAATTCTTTTCATATCTTCAGTCTCTTGGAAGCACGAATATCTGCTTGACAATTTGTTGGTTGACTTCTAAATAGCAATGACTGCATCATTTTCTTGTTTCCTAGGTTCAGAATCCAGATCCCATGTCTGCAAATTAATGGTGGATCTGTAGGATGAAATATCGGATGTTGAGGCCTCAAAGTCCTCATCATATATGCTTCAGGAAGGCTTATCTCAGTCTAGTTTCTATCTGGCCATACAGACTGGATGACCATCAGTGACTCGATTGCATAAGCTGTGCTACTGGCACACTTTCTCAAGCTACATCCAAATACATCCAAATACATCCAAAATGTATCTGATTCAAGTACCCCAGTGCAGGCTCTCAGTTGAAAACTGCTCTCCAATGCAAGTGAAAGTGAAGTGAGAGAGGGTGATTAGGAGATTTGTTGCTGATCTGGACTAAATAAACACTAATGTGGACTAATGAGGACTCAACGTTACATGGGTATTGTTATACACTGTCTTTAAAATGCTAATGGACCATTTGGAAACCATTAAAATTTACAGAAAGATGATGCTCCTCTTAATTCATACAAATATCTACTCAAATACCTTTTAAGAATCAAGATTAAAATCCAAAAATAATATACACCTCCATGTATATGTATTGCACAGTATCTTTGCTTTGCAGAGGGCATTTCTATAGAAAAGCTACAGTTAATGACCTTACATACATATGTTACTTTTCCAGCTTCACTTTTTAAAGATTATTTGAAACATGTTAAAAGCAGGCCTTCCAATGTCTACTTTTAAAGTTATTAGATGGTTATTCACATTACAGAACATAACTACCAGGTCATATATTCATTTTATGCTTGCTTTATCATGTTACATACAATGTCAGCTAGAAAATATTATGAACATCTAAAATGGGCACTGCCAGTTTCATAAACTCTGGATATATCTTTTACAAAAACCCTTGTCTACTTCTCCCCACATGAGAAATATTACACAATGCTCGTATGGCAACAGGCTTGTGTTTTGCAGACCTAATGCATTTTAGTTGGCAGCAGCGTATTTCAAATATCTTTGTACACACAATAGTGCATGATGACTTGAACTCTAGTAAAAAGATTTTGTGTGATCAGTTGGCAGACCTAGAAAAGACATTGTATGACTAACAAAATTAAGTCTTTTTTCTAGCCTATTAGTTATGAAAAATATCAACTACATCTGCCAATTCCCTCAGGACTCTGAGATGCATCTCATCAGGCCCCAAAACAATAAATAAAAGCATTACACCTATAATTTTAGTGCTCCCACACATACTTGCTGCCCCTGATGAACTGGCTTAGTCTAGCTATATTCATACATTTACTCTCCATAACTGTGGTTACAACCCATCTTTCCTTTGAAAAAAATCCTTAGCCCCTGTGAACTCCCATATTGCATCTGCATTTTGTTAAGGGAAATTATCATTAGTCCATAGCCAAAAGAGTTCTAGGGTCTACTTTAACAATTTAAGAGAAAAATGCAATTATATGGCAAAGGCCGGGTCTACACTTGGCACTGTTTAACTTTTGAGTATAGATGTCTTTGGACAGTGATACAAAAGTTTTAATTTCTGCACAGTCACCTCGATCCAGATATTATATATGGAAAGTCACTTTGAAGAACAAGTGAAGAACAGTTTCTGGAATTCTTGCTATTTCTGCCATATCCTTAGCTATCTAGCCAGAAGTTGTTTCTTTAAAAATATTATCTAGTGTCACCTTAGTCTACCTAAGCATCAATTTCACCAGTAGCCCAATCTACTAAGATTTCTTCAGCTGAGAAATTTTCTTCCTGAATATCCAGCTGCTTTAAAACTACAGACAGTCAAATCAGGAAAACTGCTCAAACTGATTTGAAGACTTTACCTTGGAAAGCTCTTCTCCTCTCCCTCTCCCTCTCCCTCTCCCTCTCCCTCTCCCTCTCCCTCTCCCTCTCCCTCTCCCTCTCCCTCTCCCTCTCCCTCTCCCTCTCCCTCTCCCTCTCCCTCTCCCTCTCCCTCCCCCCTTGTCCTGTGAATATTCTAGCGAGTTTAGTTCAGTCTCGATCATTCCTGCTTCCATCCCTTTGGTGGAAGTTATCACATTTCTTCTCTAAAATTTGGTGATATGTGTGTATAAAATGTTTTTCTCTAACTACTCTGGGACAGCTTATTAATAATTTAAAGCATCTCAGAAACACAATCAAGAACATTTTTAAAAATGTTCTTTGTAGATCTTATTTGAATCACTTTGCTGATTCCTTTATAGCATTGCAAAAGTAAATACTGTTCCTTTGAAGAAAGCCACACTAAAGAGATTTATAGGATCTTTACCAAGACTTCAGAAATCTGCATCCTTGATTCCAGTAAAAGATTAGCTGATGCTAAAGCATGGTATATTTTTTCAGCACAAAAACTGTTGTGAAGATTCATTAGTGTTCAGCATCAGTCACTTTAATTTTGTTGCCAACATAAGAATTTAGTTGCATGTTACCTGTAAGTGTTGATCTAGAAAAGCTACAGAAAAACGAACTTGTTCGTATCTAATGTGTTCACATATGTTGAATTAAAGCAAGATGGTCAATGGCCATTTTTTTTATTTTCTATCTACTATTACAATATCAAGCAAGACTTGCATCAAACTAAAGAGCAATTATATTCAAATTTTGGTTTGTATGCTTTCTGTTTATTGAAATAATATTGACCATCTCGCCTTTGAAAATAAAGCACAGATTTTAGAAAATAAGTTTGGGGGACAAGATCCATTCCTATCAATACCTGCAGGTCCTCTAGTCCTACTTAAATTTAAATTACAAAAATAATCCATTACAGTCAATAGGCTGCAAGGAGGATACTGTTTATTCTTCTTTAGTTATTTGTGTGGAAGATGGATGGTCTAACCTTGGCAAATTTAGTCTCTTACTCAAAAAGTGGCATCTTAATTTAAAGTGACTTATTGCAGTGCTTACAAATATTTCTTAGTACTTGGTCTTCAATTTGGTGAGGTCAGACCTTGCATTGTAAGTCACCATTGACCTCCTACAGCCCTGTGAATCATATTTGGGCAATCATTTTGGTAAAATCCCAATTTCAGAACTGTTAAACACTTTCAGTTTTCTACATTCCTTTCTCAGAAGTCTCTCAGTGATCTGACTTACCTCTCTAGACAAGCTTCTTTCCTCTGACCAACATGAGCTGACATCTCACAGGTAAAAGCTCAGCTCTAGGACCATCTCTGCAATGATTTCCTAAGTTCCTAAAGGGCTTGCAGATAATCATCATCCTTCTGCCTCTCCTCATGCTCCATATCCAAACATCTAAGTTGTCCATTTGTCCTTAGCAAAATCCAGGTTTAAAATTCCAGGAGTTTTTACTCATGCAGTCTCCTTCCACTACTCCTTTGTTCTTTCCTATACGTTCTCCATTTCAATTTTTTGCCTGCACTGTAGCTCCTACGGTTTATAGTACTTGATAGCTACCAGTAGCTGAGTGACATGACCTTTTTTGAAGTTATTGAGAATTTCTGCTTACGCTTCATAGTGGCTGGATATACAGAGATTTTGCCTTTTATTTCATTCTCTCCCATTCACTCCTCAGGGTCATAATACCACCAAAGTTCTCTGTTATGGGATTTTCTAGGAGTTTTCTGTCCTTATCTCTAAACCTTTTACTGAGAGAGCATTAGGTAGATATACAAAAACCAACAGCATTTTGAAAATTCAGTTTCTAATCTTACAGCCAGAATTTACATCAGTTTTATACCTCACAGTATTCTATACACTGAAAAATCACATGAATTTTAATGAGTTTCAGGTTTCTTGTATGTCTAGTTTCAAGTTTCTTGTATGTCTACTGCTTACACTGTCTGTGTTTTATGCATTTTCATTCAGTCTTTATTCTGACTAGTTTCATTTTAGTTCTGTTTGGTTTTCCTTTGATTTTCAGCCTTGATATTCATATTTATATTTTTGTGCCAAAGGCTAAAACATTCGCTTAGTTACAAGATTTTAACAGGAAGCCGAAACTACTAGAGTAAGTTTTTGCATTCCTAAGTATTCTGGGGAGGTTTGCTAATGGTTAAATTGAAATATGTATCAATTCAGTTTTTAAAGTACTTCAGCACTTTTAATATTAAATTCCATTGTCTTGCAATTACACTGAGTTGCTGAAGTGCCTACAGAAGATTTAAAAATGCAGCAGAAGCTCCAGAGTCACTTAGTAAATACCTGTATTGCAGATGAACTATTCGCACTGCAAAAGCTGCACAGAGATCCACCTAGGCTAATTTATTTCCCATTTATTAAACTAGCCTTTGCAGACCACCATGCTGCTATGGTTTAACTGTTTATACTTGTTCCATCGACATTGCATTACACCCTCAAGTGCAGATGACACTTCATCTGTAATAGATTGGAATAGATGCTATGGACAAAGTAACTTAGAAATATATTCTGCAGAAATTCTTTACTTCTCACAGTAAGAAGAGGTGATGTTTTCAAAGAGCTGAGAATTAGATATCCTTTGACAGGAGTAGTTCTCTTTGTGCACACATAATTTTCACACAAAAATGAAATTCACAGATGAGCAGCGTTTAATTTCTGCAGCACTTGAATTCCACAATTTGGCATCACTCATGGCCATGAATACAATGCTGAACTGTAGTTTCAGTGTTTTAAAAATCCATTTAGGTACTTGCAGGAAGAAATATTCCTACTAGTTGGACTCCTGAAGTCAGAAGTATCACATTTTTCTACAGCCAATAGTTAATGAAACCTGAATTCTTATATATTTGAGTCCTACTTCTCTATGTCACCCACATTACCCTGGTAAAATTACCTCTGCTCCTCAGCAGGTGATCCCATATGAAATACACGTACAAGAAGAGAAAAAACATGCGCTGTTCTTGAACTTCATACAAATGAAGTGGTTACCTGCTAGCAAAGAGAATGTGTAATGGCTGATTTCACTCTCCTTTGGCCTCAAGAGATGCACTGCTTTGTGCCTTTCTCCTTTAGTTCGTCACCTGTGCAGTAAATGCGTAGGGGCATAATTACCTTAAAGAATTCTACCTGTCTCTCAATGAGACTAAGATTAGCTAATGTATTTCAGAGTTATCAGGAAAGGACTGGCACACAACTAAAGTGGAACAGAGTTTCAATTAACCTTATTTCATCAGGAAAGCATGTTAAATTTTCCATTCATATTAATGGCTGTCAGGAATACTCCTGAGCATAAACATTGTGTAAAATGTTTTAGTAAATTACACCCATCAGTCCTCAGTTTATGGGGAACGAATACTAAGTCATCTATGAAGTGTTAGAACTTTAAAAAAAAATGAAAAAAACCCACAAAAAAACTCGAGACTGTTGCAGTATGAGCAAAATTACCCTTCTCTATTTATTGAGCTCCTGAATAACTTGTTCACTCACAGTTCCCAAAGTGCAATATTTTCCTGCCAACAAAACAATAAAATAATACCAGAACAGCTATTTTCCCTTGTTTTATTTATATTTTTGACATCCCAAGAAACACAAAATCAAGCACTCATTATGTGCATTTCCAAATAGAAAACTGAAGATGTAGCTCCCAGAAGCCTCTATGTTAACATTTAAAAACTGAAAAGCCATAGATGTAACAGAGACTATTAGGAGCTCCCTCTTCTGGTTCTTTTGAGAGAAATACCATGAACTTTTAGCTAATAGGAAAAAAAAGTTAAAAAAAACCTGTCACATATTACAATTAAGTACTTCCTACGTAGTATCTCCTAGTCGCCTTTCCCTTTAGCCCTTCTACCTGAAAGGACGTTGTAGGGAGGAGGGTGCTGGCCTCTTCTCCCAAGTGACAGGGGACAGGACAAGAGGGAATGGCCTCAAGCTCCGCCAGGGGAGGTTTAGGCTAGATGTTAGGAAAAAATTTTTCACAGAAAGGGTCATTGGGCACTGGAACAGGCTGCCCAGGGAGGTGGTTGAGTCACCTTCCCTGGAGGTGTTTAAGGCACAGGTGGACGAGGTGCTGAGGGATATGGTTTAGTGTTTGGTAGGAACGGTTGGACTCGGTGATCCGGTGGGTCTCTTCCAACCTGGTTATTCTGTGATTCTGTGATTCTGAAGGCAGCAGAGTAAAAGCAGTGCTACTTACCTGGGGTAAGAGAGGTTCCTGTTTATAAAAGTATGTGGGTCTATGGCATGTATCATGATGAAACCAAGATGTTCCAATAAAAAATTAAGTTTTAATCAGACCTTTTTTCAGGGTTGGGGCAATTTTTGAAGCTTTTTTAACTGGGCAGGTGCCTGAGGATACTGAAATATACCTCCAACAGGTTTATTTTTTAATAGGTTTTCATTTTATTTCAACTTTTCTGCTGTTTTTAAAGTTTAATATTTTTGCATCATATTTGCATCATCAATATTAAGCAATTTGGTGTTGTCAACATTAAAGGAGGAATGCTTTCAAAGTAATATTATTTGGTAAAATCATAGTCCTTAAAAAATATTCCTTTAAAACCTTTTTTTTTTGCCTTCTTCTTCCTTTGTTGAGTTGGGGTTTGGGATGTTAAAATTCCCATCCAGCACAAATGCTGAGTTTTGGCAAATTCTAAGTTTGAATATCTGTGATTCTGTTGCAGAGGACAGTGACGTCCTGAGCATTATATTATCCTTAAAGGAAGTGATGTAGACCACACTGAGTCCTCCAGGACAAAGAAGGATGCTAGCATGACTCTGAAAATGACAGACTGAAAGGACATGGAGTGAGGTGATGGGGGAAAGAAGGGGAAAGAAAAGAAAAGAAAGAAAGAGAGATATTGAGTTGGAAGCAGAAATGAATTTTCACATGAGAAAAAGGTGAAATGTGAAAAACCTCAAAATAAGCTCCCTAAAAAATGCATAGAACAACTCGACTGACACAAGGGGAGGACAAAATGTGGAAGGTGGCAACAAATAATTACCAGAAGAAAAAAAGGGGACAAAGTGCCCTGGAAATGCTGATTATATGCAGTGCTAGTTAAACCCAGCACAAGCGTTTATAAAAGCCTTGCTACAGGAGAGGTTGTTCCGCGACTGAAATGAAGCTTTTTCAATAGGCTTGGAGTAAGAGGTCAAGTAATAATGTGCTTTTCTCCCCATCAGCATTTTTCACAAGTGCAGTTAGTTAATTTACTGGGATGTTCATTCAAGCTGCCCTTACCACCAGGAGTTCAAATAGCCAATATGCCACAGGCATTTTATTTTACATGCTTTTTGAGGCTAACTTGAAAACAGCCAAGTGCAGGACTACTAATTGTAAAGTCTATAATGATAACCATCACTCAAGGTCACAGCATGTCCCTGAGCAAAATGACAGTGATTCACTCACTGTCCTGGTGACCACACTGTACCCTGACCACAGTACTGGTGTCAATGCATTAACTTCTCTGGAAGCTGTAGTAATGAAGATTAGGAAATGTCCATTAAAATATTTATTATTAGAATGTGATAATTTTTTAATACTAAAACTGAAGGCTCTAATATTAAAACCCTTTCATCTCAGATTTACACCATACAGTGTTAACTATATGCCTGCATTAGGAAGCTGTTATTGTCTAAGTTCTGTACACAACAAGTGGAGTTCAATTACTTTCTGGTCTTTTGGCAGTGAAAATATATCTCCACTGCATATGAAAGTTGACCAATGCTCTTCATCTGGTGGTGGGGTGCTCTTGTGAATTCCTATAAACACATGAGCAATCAAAGGAACTTAATTGAAAATGTGCAATGATCACAGTTATTTCAGAATGTGACATGAAGCACAGGCCACCAGAAGACATATCTATTAACAATCTGATGCAGCACAAAGGTAATTTCTTCTTTAAAAATCACGTGAATTAAAATCTAAGTATCTTTTTCTAAAAAACGCTTTCATAGTCACAAGATTTGCAGCAGAAAAAGACGTTGAAATTTATGCCCTCTACATGGGTCTTAAGAAATACTTCAAAACTCAGAGTAATTTTATTCATTATTGATAAACACCAGGAAGTCTTTTATTCATTCTTTCTGATAAAAGTCTTTATCTTTTTAGATATTTATAGACATAATTGATTTCTTCTGAAGTCTGTGGGACCTGGATCTCTCAAACTGATAAGCAAATGACAAGGATATGATATTCACCATTCAAATGGATGAAAATTCACCGTCAGATTTACCTAGTGGAAAGAACACGTCTATGATAAAGGGAAAAGACAAGTGAAGGGGAAATTTCAACATTAACTGCTCAGCAGTAGAAATTTGTGACCAAGGAATGATTTGGCATAGAGGGCAAGAAGGCCCAAGTATAAGAAGGGGTTAAACTGGTTGGAAGCAGGGATTCCAGAGACTGCTGCAAGTAAGTGAAGTCTCCGTTGGTAATGAGATCAGAAGCAACTTCATCCTGGAATAGGAGCTCAGGGACCACCTTTGGGCAACAAAGCTGAGCCATGGAATGTATTCACAGCCAGGCTGAGGTGTCCCATGCAACTGCTCTTGGGACGGGCGCTGCTGCAAGTGAATATAAGGGATCCGTTTATGACACACGTTTGCAGACTCTATGTAGAACCACATATTGTGGTAGAACTCTGCCTAATGTATTGTTCATTAAATATTTCTTCTATATTTAAGCAGAAATGTGTGTTTCATTTGCCTTGAGGTGTACCATAAAAATTCCTTAATACAAGCTTGTCCAAAAATAAGCTTTGTTCAGACAAGGATTTTTAGACAGTCTTGGTTATAGCTGTTTTCTGGATGGAGAAAAGGTTCAATTTGTAAGCCTGTTAGGTAAGAGTTAGCAATTGCAAATCCCCTGTCTAAATTCACGTCATTCTGTGGTAGGTCTTTGTTGAAGTTTCACCTTTCTATATAAATAAATGGCGAAATCATGTTTTAGTTTAGGTAAGTTGAACATGACAATAATTTTTCAAATAAAAGCAGGACTACCTGGCAAGCAGTAAATGAGCTGGGAATCAAGTATCAAACCTGGATACTGCAGAGAACATACGGTCTGTGGGTTGGCTACTGGATGGGCCAGAAAGGACCAGGCAGTTCTTGATGGGACTGTGGAGATGGTGGGGGGTGGTCAACTGAGAGAGCCCTTTGTGCCTGTGTGTGTCTGAGCATGAAGCAAGGGAGTCCAGGGCCCCTGGGGCCAGTTGATGAGAAAGTCTGAAAGTAAAAGGCTAGATACCGGAGAGATCCATTATTTGACACCAGACCATGCAGTCATGTAACATCTCATGCAATATAGTAGTCATGGTCATGTAACATCTGAGATATTTGTACTCATCATGTAAAGCTATTTTATGTATCAGATTTTTTTTTTCCATTCAGTTTATCAAGCAGTGTTTCTAACTATTGGAATGGCATTGCATATGGGATACAGAACAAGCAATGTTCCCCTTGCAGAGGACTATACTGATGTGTTTTGGGAAAGCCGTTGCTTTCCCATTACTCATCCATTCTCATCCACTATACATCTCAGAATTATTCTACATATGTCGCCAAATGTGCCCATTTTCTGCCATCCTCAGCCACAAAGGAAAAGTTCTGTGTAGGTGAAAGTTTCCCAGAGATTCCCAGAGAAGCATGTTTTCCAAAGAAATAACTATAAAACAGCCATGGATCAACATGTACCTTGTTCTTGACTGCAAGGTAAAATATAGCAATGTGCTAGAAAAGTTATTCAGCTTTTGAAGTCTGAGCTGCAAAAGCCCATGAAGTGGGTGCTAAAGGACCAGACAATTATTCTAACTTGCTTATCCTGTACAACATTAACAACTATGCTCGGTAACAGTTTTTTAGGGACTGCATTATCATAGCAGTGCAGACATAGCACTACTTACAGCCCCATTTATCGTAATGCCAGTATTATTTCTCTCAGCAGAAAGAAAAAAAGTGTTGCAAAATGTGGATAAAATTATTTTTTATTTGAATCAGTGATAGCTATGACAAATACATCCATTGCAGAACAGAAATGAAGTAGCAGAGTAAAGCAGGTGACAGCATTGCCTTCATGTAGTTGAGAAACAGTCTGAGTAATTTGCTACTTTGTGTCTTGTCATCACGCCAAAAGTATCTCTCGCACCCTGCATGCTTCTAACTTTACATTGAAAATACATTTTTCGTTTCATCTGACACAATCATCTCTCACAGATTGTCAAAGTCTGTCTCCTTTTCACAGCAACAATCTGCTACCCCATTGTCAACATGCTCTTCTCCCACCAATGTCTAATGAAGATTATCCTGTCAGAATGCTTTCTTTCACCCCTACAAAATCTGAAATAAACTATATCTAAAGCAAAGATTTCCACAGAGGAATACAATTAAATCCTTAAATAATAATCCCTCTATTTAAGTCAGCGCAATTTCTTATGAGGACAAGACCGGCAGTAAATATTTTGAAGAGTCTTAGTATTTGCTCTGTGCAGAAAAACCACTGTGCCCCCACAAAGGCTTCTCCAAGATGGAAGCATGTGCAAAGATTTGGCCTGATAAGCACTTGGATATATGAGTGAACACTGACTGCACTTGCATCAGGAATTGATTCACTGTATTGATTTCTACATGAGTCAAGTCTTAAAATAATATCTCAGGATATGGTGTTCTTAAAGATCCTACATTCAGGTAACCAGCTTTTATTAAAGACAGGAGATAACTGTTAAAGAGACAAAGTGAAATATTCCTATCTAACATTCCACAACTTAAATAAACTAGGGTCTGTTGATCTCCTTTTACCTCCTTGCACTCTCTATTTTCCCTTGCATGCCAGATTCTTCCCTGACCCCATTCCTACAGAGACCTGCAATATTATTTTCCCTGGTAAACAGCTGCCACATTCCACTCCAGAACAGCCTACTCCTCTTTGATTGGCTCTGCGTTATTCCTATATTAAGTTTCCTGACTGCTGTATGATTCTCTAGGGTGAAATGAGATATACAGACATAAAATATCAAACATAATATTTTCACCTGAAAAGAGCTTTGGTAATATTCTGTGGTGAATGCCTTAACTTCTAGTTGCCAAAACCTTCCTTATAAAACATGCTTATAAATTCCATAAAGTCCTTCCAATATTATTCTTAGTACTCCTGAGATATCTACACTAGTAAATGAACAGTGCCAAGACAGAGGTGAGCACTGAAAAGCTATCATTCATAGTACTGTTAAGTTGTTACAGTGATTCCTGGCACACTTTTACACTAGGTGGATTAGCACTCTCTCCAAACAATTTGTAGGCAGAGTATGTGAATCTGCCCATTCCAGATCCACTTCCAACACAGTTTGTATGTAGTCACACTGAACTGGAAGCAAAGATAGTTTAATGATGAGGAGGCAGCCAGGTTTTACCAGCTGGTCTCAGAATCAGAGCCAGCACCCTGTCTTTGAATATCTCACCACATAAATGTCACCTTATCATCAAGTGATCACTTTAGTCCATAGCCATGCACAAAGCAACAGTGAGAAATCCACAGAATCAATAAAAAATGTATTTGTCTATGAATGCCTCTAATCATCCCAGACAGGTATCATTTACACATGCTGTACATTGGATTTTAGTCGATAAATCTATCATACCTGGAGGTGCCTTCTAGTATGCCTAAGATGTCAGGCAGATTAGCTATTGTTGGTCTCCTTGAAATCCAAATGGAGTATAGGTGCCATCCTGCCCCAGGACGAGGTATGAAAGTTTGCAAGCAAGTTTTTATGCCTCAGTTACACACCACTAAGGTAAATGAGGCTTTCTGTTATAAGGCAGGAAGAGAGAGATCTTCCAAGAGATCTAGAGGAATCTCTGAGCAGGTGACTTCTAAGGATGTGATTCAGCCTCAAATCAAGAAATTTACGCTTAGGTGTCCACATGGAGTTGTAGAAGTCAATATCCCATTATTCAGAATAAAGAGATGAGTTCAATTCACTTGCTCAAACTTATATGCCTATTGTCATACGAAATAATAGCCTGAAACATCCAAGATATCCAGTAGGGCTGGCACAAATGGCACAGGATCTATGGGATATGCTTTATCTATCTGGATGAATAACTAAGAGCCAAGAAGAACATCTGTGCAAGTAGGCATCCATGATCTAGCAACTGCATCAAAATCCACATATTTCTCCATATGCAGTGCTTTCTATGAGCATAAAATTAAGTTAAACATACGAGTTAAAAGTAACTGGACTGTGTTCTTTCCTATTCCGTATAGTCTTTAAACATCCATTCTGCACATTTTTCCCTCCATTAGGTTATGCAACAAATAAGAAAATAGACATGACTGAAGGCTGATTGATACTAATCAGACCATATAAATAAATTATATGGCCCATATATTTTCCATATTATATGGAAAAATGCGTTATGTAGCTGACATCAATTGCTACTGACCAAACGGCAGGCACAGAGCCCAAAATGGGGCACAATTGTGATTTACAGTTCCAGCAAAAGTTTTTTCCCATTTCTTCTAGCTCCAGATCTCAGTTAGAGAATATGCTAACTTGTATCAAAGACACTGAACAATGAACAGAAATAATTTGGAAAGACTTTTCTTACTGTTTCCTTAAATTTTTAATGCTCAGACTCCAGTGTCAGTTATGGTAGGAGGGAAAGTGTGCAAGAAAAAGCTACAAAGGCAGATACTTACTGTTGAAAATGAAAGCCTCATTTTTTGGAAAAGAAAAAAAATTTTAATAGTCATTCACTTCTAATTATTCTCCAGTAACGTATGAATAGAATAATGAAAGTTGTTAGTATAATATCCTATTCATCAGGAATATCAAGTAGGAAGGATCACTTACTATTTGCATATCATTGAAGTTAATGTCACTTCCATGTTTTTTGAATACAATAAAAAGCTAAACAAAAATAGAATCCAAGATATCATTGACAGTATATTAGCAATTTTCTCATCATTATTTAGAGTCAGAAAGGCACATATCAAGAAGACTGAATTGCAGGATTTTTGGCAATCAACTCCTTTTCAAGACTAGAGTAACACGCTCCGCAAAGGAGAGTTCAGACTGACCCAATTCAATAGTAATTTTACTTTCAATTCACCATGTGCTATCCAGTCTTTTGGAATAGTGACTTAATGTATATTACTATGGATGGACAAGCAAGACCAGATTCAACTGTGAGCTACCTGGAACTACTAATGACATCCTGATTATCTCGACCTTAGTGGAACTATAACGATGAAAATAAAAGAATAAACGTTTTTCAGAGTGGACTGCTCCTCAATGAAAGGTGAAGGTGACAATGAGGCAGGTAGGGAACCATCCCCTCCAATATGAAGACGTTTCTGTGGCACTCAAACAAAAGTAGGCCAGTGACAGAAATCGGAGTCAAGCAGTAGGCCAGTGACAGTCAAGCATCTCTGTAGCTCCCAGCTTATCATCAACAAGGTCATATGGATTACAGCACTCTGAGCACAGGCAGTCAAACTCTTCAGTGATGGGTGTTGCAGAGCTTGTAGGTGCATTCAGGGCCTGACACCATTTCCTAGAATATGTGTCATAAGAGAAAGAAAAATTCAGCATGTAACAGTAGTCAGAAAACAGGTTGCAATATATTTTTGAAGTCTGAAAGACTTAAAAAACTGTACCTTTGAAATCATCTCTCTGATGTTTCACATATTGCCCTAATGAGGTTGCCCCCTAGATTGCTTCAATGAAATTGTGATACAATCATTAATATTCATAGGTGACATACAGTGAACACTTCAATAAATCACTTTTCTCCCTCTCTGCTCTGCCTGCCTAAGGACAGGCAGCCATCACCACTTTTTGGAGTACACTGCAAGTCAGACTGCCCTATGAGCAGTCTGCGTACATAGAAGTAGCTGTAACAAGCCAGCTAGATGTTCCTTCATGGGTGAAGTCAAGGAATATTAGAGCTTGTAATTCGGAGCTGCAAAGCACCTTGCAGCTGTCTTCATTCCAGGACAATCTTACATAATGATCAATTTTATGAGATGTTATTTTACATCACAATTATACTGAAAGGAGGATGGCCCTCTAATATCTTTGACTGAATGTAATTGTTCAAGTAAGATATGTAGAATCTACAACACAGCTGTAATGGCCAGAATGTTCTGCAGGGCACCCTTGACAAACAAAGCACTCAAAAATTTGAATTAAACTATTTCTGTGACCTAAATACCAAATCATGAGAGTGCCAAGTTACATTGCTGTATTCTCCCACATTTCCATAATGGAAAAGTGCAAAGAAAGGAAATGCGTCAGATCAGGCTCTCCTGACAGAGACTCAAACAAGTACGATGGACTAAACTCAGCAGTTTTAAAACTGATAGTAAGAAAACTGGAAACATACTCTAGGGAAATCCAATTTATTCTCATAGACATGACAAATTTAGGCTGAAGAGTTCTGTTAATGGAGGATAGCTACTTAAAAGTAGAAATCACTTAATTCCCATGAGGGGTAAAAAACACAATAAAAACTGCCTTTAGAAAAGAAAAGTCTAAGGAAGTACAGAATAAAATAGATCAGCTTAGAGTTATTTAAGAACACAGAGAATGTTGCAAGACTCTTTAGAAGCTAGTTCTTTCCAAAATTATATGTTGTACAGTTAAAATTTCCTTCTAAATTATTTAGGAAATGAGAGTGAGCTATCTCACCCTGCTGCAAAACCAAAAACTATCACTGATAGAAAAACAAAAGGACTCTTATCTGTAATAAGTTTCATTTTTCACAAGAAAATAGTCCTAAAAGCCAGAATTGTGGGCTTTGAAAATTCTTTTCCACTTAACCACCATACATACATCTTTCTCTAACCAGAGCGAAAAGAGAAACAATTCCACTCCTAGTTCAGGAAAATTTATCTTTAAAGTTATGGTCACAATGTTTCCAATAAAGTTAAGCCCCCCACCTTTTAAAGTGGAGGTTGCAGTTCAACCACTGAAAAGAGAAAAATTGAACATGAAAACAACTATCATTGCAAAGTGTTTTGAAGTATTCCAATGAAAACTGGTGATTATTTGATATAACAATATGCCTACAGTAAAACACTGTTTGCATGTCCGTAGAAATTAGTTTTCCCAGTTTCTGTACTGCTGCCTAGCCTACAGAAATGCACACTCCAGTAATTTGTGGCATATAGGTAGCCCTAAGGACACAACAAAAATTGTGAACAGAATACACATGAAGCAACTTAAATTTTTGCCATTTCCCTGACATACTGCCTCAGATTAAATCTATTCTAAAACTTACTTCTAACACAATTTTTTAAATATTTCTAAATAAAGCAGAGAGTTATAGAAAGGAGTTTCAATAGAGTTTCAATTTTTCAATACAAATTGTATTACAAATGTATTGTGCATTTTGGAGACTAAGTATTTTGTCGCCTATAAGTTTCTTCAGTGAACTCTGTATAAAAATATCCAACTCTTGGATAAATCTCAGATGTCTGTTCCTCAAGAAGAAGTGTGTTTTTGACTTTATGGAAATTTATTCTATGCTATTTCAAGGCTTCATGCTTATCAAGGGTACAAATGCAATTCTGCCACTCACATGGTAGGGGCCAACTGGGAAAAAAAACCTGACTCTAGGCATAGGCAAAACAGTTATGTAATTAAGTACAAGTCTGGAAGAAGTAATAAAATTATTTAATTGCCTTTTTTTTCTGCCAGAAGTGTTTTTCACTTGCCATTGCTGTAGTCAGAAAACAAAAGGAAGTCAGGGAGCACAGGATGGCAGCTAATGTGGGATGAGGTGATCTTTTATCAGCAGGGGAAGACACTATCTGTGTTCTCCTAATAGTATCAGCATACTGTCTGCAACAAGCTTATCTCCCTAAAGCCATCTTCTATTGATTATCCGAACGATCTTAAGTTTCATTACCTGTGATGGAACTGACAACACAGGGTCAGCTTGTTCCTCTGTGCTATAGCATTGCAAAACTCAGGTTTGCTTGTAACACTGAGGGCGTTTGATATGGTCCTGGAGGAAAACAGAGAAACAAAGCATCCATGTAATTTCAGCATCATTGTGCTAGGATATAGTGTCACCTGAGATGCCTCAGATTCAAGAAAACACAGACATATTGTCTTAAGCTTCAGACGTTCAGCACACGCATTAAATTAAATGCAAGTGTACCTGTGGCATTCATTAGGAGCACAAGCTTATTTCAAAAGCATTTCTATTTGAAAGTCCTTGTTACAAGACTAAACTTAAACACCTAAACCAAATAATCAAGTGCTGAAAATATTCACTACATTACTTTCTCATTTTAAGCATGAAGTCAGCTTCAAAAGGCACTTTATCAGCATTTTTGAAAGTCTGACTGTATATTTAAAGTATGCATGAAGGTGCTTACTCTTAGTTATCTGTCTACTTAAATGTTCGACTTAGAAAGAGAGAACAAGGCAGCTCCACATGTGTTTCCACCAGGGCCATAGGATGAGACACCAGAGCAGGTTTTTTTGGGAGTCCAAGCCCCCTTATCACCTTATGCAGCACATGTTGTATGCACACCTTTCATTCTTGTGCTGCTTCACTTCTTCCTGATGGTCTTCAACACATCTTGCCCTCTAATACCACATCTTCCCACAGTCTCATAGTCTTTTTGCTCCTGGCATTCCAATCAGAGCCTCAGTATTTGGTTACCTCCCTCACAGTTACTTCCGTTCCCCTCAATCTATAGCCTTATTGAACCCTGGTATTTTTTACTACCTAGTTTTTGAACTATTAGGTCACAAACCCAGACAATGAGGACTATTAGTCCATAAACCCAGATATAGCTAGTCCTATGATAATCCTAATCCATTTGTCCCTCCAGCCAATATATACATTAATCTAGAAAAGTTACATGAAAGACTTTTATCACACACAAAAATCTTCAAAATAATTTTGGTCAGAAGTATAAAGCATTGGTCACTCTTCTCATAGTAAACTCAATGCAAAAAACTACTTAAAGTTGTTCAATCTCTATGATAAAGTCATGGTAAGAATATTTTTTTTAGTTTTGAATAATCTTCCAGTGTACTTCTTCATGGTTCACTAACAAAACTAACAGAAAAACACAATATGAGTACCTTGCAGAATGCCCAACCTCCAACCCTACACCCTTAGCAAAGAGATACAGAAAATGAGGGGTCAGAGAAATTTCAAGAAATTATTCAAAACACAGACAGGAGCAGACCAGTTACCAATAAATGTGGGCAGTTTCTAACACTGATGATCATGAAAAAACAGTTAATCATCATTGTTTTAATAACTGCATTTTCTGCATTAGAGTATTATAGTTTCATTCATTCAAATGTTTTCCCTTGCCTAGATAAAACTATAATTGCTTCAAGATTTCTTGCCAGGTTATGTTTTTACTGGTGATTTTACTTGTTGTTGATGTCTTTCAGATTGTCAGAGTTGTAACTCAGAAGTCAAAACACAGTAGCAGAAACTGAATTCAGTATTTAAGGTGATATTTTACTAGTTTTCCCACTTCTTACACATCGGCTCTCCTATTAATACTTACTATTTTTTGCAAGACCATAGCAAAGCTGATTCATATTTAGCTGGCATTTCAATGTAAACCCTCACAGCTGCTATCTCACCATCTATTTCTCCTTCGTAAACTGAAAGTAAAAATAAAGTGGTAATTTCATCCTTCCTCTGAGCCAATCTATGCTACACAGCCTGTTTGTGGCATTGCAGAATCACGGATTACAATCCACTTACTCTCTACTTCATATATACATATACAGGGCTGTAATTAAAATTACAGTTTCATACTCTAGACATTTTCCTCCAGCATAGAATACTGGACCTACTGCCAGTTTTGGACACTGAAGTAGATAGGTAGGATGTAGGTGTGACCAAGTATGAAAAGTCTGGCAATCCTTCAAGCCTTCTTCAGGACAACTGAGCACATAGCTTTAGACAAGCAATAAAAATTAAGTATGATGGGACATTATATCAAAATATGTTTGCCTTATCTTTGACAGTCTGTCTACTTACAGTCTTCTTCATGGACTCAACAAATCCCACAGTCATTATCTTCTATTGAGTTTTTATTAAATATTTGTATTCTACAGTATGTGTAAAACTAGTTGTGTGGATAAGAATCTCAACATACATTAGAAGAACAAGCAAAGTAAGGAAACAAATCCATCCATGTTTCCCTGGTGAATAATATGAGTGAAAGAAAAAGCAACAGAAAAGACAGAGCAGTTTGGAAATACCTGGAGCTAAGTATAACTAAAATCTCCCTGGGATGCCTAATTCATAGAATATTCTACATAGACATTTCATATTTGGGTTCATCTCTGAACTGCCCTTTGAGAAACCTGTTTGTCAGATAGCTCACTGGGGAAGCTAAGCAGAAGCAGGAGTTCAGCATTGTGAATACCCGATGAGAAAGGAGCGATCAGAGTGACAAGCTGCTGTCAGCAATACAGGTGCCAAACCATTCTCAATCCTCTCTTAAATATCACTGGGTGCTTGTCTGAACTATGAACACAATCTTAACAGGCTAAACTGAACGAATAAGATCCCCCTGAATATTTAAGCCATGTAACATCAGAATCAAATGGGACACTGTAATTTTCCTGTAGCATGTACAAAATACAGATGCCAAAGGCCAAACTTTCACAATAAGTGTACACTTCAGAGCTCACCTTTATGTACATTTAATTGAACACTACTGCATGGTTAAATAATAGAATAGAATCATGGAATGGTTTGGGTTGGAAGGGACCTTAAAGATCATCTAGTTTCGATACTCCTGCCATGGGCAGGGACACGTCCAACTCAGCGTCAGGCAGAACTTGGTGAAGCCATGTTGGCTGCCATTAATCACTTCCATGTCCTCCATGTACTTTAGCAGGTCTTCTAGGAGGATCTGTTCCATGATCTTCCCCAGCACAGAGGTGAGGCTGACAGGTCAGTAGTTCCCAGGGTCATCTTTTCTACCCTATTTAAAATGGGCACAATGTTGTCTTTCTTCTAATCACTGGGGTCTTCTGACTGCCATGACCTTTCAAATATCATGGAGAGTGTCTTGGCAACCATATCAGTCAATTCCCTCAGGACTCTGGAATGCATCTCATCAGGTCGCAAAAAAATAAATAAAATTATTATTTTATCATGCATTGCCTGTGCAGTTCCCTCTTGCTCTTCAGTTTGACCACCAGGTCTCAACTCAGCTACACTGGTCTCTTCCCTTCCCTGTCTGATTTCCTGCATCCAGAGGCTGAGCTTTCTTGAACTTAAGGAAAGCATCCTTAAATATTTGTCAGCTCTGTTCTGCTACCTTATCCCTGAAGACTGTTTCCCATGGGGTCCTATTGATTAACTCCTTGAAGAGCTAGAAATCTGCTTTCCTTAAATGTAGGGTCCTGATAATACTCCTTTCCTCTGCCATATACCTCAGGACCTTGAACTCCACCAGTGCATGATCACTGCAGCCCAGGCTATCTCTGATCTTTATGTCACTGATGAGCTCACTTGCACTGGTGACCATCAGGTCCAGCACTGCATCCCCTTGGGTAGGGGTGTCTATTACCTGGGTTAAGAAATTACCTTCAATGCACTCTAGGAATCTCCTGGGTTGCCTAAATCTTCCTGTGCTACTTTTCTAGTGGGTTTCAGGGTGGTTGATGTCCCCTAGTAGGACAAGAGCTTGCAGATACTGTCTACACTGCTTCATGCAGCCTAAGAAGACATTTACAGTCCCAAGTGGTGAATGCCTGTTTCACTATGCAACAGTACATGAGGCCTGATAAATAATGCATCAATCAAGATCATGTCTGTGTTCTGGACACTTCAGCCAACTTGCATCTTTCTAAACTGGATCCTGTACCTGAGAACAAGCTTTATTTTTCTAAATATATCTGTCTTTCACATTGCCAAGACTCCCTCTAACTTCAGAAGTTCCTTGAAGGCAAATTCCAAATATGTGAGATTAATGGATCACAATTTCTTCTCTCTGAGAAAGAATTCTACCTTGTGTCACTTTAATATCAGTTGAGGTGAAATTTACATAGACTTCCCTGCCCCTAGATAAAAAGGGTAGAGGAAGTTATTGGCACTAGCTTAAATTATTAAGAACACCACGGAAAAAGAAAAAGGTTGAGTTAACTTGTGTGCGTGTATGTAACACGCAAGGTACAAGTGGCTTGTGAAACACAGCCACATAACTACCATTTTTTGATCAGTCTTTTCATACTTAATGTTCTTTATTATAGAGTTTGCACTTAAATCACATTCACTATCATCTCATGATGATGCACTCAGAAGAATAAACCCATTATTGAAGTTCTAATGTCACCCATTTGGCACGTATTTGTTATGAATGGAATTCATATAAAATTGCAGACAGGTAAAAATTCTGTGAAACATTAAGGGAATAAATAATGGGAAGAAGGGAGAGTGAGAAGGAAGTAGCAAATGTTTTCAATCAAACCATTATGAAATTGCTATACTGTGAGAGGCATGCTAATTTTAAAAAAAAAGGGGGAAAGCCTTAAAGAAAAGCATAGATCGACATTCTTTCTCTTCTTCTAAATACATGAATATTTTCTTTTACGAACTGAATGAACAAGGTGCACTTAAATCAATATTATTCTGACAAGAACTACAGAACACATCGATTTCTAAAGGTATTTATCAGTAGAAGTAGCTGCAAAAATCTTTTGAGACTACTGCCCAGACTATTTTATGCAAAATACCACTGTCTAGACTGCTTCATGCAGCCTAGGAAGACATTTAGTCCCAAGAGGTGAATGCCGGTTTCACTAACTATGCAACAGTATGTTAGGCATGATCCCCTTCAGGCTGCTGCTTTAGAGAATGAATCTGAGCTTGTTTAAGTTATACTGTTGGTAATAGTCTCGTGGAAATGAATAGAGTGGCAAGGAGTCTATTTAATCATAGCTTAGCATTAGACCAGGCCTAGTTTTTGCTGCTAGGATGAAAGGTGCCCACAAAACAAAGATAAAAGTACTGAGCTTTCTTGGCACGTGTACTGAGTTTTGTCTAAGAAGAAGAAAGGCATGATTCTGCATTGTTTCCACATTCTAGAAATACAGCGTAAAAAAGAAATGGTGGCTATGACAAAAAAATGCTTCACCAAGACAAAGCAGAGGACAGTTTCCTTCTTTCATCACCAAAAAAAGTCATTATACACTTGGGCCAGCCTTACTGTGGTCCATTTTCACCTAGAGCATAGGGGTTTGAATGAGATCTCCTCTGCGTAGGTAGACTGGAGATGTCTGAGTTCATCTGCTCTGCCTTCTGCCACACAAGAGTTGGCCTCTTTCACTTTCAGAGATTAATATCCCAGCTGTGTTGAGGTATGTGGGGAGTCCAGAGACCATACTCTAATGGTCACTGTCTCCCTTCCTGTGCAGGGCGGATCCTGGTCCGTCTGGAGATCATTGCTCTTACTGCATGCACAGACCTCAGCGTAGGACTCTATGCGAAAATCCACAGATGATAAATTAAACAAACTCAGTCAAATAGGAACACATAAGACAAAAGGAACAAAAGACCATAATAATTGTACACAATAGTGGAGATTTCAGTAAAACAGGGATGAAAGACCCTTCCACAAATCATCTGGTCCATCCCTCCAACCTGAGGCAGAAGCAGCTGTATGTATGTAACGCTGGGCAGACATTTGTCTGAACTATTCCTCAACCTCATCAATATGACAATTGCACAGATACTTCAGGTCTTGGCGCTCCATCACACTTATTGTCAGAGACATTTTCTTAATATCTCATCTGAATCCTCATTGCTACAGAGCTGATAATTCCTCCTTATTCTTCCACAGCAGAGAAGCAGACATGGAAAAGAGTTTTCTTATCTTCTTTGCCTGTTTCTATGGTTTTTTGTCCAACCCTTCTCAATCTTCTCAAGACCAGAAATTACAATTTGAGTTATTTCTCATCCTGAATACTTTCCATGTGATCACTTTCGTATAGTGATGTTTCATAGGTTCACAGATGCACAAGACCCAGAAATATCTAAGAATTCCATTTGATACCTTACCAATGCTGAGTAAAGAAGTGCTTGAATTGCCACCTCTTATAGGTCCTACTTCTGTTTATATGCTCTTGCTTCATGTTTAGGTATTTTGGCAATAGCTTGGAATAATTGAACCATCATCTGGTTGTTTATTGCAGACAGGCATTCCAACGAATACCTCGCAACTGATTTCTGCATTAGCACAGAACCTTATTCTTGTCTTTTACAAAATTATGAATAAAATAGTTTCTTCCCATTATGTTTAAATTGAGTGAATTTCACAGGAAACTCACAAAACTTTCAACATGCAGGTTGTATTAGAGCTTCATTTCACAGCTTTAACCAGAGTTTTAGCAATGCACAGTCTTCTGCAGATATTTTGCTGAAAGATTGGTTTGGCCTTAGTGGGTTCTTCCTCAGGTACTCTAATCTCCTGGCTACCTTATGTATATATTTATACATTTTGCCAGTGTTTCTATCTATATATAGTCTATCTGTAGCTACAGTATAGCTATATTTGCTAGAGATACTATATCTTAAACAACTAATCTCTATAAATGCCCTAATTTTTACCTAATTACATTGATTTATCTGTACTTCTACTGCTATTAGTCACCTATATCTCTGAATCTGGCACAACAAACTGTTTATTACTGAAATAACTGCTACCAGATTATCGGTGCACTAGTTTAGCTACAGCAGTATGAGTGTAGAAAGAAATGAATAATGGTATAGAGAGTGCTTAAGGACATACTCTTCTGATCATAAGTGATATCAATTAAGATATTTTTGCCCAGCTGTTTGCTACTTCTCTGTCACAATCCAACATTCCCATCTCCTGAAATCTATATCATGTTTGTGTGTGGCAGCAGCTTGGTTCTCTCAAAATACTGTACTGAGAAAACACATATAAACTAACCAGAAGTACATCACTTTACACAACTCCTCCACCCTCATCAACATCTGCCACTGTTCATCCTTGGAGTGTACTTATGCTGTATAGCAGAATATGGTGCAGAGATCCATTGGCAAGCAGTGAATGACTTGCTTCAAAATCAGGAGTTAATTGGATGTTGTCAGAATTATTCTTTGTTCAAGATAATAAACCCGCTGAGACATCAAACAGGAGATTAAGAAGAAGTCCTGATGGCAGGCTGCAGAGAGCAATAATTCTGTTGGGGCAGCAACAAGAATCTACACGCAATTCTTTCTTAATCTTGATCAACTCTAGAAAGAACAGTTCATCTCATTCCATTTTCTGCACCTTTCTAAAACATTAAAACATTCTAGTGTATCTAGAATAAAAACTTTCTATTATTTTCACAGGACTTTGTAATCTCCTTCTTATCTCTTTTGACTTATATTCTACTTATTAAATAAAAAAATAAACAAAGAAATGGCAAAAGCTTAATGATCTTGATCCATTTCAGGAGAAGTAAAAAATGTTCAGTAGTATTTGTTCAGGGGAATTGTTCTAGATCTTCCTTTTATGAGGCGCAATTAAAATG
The DNA here is from genome assembly GCF_032191515.1 of Phaenicophaeus curvirostris. Classification (NCBI taxonomy): domain Eukaryota; kingdom Metazoa; phylum Chordata; class Aves; order Cuculiformes; family Cuculidae; genus Phaenicophaeus; species Phaenicophaeus curvirostris. The sequence continues at coordinate 81,035,943 of NC_091394.1, read as the reverse complement.
TAAATGTTCCTTTACAGTAAAATTACTACTTCATTTATGAATACACAAAATGGACTTTAAAGCTACAGGAGTTTATATCTATTCATAACATTTTAGTGCTGTTCTTACAAAAACAAGTACGAAAGTCTTATTCTCTCAATGTTCTTCTTTTCTCTTTCCCTTTCTCTATTAATTCCAGCAAATTTCAAGGTAATACTGAGAGTTAGTGCACAGCAATGTGCACTAATATATTAAATTATCCATTTCTATTCACTGGTAAAGCAGCTGAGCAATTTTTGTTTTTTTTTCCCAAACAACTGTACAATGTCTCATTAATAATTATGTTACTTGTAAGTTTCTCTATCTTTAAAACTGATAATATTACTGAAAACTATCCCTGTATGATTTAAAACTAACTTAAACTTTTTCAGCATAGGGAATGAATGGGAGGACTAATGAGTTTTATCACTGCCAGTTTAAAAGGCAAGAATATTTTAAAAAAATACATAGATTAAGAATGAACTAACTAGTGTATCTCGGAAAAAATTATACTTTGTCAGTGGACAATTATTGTCAAAATACTTTCCTATATAAATTGGATAGTTGTTGGCCCAGTGATCCATGTTCTAGAATGAAATATAAACTTATTGAAGAATTTTCATAGGATGTTAAAAGATATGTCTGCACAGTAGAATGAAATGCAGTCAAGAATTACCGGCTTAAGCCCTAGAAGCAGCATATCTGGATTCTTATATATTGTCCTTAAAGTAATTACCTTGCATCTCAGCAGAGATTATTTACTTGGGCATATGGTCAATCTGAGAGTGGCTTTTTATCTTCTGATTTTGAAGCAAGTCATTTGAGGATAGTTGGAAAACCTCTTAACATATTCCACAATGAAGCCAAAGTACACCTGAGGAATTAAGAGTGGCAAATAATGATGACAGAGCAGTCACACAGAGTGATCTGAATCTCTTTGTAGGGCAGGTCCCATTACTTTTTGTTAATGCAACAAAGCTCAAGATTATACAAGGAATGACTAAAATAAGTTATTATAAAGGTTACTGGCCTTGAGATGATTTATACATTACAGTGAATAAGTGAACTAATATGATCTACTGCCTTGCAGAAGCCAAAAAAGTAATTGAATCTTTGAATATGAACACAGTAGAATAATTGAAAAAGGAAAGGACATAATGTTTCATCTTCAGAAGAAGTAGCAATCATTGAGGAAAGTAGTATTGCACTTCTGTCCAACATATTTTTACAAAAAAGTGGGAAAATAGGAAAGATATAAAAAAAAAGAGAAAATGCATTACAAGTAAACAATCGTGTAGTTTGGTTTGTTTATTCTCTTTGATTTCAGCAAATAAGCATTTTTTTTTTTAGAAAATAAATACTATATATGACTGAATGCTAAGAAATTTAGATTAAGATCTTCTCTTTCTTTTGCAGGTAAGAGAAGTGGTTCAGTTCTCCTTTTTTTTTCCTGGAAACTTATTACAAGATCCTTTCCAGAAGTTATTCTTCCAGCCAGTACCATGCTATAGTGTCAGCAAAACAGTGAGGGAAAAAAATCTCTGTGGTAGGTGACACTAAAGGGATCAAACTAAGTGAAGTAATCATGTTTTCTGTCCTTAAAAATTCATTAATTCGTGAGAAAATCAGAATAAATGAGCTAGGAAACTTCATAGTTACATAATACGCTCACTTAAGGTTTATTCTGACTAATTCCAGTGCTGTGGGAAATAACTATGAAAAACTCCTAAGGATGATCGTGGTTCATGCATGCTACTCAATGCATTACTGAATGCATGACAACATATCTGGTTAGTTGTGTCACCCACATCCACTGCTGTGGTGCGCAGCATCCCTTACACAATTGCTGTAGTGCATTTGGAGAACAGGCTATGGCACAACACTTACTGTGTGCATCCCCTTGGATCATATAACATTTCAAACACCAGGGGAAAATGTTTCCTATGGATGTTATCAGTTTCTAAGTGAGTTCAGAAACTCATCTTTTGGAAAGTTAACATGCAGCCAGGTATCCTCCCACCTAAGGATGTCTTTCTCCCAAGGACATACTATCAGTAAAGACAGACGAGTTTTTGCTTTGGGGAGTGGGACACTGATGATGCCAGATGTGCTTTGCACCTGGTAGCCTACCAGAAGACTATGAAAACAAGGATGCTTCTAAGAGCCCAGGCTGCCTAAGAAGAGGTGAAGTGAGGGGATTGATCACACAGACTTCAATCTGATGGATTGAAGACATTTTACTGAGCTTAGCTGTTTCTTTATAAACCCTTTTTAGTTACATAACTGGGTGCCCATGAGGGTATCTACTGTGTATTATTGGCTAAAGGTAGCTGTCCATAAAGCTATTACTAACATATTATTGGCTAAACTACCGCACATGTTAAAAAAACAAGTTACACTAAAATTAACTATGCTGATAGTTCTCTTCCATTGTTTTCCTTTCAGTTGGTACTCGCTCCCACCGAACTAGCTCTTGTATTCCTTTCAGCTGGCCTTTGCTCATCAGCAGGCAGTCTTTTCTCCCCACCGAACTGGCCTTTGTTTATCTTTCAGTTCTCTGTTTCAAGGCCTTGTTAGAATTGCTCGGTATCAATCAGTCCCACAGCATTCAGGCCTTCTTCTCTGTAAAATGTTACAGAATCACAGAATAACCAGGTTGGAAGAGACCCACCGGATCATTGAGTCCAACCGTTCCTATCAAACACTAAACCATATCCCTCAGCACCTCGTCCACCCGTGCCTTAAACACCTCCAGGGAAGGTGACTCAACCACCTCCCTGGGCAGCCTGTTCCAGTTCCCAATGACCCTTTCTGTGAAGAATTTTTTCCTAATGTCCAGCCTAAACCTCCCCTGGTGGAGCTTGAGGCCATTCCCTCTTGTCCTGTCCCCTGTCACTTGGGAGAAGAGGCCAGCACCCTCCTCTCTACAACCTCCTTTCAGGTAGTTGTAGAGAGCAATGAGGTCTCCCCTCAGCCTCCTCTTCTCCAGGCTAAACAACCCCAGCTCTCTCAGCTGCTCCTCATAAGGCCTGTTCTCCAGCCCCTTCACCAGCTTTGTTGCTCTTCTCTGGACTCGCTCCACAGCCTCAACATCCTTCTTGTGGTGAGGGGCCCAGAACTGAACACAGTATTCGAGGAGCGGTCTCACCAGTGCCGAGTACAGAGGAAGGATAACCTCCCTGGACCTGCTGGTCACGCCGTTTCTGATACAAGCCAAGATGCCATTGGCCTTCTTGGCCACAGTAAAGAAAAGCAAAGCCAGATGAAAGATGCTGAAATCCAATGCTTAGAAGGAGGGAAGGGGCACCTCTGTTCAGCACACCTTGCCAAGAGAGCTAGCAGCCACAGAGCAGTGCTGTGGGAGTGGTAGTGATGATCAGTCAAGCTATCTCTCTCCCACTCTCTTTCCCGCAGGATGGGAATGTCTGTAAGTTAGCACCTCCTTACTCTTAACTCTTCAGGACTGAGGTTGGGACAAGGTTAGATGCTTTCAGAGCTGGGGCAAGAAGATGGGGGAGTCACAAAATTAAATTCATGAAAGGAAAAGAACCACTGATCTAAGTTGACAGTGTCCCAGGTATTCAGCACTGAGCCCTGACAAACACAGAGTACATGCTAACCACCACCATCTACACTAATTCAGAGCATATACACATACACACCATTTATGTAGACATAAAATTATGCAATGAAAGTGGTAGTGAATTATTACTTTAGCTAACCACTCATCAGCCTAAGCCCACATTACTTCAGATATTGTGGCAAAAGATTACCCTGGACATGTAAACTAACCTGCAATATATTCATGTGTTTTAAAAAAGCACCTTGGCAATAAAAAAACAGATTTCTTCACATCATCTTAGCATTGATTCTATATAGAAGCTACTTGCACTGAAATACACTTTTTCAGGCTTTTACTACGATTGTTTTCAATATATCTCTTTTGCTTTTAATTACTAATATAAAATCTAATAGGAGAGATTTCAATTTACAAGGCTGACATGCTAAGTCTATTAAAAGATTATACAGTACCTGTCATCTGAGCGTATTTTCTTACTTCTTGTAACACTTTCCATAAATTCAGTTTCTTTTCATACATTCATTCCTAGTCCCTCTCAAGCGACGAGAAAGCAAGAGATTCACATACTGGGAGTAAATAAATGTTTGTAGTCAACCTACTTTTGAAAAGCAGGGATTTAGGTCTATCAAATTGTGCTTGTCCATTCCATGGCCTAATACAGAACCCTTGGTTATTCCAACACAGCTCTGCGGATTCACTTGCAGAATACAGAAAGCAACTTATTTGTCTACAAGAAATAATATAGAACCATAGAATCATAGAATAACCAGGTTGGAAGAGGCATTCATATTTGTTTCCTACTGCAGTGTCCCATGGAATGGTACTGGACACAGCTGTAAGGAAGGAATGGGAAGTAGCAGTAGTTCTAGCAGCCAGTATTACTGGCCAGTATCACAATATATAAAACACATGTGGCAACACTTCAGCAAATTCCTTTGAGGAAATAAAACTGTACTTTATCTCTTTGCCTTGATCTGCATGGTATTTGGCCCTAAATTGTGAAACTTCCAAGTTTTTTTACTTAGGTTGCAGTTTTGGTATGTATTTATTTTTCCACTATGCCTGCTAAAAAGAAGCTCTGTCTTCACCTTGTCTTCGTCACCCTGTTCTGGTCTTCCTCCTCTTCGCACTAGGCTAGCACAAGCATTTATGAAGCCCTGCAGTAAACCAGCTCAAGCACTGGACCGTCTCAAAAATAACGAAGTATAACACTGTATTAGTATATGTAGCGAGAGAGTGAGAATAAATAGTTGGGGACATAAAGGAGATAAGAATAGGCCTCTATTTCCAGTGAATATGTTGATTTACATGCATGTCGAAGTACAGCCTCAGAAACTAATTACAGGTAATAATTTTTTCTTCCACCTCTGTATGAGAAAACTCATATTTTTCACTCTGTGTTAGTACAGATTTACAGCTTTACACCTCATGGAGTGCTTTACAATGCTTGCTGAACATAGCATATTTTTCATTTGTCTTTGAGAGATTTTTCCAAACACTTAAAGGAGAGTGAAAATTCTAATGAATAGAAGCATAGTCATGAAACATACTGAAGATAAGAATGGACACTCTTAGAGCTCATCTGGGTGACTTCTGGCCTCTGGAAATAATCTGTAGTTTGGAAGAGACAGTATTTACTTTCAGCTAAGCATACATCTTTTATTTAATGTTTGAAACCTACTGCATTCACATGGACTTTTAAAGCTGCACAAAGCACAATTTCTTATTTTTATCAACTGCTAGCAGAATAAATTGCATGCAAGTATCCAACATAGATATAATTTGTCCCTTAGTTCCATGCAGAAAGGGAAGATATCAGTTACACATGATTTTGTATAACATATTTCTAGTTGCAATATTTTTCTTTTTCAGTGTTTCTCTGTTCTTGTGCACACAACTATCAGGAGCTTAGTGTGGAGGATTAGTACAGGTCTTACACCTCACCTCTCCCATTCTACTTTCCTGAATCCAGTTACAGGGCAAAAATGAACAACTCTTTTCAAAACTATTTTTCTCTATAATACATTCCCTGCTTTAAGTTATTTCCCATTTTGTTGATATTTTTCAATTCTCTCTGGATTATTTTACATCCCCTTATGGGAGTTGAAGACAATATGTTCGAACTGATGTTTCATCCTCCAGCATTGTCCTTCAGTGAAACTACATCTCCCACAATGCCTAACAAGTGCAGGATAAGAACTATTCTGTTTGTTTACTGCCTAGAACTATATAAGCCATTATCCTGACCAATGTCTAGGGATGTTGCTGCTGTGCAAAATGTAATTAACAACATTATTAATGCACAATTATGTCAACATCCTCTTATCTATTAGAGAAAGTTTGTTTGCCTTGAGTCATTTATTGAGCTTTATGTAAGCATAATTAAATATAATAGTTAATTAAGGTACTGAAATGACCTTGTAATTAACTATATGTCTATCCTAAGACTTTCAGCATGAACAGAAAAATATAAATACAAAATTAAATATTTTGATAAAACTGATTATCATTAAAGACTCCTAAGAACATGATGTTCCATTAGTTTGATCAGTTTTATCTGTGAACTGGTTCATAGATTTCAGGAGGATACTCTGGAAGTTTCTTAAAAAATTAAGAGTGGCAAAACTGATCCCTTTGACATGATGCAAATTTATCAAAGGAGAAAATAACTCTTCAGCAAATAACAGTATATTGTGCATTTCTGCTAATTATGGATGAGTGTGGGTAGAAGGAAGCTCAGGGTCTCTTATTCAAGCCCCTGCAAGAAGGGCAAGCAATGAGATCAGTCTAGGTTCCTCCGGGTTTTATCCAGTCAGGTCTTGAAAACCTCCAAAGATGGACACTCCACTACCTCTCTGGTAACCTGTTCCATTAATTGACAGTTCTCATGAAGAAAAAGCATCTAATTCCCAGACAGAGCCTTTCCTGCATCAATGCACATCATTGTGTCTCCTCCTCCAACTAGGCAATGCTGTGAAAAGCTTGACCCCGTCTTCTTGATGGCCTCATTATAGGTTCTGATCAGCTGGTTTTAGGTCCCTCATAGCTGCCTATTCCCCAGCTGAACAAGTCCACTTCCCTCAGTGACTCCTACGGCCCTGACCAGTTTGGTAGCCCTCTGTTAAACTTGCTCCAGTTTATCAACATTTTTCTTGTATTTCGGTTAACCACACCTGGGTGCAGTACTCTAGATGTGATCTAAATGGTGCTAATGAGAAGGGAATACAGCGCAGGATGCTGTTGACTTTCTTCATTTCAGACTGGTTCCTGTTAAGCTTGCTGTCTCCCATCTACTTTTCTAGAGAATCGCTCCCAGTCCTTAGTCCTTCCTCTTGCCAAGGACTCTTATTATCCAGATGCAGGACTTTGCATGTATACTTGTTGAATTTCAAAATAGTTTTTATTGGCCCTATCCTCCAGCCTATCTAGGTCCCTACACTGAATGTATTGATTGATCCTCTAGTTTGGAATCATCTGCAAACTTGATGAGGGCATATTTCATCAACTTCTCCCAGTCACTGGTACATATTAAATAGGATGTGTCTCAGACAGACCCCTGTGGTACCCAACTTGTCAGTTCCCTGCAAGGTAGAGTCCAGATCACTAACTGCTACTCTCTGAGCCCAACCATCCAATCTGTTTTTGTGCAAATTAGTTATCCAGCCATGCAGACTGCAACATCTCAACTTAGATATGAGAGTATTGAGGGAGACAATGTTGAAATCCTTGATAAAGTCAACGAAAATCACATCCGCTGCTATGTCCTAATCTGAAAATCCAGGCATTTTGTCATTGAAACCAGTCAGGTCAGTCAGGCCTGATTTACAAGTGGTAAAACTCAGCTTACTATTCCAAACCATTTTACACATCACAGATTTTTGTACCCTCTCCAAAAAAAATTCTAACTATTAGCCACATCTTTTTTTATGGTGTTATTTTTACCCTTCTAGCACTTCTTGGACCCTAACATTGGCAGCTTCACTCTTCCTCAAGTAGACTGGGGCAAGAACAGGAGGGAATTTGAGGGGTATGGTGTTTCAGCAGCATCTTGAATCCTTTGTGGAAAACACTGTGTTGTTCATGGGAGTCAGAGGGTCCACTTGGAAGCTTATATTTTTTTTAATTTTCACAGCCTGCTGCCTCCTTACCCACTACTTTGAAAATTGCACAATAACCTCCTCCTGCCCCAAATACCATAAAGGTTGTTGTTAGTGACACATTGGCTAAGTAGTTCTTTCAGGCCTGTACAACACATCCATGATATTTCCAGAGGTTAAGCTCAAATACATTTGGCAATAAACACGTGACCACTAAACAATTACTGAAACAGGGTAAAATCAGTTGAGGTCATAACAAACCCAGAAAAGTCCTAAGACCCTGCACTGTCAAAACAAGTATTTTATTAGTAATGGAGAAAAAATCATATTCATTGGACTACCAAGTAAATAGTGGAAGGCTAGGCAGTAATGTATAGAAACTTCAGTAAAAATATATCATCTGGGCATCATATCAGGATTACACAATTCACTGGATAAGGATAGCACACAAAAACATGTTTCCATCAAAAACCTTTTAATCACATTATAAAATCCACTTTGTTGCCAGGACAAGTGACTACTTCAACTAATGAATAGGCAGCTGAATACACAAAAAGGCACAAAGTTTTGTTGCAGTAAGGGAAAAATGTTAATATCTTCCAAGACTGTTAAAATTGAAAGACTGAACTTAGAAATTTTAAAAAGGGGTTCTTTTAATCAGTATTTTTTCCAAATTGCTATTTAATCTCAAAACGTGACTATTATTGTTTAAACATGTTATAATAGCTAAAAGAAAGTGGGATAATTAAAAGGGAATAATGTCCACCTCCTAAATTTAAGTTAGTTTCTTCTGCCTATTCTACTTTTCAATATGGATGTACCTTTGTCATCTTTTGTTGTGGACAAATTCTGTATTAATGGACAAATTTTTTTCCCCTCTTCTCATCTTTGAAAATTGACTGACTGAAATTAGGCTGACAGCATGAAATGATATAATATTGTCATTACATTTCATAAAATTTTGCAATATGATAGTTCTCTTTGTCCTTACAAAAATAACAGCAGCAATGACAAAAACTTGCTCTTTGACTCTCAACTAATGTCTTCACTGGGTTCACTGCAAAGACTTTTCCATCTATCCATTCTCAGAGGCTCTTGCCTCTGGAAAGGGGATTAGACCTTTTTCAGACTGTGCTATACTAAATTCACCCAAGAAATTTGAATACTTCAAATTTCAGACCATGTGTTTTGATAGAAATGGTAAAGATATTTAATTTCTTTGGGTATTTTTTCTTGGTGTAAAGAAGCATCAATATAATCAATTAAGCATTAAAAAACCCCAGGCATATGCATGACTTACAATTATATCCAGACATCCAGGGGGAGTAATTTTATTTTTCTTTTTAATGTTTCCTGCTTTCTTAGGAAAAGTCAATGATGAAAGCAAATTGTACTGTCCTTGACCTACATACTGCAGTACTTAAGATTCATTGAAAGTTCAGGAGTTTTTTATACTATAGATCAGTAACAAAATCCTAGCCTCAAATTCAGGGAAGAAAACAGACCATCTTTGTGTAATTACACATTTATAATTACTGTGCTTTGGAGTTTTCTAAGTTGTGAATTTTACTTTAGAGTTTTATTGCTACCCTGTTTACATCTAATGGAGGTACTGTGCCATGTAATGGTTATTATGTCAAATGAGACATTAATTCCATAAATCACAGATATTTTTAACTTCCTTGTTTCCAATAAATTATACAATAAATTCAAAATATTTGTAACCTCAGACAAGAAAGATGCAAGCCAGTTCCTTAATTGAACAGGACTAAGTTGCTACTGAGATATAAACAATTCTGTTCTCTAATTTTCTAAGGTTAGTAATTTTATACTGCTAGGAAAATCCTGGCACAGTCTCATTTGAACAGTAAGATTTAACTAAAGAAATTAAAACTTTTTTAAGTTATAAGATAGATAAAATAGAAATTAATCTTAATTTTACAGTAAAGGCAAAAACCTATGCTTTGACTCATGTAGCTGTGCTGTGAACTTTGATATAAGACAGAATAGTCTCTAGCTGCTGCAGCTATCCTCTTCTAGAATGAGGATAAACCCATTTCAGAGTATCTCCTGTTTCTCTCTCTTCTGGCTTATGTATCTGTCAACTTTTACAGAAAGAAGCTTTTGTCTTACTCATATCTGTTCAATGCACTAGGGAATAACATCAATAACACTCTCTCAGTAATAATAATGTTCTTTTTAATTCTCTACCCTCTCTAAAATAAGGAGTACACTTAGCTGAAAACAGGATCTCTTTACTTTAGCAAAGTCATAATGTGCCTTCATTAGCAAAGTAATAATTATTAAAATGACTACTAAAAGACTTATTCTTAAGTCCATAGAATTGGAAGGTCAGAATATCAAGGTACTAACAAAAAAGAGATCTAGACTGAGTTAATAATTTAGATCCTAAAGTGGAATCCAGCTCCAGAGGAGGTGGTGAATCTTCCCGGGTGGGGTCTGGAAAAAACTACTCATCTAAGAATGGGACAAAATGAGGGAGAACACTCAAATATTAATTTTCTTCCAGTAACAGAAAATACTAAGCATAGGAGTTCTTCCTCCTCAAAGATTTCTTTCTTATCACGTGAAAGTGCCTTTATCCATTCAAGATCAATTTTCCTGTACTTTTCCCTGTCAGTTGCTGCCTAAAGCCAGAGCTGAAAAGAGCTCACTGAATTTGCTCCATGTGCCTTAGAGGGGCTTTGAATCAAGATCCATGGCAACAGACAGCAGCATGGAAACCCACAGTTTACATTGGAGTTGTTTTCACTCACTTTTTAATGTTCTTAATTAATTTTGTCTAATGATAACAAATTCACCCCACAGTTAGTCTTATACATTTGATGCCACTTCCCTACTAGCTACACAGAAATGTGAAGGAGAGTGCTTGGTCCCTGGCCTCATAGACCAGACTTTTGTGCTTCAGTCACTTTCTACAGGGCAGTTTATTTCATCAGCTATCATCAGAGACAGCTTTTGGACCAAGTCTTGATAGTATACTCAATGCTAACACTCAGGATTTCAAACAAGCAATTAAATTTTCTCCAGGCAGCGATACACTACACCCACCCCCAGTTCTATGATCCTTTAAACTCCTTGGTCCTGGATAGTGAGAACTGATCCCAAGTACGGCAGAGGTATTGTCAGTGCACTTATGTAAATACTACCGAGCATTTTTTAGAGAATTGAGGACAGGTTCCAAAACCTGAATTGCTTAAAGAAGCTTTTGTTTACTTTGTGAGTAGGTACCTATTTGCAACAGATTGCATCCCTGCCGCCTACAGGAGCTGAGGCAACTGCACATGAGATGTTTCACAATGGCGTGGTGACATTTAAAGTAGGCATGTAATGCCAGTTAGCAGTCTTTCAGGACATTGTTTTCTAAGCTGAAGAGTGTTTGAGATAGTTACATTCCTTTCCCTTAGTTATTCACATAAGAGAATGCATGTTGTTTTACTAACAGCGTGAGCAGTTTCCTTCAGTTTGATTATTGCAATTAGCCTGCACTTGTGCTCACTGGTATCTGCAGCAATTGCTGCTAGAAACTACCCTTTTTATTATTCTCACAGATTATTTTTTTACTTGAACTCTGAAAGAAAATGTAGCTGAATTAGAAGAGATCAGTCCAAACTCTCGGTAACGGTACAGACTACAATCGACCATCTATAGTGGTTTCATGTGGATTACAGTAAATTCCATCAGGATTTTCCTTTAATATAATGTAAAAAAACCTTGGAAAATGTAAAGTTTTAATGTAATAACTTACATTATTGCATCACTGTACAATAACACTTACTGAAAAATATTCTAGAGTCTGTTTAAAGACAAGGTTTAAGAATCACTGTTATGTAGATGTTAGTGGAGCTTATGCATGCTGGTGACCTCAACAAGCTGCAGGCTTAGTTATGTCGTGATTTGATGCAATGTCAGTAGTACAAAGAAACTTAAATATATTACCACATAGTGTGTAAATCTGTATATTAAAATCCAAAAATTATGGCTACCTAAATTACATATCTCTGTTCAGTATCATTGTTTCTGGACGCCACACACTGTAGACAATGTCAGAAGCATCAAGTCATTTTAGCCAACTTCCTCATTTTTCTTGAGGAATTCATTTGCCTTTTCTTGAAAGAATGTCCTTTCTAGTCATGAAGCATCAATCCTCAGTACTCAAGACTTCTGACTATAGTTTACACAATTCTTTGCACTGAAGAGATTGTGCAAATACACACGGGAACAAAATACAAATGGAAGAAAAATACATGGTTTATTTATGGTGATATGTTTGTAGTGATAGGTTTGCTTGAACTATTCTTGACAGTGCATGGATTCTAGTAGTACTGTTTGCCACTGAGAAGATTACACATACAAAACGTATTAGTCAAAAATACATGCTCTTGAATAAGATGGATATTAAGAGCACATGAAATAATGTTTAGATTTAATGTTCAAGAACTGATATTAATTTGTTATCGGAATACATTGACAATTATTTTTATGCAGTGCACTTAAACATCTGTGACCATCCAGAATAAATAGAAGTGGCCATTGTAATTAAAATAATTTAACTGTTGTCCAAGTGAAATTCACACTAAGACGTGAAAAGCATCAAGCAGAATTTTCCTTCCTAAAATAAAATTGATCTTCTTGACAGATGCCTGTGTTTCATAACAGCATTCATTATATAGCTATGGAAACTAACTGAAGAAGGCATTAAAGAAAGTGTTTAGTGGATATAATAGTTCAGATAATATATTTTGATAGGTAATTTCCTCTTATATTTCATAATATTCTTGATAAGGAGGAGAGAGCACATAAAGGAAAGAAGCAACATGCCCACATGCTTAAACACAAATTAAGTTAATCATCATAAAAAAAGAGTTAAAGTTTTCATTTGGAAAAAGCTTTTTAGCACAGAGGACAGAAGCAATGGGATGTATTGCTTAAGGATAACATGCAGTTCTTATAGCTGGATTTTAAGCATAAGTAAAAGCTACTTCTGTTGGGAATGCTCTAGGAATAGGTAATTTTCATTTTGCAGATGGAAACTATGGTTCCAGGTCATATTGAAGGCCCATTTTTCATTAATTTTTATGATGCAAAACACTTACAGTGATTGCAAGCCTCAGCTTTCTTGAATAGCAAGAGAAAAATTAGCGTAATGTATTCTAAGGCAAAGTATGCAGAGCTGTCCATGTACAAAGGCATGGTACTTGCCATATGTATTCTAGGTCAAAAACCCTCCAGATGATGAAACCTAGAGTATAACTTATCTGCAGAACAGATTAAAGATGTATTACACATAGTGCTTGCAGCATTGCTAAAGCTGTCTGACGCTGCACATTTGAAGACCATTCTTTTCAAAAGCTTTTAAACTAAATCAATATTTACCACTTAAGCCTTCCCATCTCACTTAGCTGTGGAAAGTAAGGCACCTAATTTATGACTGTCCTTTAGACTCCCTCTAAAGACAACAGAGGGAATTAAATGCTTCTGGAATATTACCTTGGTTTAAGATGATTTTTTAAGCTAGGTTGTTACCAGCAATTTCCACTGACTGCCAGGGCAGTCAACAGGAACAGATAAAACTAGGTTCCTCCAACAGCTGCAAATGCATGAGCAGAACCCCTCCCATAGACTGTGACTTATTTGTACTCTTTCATATGAAAACGTATATAGAATATTTACAAGGTATGTCTGAGACTATCTGAGTTGAAGGCTACTTTTAAGGCAGATGAGGAATTCTTCCCAGATTTTAAATTGGAGGAAAGTATCTGGGTTTGGATGCTTAAGGAGCCTAATGTCCTTTGCTAAGATCTGTTCTAAACAACATTTACCTAACACTTCTCTTTCTTGCCCCTTAAGAGGCACCATATGCACAGTGCTTCCTGATTAACTGTATCCTCACATTCAATCGGGCTAAAGAATTTTCCGTTTTGGGTGATTTCAGTTGTTACATAGAAACTTGTTAAATTAAGTGAGAAAATTTCTTTCAACTGCACTCAAAACTACTGACAGCTGAGACAGATTAAATGCTAAACTGAAGCTGAAATATCTAATCAATCAGAAAGTAGTTTTCTGTAAAGCTAGGAGAAAGCAGGAGAGGTGAGTACATTCTGTAACTACAACGTTATTTGTGTGCTTTTATAACACCCTTCTACCAATGATCTTGGAGAACCTCCTGACAAATTTCACAAAGCTTTTACAATACAAAAGAAGTGATGGAGTCAAAGAAAAATAATCCTTTCCTTTCTTCTTAATGCAGATTTCTTAAAATGTGGTACTTGTTATTTTCTAACCCAGAAACCTCAGAGACATGGAGAATGAATTATTTGGTAGAAATCAAACTCAGTTTTAACTGAAACTGGGCAAAAAACTTCAGTAAAGAGCAATCTTCTTGGAATATGTGTCACAGACCACCACTAGCAAAACAGAATTAATGTCAATGTCATCGGTGAAAGAACAAAAATTGAATTTCCTAAGGAGAAGTTAATAAAAAATGAGATCTCATCAACCCACATCCTGTTTAAGTTTGGATATATATATCTCCAAAATCCACTTATTAACTAGTCTGCATACTTTTCAGGACAATGTGTTCTTTACATATCTACCTTACTAAACACCTTTCTCAGTATCTTGGAATCCTTTAAGTCTATCTACCACACACAATCCAGCATTCATAAAGAGACCTGGGAAGACAGAGTCATAGAGCCATCAGGTTGGAAAAGACCTCTTGGATCATCGAGTCCAACCATTCCTATCAAACACTAATCCATGTCCCGGAGCACCTTGTCTACCCATCCTTTAAATACTTCCAGGGACGGTAACTCAACCACCTCCCTGGGCAGCTTGTCCCAGGGACCAATGACCTTTTCTGTGAATTTTTTTTCTGATATCCAGCCTGAACCTACACTGGCAGAGCTTGAAGCCACTCCCTCTTGTCCTGTCACCTGTCACTTGGGAGAAGAGGCTCCTTTTTACAACCTCCTTTCAGGTAGTTGTAGAGGCAATAAGGCCTCCTCTCAGCCTCCTCTTCTCCAGGCTAAACAACCCCAGCTCTCTCAGTCACTCCTTGTGAGACTTGTTCTCCAGCCCCCTCACCAGCTTTGTTGCTCTTCTTTGGACTCGCTCCACAGCCTCAACATCCTTCTTGTGGTGAGGGGCCCAGAACTGAACACAGGATTCAAGAAGCAGTCTCACCAGTGCTGAGTACAGAGGGAGAATAATCTCCCTGGACCTGCTGGTCACGCCGTTTCTGATATAAGCCAAGATGCCATTGGCCTTCTTGGCCACCTGGGCACACTGCTGGCTCATGTTCAGTCGGCTGTCAACCAACACCCCCAGGTCCTTCTCCTCCGGCCTGCTTTTCAGCCACTCTTTCCCTTGTTTGTAGCGCTGCACAGGGCTGTTGTGCCCCATGTGCAGATAAGAACATTCAACACAATCCAGGCTCTGGGCAAAAAACACAGAAGTTTCATCTAGTTTTCTGGAAATACACAGAAGTTTAGATTTGTCAGGACTACTGCTATTTCATTTGACATGGTGGTGATAGTCCCCTTACATATAATAATTTTCTGGTTAGGAAATTTATTCAGAAGAAAACCATTTTGTCAGTTCTTATCAGAGGAGCACTCAAAAGGCACCAGTTGGCTGGAAACAGACTTGAGTTTACCATTAATTATTGTCCAGTCCTGATTTATTTAGTTAGCTATTATTTTTCAGGGGGACAAAGATGAGATGGGCAGCACAGCCACCTTAACCTGGATAATTTAATTAGCTTGTAGACTGTTGTGGAAGAAACAGGAAGCCATATCATCATGCCCTTTCATTTCTCAGGAGAAAATTAAGTACACTGAATCCCAAATGGATGTAGGCATTTGGTACATAGTATTGGTTCCCTGTTTTCTCAGTGGATATAACAGAAACACATTCTAAGTAGAGTGGGTCATTTCAAGGAGTCATTCAAATTTTTTATACAGTCAATGGATAAAAAGAAATAGATAGAAAAAACCCAGCTAAATTAATCTAAGAGTTCCTTTCAAAGATCCTCCAGCATCAATCCCTTTCCTCTCCCATTTTAGCACAATGCTGTGTGCTAACATGACAATGCATGTCCAGTTTTGATTAACACACATTCATCCAATATACCAAAACCATCTATATGGGTTTTTTTCTGTAGGAAATGGTGAAAATGTACTCCATACTATTCTATAGCATTGTTTATCTTGTTTTGCCAAAGCGACCATGTATTCCAACATTTTAATCATCCCAAATGTGCCAATTATCTCAATCAGCTGGAAGTCATCCCCATCTCACCATATGCACACTGACATGTAGTGCCTTTAGAATCACTGGAGGAGGAATAAGAGGAAGCATGGGAAACTGAGGAGGAGATAGGATAAAAGCAGAGGCTCACATTTAATCAAGCTGTTGCAGTGTGCTTTTCTGGCCAAACTCCACACCTCTGACTGTCCTAACTTCTTATTCAATTTGATTCTTGATGGTTTTCTCTGTAACATGGCTCTGCTCTGCAATGGAGTTTTAAGGGACAACTCGCTGCCAAACTTCAAACTAGGCCAACCAGATTCGACAGTCAGTGTCAGGGCTGCAGGGTGGACAAAGGGGACCCAGGGCCTGGGCAAGGACTCAGGACAGACATGATTAGGACAGACTGTTCTGTGCTTCGAGGGACCTGTGGATGATGAAGAGAGTAGGGGATGAGGCAGGAAGGGAGGGCTCATGATCTGGAGAAAAGAAAAAGCACTTATTGCCATTGGTGGTAATGTTTATGTGAGTACTGTTGGTGTTTATGCAGATGCCAGGAATGGCCCTGCTTTCTATGCTGATCCCTGCAGCCAGATGTGTGCAGTGTGTGCATGTGTGCATGCACTTGCATGGTACCGGAGAACTTTCCTCAGTCTTAAAGTCCACCAGGTCTGGCCTCTTTTAACATCTTCTTTTGATTGTGGCTTCACTAATAGGGTTTTCTGCGATTCTCTTGCTTATAACTCAGTCTCTAGTTCTGTTAAGAACATTGGCAGTAGTTATACCACTGCAAATGTAAATATGTTACGTTGACAAGTATCAAGATTCCCACCTGTACACAAGAGAAAATTGCACCTTAGTTAAGTTTGATTGCATTAGGTCACCAATTTCAATTGCATTAACGTGGTTACACCAATAGGAGTTTCTTGGCAGTGAAGAATCAGTTACTTAAATTACTGAAAGATTGAATTTGTTTGTCTTTATCATATTAGCTCTGGCCATGTTTCACATTCTCAATGGTATGTAGTTTTGCTGAAGAGAGTCGCAGCAAAGGATGCATGATCTGAATACATACTTCCATCAGATTATTGTGTAGTAGTCTGGAAACCCATTTGAAATGTTAATTGTCTTGTCTTTTTAATGTGTTGTGCATGTCATGCATTAAATATCTGGCACAGCTTAACTAACAGATGTGGTTTTTAGGTTGCTCATTCTTTCATTTTATAACTAAGATTAGTTAGAATTATTAATCTTTTTGCAATGCATATTTATTTTTAGCAAAGGAAGAAAAACTATTTCATATAACTGAATGTACTTTAATTCTGGATTTCTCATCAGTTGTGAAAAAGGCCAGCTTCATTGTGCCCATACAAAAGAATATTGCTAGAATTTTCAGTACATTCACATGGGAACTGCAATTTCTATTAGGTCTACACAGGAAATAATACATACATATGAATCAGGAAGACATATCCAAATACAGCTTTTCCTTCTACTATTTGAAGATTTCCCACAGAATGTTTCTCCATATACATCTCTGAACATTGTACCTCATAATAGAATACAGGTTCTCTTTTGTAGGAAGATTACCTATTGAAGTAGATATTCATAATGTTGTACCTTAGTCCACACTGGAAAATTACAGGAGATGTTTTGTCAGTTTGATATCCAAACACAAGGCTCCTTTCTAAGAAGAGCAGAGGCAATCACAGTGCTTCCTGCAGCAACACAGACAGCACTGGGGAATAGCAGAGAGAAGGCAAGGCTTGTTACTTGTGTGCTACAACCCTTTTTTTCACTCTCAGCTGTCCTCTAGCAGCTGGATGGTCCCTTCATAGCTGTGTGGTCCAGTGCCCTGGCCAGCACTAAAACAAGGCAAAGTGGCTGAACACATTTCTGGGGCATTCCCGCCAGCCCTCAAAGGACCAGAATGAAAACAATTCCATATCAAATCGTTTCAGAAAAGGAATTTTGTTTACCTATCTTACTGAAATATGTTATGCTGATTTCATTAACGTTTACAGACTGCTTTAGTATCCTCCAAAAGCAGGCTGAATGGAGCTGTAAAGTATAATCATGATCATCACCATCATCGTTATTTGCATAAGATGAAGACCGAGAATTAAATGTGTATAAGTCCTGTTCTTTATGGATAAAATGTTGAACTATACATAGTGTCACCTTCATTTTACTTTTCTAACACTGCACATATTAGGCAGCAGGCTGAATTTTTACAGCACGTGTGCACAGTGCCACCCACTGTTCTACAGAAATTTTTCTCTGCTCTTCACTGTCTCTCTTATGCTGTATTTGCCTGGTATCTCCATTTCCTCTTCTTTATTTGCTCTACCACAGCTATATGTCACAAAATGGCAATTTATCTCCTGTGAGTGTTCACCTCACTTGAGCTATCTTTCTAGTGCTTGTTCATACACCTAAGCCAGTAATAAATGTTGAGGCTATTGTATCCATTCACTGATTCATGAACGGCTGTAGACTTTTTGTGGAACAGACCTTTCAAATGGCAGTAGCTGTCTGTGCTCTAAATATATAAAGTCTGTTTAAGTCTCTTTTTTTCTTACTGAAATCCCAAATCCTCCCTTCATCTGTGCAGAGGAAGCTGTAGGATGATGAAAAATGTTTCAGGTATATGGGAAATAATCAGCTCCACTAGGTGTGATCAAAATTTACTGCAGAAAACAGGAGCTTCTAACCTTGAATCTGACCCTTGCAGAGGAAGAAATTGCTACACAACTATACATCTATTCTTTTCCTCTAAAACACCTTGTATGCTAAACAATAGCTGTTCAGAGTTCAGCTTGCAGACACCCTACCTTGTTATCTCATTTTCTCTTCGTTTTAATGTATGACACCATAACACATCTCTCTTCCGTGGGGTAGAAGGCTGAATTGCAGTAATCTACAAATTAATTACTAGTTTGATGAGAACTACTGTTTGGTATCACTTTCATCTTCTTTGGACAGTATCAGAAAAATCTACCTATCTTCATGCACCAAACAAACAGAGATTCATTCATCATCTCGATTCTCTCCAGAGCAAGTCTGGCAAAAATCAACAACAAAAAAAATTTAAAGTAAAACAAAAACATCGCCCAACTCCCTCCTAAGTAGTTAGCTAAGGGTTATCTAGACATACACTTTGGTTTTCTCATTATTTGGCTCTCTCATTATAATTTATGTCTACACAGATAAATTACTCAATTAAGGGTCAACCTTCTAAACTGGAGACAAGGCATGAGTCAAAAGGAGCAAAGGAAATGATTGAATAATTAATTTCCATTTTCAAAAGTGTCCTTGGTGCCTAAGGTTGTGGAAGGCTAGAAAGAAACCAGTAAGTCCACTAAGACTCTATAACATGTCATAATTTTATGGAAACTATTTCTATATGCTGTAAAGAGGAGCATATGCTATATGCATATAAGTGGAGTCACTTTAAAATATAATCTCAGGTACCCTATATACTCTTGTGTGACAATTTCACCCAAAGCCCTTGATAGCTGCTAAAGAGAATTAAAATACTGTTAATGAAACTTGAGAAGTACAAAACCAGTGATGACTGAGGCTAAGATAGTTATGCATAAATTTTATTAGTCTGAGACTATTAAACACTATCAGCAACATAAGCATGCCAATAATAAGAATGAGGAATTCTCAAGATTTAAATAAAATAATAAACAAATAACTGGGAAGAAAATAGTCTGTCTCCAGAGTCCTCAGAACAGAGGAATGCAGACATAAGAAGACAGGACAATTCTTGCCTTAGTTTAAAATTACAGGCAGTGAAATCAGCTAATTTGTGCTTGGAGATATCCAGAATTAAGGAAAAAAAAATCTCAGGGAAACCACACAGATGAGGCTGTCTGAAGTTACTTCAATGTGTATCATTAATTCCACATATAATTAATCCCTTAAGTAACAGTAGCGCTGTTTGACTGGTTGTGCATTAAAAAAAAAAAATTGTTATTGTCCATAAGTATGGTTTTAATAACAGTAAACTTGGTTATGACTACCAACAATTTATTTGGTAAGGAAGGAAAATGTCTTTCACATATTCATAATTTTAAATGCATCCAGATAGATGTCTGAAAATGCAGATAAGGGCTTAATTGCATTTTCAGAAATACTCCTCACTAAAACCCACTGAATTCAAAAATCTCATTACTGGCATATATTACTTTTGCCATTCCAGGACATAAATTAAATGGGACAGACAACTATTGCACTAGTAACAGAGCAGTAGTTTAGACAAAAGGATTGTCCGTATCAGCATATGCCACATCAGCATAATATATCCATTACAGGTAATAATATGAGCACAGTACCATTGCCTCAGCAAGACAGCACCAGGTGCCATGCCTTGACAAGCTAAGGTAGGTCTAAAAAGTTGTGAAACTAGGAGACAGAATACGTAAGATTGCTCAAATTTGTAATTATGAAACATCACAAACAGTTCTGATACTATATTTTTTAGACACTGTAAATGAAGAAGCTAGGCTGAGAAGACAGCCAAAGAGAAGCAGTACTGTTCCTTGCAAGTTCTTAAGGAGATCAGTTTACTGCCATGTGTAACGACTTGCTTAAAACCATCATAGTAGTAGGTCTAGAAAGTAGTAAGTGTGACGACAATTTTGAAAAAGTCTTCTGGGAACTCCAGAGAAGTAAATCTGAAAATGCACCAGGCAAATTCTTAGAAAGGATAATAAACAATATAATTAAAAAGCTGATATATGGATAAAAACATTCTGAGGAAGACCCAACATAGCTTCTTAAACAGAAATCATTGGAGGAAGATCTATTTGGCATAATCTGCCAAGATTCCCAGAAAACACTCAACAGGGTATTTCACCAGAGCCAGTTACAGATGATGAACTGTCATGAAGTAGGAGGGAAGTCCTCACATGAATGAATATCTGCTTTAAAGCTTTAAAACAAATGTAAGACAGAAGTAAGAGTAAGATACTTCTTTTTCTCACTGGAAAGATGATAACAACAGGATCTTCCAGATATCTGTGTGAAGGTTTGTACTATTCAACGCACTCAATAATGATCTGGAAAATCGAACAAATAGTTAAGTGATATGGTTTTCTAATGCCACTAAGTTTTTCAGGGATCTAACAGTAACAGTCCAGTGGGTGGTGCTGGGGAAACAACAGAAGGACATTGTGACAGTAAGCAACAACACAGCATAATCAGTCTAGGTAAAATAAACTAATGCATATAGATAAAAACAATCTTACCTTCATATTTTCATTGTAGGATTGCTAATTACCTATCACTACTCAAGAAAACTACCCTGTGGTTTAGCAGCACTTACAAAAACCTGAACTCAGTAGAGGGTTAAAACTACACCAAATGTTAAAAAGTGTAAAAACAGATGTAGAAAATAAAATAGAATATATCATTATAAATCCAAGGTGCATCCATAATGTGAACAATTTGTGTTGTTTTCGTCCCTTTCCACTCTTCATTTTATAGCAAGTAGAGCAGAATCAGAGAAGACTGAAAAGGGCAATGAAGGGTGGAAAATGAGGTGTTCCAGTAGGTGTCATTAATCCAAAATCTAGGTTCTTAAAATTTCCATTGAAAGAGTGTTGATTCATAGAAGTGTTAAATGTCAACAAACACCTAAGTTTTAACCTGTAGTGGCACCCTGAGTACCAACAGATCTGCTCTTGGTCTGTCCAGAACTGCCTAACGGTACTTTAGTAAGCATATCAAGGTATAAAGGTTTCTTAGCTCCACCATGAGCCACAGTGATGCTTTTGCAGACTTTACACAGATACCAAATATGATGGTCACTCAGAAAGCACACGCGCTGGATAGGTTCTGAATTAAATGAAAAGGTATGGTATAACTTCCATACATCCCTATTGGATGCAGAAGGAACAACAGTGACAGGGGATGAGGAAAAGGCTAAGGTACTTAATGCCTTCTTTGCCTCAGTCTTTAATTGTAAAGAAAGTTGTTCTGTCTATGTACAAACCCAGGAGCTAGAGGAGCAAAATGAGGCTCCCATGATCCAAGAGGAGGTGGTCAGAGCCTTGCTAACCCCACTAGAAACCCACAAGTCTATGGGGCCAGATGGGATTCACCCTAGGGTATTGAAGGAGCTGGCGGATGTGCTGGCCAAACCCCTTTCCATCATCTTCCAACAGTCCTGGAAGACTGGGGAAGTCCCACTGGCCTGGAGGCTGGCTGATGTTGTGTCCATCTACAAGAAAGGTCGCAGGGAGGACCCAGGAAACTACAGGCCTGTCAGTCTGACCTCAGTGCCAGGGAAAGTCATGGAGCAGGTGATCTTGAGTGCTATCATGAAGCACATGCAAGAGAACCAGGTGATCAGGCCCAGCCAACATGGGTTCACAAAAGGCAGGTCTTGCCAAACTAACCTGATCACCTTCTATGACAAAGTGACTCGGCTGCTGGATGAGGGAAAGGCTGTGGATGTGGTCTTCCTGGACTTCAGTAAAGCCTTTGACACAGTTTCTCACAGCATTCTGCTTGAGAAACTGTCACCTCTGGCCTGGACAGGTGCACACTCTCCTGGGTGGGAAACTGGTTGGATGGCCGGGCCCAGAGAGTGGTGGGAAATGGTGTGAAATCCAGCTGGAGGCCAGTTACAAGTAGGGTTCCTCAGGGCTCAGTGCTGGGTCCAGCCCTGTTCAATGTCTTTATCAATGACCTGGATGAAGGCATCGAGTGCACCCTTAGAAAGTTTGCAGATGACACTAAGCTGAGTGGAAGTGTTGATCTGCTGGAGGGTAGGGAGGCTCTGCAAAGGGATCTGAACAGGCTGGACCACTGGGCAGATTCCAATGGCATGAGGTTTAACAAGGCCAAGTGCCGGGTCCTGCACTTGGGGCACAACAACCCTATGCAGTGCTACAGACTAGGAGAAGTCTGTCTAGAAAGCTGCCTGGAGGAGAGGGACCTGGGGGTGTTGGTTGACAGCGACTGAACATGAGCCAGCAGTGTGCCCAGGTGGCAAAGAAGGCCAATGGCATCTTGGCTTGTATCAGAAACGGCGTGACCAGCAGGTCGAGGGAGGTTATTCTCCCTCTGTACTTGGCACTGGTGAGACCGCTCCTCGAATCCTGTGTTCAGTTCTGGGCCCCTCACCACAAGAAGGATGTTGAGGCTCTGGATCGAGTCCAGAGAAGAGAAACAAAGCTGGTGAAGGGGCCGGAGAGCAGGTCTTATGAGGAGCGGCTGAGAGAGCTGGGGTTGTTTAGCCTGGAGAAGAGGAGGCTGAGGGGAGGCCTCATTGCTCTCTACAACTACCTGAAAGGACGTTGTAGAGAGGAGGGTGCTGGCCTCTTCTCCCAAGTGACAGGGGACAGGACAAGAGGGAATGGCCTCAAGCTCCGCCAGGGGAGGTTTAGGCTGGACATTAGGAAAAAATTCTTCACAGAAAGGGTCATTGGGAACTGGAACAGGCTGCCCAGGGAGGTGGTTGAGTCACCTTCCCTGGAGGTGTTTAAGGCACGGGTGGACGAGGTGCTAAGGGGCATGGTTTAGTGTTTGATAGGAATGGTTGGACTCGATGATCCGGTGGGTCTCTTCCAACCTGGTTATTCTATGATTCTGCCAGTAGAATCCACCTTCAACAGGCCATGAAGGGATATGAATGTTCATCAGTCACCTCTCAGAGGTGAATGTTTCAGTCCCTCACAAAGAAGATACTCTGTTCTCCCAAATTAACTAAATATAAGAAAGAATAATGTTAACATAGTTTTAAATACCAACCTGAGGCTACCAGCTCAGCACCATAGCTCCTAAGCTTTTCCATGTGTCTATCTTTTGGAAGTGGGAATAAGCCTCTAAATTACTCAGAAAATTCAATACAAACAGCAAAACGTAACAGCAGATGGCACTGTCATATCAAAGCTCATACAGATCTCATTTTCATATTTAATCAGATATTATTCATAGATAACGGAATAGAAAAGCGAGTGACAAGCAAATTTGCACAAAATAATTAAACATGATTTGCTAAATATTCTTCTTCATCTCTGATTAACCATTCGAGTCTTGAAATGTTCTAATATTGGATTTGAAGTATTACATTTGCTGATACATTTGCACCAATTTCTTTGGCTTGGTTCAGCCATCACAGCAGTTCTACATTCCCAGGAGAAATAACCTGGAGCATATGTAATTATTTCTTCTAAAAGTGCTCATCATCACACAGTTAATAAGAAAACAAAACTGCAATTTCCTTTACTTTCACATACAATACTATCTATGAAAACTGTAATGACAAAGGAAAAGCAGCTTTTATTATTTCTTAAAAGATGATTGAAAAGATTTATCAAATCACTGGAAATGATCAGATGCTTAATGAATGAAGAGCAGAATCAGTTTGGACATTTTGAAGCACCAATAGTTACACCTATAACAGCTCATATGTAGAAGTGTCAGCTATAACCACCTCTAGAGAAGTCCCAAAACATATGATCCCTGTTTATATCTATGAGATACTTTTTAGTGCTTCTGCCATTTACATTTGTAATGCAAGCTGATATGTGTTTTTTCAAGCCCCTTATTCCCACACTGAGGCTAAATTTCTGAAGCACAAACACTTTACAAGTCACTGGGCCATGCAATGAATAAGTAACTACAGCTCCTTACTATGAAGCCTAAGTCAAATATCAGAAAAGCAACTGTCTGTTTAACTGCCAGTTCCACTCTGCCATGCAAAATCTTTAAATTTCCACTGATCCCAAGGTGAACTTCAAATGCAGACTCTCTGCCTTCTCAGGGTAAGTGACTTAGACTATAGCCTTGAAGACAAAAACAGTCTGTCAGAGATGAAAGCTCTCCCTCTACAGAGCCCTCCTGGTCCCAAGGAAGATTTTCAAATAAAAAATATATTTCCAAATAAAAAGCACAAGATACCTGGATGAGAATGGAAGATGTGCTGGTCTATCTTTTATTGGACTGAACTAAGATAAGATCAGCTTCATTTTGTGTCAAATATTCATAAAGCATTAAACAGAGGCTATTATGTTAGCATGGGTTTGTAAATCTGACTGTGATTGTGACTCCCGACTTGTGCCGTCACGACAGAGAAGGGCACCACTCTAGCCTGCCCTCCACCCTGAGGCACCATGGAGCAGGGCACCAAACACCACATCCTCCACCATGAGTCACCCTGGAGCAGAGCACCACTCCAACAAGTCCTCCACTGTGAGGCACCATTCAAACACCACAGCAGGTGCCATCAGGCTGCTGAGAAGTCCCAGGCAAATTAAATGAAAAGGCACAACTGTGACTCTACGTACTGCGGTATTTTGTAAAATCTTAAAGGGTACTTGAAAATTTTCAAAGTAGAAAGCCCAAGGCAAGCCATCTCTTTCTCCTCTTTGAGACAATGCACTGACTGCCAGCTGGTGTGGTGACAGGGAAGCAGCTGAAGAAGCCTGATACAAACCTTCACCATATCTTACTCCTAACTTTTTCTGCAGTGAGGCCAGATATGGAGTAAACTACTAACATAAGATATTCAAACTCCAGGAGATCTTTTAAACAGCATGTCTTTGAATATTAAAAGGGTTTTGATTATAAACAAAAGATCATCACTTTCTTAACAAACATAAAACCAAAGACATTTATTTTACTTTGTGTTACAATTAAAAATGAGATTACTGTCTAACATCACAGTAGTTCTGGAGCCAAGACTTTACAGAAAGCAGGAAAATAATATGAGCTTTTAAATAGAATTTTAGAACTTGAAGTAGAGATTCATAATAAATGGATTATTATCTATAAAGCAAGTTAGAGGGAATCTTATCCCAGAGGAAAATTTGATATACAAACATTATCTTTAATAAAAATAAAATTCAATATTTTTCAATATTGAAACACCGTAACAGTCTTACTGAAATATTTGAATCTGGTAGAGTAAAAATATATATATGTTTATAACTGAAAAGCCAAGTTTGTGACTTATCTTGGCTTTTTGTATAACATCTCACAGATGCATTGCAGGGATCACATTGCAAAAGATTAGGTCATATCCAACCTCAATCTAGATTAGGAACCCTGTGCAGCAGCACATGTTGGTGATCAGAAGGCCAAGATATAGGGGAGCAGAGCTCTGCTCTGGGGAAGGTAGGGACTCTCATTTAGATGAAACAGGTGACAATCACCCATCAGGAATCTGTTATCATGATTCTGCTAGCAACCAGAAAATGGAATGAAGTGCAACAAACTGAAGTTGAGGTTGGCCCATATGACCTCCAGAGGCCTCTTCCAACCTCATTTGTCCTGTGATTCTATCATTCCAAGTCTTGTTTAATCAAGGTTTGCTAAATGAAATTAAAAGATACTAGTGGCCTGTTTATGAGCAGCAGGTAAACTTTGGTGCCCTTTTCAAGTGGTTCAGTTAGATCAATTTCCCTAGACTCTCTCTGTAGTTAATGTGTTATCGTTATCACTGTCTACTGTAAGAAATCTAGAGAGACACTCCTCAAGCCAGCTGTGAGGATGTAAAGTTATGATGCAGAATTTCTTAGCAATTGCCTCCATTTCTGGGCTGTTCAGCATCCCATAAACATCCCATAAGCATTCCATAAGCATCTCATATTAATATGCTGGTTGCAGAGAAGCAGTACAGGCAAAACTCTTCTTGTTTTTAACATACGGAATGTACATGCCATTAGGGGTACACATGTTGATACACAAATGGTGCACAAACAGAATATGTCCTTGTTGGATCTCCAAGGGGAAGGCCAAATCTAACTTAATGCTGCTGAGATCTGTAGCTCACAGCTGCAGATCCTTGTTCTTAATTTCCTTTTAGTGAGGGTCAACTCTCTTTCTAGTGCCTTCAAAATTTATTTTGTACCAAACCTCCTCTTAGAAGTAGGAAGTAAAAGACTACGTAGGAAATCCAGGAAAACAAGCTTTCTAACCTAAGTGCTTCAGTCTGTAAAGCTAGGTCCCTTAAAAGCCACTTCACATGGTTTCAAGAGTTTGATGCTTAGGATATGTTCTGAGCTATTCTGCTGTCATACAAGATTAAATCAGAGTGAAAGAAAATCAATTGCTCAATTTAAATTAAAACTAAGTTAAATTCGACCCCATGCTGGTTTAAATTCTTCAAAGGGCATATAAACTGTTTGAGTGGAACAGCAGAAACAATTATTTCCTATCAGCAAGACCTTTCCTTCAAGATTAGCAAGCCATATTCCCAGATGCATAAAAGCAACGCCTCAAGCCAAAGAAGCTTATTCTAATTTATTCCAACTTGTTCTGATATACTCAAACCAAGAATCTGGGCTAGTATCTATATTTGCTCATATTACTTTATCTCCCAATTATTTTTCAGTGCACTGATTACAGCATAACTACCTAGTTAGGTGATGCATTTAACATATTTTTCTCTTGATGACTCTGGAAAACACAAAAATATTCTTTCTCTCTTCTGTGCTCCAAAATTTGTATTGCTGTGATGCTTTTGTACTCTGAGTCATGCCACAATGCTAAAACTGTTAAGCGGTGTAACAGATATTGTAACACGTGAAAGCAAGTCATTGGGCCTCTTTCTGATTTTGCATCCATCAGTGAATTTTATAAACTGCTTCAGTGAAATCAAGAGTCACCGAGGTCTTTAGAAGGAGAAACAGAAGATATATACAGGGGCAAAAAAAGAGCATTTGCTGTTAACTCTTTTGGAGTTCAGTATTTTAAGAATTCATTAATCATTCACTAGGTGGGGCTGATACTTCACAATCAAGAAGAAGGCTGAAAACAGCCAGAAATGGATTGCTTCAGTAAAAGTAATGTTTTCATTCGTGGGAAAATTTGGGGGTAAGGTGAAATTAATAATTAGCCTTAGATAACATTTTACAAGATTTTACTTTCTATATTTGAAATTTTACTCATATAATTTTAAAGTATTTCAATTTTTTTAATACAGATTTTTTAGGCTTTAACTTCTTTACATGCAGATGTTTACTGCTATTTTACATTCCTAAAGGCATCTGAGATATCTGCTTAGGATGAGCCAGCGGAATGCAAAACCTATTAAAGATCATGTTTCCCCAAGGAAGCAAGAGGAAGCCAAGAAGCAGAAGCATATTTGTACATGTAAGGTGGTACGAGATGCACACAAGCAAGTAACTTTATGGCAAGAAGCAACTGAGCTGAATATGATGTGTCAAGTGCAGGAAAACAACAAGGGAAAAATAATTTTAGAATGATCCTTCTGCAACCTATCCAGACCATAAACCCTTATCTTGACAATCTGAAAGCTGATTTCGAAACCAGGAAGGGCTAGAGACAAAATTAGTTATAAACCTCTTTTGTTCTTTTTGTTTCTCCCTGAAACAACTGAGATTATTTGCATGTTAAAGTTATGCATTTTTTTCTGGATGAGAAGTTTTACAGCATTCTTAGATGTAAGTCCTTTTCCCACTGAGTCAGAAGTTGAGAGTTATCAAGGGCAGCAGCATGATTCAGTCAAGTGGAAATCAAAACAGAGTGAAAAGGAAAAAAAAATATGGAGACAAAGCAGTAGCATAGGAAAGAGAAAGAGACAACATGGCCATGAGTCTTTCAGGCTTTCTACTATTCCATTTATGCAAAACCTAAGTACAGCACAAACAGGGTTACTGAAGAACTGATTTGGGTATTCAAACAGACTTTTTGGGTATTCAAACAAACTCTTTCTGGATTCTATAATAATTCTTGTTTAGATATCGGCATGATTTTAGTCTTTTATGGTTACTCGTGGTTATTTATGGTTTTAGTGACTTTTAAAGTTATTACTGCTATAACATACATTATTGCTAATGGTTTGTGTTACAGTAGCGTCTAGAAGAGATTCAACTGTATTTGCTACCAGGCAAGCTGAGAACAAGGTTTCACTTTCAATGCCCTAAATATAAGCCTTAGTTCAAGGCACAGAAGAGAAGGACCAAGAGAAGGAGGGTGAGCTTCCTCTCTACAGCAGTGGCAGGTGCTTACAGAACCAATGTCTGGGCCCTGTTCAAAGTCTTTTGAAATCAAAAGAAAATCACTCATAGATTTAAATGGGCAGTTAACCAACGTATACGTATACAACTGCCAGTCAGTGTCCATGAAAAGTTTAGAATTGTATTTTAAATTAATTATAAACAGGCTAACAAATTTCACATCAAGATAAAGCTCTGTGATAGTAATATATTTCCTTCCAACTCCATCCCCCAAAGATTCTCTAACACTCCACATGCTTTAAAACCCTAAAAGTCAAGATCAAGTGAAGAATTAGTCAGTGTTGCAAAATTCTGTGGAATCCAAAACCTGAGCTTTAAGCCATTTAGAACTATCATCTGTTAACTGATTATTAGAACTACCTGAAGAGACTTCCTGAAGTCTTATAGATTATGAATTTTCTCTTATCTGCAAATGTTAAATTTGATTGATGTTATACCAAGCGTCCTGCAACCTGAAGAAAGAAATCAGCAGACCTATCATGACCCCTAGAAAATTCTGTCTGACAACAATGAAAGTTTTACAAAAAACTGAGACATTAAACAGACTTCTTCCAACAAGCTCATACACATAAACACATATCTACTGATGTCTATAAAAACATTGCCTGCTGGAGTTTTAATAAGTAAATACCAAAGATATTGACACTGAAGCAACTGTAATTGAAATTCTGTATATGACAGGAATCAATCCTAATGTCTATAGTTTTATAGATGTTTGAGGTTATTACTTTCCTACATTTGCTTATATGCCATTATTTCCTCTTCCTACATGCATTCAATCAAATCAAGAAAAAAGTTACCAATGCTGTGTTGGACTTATCTGTGAAATGATTTATTCCTCACAGTAAAGCTTATAATAAAAAGGGGGAGGTATTAGCTATTAAACATAAATTATTGTGATTGTTTATTACTGTTAAGATGTAATAAGATGTGACAAAATTCTTCATAATCCATTCTTCTCTTACAAAACAAAAAAGTCATGAAACATCGTTAGTTCCTATGCCTAATGCCAGATATGCATGTCATAGTATATGAAACCAGTGAACTGTTTCAGTAAGTGCTCAAGTCATGCTGTTGATCTAGCTGAAAACCTTGAAAAATTTATTATGGCTAGTAAAGGAGGCGCTATTTATGCAAATTTAACAGGCTGAAATTAAACAAGAACTGTTTCTGTCTATGGAAGTTTTCTCAGAATTACATTCCCAAAGATCTCCAGAGGACAAGGACTCCTCACCTTGCACAAATAAACTCTAGTGTATGAGATATGAATTCAACAAAGTCACTTTCCCTTCTGTGTAACCAGAGGTAGTGATTAATGTTTCCCCCAAGAAGTTCAGTACTTTATCATGCAGTCCTATATGACCCAGATGTCTCCAAACATTCAGTCACTTGGAAGCATAAGGTGTCCTAGGGTAGTACAGCTTGTTTGTACATTGCAACAACTGATGTTCTTCATTTAATCATAATGTTATCTATTTCACAGTGTTGTTGTGAGGATTAACCAAACACTGCATTTCTAAAATGATTTGTGACATCCAGAACAAATCATGTTATTTCGAAAATGCAAAGAATTTCCATAGTTATCAAAATAAGTGTGTGATGCACTGGTAATAAATGCTTGCATTGATAAGCAAGAACTAATAATTATACTGAGTTAAGTAGTAATTTTTTTTTTTTCATTTTTACAGAAGTGTAAAAAAATACAAAAATGTAAAAATTTCAGGTCAGATTCATCTGGGAAACCATGAACATCTTCAATGTTGATAATTATCTTAGCTGTTGTTTAGCCTTCCCTTGCCATCAGGTGAAACAAATGGATCTGTGTAAGATGTGATTCATCTAAGGTTTATAAAACAATTAATGAATTACTTCTTTGAAACTCCTTTTTCTCTTCTTTGACTGAAAAGACTAAAAGTGACTGATACAGCAAAAAAAGTCTGCTTTTCATAGGCAGACAGTTGGTCCTTTATGCAGTCACATACATGGGAAGTCGATTTAAACATAATAGCCACTTAAGAACAAAAATTCTTCTTACAAATTAATTATTCATTAATTATAGAGGATACATGTGAGATTAACCAATATACCCAAATTAACTTTTTAAATGTAAAGGCTCTTGTGCTACTTTGAATAAATGAAAAGTTGGTTACCAGTCACCTTACATACCATGCCAAGAACAGTTTTTTTGCATTATTAACTCAAGGAAATTATTCAATACATAAAAAGTAAATTGCAGGATTGTGAGGTAAAGAAATCCCACTTAAAGCCAGCAGAGAACAGCAGCAGAGCTGAAGATGCCTGAACACGTTTCTCTTTTGCACTTCATGAAATGAAAAAGTTATTTCCATGGCAATGTTTTTTTCTGTCTGAAGACACGCCTGTTCTGTTTCTCCTGTTTGTTATAGGATGCTTAGCTGTAATGTGTGTTCAGTGCTGTAGGTGGAGTTGTTAAGTACACAGACAGATGGACTGGATCTTCATGTTTTACTGCAGGTATATGTTATTACAGTAAGCAATTTTTGTGAACAACTCAAGGTTTTAAAGTTGCCACAGGTATCTGCAAAGTTGTTATTTGCTGATGTTATACAAATTCTTAGCAATGATTAGATCAGTCTAAAATAATTATTTTCCATACTAACTTGCTCAGATATTGCTGCTGATTTATATGTGTAGTACTTCTAATAGGCTGCAATTGATCATCTCACTTTTAAAGAATATATTCTTTTGGGCTGCTATACTTTTTATCCTCTTATAAGTGGGAAAAATAAAGGTAAAACTGAAGCTTACAAAAAGGGGCCATTTTGGTTTCCAGTATGCCACCAGAAGATCATGATGTGTTGCATAACACAATGAACACTGACAAATTCATGACCAAATTTCTTTTAAAAATATGAACTTTATTGCCACAGAGATGTTTAAAGTTTAAAACAGCGTTATCTTCCATTTCTGCTAAGATGTGCTATTGGGAAAATAAGTAATAACAGAAATCCCTCAAAGAGCCTTCAATTTGAGGATCATCAAAGATTCTTCACTTAAAGAAGGATGGACCACACAGTTCATGTAAAAATTGAAAGTTCTGTTTGTTTTCTTTTATACACTTTACTATGGTACTTTAATATATTTTAATATTATTTTTACTATCTATTATTTAATTAATATACTCAAAAATTATATGCAGAATTATTGAGATTGGAAGGCACCTCTAGGGGATATCTGCTCCAACCTCCCTTCTCAAGCAGGGCCATCGCCCAGGAACACATCAAGATGTTTTTTTCAATATCTCTAAAGGGGAGACTTCACAACCTCCCTAGGCAATCTATTCCAGTGCCTGGTCAGCCTCACAGTACAACAATGTTTCCTGATGTTCAGGCAGAACATCCTGTGTTCCAGTTTGTGCCCATTGCCTCTGGTTCTGTCTCTATTATTCTATGGTTCTATGATTCTATGAAAAGAGCCTGGGTCCATCTTGTTTACATCCTTAGAAAAGACAAAGTCCCTGACTATATAATTTTTCTGTCTGGAACTCTTTCCTTCCCTGCTACTCAACTACCTACAACTACTTAAAGAGAAGCGGGACAGCAAAGTTCATAAAGTAAAAGATATGCCTAATTCTTCACAAGATCTTTCTGCTTAGGATGTCTCTGAATTCACCTCCATATAGATGTCTCTCCACAAAAGGTAGCTTACACAAGTGTTTTTTCTCGATATAAGGGAACAATGAAGAGTCATCAAAAAGTCAATGCTGTGTAAAAAAAAATTGCAACAGCTATACAAATTCTTTTATGTTCTGAAAGGATAAGTCAGTATTACTTGTTTAATATACTTGGCTTTACTAATCGAGTATGATGTTGCAGCAGCACATCGTGTTATTATGCACAGTCTTCAGTGTTCCTTCCTGTGGTAGGTTGACTCAGATGGTAGCTAAGCCCTCCTCCAAATACTCATTCATTTCTTAGTGGTGGGATGGGGAGAAAATAGGAAGGGAAAGAGCTAGAAAAACTTACAGGTTGAGATAAAGATAATTTCATAAGAAATAATTTCAAAAGAAACAAAAAAAACCATTTGATGCAAAGTCAATCACTCACCACCTCTCACAGGCAGACAGATGCCCAGCCAGCCTCCAAGCAATGACTACATTCAAAAGACTTCCCCCTACAGTTTTACCATGGAGCACAACGTCATATGGTATGGAGTATCTCAGTTTGGATCAGCTGTCCCAGCTGTATCCCTTCCCAGC
The DNA here is from genome assembly GCF_032191515.1 of Phaenicophaeus curvirostris. Classification (NCBI taxonomy): domain Eukaryota; kingdom Metazoa; phylum Chordata; class Aves; order Cuculiformes; family Cuculidae; genus Phaenicophaeus; species Phaenicophaeus curvirostris. The sequence goes on along the minus strand of NC_091394.1, from coordinate 81,002,739 downwards.
CATATCCCTTCCCAGCCTCTTGCTCACTCCCTAGCCTACTCTTCAGAGGTCAGATTGGGGAAAGAGAGAAGGTCTTGACACTGTGTAAGCACTGCCTAGCATTTGCTAAAACATCGGTGCGTACCAACATCATTCTGGTCACAAATTTGAACCACAGCATCATATGGGCTGCTTTGAAGAAAATTAACTCCATCCCAGCCAGGCCCACTGCACCTTCCTTAATGTATAAACAAATAGTTCATCTTGAGATAATATGCTGAGATATTCTTGATATTAATGATGCCAAGTTTTATATAGGAACGAAGCAACACTCCATGGAGAAGAGCAGCAAGCACTGATATTGGTTTGAAGTTCCTGTGGGACCCAGAACATGGTCCAGCCAGGTTCCTGCACTGTTGACTAGAGACCAGCAACCCAGAGTGCACTAAAGTAAATACTTGCAAGTCAGTTTAGATACAGCAAAAGAAATAACTCAAGTAATAAGGTGTGAGTGGTCATGAAATAGAGCAAAAGTTTCTGTGGTAAATAAGCACAGGAGAAACTAGTGAAGAAACACAAACAGTAAAAAGTATTCACTGGAACAAACTGCAGGAAAAAATACAAAATGGATTTAAAAGCTGCAAAGTTCACCTGAATTGCTAGCAGAAAGAAACTGACATTTGCGAAATTAAAATATTTCATCTAAAGGATAAGTATTTTAAATTTACTTAAGGAGAAGACCAAACACTTCGCCAGTTGGCTGACTGAGCAGTGAGCTTAGCTGCTGAATAAAAAAAGTAATCCTGGGTGGGAGCAGTAGAGGAAACAGTACATAGATTGCTGCATGCATTTATGTCCAAAAATTTAGTCACTTTTCATGAGGAGTGAAAAGGTGTTTCTGTAGAGAAGTTCATCCTTCCTCTGATAATGTGGATTTAAATCTCAGATTGATTGATTTAAATCTCATCCTATGCTGAATGACTTCACTTTCTTCTGAACAAGGCATTACTTTGGACACTATGCTATTAGAGCTTTCCTTCAGAGTAACAAAACATATCCCTATCTAAAGAGAAATATTCTTCCTCTTGATATTTGTACGTAATCTTCCTTGGCATTGGGGGGTTGTACCTGTTTAGTGATATGAGAATGGAGTAGTAGCTCCTAAAAAATGTAGGCCAGCAGTCAGGTCTGATTGCATATTTTATTCGTCTCTGAGAACTTTGCAGCATTCGGCATAATGCAGCTAAAAATAAAATTTGAAAATTCTTATTAATCCCCTTCACCAGTCTATTAAAATGAAAATAGCATCCAGCCTAGCATTGCACACTGTTTACTAAACTCAGTTTTGTGTATTAAAGCCCATTCCCAATAAAATTTCAGCAGAAAATATCATCAATTTGCTTTCCTTTAAAGTTGGTGATGTAATGTTAGCCCTTACTTGGAAAATAAAACTGCTCATATGTGTAGGTTGCTCTACAGAACTACCTCCCCAGCTACTCTTTTTTTACATCCTACCACATTGTAAAAGGCAAGAAAATAAATAGGGTCTGAAAGTGGGTAGTGTTCAAAGATACTGAAAACAGCTTTCTTAACATAGCCCTGATTCCATACTCTCTTAAACTGTTTTCACACAATGTGGACCAAACTGTGTGTCGTCTTCTGATCTGTCTGTTCTATGCAGCTAGCTCAAAGAAAGTGAGATCTGGCTGGTTTCGGCTGGACCATTTCCACAAGAAAAGCTGAATATCCCTGGAGGGCATAAAGCTGTTCTAATAAGCTTTTATTTCACTTGCCAAAAGAAACAGCAAAGAATTGCCTACAGAATTTCTAGATTACATCTTTTCTCACCTGCAAGAGTGAGGTTAGAGCAGCTCCCAGACTATATGAAAGAAAGACTGGCTTCAGATTACTCGATTGTAAAGGAAGCACAACTACTCCTGAAAAGCACTGCTTCATACTAAGATTCAGCAGAGGATCTAGCAAGTACCACTGTCATTTTAAGGAAAGTGACTCTTATCTATGTCAAGGAAATTGAGTTTATTATATGGATTATGTCTAGTGTTGAATACAGTGGAGCTCAGTGCTCAATGGCTTGCACCATGTCCAAAATTTACAAGAGACAAATACTGGAACTGCCAACATCCAGTAATTTTAACCTTTGAGATGATGTATTACTCCCAAAGTTTGGATGCATATAAAAAACTTAAAAGATATATTAATGAAACTGACCTCTTCCACAGAAACTACTGTATGGCAGATATTAGCAAAGTCATGAATGGTAGCACCATTCATGACTTTGCTAATATCTGCCATACATGAGCAGGACCCCATTATTCAGCAGTCACGATCCCAGAACAAAGGAAGGTTTAGCAATACTGTATGGTATTTTTCATCTTGTGCACAGTTAAATTGTGGAGAACCTTGCATGAATTGTTATTGACACTGAAACAGAAATGAGTTAAAAAAATGAATTTACAGCATCATAAAAGACCATTAAACATATTAGCAAAATCTGGCTTGTCAAGTCCTGGTGCTGCTGGAAACTATGAGGATAACCTGGAGAAAGTTTTCCCTAAATATGTCCTATTCATCACACTATTTGCCTTGCCTTTTCCCTCTATTCTATGACACAAGGTCCAGGCCAGCCAATCCAACTGTACATTCCAAATGCAGACCAATATATGAGATCAAAATGCTTAAAAAATTTGGAAATATAATGTGTTAGAAATCCTGGCAACTTACAATCAGTTCATTGTGAAGCACTACTCCTGTGAGAAGACAACCATGGTTACTGTAAAAGACAATTTAGGGGACCTGTAGATCTTGGATTTTTCCTGCAATCACAATATTCCAGCTGGAAAAAAAGTGACTACACAATTGCCAGAAAATTGTAGCTTTCAACATGACTACAGAAGATCAAGAAAACATATTATAAAAGAGGGTTTTGTAACAGCTGGCTTTCTGCTGAAGCAAATTTTTCAACTCCCACAACAGACATACGGGGTTGCAACTCATATTTCAACACTCCAAAAAAAATTTTTTTGTGCTGTCTCCTGAAATAATGAGATCTGTTTTTTTTTCAATCAGTGGTATCATACCAAGGAAATATCAGCTGGGGCACTAGTAAAGACAGTAGTTGAGACAGATGTCACTACCATTCAGATGTAACAGGTATTCCTGACACGACAAAGCAGTACTGTACAACCCCTTTGGTCTGAACCATTTCTCTGAACCATGCATATGTGGTTCTACCCAACATTACAAACCCCATGATCCAAACTACTATAGAAATGTCCATGGTTTACTTCAGCAGCAGCACTTCATTGGCAGAGTGAGTAAGACCATATGACTCTCTCTGTACTGCTATATTAGGTTTTGCCACTACTCCAGTGGCATAAGAATATGGTCACCTAAGCAGTTTTGCCAAGGGAATGATAAAATTGCAAAATCCATTACTTAAGTTCCTCATGTACAAATGTGCAGGAACGACAAATGGCTCATCTTTAAGAGTTCCCCAGAAAATGAAAAATGAGCCAGCAGTCCCCGTTTCTTGTGTCTTGAGTGGCAGAAAAAAAAAAAATCCTCTACTTTTGAGCCTTTCTACTCATAACACATTTTTCTCATTACCTTGAAATGTTCCAGCTTTATTTTACTGGTGCATTTGAAAACAATTTTCTGAACAGTTTTCTAAAAGTTCCTTTTATAAAAAACTAAATTTACAACTAGTAGAGAGCCAGAACTCAGAAGTAAGATTCTATAACAAGCCCAGATCTCCTGCCTCATTGCAGTGATATGAATTGACATTATGGAAGTTACGGACACTACAGAAGTTTATTGGTGACATCACTTTCCTGCAGAGAAAAGTGTGTAGAGAATGCATATAAAGTGCACAAAATCAACGGAGATGTTAACCTTAACAACTGGCTTTCCTCTAGCACTTTGAAGAAAACACTCTTTGAAGTTCAAACACTTGACAATCAGACAAAAAATAACTTTGAAGGAACATAAATACACCTGTATACAGTCATTATTCCACAAAGGACACAGGTAAGCATTAAACTGAACATGGACTCTCTCAGTCTTATACTTGAAAATACACACCAGAGTATTTTCAGAACAAACTATATACGGTTTTGATGCTGTTATGAATTAGATACTCACTTTGACTAGACGAAACCAAAACTTTTAGTCAAGTTCTTAGAAACAACCATGGATCTGGACTAACAGAGGAAGCACCTGTCCTTTGAATCATGGTGATGGGAGGAAAGTGTTTCCAGATCTCCTTTCTAACAGAAAAAATTTGCCTTAGAAAGCCTCTTTAGCTAAGAGAAAGAATGACTACTCAAAAAAGGAGTCTAAAAAGAGGTTGAGTTTTATGACTGAACAATTATAGGTCTATTACACCCAATAAGGCATTTTGCTGTTCTAAGGCAATTATTATCTCATTGATGGTTTTAATGAATTGTTCTTACTCATGGTCTTAATGATATTTTTAATTATTACTTTTAGTTAAGTGCTAGCTTAAATGCTATCCATCAGAGAGACTGCACTCTTCAATGTCAATCCTGAATTAAAAATGGACTGTACTTCAAAGATGGCTGCATAACAGCAGCTGCTGATAGTTTTGATGGAAAATAATTCTCATATTTGTGATCATTTATTTAATTTTTTTTTCAATTTGATGTTTTAAACAACAACAGATTGAATGTCTATGCAAAAAAAAGTAATTATTTTTCTTTATTACACACTTAAAATACAGAATGATAGACCCAGAAGGGATCTCAGGATGTCATCTAACACTTCCAACCTGTCTCAGGAAAGGGAGCACCGCACCTCCTCTATTCCTGACAGATCCTTGTCCAGTCAATTATTTGATGGCCAGTGACAGAGACCAATACCCCAGGTGACCTCTTCCACTGCTTCATCAAAGCCTTCCTAATGGCTATCCAAAATGTCCCTCCTGTCATTCAACCCCATTACTTCTACACCTCTCCAATGGGGTGAAGAGAACAAAGCCTTCTATGCATCAGAAGGCTGTTACAGTTCCTGTTCCCCTCCACCATAGTTTTCCCATCCTGCCTTTTCTTCTTGAGCCATGACTTCTAAACCTCACCCTGGCCGTCTTTCCAATCAGTGAATACATTTGCCAAGCGGCACCCGGAGCAGATTCCTACGCCAGCAAGTGCTGAGCAGAGAGATTGCTGCAGGTATTCCAATACTTCAATATGGCAAATGTTGAGCTAACGCTCATGTGAAATAGAGATTATTACCGGTATCCAAACTATGAATCATTACAAGACCTGTGTTAAACAAATATGAGAAAGGTACATAACGGGAGGCAGTTGCACTCAACAAGTGATGGGGGATCAAAAGACAGAAGTACAACACGCAAAGCTAGTGCACGACTCACAAAGTCACGTTCTGCATGCTACCCAACTCCCCTCCCGCCAGGCTCCTCCGCCACACAGGCAGTCGCCTGCCCTACAAGGAGTCAGAGGCTTCAGAAAACAGAAATCTGCAAAAGCAAATATTTAAAATTTGTCGGAAATAACTGTTTCATAGCAGAAGAGGAAAAGTAGTGAGGGGGAACCTAACTCTCACACTGTTTTGCTGAAGAGATCCAAAGTCAGCACGGGAAGATGCCAAAGATAATCCAGAGTATTTTAGAAGATGGGCTGAGTGCATCTAAGTTAAAATAAGCCTCTTCCACGTACATCTAGTGGCCCTTACAAACACCGTTTTGCTTGAGTGACTTCAGACTCGTGGTTGTGGGAGTAGCATAAGCGGCTACACGTTATCTATTTAGGAACAGGTTGGGGGTTTACGCACATTAAGGGGAGGGAGGCGGAGGGGAGGGGGGCGCTTCTAAGCCGTCCTGTGAACTCTCTCGTAAGAAGTTTGCGGGTCGGGTGTGTCCCCGGAGCCCGGCCCGGCTCCAGCGGGGGGACCGCGGGGCGGCCCCGGCTCCCGTGCGGCGCGGGCGGTGCCGGGCGCTCCCCGCTCCAGCGCCGCTCCGGCTGCTCGCAGGTGCCCCGCCCGACCCCCGCCTCGGATGGGGGCGGCCCTCGGACGGTCGCCAGAGCCAAGTGACACGCTTCTGGTCTGGCCCGGCTGTCCCCCTCCTCCTCCCCCCCCCCCCCCCCAACTCCGGCGGGGCAGTCTGCTCAGCGGCTTTGTTGTGTTTTCGATCCGGGAGAGTGTGGGCTGCTGCTGGCAGCTACAGGATGAAGTCGCCTCCCTGCTGCATGTCTCTTTCTTCCCAAGCGTCCCTGGAGGAACCAGAGAGTAGCACGTCCCTGGGCTCCCTGGACTCCAGTGTTTTCTCGAGTGAGGAGGAGCAGGGCCCCCTGCTCCAGAAGGTCATTCCCTCCTTGGACCGCTTCACCATCAATGTAGGAGGCAGCCGCTTTGTGATGTCCCAGCAAACTTTATCGTGCTACCCCGACACCCGCCTCGGCAAACTGGCCGTCGTGGTCTCTGCTGCCCGGGATGTGGCCTCTGGACTCCTTGAGCTTTGTGATGATGCCAACCTCGTGGAGAACGAGTATTTCTTCGATCGGAGCTCGCAGGCGTTTCACTATATCCTGAATTATTACCAGACCGGGAGGCTGCACGTGATGGAGCAGCTCTGTGCGCTCTCCTTCCTGCAGGAGATCCAGTACTGGGGTCTGGACGAGCTCAGCATCGATTCCTGCTGCAGAGATCGGTGAGTTGTGGGAAGGGATGGAGCACGAGATGATGGGCTGGGTGAGGTGGGCATTGACTTGCGTGCGGGAACGCTCAGGTGAGAGATCCAGGAGCAGGGGTAGGTGAGGGAGCAGAGCACTGGGAGAAGTATGCTGAAAGCTGGCTGAGTGCAGCCCTGAATCCCGCTCTAGGTGAGGATGAGTGTAAGGAAATGGGAGGAGATGTGTCCTGTCAGGTCACTGTCGACCTTCGCTGAGGATCAGGTTGGCAGCGGGAGTTAGAGTGAGACCTTAACGGGACCAGGGTCTGGGTTGTCTTGTACCAGCTGTGGACTGGCCCTGGAAGCTCAAAATGTTTACAAGGAACAATGCCAGAGGTGAAACAGGTTGTGAAAGGAGACTTGTACTTTCAGTCTTCCAGTTTGGGATCATGCTAGTTAGAGGGATCGAGTGTGGAGTCAGGCATGCTGCTGGGAGACTCTGGAGCCTCCTCACCCCACGCTTTCTGTTTTGCAGGATTTCCAGATCCAAGCTGAAGAGGCAGAAGGGGGTGGTCACCTGTCAGGCTGAGTGTGGGTGGCATGGCTCCAGGAGGAGCCGATGGGAAGCATGGCACATGGATGTAGCAGCTTACAGGGAGGGGGCAGCAGCAGCAGGAACATGGCTCACTGGAGACAGATAGTAACTGACAGTTTAGGAATGAGGTGGGTTTTGACTGAACCCCCCCAGGGCATTTCTGTTAATATTATTTGCAGCTAATTTGATTATTTTTCCACCATTTTTAGTGTTATTGGTTTGTTTGTTGCTACTGAAGAAATGAATTCTCAAAAGAGCATAACTGCTATTTATCTAAAGGTGTAATGTTATGATTATTCGAAAGAAACAAACAAGCAACCCCATGCTGAAGTTATCCTACCCTGATGTGGTCTAGTTGTACAGCTGAAAGAGTTGGATACTAGTTTGCATCCCTTTCTTGCTTCTCTGATAGGCATAACTGAAAGTTCCTACTTCTTTGGTGGTACAAGAAGCTACTGACCTCCTTGGCACATGCAGGAGTAACTGTACACCAAAGGCAAAATTGTGTAGCCCCTTTGTATAAGGCTTGAGATTTGCAGCAGTCAAGAAATGCAGACAGGAAGGGGGTTTTTGTGTACTTTAGGAATATTTTTGTTCTGTGAAATTGTTCTATAAATACATTCTTGCTCTAACAAAACACTCAGCTATGCATTTACAATCTGTAAGTTTTACTCAGCACAGATTCTTATGCATTTTGTTGTGTGAGAACCATATGTTTAAAGAAAGAAAGATAACTTGTCATCTTAGTGTGTATTGATCAGAACTTGATCCATAAACTGCCTGGCTTCTATTACGCCTACCCCTTTAGTACTGCAGATACAAACCAATGTAATAAAAATGTAATACGATCAGTCAAATTGAGGACAATTTAGAAACAGAGGGTCTTGTTGTGCCAGCATTAATTACAAGAATGCATTCTAGTTGTACAGCAGATCCTGTTGTTGTCAGTATGATCCATATAAATAACATGCTATCAGAATAAAATTACTCTGCACGTACAAACTGTCACTGATGTGAAATGGGGGAACAGAAGTATCAGGTCAGTGGAAACATTCTACAGGTCTCAATTAATAAAATCTTCAATCATATGCTTGGCATCAGGGATTTCTGAGCTCACATAAAGTATGTTTTAACATGTATTTGTATGTGTGGTAGAGGATAAGAAAAACATATGCGTGTTGGTATTAAAAATCTCTTTGTTGGGGGTTCCTGGGCAGGTACTTTAGGAGGAAGGAGCTGAGTGAAGCCTTAGACATCAAGAAAGATGCAGAAGAACTGGATGCCCAAGATGAAGAAGAAGACTTTTCTGGTAGCCTTTGTCCCAGTGTCAGACAGAAACTTTGGGAAGTTTTGGAAAAGCCTGGCTCCTCTGCAGCAGCCAGGACTTTTGGCACTCTGTCCATGGCTTTTGTCGTGGTGTCCATCGCCAACATGGCTTTGATTTCAGTAGAACTAAGCTGGCTGGCACCACCACTACTGGATGCCCTAGAGTACCTGTGCATTGCATGGTTCACGGTGGAGTTCGTTCTGAGGTTCCTGTGTGCTCGGGATCGGTGTCGCTTCCTAAGGAGTGTGGCAAACATCATAGACCTCCTTGCTATTTTGCCTTTCTACATTACCCTGCTAGTGGAGAGTCTGTGTGGTGGGGAGAGCTCCCAAGAACTGGAAAATGTGGGGCGCATTGTCCAAGTGCTGAGACTGCTCAGAGCCCTGCGGATGCTGAAGCTGGGAAGACATTCAACAGGTACTTTCAGCCATGGCAGTGGTACTTCTCATTGTTGCTGCCTGCAACACTTGTCCCTGGGCACAGTTCTCCATTTTGTGTGCATTTCTGCCTAACCTTTTTAATCCAATCTGTTAGCAGTAATGGCTTGTGAAAATCTTACATTTGGACATTGATAATTGAGTGGCAAGGGCCTTCTCTGACAAATTTTTTCTCTTCATAAAGCCAGTGTATATTGTTTGCATAGAGCATTTACAAAAATAGGCCCCTAAGTTGTATGCTGTAAATTAGGAACCAGTCACTATGTCATAAATTTTCAAACATATATTTGAGTTGATTTTATTGGGGATGAAGCAAGGGAAGAAGCAGAAGATTATTGACCTATGCTTTTTGAGTTATCAAAGGCCCACTAATGGCAACTTACAATTATCTGTCACAACTTTTTTTTGTTAAAAAGTACATGCAAAGAAATGTACCACGATTTTCTCTACATCCCAGATCCCGAGAACAGCCGCAGTAGAGAATGTTTCAGGAAAACTGTTGAAATTGAATCTTACCAGGTGCTGGGCTGAGGGTTTCTCTGGCCCTGTTGAACACCCTGGTATCTGTGTGATATGTGGAGTACAGCTGGGTGCCACTTATTGAGTTGGACCTAGGTGCAGCACGAAACAACAGTGTCAGGCTCAGTCAGCAGTCACCCACTGATGTGGGGCTCTTCATGTCCAAGCACTCTTGACAAGTCAGCACATGATGAAGAGCAAGCAGGGGTAGGGTGGAAGGTGAAATGCATTTCTAAAAACATTTTTGTTCACTCTGAGTGCTGAAAGGAAGGCACAAAAGGTAACGTTTTCCAGTGGGAATCAGGGGAGGCTGGAAATGATTGGAAGGTGTTCAGTTTCCCTTTGCATTTCCCTCATTTTTATTGCCACTTCATGACATGTGCATGCCTGGTTATATGAAAGAATAAAAGCTGTACTCCCACCACACCCTCTCTATGCCATGGTGTTGTCCAGTGCTTGACATTTTGAAAGTTAATTATGTTCCCTCTTAAATCAGTGCTGACTATGGTGTTGAATTTGACAGGAGAAATGTTCAGCCAACACATGGAGCTATGAAAAATTAGATCGTAAAAGTAAATTATTGTCTCTGTCCTGCAATATTAGCCTGTTCTGAAGACAATGATGATCATTCTTACGTGGCACTCAACATATCCTTCCAGGATTTCCTGCCATAAAGCAGGAATGGATTTATGCCTCTCCATTTTTTTCAAGTCATCTCCAACTCTTTGTGAACTGGCCGCAATTCAGCAGGCATTACAGTATGCTCACAGCAGCATCGATTTTCATTCCCACTGAAGGGCGGTGAACCTGCCTACTAATGGCAGGGTACTTCAGTGCTACTGAGTATAACCACAGTGGTTTGGGATGTATCTTAATCTTACTCGCCTACCCTAGATTATGCCTCTACTGATGCATAACAGTCCCTTAGAAAGCAGTCAAAAGGAAGCTTGTAACAATTCAGTCAATGAGTTTGGTTTGCTTCATTACAACTTTTGCAGGTTTTTTTTTTCTTTTTGCAAGAAAGACTGCTACCCACTTTCAATGGTAGTTATAATGTGTATGCCTTCCTCTCTAATTGTATTTTGAAAATAAGAAAAAGACTAGAATTCATCAAGGCACTTTTGTTCTGAATAACAAAATAGTGACTCAAAAGCATGTTGATTCTAGTTATAAAGTTTCCAGTTTATTGTGTTTTACAGAATGCATGGAACTCAGTTCTGTGGTTCTTTCTGTCACAGATGTTTCATGTTTGTAAAATAACTGTTAACTTCAGGTATATTAACTTTCAGGGATGGTCTAAACTTTTGTGTCTATTTATTCTTAAATTCATTTGAATATTACCACAGTTTATATCACAATATTTAGTACCATTAATGTTGAGATTAGCAATTCCATCTTTCTACTGGAACCAAGGCGCCAGTCTTAACACACAAGAGATGACGTATATTATCTAAGTCATCCAGAACAGTGTTACCCTCACTGTGCTTGCATCTTTGGTACTTCAGAGTTGCTGCCCACTTACGCCCAAAACACTAAATGCAATTTGTATGATTTAAATGTAGAAAGTCACTGTTTTGATCCTCTGTCAAAGGAGATGTTGCTCGTATGATGAAACATAAACCTAATAAATCAGAACAGAAACATACACTAGCAGATCTGAAGCTTTGTTTCTGATCGCTGGAGGTACATAGCAGAAGAAAGTTTTATTAATGTGGTTCTAAACACATCCTTAACTCCTAATATAAAACAAACCCCAAAAGTACCATATACAGATGCCATCTTTCTTGCATATACCTAGACAGACCTGATAAATTTCAGTTTCAGAGGTGGCTCTCACAACTATTATGCTTTCTTGCCTTAGATCTAGTAGCTTAGAGCTACCTGCCAGTGAAGCTTCTTTCTGACTCCTCCACTCTCAGACAACACAAATGTATGTGAACTTCTAATCTGTTTTGTGTGGCAAGAAGCGTGTGAGATCAGAAGGAAAATAAAAAGGAGAAAAATTGTGGCTGCAGGCCTTTTTCAACAAGTAGGATGATTACAATCACAGGAGAACATCTCTCTTACTGGGCAGACCTGTAGCAAAGCTGGGATCAGCACAATAGCCTGGTTCTGCTGTCAGGTGCAGACATGAATTAGGAAAACACCTACACATTCTTTTCTTCAATTTAAACAAATGGCAACTACCTTTTTCTTGTGGGGAAGGAACAGAAAAAGAAATGAAAGAATCATTTCTGCCCCTTTGAAAGCTGAACTTGGCTAATAGGAGGGATGTGATGCCTGGAAACACCTGGACTAGACTGGCATGAATGTGTAATTATGTGAAGTGGTATACTGCATCAAAAACCACTGACAAATCAGTAGTACCTCTCTCCAGAATATGTGTAGTTAGAGGGTGAGATTACTCTTCTGAGAGATCAAAAGTATGGATTTGAGTGGCTTCAGTTATGGGTGAGAACTAAACCTGTATTTCTTACATTCTCAGATGCTCATCAGTTGTTGGCTTCCTTTTGGGACTGTTTTGTGTGAACCCTTGCTGGTCCTGTACTTAAACAGATTGACTTCTTGAGGAGATGTAGGATGCGAGCATCTTTCTTGTGATGGCAAAGGGCATATGTTCGAGAGTAGGCTATAGTGTATGTCAGGATGGGATGCCTCTGAAGACATGAAAAAGCAGAACTTCATCTTAGTGCCAGAAATTTAGAATGATTTAAACATAGCATGTAAACTGAAACTCCAGAACATCACCTTGTATTTTGAAGTCCCTTTCAGCAACAGAAAGTCAGAACTTGACCTGCATGGCAGAAATCATAGAATCATAGAACAACCAGGTTGGACGAGACCCACCAGATCATCGAGTCCAACCATTCCTATCAAACACTAAACCATGCCCCTTAGCACCTTGTCCACCTGTGCCTTAAAGACCTCTCCTTCCTCCTGCTGGCCCCAAGGCTGGGGCTGCTCGCCTGCCGCATGCCAGCTCTAACAGCACCTCAGCACGAGTAACCACGCTGCTCCTAACAAGGAGGCGTCATGGGAAGTCGTAAGACTTGTTGAAGTGTCTGTGCTACAGCAGCTCTAGTTTGCTTGTATGCTAGGGCTCAGAAACATTTTTAAAACTCCCCATATAATATAGCAGAATATATTATTCTTTTTATCAGCTTATTTCATCAGCTGATTCCCACTTAGACTCAACTGTGAACTCCAGTAAGTTGCCTAATAGAATCATCTAAAAATATCTTCTTACTTCCTCTGAAGACATGAAGAGGTGAAGAACCTTTGTTTCACTGATAATTCATTTTAAAGATTATGTATCCCCACTGAATTAATGTGAGTACTTTTTGTTTCATTTCAAGGTCCAGACACTTTGTTGTAGTTTCTGGGTTTTTTCTGGGGTTGTTTTTTAGTTTTTTGGGGGTTTTTTTGGCTTTGATTTCAAAGGGTTCTTTAGTTATCACTTTCCTTTATGATAACCAAGATAAGTCTTCAGTACCTGTTCTTCAGCTTGAGCTCTGTTCTTCCAGATGCCGAATAATTTCTGTTACAGTCTTCTGCCCCTTCTGCAGTTTTTCAATACTTTTGTTTTAGATGAGGGTAATAGAACTAAGAATGCTAAAAGAAAAATCAGACTATCCTGTTCCTCCTTATTTTGAGCTGTTTATGCACGAGTTGTGGTGGGTTTTAGCTGTAGTATTCTCCGGATCCATTATAAGGGGCAGACACTGGCTTTTACAGTGCTCATTCATACTTTGAAAACAGGTGTTACAGAGGTAATTTTAAATTGGAATTCCTTCTTCTTAGGTTACCTGAAAGGACTTATTCTTCTACCTTGTTCAGTAGGAAGTTTTATAGGGCAATTGATGATAGCAACTTCCATGAAAGTTCAGAGTTTGATCTGGATCTTTGCAATTGTCTCACACAGCTTTTACACTGCTTATCTTAGTGTGTTTTCAAAATGTGGAGGCAGACTTATTAACAGTGAAAAGATCACACTGATGTATTGTATTCCCCTCGTGTTGCTGATTTAAACTATATAATTGCAATAAACATTTTAACCAACAGATCATCATTACAGTAATATAAAACCTGGATATGGGCAAGTCCTTAACTGGAGTTGGTAGAAGAAAACATTGAAAAAAGGAAATACTGCATACAAACATTAGTTTGTACTTTCAGTGTTTGCTGTACATAAACAAAAGCTTTAAACCCCATTAGATCTGAAGGGAAAAAGAAGTAGCCAAAAGCAAGAAGGAATTTTAACATATTGTAGTTTGAGACTGAGGAAAGAAAAGCAAATTGAATTCCTTGTTACCCTAATGAGCAGATGAAGTCTGCAAGCAGAGGCAGAGCTCCAATAAGCTATTTCGCAAACACTGGTTTAGTTAGAAGTGTACCCTGTGAAGGGTAACTCATAACCATTGTGGTTTTCTCATTTATTAAAGAAAGCATAGCACATGTGTAAAGAACAGTATTAAAAAACAATCCAAAATCATTTGGGATTCAAAAGATAATTTTCAGTCTCCTATGTCTCTCAGCTGAGTTGGTACCCTGTTATCTTCCTTCTTTGTTTATGTGTGCAACATTTATCCATTGCACTATTATTGGATTTACTTTACTGCTAGCTTTGTCAGGCATTCTAGCCTTGAGGCAGCAGCTTTAAAGGCAACGTGGGGGGTTATGGAGAGCGGTCAACTGAACATATACTTCCTGTGCAGCTCACAGGCAATAGGACTGATGCAGTACAGCAGTGAATTAACAGAATTCCATGTTTGCATTGGCAAGTTTTGCTGTCTCCAGTTTTGGCACAAATGCAGCTGCTGCTGGAATACTGTATTTATTTTGATGTCTTAGATTTCAGGGGGAAAGAGAGGTAGAAGAGAGACTGTGAGAATTACTGAAAATGATCATTAGCAAAGAAAAATTTAGTGAGTAACTGAATTGGACTCTGAGATCGCACCTGAGAACACAAATTTAGCAGCTGAGGCTTGCTTGGTCTAAGAGGAAAACAGAAAAATGGCTGGAAAAGAGGAGCTTAATACATTCAAACTGAAATTAGGGAGCAGATGTTTTTATTGTGTTCTTACCTGGTTATTTAGATAACATTAAAAACTCTGCTGGATCTTCTCTTATAGTCTATTACTAAATCGGTTTTGGTTAGTTGTAAATTATGTGTGTGTAATTCAAACAATAAGTAATGAGAATTTCTGTGCTCTATGTTAAGAAAATGGAAATGATAGAATCCCTAGGTTGGGAAAGACCTTTGAGATCATCAAAAGTACCTACCTAGCATAAAATCATATCCCTAAGCACCTCATCTACCCATCTTTCAAATACCTCCAGGGAATGGTGACTCTATCACCTCTCTGGGCAGCCTGTTCCAGTGCTTGATAACCTTTTCATGAAGAAGTTCTTTCTAACGTCCAGTCTGAACCTCCCCTGGTGCCACTTGAGGTTCAGTGGTTCAGTCTAGCATTTTAATCTATTCTTTTAAATCACATTTTATCAGTAGTGTTGAGAGAAGCACCTCTTTTTCTTTAGGCATGTTTACTAGCAGTCAAAGAAAAAAATAAATTTCAAATAAGAGATGTTTTGCAAAGTTATGATGGCAGCTATGTGAATAAGCCTACTGACAGCACTTCTTGTCTTTCAGGACTGCGGTCTCTTGGGATGACTATCGCACAGTGTTACGAGGAGGTTGGCCTTCTGCTGCTTTTCCTCTCTGTAGGAATCTCTATATTTTCCACTGTGGAGTACTTTGTTGAGCAAGGCGTGCCAGGCACAACTTTTACAAGCGTACCTGGTGCTTGGTGGTGGGCAACAACTTCCATGACAACTGTTGGTTATGGTGACATTAGACCAGACACTACCATTGGTAAGGTAGTGGCCTTTATGTGTATATTATCAGGAATACTGGTTTTGGCTTTGCCAATCGCTATAATAAATGACCGTTTTTCTGCCTGTTACTTTACACTGAAGATAAAAGAAGCTGCTCTTCGGCAGCGTGAAGCTTTAAAGAAACTCATGAAAAACTCATCCAGCGACTCAAATATCAATGTTAATTTGCGAGACATATATGCACGCAGTGTCATGGACATGTTACGATTAAAAAGTAGAGAGCGAGCAAGCACAAGGAGCAGTGGAGCAGACGATTTTTGGTTTTGACTTTAAGTTATGCAGCCTTGTATAGCAGATTGACTACTTCAAAAATGTAGTATTGAGCATCTCTTTTTTTAATTAGTATATTTGTTTCTGCAGCTGGAGTTTTACTTACTTGGATAAAGATAACCATTGTATGTGAAAGGCAGAATTCATAATATGGAGTGTCTCAAGGGGTTCTCAAACCTACTTTTGGAACTGGATTGTGGTGGATGAGAGGGTAAATAATGGGGTGCATCAAAGTGAAACAGTGATGCAAACATTTGTCTATGAATCTTATGTTCTTGCTAATGTATAATAATAAAGTTTTAGCCAAAATTGCCATGATGTTTGGAATTTTAAGGAACCATAATATTTGGTTTTGCATTGGAAGAAAATTGTTAAAGACATTAAGAAAATGTGAAAAGGGAAGACAAGTGGGGTGAAACGTTGAATAAATTTATGATGACATTTCCATAACGATCTTAATCTTGACCCCCTTCACTATCCCTATCTTTTACTTCATTTGCATGAAAAAGAGGATCCTAGACCCCGGGGGGAGAATTTCCTCATCTGAAGAGAAACAAAGGGCTACCAGCTGCATGATGGGGATCGGGAGACAGGTGAGAATATTAAGCAGATGCAAGATCTGCAGCAAAGTATAAAATAGTCATGAAATGGGTGCCAGAATTTGGAGTGCTTTCTAAAAATTGTTCTGGAAGTTGCAACCTTTGCATAATAGACGTAATTTACAAACTTGGTTTGAACTATGCCTTCTCCTTCTGTTTTTGATTCCGATAGCTCATCTGTGTTCCTAAGCAGTATTTGCACTCGGGTAAATTCACTAGTGGGTATCAGAAGAAACAAAAACAAAAGTGGTAAAAGATGACAAGATACTCATTTCTCTATCTCCCTTTAAAACCAGCAGGTATTTCTAGTGAGTATGATGCTTTTAAAAATTAATAATCTTCACTGACCCTTTATTAGAAAAATCCATCATCAAAATCTTTTGTTCCAAACGAAAAATGAGCACTTGTTAGACAGGATGCTTAGTTTAACACATTAATCCAGGTGCAAAACTAAATTAATCTAAGGTATTTTTGGTCAAGTTTCTAGCTACACTCCATTGCAGTGGTCCAATATAATTTTTGGCCAACAAAGGTTTTTTTTTTTTATTGTAATTTCATTCTTCTCATCTATGATATTCCCACAGCATGCATATAACTCAATTAGCAGCTTAAATTAAAAAATATTTCATGTTTCATTTGGGCAATGTAAGTGCAAACATCATTTACATTGGGCATTAATTCAACGTGCACTAAAAAGAAACATCTGTTAACCATGGATTATTAAATTTTACAAGATGTTTATGTATAGACAAGGCTTAAACTGCCTTTGAGGATATATGAATGGGTGAAGTAGCTTGCTTTTAGTAAACATTGAATAATGTTTTGAAACAGCACTGTGTTTTCCTCCCATTCCTTATACATGGTGGTCTAAACATAATACAGCAATCCAAATTTTCAAAGGCCCCAAACTTGTTCCCAAACTAAGTAGCATTTCAGCATGAAATTACTTCTGATTTGTCAGCATTTGGTTTTGGAACCAATGCAGCACATGCAACTGGCACCAGCATCAGAAGTAAGACAAGGGAAAATGCTAGAGACCAGAAGTGTGTCTTGCTCCACCAGAAATTGTCTAGGTGTGACAATTCATAGTTCAGTCTCGGGCTCTGTGTTACATAGATATCACTGTAATCACAGTGTTTCCCTCTGCCCAAATACTCTATGAACACATCGCAAAATTCCTGATGATGTCCAGGAGACAAAATTAATTCTGCAGGGGAAGGTTTGATGCAGCCCACTCTGGGTTATTATTTCATAGCTCCTCAGAGCAGGAAGTCTCTCAGGCTGCACAAATTGTACAGGCTGTTTCTCATTCAAAAGTCATTCTAATTATAGAGAATTAGGAAGAAGCTTTCATTGTGGGAAGGCTGTTTTGTAATGTCTTTTGTGCTTTTTTGTACAGCATCTGATCTCTGTTTGAGAAAGGAAATGCAGTTAGATAGCTGATTGATTCTCTTTAGGGAAAGGCTGCTTTTATTGTATCCTGTGCTTTTTATGAAGGACTCAAAACAATGAGAGAAATGTTCTAGAATATATCAGTTGATTCACTTCTTTCACCAGCTCTGGAGATAAAGCTTCATATAAATGCCCATGGGGAAACATGGCTGAGACTTTATCCAGTAGCTGCTTTGGCTTCTATTTTCAGACCTCCTGATTTTGAATTCAAAGTTTCCCATGAAGTGTTTGTCAATCATATTGTTTATGCAGCAAGGTGATCTATCACATTATGTGCTGAGACTAGCAATGCAGATGAAGGCCAGTTCTGCTTTCAGCTAGTACAGGCAGAAGAACCAGAGTATTAATATTGAACATAAATAGTTCAGGGCATTACAACTCTAAAACATGCACTTACTACCACAGATTTGGAAAATAGTTCAGTCATCACTAAGACACCAAATTAAGGATGTTACTGTGCTGTCTCTAGCATATCACACTGAAGACAAGAAACATGTTGTCCTCACATCTGTTCTGCCTTTTCCATCCCACAGCATACTTAGCAGAAAGAATCACGTGTCATCAATAACATCAGCTAAAAATGCAGCGTTTTAGCTTAAACACCCAATACTTGGAGAAAATGGCATAAAAGGGTGTATCTGCAGCACTTAGAGCAACCTTGATTCCCTAGTACAGGAAGCAATAATAGTGAAAATGCAGTGGCAGAAACTACAGTGCAGACTGACAAGCTGAAAAATCTTGTTTGTGGATGCTTACACGCAGCTTTTAGTTGGGGACAGTGTGGTCCAACCCATCAGAACTTTTTAAACATCACTAAAGTTGTTCTTTGTCACTCTTACTTTGATGAAAGCCAACAGCCTCCCAGGGTGCATCAGGCAGAATATTACCAGCAGGTCACAGGAGGTGGTCCTGCTCCTCTGCTTAGCCTTGGTGAGACATGTGGATGATGTCTCCCATGCTGGCCTCCCCAGTACAAGAAAGACAAGGATACTGCTGGAGATAGTTCAGCAAATTATTGGAGTGACACGTTGCAGAGATCACCACATTGGGAAATCCCTGTGTCCAAAAGAGGTCAGTCTGCTGTTAGTTGCAGAGGGATTTATCACTTCTGGGGGTAAGTTATAGAAAGGTATTTAGAAATTTGTGTTTGGTAATATTTTACAAGTGTACATGTTATGATCTATCTGTTGTATAAATGATATTGATCCTGAATGCATAGTTCACTGTTCGGATAGTGTTAGCCACTTCAGTCTTGATTTTATATCAACAGTGTGATTCGACCAATTTCCTCCCCAAGACAGGACTTTTTCTGGCCAACTCTGAGCTTATGGGATTGCTGTGTGGTAAATCTCATTGAGCACAAAAAGGAAAGGAGAAAGTTATGAGATCTTTTAAGAGGTAATGCCCATTTATTTTTGTTTTCTGATATAAAAAAGTATTCTCATCTTGTTAACATTATCCACAGTATTATCTTCTCAATGTGCATTGAAGTATACAGGCATACACACAGCTCTTCTAAAACATATTCTGTTGAGATGCCCACCATCTAAACTGAACAGCTGTTGCTGACAACTCCAGTTCTCACTTGTCTGTGTCCTTATCATATAGCATCACTGCAGAAAGGGTAGGGTGGTGCAGGCTATAGTCACACCTCTGATTACAGACAAGGGCTCTGGGCTCTTGAAAACTTCATTCACTAAAGAGAAGTGCTGGAGTCAATAATCTCTCTAGGACTGAGATGCATTTTTCAATTATACTGTCTTGTCAATTAGGTTTTTTGAGAGTTTTACTAAGTCCTGTAATTATTACACCTTTGCCTTTTATTTAAACACAAATACTGGAAAACATATACAGCATTAAATGAAAGCAAATCTGAGATGTACTCACAATTTGGTAAGAGTTTGATGAGGTGCTTCAGTGTAATGTAAATAGAGAGCTTGACCTGATGAGCTGGCAGTAATTAAAGTCCTTCCTTAAAAAAAATGGATTTTCATGAAAGACCAGGTTGAAGAATTCAGTTATACTTTATTTGTTGTTGGGTTTTTAATATATATGAAATAGAAAATTTTCTGACAAAATCTTGACCCTGATGTACAGGACTGGTGCTTCTTCTAGAGGATAGCACTGTCAGCAGGATGGACAGCAGAGCCCATTTTGCATGTGCCTCTCACAAAAGTGCTTAAAATCACGAGCATACATACCCCTTTTCACAGAGAACCAGGAGGGAAATTTGGTGCAGGTGGATATTGCAGAATGGGGTACTGTTATCTATTTTACTTATTCTAAGATTCTGCTCCGTAGATATCAGTGACCCCTTCAGCTAGATGAGGCATAGGAATGGATCCCACCTAACATCACAACAGTGAGCTCAATACGAGCCCATATAAACGTCAGTTGCTCCCACTGTATCTCAGACCCTCAGAAGTTGCCTGAGATGGATTTGTAACATCCCAAAGAGTGAGGAACCCAGAACAGTCTGAAATTAGGTTGGGCCTTTTAAAAAGTCCACAGTTGTGTTCATCTAATTGAAATGATGTACAAATACCTATTACGATGTGAGAAAACCATGCCTTTGTAACAGCTTCTGAAAATAAAGTCATCCTTCTTATCAAGCAAAGCAAGACTCCTACAAAAGTGAGATTTTCTCTAGTTGTATCTAATTTTGAACACCTTTTAATAAAACTAAAAGTGCTTAAAAGTCATGTAGTACTACTGCACAGTCCTGTAAGCTGATACGCATTTTTTTAATCTGTGCAGCATAGATCCTGGGAAATGGCTGAAGTACATATGACTCTTCACTACCTAATGCATGAACCACTTTCTCAGGAGAACTTGGAAGAGAATTCATAATGGCCTCTTGCAATTGCCATAAAAAACAAGCACAGTGAATTCACTGGTCGTAAACACATTTTTTCAACACAATTGCAAAAGGCAGTTGGCTTTAAAATAATTAAAAAACATCTAATGATGTCACTTCTTACAGCTGGCCCTGTATTACAGATTTCTGAATTGTAACTCTCAGCCTGAGGTATGAAATATAATATGGAATTTGATCATGTTGAATTATAGAAAAATATTCCAAGATGAACATGTCTGCTTAAGAACTGCTGTCCAGTGATGCAACTCTTAGCTTTTTTGTCCTAAACTAGGAACATCATTATGGCTTTTAGAACATATCAGAAACTACCACAGTTACAGACACCAAGGGATGCCTCCATAGCTTTTGCAATGAGCGTTAGATGCTGCATTTATAAAAGCTGTTACTACTGAAGCCCTAACCAGAAAGATTAAGTCATTATTAATGCCAAGTATATGAGAATAAAAATCATGAAGGTAGAAGATGAAAATTAATTTAAATTTAAATTAATTTTAATTTAAAATAAGTTGACATTCTTCAGATGAGGTTGACCAGTGATGTTTTGTGACTGACGTAAGCAAGAAAGAACACATAGTTCAATGTAATTTTCAGCTCATTAATTGACATGCATCATAGGTCCACACCACAAGTTAGGTCACATACTAGTAATTCATACCTCATCCTACCCATTCAGCCCTGTATATCAGACAGATCTCTGCCCTGAACCACGCATATACATGTGGCTTCATATTTGCATTGTTCTGTGTTAGATCAACACAAAACCCCACTTTTTGTAAGAAGTGAACTTAAAGGAATAAGACCTGGCTTGACCTATTTCCAGTTCCTGCTATTTGTTATTTCTGCTGTCAGTCTTCCTGTAACCCTCCCATCTTCTCTTCCTGGCAGGAATTGCTGAATAACAGATGGAAGAATTGCCAATCACAGCCTTACAGTCTGAAAATGTAGACAAACCTACCCACAAACCTGTATTCTGTGTTCTTGTATTAGAAAACCAAGTCAGAAGAAACAAGTGTGATGATTCTGTCACAGCTACAAGGACAGCATTGATTAGGAACAATTTTCCAAACTATTGGAAGCTATCTGCTTACAGTTGGTTAAGACTGACCTGTCATGTAACACATCTATTTATATCATAAGGAAACCAGACTTCCATAACAAATAAAGAAGAAATAAATACTGAGAAAGTATCTATCTTCCAAGTTTAGAAAATTGATATAATTGGTACTGCAAACATGCCCAGGGGGCAAGATCCCATTGTACAAGTGTTGTACTAAATGAAAACACATCTCTTTCCTAAAGACCCTTCCATCTATATGTGTAGGACAAACCAAATCCTATATTCAATTTGACATTGTAAAGGCACAAAGCTTGTCCATAAATCTTACATATGGATTTGTTGTAGGAACATTACAACATGCTCCCCATGGCAAATCTACTGATGTAACAGAATTACACCGGAATGAATGTGTCCCATTTTCAAGCCAAAGCTGTTTAGAAGAGGCTTTGTTGTGTGAAAACTGGATATGTGGTAGGGCCACAAAAGGGACCAAAGCGAGCATCTGAATTATGGCCTCTGTTATGCAGACTGTCTCCTTCCATATGGAGATTAATCCAGTTTGCTTGTGCCAAGCATTACAGTAGAAATACTGGCAGTCTGAGCTAACAAAATGTCACTGGCCATCATTATAATACCAAGGCTGAATTGCTGCAAATGCTCCCATTAGCTGTCCAGCAGGAGTCTTCACTAGAGCAGATGTGAAAAAAAAAAAAAAAAAGAAAAAGAAAAGGGAAAGCTCTTACTCTCACCTGTCACCAGGATTTCAGTCTGGTAGAGAGCTAGTGGGTTTCACTATCAATTATTTAATGTTCTTAGAGTTGAACACTATAGTAAGAAAAATATTCAGTGCAAAAATTATGGGTGTTATTTATGCGGTACCTTTCTGTATCAAGACCCTCACTTTCTGATGACAATTCAGTACTTAAATCATCATTGCTTACATTCCCTATCACATGCATCATCAAAAATTGCAGACTTATCTCCACTTGGTGGATCCAGACAGGTTTATGGTATGCTTCTGTTCACGTTATCTTTTCAGTTTCTCAAGATCAAGTGTGCTATTCTTGCTTGAATTTTTTCATAAACCTCAGATCAGAGCTACATTTGCCAGAGAGGCATGGTCCTTTAGATGAGTCAGGTTAGAATTATGTAGTCTGTGGTGCAGGCCCTAGTAACTCTGGTAATGACAGAATACAGTACAGCAGGCCAACTGCACCTAGGAGAATGTAATCAATGCCACTGAACTTGCACAGGTTAAAAACATTCCAGAATCTGAATGTGTTGAGTGATAAAACATTATTTGCACATTCTGTTCTAGCCAGTGCAATATATATTTTTTCCAGACAGTTTCATTTCCTCACCTCACTTTCCTGTGTAGAGGTGTTCAATTAGCAAGGTAAAATATAATCTGCTAACAAAAGAGAAGTTTTATCAAAGGCAATTAGGAATCTAAGTAAAGCGGGCAAGGTGAAAATACATGACAGTTTGCTAGTTGTTAAATAATGCAAAAAAAAATCTTAAAATACTGATTTACAGTTCAAACTTTGGCAAAGAAATGCAGAAAAGTCATAAACGTGTAAAAGAGATAAAGCAAGTATGAGATCTAGTTTCAAATACTAAATATTGCCAACCAACTAGCATATGGCAACTCCCATGCAAATTACTAACTGTTTTGAAATACACCTCATCCTGTAATTGCGGCAAGAGTTAGACAATTATTGTGTAGGATTCTAGTTTACCAGATTAGGCTTGTAAACTCAAACACCTGAAATTTTTAGTAGATCTGGACAAGATCTGTCCCTGAGTGAGAGAAAAAGCACTGTGTCTGGGTGTACACTTTCATTTTGGAAACTGAATAGTTATTAATCTTTCACACTTTAAAAAAAATATTGTTTTTCCTTTTTGTAATAAAAAGATCTGAAGCATTTGTTTAAAATGCAAAACAGCTGAACACTCATAACCTTGCAGAAATAGGTTAATATTCTGCCAAGTTCACTTCCACCATTCTCACCCAAAGTACATAGAGTAGGCTCTTTTCCAGGGAATGGTTCCTAAAAAATCTTGGAGACATGGTAGAAGGAATATTTTAAGTTTCTTGCTGCATGCTTGACACAAACTTAACATTAGGGCAAAGGCTATATGGCATATTTTCTTCAGATGTTAGCATTGTATGAGGAGTCTTATGAGTCTTATGAGGAGCGACCGAGAGAGCTGGGGTTGTTTAGCCTGGAGAAGAGGAGGCTGAGGGGAGACCTCATTGCTCTCTACAGCTACCTGAAGGGAGGTTGTGGAGAGGAGGGAGCTGGCCTCTTCTCCCAAGTGACAGGGGACAGGACAAGAGGGAATGGCCTCAAGCTCCACCAGGGGAGGTTCAGGCTTGACATAAGGAAAAAATTCTCCACTGAGAGGGTCATTAGGCAATGGAATGGTCTGCCCAGGGAGGTGGTTGACTTGCCTTCCCTGGAGGTGTTTAAGGTGAGGGTGGATGAGGTACTGAGGGACATGGTTTAGAGACTGGTGGGAATGGTTGGACTCGATGATCCGGTGGGTCTCTTCCAACCTGGTGATTCTATGATTCTATGATTCTATCTGCAGCACGGTCCCAGCATCACGATAGGTGATGAGAGAAAAAAAATCTGAATAGTATTAGTGAACCAACTGGTTGTTTCTGACCTGAGCATAACACAATGCAAAATGGACGAAAAGGACAGGGAAACCATAAGAGTGGTAAATACTTTTCTCCATTGGTTTCATTCCTCATTTCCAGCAACCAGGATAAGGGCAGGGGCTGTAGCATATGAAATGTCTCCCATACTTATTCAAGCTATGTAAAAACTGACAGGCATATTCTTATCCTTCAAAGAAAGAGGCTAGCAACAGTCAGCACGGATGTGCAGAATGGCTTTGGAGCAGTACTTGACTGCTGCAAGTGGCCTAAATCAATGAGGTGCAATAACTAGCAGGATGCGTAGCAGGGAGGCTTATATCCTTCTTACCAGTTCCAGGGAAGTTTCATAGCTGACACACACACTCGAGACTGCAAGTCATTCCTGGGCTGTTGGGGAAGGTGTCATGACTGAAGGACCTCAGTTCCTGACTCAACAAAGCTCATTGATCCTCACTTAATGGGGCTTCTGGAGTCACACCACTCATTGATCCTCACTTAATGGGGCTTCTGGAGTCACACCAAAGACTGGCTCAAGAAGAGGGTCTGTAGACCTGTAACTTCTACATGGCCCTCTCACGGGGCATCTCAGGGCTGCTCAGGGGGCCCAGCAGTGGAGAGGAAACTCTCCAGTTCCCACTTGTGCAACTGCAGGGCAAGAGTAGCTTGTCACTGACCATCTAATTGAGCTGGCTTTTCCCCTCCCCTTCCCTTCCCTTCCCTTCCCTTCCCTTCCCTTCCCTTCCCTTCCCTTCCCTTCCCTTCCCTTCCCTTCCCTTCCCTTCCCTTCCCTTCCCTTCCCTTCCCTTCCCTTCCCTTCCCTTCCCCCTTCCCTTCCCCCTTCCCTTCCCCCTTCCCTTCCCCCTTCCCTTCCCCCTTCCCTTCCCCCTTCCCTTCCCCCTTCCCTTCCCCCTTCCCTTCCCCCTTCCCCCCTTCCCCCTTCCCTTCCCCCTTCCCCCTTCCCTTCCCCCTTCCCTTCCCCCTTCCCTTCCCCCTTCCCCCTTCCCTTCCCCCTTCCCTTCCCCCTTCCCTTCTCCCTTCCCCCATCCACCTTTCCCCTTTCTGTACCTTGGAAACACTTTCTCTCCTCTGCAGAGAAAGGCAATACTGGAGACTTTGTCTAGGTCTATTCCTATTTTTCTGGGGGGCTGTGTGCTCAGAAAACTATAGAGGATTTTGTAAACAAGCAATTAAAGGCTGCCTGTAAACCCATTCTGCTGCCAGAAGGATTCAGTCTCAATTGCAGTATTCATATGATGCTACCACTGCAGCAACCAAGCCTATAAACAATGCTAGTGGTCATGCTTAACACATCAGTACTTGCTTTAGAGATTTGAAACAAAACCCTTGTTAGACTATTTATTTCCTGCCATTGCAGGCTCACTGATGGAAATGCTGCTTCAAGAGCTTTGCTCTGAAGTGTGAGTACATTAGTCTTTGTCTGACATAAGGTCTGAGATGAAGGTTAAGCTACAATGCTCCACCAGGTCATCTGGGCTGCTTCTCATTTACATTTCATTGTTATGATTTGACATGTTGCTCATGCGTTATCAACACATATCTGCCAGTAAGATGACAACACATTTATTAATGCATGTGGGTCTTGGTCCTTCTGAAGAAAGATGAAACTACCATTTAATTCAGGTACTTACAAACTGGTATCACTCTTTTGAGTTCCCCATGAAAGGTATCCAGGGAATTTTGTAAACCCCATTTTATAATGCCATACAGAAATATTTAACTCATCTGCACCCTGAAGGCTAGATAAATATAGAGAGGTGATATTTGTAGAGCAACATTAGTAAATCAAAAATAATATGCCCGACCTGTGCACAATAACATAGAACAAAGAGTCAGTTTGGCTTTGTCTACTGCTGGACACTGATATGCCTGAGTCAGCTACATAGTAGTGATGAAAAAGGTGCAAAAAGTTGAGGGTTTAATCTGCCTGCTTAAAATTCACAGCTGAACTCCCAATGTGGATGAGCTATACCTAACCTTAGATAAGCATAGTGTATAAAATCTTACCTTTAAACATGTCAGCTTAATGATGCTTTGCAGTCATTTAATTTAGAAAAGGCTGTCTAAAATAGAATCATCTATTATTCTCCATTGGCTGAAGAGACCTTTAGAGTTACTAGCTCCGCTTTAGACACATCTTAGAACTCAAACTCATGGAGTGATGAATCATTCCTCTTGAGCCCTTTTTGGTGCTAGCAAGTTTATTGACTAAGCGTTCAGCCTAGAGATTTCAGAAAAGTTATTCCCTATGGATCCAGATAGCACTGCTTTGAATCAATCAAATCAGGCTACAGCTGCAGAGATATCCATGACTTAGGTGATGGTTCTTTCTGGGAAGAGTTATTGAAGAGGAAATAGTAATCAAAATTATTTTCTCTTTCTTTTGCTCAGTTTTGCCTAAACTTCGGTGGAATGAATCTGGCTATAATTATTTTTTATGTATTAGAGAACATCTTCATAACTCTAGTTCCATGTAGCTCATGTCCTCCAGATAGACATATTCATGGGATAATTTAGAAATCTGAAAGGCTTAAAGAATGAAAACAATTCAACAATGCAAACTTTGAAACCACCATGTCACCTCTGGACTGTTTAAGGACTAATGTTTAAATATTTATGAACTTATTTTTTCAGTCTTGCTTGTCTTCTATGACCATATCACACATGAGTTAATCTGAAAGAGTTTGTGAAACTTGATATTTTTAAAAGTTTTAGCTCTATTTCATCTATCTATTCAGAAAAGGAGTTATACATTTGCTATGTTATATCTTCCTCTCATAGTAGGGGAACAATACCACGTGCTTTGAATGATCGGCTACAAAACCTGAATCACAATTACTGAATCACTGAAGTGAACATTTCACAAATAGTCTTGAGTCTGAAACTTATTTATGCAAAGCTATTTCACAACTTCTTGTGAATAACAAATAACTGAGAAAGAGAAAAACTCAGGTTTTTAATTGCAAATCAAATGCAGGGATGCTTTAAAACTGAACATTAATTCTACTAACCAGTTTGAGCAACCACATGAATATATTGTGGGCTCCCTTCCAGCAGTGAAAAAGATACTTACATTTGAACTTATTTTTCTTAATGATTTACACGTTAAGCATGTTATTTTAAACACCTGTAAAAGACAGATCATACATGCCTGATGTTCATTTTACTTGTATGACTATTTAATGTAGCAGGTTTAAGCAGCATCTGTTACAGCTATTTCTTAGTAAAGGCTATCAACTCAATAACAAAGAGAGAGATTAATTTTAAATTATCTTTCATGTTTTATGTGTTTGTTCCACAAACATTATTACTCTTTCTGATCTGAACAGTAAGCAAATGTGACGTTCACACAATGACTTTTAAAAAATTGTCGTTCTTAAATGAACAAAGGATGTGAATAGGAAAAGGAAGGATATATAGAAATGCATGAAATAGTTAATGTGTATTTTTTAGAGACTGCTAACATAATTCCATTCCAGATGGCAGTGAGAGCACAAATCTGTTCTGTTCTGTGAGGATACGGGTGTTATAATAGGCTCCAATGGATAAGATTTATTTTTTAGTGGTTTTTTTTCACAGAACACTTTAACCATTTCAGTCAACTGCTCTTCAGTTTTATATGCTCAGTATGAAGCATTCCTATAAGATATTGTGTGTCATTACTCTCAGAAAACACCATATCATGGAGAATCATCTACAAATGATTCCTTGCCATGGGCATTTCCTCTTAAAAATCAATAAGTTGATTAGTCTGCTCCATGGAGGACCTTCTTTTAAGATAGTCAGATTAGGAACCAGACTCTCTGAATTTCCATAGCCTTTTCCCTCATTTGACTCCTTCACTGGTGTTCTGCCTAAAAAGGGTTTTATGGCTATATCAGCACTCCAGTGTCTTCACACTTACCAAACCAAGAAAGCTTCTGGGTTACTTCTTCTTCACTCTGTGATGCTTCTCAGTCTCCCTGGCTGGTAGGATCTCTGAAGGCTTACAACTAGGACTTTGGTCTATCAATCTGCACCTAAACCCTTGGTACCAAAGTTCTAGGAAAATCATGAGACTAGTAGCTTCGGCTAGATGAGTGCCCTTCATTGGTGTTCAGTCAGTTCTTCCATGTTTCAATGAAAAACAAAATTAAAGGTGAAAACTTGAAGTTTTAATTTCAAGAGAGATACTGATTTTGACTCAGAAGTTCCAGCATTCTCCTCTGGGTATCTGCCTAGAGCTGCGCAGTCCCTTACTGATTCCTCAGCACCTGGCATTGTGCTGCTTTCAGTATCCAACAGTCAGTAGTTTCCTCCCAAACCTTCCTATGGATGCTATGTCCTAATTGATGTCATTCTTTTAGGAAAGCCCCTTTCAACACAGAACATGGTTTTCTTTGCCTTAGGATCTTAATGAAACATCATACAGTGGAATACATTGATACAGCGTTTGGACTACCAATTTCATTGTAAGAGCCAAGAATCTGACAAATACCGTACAAAGACAAAGAAGAAATGCAAATTGTATCTGCTTCTTCTAGCCAGCTGCACCTCAACACTCAAAAACAATTTTTGAACTGCCTTCAAAAGGGACTTCTCTGATGTGGTAAAGAAGAATTGCAGTCTCCATCAGTGTTTGTTTTGCTTTTGAATGTCACATTAGTGACATAAATCCTTACTCCACTGTAAGGTAACCTGAAGAGTCTTCAAGAAAACTAGTTAGCTATTTCATATCAGCCTACTGATGTTTGACATTGAAGACTAAATACACTGAATTAACAGAATATCTATTCAATCTAAAGAAGCAAAAATAAAAATAGTTTGCTTTAAGATAATAACTTGCTCTGATACAAGGTTAATAATGATACTAAGAGATTAATAAATGGGTCAGTAAGCATTGGAACTTGCAGTTGTGTTTTCTGTAAAAACAGAAAAGGTGGGACTATAAGACCAAGTTCCTATGCTCTGGACTTGCTCAGTAATAACTAAGAGGTATAGCTTTCCAATAATTGTAATATAATGATATTTGAGTTTATTTTGTAATTTGCATTTTCTTAATAACTTTTTCAAATATGCAATATTGCTTAAGCATATCTGGATTTTTGTTAACAAATTCAGCTGCCCATAATGACCAGAATAGTGAAAGATTAAAGAATAACATTCTTAATATTCTGAAGCTTGAACAAGGAGATGAACTGTCCAAATAGTTAGAAATCTTGGTTCTCCTCTTAAATAAATTGAAAGAAGGAAAGCACAACCTTCAACTACTCCCTTAGGACTGTATAATTTTCATTATAAAGCTTCAAGCAAATTTAATAAGTCTGTTCTTACTTTAAAAAAAAAAAAATCCACTGAAAGTGGGTAGCTGATACTGAAAATGTACCTGTCCTACAAAGTTTGTGCCATACTGCTAAGGATCTATTTCATCTTCTTTTAATGGAGTCTTTCAACTGACTTAAAGTAAATCAAAACAAGTTATTTTCAGGTCATGTCTATGGCATAGCAGTTGTTTACACACTATTCTCTTATGTATATGGCTATACCTAGAATTCTGGTCCTGAGTTAGACATCGATTTGAGCACTACTTATTTACTTATAAAGCTGAATTCAGGTAGTAAATCTGACTCTACAGCTGATGAGATAATTGACACTGATTTTTAAGCAGAACTATACAAAGCAGATGGAAAGAAAAGTAGAGATTTGTCTCAAGTACTTGTTGAAATTTCTGAAATACTTCATTCCAAGAAGACTGGAAATATGTATTTAATATATAAAAGAAATGCTATATGTGGCTAGTGTGGATGTAGTATAATGTATACTTCAAAACTAGATCAAAATGTTTTTGATAATGGGAATTGTAGGGCAATGTATTGTAACTAACCAACTAATTATTCTGCTTCTCTGCAACTTGTCATTTTTTTACACTTCAGAAAACACATTTGCACTTTAGTATCTGTTCATCCATTTCATTGCTAAGATGCTCAGATGCCTTCTAAAATACCAGTCATTGTTTACAGAAATAAAAATGTTGTTTTCTTATGGCTGCCAAGTGGCTAATTAACTACACAATATACCCCAATTTTTTTTCAAGAGTTTGTTTGTTTATTTTTAGTATAATTACTTCTTAAATACTAATTTGAAAAGAACAAATTCTCACTGTGAAGAGTGTTCTCAGTACATGTTCAAAAGCCTAAATGTCGTGTCCTTCCTCTGGGTTTATAACTGTAGAAATGTACCTAAGGGATGAATGTGCTTATGTTGTGATCAGATAGGATCCTGGAAAATGGTAATTATGAAGACAAAAATAATTCTTTCAGAACGAAATGTATCTGTAAAAAAAAAAACAGAGATGTTATAGAAGAAAGATTAGAAGACCTGCTGCTGCATGAAGGGAACTACTTGCCTCTCTAGGGACACCAACCAGCACTACACTGAGTAATACACCAGGGAATAGCAATCAATACAGGTGCAACATCAGTTTTTGCTGGACAGGGTGTTACAGATGACATTGATTAACTCATACCACATAGACACTATGAGTAGTTAGATTTCACTTACCTCCCTATGACATAATGTTATGTTAAACATACATGTGAAGTGTGTGGGACTTTCTTGGCAATGGCTTCAATTTATTTTTAAAGTTGTATAAAATGGAGAAGAGGATTTATCTAATTAACAGACCATGATTCTCAGCAAGATACTCTGAAAAATCCTATTTTACTTGCCTTCTTTGCTGAGCTCTTACCTTCTTTTCTTTAACTGAGGATGCATCTCTCATTCTCATCTCAAATCACAAGGAGGAAAGTGCAGTCGGTGGCAAACAGTGAAGATTAGAGAACAAGAACACACAGAGGCTAAAGAAAAATCTTGCTATTCTGCTTTTTGCAAACAGATAGTGAGAAAGGGGAAAGCAGTGGGAAACAGCACTGAATTACTAGCAGTGATTCAGCAGCAGTAAGGAGATAGATAGTCTCATAAATTAGAAATTATTAAATATTAATCAGAAAATGTGATTTAAAACATTATGTATTAAGTTTTCCACCTCCTCTATGTAATATTGCACATACTTAATACATGAAGAATTCAGGGGATCTAAAGGACTATGAACTAACTGTTGGATTTCAAGAGTCTCTACTGACTACGTAAGTTATTCAGGTTTGGCAGCCTCATATTTCTATCTGGGCAAAAGAATTGGTTTGCAGGGCTTATTGCACTGGGGGGCAGTGGGCTGGCATGTCAGATGTAGAGAGGTGCCCTGCTATGGGATGGAGCACCAGCATATGTATTATTGCAATTTGCTCTTCTCTGACTTCAGTGGCCTTTGGCTGTGCTAAAGCAAGTAATTTTCACTCCAATACCAAAACCTATGATTTTGATCTGCAACACAATAAATAAGCTTACTTCAAACTGGGGCTTCTGAGTATTACTGTAATGCAAATAAATATTTCTCCAAACACTTACAAAAATCTCCTAAATAAAAGATACTAACATTGTATATTTAAGCACACAAAAGTTAAGAATAGCTAAATTTATAGTTTCTCGTGTACTTTTAATTCTACCACATTGTATTCCCACCTGATATAATGAATGAGTTCTTCAGGAGAAAAGTAGCTATGTAAATATGCTGAATTCTATTATATATCACATACCTATTCAAATGAAAACAAAAAAAAAAAAAAAGAAGGGGATAGAATTTGTATTTAAAAGTAATATTCCTTCCCTTTCACAAATCAGCAGTTTGACTCTTGGCTGTTAATCACCCTGAAACAGCCTAAACTTCCATGTCATCTAGAGGTTTTACTACTTTTTGAGACCTCCACCAGAAAAGATGTATTATAAAGGAAAAAGAGGGAAACAAGCTAGATCCAGAGCCAGGTATGACCCAATTTGATGCTGCTGCATAATGAGAACTGGCACAGAACAGGCTGAACTGATGGCAGTACTTTAGCATGCAGCAGGGGTACTGATCTGTGACTGGTCATGCACTCGTCTCTAGGGGACAAAAGGGACAGGGTCATCCAGAGAACAAAAAGTGGATGCCCATACCAGCCCTGATTTCTTCCTCCCCGGGGCCCAACACAATTGCATCATCACCTGCCTGTAGTAAGAAGCTCTCAGGACCAGCAGAAGTTCCTGCCTGTGAAACACAGGAAAGTGTATTGTCTATAAGACCTGTTATTCTCTCTCACTTTCCATCGTGTCCTATTACTGTGATCCCAGACATAGGACTTGGAGAGACAGGGAGCAATGAACCCTAAGAGCAGGAGACCAAATACCTACAAGGTTGCACTGTGTCCAGCATGAGGTAGAGAGGTCTGCTGAGCCTAGGGTCCGGCTCTTCCCAGTCGCTGGTAAGGCTTGGGCTTAGTGCTACGGTCTGTCTGTGTTCGGTTATTTTGCTGATCTGCTAAATCTTTCAGAGGAATCTTGAGAGAGGAGACTGAGTGGCACATCCCAACAGAAACTGAATTGAATCTTCAGGGACCAGGAAAAAGCCCTTTCTGGGGTCTATGAGTTCCTGCTGCTGGGTATCAACAGTGTGAATCTTCTCCGAATCAACCACTATCTTCTC
Source organism: Phaenicophaeus curvirostris (assembly GCF_032191515.1). Lineage (NCBI taxonomy): Eukaryota > Metazoa > Chordata > Aves > Cuculiformes > Cuculidae > Phaenicophaeus > Phaenicophaeus curvirostris. The sequence goes on along the minus strand of NC_091394.1, from coordinate 80,969,824 downwards.
AAAACAAAGCTATGAGGAAATCCTTTACAGATGGCAGCAGCTGGTATTTATAGGGAGAGTGAGTACTGACTGCCTTGTGACTAAACCGTCCTTACGGTCATGAACTGTTACCATCCTTTGCACAAGCAAGAAGGAAATTTGTTGAATTCTATGGGAACATAAAGTTTCATACAAGTCCACAAATAAGAATACAGAAATGTTTGTGACTGCTGCCACTGATTCATCAGAGACTTAGCACTGTCCAGAGCAGTTCAGAACTGAGTTGCAGTGGCTGGTATACGCTGAGTAGATCCACCACATCCTCAGAGCTGTCCCTACCGCTTCCTGCACTGGGGGTCTGCATGGAGATGTGGCTAAAAGCGAGCAGTTGCCACACAGTGGCCACTCAGAAGAGAACAGAAAGCTATTTCACAGCAGACTCAGTGCAAAGCCTTCCCACAGTCAGCTGGGGCTCCCTGTGAGGCTCCACCCACTAACTGCCTGTCCCCAAAAGTAAGGCCAACAAAAAGTCCCATTCTCTGTACCCAGTCCTTGCTTAAGTAGTGATTGATGGAGCCTGGAAGCAATGAGACTAAGAAGCAGGTGAGAGACCACTTGCAGAAGGGGATCTGTAAGCATGTTGTCACCAAGGAAGGGTCAGGCCATTCTGAAGCAACCAGACTGCATTGAACTGTACCATTGCTCTGCGCTGACACACCAAATCCTTCAACACCTGACACGGGAGAAAAGCTGCATGAGTTGCATCAAGTCATGATCTATGTTGTCCTTGTATTGTTCACCCACACAGCAACACAAGTCCGGAAAGAGGAAAGAGTATCAGCACAGCAATGAATGAATGAGGGCATCAAGGCTCATAAAACATGAGGTGTTCTTTATCCAGATAAAGAATATTTCTTTTTGGTGTTTCCAATTCAATTGCTATGTTCATTCTAGATTGATCAAACCTATATTAATGTTCTTACAAATTGACTGTGGATAGTGTTGTGACCTGATTTAAAATCATGCAGCTAGGCTGAGTAGTTCTTCTGGAGAAACAGAGGGTAAATCGGTCCAGCCACAGGATGGGGCCAAACAGCTTCATACAAATCTCATTACTCATCTAGATGGTCTGTCACTGACCAATACCATGTCAGCTTGTTCTAGCAGACTGACTCAAGAAAAGTTTCAACAAGTTAGTCAAAGAGAAACCCATTAAATATTACTAAACATGTAGATAATTCCTTGGACTGCAAAGCAGAGGTTGGAGAAGTATGGAGTGAAAATATAACATACAATTAGCTTTTTATATAACATATTCTTCTCAAGTCATCCACTTGGGATTTTTTTGGAGACAAGATCTCAAGATCTTAGTTCTATCCCAGAAGGGTCACTCTAATATTCTTACAGCGTAGGAGGTTGTTATGTAAAATTTGGTCTTCTGACAACACTGATCTTGTCATTTAGCTGGCAGTGACAGAGCAGAAGCCCTCAGCAGAGTACGCTGTCTTTATAAATCACAGGTCTCAAAAAGTATGAGTGCTGTAGCTATGCTGCCTATCATCCAAGGCTCTCAACTCATCATTTCCATGGAAGGCAGTTTCTGGCTGGAGCTATAGTTTTGCAGGTAGTCCTCCTTTATTAAAATCTTTCAGTGGGATTTCTTTTAGATTCAGTAGAGCAACCCTTATGGCATACAGCTTACTGGTAAAACACCCTAGTCCTTTGATGAACTAAGAAGGCTAGACATTTACCAGTGTGTAGCTGGTGAAGAGACATGTTAGCCCATGCACTCAACTCCATGGGTTATGAGGTCACTGCCATTTTTGATTTACATATTTCAAGGGGGCACAGTGAGGAGCAGTAGCTCCCTGTGCAGCTTTATCAGGGGTTCCAGCTCTCCTAGACCATATGTAAGAGCTCATCACCGTTTCACAGGATCGAAACTGTTGGTATAGTTCTAAAGGGGCTTCAGTGGGCACTCTTAAATAAGAATACAGATACAGTTTGTGGAATATCTCTACTGGACTGAGAAATATTAAGAAAAATTTACTCCTCTAAGTGTTGAATGGGCCTGATCTTCAACCTACTGAAAAAAGTTGCTGTAGGTTTCTTCCTTTGAATACATTCTTTTTAACATTCTGTTAAATAAATGAAATTCTGCATTAGGAAGAGTTCATTTAAACATGATATTATAGCTAGCAGCTTTGAAAATTCCCAATTTAGAAGGGCTTACTCAAAGAAAATGTTTTTGTAAACATCGGTGGGTTTCATTATACATCAATTATTAAAAGCTGCTAAATATTGCCACAATGTCATTCGACTGTATAATCAGAAGCAACAGCTTGCCAAAGAAATATCTCCTTCCAAAAGCCAAAGGTGTTCTGGCATTATGAGGAACATAACCTAACCAGAAACCGGGTTTTTTTAATGTCAGTACAGATTTCTGATGTTGACTGTTTTTAACAGAACTTCAGAGACTACAACATTAAATTAAGCACAATTGATAGAAATGTTAATGAGAGCTCCAGGGAAATGAAGAAAAGCTATTTCAGAATGTACCATACAAAGAAGAAATATTAAAACACAATACACTTTTCTGGATGTAAAATACATCAAGCTTAATAGCATTTCACAGAGATACTGCTCACAATTACTCATCCAAATGAGTGAACTAGCCTTGTCTCAGAAGTAACTAACTTATGTGCAAAAGCTTTTATCAGTGCTGAGTTTGTTGATAACCCCCTTTTGTCCAATATATATTCAGCTTGGTACCTCCAGAGTGATAAACATCTTATGTCCATGTATACTCTCAGCTTTATGAGTTCTGATGCTCAGATCTCATTATAAAAGATTAAACTTTCAAAGATTAAATTCTCCTGTATGCATTCAAGACCATTTCCATTAATATATTGCCATTGGGGGGTAACAGTAATTGCCTTGGCTTAGTTACTTACTTGGAGGAGGTCTGAATTTTTGGAAAGGAGGTATGTCAGCAAACTGATTCAGTCTTTTGTGACATTAATGTGCCAGTTCTGAAGTACAGAGGAAAAATCACTAAAAGGTAAGAAGTTTTCTCATCAAAGTTGTTTTTTTTTTCATGAAGTATAGGTCTCTAAAATCACACTACTAAGCTGAAGTTAAATTAAAACTTGACTCTACCCTGAATGGGACTTCATAACATTAGCAAAATATTCCCTCAGGTTTTATTCATTCTTTGTAGATTTTACAGTCAAAGCTTATCCCTAACATAAAATTCTGCTGGTTTTTTAGTTCCTTCTCCATGGACTTACCCAGGTAAGTGGTCGTCCTGGATTACCTACAAAAAGTAAGATTGCCACCCAAGCTAAAGCACAGAAAGTCATGAAATTCCCTGAGACAACTGGGGCAGGGGGGGAGACACCACAACTGAGCAGCTCTTCATTGAATTTTATGAGAATTATAGAGAACAAAATATAGGAGTGTCTCAAAATTAGGGAGTCTGGCCCATGAGGGGGAAGATAATGGAAGCAGTGATGGCTGCAGTGAAGAGGTATAAGGGAAATACAGCAGGAGCGTAAAGAAGATCAAAGCATTGGAAATAATGAGCTACCACTATGGAAAGAACAAAAGAAGTATGGGCTGTTAGAACTGAGAAAGGAAAATAGAGAATTAAATAAGGAAAAAGAAAAAAGAAAGAAAGGAAGATGAAATAGAATGAAAGATAATACGATGATGTCTCACATCTGTAAGAAAGACTGTTGACTAGAGGAAAATGTGAAGTCACACTCAGAAAAACAGCTCAGAAAAATGAACCTTTAGACAAAGCCTAGTCTTTTTCCAGGGGGAAATTCTCTTTTTTATGGATTTCTCTTTGCCATCTGTCACACAGCTCCCACACAATCACTTCACAGGAGTCTTCATCTGGGAAGACTAACCTCAGTGATATTCTAATAGGAGGAGCTCATTTAAGTCAAGATACTAAACTATCAGCTGGAAACTGTGATGAGTTGAAGGGAGAAACTGCTCATGAACTTTAGGATTAGAACTGGACAAAATTACTGAGGAAACTCAGCACTACTGTTGTGGCTGCCTGTTCTGTCATGACATCTCTGGATGCTGGGTCTAACTACGAGATCTCAGACCTGGATTTAAGAGCAGTTAGTTATTTGATTTTGAAAATGTTTTTGATTTTAAAAAGAATGTAGGGCACTTCCAGTACTTCTTACTCCACTTAGCAGACCTTGCTATTTCACCTCCCTAGGCAATCAGAGCAACATGTTTGAAATAACAAGTGGCAAGAGCATTTTAACAAACAGAAAAAAGCCAAGCAGTGCAGTTCCATTAGTCCTGACAGTTTTAGTGCCATAGGTACAAACAGTAATAAAGTTTTAGGAACATAGTAGTTGCATACAAGTTTATTTTCAGAAATTACTTTGAATTATAGTTACCTTAATGAATGCACTAAAGCAAAGGCATGGCATTATATAAGAAATGCCAGATGGGAACCATAATGAAATTTGTAGATGAAATCATTTAAGAGAGAAAACAATAATCCCAAAGGTAAGTGCACTGAAATAATGACCTTTATTCAAGGAAAAGAGGTATGAACTCTCATAATTGAAATTATAAAAAGGAGTTTTATGACTTTTTATGTGAATGTATCACTGATATGTAGTTTTATTATTCAGGGTTTCTGCTTTGTTTTGGGGTTTGCTTTCCTGTGGTTTTTTTCCTAGAAAATAGGTTTTATTGAGTTCTTACAGTATGTATTTTTTTGTAGCATCTTGCTATATATTCTGTGGGGTTATTTCTCTCAGCTTAGACTAACTAAGTGTAAAAGAAAATAAAATAGATTCAGTGAATAATAAACAAATGCTCAACAATATTTTGAAAAGGATATTTTTCATTCACTGACAATTGTAACTTTATACTTCCATTATATGGACAATTTCAATGAAGTGAGTCAGAGGAAAAGTAACTAATCATGAGCTGATTGTGAACTAATTAAAGACCAAGAACAATTTTAAAAAATCCATAAATAGATAAAAGGATTTAAGGAAATCAAAATTAGGAGTCGAACTGTAGATATAAGAGAAGAGCAACGAAGCTGGTGAAGGAGCTGGAGAACAGGCCTTATGAGAAATGGCTGAGAGGGCTGGGGTTGTTTAGCCTGGAGAAGAGGAGGCTGGGGAGACCTCATTGCTCTCTACAACTATCTGAGAGGAGGTTGTGGAGAGGAGGGAGCTGGCCTCCCAAGTGATAGGAGACAGGACAAGAGGGAATGGCCTCAAGCTCTGCCAGGGGAGGTTCTGGCTGAACATTAGGAAAAAAATTTTCACGGACAGAGTCATTGGGCACTGGAGCAGACTGCCCAGGGAGGTGGTTGAGTCACCTTCCCTGGAGGTGTTTAAAGCACAGGTGGACAAGGTGCTGAGGGACATGGTTTAGTGGTTGATAGGAATGGTTGGACTCGATGATCCAGTGGGTCTTTTCCAGCCTGGTGATTCTATGATTCTATAATGTTCTATATTTTCTATTATGATTTGTGTTCACCTGTTTACATTAATATGTCAGAAACAAATACTTTAAACAGCAACAGCTTTAAGCTTCATTAATGCATGCAACCCACTGTCTCATAAATCATAGCTTAATATGCATATTTTTTCTACGCAAAGAAGAGAAAAGACACAGAAATCAAGAAAAAATTGGCAGCTCTGGAGCCTTTAGCCTGTAAGTTCCTCTACCTTAAGCAGTGCAGTTTTACAAATTTTTTGCAAGATCAGGACTTTAGTTCAGAATCTGAAGGAATCTGACTTAACAGGGATGATTTTCAGTTCCCTTTTTAATTGCAGCCTCTAATTTACCTCACTGAGAGCAGAGGGGGTTTTACTCATAGGGCAGTTCCAATGCATAAAAACCAAGACAAAGTATGAAGCAAGAAGGAGTCATTAGACAACTTCCAGTTCCAGTGTCCTAAAATGTCTCAGAATGTTTCCAGCACACTGAATACACTCGAGCCTTCCAGCACTCATTTGTGTTAGCCAAGCACAAAAGCACAGACTTGAGAACTGCAAAGAAATGCAGGCTGAAATGAGATATGAAACTCTTGGGAGCTCTAAACAGAACAGTAACATTGCTGCCCTTGAAAACTGTGTTCGAACAGACTGGTTCAGTCACAGATCATGTTTGCCCCACCCAGGTAAACACCCACTCTGGAGGTGGCTGGTCCCAGCCTGAATACCCCGGGCACCCATGAGATTAGCCTGCAAACTTGACCAGGGGAACAGGCAGGATCAGGACATAGATCATACCTAATGAAGTCCTTTCCAGCAGGGCTCCTCCTTTCTGAGGAGCAAAACCCACCTCTGTACAGGGTCCTCCCTGCTCTATGGTCCTTCATCACCAATGCCAGGTGCGAGGAGATAGTGGATCCTGGGGGTCCTGGAATCATGGGCCGTGGATCTGGTGAGAAGGCAACTGGCTATTTGGTGGGGCATCAGAGAAGGGGAGATCTGAGGTGTCTGACAGCATCCACAGGAAGGGAAGGTGCGGGTGCAAATCACCATCTTCCACTTAGAAGGGGACACAAGCAGGACATCAGGAGAAGCAGTGAGGGCATTAAAGCAACACACCAAGCAGCATGTGCTGTGGCAGGTCTCCCTTCTTGAAGGAGAGACCTGAATCATAGATTTCCTGGAAGCACACCAAAGGAATGCAGTAGCACAAACACCACCTTCTCTACCAAGAAATTACCTTGGTCAGTGTCAACTGTTATTTTGCCCATATTCTAAAATCTTTTTAAACTGCAATTCAGTGACTTAAACTGGATCAGAACAGCAGAGGAAATGCTATCAAGTGAGAAAGCTTCGTTCACAAAGCCCCAGCACCCCGGCTGCCCTGCCAGTGACTCTGGTCCCCTCTCTGTGCTGTGAGTGAACCTCTGAAACTCTTCCACTCTCAAGGCAAAGGAAGTAAACACAGTCACTGCATTTCCTTCTGTTTCACTTGCTCACCAATTTGTTATACTCCAAATCTTGTTTGGCAAAAGGGAATGCATCACTTAGCTTAGTGGTTGGTATGGCATGATGTCCACTGTCAGCCACATGCTGGCACATATACCCATGCACTACACACACTCCAGTCTCTCTAGCTGCTGCATCGTTGACACAAGGATGCCTCTGGCCCACGGTCTGACTCCAACGTGCAGCACTCAGACACCAAACACACATGTGCATGGATAACAGAAGGCTCACACCCAAGAAAGAAGTTAGAAATGGTGTTTAATGAGATGACAGACCACAGGTACTCATGCTGCTAGGTCTCATCCAGCTTATGGTGTTGATGCTTTCCTGCGACAGCCCTATGGGGCCAGGGCAGGGGCTTGTAACTATGGGGCATTGTGGCTCCTCCACTGCCCTCTTCCTCTGTGCTTCTCTGTGTGCATGGGAATGAGCCATTAGCACATACCTTAACAAACACCAGCACCACCAGTGGGAAATATTTTGACAGATACTGAGTAAAAACAGGTAGGTGCCTAGAGGTCAGATATTATTCTGTTCTTATACAGTAGAAAGCAGAAGAATGGAAAAGAAGGAGAAGGAGAAGGAGAAGGAGAAGGAGAAGGAGAAGGAGAAGGAGAAGGAGAAGGAGAAGGAGAAGGAGAAGGAGAAGGAGAAGGAGAAGGAGAAGGAGAAGGAGAAGGAGAAGGAGAAGGAGAAGGAGAAGGAGAAGGAGAAGGAGAAGGAGAGGAAGGAGAGGGAGAGGACTGATAGCACTTTCTCTACTATAGAAAATAATGCTTAAAAGTAGAAAAAGGAGGATGGAGTGGATTCCACAAACTGGAATCCCTTGGCAGTACTCGCAAGACAGCCAAGCAGAGCTAACTGCTGGCACTGCACCAATGCCCCTGGGTGAAAGCATCTCATATGGCACCAGGCTACTGGCCTACCAATGAATAAAGACTGAATCAACCAGTGATGATGAACTTCTGCAAGGGTTTCCATAAGAATCTTAGCCTTCCTCTCCTGTGCCCAGTTCCCGCTCCAGGGAGGTGGTTGATTCACCTTCCCTGGAGGTGTTTAAGGCACAGGTGGATGAGGTGCTAAGGGGCATGGTTTAGTGTTTGATAGGAATGGTTGGACTCGATGATCCAGTGGGTCTCTTCCAGCCTGGTTATTCTATGATTCTATGATTCTATACTGTCACTCCAACCCATGCTCCTTTAAATGGCAGGGAGCATGGATCCAAGGACCACCTTGCTAAGATGGAAAAACGGAGCTACACACAACCATATAGGCAGGCAGAAAGGAGCACGTCCCCCCTCAACTCTTTCCCAGGAGATATCAGAAGGGAGTGCTCAGGGATTGTGTCTCAATTCTCCCTCTGTACTCAGCACTAGTGAGACCGCACCTTGAATATTGTGTTCAGTTCTGGGCCCCTTACCACAAGAAAGATTTTGAGGCTCTGGAGCGTGTCCAGAGAAGAGCGATGAAGCTGATGAGGGGGCTGGAGATCAAGTCTTACAAGGAACAGCTGAGGGAGCTGGGGTTGTTTAGCCTGGAGAAGAGGAGGCTGAGGGGAGACCTTATTGCTCTCTACAACTACCTGAAAGGACGTTGTAGAGAGGAGGGTGCTGGCCTCTTCTCCCAGGCAAAAGGGGACAGGACAAGAGGGAATGGCCTCAAGCTCTGCCAAGGGAGGTTCAGGCTGGACATCAGAAAAAAAGGGTCATTGGGCACTGGAACAGGCTGCCCAGGGAGGTGGTTGAGTCACCATCCCTGGAGGTATTTAAAAGATGAGTGGATGAGGTGCCAAGGGGCATGGTTTAGTGTTTGATAGGAATGGTTGAACTCGATGATCCTGTGGGTCTTTTCCAACCTAGTGATTCTGTGTGATTCTGTGTGATTCTTTGTGAATGCTAAAAGAGCACAGAGTGGGCCTCTGAATCACAGAAACAGGACAAAGAAACTCAGCAGCAAGGCCAGACCTGCTCTGAGGAACAGAAAGAGTGCTATTTCTTGAAGATTTGGCTACAGACTAGCTTCTGAGCCTCAAGGCTTGTTGCTCTACAACCTTCCTGGTTGTGAAAGGTCACCCAATGGGAGTCATGCTGCCAGCTGTACTAAAAAGATGCTTCAAATAAATGTTGGACAAGGAACAAGTGGAAAGAATAGCAGCCAGATGATTCAATGCTGGCTGAACATCTTTTCTCAGCTGCCAATAGCACAGGGTCTGAGTCAATGGGCTGCAACAGCCTGTCTTGTAAATAATCCTCCATCTTTTTCTCTGCTGCAGAACTACTCAAAGCATAAAAAAAAAAAAAAATATGTAAGAGTCAGTAGTCTTCTGTTCCTTGTAACAAACAGGACATTCTTACTGCCTTCCGTGTTATTCCTGATGGTATGTCTTTGTGTTGCAGCAGCGTATCAAGATGTCAGTGTACACTTTAGTTATTCTGGAGAGCATTTTCAGGTACCATGTGATGGATTGCTTTTAGAAGCTTTTTAATTGACTCATTCACATATCAGTGTTTCCTCCTGAAAGAAAGAAAAAATCAGGATGCTTTTCAAAATTAAGGTCTGACTAGTAAGGTTCCCTTAGCACTTCAGAGATTGCAAGATACAGCCTAGTGTTTTGAATAATTCAAAACACAGATTTCTTCTTTTTCATGGAACTGGATCTGAAACTTTGTGTCTAAGTAATGGAGATGCACTGGCTCTAGGGTGCCCTTAAACACAGATAGTCAAACCTCAAAGAGGTGGGCAGGATACACTCTTACAGCAACAGTCACAACAACATTGTCCTAGGACTTATATTTTTTTCTTCCTCTGGAAAAGCCTTTTAGGTCATTTGACTTCTGCTGCTGAAAGAACCTAATCATAGAATCACAGAATCATAGAGTTATAGAATCACAGACTCATAGAGTCATAGAATAGTTTGGGTTGGAAAGGACCTTAAAGGTCATCTAGTTCCAATCCCCCTGCCATGGGCAGATCAGCCTCATCCAACCTGGCCTTGAACATCTCCAGGGATGGGGCATCCACAGCTTCCCTTGGCAACCTGTTCCAGTGCCTCACTGCTGGAACTGTAGTTCCAGCTGTAGTCCCCATCCTGTACTGAAACCATGGATTGCCCTAACTCAGGTGTAGGACCTTGCACGTGGCCTTGTGGAACCACATGAGATTCACCCAGGCCCACTTCTCCAGCTTGTCCAGGTCCCTCCTGATGGCATCCTGTCCTTCTGGTGTGACAACTGCATCACTCATCTTGGTAACATTTGCAAACTTGATGAGGGTACACTTGATCTCACTGTCTATATCATCAATAAAAATATATAATGTCTACAGGAGTGACAGATACAACAGGATGAGTTACATAAGACTCAAGATTCTATGGAATAAATGCTGTAGAACACCAGAGAGAACACTTTGGGGCACCATAACAGTAGGAAATTCATGTTTGGATAATCAAATCACAAGTTATTACTGTCAATGTAATCTAAAGATCTATTTGTACAGCCACATGCTGGGTGTTCAGGTCAAGGTGGTCTGAATAGTGGTTTGGGTTTTATTAAATACTCTTGTTCATACTACTTTAATTGTGAATTTTGAGCTAAATTCTAGCAAATCCATGACCACTTTTCCTCTTGAGTTAGCCCTCGGAGACACATTTGTTTTACAGTTGTGTTTTACAGGACAATGCCCTGGCTCTCCGAGTTTGCAGCCCAGACTAACTTTTGCTGAAAAGAGAAGCATTATTGTTCCCAGAATTAATTTTAAAATATTTCCACATTGAGGAGACAGATAAACACAAAATTCTTATAGGAGGTCAATACTATGAGGAACGACGACTGATTTTGCCTGCCTCAGATTTCAGAGATGGTATCTTGGGATGGTGCAGTGTTCAAAACTTCCTAAAATGTTCTGAAACCACCCTACTTTAAGGCACTGCAAGTCAGAACAAAAAAACTGCTGTGCAAAAGAAGCAATAGATCATTACACTTTTATGCATATCTTCCATTTCCAGAATACTTGGGTGTTGTATTTCAGCCATTGAAATGCTTCCCAGGAACTCAGTTTTTACAATAATTATGACATTGTGGATGTTATGTTAATTCTCTTCTTCCTTGGAAGACTGTAATTAACTTTGGTTTTTATTTAAAGATGTACTATCAACCATATCCCAGGACATACTTTTGATTTACTCTTTATCAATTAAATTTTCTTTTTCAATTTATCCAAAAACGTATGCGAGCATTTCGTAATTGTCTATAATCTCATTTTAAGCTCTGCCAGTTCAAATTGTCTCCAACCTCTTAATTAAATTTCATTCTCTGGAGACAGTTATTCCACCTAGATTTTGTAATAGTTTATCATGTAGTTTCTAATAGATTTGTTAACAATTATTAAAATGCACGAGGCTGTGCGATTTCCCTCAGAAATATGACTCACATACTTTTATCTTCCATAATTCTCAAAATAAGTTCTTTCTAGCTGTCATAAAAATAGGTTAAAAATATAAGTTAACTAGATTTAAAATACAAGGGAGTATGGTACATTTATGTGGGGAGTACCAAAAACAGACTTACTCTCAATTTCTATTCAAAACTGAGCAAGAACCTTGCCCAGAAGAGGCAAGCAATGGCAAACTGCATTTTCCTGATGGTCCATGCTCACATAAGTTTCACAAAGCTCTTCTTGGGAGTGGGAAGGGATTCAAATATTCAGCTCAAGACTGCCTGGAAGTGAGCATCCGTTACCCCTTCTCCTTCCTCTAGAGAATTTTTGTGGTCAATAAATTTCTTTCACTGTTACTGGAAATTTGCTATAGAAATATTGGAATGCAAGAAATATTCTGTCCCTTGTATAAGTGGAGAAATGTGTTAAAATTGATTAAATTCCATTTATGTCTAAAGCCCACAGCTTTCCATTGGCTAAGCCTTACTGGAAGCACTTATGTAGAAGTTAGGTTGTAAAACTATGAGTTTTCACATGAAAATTATTTGGAGACAAAGAAATGTCAAGTCCAAATTTGGGTAACCAAAGCAACAGTACACACACAAGTGATGTAATTTAGTAACTTAAACAGTAATTTTTCAAATAGCTTTTTTATTTTATTTCTTCTCTTTCCTGAATCTTCCAAATTACCCTCACTTGCTCTGTGAAAGAGTAGCATAAACCAAGATAATGAAGTTCCCCAAAACAAAGGAATTTTCAATGCCTAGAAAACTTTGTGTTGTCCTGCAATAAATTACATCCCCTTAATTCAACTGTAGTGACTTCAGCTGTTTGAAGCGGTGAGTAGCCAGACCATTTTAGAAAGGCATTCAATACCTCCTACAGCTCTCTAGAACTTCTAAAATAATGTTTTAATCATCTGCATGCACAGCAGAGAAAGTCTTAAACTAGCAAGATTTTTCCACCTCTGCCTCACATATTTCTGACGTACTATGGCAATTCCCAGCAGTCACTGGAGGAATTCTTTGTAAATGTACTATGCATAAAGACATACTGTAATCTTGTATCTTGTAATATTTCTCTTGTTTAACAATAGATAAGGTAAAATCCTTTCATCTCCTGCACCTCTAGATACACTATTAAAGATATTTTCCCATTTTTTTTAGCATTTTCAGGGTTACTTATTAAAAAAAAGAAAACCTGAAGAAACCTGAGACAGCAAATCAGACATCAAGCAAAACAAAATATTAATTTTAATTAAATATCATACTACATGTATATAGTCCAGTCCCCATTGGTGCACTTATTAACACTCCCATCACGTGAAGCTGTGCAGATTTTGTTAGGTGTAGACCAGTAGGGTTTCAAGCCAGGTAGCCCTGGCTTCTTGAATAATTTTCTCTTCTTTTCAGAGGGGATATCCCCTCTTCTTGTCCACTCACTGGGCTAAGCATGTCCTCTGTTTTGTTACCAACAATCTTTTGTGGTATTCATTTGGTGATCCTGCTCCTCTCTGTGCCAAATTTGAATTGCAAGAAAAGCACTTCCATCCAGTTTTCATACTGAAACTTTATAAAATAGAATTAACATTTTTTATTGCACAGTTGCTCATAAGTAGATCTCTACAAACATTATTAAACTGACTAATTTGCAACACAGATTTCTCATTCAAGTGCACAGCAAGAAAACTGTGACAAAATATTAGTTTGCTGTCCACATGGAATTTTCAAGAGTAGGCCTGAGTCACTTCTGTAGTCTGAGCTGATTTTAGACAGCTAAAATCATGACAACATCTGTGTGCAATGGCATTCATAAGACTGTCGGTAAGGATAAACATTCATCATTGAAAACATGACAAATTAGGATCATTAGTGGTAAAATTGTGTTAAAAGAAGTTCTAATCATTTACTAAACATCCCACAGTGAACAGCTCATTCTCAGGAGTTAGTGCTGAGTCCATTTAAATAAATAGGGGGCTGTGTCAGTGATGAAAGTGCAGACAGAGCTACACGCTGTTGTGAGTTATGGGAAAAAGTGATTTCAATCTCCTTGTCCTGCATCTCCAAATTCAGTTAGTCACAGACTTGCTGGGAGGAGGGGAAGCAGTGCTGCTTTCCTTGCAGTTCCCACTCCTTTCCTCACTTCCCCAGACACAGAGTGAAGGAAACAAGCAGGACCAGGCTGAAGAACGGCACAGGAGATGGACAAAGTCTGATGCCTGGGTAGTCCTTCTGTCCCTAAGCCTGTCCTTTTGCAGGGCCAGATTCAGCAGCATGAGGAACCTCAGCCCTGTGGAAGGCAATGTGGTAATCCATCACTGGGGTACCTACTTGAGGGGCAGGGCACCCTCCAGACTTCACCTAGGTAACTCTAATATGGAAGAGATGGTTTGGTATAGGGCTCAGACAGCCCTTGACTGGCTATTTGTGAGGTACAAGAGATTTGGAATTCATAAATAATGAGAACTATGTTTATTCCTACATATGAGTTTGAAAACTGAACTGAATGGAAATGTGTTTGGATGAAATTTTGAATTGGAATAGGACTGGACGCTAGATAGTCTAATCTAGTCTCCCTTCTTCAGAAAGAGTTGGACCAGATGATCTTTGGAGCTGCCTTCTAACCTGGACTGCTCTATGATTCTATGTTTCATCTTAGCATTCTTTGTATGGATAACATAGAATCTTTGAACTCAGGAGACTAATTGCAAATATTTAATAGCAGAGATCCTTGTCTCCTCATGTAGTAAAACTTGTGTTATTAAAAAAAATATCAAGCCTATGCTAGAAACACAAGTCAAAATAATGGATCAAGGAAAAATATATTTGAGGTCATCTGTGATGTCATGAAAAATATAAAATATCTTCCTACAGCAGTAGTTGTTTGTAATGAATAAAGAAAAGGACAGGTTGTCATGTTTTTTAAGTTTAAGTATAAACTTTTAGGCCTATCTAAAATAACATCTGTTTCTCAACTCTGCTTGGGTTACTTAAAACCTGACACATAAAGCATAAAAGACTAGTTATGGAATACAAAGTTTCGCTGATAGCCAAGTGAGTGGTATAAATTCATCATATAAAATTGCTCATATTTTCATTGCATCTTGTCTATGGAAGTGGATGTCCTTAGCCTGGGATCACACTGCCAAAGGCAGAAAATGTCCTTCTGATCCTCTCCTTCACAATCAGATTTCTCTGCCTTCTTCTTCTTTGCTTTCAGCTACTGTAAAACAGAATTAAATCTGTACCAGTTTGAAGGATTTTTTTTTTAAGTTTGAAAAGTTATATTTCTGTAAACTCTGAAAATTTGTTTGGAACAACAGGGGGAAACCATCAATAGATTAGGTAAAATTTTATGGAAAAGAATCCCTCATTTCATTAAATGAGGAAAATTCAGGGATGATTTCCTGAAGCATTTAATTCCAGCTATGTAATTTTTCAACTGTATTAGCCCTAGGCAATAATGATTTAAATTGCCACTTTAGTAAGAAACATTAACCATTTTCCTTTCTATCATTCACCTCTTTTTCAGTTTTGCTTTTTTCACAACTCAGCTCCAAACACTGTATATTAATAGTGTTTGTACTGGAGGCACATGCAACAGGTAGAACCCGCACAGTCTCTTTTTTTCCCCTCTAAGTGCTTTATCAAAAAGCAAAATTTGATGTACATCTGTAGTAGCATCCTGAAAACCAGAAGACATCTTCTGCTAATAGTGATTTACTCTCATGTGTAAATAAGAAGTTTTTGACAGCTGAAAGCATGTTTTAACAACCTACACTTGAACATTGTAAGACCCTCTATCAGTTTCTGACAAAAAAAAAAAAACTGTAGGTACTGTGCTTAACTTGGAGTTGCACATTGATTTATTTGTCCTCCTGTGTGCTTGCTTTCTTTCCTTTGGAGAGCAAGTGCTACAAAAAAGAGCTACTCCATTCTGTACTTTAAATAAGTGAAAACAAACACAAATATGTTGTCTAATTGTTAAAATTAATCTGCAATCCCTTGTCCAGGAAAAAAGAAAAACAAAAAACAAAAAACCTGATTTTTTATAAGACAGGAAGACCACATCAGTAGCACTCATCATGGACAATCAGAAGCTGTACATCTACAAGGACACTACAAGACAGGTTCTTCCAATTTATTTTTAGGGAAACAGAATTTATGCTGATATATGCACTCAACCTGTGAGCTAACATTTCCAGAACTTTTGTCAGCCTTTGAGACAAGATCCATCTAGTTACACATTTCTGGGACAGAGCAGCACTGGATAAAATCACATCAAATAGGTTCCCCTTCCATTTCTGCAGAACTACTGTGTCATGCAATATTTAGACAACTGCACAGTGAGTTCTGAGTCTAGAGAAGTAATTATTAAAAGATGGCACTTTTGCTACCTTCTGTTACATTGGTGCATGTGGCTTGATTGAAATCCAGAGTCTTGTAACCCAGTTTCACAACACAGAAACTAGCAAGGGAGAGTCTGGTTCCCTCTGGGACAGAATTTCATTGCCTGACCATCCAGAAAATTCACAGCCACTAGAGGAAACGCGTGGAGATAGAGGGCACCAACATGGTGTCTCTATGAATTGTCCATGGTCTTTTAGAAATACAGCCACTTTCATGATTGCATTCTGAGAAGAACTTAGCCCAAATTTGAAGCTGCAAACACCATGTAGTCTATGGAGGGGCAGTGGTGGGTGTTTTTCCTTCAGCAATAATGGAGATTAAGGACAAAGTCTGGAGAATAATTTCTTTATTCATGTCATTTGAAAAGAAAAAAATATAGTCACATAGCATCACTGTACATATCATTGATATACAGACGTCTGCACTGATTAAATAACAATACCAATGAAGTTTATAACTTCACTGACTTTTGGTACATTTATAATAGCCAGCCTCATTGAAACAGAAATGAAAGATCACAAGGGTAAAGCTGGGCCAGTAGCTTATTCAAATAGCACTCTAATCCATACTCCATATGTTCTTTAAGACCTTCTTGACAGTAATCTTAGGATTGTATTTGACTTGTATTATCCAAGGGTATTGAAGGAGCTGGCGGATGTGCTGGCCAAACCCCTTTCCATCATCTTCCAACAGTCCTGGAAGACTGGGGAAGTCCCACTGGACTGGAGGCTGGCTGATGTTGTGTCCATCTACAAGAAGGGTCACAGGGAGGACCCAGGAAACTACAGGCCTGTCAGTCTGACCTCAGTGCCAGGAAAAGTCATGAAGCAGGTGATCCTGAGTGCTATCATGAAGCACATGCAAGAGAACCGGGTGATCAGGCCCAGTCAACATGGGTTCACAAAAGGCAGGTCTTGCCAAACTAACCTGATCACCTTCTATGACAAAGTGACTCGGCTGCTGGATGAGGGAAAGGCTGTGGATGTGGTCTTCCTGGACTTCAGTAAAGCCTTTGACACAGTTTCTCACAGCATTCTGCTTGAGAAACTGTCAGCCTCTGGCCTGGACAGGCGCACACTCTCCTGGGTCCAGCCCTGTTCAATGTCTTTATCAATGACCTGGATGAAGGCATCGAGTGCACCCTTAACAAGTTTGCGGACGACACTAAGCTGGGTGGAAGTGTTGATCTGCTGGAGGGTAGGGAGGCTCTGCAAAGGGATCTGAACAGGCTGGACCACTGGGCAGAGTCCAATGGCATGAGGTTTAACAAGGCCAAATGCCAGGTCCTGCACTTGGGGCACAACAACCCTATGCAGTGCTACAGACTAGGAGAAGCCTGTCTAGAAAGCTGCCTGGAGGAGAGGGACCTGGGGGTGTTGGTTGACAGCCAACTGAACATGAGCCAGCAGAGTGCCCAGGTGGCAAAGAAGGCCAATGGCATCTTGGCTTGTATCAGAAACGGCGTGACCAGCAGGTCGAGGGAGGTTATTCTCCCTCTGTACTCGGCACTGGTGAGACCACTCCTTGAATCCTGTGTTCAGTTCTGGGCCCCTCACCACAAGAAGGATGTTGAGGCTCTGGAGCGAGTCCAGAGAAGAGCAACAAAGCTGGTGAAGGGGCTGGAGAACAGGTCTTATGAGGAGCGGCTGAGAGAGCTGGGGTTGTTTAGCCTGGAGAAGAGGAGGCTGAGGGGAGACCTCATTGCTCTCTACAACTACCTGAAAGGAGGTTGTAGAGAGGAGGGAGCTGGCCTCTTCTCCCAAGTGACGGGAGACAGGACAAGAGGGAATGGCCTCAAGCTCCACCAGGGGAGGTTCAGGCTGGACATTAGGAAAAAATTCTTCACAGAGAGGGTCATTGGGCACTGGAACAGGCTGCCCAGGGAGGTGGTTGATTCACCTTCCCTGGAGGTGTTTAAGGCACAGGTGGACGAGGTGCTAAGGGGCATGGTTTAGTGTTTGATAGGAATGGTTGGACTTTCTTAAGTAAATCATAAGACTAAGTTGGATTTGTAGGAGCTTTCCATTTAGGTAAAATTATACCCATTTAACCAAATCTAGAACAAATACATATTTTAAAATGAAAAAATAGTAAATGAAAATTTGCCACAACTTAACAACAAAATTTCTGAATGCTTATGTTATTTGAATTGCAAATACTGGCTAGTACAATTAAAATTTGCAGCAATGTATAGTAGAGTATTTGCTTGGCAATGTGCTAAGAGCCATGTTCTTCTACTCAGGTGCAGCTGGCAGCTGTTCAGCAGTCTCAGGAGCATTAAAGAGAAAAATTCATCCCTATAATACAAGCTTAATGTCCTTAAACACAGAAGCCCCTTCGCATGCAAGGCAGAGAAGTGATTAATTTTCTTATAATTAATATGGGGGATATAAACAGTGATAAATTTTCATAGGATGCCATAGAATACTAAGTTGGAAGGGACATCAAGGATCTTCTGGCTCAGCCTTTAAGCCGTTAGCATGCATCTTCACGTCTTTCTAAAAACTGAAGCTACACATTCCACTTATTCTGGCCATGTACAATAGTCACAACACCAGGTATCAGCTGACGTTATCCTACTGAGATGAACAGATCATCAGGTAAGGGCAGACAATTAGTGCTTTCTTCTTACTGCACAGTTACAGAGGTAATGGTAATTCACACTACAGCTTTCATGTGAAAACAAATTCCAAAGTGAGGCAGCTAGCAATTGATAAAAAATTGATATCTGCTGAAGACAGATCCTGCATGGGCCCTGAAGTAGTCAGTAGTCAAGGCAGTCCATGGACAGAGAGATGTGAAAACTTATATTAAGGTTTTTAAAGGATGGCAAAGCCCACCAGCTTCTGCACGTGGGAGCTCTCTGCTGTGACTGGAGGATCTCTGTCCTGGGATCATCAGAGCTAGTAATGAGCCAGTAATAAGGTGTGATTGCTAGGTGCTCTGTTCCGTTCACCTAAGACTGTTTCAGCAGTAGTAAATGGAGTTGGACTGTTTCTGGACTCCTGGAGAGTCTGTGGAACTACAGACTTGTGCTGGCTGCAGAGTCCCTTTCTTGTGCACACATGAGGATGATTTTCCCCTAGCAAGGTCTTATTACAGCTGTTTCTGCGTGCAATGAAATATAGTTCCCTTCTGAGTTGACACACAGCAGCATACGAGGCTGACAACATTCAAAGCAATTCTGCAGATTATTTTCTGAAAGGCTGTTAAGCATCTCCATTGTTTTCACTTTCACATCTTCTACTGACAAAAGATGGGTTCCTTGGAGCACTGACTTGATCTCTGGGAAAAGGGAGCCAGGTCTGGTGAATAGTGTGAGTGCTCAAGCACAGTGATGTTATTAGTGAAAAACTGCTTCAAAGGCAAAGCATTGTGGGCTAGCACCTTGTCTTGATGCTAGCTCACTCTTCAGTCTTGCACACCAACATTTTCTGACCAAGGATAAGAAAGCATTTGTATTTGAACATGGGTCCACTTATACTGAGTGAAGTAATCAAGCTGAGCTCTACGTCACTGGGACAGGTTAGAACACATCCTATAAATCATCTAGTTGTTTCCCCCCTCGCACTTTCAGTTCCTGAGCTATAAGGTTAGTCTCAGGTTTTTTGTATCAGACCTCATATGCTTTGTGTATTAGGATCAAACTGGTCATTTATATTGATTCTACAGTGCATGTATCTTTAACGTCTTTATTGTACTTTGTGGACAGTGAATCAGCCTGCTAGATCCTGTTTGCAAGAAATAAGCTTTCCCTGCATCTTACAAATCAAATTACCTCCCTCCCTCATTCTAACAAGTTTACATACTTGCCTCATCTATAGATGTATTGTTTTTCCAATCAGAATAACTGTAGTATTTTTCAAAATACAAAAGATATTTCTAAAAAAAATTAAAACTATTATTTATCAAAGAAATAAATGAGATATGTTCCATTTTTCATTTATAATTGTCAATACTTTAAAGACACCTCTAGTCACATTTATCTATAGTATAACAGTAACAGGTTTCTTATAAAGGACCATATATAAATATTTTATATTTAACATTGAAATATGATTTTTAACAGTACTAGTTTGCATATTTATGAATAAAAATACTACCTCATTTCTTAAAATGTAAAAATACTGTTAGGAACAATTTTTCTTTGTACTTCCTTAAATCCCATTGAATTCCTAGTTGGAATATTTTGCATATGTTTTGAGATAAACATAGAAATGTTTCACAATGTTAGGTATAATAACAAGTCTTGTATAGTGTTTAATTTTGGAATTCCGCAGAAATTTTTCTATTTATACGGCTATTGTCTTCAAGAAGGACTTAAATATTCCCCCATCTATTACGCTAACCTTTGGAATTATTTAATTTGCTATACCATCATATGCCTACATACAAAACTGTGAGCATTTTTAATATCTTTTAAGAATTATTGCATTTAAAAATTTTCTACTCAGATTAAACATTCACATACCTAGTTGTCATATGGGACTTGAGCTGGGGTCTCTGAAGATTGTTATCTTTTTCCAAGAGTCTACAGAACAAAAAATCCTTCTGCCATCATCCTAAGACTTTTCGCTGCTGTATTATTACCATTTATCACCAAACCAACAGAGTATCATGAGTACACATATAGACAGATTTTGAATTAGAGCAAAACTCAACATGAATACCTTTCTCAGTGCAACAAATGACTTTTATTTTCAGGCATTTATTCACAAAGTGTAAATATTCCATTATTATTTTTTAAAAGTGAAACAGTACTATAAAAAAAATTAGCAACTGAAAGACTGTAACTATTCTTTTTTTTTTTTTTTTTTTTTGTGCGTGTGTGTGTGTGCTGACAGTCTTTAAACCCTTGCTTAAATCTATGCTGGGCTACATTTAAAATGAAAAAAAAAACCATTCAGGTAGACAGAGTAGATCCCAGTAGCAAAATTGAAATCCAAAAAAACTCAGGCATTAAATATATGACAGACGGTGGAGATGCCTAAAATCAGTATGTGCAGATGAAAGGCTTTCCAGGCTATAAACCACAGGGAGAGAAATGCCTTCCTGAAACACTGATTAGTGTTCAACTTCTGGAGAGCAACAGGGTTTCAGATGTTCCTCTGTAGTCAGCTTTTCCGACCAGCTGGTCCTTGCACAGCTCACAGGCCGCAGAAATGCTCGTCTGTCCCCAGGCAGCGGGGTCCTCACCAGGGAAGCAAAATCACCATGTTTCAGCCAGATCCTTCTGCCAGCCCTGGCAGCTGTGATGGCAGAAAGCAGGCAGCAGCTTGGAAAAGGGAGAGAGATATTACAGTGAGGACTACCAAAAATCTCTTGAAATCATGAAAGACTTTATATATGTGTCTATACTTTTACACAGATCTCTATATTTTATAGATACCTAAACTTTAATTATGTGATAGAATTTTTACACCTCTCTGGCCACATAAAGATGCTGTAAAGTAGGTACGAATAATTTTCATTATTTTTCTAAATCTAAGAGCTTTGTTTATGAAAGAAATTAGTTCACATTATTGCAATAAAAAAATATGTCAGAGGTGACTAGAACAGGTTTCATTACAGCTCTCCTTCCATGGGAATAGGTAGAGCTATAAGGCATCTGGAAGCAGCAAGATGGGGGGTTGGTTCACTGAAAGGCAGGGAACAATAAAGCAATCAGAAAAACTAAGAAAAGAGACAGAAATAATGGTGGGAAATCACAGAAATCTCTCCTTAACAAAATACATGAAAATCTGATATGCTCAAAGGAGAAATGTGGTGTTTCAGCCAGTTCTTACTCTAGAGTTATTAGAAATACTGAAATGAAAAGTAAAATTCAGGGCATCTAACCTAAGCAACAAAAGGAAGCAACAGGATTCACACAGGCCCTTGGAGGAGAAACAACTGACCCACGCTCAAAATCTGTGTGGAATATCAAACCACTTTTTCTTAGTCATCAGGTTTCTATCTCAGGATTATGCTGCCTATGTGGAATTGCATGAGTTGCAGGTTTAAAGCAATAAAGTTTAGGTCAAGCTGTATTAATATTTCAGAAGGTCACCTGGCAACATTCACTAGGCTACTCTTTACACCTCATTTTAATTTCATTCTGAATCTTGTGGTGGACCAATTTTATAACGTGGCTGAGGAGCTGGATTAGCTGATGTATAATTTCTGCCAGCTAAAAGCAATATCAAAGCCATCTAATTTTTAATAACTGTGGTATATTTAATAAATCATCAACCAGCAAAGGAGCAAAGATGTTATAAGAAGCAGAGCTGCATGTACTGTATATCCATGTAGACATTGGTTTGCTTAATGTATTATATTTAGGATTTCCTTTTGTATTTCAAAAGGAACGGAATGATGGGGTTTTGTCCAAGTACAAGGATATTTTATTGGAGGCACCAAACAACCTTGACTCTGCCCTGTAGTGACATCTAGATGAAATAAAGATGAACAAGATATAATTTCTCCTTAAAAATCACTGTCAGAAGGGAAACCTTCTATTAGATCCTTGCCCCAAGGACTTTTAATGCATATTGCATGAGCAATCAGAGAATAATAACAAAAAAAAACTTAGCAGAAAGCACCAGCTACAGAATCACGCTTCTTCCCTTGTACTTAAAAAGTCTGAATGACAACAGTGCCCAACTCCGTGCATCCTGATTTCTGCTTTGCCTGGATGATGGACTTGGCAGGGGAAGTGAAAACCAACAAGAAGGGCTTCTACAGGTACGTCAACCAAAAGAGGAAGGTCAAGGAGAACGTACTCCCGCTGATAGTTGGAAATGGAGACCACATATCAACAGACAAGGAGAAAGCTGAGGTACTTAACAACTTTTTTGCCTCAGTCTTCACCAATAACTGCCCTTCTCACCCCTCCTGGGTTACGGGACAACAAGATTGTGACCAGGGAGATAAACCCCCTCCCACTGCAGAGGAGGATCAGGTTTGTGACCACCTGAAGAACCTGACTTATATAAGTCTATTGGGACCTGGTGACATGCAATCCAGGGTCCTGAGGGAACTGGCAGATGTGGTTGCCAAGCCACCCTCCATGATATTTGAAAAGTCATGGCAATCGAGAGAAGTCCCTGGTGACTGGAAGAAGGGTAACATTGTGCCCATTTTTAAAAAGGGCAGAAAAGACAACCCTGGGAACACTGACCTGTCAGCCTCATCTCTGTGCCTGGGAAGATCATGGAACAGATCCTCTTGAAGACATGCTAAAGCACATGGAGGACATGGAGGTGATTAATGGCAGCCAGCACAGCTTCACCAGGGGCAAATCCTGTATGACCAACTTAGTGGCTTTCTATGATGGGGTAACCACAGCAGTGGTCACAAGGAAACTGATGGATGTGATCTATCTAGACTTCTGTAAAACCTTTGATGTGGTCCCCCACAACATCCTTCTCTCTAAATTGAAGAGACATGGATTTGATGGTTGGACGGTACAGTGGATAAGAAACTGGTAGGATGGTTATATTCAGAGAGTAGTTGTCAATGGCTCAAAGTCCAGATGGAGATCGGTGACAAATGGTGTCCCTCAGGGGTCTGTACTGGGACCAGTACTGTTCAATATCTTCATCAATGATATTGACAGTGAAATTGAGTGCACCCTTAGCAAGTTTGCAGATGACACCAAGCTGAGTGGTGCAGTTGGCACACCAGAAGGACAGGATATCATCCAGAGGAACTTGGACAAGCTGGAGAAGTGGGCCTCTGAGAACCTCATGAGGTTCAACAGGGCCAAGTGCAAGGTCCTGCACCTGAGTCAGGGCAATCCCCATTTTCAGTACACAATGGGGGGGGTGCGGTGATTGAAAGCTGCCCTGCAAAGAAGGACTTGGGGGTACTGGTTGATGAGAAGCTCGACATGAGCCAGCAGTGTGTACTCGCAGTCCAGAAGGCCAACCATATCCTGGACTGCATCAAATGAAGCATGGCCAGCGGGTCGACGGAGATGATTCTGCCCCTCTATTCCTCTCTTCTGAGAGGAATCGGGAGTACTGTGTCCAGTTCTGGAATCCTCAAAAAAGAAGGATATGGAGCTGTTGGAATGGGTTCAGAGGAGGGCTACAAAGATGATCAGTTGACAGTTCTCTTCAATTGTTTTTCTTTCAGCTGGTGCTTGTTCCCACAGAACTAGCCGCTACATTCCTCCCAGCTGGCCCCTGTTCATCTTCCGGCTCTCTGTTTCAAGGCCTTGTTAGAGTTGTTCAGTATTAAACAATCTCACAGCATCCAGGCCTAGTTCTCTGTAGAATGTTCCCACAGAGATCTTGTAGCAACCTTCCGGTACCTGAAAGGAACCTACAAGAAAGCTGGAGAGTGACTGTTCATAAAGGCTTGTGGTGATAAGACAAGGGGGAATGGGTGTGAACTGGAGGGGGCAGATTTAGATTAGATATTAGGAAGAATTTCTTCACCATGAGAGTGGTGAGACGCTGGAACAGGTTGCCAAGGGAAGTTGTGGCTGCCCCATCCCTGGAGGTGTTTAAGGCCAAGCTGGATGGGGCCTTGGGTAACCTGACCTAGTGGGATGTCCCTGCCCATAGCAGGGGGATTGGAACTAGATTATCTTTAAGGTCCCTTCCAACCATAACTATTCTATGATTCTATAAAGGTCTGTATCAGCTATAACGAAAAAGCAAGGGATGTCCCTAAATTAGATTTCAATAGTAAAAAGTGTTGGTAAACATCACATCATAGAATGGTTTGATTGGAAGGAACCTTGAAGGTCATCAAGTCCAACCACCCAACAGTGAGCAGGGACACCTTCAAATAGATGAGGTTGCTCAGAGCCCCATACAACCTGAGCTTGAATATTTCCAGGGATGGGGCATCTACCACCTCTCTGGGCAACCTATGACAGTGTTCCACCATCCCCAGCAAAAAGAATTTCTTCCTAATATCTAATCTAAACTTCTCCTCTTTTAGTTTAAAACCATTACCGCTTGTCCTATTTCTACAGGCCTTGCTAAAACATTTCCCCTTGTCTTTCTTGTAAGCCCTCTTTAAGTATTGAAAGGCCAATACGTGTCCTCAGAGTCTTCTCCAAGCTGAACAGTGCCAACTCTCTCAGCCTCTCTTCTCAGGGGAGGTGTTCCAGTCCTTTGATCATTTTTGTGACACTCCACTGGACCCATTCCAACAGGTCCGTTTCTTTCCTGTGCTAGGGCTCCAGAGATGGATACAGTATTCCAGGTGTGGTAGGTGTGGTCTCACAAGAGCAGAGTAGAGTAATCACCTCTGTCGATCTGCTGGCGACACCTCTTTTGATGCAGCCCAGGGTACGGTTGACCTTCTGGGCTGCAAGTACATGTTGCCAACTTATATCCAGCTCCTCATCCACCAGGACACCCAGGTCCTTCTCCACAGGGCTGCTCTCAATCTCTTTGTTCCCCAGTCTGTACCAATACTGAGGCTTGCTGTCTAAGGTGCAACATAAGTATGAGTATAGTGTGATAGAGGAAAAAACATCTTTTCTGTTTCATATTTCCTTCTGAGGCAAGAGGGAGTATTTGTATGCAATAGTACTTAATTTGCTGTTAAAGAACGAGGCCTAATTTTGTGATTGAGTGGTCCAGAGCAGCACACTGGAAATGTATGAAATTAGTCCATAATAGGACTGTATCCATCTATATAATTGCGCAACGGTAAGGGAAGGACCAGTTTTTAAATCTCCAGATTTTCTTGATTGAATAGGTACACTGGTGGAAACGTTTACATTTTATACTAGAGATTACAAGTTGCAATGAAGATTAGAGCTACTGTTACTCTACATGCTTCATCATCACAGATAGAACTTTTCTCATCTTCAGGTCTAAACACAAGAGCAGTTCATGCTCCTATATTTGTTAGATAACTGAGAGGTAATTTGATTAAACTAGAACTATGCTTTCATAGAGACAGAATACCAGTGGTCTTTCTAATGATGGAATGGCAATGAATGAGCCAGGGGTTTGATGATAAAGCAATGGGAATTTAGATGAAATACAAAGGTGTTGGTGATCACTGGGATGCACAAGCGAGGAAAGCAGCAAGTATCCAAGACAGCACTAGAAGCCCACTTGGAAGATACAGTTAAATAAAAGGGAATGCATATGTTACTGCTCTGAGTCACCTACTGTTTTTTGGCCTGAGGTATGTCACAGTGAGGTTATTTTCTTCTTGAGAATCTGCCAGTCCCACACCACAATAGCATCTGAAGAGAACGAGCATCAGTGAACAGTTGCGTGCTGAAGGAATCAATGTCCTGAGATGGTCCCTGGACACCTCCTTTGGGCAGCATACTGGCAACCTTCATGCCTATTCCTGGGGGATCATTCTTTGCCAAAACAGATTAAATAGCCTGGCATTTCTAGGCCATGCTATTTTGCAGCTGAGTTCATTCAGAAACAAGGGATGAACTCATGTCAAAGTTTCACCTCTCTTCAATGTCTCTCTTAATATGAATCAAAGATCCTACTTCTTTTTATTTCACTAGCATGAAAGTTCACATGCGATTCAAATGTGTGCATTTCACTAACTTTCACACCTTTACCTGGTAATCTGTGGTCTTTAAATAGATTTAAAATTGAAAGTAACTTTCAATCATAAGTGTAAGTCCTTCCACAACGACAGCAGTTTCAACTATTTGCTGCATTAATGTTTCATAGCTAGCATGTACTCCTTTGACTATTCACTTGGTTGCTTCATGTAGCAAATTTATTTCAACAATCTTATTTATAAACATTATTCAGAAGGAAAGAAAATATTTCTATGCATTCAAAATGTAAATGAACATATTTTACTTGCTCATTAAATTTTGAGAATTATTAACTATTACCAACAAAATCAGCTTTCAGTAACTTGCATCTCAAATTAATTTCTGCAGAAGCTCATTATCTCATACGTGTAATAAGTGCATGTGTACTGCTGCTGACAAGAATATATTACTCATTTCTCAAGCACTTATGAACATAGGGTTCTTCAAAAGTAATTCTTTGTTCTGAAGAGATCGTCAAAGGATTTCTGATTAACATAAAATAGTGTCTGAAAAAATAAAATCTGAATCTTTTTGCATTCATACATATTATCTACTCTGTTGTGTGTACACATTCGTGTATGTATGTGTGTTTGTATATATACTTAAGCATATTAAATTCTCCAACAATGACAATCATTTTACCATTTCTGTCATGATGTTGGATATTTATATCTGAAGACATTTATAGGAGTATAACTACATGAAGCACATAGAGATTACATATCCATCTGTCTTACTAATCAAAAAAAGGACAAAAAATTTGATTTATGCCCACAAAATTGCTAAAATGCAGAAGGATCTGCCTTATGTGATTCAACTCTATCAACAACTGTCTGAGTATTTTTTTTTAAGGCCTAGGAGTGAAACTGTGTTCAAAAATATTTCCCTCAATTATTTTTATCTCCTCTGAAAGAGTTTAGGATAACCTCACAAAATTTAGTATACTGAGCTTCACTGCTTTCTTCTAGATCAAGTGAGTAATATGGTACTTAACATATATTTGGTTTAGGGACTAGCAAGGCCAATGTGTAAGCTCTTGGACAATGCACTCTGAAACTTGAGTAGAACTGCTTTTATATACAGTGTGATGATCTGGTTCCAAACTTCTAAGCTCGATGCCTGGAGTTAGAAGTGGAGGTACGAGCACTTAACAAAAGGTGTGAAGTCAGATATGCTGAGGACCTGTCACCCCGAGTCACTTGTTCACTTGGCCTGTCTTTTAAACAAGACCCTTTTTGGTCCAATTATTGCCAAATGTATTTTCAGTTTTCAGACACAAATCCTCTCTTTAAGAAGCTGCACGGGAAATTGGCAAGAAAGATAAGACTAAAATCTGCCTTCTAGGTGGCTACTTGCAAAGGGCTGCAGCTTTCATTGAATCCAAAGTTCATGATTGAGGGCTTGACTGGAATACATAAGATGTATAGATCTTGTGGTGATCCTATATTCACTGGCAAAATATCAAGATTTTCATTTTTGTGAAAACTTACCAATACAGCCCTGTTTGGGCAGACTGCAAGCAATGGTTTTGTCATTTCACATCCAGACACTAGTCATAGACAGAAGAGGCTGAAAGGGGTACTAATCCATTAAAAAAAAGAAAAATCAAAGGAATGAAAAGGATGAGACCTCTGGTTATCAATGTCAAATTAGGGGGTAAGGGAGATGCAAGCTGAAGAGCTATAAATAGGGAATGCCCATTTGCACTGAGCAGCTCATACCTCTAGCAAGTACCAAGTCATGTCTGCTTCTTGCTTTTTCTTTCTTTGCATATGCATATCTGTATTAATTTCTTTATTTTCTTCTGATTTGAAGCCAAATTATGATGCTTTCAGAGCACTTCATATTTTTTACTCCAGCTGGTTTTCCATGTCCTACTTGTAGTTTTCCCATAAACAGATGTCAGTGGTTCAGCTGATTAATGTCACTGGTGTCCAGTCACAGGCATAGATGCAGCCAATTTTCTATTGATGTGAGATATAACTTCCTTTACACTGCTCTAAATTTTTGTCTGCACAGTCTAGCATTTAGCAGGATGAAAAGCACTATTACAGAAGTACAGTTAAGTTCTTACCTTTGTGCCAAAGAGACTGAATGTTATGCCCTGTGCTGAGCCACTAATACTCATTTGGGAATAGTCTTGCATTTGATTTTTTCTGAAGACTTAAGGAGGGAGAATTCTAGAATACTATCATCTGTGTGAAGTTCTTTAAGACAGGCCAGAGATACCACTCTATTTTTTTCCCAGATATTAGCTGCCATTTCAAAAAATTCTACCTGGATATTTTCCAATAGAATTTTTTTCTGATAAGTAGTTGTTAAATTATCTAAAGCATAACATCCTGTGGAAATATATTGATTTCAAAGAACCTGTGTTTGAAATTTTGCTTCTTGGTCTGACACTGGAGACTCAGATAGCCTGCAGAGCCAGCTGGCCCAGAAACAGGGCAATTCCAGCTCAGCCAGGGATGAGTGGCTTCCAGATCCCCACACCCATCTGGGACAACTTTTGAGTCAAAACTAATTTGTTTAAAAGATTTTAAAAGAAATTTTTCTTGTTTCCTCTTTTATGAGGTTGATTTTAATTTGGGTTATTTTAAATGCAAGGGTTTTACTACAAAATGGAACAAATAGCATCTTAAACACTTAAACTGCTCTTTGAAGTTGAGTCGTTCAGAAGTGAGCACTAGAGCCATTCTACTCCAGTGGCTCTGGAAAATATCTTGCATTTAAATGTGGAAAACATCTTGATTTAAATTACCCAGAATAAGGTTCTTAGTTTGCCACAAGTCACCATCACTAAGCTCAGCCAAAAGAATGTTGTCTTTTTCACTGAGTAATCATTTTACATTTCCCTGATAAAATATGAGCTATAGCATCCTAAAGTATAGATGAAATTACCTACTTATTCCTCATAGGCCTTGTGAGATGCCTTTCCATTAGTGATATAATCAAGGAAAGCTTTTAGAGCTCCCTTTGCAGTCACTGGCTAAAAAGTCAAGTGCTGGACCTTACTTCCACTGCACTACAGGTACAAGCAATCAAGATAAATTGACCTCAGACACATAAGTAGTTAATTGAGAAGAGGCAGCTTACAAGACCTGGGAGAAAATAGTGGCTGAAGATTCAGAAAGTCAAAATATCAATCAGAAAGCTGAAGAGAGATCAAAAAGTTGAAGAAAAAAGGCAAGAAGACTTCCCTGGTTGCACAGAGGGAATGACAAAGGTGTCACTGTCCTAGGCGGGGATAGATGTGTGGTGCTTAAATTGCACTCCATGTGACCTGCATGTGACTGTAGAAGGAAGTGTCATCAACCACATATAAAATTATGTGATTTTTTTTAAGAACTTTTCAAACTCGATCACATCTACAGATAACTGCACTTTATTTTCTTTTTAAAATTAACATGTTTGGCTTAACTGTCCATGTATATTGTTCCTTCTTAGACAAACTACACAAAATGTGGGATATGTACCACAGACTGGTCATGCCTACATCCTTTACAACAGGATGGTTAAGGAGTCTTTGACAGACAAGGAATGCCTTTCCAGTTGCCTGATCTTGGAATTTTATCTCCGAAAATCAATTCAAATCCCTGCTAGGTATCCAGGTATTGGAATAGATTAGTGAATTCCAGTTGAACACTCCTTAATTGTTGTATATAGTCTGTCAAATAAAGAGAAGAGAAAGAACTACTGCTTATGAATAACTTTTGCAGAATTAATTCCGTATTTGCAAAAATACCAGGAACCTTAAACCTCAAAATCAATGGCTTTCATTATGATATTTCATCAAAAAAATTAATTCAGGATGTGTATTCTCCCTCTTCTCTGCCATGGTAAATGTCATCTTTTTAATGCTTGTAATAAAAAACAATCTAAACAAGTGAGTCTGATTTTTTAAGACTTCCAGTCTCCCTAGCAGTCATGTGGAATAGTTTGTGCACAAATGATTGTGATAAACTACTGATAATGTTGAAGACTGGATGCTAAACAATATCAATGAATTGCAGCCAGCTTGAGTAGTATCTTAAAATAGTTTTAATCAGCTTTTATTGTGACATACATTATGTTAAAGTAGTAATTTTGATAACACTACTTCTATACTTGCTTTAGAGAACAGGAGAATTAATTGCTCTCCTAATCTTTATAGAGTTAATAGCTTTGGGATACTTGTCTATGTGGCATACAAATACTGATTCTTTACTGTGGTGCTAAAAACAAATAGCCATTAAAAAAAGAGGTAATTTTGTAGTTAGTCTGCAGTCTTTGGATAATTTCCCCTAAGTGTATTTCTTCCAGCACTGCACCTCTTACTAAAAAAAAAAATTAGTAGATTATCACAAAGTCTTTTATATAATGAATACAATATTTTATTTACTGTGCTGCTGTTAAATCCTGTTTTCAGGTTTAGTGTTGACTGCCTTAAACTGCAGACTCTAGTCTGTATAAGCACAGATTTCCTACATAAGGTATGTCAATTATTTATGTTCCTGTTTGTATTTCTCTGTCATGAAGAGGTAGTCTACACTCTATTATTACATGCATGCCATTCATTAGACTGCCCATGTGAATGTGTTCTGAGTTAGCAACAATTATGTCAGAAACAGAGACATAAAAGCTGTTGCTTGTTTTTTGATAACAGAGCTGAAACATGATGGTCTTCCTACTGATAAAGTCTCTGTAATCCCTCATTTTGTCTGATGTTTATTTTTTATAATTACTTATTCCATGAGAAAAATGTAACACTTACCAATTACTCACTCATGCTCTAGGTCAGTTTTTCTTCAAAGATCCAAAGAATAGACAAATTTCTAGGTGGTTTCCAGTATTGTTTTTATATCAGCCATTGAATTTTGTGCTAAACATAGAAATCTAGGGAGAGTGAGGTGGGGAAGAGTAGCTCAGAATTCATTGAATGGCAACATCTGAAGATTGAAATTTTTCCCATTTGTCAAATATTTTATAAGGAATGTTACTGTACCTTGACTTCACAGGATAACTCAAGCCAACCTTTTCTCCCTACCATACTTTTTACTCTTATGATGTGTACAGTGTTGATGACCCTTGTTCCAATACTAAATTCTTTGATCAATAAAGAAAATACATGTTGAAAGACATAGAAAAGAATTGAAAAAATAACATTGTAGTAGGGATGCCTGTAAGGGTACCTGGAGTGTGAGGACCTCAGGTTCGTTAAGTTATCTGGTTAAGGATTATTCAGCATGAAAGAAATGCCAAGTAATAAGGAAACTTCACGGAGACTAAGGACATTAAGGACTAGGCAGCAAAAGAGACAATGCAGAAGGCTACAGGGATGGGTGAGCCCTTGAAAAAGTCACAGGGCTCAGTCACACATCCACTTACAGAGAAGCAACTTGTTCCTCCTCGGTCTCTCCTGATCCTCCTCTTTCCCCACCTTTGTCCCTTCTGCCAAACATCTCATGGTAAGTTCTGGACAGTCCCAGGAGCCCTCTCAAATATCCCACATTACTTGGGTTAGTCTTGTTGCCCTCCTTGTGCCAGCAACAAAGCTCAGGCCAATACTGGAGTCTACAGGATTTCTCCAGTTGAACAGCACCAATAAAGAAACTGAGCTCTGTGACTTTTGGCCAGTTTACTCCATAAACACGGTGCTACATGTAGATACGCACAGGGTGTGTAGCTTTGGACATCCTCACTGTAGATGTCAAAAGCTGATTTTGATTCATTAAACACTTTTCACAAGCAGGAAAAGATGAGGCCCTTGGGCACTATTCTGTTGTCCTCAGTCAAATAACTAAAGCAGACAAAGGCAGTACACGCTAGACATGCATGTATATGAAATAAATATTTGTCCTTAAGGATGTCTATAAGTATATGTATGACTGCAATTTTTTTATGATAGTAGTATCTAAAATGAGATTCCACCTCAGGCTGCAGGCACCTGAATGATTATGACTGCATTTGTATCTATACTATGTGTTAGCCATTAAATACAACACAGTTTGATTCAGTTGCCTAAATGTAGACATCTGAGGCAGCCAGACATGACTCAGACATCTGCCTAGGTCGGGCAGGTACAACATAGGACAAGAGGGATACCTGTACTCTTCCGGCATAGAAGGTAGGGGGCAGAGGAAGATACCATATGGCATAGCAGGTGATATTAGGCATTTATATTTGAACAAATTAACTGTACCCTCAGCCAATACAGTCAGCAGAACTTGCAAAACTATCTAGTCAGATATAGGTGTCTATTTTAGAGTGAGATTAATGCTTCTGTTGCCTCCACTGAACATACTGCTTAGAGCTGCTTTTACTGTAAGTGGAGTTTAGACACAGATCTAGTGTGAAGAGAGACACATTCCAAAGCCTACAGTACATCAAGGACAGGCAAAGACAGGTTTGCGCATAGACCTCCCTCAGAAAGTCCTCATCCTCCATATGGTTAACTTCATGTGTGAAAGCTGTTCCCATGGGACTGACCATCCTGGGAATATGGTAAGTACAATGATCAAGTGAAGACCATGTGTGTTGCAGGATTACAGAAACTTGTCTCAGTGTTGCGTACTTCTGTTTAAGTTTCAGTTCAATAGGAACAGAGAAGAGAAACAGACTTCTCCATCTCACATGCAGATTTATCTCTCCATTGTCCTGGAGCAAAGAACAGAGATTTAAAAGAGATCTTATCTTATAACTCTCACAACTTTAGTGATAGCATATATAAATCCATTATGCTTTGTAATTGATACTTCTTTAAGTACTTCTTTTACTCTGATTTCATCAGATCTCATTGCCTTTGAAGAGCCCCTTCATGGACAGAGCCTCACAGTATTGCAGTATTGGCTATTTGATGACTTGTCTGTGAGCAATTATTTATGTGGATGAGTACAAAGCTGATGGAAATATAGTATTAAAACAGCTCTGTTTGCTAAAGATATTAAAGCAGTAAACTTCCAGGAAAATTCCCATAGAAAGATTTTCATCCTGTTAGATGAAAATGCCTTGCAATGTTATTTTTCTGTATATAGGAACCTAACTCATTATTTTGTTTGGATGTCTTACCAACAATGTCCATCTCAGCCTTTTGTGAGAAATGTCTGCAAAAAATTATTTGATTTTTTTTTTTTTAATTCATGATGGCCTGTAAAAGCAATTCTCACCCTGCCTTTCAGTCCCAGGCTGTATGGTTACAGCAACAGCATCTGTAGTAAAATATTTTGTATTGAAATCTGTCTTTGGACATTGCTTAGTTTCCTGAAAGCAGAATTGTCAAATTCCTTCTTTTTCAAGAGTAAATGAGCATAAAGAAGCATGATTAACACTTTTTGATATACTGTCATTTTTCCAGTTTGAACTGCCATGCACTCTAACCACAGTAAAGTGCCACACATTCAATGTACCCAAGAGCTCAAGCTTACAGCACCTTTCAGTAACAAGGCACAAGTGCAGAGCCTAGTCACGCAAACTCTGAGAGGTCTGTGATGTCTTCCATACATCTGCACTCTGCTTCTGGAGCAGGGAGCATGGTGGAGTACACTACAGGGGCACCTGCAAGAGTCAGACAAAACCAGGCAGCCGTGCCAATCTGATCAGCCCTGGGCCAGAGCCATGGCTGATGTGGACGTCAGAAGGAGTAAGGTCCAGGACAGCATGGGGTTCTGCCACCTTCTACAGGCAAACTGAGTTGTGCTCAGGGAACCGCTGCTGAACAATGTCAGGGTCAAACACCAGCCAGTACTATGGCAAGGGAAGTGGGCAGAATTAAATTAGTAGATTTGCTGCTTCGCACTGTGAAGAGGTTAAAATATAAAGCATTTTTGTTGTTTTGCTTTTAGAGATACAGTTAAAATTAGGGATGATTCCTGTACTCTAACGGTATGAACCTCATCAGCTTACAGCTTTTTTAACTGTAAAAACTTCATAGTGAGACTCTCCAGTAAATATACTAGTTACAGAATTCAGAGAGAAACTTTTTTTGTTTTCCAAGAAGTTCCTTCCTTAGAAGAAAGAAGTAAGATGTCCCTGTCTAGGAAATTGTACAGAGTGCACCAGCCACAACAGTCATGCCTCCTCTGACATCAGTTTTCTCCCTCCTACCTTCTCTAGTTCTACCTTCTCCTTACCATCAGGTAAAGAGCCACATAAATGCCACTACAAGGCAGTGTGTACTAACTGAAGGAAATAGGGTTTTTTTTCCTAATTATTTACTCAAAAGAAATGCACAGAAATGTTTTATGCTGTTAAAAATTCTCTACAAATCTAATCAGATATTTCTCTACTCGAGCAGTAGGGCCCTCACGTATGAGTTTCCATTTTATTTTTTCCCACCTTGTTAGCATTCCAGCATGGAGCTACCCTCATCTTTAGGATTGAGAAGACAAGTAGCTATTTAGAAGCAGGAAACTTTGATGTAATCTGGTCAAACAGGGGAGAAAAAACTAAGAGTTCCACAGCTTTCATGAATGGTTTACTTTCATTGTTTTTTTCTTTATGTTTTTCTAAATATTTCAGTAAGGCCAAATATGGCCACATTAACATCTTTTTTCCATAAGGTCTCTGTGCTAGTTAAACTCATATTTATACTGACCTGTGAACTTAACAGCATTCATTTCAAATCACTTAGATATGAATTGCAGCAGTATCCATTAACTCTGATGCTACCATGGCAAAAATGTATCCCTTCAGTATTTCACTTAAAGTAGCTTTTTAGACTGACAGTAGAAAATCCTCATACCAGCAAGACAGAACTTACTTGTAGGTAATAAAAAGAATCATTTTAATCCATGTTGTTTACCTCAGCCTCCTCACAGAGTTTGATCAGCAGTGGCCCAAAGAAGCTGCCTTAGTGAAGAGGTTTATTTTCAACCAGTTACTCCCTCTCTAAGAAGTAGAAACTTGCTGTCAGCAATAAAATGGTATTGCTATGAAAAAGAAAATAGTTCTTGGCTCAGTAAAACTTTACTGTCTGCAGGAGTTTGGAAAGGAGTCTCCTGGTTTCATTTATAGTGAAGTCTTGGCTACCAGAATAATTTCCATTTAGATACAGAGCCATTGGGCCAACAATGCAATGCAATGAAACAAACTGTTTGCTTTTCTTTATTTCTTCTTTACTATTTGTTATTATTTTCTACAGCTAGTTTGTACTTGCACATGGAAAGAGGTCAATAAACTGAGAGGGAAGAGGGGTCAGTTTCGTTACACCATAGTAGGCATTAAATTTTGTATTTTTGTGTTGAAACCAGGAAGCATATTTTTCTAGATCTTGAGTTTCTATTATCTGACTGATATCTGCCAGAGATGGTGTGTAAAAAAAAATTGAGGTTCTTCAGTGTTTAAAATAAGTGTCGAATATACTGGCAAGTGCAAGTGCTCCAGACATTGACTGCATACCACCATTTATCTGCATGAACTGGAAGTGGGAACTCCAATGGCAAAGAATAGGACTCCACAAATTCAGTGAAGTGATTAGCCATTTTGCCATGAGATATTAAGCTTAATCATATCCTTG
Source organism: Phaenicophaeus curvirostris (assembly GCF_032191515.1). Classification (NCBI taxonomy): domain Eukaryota; kingdom Metazoa; phylum Chordata; class Aves; order Cuculiformes; family Cuculidae; genus Phaenicophaeus; species Phaenicophaeus curvirostris. The sequence goes on along the minus strand of NC_091394.1, from coordinate 80,933,983 downwards.
CAGACAGAAAGGAAAACATGACCATATGCACTCAGTTTGTGTGAGCAGTGGCTTACTTCTCACAAAAGAAGCTAAATGCATATACCTAAAGATTAAAGCCTGTGAAGTTATTCAGTAGTGAAACTGGCCACTAGTAGTGCACACTTAAGCAGGGATTGAGACTGGACTGTCAGAAGTATAAATATGCAATAAAATGTGAATAGTTAGACCTGTGATGTAAAATATAGATATGCTAATAGTCTGTCATAATAGTCTATCTACTAATAGTCAAACATAGATATAATTGCCCAGCCAAAGGGTCAATACTGTCAGTAAGGTAGATTTTTACATCACTAGAAGGACTTCATAATATATTTAGAAACACTGTGGTCACGAGATGCCACTGGAATCACTAAGAATCAATTGCTGTAAATTCTCTGCAGATGCCTTTCTGTGGTTTTGAGCATCTCAACACTTCAGACACCTTTAGAGACAAGTTGTCAGCAATGTTCAGGCTCTTGAAGACATAATACGGAAAGATACACCTGTTTAGGAAAATGGTAGCGGAATATCAGAGGCCTACAAGGAAAGACTTTTAGGAACAGCCCTGATACTTCACAATCTGAAAGTTATTGCTTTCTGATGCTCTCTCTTTCTCTGCCTTATTGAAAAGAAAAGATCAAAAAAACAGCTGAAAGAAGGAGGTATACACAGATTAAAAGAAGAAAAACATGAGGAAGAGGCAAAAGAAACAAATACAATTCCCAGGCTTTCCAGCAACCACAGAAGTCAAAGACCAGGTGCAGCTGAAGATGGAATTGGCATGTGCCACTTGCTATTTATTGCTTTGAAAGATTTTAGTAACTAAACGGAACATACAGGATGCTTACTTTGTAACTGCACAGTGTCTCAGGTGATCAGAGCAGCATTATATTTTTATTTAGGCCATAAAAAGCAAATGCTGATTTCTTATGGCAAAACTGTCACTTAATGCAATCACAGTTGGCAAAATGAGTAGTATTTTATCTCTGAAGCAGTAGGAAAAGCAGGTGCATATGTCCCTATTTTCTTGCTTTCATCAGCAGCGTTGCTTGTTGTTTTGTTGCCATCTGGCAAAGACAGCAGGATCCACTAAAAAATATAGTTATTAGTTTTTCTTTAACAAAACATGGCTACCCAGTTACCATTGGCCCACAACCTAATACGAAATGCATGAAGTGTGAATTTTGGGTAAGATTTTCTAGCTTATTTCTTTTGCATCCTGTCAGTTTTCTCTTCTGATATTTTTTTCTCCAAGGAAAGTCATTGACCCACTACAAAAACCAGAAAAATATTCCTCTGTCTGCCATTACCATAGTCCTGAGAAGTCTCAGTCTTCGGCATTTCATCTTATAAAGCATGCTCAGCTAAGGAAATACTATTTGTCCTATGTGAAAAGGTTTTTAAGTAAATCAAGAGATTAAGTCGAGATGACAATTATAACACTAGTGACAGCACAAGAAATAGCCAAGTGGGCTAATGAAAATTGGTAGACCCATTTTCTTTAATGTTATATGAGTGCTGTTCTGTTGCCTTAAACTGCACAAATTGGTGCTGCTGCCTATGTCAGCTACTGGCCTAAGGTGTGAACCTATCCTAATTAAAATACTTAATATAACAATTAGAAAAACAGTTGATTCCTGTATGCCCAATTGTTGTCCACATATTCACATGGCAATACTCCCACAGACTGCTTATAGAGATAGGAGAAGTGAAATTTCACTTTGTGTGCCAATCCAAATCATAGGTTATTTTAAGACTGCACAGCACCAGCTTTGTAGAATTTCATATTTAATAAGAAAAACATTTATGATCTTGTGTAGAAAAAAAAATCTTAGACTTAAAGCTACTACATGACATTGAGGTTTTGAAGACAAAACAGGCTGACTTTACTCTGAATTATTTCACTTTGTTGAATTGTCTTTCATGTAGTCTTCAACTTTCTTGCTATGAGAAATATCTGTTCACTCCTGAAAGTCATTTTTCAACATAAAATTCCAGGCATCACTGTTGTTCACAAATATCTATTGCCAGGAAAAGCACTTGGCTTAGTTACTTATTTAAATTCCAGAGACATCACAGATTAAACTGACTAAAGTCACATGGATGAGACTAAGGAAACAAAACAAGCCTAGAGAACATAGATGCAAAAGAACACCTAAGTTCTTTACTCCACCCACAGAAAACATGCTTCTTTCTTTTGTTGTTTGGTCAGTCTAATCACTAAGAATCGAGTCATAAAACGGGATTAGTAAAAGCTGACAATTAGTTTTGATCTTTTTAATTTCCTCTTCAGTGTAGTTAATTATAAGGTTAAAATAAAATCTCAAAACAGTTGCACATTTAGTGAATTTTTCATGTGAAAAGTAGTGAAGTCGGTTGGGAATTTTCCCTTAAAGTCACTTCAGTATGAAAAGAAAGACAGTTCTTCAAAACACAGAAATATTTTCTACAGACTTTTACCAAATACCCTGGCTTCCACAACATGGCACCAAGGAGACTGCAATACTTGCTGCACCACGACAGGTATCCCAGGACCTTTTTACAAAGACTGCTTGATGAAAAGCATGAAACACACACACACATGGAGGTCCATTACACACTGCTTAGCAGTTTGCCCTTACTCCAGGAAAAATGAAGAACTGCTGTTCCCCTCAGCCTGCAAAGACCCCCCTCCATGGCAATGTCCCTTCTTCTTTAAGCATCTGGGCTCAGGTAGCTGCCAGACAGCATGTAAAGTCCAGCAAAAAGGGATAAACACGTCCAAGTAGTATTAGGGAGGTTTTACGCAACACTTTTTAGACAAGAGAAAAAAACAACATTTTACACCAAGAAGAGGCTAGATAATGATTTTATGTTGCACAGTATATATTTGCCAGAGTTCTGAGAAACAAGATTAAACTATCTATGGTATGAAACAGGAAAGAGCCATTGATAGCTTTCTGAAACACACAAAGTATTGTGAGCTCTAAAAGTTCTTTTTGAGAGTAAGTCTTAATACCATGTTTACAAAAGCACTCAAATGACAATGTCATTTCTTTGATACATATAGATTGATTGCCCAAGAACAAATGAACACACAGAACACTAAATAATATATTGTGGCTTAAATAATTGAAATGAGGCAGGAACACAAGTGGGTTTCTAAAATACATTTGGTTCAGCTGACTCAATAAAATATAATTTTATAAAGACTGTCTTTAAAGTTACTCTAGGAAGAAAAAGAAAATGAGTTTGAGCAGCAGAGCACAACAGACTTGCACGTGGGAGTACAATAGATGATGTTCTTGGCACTAGCCCTTATCTTACTGTACCATTGCCTCTCCTTCTGTTTTCTGCTAGTCCTATTTCTAGTTTCCCAATTTTCACCATTTTCCATTACTGATTACCTGTTACCTGCTTGTTTTCATATCACCAGTAGATCTCTTATCTAAGCTTAAATTATTCTGTTATGGAGGGAAATCTAGAATATCATTTTCCCTAGGAGTCACACTTATTTTTCCTTTCCAGGCATGCATCTTTCTTCACAGATGGCAAAAGCTGTATGAACTGAGCTCATGACTGGCAGTGTGTCTGGATATGGAGTTTTTGCCACACACTAATTCAGATGAGACATACAGAACAAACTTTCGTAATAAGTGTTAAATGCAAATGTTTAAGTTAGATAATTATTGTATCTTGCAGTGAGTGGGAGTGTAAATAATGTTTAGAGAAACATTAGGAGCTAAGAAATGAACTTGTTGGCTGTTATTTTATCTAGACTGTCTTGATCTACAGGGTCTGGAAATGGGTTGCTTAGGAATACGTTACTTCAGTTTTTCAAAGAGCTTTCAGATAAAAGATTATGTATCTGAGTAGTATATCAACATCTCTGTGCCTGCACCAATCAAAATTAGTAACAAAGCATCTAAGTACAAAACAAACTATTCTGAATTAAAGTTTTTTCACAGGGAAAAGTATTTTTATTTTGGAAAAGATAGACTGTGGCATGATATTCTATTGAAGAACCTTCTTTTGTCCTATTAAAATTTGGATTTAAATAGAACATTGACATGGAAAAGACCACTCAGATCACTGGATCCAGTCCCCATAGTTACCAGTTGAAATATCATCGGATTTCTCTCACCTCCCCTAATGCAGTTCCAACAATCCTCTTTGGTCCCAAGCATATTTATCAGTACTCTCTTGCCACTGTTTTTTGCTAGACTGCTGATTTTAATAGTGCAAGGAGAACTTCTAGGCTCTGAAACTCAATCCTCTACATTTCTAAATTGTTTCAGAAGTCTTTGGCACACATTTTGCGCAGCCCAACTAGCACTGTCCCAAAAAAATTCATTCATATGTCTAGGGATTAAGGACAATCATCAGCTTTTTACATTTTGCATCATTTTAGAATGAAAATATATGCACTAGTCACTTTATGCTAGCTGACCTCAGTGCCAGAGAACAACCCTGGTACTAAGAAATTTTTATGCTAGTCAGTGTCAGACTGTGACCAAGGAGAGATGGGCTTCTGTAAAGGTTAACCCACCCCATCTTTCCTACACACTTACCATAGGAAATGATGAATTTAACTTTAGAAATGCCTAATCTCTTTCCACTGATGACTGAATAGATGACTAACTGCATACATCTAATGAATAAATTCTGCCCTTCAGTGGTACATAGAATATCTACTCTGTGTGTCCTGTAAAATTGACTTGCACACTTGATTTTCAAAATCCCAGACTACCAGAGACATTTAAAGTTTAATTTTTAATTTGTGCTTGAATGCATGCCTGATCTATATATTAAAGAAGTCAAATGCTTAATTATGAAACTGAATCACCTAGCTACTTTGGCATATGTCTAGCTTTGGGCACAGAAATGCTTCCCTAGATTTCTTCACAAAGGTTAACTCATCATAATGCATGTGAAAATGACTAAACTTAAACTTATAGAAGTTTAAAATAAGATATAAGCCAGAAGAGTTATTCAAATATTTAATACCAGAACCTGGGCCCACAAACAGCTGATTTAACTCCTGCTTAGCTATCTAACTCTCTGCAGCATGTTTGAAAATGTTCTGCCAGACAAACAATGTGCAAGAGACAATGATCGCAAGTTTGCATATCTGGGTGATGGTAAAAGGTCTATTGCCTACTCCAGCGAATGGTCACATGCAATCATTGGATAACACAGAAATATGATGGGTTTAAACCCATAAATGTAGTGGTTCATGAATCATTCCATGGAACCAATGAGATCTTCAGAGTTCATCCATTCATATTTTTAGGTGTTTTCCCTGGAGTAGCAGCAGCTAGATTTAATGAAAGTAGAGCGTTTCAAGTATTCACCTCTCTTCTTGAAGCAGGCGTGTAAAAGGGAAAAAACATCCATCATGATGGAATTTTGATCAAATTATTTGAAATACCAGTACTGATTACTAGAAAAGGGATAATGCAGTTAAAGATAGGAGGTGGTAAAATGTATAGATATTCCATTATTCCAAAGGTTGCTGTTGTAGTATTGTAGTGTTGTAGCACCCTGAGATAGTACAATCTAGATACATAAAAACAGGCTTAGGTACATTAATGGACCCCTCAGGTGGAGCTCATACTCATTCCATGAATGTGCTGTTTTGTTATTGTACTTAATCTAGTCTGGCAATAAAACTTTGCATCCCATATGGCTGAAGCAATCTGAATTTTTGCATATTCATATTATCTGTCTACCTGCATGTATTAGTGTAACAGTACAAATTTGAAACAGTTCTTATTGATTGCTGAGAATAAGTCATCAATCTCTTTTTATTTCTACATATTAAATCTTGCTTCCCATCTTTCCCAGGTATGCAATGAAGTGATTCATGTGAATAAAATTAGTAGGACACACTTTGAGAGCCTAAAAGCAGTTAATTTGTGTTTGGAAACATATTGGACTGAGGGTAAGGAAGAAGATATATTGCTTAGTGCTAAGCAAATACTGTATTTTATTTGGCACTGTGTGAGTTCTGCAGAAAAGTACAAAAGATTTAAGGTGTAAAAATTTAATTCTGATTTTCAAATCAAGTTTGATAGAACTTAATTAATGTGATTTTAAAGTTTCCAAGAATAAAAAGTTACACATGCATCTAAAATATTAAAAATGCTCAGAGAATGACATCTATACTGGTTTGTGCAGTGCTGCCATCCAATGAATGGCAAGAAACTCAGATTTTTTGTTTTCACCATTTACAATAATTTCTCCTCTCAAAAAGTATAACCTTAAACTTCTTAAAGGAACTTATAATTTTTATTTTCAGAATATAAAAAAGTCTATACCAAAGAGAACATTTGGTGGCATGAATGTTTGATTAGAAGCCTTTGGATGTTAGCCTTGGAGATGGAGACTTTCAACAACACTCATAAAATATACATTGAAAGACCTAAAAGGCTTGAAAGATGCAAAGTGGTTTTAGTCCTTGGGACCAAGAGAAAAATATCATGTCTTTACATTCTGTCCAGCCACCAGTAGGTGGCACGGGGAGGTAGCCATGTATGAGGGAACACAGACTGAATGGGAAAGGATGAGGAAAACTATAAAGAGAGGAAGGACAGAGAAGGAGATGCAGATGAAAAATGGTAGAATCTTCCGTAGGGAAGATTTTCTCAAATCTTAACTTTTTTCTCTGTTCTTATAGAAAAGAGATGAATCCCACTACTTCTCCTGAACCTGCACTACTGTCTTTTTTGTAAAAGATGATAGTAGTTAGGTGCTATTTATCTAGAGTAGTCTTTGCTAGCCAGAAGCAATTTTTTTACACTACTCTAAGAAAGCATCTATGGGAATGCAGTGTACTTTTCCACAGTTTTCAACTCAGAGTCATCCCATAAGCAACACTTTTTTAGCTGGGGAAATTACTTGTGTAAATGGATAGTGCTTTACCTATGCCAAAAGTACATGGAAAGCGCTTTAAATTTTCAGAGGCTCCATTCTGTAGTGCTTATAAATAACCATACTCATTCCAATGAATGCAAATGAACTCTTTAGGAATGCTAATAATGAAATTTTTAAATGATACATTCAGCAACCTAGCTTTCTTGCATATAGATTTAAAAGTCTCTCCATAAAGGACAATTATTAAAGCCAGTTGGCCAAATATTTCAAGTTGTCCCTGTAACATTTTCTTTCATAACTGGGTTGATGTTTTTTCTGTGGAATGACACTTATAATTTAATTATTATTGGTTCATCTCTTTGTTCATTTATTTTCATCACTTCTGATGCACTTTAAATATAAAAAATTACTCTTACAGAAAACAATCAAGAAAGTAATGCTACTTGCTTGTCTGTAAGTGCACATTTATGAGTCCTGTTAAAGATCATGTCTGAGAATAGAGACACAATTTGCCCTTTTCCAACTCAAAGCACATGTGTTAGCTCTCAGACTCCTCAGATGCGATGTATGGGATTCATCATTCTTACTGATTAGGAAGAAGATTTGGCTGTAGGATGCAGCTGATTAAATATGCATCCCAACAATTGTCTGCATAACAGGGGTAACTCATAGAGCAAAGCTCAATATGATACTTGGTGTATTCATCACCTGGCTGGATGTTACCTCACAAATCTCTCCAACCCAAAGGAGGCTGATAACTGTGACAGGGGCCAGGAATGCCATTTCCCTCATGTCTAGCACAGCCTTCTTTCCCAAACTACTCGGCATACTCATATTCACTGTCCACCATACCAAATTAGGAGTGAGTTCACACTTTCACCAGTATCTAAAACCATTAGTTTTTGCCCAGCCTGAATGTCCCTTTCCAGCAGGCCTCAATCCCAAACTGCTAGCATCAGCAGTTTCCTCATGAACCTAGCTACTGTATGAAGCAGGTTGCTGTAAGCTGGAGGTAACACTGAAGATTTCCTAGTGATGTGAATGGTCCAGCCTGAGCTAAATTCACTTCCACTTCTGCCATCTGCCATGGTCTGCAGTCCGTGAGGAGAGAGGAGTCCATCACAGGAGAGTGAGTTGTGCCGTGAGTCTCAGCTGCAGCTCTGTCATTAAAGCACAGTCACAGCAGATGTAGAACTAGGCTGCTGGTGCTGTACTCACTCAGATGGAAGATGAAAAGGACACATCACTACTTCTGTGTTGAAATGCAGAAGGTGGCCTGCCTGTGTCTGACATTAAATATTTGATGTAACTGGTTCCTGGGTAGTGACTGGTTTGGGAAACAGATTGCCCACCTCTGCACATCACTTCTGCCTTCAGAGAGCTGCCCAAAACACCTCAAAGTGTAGACCAGCTGGTGTTCCTGAGTCCCTAGACCGGAAAAGAATTAGATGGACATATGCATTCTGCTATACATGGCAGCATGTTTGAGGCATTATGGAGGCATCTTTCTAGTCCTATAATGCACATTCAAACTGTTATTGTGTAACTATGCATAGATTGGCTCATAGTTGTCCAGTCAATTGATTTGGCAGTGCACAGATCTGAGGTTAATGGTGGTCAAATGATGTCAAGCTAGAAGACTCGCAATAAAACATCACTGAAAGAGAGCAATATGTGTTCACAGCTGATCTTGAGATGAACTCTTTCTTTTGCTATTATTCCCTTGGTTCTGCGACAGTTTTCACTTGACAGAAATGTTGCCAGCAGGAGAGTGGGGGAGGTGGTGAACTCTCACAATCAATACCAGAGAAAGCAGTCTTCATAAATAATTGTATAACTGTCCATGGATTACTCTAAACTTATGCAAAGTTGAATAAAAAAGGCTAAAAGATATAGTATATGCTTCGTGATTGATGAAAAATTAAGTTTTATAAAGAATTCAGTTTGCAATTTGTAATTTTCACATTCTAACACATTGTTTTTTCCTGCATAATTTTGAGTGGCTGACAATAACTCATTCACTTCTATAAATCATATCCTGTGTTCTTTTCTGTAATTGCAATAAGCAACAGTCTGTTATTTTTCATGTTAATCTCAGAAGAAGCGAACTTACTATATGGGCTAGTTGGTTAATTAGGTTGAAAAAAATTACTCATCTAACCTTACCAAATGTGAATTAGATTTTGGATCTGAAAAAAAATCCAAAACATTAAGAAATTTTGCTGTTGTGTATTTCTGTGCATATGCAGTTCTCAAAAAACAAATAAAGTTCTTTCAATAATATTCCATTTTCTTAACAGTGTCCTTGAAGCTCACTCTTTCTATGAAAGAGCCCTGGGATTCTTTATTCCGGTAGGGCTTTTGTTCAATGCTTATTGGTAGCAAAACCTCCAGTCTCGCAAGGAGAGAAATTCAGTGTATTACTACCAAGCCTTAAAACAAACAATTGTTTGGACTGCATGGATTTTGGATAATGAATCTCAACCTGAAGCATTATCTGCAGGACTCCTGTTATTCTGTTATTGAATCACATCCTAGGGGAAAACATAAATTAAGGAAATGTTTTTTCATCATACAGGAACTAGGATGCTATCCCAGCTGGGAATTCTGGAGGAACTTTACACTGAAAATTCATATTAGCACATTAGGGTTTTCTTCTTTTTTTTTGTGTTGCAGTTGTTTATGTGAATTCATTCTTTCATAAACTAATTCACATTTTTAACCTAACTCCTTTCTAGCTTAGCTCTAAGAAGACCTCTGTTCAGACATGTACAGAAGAAACTCCAAAATATTGCTATTGCATAATTGTATCTCTGTCAGTTTGCTTGGTTTGCTGGCATTTTCTCAGTAGTTGTCTCCTTTGTTTGCAGATAGTCTGTGTGGATATTTGGACTTTCAAGACATTAAATCTATATTTATACCAGTATACCAAAAGGACCAGGGCAAAAGTTCTGAGCACAGAGTTCAACCACACTAACAGCACCATCCCTGGCATGTTTTTGGTCTGTCCCCTTAGTACTCTCCCACACAACACCTAGGGTGACAGGAGTTTGTGAAAACCAGAAACCTTTCACGGGAGGCACCGAGGCTAATTCCACAGGAGGCGCAGCCATCCTCTTCTGGAGGGAGAAGGAATTCAGCTGTATGGACACAAATCTGTCATCTTACTTGTCATGAAAAGCAGAGAATGACATTGTCCCTCTGGTTTAAAAGGTATATGCATTCCCTAAGCGTGGAGTCCTTCCTCATTGCCTGATACTGGAATTGAGCTTGTACCAGCTCCTCTATGTTCAATTTTTTTTTTTCTGAAGTCTGTTAGTTAACTCATGTGTATTGGTTAATACACACCTTTTTTTTTCATATTGCTGTTGTCTCTTGTATCAAAAAGGGACTTTTGTTAAAATCTCAGTCTAGATATATGCACATAGACAAGACATCCAGGCTCTGAAGTGCATGAAACAGTGTGAATATTGTCATCCAAGTCATTAATCACTGAACTAACGAAGGAACTTCTATAAGAAAAGGTAAATGCTATTAGTTGCCATAACACAGTCGAATTATCTTCACTCAAAATGTCTATGGGTGCATCTTAGTATGCTTGCAGTGTTACTTTTTAATGAATTCTTGCTCTACTTTCGGGTTAATTAAGCTCAGTCTTGATTTCTCCAGTTATCTATTATTTTCCCCAGTATCCATTTGGGCAAGTAGTTTTCAACTCTCGCAACTTTCTCTAATATCATATTAAATGCAACACATTCACTTAATATTTTAAGCATATTATCAGATTTTTTTAATGAGCAGAATTATATTTTTTCTACCTGGATTAAACAAAGATTTCCTTGTGTTTGTTTGTTTGTTTGTTTGTTTGTGTGTTTGTTTTAAATTACACTGACCAGATACAATCCTGGTGTTGTCTTTTATCCAAAAGTTTAAATAGTTGTTATTTGCAGTGGAATGAAGACTGATATTTCATTATATCTTCTTTTTTAATCTGAGCAGTTCAGAAAATCCAACAGAGCTACATATAATACATCAAAATCACTCTAATGAATTTGAAGACGGTGCTTTCTTGCTGGACAGTGAGGTAGAAAATGGCTATTAACACTGTATGTTGTATCACAGCAACTTCAATTGTGCAAATCCACATCTACATGTGTGTTTAGAAGTATTGTACTTTAAACATGCTGTTTAATAAAGTGTTCTTTGCTTTTCTAGTTCATCACTTTTACATGTTCAACTCTGATCATCGTGCATCTACTCTTTAAAGAAAGCACTGATTTGCTAGGTTATTTCTTTACCCTACCAAGTACAAAGCAGCAACTGAAGTACTCTCTCTGGAATGTTAGCCTTTTCTTTGTCAGCACAAAAGCTTTTCTTCTTTTACATTTCCCCTGGAAATGAACTGTATGAACTCTTTTATTCTCAGGAGAGGAGAGGAGAGGAGAGGAGAGGAGAGGAGAGGAGAGGAGAGGAGAGGAGAGGAGAGGAGAGGAGAGGAGAGGAGAGGAGAGGAGAGGAGAGGAGAGGAGAGGAGAGGAGAGGAGAGGAGAGGAGAGGAGAGGAGAGGAGAGGAGAGGAGAGGAGAGGAGAGGAGAGGAGAGGAGAGGAGAGGAGAGGAGAGGAGAGGAGAGGAGAGGAGAGGAGAGGAAGTTGCAGTTGAAAGTTATGTACAATGGTCATCTAGTCCAACTGACTGAGCATGTTATTAAGGGCATTGTCTAAACGCCTCTTGAATACTGACAGGCTTGGGGCATCGACCCACCCCTCTGGGAAGTCTTTTCCAGTGTTTGAACACCCTCCTGGTAAAGAAATGCTTCCTAATGTCCACTCTAAACCTCCCCTCGCTCAGCTTTGAACTGCTCCCACACATTCTATCAGGGGATACCAGGGAGATCATCACCCCCCTCTCCACTTTCCCTCCTCAGGAAGCTGTAGAGAACAATAAATTGGCCCCTCAGCCTCCTTATATCTGAACTAGACAAGCCCAAAGTCCTTAGCAGCTCCTCATAAGACATTCCCTCCAGCCAGTTTTGTTGCCCTCCTCTGGGTGCATTCAAGGACTTCCACATCCTTCTTAAATTGTGGGGCCCAGAACTGTTTGCAGTATTCAAGGTGAAGCCACACCGACAATGAATATAAGAGGATAGATTATCATCCCTTCTGATTGGGTGGTTATCCTGTGTTTGATGCATTAAAAGTTATGAAGTGCATTTCACTACTATTTAGTGAGCTGACCATGAAGATAATTTCCTTCCAATAAAGGTTTTTTTGTTGTTCCAAATTTCCAGTGTCATTTGCCTGCGTCTTTTACCTTAAAGCAAAGACAAGAACTATTCACCTCATATTGGTTTCAGAAAATCAGAATACAAAATGAGACTGTTGATTTCAGTTTCAGTTAAATGGCTAATTAAACAAAAATTCTTTATCAACAGGGAATATCCCAAATTCATACAGGCAGCAGATGCAGCACTTACTCACATGAACAATATTCCTCAAACTGACAAGCGTGAAATAAAAGCTCAGGAGAAACACTCCATCCCTCGAGACTTTGAAAAGGACATCATCTCACAAGGCATCAGAAACAAACTGAGCATATGCAATTTTAAAACCTTCACTGTTATAACTAAAGAAAGGGTTTCATGCTGGATGCTTTCCTCTTGATTATATCCCTTTCTTTCTGAGAGAATTAAATGCTCAGATTTTCAGAGCTGTGAAAATAAGGTACATATACAGCTTTGACCTTTAGAGTACTTCCTGCTGTAATTGACTGATTATGTCTTTTGCAGGAAGGAGAAGAGTACCATGGCCATTTCAGGCAGGCAGAAAACAAATCTAGCCATTTGCAATAATTCTTCACACTTTTATAGACAATCAATTCAGAGATAATTATTTACCAAAGGTGGTAATATGAGTATCTCTGCTACAAGGACAGAGCTAGGCAGTTGTTTTCTGATGAAAAATTAAAAGTTTGTTTGAGTAATCTGAAACTCTTTGTGAATTTTTTTTTTTTCCTCCTGGAAAAACTGGAAAACTGTGATAATAAAACTGTACCAGTTCTTGTAATGGTATTTAATTAAAACAAAGCCAAACTTGTTATTTAAAGAATAAATAAGGAGGCTCAAAACACAACAAAAATATTTCATGTTTGTTTGAGCAAAACGTGCAATTCAGAGCTCCCTAATTGTTTATTTTATCAAGGGGAGATAGCTAATGTGAAAATGCGCAAGGGAAGATTTAGACTAGACACTAGGAAGAAATTCTTCACTAAGACGATGGTAAGATACTTGAAGTTGCCCAGGGAGCTTGTGGATGCCCCCTCCCTAGAAGTGTTGAAGGCCAGGTTGGATGCGGCCTTGAGCAGCCCGAACTAGTGGAAGGTGTCCCTGCCCATGGCAGGGGCTTCGAAACTTGATGATCTTTAAGGTCCTTTCCAACCCAAACCATTCTAAAATTCTATGAATCTATGAAAATATTTTCCCTCCACTGTTAATTATTCATTCATTTCTGCCTAGAAGTGCTCAAGAACATTCTTAATGGTATAGATGCTCTAACCAAAGGGTTGATTCCAAAAGGCAGTTTTCAAAACACTTAACCAGTTGTAGCTAAGTATGTTTAAGTAAAAGACATGAAACTAGACTTTTCTCACAGAGAGGATAACAAGCATCTTCTCAGGACAATAAACTGCTCTGATCTACTTTGCAGCTGAATTAAATGGCACTAGTCGACTGGATTTGAGGAAACATGAGGAGACACTATGTTCCCCCTTGAAGATTAACAGAATCACAGAATCACAGAACAACCAGGTTGGAAGAGACCCACCGGATCACCGAGTCCAACCGTTCCTATCAAACACTAAATCATATCCCTCAGCACCTCATCCACCCGTGCCTTAAACACCTCCAGGGAAGGTGAATCAACCACCTCCCTGGGCAGCCTGTTCCAGGGACCAATGACCCTTTCTGTAAAGAATTTTTTCCTAATGTCCAGCCTAAACCTCCCCTGGCGGAGCTTGAGGCCATTCCCTCTTGTCCTGTCCCCTGTCACTTAGGAGAAGAGGCCAGCACCCTCCTCTCTACAACCTCCTTTCAGGCAGTTGTAGAGAGCAATGAGGTCACCCCTCAGCCTCCTCTTCTCCAGGCTAAACAACCCCAGCTCTCTTAGCCGCTCCTCATAAGGCCTGTTCTCCAGCCCCTTCACCAGCTTTGTTTTTCCACACTGTTCAGCTCCTTAGAAATAGTCCGTTCTCAGTCCATTTCTGAAGCTAATCAAGTAACACACAATAAACTTTCCTGCCTGATCAATGACATTAGATACTTACGCTTCTTCTGGTTTTACTCATCAACTTAGTTTTTAAGGTTACTCTGCAGCAAGGTTCCTCATATGATGGATTACAGTCCAGATCTGGAAAAGATGCATATGATGCCTTTTCCAAAAACTTTGCCAAGATTCTCCTCAATTCTTGACTCCCAACTCTAGTGAGCCACTGTATTTCTTAGTGTTTTCCCTGTCCTTCAGGAATCAGCTGCTGTACACTGCTCAGTTTTCAACTCAGAGGGAATGTGTAGCATCTGACTGTCCCAGAAGAACAGGAGCTGGCATTCTGCTTCCTAGTGAACAGACTTCAGCAACATTACCCAGCAGATCTGGATAAAAATAAACACTGAGATCCAAGGAGGGTTTATGGATCTAACCCATGGTAAAAGCATGGTACTCTGCAGAATATAAAGGTTTATGATCTCCTAAGTTAATGTTAAACTCCACTTGCTTTCTTCAGAAGTTCACTTTAATCAGACAAAACTTTACTCTTAAATTCTGAGGTAAAGATGTTTCTTGATTTAGACCACAGCAGATATTGCCTTACACGTAAAATCCATTTGTATAAAGATCTCAGCATCAAGCAATAATATCATTAGTTAATAATGGGAATCTTGTGAAGAAAAATCCTTAAAGGTTCCCCCTAAGACCTTGCAAACATTAACTGCACTATTCCTTATGGTGAAAAGATTACAGGTAAATTGTGATGCACAGCATATGAGGGTTATCTCACAAAAGTTTTGAGTGACTTTCCCCATTCTTATATTCCAGCTGGCCCTCATTTCACACTACCCAGCACAGAGAAGAAATATTTGCAAGTACCACTATAAGAAATATCTGGAGTTAATGTGTAAAAAGCACAGAACAACACTGTAAGAAATCCTATTGTTTTTCTTGTTCCCATGCTTCCAGGTCCTGAAGTCATCTGAACTTATCTTCCTGCTGCTTCCTTTTCATGTGTGCATTCCTCCAGATATTAGCCAGGGTTTTTTTGAGGATAAAGCAGATAAAATAATCCTTCTGCAAAGAAAAGACAATAATGTTCTACCTCTGTGTCTCAGCTGAGGAAACTACAAAATGAGAGGTACTGTAAAGAAAACACTAATACTATTCATCAGACAGAATAACATGTCTCTGGTTTAATATGAGGTTGCTATTAGTGTGACTGTTAGGTGTACAAAGGCTGTCATGCAAACATGACAGTGCTAGAAACATTCACATTTCTAGGGCTAGAAATATTCACTTTTTCTCAATAATTTTCAGTAGAAAAGACCTAATAAACTATTGCCTTGTGATGCTTATGGTTTGCCCCTTCCCTACTCTAATACAAATAGAAATAATCATATGGAAATGCATAGCCTTATTATATCAGGCATTTTATTCCCCAGTGTTTCATTGTTCAACATAAATCTCACTAAAATTTCTCATGATAATAACTTTCTGATCCAGCTTTATCTGTTTCCTGAATCCCATATTTGTTGAACAGTCTTTCAATAATTAAGCTTTAAGACACTTTTAGGACCTGAGATATTTTTAGTATGCAAATTAATTACATATTTACAACAGAAACATTCCAGAGTTCTCATGCATGTAATTAGAAATAGCTCTTCAGCAGTAAGATGTTAATTACTTCTATACAGGATATGGCTTCATGTCTAAGTTCCTGCAAGATTGGTTACTAAAAAAATATTGTACAACTCATTAATGAGTCTCATATTGGACTAAAATGAAATGTGTACTAAGAAAAGCCTTAAGATTTTGAACTTTGCCCTCCTGAATCCTTCATTCTTGAAAAATATGTACTAGTGATAAATACACTACAGCTAGAGAAACTAGATTTGACACTTGCACTACCCCACAAACACACCAGAGGTAGCTTCCTCCTGTTGATCAATTAAATAAGGCTCCGGCCACTTGCTGTCACCTCTGTGTTTGTGTGTTACCAGTTAAAATGTTCTTGCTGCACAAAGATTCACATCTGTGACAAAAGCTGAGAAAATTCTTTATTTTCACCTTCTTGTGTTCCTAACTCCTTCAACTAATACTATGAATTAAGCAGGACTCTCAAACTGCCTTTCTCATTACAGCTGTCTTCCTCTCAGAGCACAACAGCTTCATGTTGTGCAGAGAATATTTTTCCCTGACTCCATGGTCACACCAAACTTTTTACAGTACTGAAGTAAACCTGGGATTTGTTCTTCACATGAAACCAAGCAAATGATACTCACAACATATTTTATCCTAAAGAAACTGGGTCAAAATATGAACGTCTATCTATCTTGTGTTATCATCTGTTTATTTGTAATTACTGAAATACACAAAAGATATTTCTTAGGTTAGCCCTATTTTTTCGGTGTCAGGTATTGTGCAGCAATAAGTACTCTCCATTCTGTACAATGTCTGAGTTGCCAAAAGAAAATGCTGGTAGAAATCCTTCCCCTCAATAAACTCTACAGACATTTATGGAAGTACTTAAAGGCTACATTTAATGGCACTCTCCTTTTCACACACTTGAACATATCCAACATAATATCAATGCAAGATATGACTGGCTGCGTTTCAACCTTCTGACATTATTAAAGCATAATCCCATTTTTCAGTTCTCTTGCACATTGCTGACCTTGTCCCTTCTCAGGACCAGCCCACAAGCATGTGAAGAAATGCACGCTTCATACTGTGATCCAGCAGCTCATACGCGTGCTCATTGTATGACCAGGTACACACCTGCCATACAACATAGATGCTGCGTTTAAATACTCTGTAGAAAGATGGTGGGTAATGAACTATAGACTTTATTGCTCTATGCTTTAGGCTGAAGGTTTACCCTGGAATTTTAAGATTTTTTTCTAATAGCATCATGGCTCCTTTGATCCAACTGATTAGTCAACAGGGTCTTTCAGGACTGTTCTTATTATTTATTCTTCCTAATAAACTGCAACATCTAACTGTATTACAGTTTGTCACCTAAAAGAAGCTTCAGCTTCAGCCTTTCAAATGTTTGATCAGGCAGTTGATATTTAAGTGGTGAGCCTAGACAAAAAAACCAGCTAAATGTGTATACTACTAAACTTAGCAATGCCAGAGCCTCACTGAAACACTGGAATATGATTATTTGTATTCTTTACCCATGTGCCCAGCATGCTTTTGGCATCTCCCAGGTAGCATGTTACCAGAAAATGAGCATGTTTCAGGGGATAGCATGAAACAGAAACCCTTCCCAATAGGCTGTATAGAGCATGGTATCCTGTTGTTGGGGGAGAAGTTCATTTAGATGAGCTGATATGGGATATACAATGCTGTTTGCCCTCACAATCAAAGGATAAAACGTAGCCTGCATTATGTACTAGTAGAAAAGAATCTTGTGTAGCTAAACACTTGGTTGTGAAACAGATAGTATCACACAAATCATATTATGTCACATTGTCTTTCGTATGTTACTAGGTACATATTGTAGCTTTTCATAGAATCATAGAATCACAGAAGCACCAGGTTAGAGAAGACCCACCGGATTATCGAGTCCAACCATTCCTATCAAACACTAAACCATGCCCCTCAGCCCCTCGTGAACCCATCCCCAATGGTTTTATAGGAGCAATTGTCCTAATAAATACCTAGAAGTCTTAATCTTACTCTAAATGACAGCTGGGACAGTTCTGGAATCACTGCAACAACCTCTTTGCAGACTACTAGCAAGACCTCCACAGACTGTGAACAGTTTCCAGATGTTGAGTAATGTTATATGGGGTCTCTTTCTGATAACATTTCTTGCTACACAGATAAATAGTTGTCAACTGTAAGCTTTTTGACCTCAATTATATCTATATCTGACCCTGTTATTTCCGTATCAGTAAAAACTAGCTTCGGCTAGACAGTGTGAGAGAAAAGTGCAAGGATACTTTCACTGTAAATTATTAACTTCAGTGCCTGAGTGTAATTGATTAGGGAACATCAGTTAAGGTGTTTTAGACTATGCTCACTCGTGATAAAGCAGCAGTTTAATGCTGCAAAGGGCACTAATGGGTCTAGCAAGTCATGAATAAAATCTTCGAGTTAATCACAGATAGAAATACTGTTCCTTGAACATTTTGAGCTACTGAAGCCTGTCTTCCTACAGGTAGTGGATTTTTGTTTTCCATTTTCCTCACATCTGTGCTCTCATAACTCTCCTTTGCTTCTGAATTCCCAGCTATGTCTGTGGTGACTGACTTGCCATGCAAATATCCCAAATGACTAACCTGCAAAGTACAAATGATATATCAGTTGAGTTCAGACTTAAGCCTTTATCTCAACGGAAGTACTAATTTTACCTCTCTCCTTTCCCTGCCATCATTTTTCATCAAGCTTCTGGGACTGGAATAACTCATTAAATATGATTGAAATTAAGGTTCATATTCAGAACTAATTATGATGAGGGAAGTAATAGAGAAGTCCCATAGCCATCTTTCTTTAGCAAAATATCCTAGAATATTTTTTTTCTCACATGCACAGAAATTTATTCCTAAATTCCATTTTCTTTTCTTGACAGGAATTCTGAAGTCCCAGATTTGTTCGCTCTTGAAAAGCCATGAACTTGATTCTCAATCCACTTTTCTGTGGGATCTTTTTAGCTATAGTTATGGTATTTAAAAAGTCAACATGAGGATGGCTTTGGAACTAAGTAAGGTTGACAAAACAACCTGAGATAGCAATGCCTGGCCTTTTCAGGATTGATGGAATTGCATAACTTTTCCCAGAAGAAATCCCTCATTGCACATCTTATTTGTTTAAATTTCAGTAGATTGTAACCACTATTAGCAGGGGTCTATAGAAATATCAAAAATCCTGTTTACAGTATATTGCATGGGATGATTACTGCTATTCACAGTTCAATATTCAGTGTCCAGCATGCACGTAATGTGGGGTCTCAAAAATCAAAAATCAGCATCTCTACCTCAGTACTGGGTCTCTCATAGACAGCCTCAAAGAAAATTACTAGGAGCAGCATGCTTTCATTCTTGAGATCAGTCTCTAGGCAACAAAGAGATGAATTATGGCTACTGAATAGCATATGCTTATAAAACACTTCAGTTTTTAGAATCACATCAATACCGTATGCACCTGTATTTATGCAGGTGTGTAATTTATACCTACTATATGTGTAGGTATACATGTGTGTATAAAGTGTGTGTATGTAGATATGTGTGTGTATATATATATACACACACATACGTACATAAACATACATATGTTAGTGTGATTCTTACTTATAATAACATATGCTTCTACATACATCTAAATATAATATGTATTTTATATGCATAATATATGTATACTGAAACAGAAGTTGTTTCTTGCAGATCTCATCATATGTGTGTGTCATGTATCCTCGACCCACATACTTGTTCAGGCTTCTTTCTACCTGCACAGTTGAAGAAGGTGGTTTGTTGATCTGTGTGGCAATCCAAATGCTGACAAAGTCACTCTCAGGACAAAATCAAAAGCTAAATTTATTCTGGCTTCAACCAAAATAAACAGAGCAAAATAATGAGACCAAAATATGTGGCTGCGCAGTTGAGATATGGGGGTGCAAAACTTCACAAAGTTACACAAAACAGATTTAAATCTGTTCAGATCACAGTCTTATCCTTGAACACAGCCAAGGTCACTCAGATTTGATCCAACACACACTGATACCAGTCAAGAAAACACAGCAAGGTAAATCAGAGAGAGAGAGAGAGAGTGCAGGGCGGGAGAAAGAGAGAGAGAGAGAAGGGAAAAAGAAAGAGTCACCATCTCAGTGGGCAACAGCAGTTCCTCAGGAACATGTTCCTAATCCAGCAGTAGCTTTTTCCAGGCCACGTTGTCCAGGCTGGTCCAATTGGAGTGATGGGTGCATGCTGTAGCGTGGCCCATTGCTAGTTCTTCTACAAGACCAGTCCATGCCCCATCAGCACATGGGGGATGGTCTTGCCACACATATGTATATGTTCCTTCAGGAGGGTCCAGCCAAGACAGTTGGGTGGGAGTGAGGGGAGGGCAGGGGGGCAGCACACGCCACTGAACATCCTCTCCCCACAGCAGCTGGCTCAGTACCATGAGCTCAGCCAGGGAAAGGGGAACAGTGCTTACTCCTGCACCTCCCTTCACATTGAACCTGGTGCCAGGGACGAGGCCCTCAGGAGATATCATAAGATCAATCTTTGGGGAGCACCTGATGCTGCACCCCCTCCACTATTCATTGCCAGTGCCACAAAACAAGGGCACAAATGGCCATGTTTAAGGTAAAATGTTTAAGGTAAGCAAAGAAGTAAAGTCGGACTTTGGAGAGTGTATATATAGATAGTGTGTGTTTGTATATGTATATACATACATATGTGTGTGTACACACATATATATATATATGCACAAAGATGTACAGATGATTGTTAAGTCCACCAGGCTTGAAAGAGTTACATCCAGGCTCCGAGAAAGAAAGGTCATGTGGTCCTGGTTTTGGCTAAGCCATTGCAGACTGAAGGCTAATCTGTTTCAGTTTCTTGCAATGTCTGTATCAATTCATATTGCCTGTAAACCATCAGATAGTGGTGTTTGAGTCATGCTTCCCCTGCTGTATGTGTGTGTGGTTATAACTAAGAGCAAAGAAAGCAATCCTGGCACTGAGAAGTGATACCTGAAAAGCTTAGTGACTATGCTGGCTTCAAGTCAGAGCACATCCATTGTGGCCTAGAGTTTGTTCTTTCTTTGGGGATGAACGGGGATCAGCCAGGAGATGCCATTAATCTTATTTAAGAACTCACCACCTCCAAAGGTTCTTGGACTTCTTCACTTGAAACGACAAAGATCCATTTCTCCTCTGTGACTGTAATCACCCCATTCAACTAAAATATCTTTTCCTTCACAGGAGGGTAAGTGGGAGAATTTTTCATTTGCATGGACTGAGTCACTGCTTCTGTAGAGAAATCCCACATGAAATATTCAGGGAAATAGGAAACATGACAGAGAACAGTCAGAAAATTGAGTTCTTGAGGTGCTTCTACAGATGCAGGAAAGCCATATTTCTTGCTATGCCCTTGCTCTTAGTGAGGCTGCATCAAACTGTTTTACTTCCTACCTGTCCAGAACCAGTTCCCTTCTTTGTTTCCATAAAAACATCAAAACCTCCATATTCTTACCCTTTCACTAAAGCACAGGAAGATAAGGCAGTAGAGCCTGTTTTGAGGACCAAGAAAATACAGCTGTTTCAATCCAGATTTAACATGGTTCTAAGGCAGGCTAACAGACAGAAGAGATTATCTTGCCAGTACTGTCCAACAGTTAATCTGAAGGGTATTGTGTCAAGATATCCTTAATATATCTTTAACACATTTATAGGAAGGTGGATGGTTTTGCAGTACTTCCATCTAAACTTTAATATTCCTTATGAATGCATCCCATTTAATGAAAAACCTCTCTGTATGGGCTCTTTAGATATGTTTGTATTGCAACTGAGAGGCCAACCAAAGATAACCAGTGCAGTGAAGAGGCAGAAGAGGAAAGTGCTATAGATCTCAGAGGTTTAATGAATATTTAATTATTTATAGAAAGTAGATCAGCTAAATTAGGCAAGATAGAGAGAGACTTGCTCTCCATCTTGGACCTTCATTCACTCGGGCAGGACACAAAAAAAGTGCTCTAACTTCCACTCTGCCTAGTCTGAAGCTGGGGTTTCACATGTTAGTGGTTATTTAAAAGTCCGTTTGTAAAGGTACTGGGTTTGGTTCACAGCTTGCAAAAAGTGTTAAGCCTTGAAATGTGAAGGTACTTTGCAATGTGGGATCACTTTTTCCAGCCAGCCTCCATGTAATCACAGGTTATCCCTCTGAGCCAGCACTGGTAATCCCTCAAAGCGGCATCACTTGACCACTTAGAGTTTACTGGGTAAAACCAAAAGATTAAAATGCTAGTTGAAATCCAAGAGGCAGCCAATCCCAGTAATGAAATAATAGGACTAAATCAGTAATACGACTATCAGATTTTGTAACAGTTGCAAGAGGTCTAGCTTCAGAGCTCAGGGCCAGCTCAGATGTGGAGCAGCTGAAGGTGGCCACCATCCCACTTGGGAGGCTGAGCCATGGCCCACCCTGGCCTGTGACAGCTACTTTTCATTTGAATCTCTAATGCCAGAACTATAGCCCCTGCCACACCGCAGCCTTGTCCTGCTCAGCTGTGAGCCCTGCTGAGACAGTCCCCACTGTGGGCCTATGTCATCAGCTGGCCCCATGGAGATGCCAGTTGACCAGGGCTGAGGCTGTTCTGGTGCCCCTCAGCTACTCTGCTCCACAAAGCAGAAACACCTTTCAGGGAAGGAGCAATGGGCTGCAGGGAGCTGAGGCCCTGCAAGCTGCCATGGACCCCTGCACCAACACCCTTCACATCTGCACGCTGCTGTTGCCTGTTCTACATGAAGTCATGGGCCCTCTAACAAGGCTGCTTCTGATGTGTGGTCTAGAGGTTCATAAGCTGCTCTATTTAATTTTCACTTGTAATTCAGTGAGCCTGTGCCCTGGAGAGCTGCCAGACTGGTGGTGTTTAGCTTCTTGCCAGGGCACAGTGTTTTATTTAATTTGTACACAGCTTACATTGGACAGTGACATTAAATCTACACAGAGTCTCTAACTCCTCTGAAAGAAAACACTGAAAGAAGATCTTGTTACTCATGCAACCGAAACCACTGGCTGGAAAAATGACTTGCCAATTGACTCTAAGACTTTTAGTGAGCGTCACAACCTCTTAGTGGAGCACTGGCCCTCGTGTCTCACAGTGCTCAGTGAGTGCCATGCGGAGCAGCATGTGTGGCAGGGACCTCTGCAGCTGTGCTGCAAGGGTTATGTTCTCAAGGTGCTCAGAACAGCTCAGGGCTGAACAAAATAAAGCTCCGGCTTTGGTGACGAGATTATCCTCCTCAAGCAGGGCAGTGTCCTGGAGCAAGAGAACATTTCTCAGGCTTTTGACCACATAAGGAGAGATGGCTGTTTAGATTAAAATGAGGAAAATGGAATGGCCTGTTATAAGCCACACATGGCCTCAGGAAGGGGATCACATCCTGATGGGTGTATTTAGTTGAGGTAATAACAAATATAATTTAAAAATATAAAATAAAAAGAATTGTTTACTATAATCATACTCTTACTCGAGAGTCTAAAATTCATACCTACGAAATGTACTTGTTTTAAAGATCAGCATTATAAAAGCCAGAATGCTACTTTGAATTTGGCATCTTTAGTGTCAGAGCTGTTTAAATGTTATTATTTTAGTGACAACTGGGTCACAAGTGTCATCTGCTTCCCTTTGATATCAATGAAAAGATTTCCTTGTTTGCCATGGAGATCCCATTGTGACCCAAAAGGTAAATGAATCACTGACCATAACTATTATTTGACTCAAACGTGAGGAAAATCTACTGGTATGTTAAATCCCTTCCCTGTAGTTTTGTCTGGTTCGCATCTGCCACCTTGTGGCAATAAAAATTTAATTCAGCCCTTGCTAAAATCATTGTTCCAGATCGACACACAGCAAAGAACCAAGTCATTGCCCATCCCACAGTTACGAGCTTGTCCCATCCTAATGTTTTCCAACACATTGTGTCATGTTAGGCACGTATGTGGTAACGGGGGCTCCATCCTTTTCCAAAACTTGGTGACAAGACCAAAACAAAGCATTCTTGTCAAAAGGCTGGGAGATGTTCAGAGTGAGAAGGGAAGACTAGATTAGATTGGAAATATGTTAATGGACAATGCACTGAACCAGAAATTAAACCTTGCTCAGAGGACCTGAAAGATTGCTTTGCCTGCTGTAATTATTTGTGGAGGGAAGGCTGAAGCAATCTACGGAAGATGACACTGTCATGCCCCAATCCGCAAGCTACACACTCATGTCCAGGCCTTCTTTGAGTCTGCACAGTCAAGGAAGTTGGTTCATTTATCTGTATGGTGACCTGGAGGCTGACAAGGTTAGCCTAAGATGAAATCAAAGAAAAATCAAAATCTATTCTGGCTTCGACAAAAATAAACAGACCAAATTACTCAGGTGCTCAGCCAAGATATGGGGATGTAACTCCCCAAAGCTACAGAAAACAGATTTCAATCTGTTCAGACCACAATCTGATTCTACAACACAGCCAAGGTCCCTCAGATTTGATCAGACACATACTGATACCAGTCAAGAAAACACAGTAAGGTAAATCAGAGAGAGATGGAGAAGGAAAAAGGAAAGGATCACCACTTCCATGGGCAACACATGGTTGCTCCAGCAGCAGCTTCTTCCAGGCCATGTGGTCCAAGATGGCCCTGTTGCAGTGGTTGACCTGTGGCTTCTTGCAAGTTCTTTTAGAAATCCAGACCCTGCCCCATCAACAAGTTGGGGTGGGCTTGCCACACATGTGCAGAAGCTCCTTCAGGAGGGTCCAGCCAGCTCCCACTGCTGCACCTTCTCCTCCCATAGCAGCTGGCTCAGGACTGTGAACTCAGCCAGGCAAAGAGGGAGCAGTGCCATCTCATTGAATCCAGTGTCAGAGACAAGGCCCTCAGGTGATATTTTTTGGGGAACGCCTGCAGCTGCACCCCCTCCACCATTCAATGACAGCGCCACAGAACTAGGGCGCAAAGGGCCAGCCCTCAGATGAGTGTTTAAGACAAAGAAGTAAAGTCAGAATTTACAGACGCCTAGTGAGGAGGAACAAGAATCAACCACGAACAGTCCTGGGAACACTGAATGAGGGTCAGCAGTGACAGAAAAGACCCTGATATGAGCAGAGCCTTCCCAAGGCTTCACAGCAAGTGACACAAAATTGAACTGCTATTTCAAACATGAGGAACAACCCACAGCTGTCATAGGGAACAAAAAAGCAGAAGGAGAAGGCTGGAGTGGCAACAAAATACTCTGCCCCACTATTAGAGAAGAACCTTTAAAGTCGTACCAGGCATTACTGTTGTGGCTAGAACTGTACAATAATTTCCTTAGCCATGTAGAAAATCTGCCTTTTCTCCAATGGCTACTAGGTCGTAAGGTCATAGAATCACAGAATAGTTTGGGTTGGAGGGGACCTTAAAGATCATCCTCTTTCAACCCCCCTGCAGTGGGCAGGGACACCTGCCACAAGGCCAGGCTGCCCAAGGCCCCATCCAACCTGGCTTTGAACACTTCCAGGGATGGGTCACCTACAACTTCCCTGGGAAACCTGTTCCAGTGCCTCACCACTCTCATTGTGAAGAAATTCCTCCTTATATCTAGTCTTAATCTGCCCCTCTCCAGTTTAATGCCATTGCCCCTAGTCCTATCACTACAAGCCTTTGCAAAAATGTCCCTTCTCAAAGATGGCTTCTGCCCAGCCATCACAAGTATTGGACAGCAGCAGAAGACATCACTGTAGAGTTGCCTCTAGCAGCATGTCATTCTACACACTAGGCTGCCTTATCGCAGCTGGAGATATTTCAGATCCCTGGAGAGCCTTTGACATCAGATCCACAGGTCTTGCTTGCTTATTAGCAATGAGAGCATACACCTTCTACACAGACCAATGTCAGCAAAGGTTTTTGGAGAAATCTCTTTCCTTGGCAAGGTAGGCGAAGACTGAGCACAGCTTCTGTCTGTAGGGGCTGAATTCATGCAGACTGAGCCCTGAGATCAGACTCTCATGAGAGAAGGCAGGGTAGAGGAAATCTCTTAAGGTCTTCATGGTGAATTTAATAGCTCCAACATATGTATTTGAACTACATGACAGCATTTCTGTCAGAACAAAATATTACTAATCGTATAAAATGAAACACTCGAAAGTTAGGAAATCCCAGCACTAAAGTATTATATACAGCTGTTAATTACACAATAACACATTTACTTCTGAGCAATTTCCATGTTCTCATCATTCATGGCCTTTATGCTTGGATCAGTTTTCCCTGGCTTTTTCTGTAAGGCAAGGACTTCTCAATATTTTAGGAAAAAATCCCGGCAGTCAACAAGCCCACAGAGGCTTTAATTTATAAACATCTAAAACTCAGACAAAGCAACGAATGGCCATTAGGTGTTACATTTTTAGGCTTGGTTATGTGGACAAATA
Organism: Phaenicophaeus curvirostris; assembly: GCF_032191515.1. Taxonomy (NCBI): domain Eukaryota; kingdom Metazoa; phylum Chordata; class Aves; order Cuculiformes; family Cuculidae; genus Phaenicophaeus; species Phaenicophaeus curvirostris. The sequence goes on along the minus strand of NC_091394.1, from coordinate 80,907,723 downwards.
TATTTTTTTAAATGCAATCTCTTCATTAAATATGGTATAATATTTTCTCATATTTTATGGCCTCCCGAACTGAATTTCAGGTTAAAAGGTTAGTCTTGCCTCATGTTTCATAATGATATAAAATAATGTGATGATTTATGCAGCTGTGTGTCTTCATTTATCTCTGTCACAGAGTGGTGCTGAGATAATCAATTACATGAAACTTTCTTCAAGTAGTTCCTAGACCCTATGCTCTTCATAACTTGTCATACTGTTGTGTGTATTCCCCAATTACTCAGTCACAGAATCACAGTGAAATTCAGGCTGGAAGGGACCTCAAGAGGTCTCTAGTCTGACCTTCTCCTGCTCAAAGCAGGCTTAGTTGTGGGAGAGATAACATTGCTCAGGCCCGTGTCCAGTTCAAGTTTTGAATAAACCCAAGGATAGAGATTGTACAGCCTCCCTGAGCAATGAGTCCCATTGCCAAATTGTCCTCATAGTGAAAAGTTTTTTCTTTTTTCCTTAGGATCTGACAGTGCTTTGAACAGAAAAGTGTTACGTAATATTAGCTTCAGAGAATGTAAAAAATAAATTCCTGTTTTTCTAAAACAAGGCACCAGAAATAAGAGGTCCTCAGTATTACCCTCAGTCTGCTTTAGCCCACTGTCTATCAAAAAAGACTATGTGGCATTTTCCTGTCATGCTATTAAGAAATTAAATTCATTAACTGTAAAGATTATTTTCTATCAAATGGATGATGGATATATAGCTCTATTTTTAAAACAGGATTTGAAGAGTAAGTAATAATAATTTTTTGGGCCAGACACTAAGAAAGAAATGCAGTCCTGTGGGGAAAAAAAAATACTATCTGTCATGGACATGAACAAAATTTTGTGAATTAAAACATTTGTTAGTTTATATTTCCTAGCATTTAAATGCTTCTCTTTCCATCCTCAGTAAAGTAATTCCAGTAAAGTGTCTTTGTATAACAGACAATAACAAAACTATTCACATAAATTCTCCCTAATAAAACTCTGTAAAATAGCTAGCATTTTACTTCAGACATCACAGATGTGGAAATCATGAGGAAGTCTTTGAAGGACATAGAATCATAGAATCACCAGGTTGGAAGAGACCCACCGGATCATTGAGTCCAACCATTCCCACCAGTCTCTAAACCATGCCCCTCAGCACCTCGTCCACCCACACCTTAAACACCTCCAGGGAAGGCGAATCAACCACCTCCCTGGGCAGCCTGTTCCAGTGCCTAATGACCCTTTCTGTGAAGAATTTTTTCCTTACGTCGAGCCTGAACCTCCCCTGGTGCAACTTGAGGCCATTCCCTCTTGTCCTGTCCCCTGTCACTTGGGAGAAGAGGCCAGCACCCTCCTCTCTACAACCTCCTTTCAGGTAGTTATAGAGAGCAATGAGGTCTCCTCTCAGCCTCCTCTTCTCCAGGATAAACAACCCCAGCTCTCTCAGTCACTCCTCGTAAGACTTGTTCTCCAGCTCCCTCACCAGCTTTGTCGCTCTTCTCTGGACTCGCTCCAGAGCCTCAACATCCTTCTTGTGGTGAGGGGCCCAGAACCGAACACAGTATTCGAGGAGCGGTCTCACCAGTGCCGAGTACAGAGGGAGAATAACCTCCCTCGACCTGCTGGTCACACCGTTTCTGATACAAGCCAAGATGCCATTGGCCTTCTTGGCCACCTGGGCACACTGCTGGCTCATGTTCAGTCGCTGTCAACCAACACTCCCAGGTCCTTCTCTTCCAGGCAGATTTCCAGCCAGGCTTCTCCTAGTCTGTAGCACTGCATAGGGTTGTTGTGCCCCAAGTGCAGGACCCAGCATTTGGCCTTGTTAAACCTCATCCCATTGGTCTCAGCCCAGCAGTCCAGCCTGTTCAGATCCCTTTGCAGAGCCTCCCTACCCTCCAGCAGATCAACACTTCAACCCAGCTTAGTGTCATCTGCAAACTTGCTAAGGGAGCACTCAATGCCTTCATCCAGGTCACTGATAAAGACATTGAACAGGGCTGGACCCAGCACTGAGCCCTGGGGAACCCCACTTGTCACTGGCCTCCAGCTGGAGTTAGCTCCATTTACCACCACTCTCTGGGCCCGGTCATTCAACCAATTTTCCACCCAGGAGATTGTGCACTTGTCCAGTCCAGAGGCTGACAGTTTCTGAAGCAGAATGCTATGAGAAACTGTGTCAAAGGCTTTACTGAAGTCCAAGAAGACCACATCCACAGCCTTTCCCTCATCCAAGACATGGTGGTCTTGATTCAGGCAGAACACAAAAAAGTTCCATCTATGAGAAGGAACACTGAAGTTGCAGCTGTTGCCCGTAAAACTTTTTGTCTCCAAGAAATACAGACTTCTAAATGATCCATTCCAACTCATTTAAAAAAAAAATCCTTTCTCTTCTGATTGCGTTTCTTTTTTTTTTAAAGCTAAGCTTGTACCTGTTTTACAGATGAAAATATTCCATAGAAGCCATTCCTGAAGCTTCTTTTGCCATGCATTCAGTGCTGACATTTGCATGAGCTACTGTATGGTATTATATTATCCTACCTCTGGGTGTCAGCATTTGCTCTCATTTGCAAACATTTATAAATAATGCTTAGAATCACTTGTCTCCAAGAAACCATGAAGCCAGATGGATTTTACCAGATTCCAGTTCTTATTCCAAAATATTCTAAAGTTTAGTCTGGCTTATGAGCATTTTCAAGTAAACTGGAATAACCACCTTGAGTCAGAAAATTATATTATCTGAGGTCATTTGGTTTGCCTGAGGTCACTTGGCTTGTTCAGGTTGGAGAAAAGAAGGAGAGGTGACCTCATCGCAGTCTACAAGATCCTCAAGGAGGGCAGGGGAGGGGGAAGTGCTGATCTCTTCTCTCAGGTAACCAGAGTTCAGACATGAGGAAATGGAATGAAGCTGCATCAGGGAGAGTTCGGACTGGACGTTAGGAAAATGTTCTTCACTGTGACAATGGTCAGTCACTGGAGCAGGGTCCCCAGGTTAATGACCACAGCACCAACCCTGTCAGAGTTGAAGAAACATCTGGACAATGTTCTTAGTCCCATGGTTTAATTTCAGGTAGTTCTGCAAAAGACAGAGATTTGGACTTGATGATCCTCATGGGTTCTTTTCATCTTGAGATATTCTATGAAACTACGATTCTATGATCCCTGATGTGAGCTGGTAGGCACTGCTAGAATAGTTTCTCTAGATTTCAGTAACTAAGTATCAATCATATCCTGTGGAAATCTCTCTGCCTAGAAGGTGTTGCTTCTTATTTTGACTCAGTTGAGCCTCATAGTAATGTTCTCCAGGGTATATTATAGACTGTGTGATGATCTGTTATTTAATGAGCACTAACATCACTCTGAACATCAAATAAGAACAGAAAATCATCAAGTTAAAAAATTTCATCAATTAAACACATTATGTTGGGGAAGAGGTTCAATCTTACTTTCAGTGGTTCTCAGTCTCTAATATAACCACGATCCAAGCTTATTTTAATCTATGGGGAGAAAGGAAGAAGTGTTCAGCTGCAGTCCATTTCTATCTGGATTTTCATTTTTGTGATAGATATTTATTAGTCAAATCTAGTAATGGACTCTTAAAGCTTGAAGTTGGAACCTGTAGCAGAAAATCCTGTAGTCTGGACCTCATGGTTCCAGTCCTTGGACTTGGACCCAAGAACCATGAGGGAAAAGCCTTTAAGAAATTCTGAGGGTAATTTTCTGACTACTGTTCTACTCAAGGCTTAAGTATCTGGTTTTAGGGCTTACTGTTGGAAAAAGGTGACTTCATTCCCCTTAACCTCCAACCCAACATTTAAAGAATGAACTAGAAAAGCAAATGCAACAGTAGTTTTATAGTGCTCATTTCAAATACAAAAATAATCACATAAATAAACCAAACACATAAAACCACATGAAATCATTGAAAGGAAATTATGTAGTTAAGATGGAATTTCTTGAGAAAATAGAAATAAATGGAAATTCATGCATGCATTCAAACCACAATGTTATGTTCCATGTGGATTTATATTCATACCATTAACAAGTTCAATTTGACAAACACGGTGTATTTTTAGAATGCTGACCCCTGAAGCATGACCTACAGTTTTGTGTTGGAATCCATTGTATTTTCTTTTATTTTTATTCATTGCACTGGGATATGAGATGAATATCTAAAAGTCAGGAAGAGTTGCTATGCTTAATTACAGCCACGAGAAGAAAGATTTAAATTATAAAAAAATCCCATATTCTGAAGTTGATGAAAGGAAATCCCTGACATACTAAATGTAGTCTGAATTAACCTGAAAATGGTAGTGCACTATTGTCATAGCTCAATCTGCCCTCCTTTCAGTCGCTCATTAAATGAGTTTTGATTTACAGATGCTTTTACAGCCCCCACATGTAAAGAAAATCATATAAATATTTTCATATAAGCATGAAAATTCTTTTCTGTCTCTTGCCTTTTGGACCAAATTAGGGACCACTTAAGGAAAGTGGATGTAAACAAACGCATAAGACTGGACGGGATGTATTTGCAGGTATGGAGAGAGCTGCCATGTGCCATTGCAAGGGCACTCTTACCTATCATTGTAAAGTTATGGAAATGAGGAGAAATCCTCAATTACTGAAATAAGGCAAATGTTGCACTCCTCTTCAAAGGGCAAGAAGATAAACCTGGATAGCCAGTTCACTTAATATCTGTCCATAGGAAAATTAAGGAGCAAATCTTCCTGGAGGCCATTTCCAGGCACGTGAAGTACAAGAATTTGCTTGGGAGCAGCCAGCACAGATACACCAAGGCATCATTGCGCCTGACAAGCCTGATGGTTTTCTATGATGAGATGACTAGGTCAGTGATCAGCTAGAGACTCAAAGACGTAGCTTTAGCAAGACATAAGCAGCTCATAATATCCTCACAGCCAAACCAAACAGACTAGTGGGTCAAGGCTGCTTTGAACAGCTCTCAGAATCTGCCTTATTTCATGACTTTGTTCTCTTTTTACTTCAGTAGCAAAGAAGCATAAGTGCCTGTTTCCAATGAGCAAATCACAGTGAATTACTATTATTACTTGATCAGTTCTGACACTCCTTGGTGCACAGAGTGCATGAAAACAGCCCCCATGACAAGCTCAAGGAAGGTCAAATGCCTTGAAAAATGGAAGGTGATTTAGTGATTGTGATCTTTTCTTACTTCACTGTCAGTTACTTCTTTTGTCCTTCGTTAAAACTTTACAGATTTCGGGGGGAGAGTAGAGGAGAGCCTTTATAGATATATTTGTGGTCTGATGACTGCTACCCAACTTATAATCTATTAATTCTGAATGTAGGAGCAGAAGTACTCAACACTGAATGTAGACAAACTCTATACCAGGTACGGTCAACACATTTTAATTTAAGAGAAAAGCTTATGATTGTTTTAAGATACAATTTACTCTGAATGAAAAATACATGGGAAGTTTATTTCTGCAATGAATAACACTGCCAATAATGTACAGAACTGATAGGATGCTTAAGGTTAGAAATAAAAGTGCTGCTGAAACAAACTGGCTGCTGACAGAATGAGCTCAGAAGAATCAGTAAAAGGATTATATGGGTCAAGTTGGGATCTCTTCAGATCAACTCGTAGAGCAAAACCCACAACAGGAGCTATCCTCTCTGGAGGTCTCTGTGTTACATAGCACCTGAACAAAAGGGTTTAATGTGAAGAAACAAATAGATGCCATCTGCACACTTAAGATTTTTGTGATTCTTCAGTAATGCATTCAGTGGAGGTTCCATGAAGGTGGGTCCAGAGTTCCTAACAGCAGAGCACAAACATTTTGTAGGATAGTGAAAAGATAAAAAGAGAAAGTCTGAAAGGCTCCTGTTTTCTGTCAACAGGTAAGACATGATGAAATCTTGTGGAAACCCTGGAAAAGCCAGCAGGCAATTCTATGGCCTTTGTTTTCATTGCAGTGTTAGAAATGGTTTTGATTCCTGAGATGGACTACAGTTTCAGAAGATAAATAACACTTGTTCTAAAATGCAGTCACTATCAGGTAGAAAGGTCTGATCAGTATTCAGCTTCCCTAACTCCCTTTTCTCTTTATTGTCTGATTTCTTTGAAGTTCAGTAAAATATTACCACCATTTCCCACAAAACCAAACAAAAACATCCCCAGAAATTCATACTAGTTATGACAAATCATATATAAGCTAAGCAACAGTTTCTTTTAAAGACACCATGACTTGGTGTGAGGTGTATCCACCCACTTGACTGGTAAAATGGTACGATTATTTTGCTTTATTTTTTTTCTAACTTACACATAAAATAGGAAGGAAACTATTTTTCACTCTACTTATGTAGTCTCATTAGGAATTCATTGGTAGTATTTGACATCAGTGGAAAACGTTACACATTTCTCTTGATATTAAAGGGACTGAGAAATCATAAGTTTAACTAAACATATTTCCTTCAAGAAAGGAAGATTTGTTCCTTCTACTTACTACTTAACTGTACAGTAAACACCTGCCTTCTTTGTATACATGCGCCTGTATGAATTCATGTGATCATCACATGATTGCTTTACAGTTTGTGCCTTATGGCCATTTTATCCTTCTATCCTTTCTTTTAGCTTATGAAAAACACTTTCTGTTTTTCTACAGATGCACCAAAGAACAGGTGGACTGATTCACCGAAGTGCAAAACTTCACAGTTTGATAACAAGAAGACCCACTTTTCTTAACAGGAAGTAATTGAAGTCTCCAGAAAATCTGAGACGGTGCGGGGTGGGGGGGTTATCTTTAGTGTAAACAACATAACTGCATTCTAATACTGGGAGTGACAGCTGGAAACATCCTACCACCAATGTCTAAGACATAACTGCAGCATCTCTCAAATTCTCCACATGACATCAATTGAAATGAGGTCCAGAGCAGAAAAGAATCTTCTAAAGGTCTCATACCATGGCAAGCAGTCTGAGTCAAAATGGAACATAAGAGCTTAGCAGAGCTAATAACATCAAGCAGTTACCAGATGCAGCTCAGTGGATGTGAAACGCTGTAATACACATCAGACTGACAGCTCTGAGAACTGAAGTAAGGCATGACAGAGCAAACTTCTCACAAGCATGGTTCACTTACCATCACATTTCTTTGTTGAGAAATGGAAGTTGTATATATCACTTCCATCGAGATTTTTAGCAATGGTGTCTTTGTTTAATCCTCTTTCCCTCTGTCATAATACAAGTCCTTCTGGTACTGTATTAAGCATAGGTGATTAACTGATGTCATTTGCTTGCTCCTTTACCTTCAGTCATTCTGTTTAACCTAGAAAGTTAAATGACTTTTTAGACTCTTTGAATTTCAGTCTTTTAGTACTTTGAAAACCAGAGACAAAGGCTTTGAACCTGATCTGATAACCTGTGGGAAGCCAGCACCGACTGGAAACTGGTTTGATGTGTTTGCATCAGCCTTTGCCACTAATGCTATGGCAGCACATACCAGCTGGAGTTTCCCAAGCTCTGTGGCCTTCAGAACCATGAACAGTCATGGAGCTATATCACAGCTTTAGAATCAGCAGAAAAATGTGGAAATACAGAAGTCAACTTGAAATGATTGAGACTTAACATCAGTGAAGAATCCTTCAGCAATCTTTATTAAGGGACTGAATTAGGCTGTCACAGGTAACCTGCTTCTAACAAAAAACTCTGCATCATGGCTGCCCAGAATAGTCCAGTTTCTACCTGTTCTTAATCTACTAGCAGATCATGTGCTAACACTTGTCATTTTTCTAACAATGCGGTTGCTCTGTGTGGTAAAGCTCAGGTAGCTCTGTATCACCTGTCATTACATATCATCTTAATCTACCTGCAAGTAGATGTTACACTGAGTTACAGAGAAACAGCTAATTCTTGTAGTATTCCATAAGTAAAACTAATCCTTAGGACTGAATGTTCAATCACTGTACATTTCATTGCTGTCTCCTGGAAGCACTCAAACAAATCTATCAAAATTTTTCTGAATTTCTGCTAAGTCTTTCAATCAAGGCTGTACTGTCACATGATTATGGAGGGGTTGAGGAGAAAGAGTATATATGTCTTCCCTCTATCCTTTGAAATAAAACCATCCTCACTTTGCACCTCTGATAAAGTTTGAATGCCGTGTTCTGATCTTAAGCCAGAGAATTAGGTTTTAGTGAATGTGTTTGTATTTGCCTTTGATTAGCTATTCTGTGAGCCTTTTCCAGGAGGAGGGACCATGGGCAATAGACGAATGCAGCCATCATATGTTTCTCAAACAGGAGTAAAGTTTGTGGGACACTTCTTGAGAATATGGACTCCTTTCCAATGAGTCATGAAAGAGCCTTCAGACAGTCAGAACTAGAAGAAAGGTATTCTGAACAATGGGAAAGCTCTATAACTTATGAATACCTGGTGCATTTTTAAAGCTCATTGAAAATATTTTCCAATAAAAAAGATGTAAAAGGAACTTGCCACTGTAAAACACATTTGTTCAAATTGAAGCACTCTGTGGTGGATACACCTCAGCTGGCTGCCAGGTGCCCACTCAGCTGCTCTCTCACTTCCCCTTCTCAGAGGCACAGGGGAAGAAAATACAATGAAAAGCTCATAGGTCAAGATAAGGACTGGGATATCATTCACCAGCTACCATCATGGGCAAAACACATGCAACTTCAGGTAAATTAATTTAATTTATTGCCAGTTAATAACAGAGTAGTATAGTGTGAAATAAGAACAAAATCAAAACACCTTTCCCCTATGATTCCTTCTTCGCAGGCTCAGCCACTCTCCTGACTTTTATATCCCCTCTGCCCCAAGCAGCACAGAAGGACAAGGAATGAGGACTGGGGTCAGTTCATAACTGACAAATTTGTCTCTGCTGCTCCTTCTTCCTCACACCTTTCCACTGCTCCAGCATGGCATGTCTCCCATGGGATACTGTCCTTCACAAACTTCTCCAATGTGGGTCATCCACATGGAGTGTAGTCCTTTAAGAACAAATTGCGCCCATGTGGCTCCTCCACAGGTCATGAATCCTGCTTCCTGGATCCTCTCCATAGGCCACTGCCCCTTCCATGAACTTGCTCCTGTGGAGGCTTTCCATGGACTGCAGCTTCCCTCATGGCATATCATCCTCCTCTAGCACGGAGTTCTCCACAGGCTGTAGGGGGATCAGCCTGCATCACTATGGTCTTCTCCATGGACTGTAGGGTAATCTCTGCTCTGGTGCCTGGAGCACCTCCTCCCGCTCCATGTTCTCTTACCTTTGTGTGTGCAAGGCTGCTTGGTTCACATTTTCTTGCTCCTCTCTCACAGTGGCTTCACAGCACTTTTTACTCCTTCTTAAATACATCATCACAGGTGCTAACGACAAAGCTTAAGGGACTGGCTTTGACCCCTAGCAATTCTGTTTTGGAGGCAGCTGCATTTTCTCACACAAGCCACCCTGCAACCCCCCTGCTCTTGCCACATAAACAAACACAAATACGGACGTTTATAACAGCTGGTTTAAGGTCTTATTCTCAAATGTCTTATTCATTGAATTCTCAGGCAAAACTGCTACGTATCTGTTCGGGCTAGACTCTACCACAGTGCTTTGAATAGAAGTAGTTTTTGTCTTGCAAGCTAAAGAAAAAACAACCTCATTATTATTATTTTTTGCTGTTCCTTTAAAGTCAACATAAGATCTTTTTACTTCAGTGAGCACTGTGATCTGTATACATTTTGTATTTTATAAAAATAGGCTACCCTCTTTTCCCATTGCTGCATGGAGGCTGCCTGAAGATGCGACTGGCATAATAAGGTCAATGCTGCTGGGTAGTGTAACAAACTTGTCAGTAAATGTTAGTATCAAAAACAGCATCACAGAAACATTTTCTTTATTCTTCTCACTTGCTTAAGACATGCAGTTTCATGCCTCACCACTTGCTGTTCTCAGTAGAAAAAAATATGCACAGCTTAAAAAAATAAACGTGATTTAAGTATTTCATTCAAAGCCAGGAAAAGATTCAGAATCTAGTCATTGTAAGGAACAAGTATAGGCATCTATACATGTTTAATTTCCTGTATGTAATAAAAATAGCTTTTGGAGTGAATTTCTGATATGTTTATCACAATCATGTCTAGAAACCTTGGGTTTAATCCTTGACCGTGTACAAATCCTCTTTTCAATGCTTCAGTGGAAGATTCAACATTACAGAAAAATGCTATGCAAATCAGATCACCTTAGCAATTCCAATCCTTTTGCCCAGTGACCATGCCAACATTCTCTATACAGACACAGTAGAAAAACACAGAGTAAGAAGCAATAAAAATAATAGAACAGTTAAAACTTTCCAGAACAGGGAGAGAGATATAAGCTTAATTTGCTGGAGAAACAGATCAGAAAGGTGTCTCTTGACAAGGACAGAATCTGAAAAAAATATGCGGAACCAGTCATACTTCCATATTTTCTGAATTTATAAGCAAAGAAAACTGCAATTATGGCTCCAGCTGTGTGGTGCCTGCACCCAAATTTACGGCACTAAGCAAAGAACAGATTATATGAAATTCCTTGTGGTATTTCAGCATAGCTGTCAGTGGTAATGCTGAGTTCATGTTGCCTGCATCCCAGAAGCTATGGTGTGTGTGACAATAAGTCTGTGTGAATAAGCATGCATAAGAGGTGTGCCATACTATGCCTTTACACTAATATAGTAATCTGTGTACTGGTTAGCTTGGAGGAAAGTGGACAGATCTGGTATGTGGGTACAGCAGACTCCAGCCTGCTGGCAAATATCCACACAGAGGTTCCCACCAGTAACCAGGTTCCAATCTACTGAAAGGGGTTTAGATATTGCTTAGAAAATAACTTTTCTTCTTTGATATTTTCAGGTGATTTAATTTTAATCCATTTTTGCTTCCCTCTTTGGTGAAGAAAAACAACAGATTTGTCAAAGTGATTCACAGAGGTGTCTGTGGGTAACATACATTCTAATTTACCTCATTTCACTAAGCAAAGGAAAGATTTACAGCTGAGGTCCCTGAGTGTGGAGTGGACAAGAGGGAATCTAAAAGCATGTCATATGACTTAACAATTTTATTCAATAAGGTAGTAGCTACTTTACAGTCTCCTCAGTAAACACATTTATGGTTTTTACATTTGTCGTGACTTGGCATACTGACGTAAGTTTCTCTATTGTTTATTCAGACTTGTCCAGCAGTACAGGATTGTTCTGCAGTCCCTGTATTTTCAGATGTTTTAGGGAAAAAAGGAAGAGTCTATTTGGAGACTGCACTTAAAAAATCCTGAGGCAAGAGGTTGCATAGCAATGGGAAGAGTGCATGTTCAATACTGAATTGTCATCCTTGCCTTTCTGTTACTATGGAGATGGCATGGCTGCTTCACAGCTTATTCTGCCATCTCCATAGCTGCAGCAGGAGCTTTGCTAGTGTGCATGTGACGTCTCTGTTCTTCATACCTTCTCTGTCCTTCACAAACACTACAGATAAATTGATAAATTTTCAGTTTATGTTTAGATCCTGGCTTGTTGAGGTACCATGTCATTTCTGTGCTCAAGAATATCAGTGTCAGTGTATCCTGGGACTATGTGAAGCTCAAGGGATTAAGACTGATCCTTTAAACACGTATACCTCTAAAAGTACTACTGTGAATTACCACTTCTATCTAAGAGCCTGTGTACAGGATAACTTACCTACTCATATTTTAAAGTTTCATATATACATTCAATTTCATATATACATTCAGTACAGGAATGTGAAAACTATTATAATTAACGTACACACATAACCTACATTTATCAATTATTTTATATTCTAGGGCTATAGCAAGGAAGAAAGGAGGGACATTAAGCAGCTGATGGCTCTAGGTATGAGAGAGAGGCATAAGGCAAGTAGCCATCTCTCTCGTATTGTTGTGCCAAAAACATTTTAGCTAACACATTGAAGAGAAAAGCAGGTCATATGATGATTTGTTCTTATGAACAGCACTTGACAGGCTGCACTAGTTCAAAAGTATGTCTGATTTTTTGAAAGGCATTTCTTCTTTCAGGATTGGAGAAGCAGCTACAACACTATGCATAAAAGCCCACTTAATGTGCATGTGAACACTTCCAATAACAATAGCAAATGCTACTTTAAACCTGCTAAGTCAAGACCATTTCTTCATAACCAGGACTACCATATATTCACTTTTTTACACTGACACCCACACACACACACACACACAAATATCCTGAGCTATCTTGCCTGCATGGATTTCGAAGAATTGGCTTCCTGTTTGAACTTTTACCTGTATAATACTTTCCTAAGGGTGAAAGGGCTTAAACTACTCTGCAAGTGCTATATGACAGCAATTAACATGTGAGTTCAGCCCCTTTATCAAGGGCCAAAATCCAGGAAGCAGGGAAATCATGAGACGTTCTCATGGCTGTGCTCCACAACCAAAGTTACATATGCAATAAAAACAATGTTGTTGAGAAAACATTGGTCTTTCTATTAATCTACTAAGTTGCAGAGCAGCACTGTAATCACCTGAGAAGCTTCAGAAAGATTATTGGCTGCATTTTATTTTACTAAATTTTTTTAATTGTGGTACTTACCATCACAACTGCTGTCATTTTGTGTAGAGACTCAATCCTTTGGCCAACATAGGACATAAATAATACTTTGCTTATACCTTTTCATTTTTGCAATTCACACTGTCTACCTTTGAACATCAGTTTCATGAAGTAACACGCTCTCTGACTCATCTAAGTGAAATACTCAGGTTATGCTGTAGATCAATCCTAGCAGCTCAAGAGAAAGCCATCCCCATGTTCCAGAAAAAAAGCCGGCAGGGGAGAAAACCAGCTTAGTTGAACAGAGAGATCTTGAGTGATATCAAGAAGAAGAGAAATGTTTATGGGCTCTGGAAGAGGGGACAGGCCTCTTGGGTGGACTACAGGAGGGAAGTGAGATTGTGCAGAGAAAAAAATCGGAAAGGCTAAGGCTCAACTAGAAATCAGATTGGCAAAGTCTGTGAAAGATAACAAAAAATCCTTCTATATATATATAAATAATAAAAGGAGGACTAGGGAGACCATACAGTCCCTATTGGATGCAGAAGGAACAACAGTGACAGGGGATGAGGAAAAGGCTGAGGTACTTAATGCCTTCTTTTCCTCAGTCTTTAATTGTAAAGAAAGTCGTTCCGTCTGTGTACAAACCCAGGAGCTAGAGGAGCAAAATGAGGCTCCCATGATCCAAGAGGAGGTGGTCAGAGCCTTGCTAGCCCGACTGGACACCCACAAGTCTATGGTGCCAGATGGGATTCACCCTAGGGTACTGAAGGAGCTGGCGGATGTGCTGGCCAAACCCCTTTCCATCATCTTCCAACAGTCCTGGAAGACTGGGGAAGTCCCACTGGACTAGAGGCTGGCTGATGTAGTGCCCATCTACAGGAAGGGTCGGAGGGAGGATCCAGGAAACTACAGGCCTGTCAGTCTGACCTCAGGGACCGGGAAAGTCATGGAGCAGGTGATCTTGAGTGCTATCATGAAGCACATGCAAGGGAACCGGGTGATCAGGCCCAGTCAACACGGGTTCACAAAAGGCAGGTCTTGCCAAACTAACCTGATCGCCTTCTATGACAAAGTCACTCGGCTGCTGGATGAGGGAAAGACTGTGGATGTGGTCTTCCTGGACTTCAGTAAAGCCTTTGACACAGTTTCTCACAGCATTCTGCTTAGGAAACTGTCAGCCTCTGGCCTGGACAGGCGCACACTCTCCTGGGTAGAAAACTGGTTGGATGGCCGGGCCCAGAGAGTGGTGGGAAATGGTGTGAAATCCAGCTGGAGGCCAGTGACAAGTGGGGTTCCCCAGGTCTCACTGCTGGGTCCAGCCCTGTTCAATGTCTTTATCAATGACCTGGATGAAGGCATTGAGGGCACCCTTAGCAAGTTTGCGGACGACACTAAGCTGGGTGGAAGTGTGGATCTGCTGGAGGGTAGGGAGGCTTTGCAAAGGGATCTGAACAGGCTGGACTGCTGGGCTGAGTCCAATGGCATGAGGTTCAACAAGGCCAAATGCCGGGTCCTGCACTTGGGGCACAACAACCCTATGCAGTGCTACAGACTAGGAGAAGTCTGTCTAGAAAGCTGCCTGGAGGAGAGGGACCTGGGAGTGTTGGTTGACAGCCGACTGAACATGAGCCAGCAGTGTGCCCAGGTGGCCAAGAAGGCCAATGGCATCTTGGCCTGTATCAGAAACGGCATGACCAGCAGGTCCAGGGAGGTTATTCTCCCTCTGTACTCGGCACTGGTGAGACTGCTCCTCGAATCCTGTGTTCAGTTCTGGGCCCCTCACCACAAGAAGGATATTGAGGCTCTGGAGCGAGTCCAGAGAAGAGCAACAAAGCTGGTGAGGGGGCTGGAGAACAAGTCTTACAAGGAACGGCTGAGAGAGCTGGGGTTGTTTATCCTGGAGAAGAGGAGGCTGAGAGGAGACCTCATTGCTCTCTACAACTACCTGAAAGGAGGTTGTAGAGAGGAGGGAGCTGGCCTCTTCTCCCAAGTGACAGGGGACAGGACAAGAGGGAATGGCCTCAAGCTCCTCCAGGGGAGGTTCAGGCTCAACGTAAGGAAAAAATTCTTCACAGAAAGGGTCATTGGGCACTGGAACAGGCTGCCCAGGGAGGTGGTTGATTCGCCTTCCCTGGAGGTGTTTAAGGCATGGGTGGACGAGGTGCTAAGGGGCATGGTTTAGTGTTTGATAGGAATGGTTGGACTCGATGATCCGGTGGGTCTCTTCCAACCTGGTGATTCTATGATTCTATGATTCTAAATGTATCTAACATAACACTGACTGGACAAATATCTTGGTATGTTACGCTAGTCTTCCGTTGTTTCAAAGTCCTCTTGACATTACATTCAGAGGTGCAAATCACTCTCAGCTTTTCTCTTTGGTTTGTCTGAGGGCAAGTCCATTTTCCATTATCATCAATCATGCTCCTTCCATAAGCACAATTCCCAGAAGACTGGAGTCTGTTTTGCATCCCATTAGGACTAATGGCCTCTGCATGCATACATCAGGCACACTTCAGAGCCAGAATGGATGCAATGAGGCTGCTGGGGGAGCAGCGGGAGGGGCGCGGGTCAGCTCCGCTGGGCGCTGTCCGCGGTGCTGGAGCGGGAGCGCCGCCACCGCCCTTCCCTCGGGCATCGCGGCGGAAGGGAAGCGCTTTGGGCACGGCAGAGACAGGAGTTGTGTTAACCCCGTGAATGCGGACAGATAAAAACAATGCAAGACTGTCTTAATCACACTGATTAAAACAAAAAAAAAGAAGAAATAACCCTAAATAATTACTCTGGGAGTACATTAATTCCTTATATGATGTTACCTCCCATGGCAGGGGACTAGATGCTCTTTAAAGGTCTCTCCAAACCAAACCGTTCTATGATTCTATGAGTCTATGAATATTTAAACAGATTAAAGCAGTGCTAATTCCTTTCCAAAACAGATGCATTTTGATATCAATGTCACTATTATAAGCCAGCTTTCTCCAACAGGATTGCAGTCACCCTTTGCCATGATTTTTCACAGGAATTGTTTCAGAATGTGCTGTAGTTTTAAAATAAATAAGTTATGATTGTATTCCTGTAGTCAGCTGTTAATTACCAGTTAGCTATTTTTTAAAGTGTGCTTCAAGAGAGTCTATGTCTTTTATTAAAAACAGGAGAACACCTAGACTGAACTTAAGAAACCTGGATTTTGGCAGATATTCTCTTTCCTCTGGAATCAATAAAGTATTCAAAAAGATCAGAGAAAAACAAGATCAAATATCGGAGTAAAGGAAGGACTTAAGACAACACCTACTTCCACAGGGCATAGTGAGTTCTTCATTAGGGGACCTTTGAGTTTTGAGAAGGAGGTTTATTAGGAAGATAAATAGGATAAAGGAAGCTGTTCTCTAGCTGGCAAGTGGCCAGAGAAGAAGGACATGACTGAGAAGCACTTAAACAAAGGCAATAGAGCAGTCACACTCATAAGCAGTGCAGAAAATCACTCCTGAGACAAGGAAAACAAGACAGAAACCCCAAAGATAGATACCAAAGAAGCATTACCTAGCTTGTAAGCATGAAGAATCCCTGTGAGTCCTTTAGGAGTGTCTAAATAACTCCATTGCTATCTGACAATTTTATTAGCTGCTACATTTCACTCCTTTTTCTTTTTATTTTTTTCTTACTAGGAGTTTGTGAATATTTGCTAAAGAATGAAATAAAGGACAAAATTCATAGGCTCAAATGTACAAGTAATCAACTTTCTTTCAACTTAGAATACCCAAAGCATATGAATATATTTATTAAAGTGATGGATTTCTTCTCAGGCCCAGCTGTGACACTTGCCATGGGACAGATGGCACTGCCCAAAACAAATTCCACTGATTTATTCCACATTGAATTAAATTACTCAAATCTCATCATGGACTTCATGGAAGGAAAGTGTTCTTAATTTTACACTATATTTTCTTTGGCTTCAGTTTATGTCCTTACTCCTATTTATATATATATTTTTATGTAAAACAACATATGTGTATAGAACTCTGGAACGGTATTTACTTGTCTGATTCACACTGTCTTTGAGATAGGCTTACTGTAATAAAGATGAGCAAGTTAAGCAAGGGATGGAATTACTCAACAGTCAAAATTTATTTTCATTGCTCAAATATGCTTTGTAGGAGAATTTCTTGGAAGGGCAACAAGCAGTACCATGGCCAAGGCTGTTATATTCTTCAGCTTCATTAATTCATGCCCTTAACTGTTGCTGGCTTTTTGTCCATATTTGCTCTGAAAGGGTGGAGCACAGCAGGTCTTATTTCATTAACAGAATATTTGGCTGGAAGCTGTTTGTCAGTTCAAATCATTGTTAAATGAAGCAACAGTGTGAAGTAGCAGGTTTTTCATTAGAATTCTGTCTAGAACAAAGGTGCAGATCCACAACTAAGGACTTAGTAAATGTCCTACTTTTCTGTTTTTGAAGGGGCACAACAGCCATGTGCTAAGTGCATTTAAACCACTTCATTCTTTGGATCCAGATCAAAAAGGAAGACATCTTTTACCAGTGTGTCTAAGACGTAGTTGTCTAAGAAGAGCACAACTGTAGCTGCATTATCTCATCTCTTCTTCTCAAAAGGCAAATATTTTCTTATTTAAAATGTGAAGATTTATCATTCTTCTTGTACTGACATTGCTTGTGCAAGATTTGCTTGCTTTTCTGAATCAAATCAACAGCAATTGTTCCAGGAATCAGTACTAAAAAGATTAAGAAAATAATGTTTGTGTGAGGGAGATAAACATGGAAAGCCTTCGTGTTCATAGCTTCAAAATAATAACGCGTTCAAGAAATCAGCTTGCTTCATCTCAGACAGTAACACAGAAATCTTAATCTTTGACTGCTACGACAATCCTTAAAATATTATTTTGGATACCTTTTGGCCTTTTAGAGGGCATTACATACTAGCTTACTTTAATAGTCTCTATCAGTGTAAGCAGCATTTTGATGTGAGTGAAAAACAGCCCAGATTTGCTGTTCCTCATAACAAGAGGATATAGTATATTTACTGCTCCAGCATAACTAGGTAGTGTCTGACTGGCAAAAATAAGTTATTAATCTTATTAGAATTCTATTACATCTTTTAAGGATTATTATTTAGCCTTGTGTTATTTAGCATTATAATTTTGCAGGGACACATGGCTTGATTGGAAAGGTCTGACGTAAAAATTTATCTTTTTAAAGTTTGCAGACTTTTGAAATGTATAAAGGAAACATTTCATAGAATCATAGAATCATTGAATCTTTAGAAAGAGGGTGATCAAACACTGGAACAGGCTTCATAGATACGTGGTCAATGCCTGAGGCCTGACAATGTTCAAGAGGCATTTGGACAATGCCCTTACCAACATTCTTTAACTTTTGGTCAGCCCTGACATGGTCAGACAGTTGGACTAGATGATCATTGTAGGTCCTTTCCAACCAAATTATTCTAGTTTAGTCTATATAATTATTTGATGTAAAGTATTTTTAACTTTTTTTTTTTTATAAAATCTTGATATTTAATATGGAAGCGTTGAAGTCAGAGTACCTTAAGACATCAAAATGTGTAAATGTGTAAGTGTGCTTAACTCATAACGTGACCTAACATGCAAGGAAGTGTGCTCTTCTTTGGAGATGTGGGCTGACATGCAGGGGCAAATCATTTTGCTTTTGATTCTGAGTTCTTCATGGTGCTTAGTGTACAGTATAAAAGAGCAATGCATGGTATGTGTAGCTCTTTCTGACTTGATCTGTAGTGGGTATATTTTCAAGTTTATCGCTGTTACTTTCTTCCTTGACATTAAGTGGTAAGTATGCTACAGAGAGGAAAGGAAGATCAGTGAAATTTTATGGAAAAGCCTATGATTTTCAATTAAGTGTAGGCAGCCGTTAGACAGGTGCCCTAGTTTTTGCTGTCATAATTTTGCACTCAGAAATAGCTGGGTTTCCTTTTCTGTCTTATCTTCATACAAAAATGAAAGCTGAAATTCTCATTTATAATTTAAGTCTCCCATGCCAAGGATTCCTATGGCCATGTGCTTCTCTGAATCACACTTGAATTCTGCTTTCCTTCAGCTAGCCCTGCTGAAGACACCATAAATAAAGGAAGTACCTGACCTTGAATGTCAGCTTTTACTCTTGTATAGCTATGCACAATCTCACTTGACATCTGCTGGAATCATCTGGTTCATATGAATAGTTCACATGGAGCTTCTGATGAACAATTTTTTGGTTCTGTATTCTTTAAAGAATGCATAGATTAATGCATCTAGTATCTCTGAAATATGTATCTCAAATATTCTCTCAATTCTTTATTGTTTTCCGTAAACACGCACATAATATTTTTGCTCTTTAACAAGTCCTAACAAAAGGGTTTTTTCTAAGAAAAGGTAGATTTTCTAACCTACATTGGGGTTATATTATATTAATTTATTGCATTTTTACTTGGTGAAACTTGTGATTCTCACAATCTGTTAAGTAAAAATGCTTTTATCAATAGTTAAGGATTAAAAAGAAAAAGATGCTCCATCTGATCTGTCATGCTTATTTGCTTTAAGTTCTCCTGATAATAGTTTCCTCTCTCCCAGTTAGCACTCACTCCTCAGGGAAGGCTGTGATACTGCCCAAGTCTTCCATCAATTTCACACTTGGAGTTTGAGTGCTTAGAATAAATTACTACACATCATTTCTTCTACAGTAATTGTCCATGTGCCTTCTTATGCCTTAAGAAGTGCAAAGTAATTTAAAACAGCTTATCTTTTTATAAACAGAATGGCAATTCCCCATTCATTTGAGAGAAGCAAGCAATTCCTGAGACAATTGCTGCAAAGCCACAGATGTCCAGTAGCTGTCGATCTGTTGGTTGACCTTGGAGTCGTCTTCTGCATAGGAAGACCTATGATCATTTGTCTAATCTGGAACACACTGAAACACTGGTCATGTTTTAGCAAATTTTGTAAAACTCAGTATTTTGTACCATTTTTATTCACTCAAGATCATGATTAGATTTTAAATCTCTATCGACATAAGGTAAATAAAGTATCTGTTTATAAGCATAAATTATTCTCATTCTTCAAAAACAAAAAGGTCAAATTTAATACGTAGTGTCTAAAGTGTCTTAATTTATCTAAGGAAAATACAAACAAAACACTTCATACTAAAAGTCAACTGTCATCTGCGAACTGAAACAAGTGATCAAGTTTATCAGCTGAATTAAAGGTACGTGCATCTACTTCATCACTATAGCTCAATTAATGCAACATAACTTGCTACATTGTAGTCAGTATGTGCCCACTTCCTTTCTTTGATTAGGATCATGTTAGGACTCTTTCAAAGTATTTTTAAGTATCAGTTCTGACAGTAAGATGACACTACACTCTGTTTCTTGACCTATGCTGCCTGTGGGAAAGAACAAGATGTCAGGGTGTGAAATTATCTTTGCCTTGCGTATGGCAGAGTCTTAGAAAATGTGCCTGGAACAGAACCACGGTGAGTTCATTGGAGTCAGTATTTTGCACTTGTACAAGTAAATATAGCATCAGGGTTGAAGTTAATGGAGTTTTTCAGAAATGCACTCATTTCAGAAATGTCCACAAGCGAAGATATTAACCTGTAATAATAGCAAACGATAAGTGATGCAAAAAAAAACTGTTAAGTGTCTCATACTGTGAGATGTATTTTCAATGACTTCATTAGAGTTTTTAGATTGCAAAAATAAATTAATTTAATTTGTCACATAAACAGTGTAAGGGCACAGAGGAGAAATTTACTGTGAACTTAATTAAATTGCTATGTATATTTCCAAGAAAGATCACTGGCAACATAATATATCCTCTTGGAGCAAAGGTGTTTAAAGAGATAAATCACCTCATGATAATGGGCTTTGAGATTATAATTGTTAGTTATTTGCTTCAGTGCTAGCTATTTCTCATGGAATTATCACACTAAAGATGTTACTTTTATGAAATAATTAATTATAATTGGTTTTCTCTAAGATGTGCTGAATACATTTAAAGCAGAGCAATTAAAAAATACCACATTGTGTCATTTGTGTATGCCATGGATTTAGAAAATGGCAAAACAAATTGTTTTCCTTTCATTTGCATCTGTGAAAAATCTGAGTATTCTCAATGAATACAGCAAAATTGCATCAACAAAAAATTATCTTAAAAGATGCAAATTTACTCATACTGGACTAACTATTCATTAGCAGATCCTAAATGCCTCTGTTAAAAGCTGTATCTCTAGATAATGTGACAAATTTCTTCAGTTCAATGTTCATGGAAACAATCTGACTTAATTTTTAGTCTTCTTCAAGAAAACAAATAGTTTGGAAAGTAGTTTTGGAAATTAATCTCTGTTTGTTTAGACAGGCGCATTTATTCCATTTGCAACTGATTTCTTACTGAAAGTTTCAGAATAGCTGGGAGAGAGAGCAGGTAGTTGGGGATCTGAAGAACCAGAGTTTTGGCCATCTCTCCCGAACAGGCAACTGATTACCCAAGATGTCCTCTGTGTAGGTGTAAGGAATACAGACATGTGAGAGACTTTAAATACGAAGACAAAGAAGCAGGAGATATCATGTTTTTACATATATGTGTCATTTTCTGTATTTGCATTGTCCCTCCATTCATACATGCAAATCAAAAGGCCAGCCAGTAACTCACACTAGGTAATGAAGAAGCATTAATTCTGACAGATGGATGTGAACTCTACTTCTTTCATCAGATTCCTTCTTCCTAAAGTAAATAATCTCAAACATTTTGGATCAGAATGTTCCTTGGATTTTTTAATAAATACTGTATGATTAGCAATTGAAATTATGAAGTCCACATCTAACCTATCAATTTAATTTTTAGCAGAGCACCACCCCAAGAACATATACATCAAGGCCTGCATATTGTACTTCCCTCAGAAAGCAGTAAGTTCCTCTGTATGCATTCAAATGTTGCATGGCTCATGTTGCCTTCTTCTTTGCCTAGAAGCAAAGCCAGTGAACTGCAAACTCTTCTAAATTCTTTAAAATTATCTATAAAGTTAGAAGAATTCAGCATGCTGAAAAGATATTGTAAGTTTTTACTGCAGTTCTGCAGAATACTATGATTTGGAAAATAATTTATCATTGCATCTCAATAAGAATAGAATTGACAATATTATTCATGAGATTGACTTCAAGTCTACAAGATAATAGTTAATTCAAGTCACAAAAGCTACAGTGGTGCTATGGTGACTGGATCACTAAAATAGTGCTACTTCAGTGAATTTATTTCAAAATTGATAGCATGGAAACTGCTATAAAACCATTAAAATCTGTAAAATTGAGAGTAGTGCTGCATTTTTTCCTGACCTACATTTCTGCAGTATTTCTGACAGGAATTAGTGCAATTGGTTTGAATGTAGATGTGGGATTTAGAAGCAAGGTGTAACAGATCTGATGATTATTTAAAAAAAAACAAACTAGAACTTGATGACTAATGCTTCATATTAATTCAATGATAACACTACAGTTTTCCTTTAAATGTTGAACAGGATGAAACTAATTACCCTCTATCTCAATACTGGAGGCTTTGCCAAAGGAATATTAACTACTGCAGGATTTTTTGTAGCACTCTAGAACATTAGGTTAATTGCCTCTAACCACACTATGTTCTTCATGAAGACTCATTAAACTTATCTTGATCAGCAAAAATTTCTAGCAGAATTGATAGGAAATTTCCAAGTCTATTAAAAAAATTAACAGTGCTTTTGCCCACCAGGAGTCATCGGCTCAGATAGGTCAAGATCTCTGAGGAAGCCCAGGAAGGAAGGTATGATGGGAAGCTCTTTTCAGAGCATTTCTCCTCCTAACACCTGAATAAGTACGTCTTTAAGAGATTTTATCTTCCCCTGCATAATTACAAAAATGTAATTTTTCTAAAAACCTAAAAATAGCTGGCAAAATGAAAAAAAAAAGATAAATGAGTTACAAGGAATTTTTATTCCTATTCACATCGTAACAGTTTCTCTAAAGGTTGAAATGTATGTGCTTTAGGAAAAATCTATTTCCCTATTTTCATACAGTATCAGGGGTACAATTTGATGTCAAATTAACGTGTCTGGAGACATTAGTGTGTGCCTATAATTACTTTGAGTGAAGAACTGGTGTAATGAATCTCAAAAAAGTTCATTTACCTGCACTAGCATGGATTATCTTTGAATTTGTATATGCATGCAGAGAGAGCTTTACATATACATATGTGTAATAATATATGTGCTTATAGGAATTTCTATTAAGATCGGACAAGTTATACAAACCACTAAAGAATATAGGCATATAGATACTTCTACTGCAGTTTCAGAAGTTTCTGTTCAGCAATTGTAACCAAAGTTAATTCATCTGTTTCAAGAAAAAATGACTACAATACTGCCAAATAAAAAGCAGTTTGTGGATTGCTCATTTAAAAACCTGTTTCTCAGAAAGATCATTTTTAGGTAATTTAATCTGCTCCTCATCTCCTCTAGCACCTAAAGAATTTATTCAAATTAAATTCCATATGTCAAGAGACACGTAAAGAATTGAAAGAGTTCTGTTCACAAAAGAGTCAACTAAAATAATTTTCAGTGGCTGAGAATTTGGACACTTCAGTAGCTAAGAGCTATGAGAAGTTAGAGGAGAAGCTACAGGTACAACCACAGGAATCCCCCACCCACTGCAAACATCACTGAGAAATATCTCCACTTGGATGGTAACATGGATTCATTACCCTGGTTCCCATTATCCCCTCCCTGAAGTTGAGCAGGGCTAGACTGTCTCCAAGCATTTTACTTTTCTAAGCACAAAGTCTACTTTCCCAAAAATACCCCTATGGCATTGGACTGTGGTTCCTCCTGGTGCAGCCATTCCTATCCCTGTTGCCTAATTAAAGTCACTGTGGTCTAGGACAAATATAAGCATCATTATATGAAGTCAGCTGGGAAATGAATAACCTGCAAAACCTGGCTGAGACCAGGTGTCATTTCTGTAAGAAAAATACTTCTATTATTTATGTGTTATTCTTCAGACCAATATTCTAAGGATTTTAAATACTATCTGATTAAAAATAGCAAATTTCTAACAAACTAAATCCTTACATCAGGCTTATTCTTACTGTTATGAGAAAATAGCTCTCAAATCCATGAAAATTCCTCACTTCTTCATATTCATTTAAATGTATATTTGTTCTTTTAGATATGAACTTTTTAAATGTATTTATTCACCTATATGCTTACTCAATATGACTCATTTAATCTTATATACTTTATGCACCTTTAAGTATAAACTTCATTAGGAAATGCCTTCAAGTAATGAAAAGCCTTTAATTTTCATTTATCTGATACATTTTTACAATATAGAATTTGTCAACATCTTAAAACAGCCTGTTCTTAAGAGCCTTGTCTTTCATTTCATAGTATCTTAGCATTCATACACACGAAATGAAAAGAAAGACTAACATAATTATTGTGTTTTCAGAGAACATGTGGAACTGAAGTCAGTGGTCACCTATTAGGATGTGTTATTTCTCCATCAAGCATATTTTGTAGAAATTACTCATGTTAGGCATGAGACTGGTTTTGGCAATACACAGGTTTTGTTTTAACACTCTCCTTCTTCAAGGATTACAGCTAAAACCCTGTGTTGTGTCCTCTGGGAAACATTGTGGTTAGTGACTGGAAGGTATGGATGCACCGGTGGAGAAGGCACAATTGTTTATATCTACCAGACTGTTTTCTCCTCTGCAGTGCCAGCACTGTGGCTTCATAACTTATTGCAGGTGGCTGGTTTGGGTCTGGTTTTGAGCATGTGAAAATGTAATTATATGCTTTCATTTCCCACACGGCCTTATCAACTGGCCACGAATAATAAATTCTGACAAATTTAACCCTTCTCCAATCCTGTAGGGTTGCTGGGAAATAGGACAATAGTTTTGTTTCTCTCATTCATTTCATTCCCACTTTAACTTCTCATTCAAAATGTAGGTGTATTCTGTCTTCTTCACCTCCCCCAAAAGAGCTGACACTTTTCAAGGCTGTATTGTCACCCTCGAGCCAGCCAGGAGTGGGTGCTGTAGAACAGTCTGTCTTACACATTCCTGGGTTTCTGTAGAAAATCATGGAACCAGAGAATAATAGAATGCTTTAGTTTGGAAGGGACCTTTAAAGATCGACTCTCCTGCCTTGGTCAGGGGCATCTTTCACTAGATCAGATTGCTCAAAGTCCTGTCCAGCCTAGCCTTGAACATTTTGAGGGACAGGGAATCAACAACTTCTCAGGGCAACTAGATCCATTATTTCAATACCCTCATCATAAGAATTCTTTTCCTCACGTCCAATCTAAATCTACCCTCTTTCAGTTTAAAACTATTTTACCTCATTCTATAACTACCAATCTTGGCAAAAAGTCTTATTCTGTCTTTCGTTACTGAAATGCCACAGTAAGGTCTCCCTGGAACCTTCTTTTCTCCAAGCTGAACAATCCCAACTCTCTCAGCCTTTCTTCACAGGGCAAGTGTTCCAGCCTTCTGATCTTTCTGTGTCCTTACTCTAACAGGTCTGTGTCTTTTTTGTACTGGGAATCCCACAGCTGGACACACAGTACTCCAGGTAAGGTCTGACAAGAGCAGAGTAGAGGGAGAGAATCACTTCCCTCAACCTGCTGGCCGTGCTTCTTTCTATGCAGCCCAGAATACGGTTGGCTTTCTGGGCTGTAAGTGTACTTTGCCAACTAATGTACAATTTTTCATCCACCAATATGCCCAAGTCCCTCCCTGCAGGGCTGCTCTTAATCAATTTATTCCTTAGGCTGTATTGATGCTGAGGATTGTCCCAAGGCCAGGTGAAGGACCTTGCACTTGTCCTTGAACTTCACAGGCCAAATTCTCAAGCCTGTCAAGGTGGATCTGGGTGGCACCCTTTTCTCCTATCAACTCACTGAGGTAGTACTCAATCCCACTGTCTATGTATGTCATTAATAAAGGTATTGAACAGTACCTGTTCTAACATGGACCCCTCATTGACAGCACTTGTCACTGTTCTCTATTTGGACATTAAGCCATTGACTGCAAGACTTTGAAAGTGGCCATCCAGCAAATTCTTTACCCATCAAAGAGTCCATCCATCAAATCTCTGTCTCTCCAATCTAGCAACAGGGACGTCGTATAGGACCATGTCAAAGGTATTACAAACGTCAAGATAGATGACACCAGACTGAGAGCAGCTTTGAGGAACGGAACAATTATTTATTTTTTTTTCTTGCTGTTTTCCTTTTTAAACTTGTTGCGGAAGATTGTAGACCAGTGCTATGCTATGCTTTTGGCTTGCAGGACAGTCCCAATAGACCACAGCATCTCTGTACTTGGGGCACCTCAGCTCTGACAGATCCCTGCTCTAAGTCATATTGAAAGTAGACTTAAAAGGAGCCAGATGTGGTCCACAAGGTCTGTGTCTGGGGGCAGAGCAGCTGCTTTTTGATTTCCTGTCACAGCTGAACCAATCTCACAGCATGGTCTACCCTGCTACTGCACCAAAATTTGCTCTATAAAAGTGATTTTCTTGACTAATTTTCTTCATTTTCTCTGTCTACCAAATTTGATAGTTTGGACAACTGTGATCTGTTGACAACCAGATTGTGACATCCCCACTTATTTCATGACAGATACTGCTAAAGAGACACAAAACTGCTATTTATTTTTAGTTAAGAAAATTATTAAAATATTTAACTTAACTTGAACTTCAATCTTAATCTCCAGCTTAGAGGTAGAAGGTTCTGTTCTCAAACCTTTGAGCCATCCAGGTTCCAAAGAACAAATTGATTAACTTTCTTGGCTGGCATTGTGGAATTAGAAAAAATAAGTCTTCTGGAATGCTAAATATTTAGATTAAGTAGTGCACCATCTCAATTTTTAAATTAGAATGTCTGATAATTTTTAGATGCATGAAAAAAAATACTAGTACACTACTAGGTGTTGTTACTTTTATATATGCTGCTGATCCCCTGACTTCAGAAAATGACAAACAGTAGTAAGAATACATAAAGAATGATACAGGAAAGATGGCATTGCATTCAGGCAGACAAAACATCTATGCTCATAAGTATTTATGACAATAAACATTGAGAGTATAACTCAGTGTTTATGAGCTCCCTTCTCCCATGCTTTCATTATTTCCATGAACTTCCAGACGTAGAGTCACCCATGTTCTCCAGTCTTACAGGCAGAAGCACCTTTGTGTGACCTATCAAAGAAAACAAGGGAGTTCTTTGCACGTTGTCAAAATGAACTCAGCAAATTCATGGATCAAAATCCAGCTAGATCTATATGTCTTCACTTCTGCTGTGGAAAGTCCTTGACCTACAGATAGCCACAGTCTGAGAAAACATTTTGCAAGCATACCATTGCATGCCTGATTCTGCCCTTCTATGCTTTCTCATGCACAGTGTGTTGGCCAGTGGCAGACAAGACACTGCAACACAACCACTTAGCCCCAGCTCCTGTGGCCTTTCTTAGGTTTTCATTATCTTAAGTGTTTGCATTTCAATAAATAAGTATTTGAAAACCAAAGGGGGAAAAAACATTTACTTTCAAACTTTCTAAGTACTGTTTGAGAGCACAGCATGACTTTAATGCCTGTTTAATTTGGAAAGACTCCCTTCAGTATAGGATTTTAGCTTACATCTTCTTCCCTTATATTCAAAAAACGTATTCAACTTTAGCCTTCCTTACTCAACTTTGGTTTATTTACTACATTTCTTGTATAGGATGAGTATCTGTCAGAAGACATCCCTTCTAAAGAGAGTATACTTACTGTTTTTCACACAGAGAAAGTATTTCTAATCACTTCATAGAAAGTTCTGTTTAGCTGGAATAACGTTAGTGGATATGATTTGTAATACTATGCAGGGAGAACATATTTATGACTTTTTCATTTCTAATATTGCTATACATTTAATACCTGACACCAAAAATAATTTTATTTCTTTTAAGGGGTAAAATGAAGTATTTAATTGAATAGCCTCATTAAATTAATTTTGATGAATCTATTATTTTAAAAAGTTCACATACATATTTTGTTCTTAGATAAATACACTTATTATGCATACATATATGCATTCAAATATTTATAGGTTTATAGCATTTGTTCTCATCTTTGAGATATCCACTTTCTGAAAAAAAAAAATCAGACAATAAGTTTTAAAGCGTAGTGAAATAAATATACAGATTAAACTATCATATGTTTTAGTGAAAATAAACACTTCAGCCAACACTGCAATGGCAATTTTCCCTAAAGGCACTATCAGACAACAGATTTTAATTGCAAGACAAATCTATTACTCTCATGCAAGTAAATAAAAAAGTGATGCAAGAAGAAAGGGACATTTGGAGGGCTTCAATAATAGCAGAAAAACCCAAACTATTAGTCTACCACTCGGTGGGTATGAATAAATGATGCTGCCAAGTTTCATTTCACCAAAAAGATCACTTGCCAATCAACGGCTACCACTGGAGACAACTGTGAAAGAACTCAGTTTTGAAAAGGAGTGCAAGAAGTTAAGAAGACTGAAGCTACATCCCAAGGAGTCATTCAAACATGCCAGGAACCTGTCCCTGGCACAAGGGCTGACTGGCACAGACACAGCCCTGTTATTAATTTTCCAGGCAGTAACAATCCCTGCGCAGTCTGAAGGGCAACTGGGGTAAAGGGACTAGAGAGTTAGATTTTGTTCTGGTAATATAATAATAATAATAATAAGCATCAGAACAGGTTGGGCAGGGAAGCTGTGGCTGTCCCATCCCTGGAGGTGTTCAAGGCCAGGTCGGATGGTGCCTTGGGCAGCCTGACCTATTGGGACATGTCCCAGCCCATGGCAGGGGTGTTGGAACTAGATGATCTTTAAGGTCCCTTCCAACCCAAACTATTCTATGATTCTAAGATTCTACAACTCTGATATCCACCACCATTCAGCTGGGAGCACGCCACAGTGCTGATCACCTCAAGTCCTCCAGTTCTAACCAAAATGATAATTTTTGTTAAAACTGTCTGTAAACATTCAAAGGAACAGGAGATGACTAAAAGCCGGTGTGGATTGTTTAAGAACAAGTTGTGTCAAGTTCTTTTGTGACAGGTGACAGGTCTGTGGGTAAGAGAGAAACAGCTTAAGTCACATATTTTGATTTTAGTACTTTTGATGCTGTACAGACAGTGCCTTCTCAAAGTAAACTAGGGACACGATAGAGATGAAAATATCATTGACTGGGTGTGAAGTTAGTTACAAAATCATACTAGGAGGACTATTATCAATGGCTCACTGTAAAAAATGGCAGCATGTTTCAATAGGATCCTCAGGGATCTGCCCTGGGTCTGGCAAGCAGTTCCACTAACAGCCTGCATGATGAAATAAGTAATATAATATTAATGTGCGGACAACTCCAAGCTGAATGGACTGTCAGTGCTTTGAAGAAAGCTTGGAATTCAAAATTATCGCAGGATGATTTTCTAAAAAGGATACATGGAAATTCATGAAGGCATAATGGGCTGTACAAGATGAGAAAAATCTTGTTAAGAAGCAGTTCTGCAGTAAAGGATCAGGACAGCTATGAAACAGAAAAAACATATAATGATTTCTATATATACTAAGTACACAGTACTTCTTCGGCTTTCAGGGGCTCAACTGAAATAGCATGTCCTAGATGCCACATAGAGCTGTTATAGTTGTGATGGGAAGCATAAAGCCAGATCTTCACACAAAAAAGTATGAATAGAATACATGTTATGCATACATAAGAAATAAGCAGAGGGAAATATTTTAATTGAGCATTAAAAGTTGCTACAAAGATGAAAAGAGCATTTTGTTCTTCATATCTCTGATGGACAGGACAATAACTCTTTAGCACAGTTCACACCAAACACCTAGAAAAGATAGTTAAGAGTGGAGAAGAGAAGGCTGAGGGGAGATCTTATTGCTCTCTACAACTACTTAAGAGGGGGTTGAAACAAGGTGGATGTTGGTTTCTCTTCCCAAGTGACAGGTGATAAGACGAGAGGAAATGGATTCAAGTTACATGAAGGGAGATTCAGATTAGATATCAGGAAAAATTTCCTCACTGGAAGGGTTATCGGGCACTGGAACAAGCACTGCCCAGGGAGGTGGTTGAGTCACCATCACTGGAGGTGTTTAAAAGGTGGGTAGATGAGGTGCCTAGGGATACGATTTAGTAGTGGACAGATACAGTTGGAGCTGATGATCTCAGAAGTCTTTTCCTACCTAGTGATTCTATGATTCTATGAGTTATGTAGTTTGGGAGACTATGGAAACCATCACTGGAGACTTCCAAGAGCAACTTAGACACATTTCCATCAGAAACAACGAAGATACTGTTGAAACTTAGCACTAGTATAATTTTAATTACCACTTACAGAGAATAATATTTATTATTTGATAAATTTGACAAAGAAGAAAACTAAAACACACAAACTGGCATTAGGAAGGAACCTGATTTGTTACATGCAATGGCAGAAAATCTGAGCATCTCCAGATAATGCCTGTGCCATTACACATCCCTGGGGAATAAACATGCACAATGCTGCCTGCAGAATTATGGTTTCTCTCACACTTCTCCAACATTCCTACTAGAAGCAACAGGATAAGATGCCAGGTGTATCACTTAGTACATTTCAAATGCATTTATAATTATTACAAAGATGATGGGGTTTTTGCCAAAATCCAGAACCTGCAGGAGGATAAAAAAGTCCTTTTATTAAAAACATTAAATCAACTCCCATGCAAGCTTCATGATAAGGTGCCACTTAATGTCTTCATTCCATAGAACAAAGTGAATTGACATTTATTTAATATTGCCATTATTTTGAATATCAAAAATGTCAGATTCTTTACTCTAAAAGCATTTAATGAATAGGAAAACTTCCATGTATGATTTCATACTGTTCATATTTTTTTTCCTAGTCCTTGGGAAATAAAGAGTGGCTCCTAACAAGGAGCTGGAAAAAGTTTACAAGTGCTTCAGTAAAAGCAGAAATAAGTGAACATTAAGGAAAGTCAGAAAAGGCATCACATCATCTAAGGACTGTGAAAAAGCTAGGCAGTGTGAACAGCATTTGTGACACATTACAGTATGAGTCAAGTGAGAGATGTAATTACATTTTCTAAGTCTACAGAACATGAGCTTCTAATTGGAGTCACCTCAGCTCATTATATTAGTTGCCTGTCACTGAAAGTAGACCTTGTCAGTGGATGCTTCCACCCTATGAACCACCAAGGAACTAATTGCTTCTAAAATCCCTAAATGTTTGTATCTTAGATTAAAACAAACTACAACTGCCATGAGGAGGAAAAAGTGAGTAATAGTTGCAGAAGGCTCTCTGCTGAGGGGAACAGAGGGTCCAATATGTCAAGCAGACCCTACTCACAGGGAAGTCTGCTGCCTCCCAGGAGTGCAGGTAAGGGGTATTGCTCGGAAACTTCCAAGTCTGGTAAGGCCATCAGACTACTACCCATTACTACTGTTCCATGTGGGAGGTGACAAAGTTCCAGCACATAGCCCAAGGGTGAATAAAAGAGGTTTTAGGGCCTTGGGACGGCTAGTGAGAGAATCTGGGGCCCAGGGGATTTTTTCCTCCCTCCTTCCAGTTATGGGTGGTGACACTATAAGGATAAGACGGGTTCAGTTTTTTCATACATGGCTCCCTGGCTGGTGTCACTGTAATAACTTTGGGGGTTTTGACAATGGGATGGCCTACACGGCACCTGGTTTACAAGTATCGGATGGGAGCCATCTTTCTCAAAGGGGGAGGCAGGTCTTTGCTCTGCAGCTTGCAGGGCTCATTGATAGGGCTTTAAACTAGTCATGAAGGGGGAGGGGGATAATATCAGGTTTGCCTATGGCAAGCTGCAGGGGGACACACAATGGTTGGAGGGGTGGGGTGCTGGTATGGGCCCTCCACCTGTCACCCCAGGGTATGCTCGGGATGCCACAGCACAGTTGGAAGTACTGTGGACTAGGTATGTCAATAAGAAAAAGAAGGTTAAAGTGCACCCTCACTGATGGTGACCTCATATGAACAGACGAAGAGAAGGCTGAGGTACTCAAAAACTTTTCTCCTCAGTCTACACTGACAACCACTCTCCTCACCTCTCCTGGGTCAATGGACAACAAGATGGGGACCAGGGGGTAAAGCCCCTCCCACTGTAGGGGAGGATCAGGTTTGTGACCACCTGAGGAACCTGAACATATGGGACCTCATTAGGTGCATCTCAGCATCCTGAAGGAATTGGCTGATGTGGTTGTCAGGCCACTCTCCATGGTATTTGAAAGTCACAGCAGTCAGGAGAAGTCCCTGGTGACTGGAAGAAGGGAAACATTGTGCCCATTTTTAGAAAGGGTAGAAAAGACAACCCTGGGAACCACCGACCTGTCAGCCTCACCTCAGTGCCTGGGAAGATCATGGAACAGATCCTCCTAGAAACTATGCTAAAGGATATGGAGGGCAGGGAGGTGATTACTGGCAGGCAGCAAGGCTTCACCAAGGGGAAGTCCTGTATGATCAACCTAGTAGCTTTCTATGATGGTCTAATCACAGCAATGGACATGGGAAACCAATAGATGTGACCTATCTGATCTCCTGTAAAGCACAGTTCCCCCAGCATCCTTCTTTCTAAATTGGAGAGGTACGGATTTGATGGGTGTACTGTTTGATGGATAAGAAATTGGGTGGATGGTTGCATTCAGAGAGTAGTGGTCAATGGCTCAATGTCCAGATAGAGATCCATCACAAGTGGTGTCCCTCAGACATCCATATTGGGACCAGTGCTCTTTAATATCTTCGCCAATGATATTGACAGCAAGACTGAGATGACACCAAGCTGAGTGGTGCAGCTGCCACACCAGAGGGACGGGATGTCACCCAGAGGGACCTGGACAGACTGCTGAAGTGGACCTGTGAGAACATCATGGGGTTCAACAAGGCCAAGTACAAGGTCTTATACCTGGGTGGGGGCAATCCCCGTTTTCAGTACATGATGAGGGATGATGTGATTGAGAGCTGCCCTATGGAGAAGGACTTGTAGGTGCTGGTTAATGAGAAGCTTGACATGAGCCAGCAATGTGCGTTCACTGCCTAGAAGGCCAACTGTATCCTGGGCTGCATCAAAGAAGCATGGCCAGCAGATCAAGGGAGGTGATTCTGCCACTCTATTTCTCTCTTTAAAGCTCTAAATCTGCACTGGTTACTACTCAAATCAGTCAGAAGGCCCACTGATCATTTGAGGTCTAGATTAATATAGCAAATCACAAGGAAGTGATTCTGCCCCTCTGTTCCTCTCTTGTGAGACCTCACCTGGAGTACTGTGTCCAGTTCTGGAATCCTCAACATAAGAAGGATATGGAGCTGTTGGAACACGTCCAGAGGAGGGCTTCAAAGATGATCAGTGCACCTCCCATACAAGGACAGGCTGGGAGAGTTGGACTTGTTCAGCCTGGAGAAGAGAAGACTCTGAGGAGACTTTATAGCGACCTTGCAGTATCTGAAGGGAGTCTACAAGAAAGCTGTGGAGGAATTTTTTACAAAGGCATGTAGTGATAAGACTAGGGGCAATGGGTGTAAACTGGAGGGGCAGATGTAGACTAGACGTAAGGAGGAAATTCTTCACCATGAGAGTGGTAAGGCACTGGCACAGGTTGCCCAGGGAAGATGTGGATGCCCCATCCCTGGAGGTGTTCAAGGCCAGTTTGGATGGGGCCTTGGGTAAGCTGATCTAGTGGGATGTCCCTGTCCAAGGCAGGGGGGTTGGAATTAGAAGATCTTCAAGGTCCCTTGCAACTCAAACCTTTCTATGATTCTAGCACTTCTGAACTAATGTTTCTTGCATATTAAAGTGGACAGGAGGTTAAACTTTTACCAAACTTCATGATGGAGTTCACATAATAGAAGAACTGCAAATACCCAACAAAAATAAAGAAAAGTCTATCATGGCATGAATTTGGACAAACACATATAATCAGAATAAGAAATGAAGACTTAACTTGTATCATCTGTCAAGGTATCAAACTAGTAACGGTCATTTTCATCCAAGAGTTTCTATATTTTCGTTTCTTACTGTTAGCTCATATTTTAATAATTCTAAATTTAAAAATTGCTGCAGCAAATATA
Source organism: Phaenicophaeus curvirostris (assembly GCF_032191515.1). Classification (NCBI taxonomy): domain Eukaryota; kingdom Metazoa; phylum Chordata; class Aves; order Cuculiformes; family Cuculidae; genus Phaenicophaeus; species Phaenicophaeus curvirostris. The sequence continues at coordinate 80,873,961 of NC_091394.1, read as the reverse complement.
TCCCTGAAAATATGCTTCTCAATGACTTCTTGTAATTTGTTGTTCTGTTTAATTAAAAATGTGTAAAATTTATGGGAAATGGTATCAGCATCCCAATATATGATATTTGGGGATACAAATAAACAAAAATAAAACCTTTTTAAAAATATAGCTATAATGCCCTTGAGATATTTCTATTCCTGTTGAAGTATGGCAAAAATTGAGTATTTTTTAAGATTCCCAGCTGGCAAAAATAAAAGAGTTCCTTAAAGAAAAAGTTGAACTTGGCTCTCAAATGGAAACTGTTGGAAGCGAGTTCTGACAAACTGTAAAGATAAAATCCCTCCTTGTTATCAAGCTCTGTATTCTCCGTTATTCCAGGCATGTGCAATTTCATCTGCTGCAGTGGGGAGGAGAGTTTCTCAGAAGGCTGAGGTCAGGTTAGAGACACAGAGTGTTTGAAAATCACTGGAGTATCTGATGAGAAATTGCATCAAAGGCCCTGAGCCAAGAGTATGTAATCTGAGTCCAGCCAACAGACTATTTTTCCTTAGACTAGCACACAAAATTTAGTATCTTTTGGCAAAAACACATCAGAAGCTGTTGGGTTTGACAAATGTATCCCTCACCTGCTGTTTTAAGTATGTATAATCTCACCACTTCAGCAGCATCCACAGAAATCCATTTATAGAATTACAAATGCTATAAAACCAGGCACGAACTAAACGTTAATCCAAATTTTTCTGCTTTGTTGCAACTGGCAGATGCATTACACCACAGCTTTTTTAAATGAAGAGTAGAAAGTCTGTATGCATATAGAATCAGAGGAGCCCACCAATGTTTAAACTGTAACGAAAATTAAATTCTGAAATAATAACATGGCTTCTAAATATTCCTAAATAATGTCAGGAAGCAGATTTGATATTCAGATTCATTTTTCCTTATTAAAAAAACATTAGCCCCTGAAACTTCTGCCTGTATTGGACATCTGTATAGGCAGATTACGGTTTAAAGACTTTTTAGCCAGATGATTGCTAGCCTTCTTTGTGGGTGTACCATTTACTAACAATGATGACAGGAACATGCAAGTCCCTCCTTTCTCTTTAGGGTTACTTTTATAGTGAAACTAACATAATTGTTTGGCACAGCTTGTGGTATTTGCTTACAGTAGGTTTCAGCAGGCTATATTTCATTTTGTCACAAGTTCTCTCTTGGGTCTAGGCTAGAAGCATGTTTCTTTTAACTCTACTGATACCATAAAAAAATAATGCATTGTTATTTGAATATTGTTAAACCAAATTTCATTTTTAAGTTATTTTCCAGCAAAGATACAATTTTAATATGGGGTTTAGGCCCGATCCTGCAGACTTGCCAGTGTATAACTGCTGATGAAGTGAATGGCAATTCTTCTTGTAATACACTCATGCATTTGTGGAATTTCATGTTGATATGGATTATATTCGCATTCCATGACGATTCAAGATCAATGCTTCAAATTAGTTGATTGAGTCCTCTTGACTGCTATAAATTCAATTTAGGCCCGCAGTAAACAGTAATGATAGTCTCTCATACTGACTTATAAAATATCTATACCAATTTTATCCAGGAAAATAAGAAAAAAATAAGAGATATATGGAATAATAAAGGGAATATACCATTTCTTATACTTAAATGCATTCAATACCCTTTTACAAAGGAAAAATGAACAATTTTGAAACTAAAAAGTTGAATCATAGAACCATAGAATCACTTGGTTGGAAAAAAACCTTTGAGATAATTGAGTGTAACTTTACCTGTCTACTACTAAACCATATCCCTGAGCATTTCACCTACCCATCTTTTAAATACCTCCAAGGATGCTGACTCAATCACCTCCCTGGGCAGCCTGTTCCAGTGCCCAATAATCCTTCCAGTGAAGAAATTTTTCCTGATGTCTAATCTGAATCCTATAAATCTGCATTGGTTACCACCCAAATCAGTCAGAAGGCCCACTGATCATTTGAGGTCTAGATTAATATAGCAAATCACAAGGAAGTGATTCTGCCCCTCTGTTCCTCTCTTGTGAGACCTCACCTGGAGTATTGTGTACAGATCTGGAATCCTCACATATGGAGGATATGGAGCTGTTGGAACGGGTCCAGAGGAGGGCTACAAAGATGACCAGAGGTCTGGAGCACCTCCCATACAAGGACAGGCTGGGAGAGTTGGGCTTGTTCAGCCTGGAGAAGAGAAGACTCTGAGGAGACCTTATAGCGACCTTGCAGTGCCTTAAGGGGGCCTACAAGATGGAGAGGGGTTATTCATGAAGGCTTGTGGTGATAGGACAAGGGGAATGGATATAAGCTGGAGAAGGGCAGATTTATACTAGACATTAGGAAGAATTTCTTCACCATGAGAGTGGTGAGACACTGGAACAGGTTGCCCAGGGAAGCTGTGGCTGCCCCATCCCTGGAGGTGTTCAAAGTCAGTTTGGATGGGGCCTTGGGTAAGCTGACCTAGTGGGATGTCCCTGCCCATGGCAGGGGCCTTGGAACTATATGATCTTTAATGTTCTTTACAATCCTAACTATTCTATGATTCTATGATTCTATGACATGAGGAAAAGAAATGTGTAAAATAGTAATTTTTAATAACATATTTTTACCAGTGAGGATTTTGAGTGTCACCAGTGAGTACACAATAATTGTATTAATTTAAGTTACTCCTAGTATCTAGAAGAATTCCTCAGCTGATGATTTTCAAAGCTTTGCCTTTATCTCACATAGGAACAGCAGGGTAGGATGTAGCCTTTCAGCTATGCTGGTAATTATGGATATAGAAGGACTATGAGATTTAATCATATTTCAGAAATATTTAGGCTTGATCCTATAGTCTTTCCTGGTCTAAAGCTTTCTCAGCACCTGCTTTGTGCTGCAGCAGGGACTGGTAAAATCCTGCAGTGCCAGGCAGCACTATACCACAGGCACTTCCCGTGGGGAACATGATATGGAATCATCTAACAGTCTTCCTCCTTGTTCCCTGCACTTACAGAGATCCCTGTCCTGCCAGTGTGTTACAGTCTTATAAAGTAGCTTTCTTTCTTGCCAGTGAAAGCAAAAAGGGGTCAGTTCGCAGTTCTCACTGCCTATTTTGATATTAAATGCCTATGCAGGGGGACTGCCACACTGCTTCCCCCCCACTTAAAGTCTAGGAGGCATTTGGTGCAATTAGTGGTTAAACTGTGTGAAGGGACTGGCTGTCAGATGTGTGCAGCAGGGGATTGCTGGCTGGGTGCCTCCAGCAAGTTCGGAACAACACCGCGTGAGCCAACACATATCTCAGCAGGAGTTTTGCCATTGTGCCAGGCCACAGCCGAAGGGCCTCATCCTGAGAGAATGGCACCGTCTGTGCAACTCAGATGAGTCTGAACAGAAAGGTAAGGGAGGCTGATGTTGTCTTTCATTGTTACTTGTAATGTAAATTCATGGCTCAAACTGACCCGTTTCTCTCAGCTAAATAACCAGACAATAAATCAACACCATATTTGACATGGTTGACAATCCAGGATCAGTAGAAAAAACTTTCTTGTTTATCTTGTCTATTTCTAGAGAAAAATTAAATAAAATTACAAATTACAGTGTAAACAAAATTATCAAATCAGATGCAAAATGAAGATTAAAAATCTCATCTCCTCTTTTTAAATTTCTAAGTAACAGTAAAGTTCTGCAGCAGACCTACAGACACACATCTTTTTCTGGAAGTGGAACGCTCAACTTCTGCTCCTTGCATATTTGAGTGTTCTCGGAAGCTTCACAAGCCATTGTGTCAAACAAATATCACTGCTATTTAATGACAGTTGTGGAAAATACGACACTACCAATGTCTGAAAGTAAATGCCTAGATTAAAAAAAAAAAAAAATTTGCCTTTTACTTGCCCCAGATAGAACAATTATCTTACTGAAAGGGAATGAGAGGATGGTAATGCCATAACTCATTCAATGGGAGATGTTATCAAGCACAAATGTACCTGTCAGGAATCACATCCATAAAACACAAACACACTTCTCCAGAAATCCTATGCCACTGATTTAAAAGCCAAGGACTGCACATTCTGTTTGGTTACTTTCAGAATTGATAGTACTGAAGGCATTAAGCTTTATCTTTTTCTCCTATTTATATTATCATCTATTGTTTATGTGGATTAGTATTTCAAGGCCCTGTTCAAGACCACATTGCAATAGATACTGAAAAAAACCAGACCAAAGGCCTTGTCTGTGTTCTTAGTTCAGCCTCTAAACCTTATAGAATCATAGAATCACCAGGTTGGAAAAGACCCACCAGATTATCGAGTCCAACCATTCCAACAATAACCATGTCCAACCATGAATCACTAAACCATGACTCTCAGCACCTCATCCACCTGTCTTTTAAACACCTCCAGGGAAGGTGACTCCACCACCTCCCTGGGCAGCCTGTTCCAGTGAGCATCCTGTTCCAGTGTAGAGAGTGTCTATGCAGAGGGCAGTGCTGGATAAGTGTCTAGCCAAGAGCATCAATAAAAGCAGAAAGGGAAAAGGACAAGAGGATGCGAGTAACTATGATATGACCTTTGGCTTATATGTATTGGTACTGTGAAGTTGACAGAAGCAAGATAAGGCTCAGAGGGATAAGACCAAAACATAAACGCTAAATCATCAGTTGAAAAAACGAAAACCATGTTTCTGGTTCCTCTTTGATGCTATTCATGTTTTCATGAAACAATTTACATATGAATACCCATATACAAATTTCAACTTGTTTGAAACAGTACTTCAGTACTGAAAAAAAACATGCATATCCCGAATATCATTACTAAAGCAACCTCTGAAGAACTAATATAGTACTTAATAATATAATCAGGATAAAAGACTTCTTAAGATTCTTACTTTTTACAGTCAACTTTTTTGGGGGGAAATATTGTTTACATTTTTGTCATTTAAAAGGAGACTATTGAGGCAAAAAGCCTCTGATTCGACCATTCTTCATTACTGTTACTTGTGAAATATAGTGAAAATTCAATTCAATTATCCTCAGCTTAAACTGTAATGCTCCACTAACACAATTTCAGCTCTTGCCTTAAATTGCACAGCTACTGATATTGGCAATAGTATACCATTTGCATTGTTTTTCTTATTTCAGTGGCAGTTCTGATGGATTTCTGCTTCATATAGCAAGCATGGAAAATCATATTGTTTTGTCCAGCAGTGCCTTGGATCGCATCTGCACCCTAGATATCCTTTTCCTAATCACTTTGTGTCTGCCCCCCGCAGGGAGTTAGAACTGATCATCACCTCCTGTATCATGTCTCACTTGGCTACAGCTCACGCAGCACTTTAAGGCTCATACCACGGAGCCTGCGGGGATTTTCTAGACTTCATCTCCCTCTCCACCATAAAGGTCTCTCATTTTGTCTTTTGCCCCTGTGTGAGTGTCCTCATAAATGAATGAAATTTGTCCTAGTTCAAATCATTACATTTTGCCAGAAGCATGTGGTAACTGACAAGACATTACTTTGATTCAAAGGGGACAGCTCCCAAGAACAGTATTAGATTCCAGGTCAGTGAGAGCTTATCCTCTTAACATTAAATGTCATCAACCAATATCAAGCTCACCTGAAGACCTCTGCAAGGGTGTGTTTCAATTCCTGAGAAACTTTCTGATATACAGGTATCCCTGCATCCTCTGTTGTTCCCACACTGAACAGCAATTGAAATCAGACTCCACTCTACACCCAGGACAAGAACAGAACATAAGTAACTCAGAAATAGATGTTTTCACCTTAGAATAGAGAGACTTAGCTAGGTGTGCAAGATAAATGGGCAAATACTTCTCAGACACCCATTTTGGGGTCATAAAACTCCTTTCATAAGTGCTGTATTCATAAAGGCACTTGTCTCCAGATAGAACTAAACACATCAACTCTGCCTCTCCAAGTGGCACTTCAGTCCAGATTCCCAATGAAACACTTCTACTGTCCACTCTGTGCTGCAAATGCTGTACACCATATAAATATACATAAGGTACTAAGGAAAATAAGGCATGATACTTAAATTGTTTTTCTTGATAGCTCCAGGAGATGTTGAATTCAGAAATAATCAGCCACTGAATATCATTGCTAATTACTATCTCATCCATTCTGACTTAATGTGAAAAATGTCTTTCTCAGATTGACCATACCCATATCCTTCATTTTAAACGATGGTTGACTGATACCCACTGAGTCAAGACATAAGTGAAGAACACTTGCTTTCAAGCAAAAAAGCTTTCAAAACTAGGTAGGAGTCATTATGTATGTGGCCATCTCAGAACAATCTGACTTCCTTGAGTATTCATATTTCAGCAATATCACACCAAATACTAAAACAGCAGGGATTATTGATTATACCGGGGCTCATCTAGCAGAAATAGCTGCACAGGGTCTTATTCAGGACCCCACCACTGCCTCATCCCAAGCTGGAAATCTGTATGAAGTTTATGTTACACAAAAAGGCATGTGGTACAGTAAGCTACAATTATTCAGCTCAGATGGTCACGTTTCAAGAGTTATAACAAGGCTGCTCTAAACTTCGACACTGGATCAAGTAATAAATTTCTTAGACATTATCAAAATATGTGTCCTGCTATACATAGACATTTTATTAATTAGATAAACTGGACCTATATAGCACTATCAGATTTCATTCTAATAGAATGAAATCTATTGATTTCATTTTGCACAGTTGTAGTCTAGCACACACAGAATATTTCAGGGCCACTTAGACTGCACAGTTAGAAAATAATAGCCTTCAATGGGAGTGCTTGTTATGGTGAAGCAATTTAATAATTGTTTCTAGGTGGATTTTTTAATGTGTTTACACTGTATTTTAAAAGCAGACTGAAACTGCACTTAAACTCAAATGTCTCGTATCTGCCAAACTGGATGCAGAGCTGAGTCATGAGTTTTGGTAGAGCTCTTGGAGACTCTCAAGAGGGAAGCTTAAATCCAGGCAGGCACTGGGCACAGGTCCTTCCTTGCACCTCCATCTCCAGGCACAGGCACGGATGTGCCTGCTTGCCATGACTCTGCCCCTCTGTATCTCATAATTTCAAACAGTATCTTCAGATGCTTTAAGTCAGACAAGTCAAGCTAAGGTTTTTCTACTTATATAGGCTTCTACACAAACATCTGAGGGCATGCAGTGCTTTAATATGCTTTCTGGCTCATATTTCACTGAGTAGTACTGACAGAGATCTTCCCAGTAGACACAGATCACACAATTCTTATCAGAAGTCATATTAAATTAATGTCTTGAAGAAAAAAAACATCTCCCTTGAACTCTTCCCTGCTAGAACTGAACACACTGTTCCAGCACACATCTTACGCTGTGTGCACAGGCAAGATCACTCTCATATTTCAGCTAAATATTCCATTTCTTAAGCATTAGTTCTCTTAACCACAGTCCTGGTCTAAGAAATTATATCGGTACATTCAGTACTATGGGTCCAAAGTATTTTTCTGATAATTGCTTTCCAAAACAGTTTCCTATCCTGTTGGCAGACCTTTATTATTTGTCCCAGATGTTTTTTAATTTGGCTGTATTTTTTCAAAATGTTACTATTCACTCTATCTAATGACTCTTTTTTTATGAGGAATGCTTCTTATAAAGGCATCCTAATAGCTATTGGTTATACTTTTAACCTCTAATTTGTGTTGCCAGAGTCCCAAATTAATTATTCTCTTATTTTGCCAAAGACTAACATCAAGCACTGTATCTCTTGCTCTTTTCTATGTATTATAATGATATTCATAGCCTTCTCATCTTTCATTTTACAGTATTTCTTAAAGATGACGAGAGATTTTTTAGGTAATTCTCTGAAGACTTCTAATGTACACTATTCCTATGAAAATGGTTGGCTCCAGCTGGTGTTCTTTCTAACAGAAATGTTTCAGTGAGATATGCTGATATGTTATACAACCCATGCGAATAGAAAAACAGGATCAACACATTTGATAAGCAAAGTAGTGTGTTATTCTGCTCAGGGAATTTGAACTCATTTCAACTAAGCGCAATCAGAATGGAGATAATTGAATGATCCTTGTCCTGTCACTACAGGCTCTGGTAAAATGTCTGTCTCAGTCTTTCTTATAAATCTTTGTTATTGAAATGCTGCAGTAAGGTCTCCCTGGAGCCCCTCTTTTCCAGGCTGAACAATCCCAAATCTCTCAGCCTTTCTTCACAGGGCAAGTGTTCCGATTTTTGCGGCCTTCCTTTGTCCCTGCTCCAACAGGTCCATGTCTTTCCTGTGGTGAGGACTCCAAAGCTGGATGCAGGGGTGGGGGCCTCACCAGAGCAGAAGGGGAGAATCACCTCCCTTAACCTGCTGGCTGCGCTTCTTTTGACATAGTCCAGGATATGGTCAACTTTCTGGGCTGCAAGTGCCCATTGCTGGCTTATGTTAAATTTTTCATCTACCAATATTACCAAGTTCTTTTCCACAGGTCTGATCCCCATTCGTTCATCCCCTGGTCGCTATTGATACTGGGGATTATCCCAAATCAAGTGCAGGGCCTTGCACATGGATTTTAATTCTATTCCACACCTGATTATAAAGCAGACAGTGTAGCATCCATCAAAAATAAGAAATGTGTAAGTAGCATTCATACATATTAAATACATATATCTGATATTCAATGAATATTTGTTTCATCTTTAGCTTTTCTCTATTTTTGCATTCATCTCTTTGTGTTTTACACTGATTTTCCATCTGTAATCTTTATGCAAAAAAGATTTTGTCTGACATTTTAAATGCAGATTTATTTGTAATTGTCTAATTCTCCAAGTTGTCTAATTTCTCCACCATTTCTAATTGTCCTATCCATACTAATATACTGAGATGTGTGATTGCAAATGAACAATCTTTCGTATTTGGCTATGCTTTTCAGACTTCTTGCTAACCTACATATTAACCACTTGGTTAGAAAGATGTTTAAAGATCTCCAAGTCATTTATTTTTAATATACACAATTTCTAATCCTTCGTTCATTTTCCCCAGCTTCATGTGCTTTCACAGTCTTCCAAACATTTACCCATTTCCAAACTCTGAAAATGTAATTTCAATATCATTTGCATGTTTTGGGAGAGAAAAAAAAATGTCAAAGCATCATAGGCCTCAGTTGGCAAAGTACAGATGCTCCGTAGTTCACAGACAGAAGTGTTAGTAACTATCTGCCTGCATTATTGAAACAACGTGATATCAGGGTAACAGAGCCCAGCTCTGCCCTCTGCCCCACTCAGCATTTTCTTTGACCTCAGAAGGAGATACAATTCAAAAATAAAACCTGTCTTATGGTCCTGAAGAAGTATAAGGTTTTGTCTGCACCTTGCTGATCTCTGTAAGACTAACACCAAACCTAAAAGAAAAACTCAGCCACTTTAAACTGAATTTAGATTTAGTCATCAAAGCTCTCCAATTCAAAATAACTTTGCAAGAAAGCCACCTAACCCTAATACATATAAGGTCACAAAATGCCTCTTTGGTTTTCATCTCAAATGTCTACAAGTTCTTTTTGTGCTATAAAAACTTGAAACTGTCCTGGTCTGAGCAACAAGCCAGTCTGGTTTTGGACCAGTATACTTCAGATGATGTAATGAGTGCAGAAGCATATTTCCCTATCAAGTCAAATTTTGCAAGTATATGGAATGCTAACAAATGACAATAGGATAAAACGCAACAGCAACACACAAAGTGACTGCTTACTGGGAATGCAAATAGTGCAGGAATCATTGTTCAGCCTTTTAAATACTACACGCAAAAAAAAAAAGAAAACAAAACAAAAATTATAGGTTCCACTCCTTTTGCCATCTGAGAGACTACAGCTTCTCAGCTTCTGATATACTAGAAGCCCAGCTTTCTTCCACTCTGTGAGGGGCCGGTCAGAAGTAAAATGAGGTAGGAGTGAAAGCCTTCTTGCTGAAGTTGAACTACTGCACAGAAAAGAAGGAAAATTCATGGATTCACAAAGGCAGTATGCAAGGCTGTACCATGCAGAAGGCCTCAATGGACTTGGTCTCTGGTGGCAGCATGAATAAACCTCTTGTGCTGAGGTGTGTACCCTCACATGTACTGCTCTACAATCTCTCTAAGTGATTCTCTCCTGGGTACAGTATTTTTTTTTCCTGTTCTTCTGAAGTGCCTGATTCTGGACACAGATACTTGGGTACTTGATTAGGATGATGAGACCTTTACTGGTCTTTTCTGCTGCCGTTATTCTTACAGGCCATGAGCAAAAATACTACACTACAAAAAAGTAAACCGGAAAATTGCATTTACAGATGTCTAGAAACAATGTACCATTAGGCAGAACAAATAACCTTCCAAAAACAAGTTTCACAGAAAGCTTTGCAAAAACAACAGGTGAAGCTTTTTTTTCCCTAGTAGCTCAGATGTGGAAGTAGCAATACATTAAGTTCCTTGTCTCTGTGCTAAAGGAGATGCCTAACTGCTGGCTAACTAACTACTGAATTAGAACCACATTCCCTTTTCAACGTGAAAGTTCAGAAAGCAGCAGTACAAGAGCGAAGCAAGAGCAAAACATTCTCTATGATGCTCTATAATTCACCCCACCTTCTCTCCCTTGCAACTTTTTCTCGTAGAGCACTCCATCTGAGTGAAGATCTCGGTAGCAAACCCTGGAATAAAAACTGCTTCATGTACTTTGCTCCCCTAGCACAAGGTCTAACCCAAGAGCCTGGCTTATCACCCAGCTTTCCCTGGCAGCTCCTGGAGAAGAGGTTCTTCTGCTGAATCTGCAGCCCTCTGCAGCTTCCTGGAGAGCCCTTATTTTTCAGGAGGGAGTAAAGCAAGAAAAAACATAAGAAGTTACTGTGCTCTGTAGATTTTCTGAGACCCTTATGAATGTATCATGTTTTTACTTTGCACAAAAACTATGGTGTTGTTCAGAGTTACATACAAGTCTTGGAATTTGGTTTTATAGGTAATACCACAATTGTGCTGATTTGTAAAAGATGTCAAGAGGAGCATAAGAGTGATATCACATGACCACGACAAGCAGTTGTTCCTCCTAGTACTGATGATAAACTAATGCATACTAAAAATATTTTAATAAGCTGAAAAGTGATTTAATTGCACTACATTTATTACATATATATGGACTGTAAGGAAAGAATATGTTTACTTGGAAGTTAATGATTGTTTTATGATCTATGATGAGGCTATAAATCTCCATGCAAAAAGGAGAGATCAAAAGCAATCACATCCCGTTATGAATCCTGAGGCAACCTGAAGACTTTACTTTTCATGTCTTGTTTCTTAGCAAGGCAAAAAATTTGAGCTCAAAATGGAAAAAGATAAAGCAGGCTCTGATAACTGAATCATCATCAACTCTTGAGCTGAGTTACTATGGCAATAGCACTGCTGCTGCTGTACAGCTTCTTCTTACTCTTTCTACCACTACAACAGCTTTGTAAATGTACACGGGAAATTTCCACTGCACATGGGCCACATGCAGCTCATGGAAGAAGCTCAGAGTCTCAGGTGCCTTGATTTCTACTCAATGGAAGAACAAATTTGTGTGATTAAAAAATGTCTAATTTGTAATTATCTGTTTTCCATGGAAGTAGTGTTGGAGCAGTAGGGAAAGGTTCTTCAGGATTCTTCCTGTTCTTTTGTGCCTCAGGAAGACATATTCCAGTGCTTAGAAGATACCTTATAAGCACACAGAATTTTTAATAGAGGAATTTTAAGCCTTGTTTGCAGCTGTAATTATCTCACTTCTTTGAATTATGGATGTTCTTGCAACTGTCAGGGAGGAAGGTATCATCTTTTTGGCAGAGCATAGCTTGGAGCTCTACATAAGTAATGGATTTAATCCTGATGCCAGTTTAATAAATTAGTAATTATAACTCTGTATATGTAACAATCAATGTGTCAGTACTCACCGGTGTCCTCTTTCCTCTTCAATGACTGGATCAATGAATCACCTTTCCTATTACTGATGTCATGTTCTCTGTACCACCAAATATACAGTTGCTCTTAATTATTTTTGAGAATGCATTTAATATTTACGCTCTAATAGCAAACAGAACTTCCCAACAGGAACCAGGGCCCTTTGCAGGAAGCATAAATGCAAAGGAAATCTTTGCCTAAAAATGCTGTTGCTGAAAGTACAGTTTCTGCAAGCTCATTAAGTCCTATAAGCAAATCTCTATGTGGAACCTCAGATGAACTCCATATTGAGAATTTCATCACACCTTTTGTGGAAAAGAAGGCCTTTTCACCCGCTGTGCTAACACACGCATGTCTTCCAACTAGACCCTCTCTGGGGAGCAGATGAACGAGTTTAACACTTGTGCATTAATCAGTAGGAGGTTCAACAACAATTACCACGATGAAAGGTAAGAGAGACAACACAACAATTAAAAATACTATGCAATGTGGTGTCTGAGAATCCAGCAAGCCTTTACATCTCTACGTGTTCCATGAAAAGCTGTCATTAAATAATGAGAAGCAGAAAACATCTGACGCATTTTGCTATTTATATAGCTGCACAGCCATCATTTTCGTACAGATCACATCTGCCCTCTGTTACATGTCTGGTTTGGTGTCTCTGCGTGAAATCTGTAAATCTGGACGTGCATCCCGTGCTCAGCCTGCCTAGATTTTAACACGCTCACCTTCCCTGCAGCCTTTCCACCCAGGGAGCTGGAAGCTGAGTCCCCAGAGTGTGAGGATGCCAGGGCGATGGAAGCTGAGTCCCCAGAGTGTGAGGATGCCAGGGCGATGCCCAGGGATGCCCAAACAAAGCCTGGAATGCTGAGGTGATGCCCACAGGTGCGAGACAATGCCCAGGGATGCCAGGGAGGTGCCCAGGGAGCCAAGGTGATGCCCAGGGATGTCATGGCAATGCCAGGGATGCCGAAGCAATGGCTGGGAATGCTGAGGTGATGCCTGGGCATGCCAAGGCAATGCCTGGGATGCTGAGACAATGCCCGGGATGCCATGGCAATGCCCAGGGATGCCAGGGCAATTGCCAGGATGCAGAAGCAATGCCTGGGGATGCTGAGGCAATGCCTGGGGATGCCAGGGCAATGCCCGGGCAGCCAAGGCAATGTCCAGGATGCCAGGGCAATGCCTGGGATATTGAAGTGATGCCCGGGAGGCTGAGGTGATGCCCACAGGTGCCAAGGAGATGCCCAGGGATGCCAGGGCAATGCCTAGGGATGCCTAAGCGATGCCTGGGGATCACAGGGCAATGCCCGGGGTGCCAAGGCGATACCCGCGGGTGCTAAGGCAATGCCCAGGGATGTCAGGACAAAGCCCGGGGAGCTGAGGCAATGCCCAGGGATGCCAAAGCGATGCCCGGGGATGCTAGGGCAATGCCCAGGGTGCCAGGGCGATGCCTGGGGATCCAAAGTGATGCCCAGGGTTGCCAGGATGATGCCTGGGTGAGCCAAGGCGGTGCCCGGGAATGCCAGAGTGATGCCCGAGGGTGCTGAGGCGACGCCCAGGAATGCAGAAGCAATGCCCAAGATTCTGAGGTGATACCCGCGGGTGCCAAGGCAATGCCCAGGGATGTCAGGGCAAAGCCCAGAGAGCCAAGGCGATGCCCAGGGATGCCGAAGCGATGCCTGGGGATACCAGGGCGATGCTCAGGGTGCCAGGGTGATGCTCAGGGTGCCAGGGCGGTGCCCAGGGATCCGAAGCGATGCCTGGGATGCCGAGATGATAACCGTGGGCGCCAAGGCAATGCCTAGGGATGTCAGGGCAAAGCCAGGGGGATCCGAAGTGATGCCTGGGGATGCCAGAGCAATGCTCGGTGTGCCAGGGCGATGCCCGGGGATGCGAAGCGATGCCCGGGGGTGCCGGGGCGCCGCCGCCCCCGCCCCGCACCTGCCCCGGGGCGGCCGCACCACGTGCCGGGGCGGGGAGCGGCGGGGCCGGGCTCCGCCACCCCCGGCGCCGCAACGGCTGCAGCGGCTTCGCGCGTCGCTGTTACCGTGCGGGTGCCGGGCTGCGGTGACCGAGAGCGATGGGGCCCTTGCGGGAGAGCGGCAAGGTGAGCAGCCGGGGACGGAGAAGGGGACGAGGCCGGGGAGAGGCAGGCGGATGGCGGCCCCGGCGGGTGTCGCCTGCCCGCGCCGGGATGGGGGAAGGAGGGGTCCCTGACGGCGGGGTGTCCCCTCCCGAGCAGGAGCAGAAGGCGCCGCTGGAGAAGGAGCCGTCCCGCAGCCGCATCCCCCGCCTGGTCCTCCGGCCGCAGCAGAAGGCGTCCCCGGCTTCCGAGTCGCCCTTTTCGGAAGAGGAGAGCCGGGAGTTCAACCCGCCCGCCTCCTCCGCGGGCTCCGGCAGGACCGTCAGCAGCAACAGCTTCTGCTCAGGTACCGGAGACGGACGGACAGACAGACAGGGCCCCGCCGCAGCGCCCTGGGGCGTCGCTGTCACCCCCAGGCGCAGCATCCCTGCGAGCATCCCTCCTTCTGCAGATGAGCAAGGGCAACCCTCGATTTTTTTGCAGGGAGATCCGGTATCGTTCTTTTAATACGTGTCTGTAAATGACACCAGATGTTCCCGTTCCACTGTCCACCGCGAAAAAGTTGGCGGTTTAACTGCGGCAGAGTAATTGCTTTAAGGAAAAACGTTTGCCTCAAAAACTGCAGCACGGGTTTGAGGCGTTCTGAAAAGCCTGTAAGCCCAAGAGTCTGTAAAATGGAAGTGGTTATTTAAGGGCATCACACATGCGTGCCTTTTAATTTTGTGATGATGATCCGCATCCATCAATCGGAGCAAAATATGTAGGTTAAGTTTTCACTGTCATATGGAAGTGAATTTTGGTTCTTAGAGAATTCAGACTTCTGACAAGCATCTCTCCAGGCATGAGCTGGACGTGACGTGCTCTCTGTAGAAAGGGCAGTGGCTGGATGATACATCAGAAGTAAATTACTGCTCTCTGACTGCAGACCACAAAACTGCCACTTGCTCTTCAAAATAAGTATGTCCTTTTACATCAGGAACAACTTAAACTGGATTTTTTATGTTAAATATTTACCCTGTGTAGAGTTTAGTAAAATTTAATTACCTCAGCTAGCAGTGAGGGACTCAGATGCCTACTAGTGGTGAGTAATTTTTTAATTCAGTGAAACTCTTCACCATGTATGATATTATGCAGGTGTTTAATGGCACATTAAGGGTCACATGAACATTTTGGGCACTACATGTGTGTTGTAATTTTAAAGATAATTTACTGACTAAAAATTTGGCTTTAGTAGCATTTTGGCGAGTGTAACATTTTCTGTTTAACTAAAAATCCAAATTATAACAAATATTTTTGCAATACTTAATATCAGAGCAAGTTCATGGATTTCCTTTTAGTTTATTCATAGGGTATTTAAATTATCAAAGATTTTCCTGAGAACAGCCAGAAACACTTGTATTTATGTTTGTCTTCACTACAGCGGATCAGATTTTATTTGTAAATTCCTTTTATGAAAAGCAGTGTGTATTGAACACTGTGTACAAGAACAGCCAATTTTCCTGGATGAGAAATACAATATTCGTGTTTGAGTCTACCATTTCCTTCTTAGCTTGGATAGATTTTGCAGTTCAGGCTCAGTGGAATGATCTATTTGGTTATTGTTTATTGAACAATGCAGAGCGTTAAACAAACACCATAGGTGTAAGAGTGCTGAAGTCTTTTTCCCATGCCTTTGAATCCCTCCACCTTACCTGTTTGAGTTCATCTCTTACAAACAAGTAAAATCCTTTGAAGCTTTCTATAAATACATTATTTTTATAATCTCTCCAAAATGGCTGCTTTTTATTCTGGTTTTTTTTTCCATGTGTGTTGACAAGCCTTTCATCCTGGCTACTGACATTACTTTTTTATGATTCCTTGCTGGTTTGTATCACATTCTTCAGATCTACTCAACACAGAGCTGCCACTGTAATACTCTGGTTGGCCCTCTGCACGATATAGGCCGTCTGGAATCCCAGCAGAGCTTTTTGTTTACTCTGGGTGTGTCTGATCTCATGGCTCGACAGTTTTAAGGTGCCTTTCACAGAGGAGTGAAATGCTGGCCTCTTAACCTGTCTCTTAAGCACAACTGCTCATGTTTTTATTTCCTTTTTTCATCTGTTATTCTTCCATGAATGCTGTGTTGATTTTGTTTGATTCCCTCACGCCCCCCTCTATGCTTCTCAAGCTACCTGCAGCACCCATGCAGGTATGCACTACCCAGCTTAACTTCTGTGAGTTGTCAAACCTTTCAAAGCCAAGGATCAGCCAAGGCACTATCCTCTGTCCCAATATGTGGTTTTGGTGTTGATAGCTTTGGTGGGCTTTCATTGCGATAAAGTCATGACAACAGTCACTGGCTTGATTTCCTCATTCTCTGATGTGTCTTCTCTGTCTTGTACTTATGATTCTTTCTTAATAGAGTGTCTAATTTAGGTTGAAATTCCCCAGCAGCAGTACGTGGCTGCTGGTTCCTGTTTCTGGGGAGAGCATGAAGAGGAGCTGTGTGGAGAGGCTGAGTGAATAACAGAATCACAGAGTGGCTTCAGTTGAAGGGACATTACAAATCATCTAGTTCCAACACCCCTGCCATGGACAGGGACACCTCACACTAGACCAGGCTGCTCAAGGCTCCATCTAACCTGGCCGTGAACACTTCGCCAGGGATGGGGCAGCCACAACTTCCCTGGGCAACCTGTTCCAGTGCCTCACCACCCTCATTGTGAAGAATTTCTTCCCAATGTCTAATCTAAATATTCCTCCTTCCAATTTAAAGCTGTTTCCCCCTCATCCTATCACTGCATGCCCTTGTAAAAAGTCTCTCCCTAGCTTTCCTGTAGGCCCCCTTCAGGAAATGAAAGGCTGCTAAGGGTCTCACCGGAGCCTTCTCTTCTCCGGGCTGAACAGCCCCAACTCTCTCAGCCTGTCCTCGTATGGGAGATGCTCCAGCTCTCTGATCATCTTTGTAGCCCTCCTCTGGACCCATTGCAACAGCTCTGTATCCTCCTTATGTTGGGGACTCCAGAAGTAGACACAGTACTCCAGGTGCGATCTCACAGTAGAGGGGGAGGATCACCTCCCTCAACTTGCTGGCCACGATTTTTCTGATGCAGTCCAGGATACGGTTGGCCTTATGGGCTGTGAGTGCTCAATGCCGGCTCATGTCGAGCTTCTCATCAGTCAGCACCCACAAGTCCTTCTCTGCAAGGCTGCTCTCAGTCATGTCATCCCCCATCCTGTACTGAAACAATGGATTGCCCTGACCCAGGTGTAGGACCTTGCACTTTGCCTTATTGAACCTCATGAGGTTCATATGGGCTCACTTCTCCAGCTTGTCTAGGTCCCTCTGGACGACATCCTGTCCTCCTAGTGTGACAACTACACCACTCAGCTAGGTGTCATCTGCAGGCTTGCTAAGAGTGCACTCGATCTCACTGTAATAATGAAAATCTCACAATAATGAAAATATTAAACAACACTGGTCCCAGTACAGACACCTGAGGGATCTCCATCTAGACATCAAGCCATTGACCACTACTCTCTGAATGCAACTGTTCAACCAATTCCATACCCACCAAACAGTCCACCCATCAAATCCATATAGCTCCAATTTAAAGAGAAGGATGTTGTGGGGTACAGAAGTCCAGATAGAATACATCCGTTGCTTTTCCCCTGTCCACTCATGTGGTCACCAGCCTGCCTCTCCTGGTGCTTTGCTAGGCACTTACCATCTTCACTGAGAAGTGACGTGTGCAGAATGAGTATTTAAAATTAGCAAGTATAAGTTTGGAATAAGTGAGCAGATGAGTACTGTGATGAGTGATAGTGTGATGGCAGGATGAAATAGCTCATGAGCATTTGGGAAAATGTCTTTTTTGTCATTTCCTTGGGGTATTAATCTCCAAAAGATTCTTGACAAGCAGCAGATAGTGTGAGTTGTCCTCTGAAATAACTCCTTTCCTCTTTACCCTTCCTTTGACAAGCCACTCTCTACCTTTCTTCCTGTATTATTGACACTAAGTGGTTATGATCAGTAGATTCTCCCCTACCCACCCACCCACCCCCACCCCGGTAGAACTGGTTTTTTTCCTATTGTATTTAAATATGTATTTCCTGGTTGATTACATAGAGCTTCTGAGGTTGTCCATTTTCCCTGGGTGCTTACATTGGTCCCTATGTGTAAGTGAAGGCTTAGAGTTCTTTCTCTCTAAATGAGACCAGCAGGGTCTTCTAGGTACAATTAATGCTGATTTAGATAGGGTGATCCTTTGGGAACTGTGGCAGTGCTGCAAGCATGGTAGCAACAGAAAAAAATACCACTTGGCAACAGACAAGAAATGTTTCGTTTTAATGCTTAGTTTCTTTTGAAAAAGTTATTAGTTCTGATTGAGGTAAATTGTAAATTTGCATGAACTGCTCCCTCTTTGTTTTGTGTCACTGGATCAGAGACTCACTTGATGGTATTGGCTAATTATTTGCAATTGACTTTATGTCAGTTTTGCTTTTTAAGTCCACATGAAACACAGTGAGACTGTTAGTCTTACATTTCATCAGGAATATCATAGATAATTTTAATATTTTGTTTCTTCCAAATGAACATGCTTGCTCTCTGGATGTTTTGTAGGCAAGCTGAGCCTTTTTTTCAGTATCACTTTGTGCAACCCTCTCTAAAACCTTAGCACATCTGGGGTCCTGCTTGTCATTTGATATGGGAATACTCCTCTTCCTTTAGCCGCTGCCCTCCTTCAGCTTGGGTGTTGGCCGTAGAACTCATATGATATCTAATGATGGAAAAAAACTCTCCCAGAAGCCTTGTCTGGATCTGCTGCTACGGAGAACTTGCCCATTTTATGTGTGTTTTCCTCATAAGTTGCACTTGGCTTTGAAGCGGCTGCGTGCACTTACCTTGTCAGTCAGGCTAAGAGCATGATTTTAAATGCCATGAAGAAATCATCTGCTCACGGTTGCGTTGCTGAGTGGCTGCTGCAGGAAAAAGTGAGGCTGCTTTGGTAGCTCCAGTGACAGTGTTTGCTTGTAGGAAATAAGATACTTAGGGCGGGGCGTTACCCTTGATTTTTGCATACACATCCTTTTGATACTAAGCCAGTTGCGCATTGGATCGAAGGCAGCCTGGGTGTGCTACGCTTAGTAACAGTCTGTTTAGCCTTTCATTTTAAAAGTATGTTAGCTTGGGATATAATTTTTTCTAGTTTCTGCCTCTGAATAGCTCAGCTTTTAAATTTCTCCTTACGAAGAAGAGTTGTTACATCCTATCTTTGTAAAGATGCTCAGGCTTTCCTTCAGCCTTTCTTCAGAAGCCAGCCACCTGAATTTCTGCAGGTAATGCAGCAGTGCTTTGCTAACTGAGATACAGCTTTGCAGGAAGCACTTGTGCATTTAATAATCAGTTACCAGAGAACTTTATGAGCCAGAGGAGCTATTTTATTCCCGTAGCAAATGGTTCCTCTTTCCTTGGGCTTACCTGCAGATCGCCTCTTTAACTAGAGTGCATAGTACTATGGGCTGTGGAGAAACAGTAGCGTCTCTGAATATGAATGATGGGGACTCTCACTCTCACTCGTTTTCAAAAATAGTAGTCAAACTTTCTTTTTCGCTTTTTCTTTCAAATTTGAAGGCCTGGGCTCATTGTTTATATCATAAGTTGTTTTATTCTGATTTACTGTATTTAGACAATGTGGTTCTTCACATAAATTGCAGAATAAATGTGCTTCAGTATGGTGACTGCACTGTTAGCCCCAGGGTGTAGCTGTTACCGTTCCCTGTTTTCTTTTCTCTATGCATGGTCCCATTGAACTAGGAGGTCATTTGCCAACTGATCCAGCTGCTGATGGACACTGGGGCTGAGTTTGCAGTGCATATGTCCAAAGAAAGCATGTAGGCTTTAGGCAAGCTTATTAATGTCAACGTGAATGCCCTACCCATATTATTAGCCACAGACCAGAGGAGAATGGAATTCGTGTGAACATTACTGAATGAAATTCTGTGCCTTCTCGCGCTCTGGTAAATAACGTCTTTGCTAGAGCATTGAAGTAGGTTGTATTGTAAACCAGCTAGCCTTGGAGGTGCACTATTAGTATATGTGTTCTTAAATACATATTTCTGAATGGAAAAAGATTGGAGAAAGCAATTTTTCAGTATTTTAGCAAAACAACAGATTGAGGCTAGAGAGTTATTATGAATTACTGAAAATAATTACCTCTATTATTTGTGTGTATATGTATGTTATTATGGAAACAGTAAGCTCTCCCATTCTTCTTCTTTCTTATAATAAGAAGAAATATTTTGTTTTAATAGTTTCTTAATATTTATTTGCTGTTCTTTTAGTCTGATTTACTGAATTAGAAATGTGCTTAAAAATGTTCAAGTATGTGATACTGAAAGTTAGCTTCTCTCTCCTGCAATCCTTTATGCTACACTATTCCACATTCCTTTTGCCATTTTGTCAAATTTCTGAAGTGGAGGTTTTCTTGGATGCATCTGTTTGCAGCACTCCTTAAGGCAGTTCAGTAATCTATTATATTAATTTACCAAAACATCAAAACAGAAATCTGCCTTCAAAAATGCACTTATGGCCTTTGCATAAGGGCATCACTGGTGACATGCTTCCTTTCTTACTACTGCTTCCCTGGAGAATTTCCTGCTGGGCCAGCTTACATGCAGTATTTCATTATTGTTTCATATTGAAAACCAGCAGTTCTGTTTCTGTGGCACAGATATCTGTTCCAAACTTGGAAATGAGAAAAGTGCCTAAGAAATAAAGAGCAAAGCCTGCCTGTTCCTCAGGTTTTGGCCTTTCCCTGCTTGACTTTCAACTTCACAATTTATTCCCTCTTACTAAGTAACAATCCTTTTGTTCCTGTGCCACACAACAACATCTGGAAGCCAGAATATTTGACCTTTTGAATGTTTATTGTCACCTTTTTATGTATCTGTCAGCACTGTGAACTTTAAAAGCCTCACCCAGAGCCTCCTGAGGTCAGTAGAAGAGTTCCTGTTGTCTCTGGCACATTTTGGATGGTGCCCTGAGAACAGTCAGTACCTCTTCCTTTCTACTGCCTTGTTTGTCTCAGCTTGCTGTGTACTATGGACTCTAAATTATACCATGTATTTTATTCACCACCAATGCCTCATCTAATACTTTTATTTTAAAGTGCTTTCCATGCAGTTTTCTGTTGAGTTGAATATTGTCATGCATACTGAAGAATATAACAACTTGTTGCAGGAATGAAAGTTTTATCAGAAGTCTTTGATTTATTTTGTATTAAAAAAAAGAATCTTGATGTTTTAAAAGAAATTTTACATGGCATGTTTTAACCCTACATTTACAGAGTTAATATATGTCCTTGAAATTTTGGAACAGTGTTTTAACATGTATGTATCACCAAATTCACTAAGTGTGTTCTGTAGTAATGCCAAGTGACAGTGTGGGTTTTTTTGGCAATTAAGAAAAACCAAAAAAACACATAGAAACCAATAATGGGTAGAATATGTGAGTTTTCCAAACGTTATTAGAGGCTAAACAGTGCAGCATTGTGAGGTGATGTTGAATCTGTGAGGGTCACAACCATATGCTCTCAGCCATAGAGGCAAAGTGGTATGAGAATGAAGGAATCTAATGTGTTACACCATTTGAGAAATAAGTGAAAATTTATGTATGTGGTCTATTGGAGATTTTTTTTTCCAAAAATAGTACCTTCAAAATTGGATAGAATATTTATAATTTCTTTATTTGCTGCTTAAGTGAAATAAGCATGTAGAATCACACACACAGACATGCATCTATATATACATAAATTTCACACAATGCTGATACAAAATCAGACTCTTACCTCTCATGACCTTTAGTTAAAACTTTTCTTTAAAATTTTCAAATGAATTTGCAGTCCTTCATCACCTTAAACCCCTTGTCCATGTGTCGTCTGTGATGTGATATCAAAACTCTAGGAACTGTGCTATTCCTGATCACAGCACTATCCTAGTAACAGTGCTATTTTTATTGATATTTATGCCAGTAAACCTTGATGCTTTTGTTCTGTAATACAGATACCATTAGTGGTGCTATAAATGGAATGACAAAGCCAATAAACTGCAATTATATAGTCGGTTTCCCAGAACTCACGTTAGTCCTGTTCATTAGTGAAATGTTCAAATGGAAGGAATATTAGGGAATCTACCACTAAAGTCAATTAAAATTTGCTGCTTCAGTGTAACTTAGCTATTGTACAGTCAGATGTCAAGATCTGATACCTTGAAGGTTATGTTTGTGGGAAATAACTGCATGTTAATAGATGTCCAGGCTTTAGGAGTGTGTCAACCCATCTTCTTTCACCTTCCTCTCTCTTTTCTATGTAATATAGCTTATCAACTTTTATGCCATGCTGTGAGTGAGCAGAGAGGACCTTTTTGCCACATTCAGTGAGCTGCTGCCATACTAAATTTTCAGTAATGACCATGCATGGTCACCCTCTGGGTATGACAGGATCAAGGTTCAAAGGGCTGGTGAGAAACAGGTGTAAAAGTTGCCTGTATTTTAATGATGGGAACCTCAGCAACAAGCAAAAGGTGTCTGTCTGGGTCAAATAAAACTTCAAGGACAAGAGTTTGCACAGCCTCTCTAGGTGACCTCAGGGAGTGGCAGAGCTGCTACCCAGCCTTCATTCACAGTCGAAATAGAGCATAGTTAATTCAAGTTCCACCTGCAGAGACATAAACATTAAATGTGGAATTAATTTGCTTAGCAGGATTTTGTATAAGTAGGCCTCCACTCTTCTCCTGACAGGGCTATACTTTTGGTTGCTCTTCTGCTTTGCTTTATTGTGCTTGACTTCTGGTAGGACATTTGCCTCACAAGCATGTGATATTTTGATTAATTTTATTAGATATCATAAATCTTAAAAGCAGCTGTAAAATGAGGTTAGAATTCACCAGAAGGACCAAAACTAGTAGCATTTTTAGGACGTTACTTTTAGAGAAGTTATTAGGTATTTTTTAATAGTCTGTGTGACTTCGTGGTTTGCAGGTGACAGATAGTTTGTAGCAAATAACTAATCCTCTAGAGTACATGAAATCACCTACTGGAATGGCTGCAGCAAAAATGAAATGTTTTAGTACAAATAGGAGGCGAAGAGAATATCCACACTTCTTACCTTAAGCTGTGTTCCCTAAGTCAGTGCTGAGCAGCTGAGGGTGCCTCCAGAGGGCTATTCGGTGTCATGGTGAGGAAGAGGTTAGACTTCTATCCGTTGAGAGCCTAATGATGTGCATGTGAATCATAGAATCATAGAATAGTTTGGGTTGGAAGGGACTTTAGAGATCATCTAGCTCCAACCCCCTGCCATGGACAGGGACACCTTGCACTAGATCAGGCTGCTCAAGGCCCCATCCAACCTGGCCTCGAACACCTTGAGGGATGGGGCATCCACAACTTCCCTGGACAACCTGTTCCAGTGCCTCACCACTCTCATAGTGAAAAAATTCTTCCTTATGTCTAGTCTAAATCTGTGACTCCCCAGATTAAAGCCATTCCCTCTAGTCCTATCACTACAAGCCTTTGTAAACCATCCCTCCCAAAGCAACACACAGGGGGTCAAAAAATGTGGAGCACACAAGCCGATTGGGAGATTGCCCTGAAAAACTCTGAAATACCCTTGGTGGTTCACTGCCAATAGCCAGCTTGCAGTGTGCCATCTTGGTAGAGCCACGGCTACCAGGACTAACAGAAAGGGAACCATCAGGAGAAGTCAGGTAAGAGTTTTT
This sequence comes from Phaenicophaeus curvirostris, assembly GCF_032191515.1. Taxonomy (NCBI): domain Eukaryota; kingdom Metazoa; phylum Chordata; class Aves; order Cuculiformes; family Cuculidae; genus Phaenicophaeus; species Phaenicophaeus curvirostris. The sequence continues at coordinate 80,850,176 of NC_091394.1, read as the reverse complement.
GGTTTTGTACACTGAATAGGTAAGAGTTCATTAGAACCCATGTTTAATTCCAGAATCCACATTTCTTAGTGGAAATAAAGGGTATGTGCAGCCTGAATGTTGATCAAAGGAACCTTGAGAGAAGATGAAAGTGGGACAGTAGACAAGGGATCAGGTAGTTGGTAGACTGTTCAGACTCATAAAAGTGCGTAGCTAGATCTGGCAGGTAAGAAGGGTAAAGAAGAGGGTAAAAGTAAGTCAGTGGTTCCTCAGCAAGAGCATTGTTAATTATTTGGTTTGATTATATAAGGAGGTTGTAAATTAAGTATTTCTTGAAGCCTTCCTGAAAAGGCAGTATTTTTTCTAAACAAAGCTGTAAGGCGTATTCCAGTGAAACTTCTAAAGTTTCTGTGCCTGGAAAGCCAGAGAAAATTATCAAGTCACAACATATGGCTCTAAAGTCTACAAGAACAATATTTTTTTCGGTTGTTAAGAGTATTATTGTATTTAACCGTGTTGTTTATGCTTTGACTTCACTATTTGAAAGTTAGTCAGTGCATGCAAATGTCAGACTGCTCTGGGCAACTTCCCTGATTGTTTGTTTGAGGAGACACTGTCCCGTGCTTGGCTTTGAAACTTGGCAAGTGTGTCTGATCTGGAAGAGGGGTTGGGCATAGAGTTTCAGTGATGAAATCCAGCTGATGTACAAAGGGAAAGTCTACTCCCAGAATGCTCTTAGGAGGCCATTGTGAAAAAAAGACACCATGAATATTGCAATGAAAAGTCGTGTGTTATAAATTTATGTGATTTTCCCTCTTGTGCAAGTAAATTATACAGGCAATAACTATGGATTTGGACGACACTATTTGCCAGTTTTCTCTCTTGTATCATCCCGATGCTGACATCCCTGAGAAGGTAGATCAAATCTGTCTATATTCCTGGGAAGTCTGGACCTGAAATCCTGACTGCAGCAGAAGTCTTCCTGAGTTGTAGGACTGAAACCTTAACTGAACTTGCTGGAAACACTGTGTCCTCAGCAGAAAGTGAATACCGTTGCGCACTTGCCTGCTCCTGTTACACCATTGCCTACTTCAGATAGATTCCTTGTCTTGGCCCCTTTCTGGGCAGGTGGAGGTCTTCACGTCCATCTGTCAGATTTATTAGTGGAGTTATGGAGGTACTCATGGGAAATACTGAATCCATGCTGCTGCAGTTGCATCCTTCCTGTTGCAGACAAGGAGCAGAGGTATTCACTGTAGCCGTGAGCAGGGCAGATGGTCAGACTGTTTGAGGGATGGAGGGTGCATCAGCTTGATGCAGGGTCACGGTCCAAGGGAGGCTCTGCTGCTCTGCTGCAAGGATTTCGTGTGCAATATTAATTACAATTAGAGAGACCTTTAAGGCTTTAGTAGAAGGGAAGAACAAAGGTAAATGCAAGTAATTTGGCTTGCACCAAGCAACTGGACAGCTTTTCAGTGTTCACCAGGACTTTTCCTTGTGCCAGAACCATGAGTTGCAGATTGGCTGAGAGGCATATCCCACCAGTGTATGGTAGAGCTTTGCTTGCCTTTGGTGGTAAGCACCAGCATTTTGTATACGGCTGTTCCTTTCTGTGACAGTAAACACTTTGATTCTTCAAAAGACACTGCAAAAAGCTGACACAGAAAAATGTGTCTCTGCAGCTTGCCCTAGATCTGGAAAATTTATCATTTTATTCACACTTCTGGCTAGTACTAGGTAGAAGAAATAGAAGTTATACATTTAAAAAATACAAATAATCAGTGGAGAGAGAGCAAAATAAAATAATTCATTTACTTCACCTGGAGTAGGAAAGCTCACCTGGTAATTGGCGTGTCTAAAGGTTGCAAGGGGAATGAGCAGAGAAGAGCTATTGTTCTTTGTGCCAGGCTCATTTGTTCCCTTAATAAATGCCCCATTGCAGTGAAAGTTGAAGTCCTTAAGGATAAAATTAGGATTTGTAGGTATGACATAATTTGATTATACAGTGTCAACAGCATGATATCAGAGGCAATTTGGGGGTATGGTAATTAAAATATTTATTTTCTTAAGCTATTTTTTTATGCTTTGTTTTGATATCCCACTTCCTTATTGCAGTTAATTGTACATATTTTGTTTTTTAATGCCCTAATTCTTGACACTATAGTTTAGTTATTTCAGTGTTTAAAGGTTTTGTCAGCTCTTGAGATCTGCCAGGTAGAATCTCTATACCTTAGGGAGTTATTTGTACATAAAGGTTTGCATATAAAACACATCTATGAAGTTTGCAGAACCTGTCCAGGTATCACAATGATTTTATTGGTAGAGAAGTAACTGGCTTATTTAAAAAAAAAATCATAAAACCTATGGTTTTGAAAATAATGCTACAAAGAACATCTAAGTGGAAAGGTCATAATTTAAAATAAACTTCATGAACCTGCACTTTTTTCCTGAATATATTTGATGACAAATTTTTGTGTGCTTCTAAAGAGAAGATGCTTTGGGCATAGCTAAAGGAGCTGCTGAAATGCAATTCAGAGGCTTGCTCAGCCATGCTGATCCACTGTCCTGTAGGCAGCATTCATTCAGCCTGCAGAAGAGACTCTGAATCCTTGAGAAAAGGAAACGGGAGAAAATTGCTGCTTTCTCTCTTCTCTGTGAGTTATATTGTGATGCTCATGGGAATGGAAAGGATGAAAAGTAAACTAAAGTTACATGGACAACAGTCCTGCTTTAGTCAGGGTGAATGTGGGGAGAGGCTTAGAACCTTATTAATGGTCTTCTCCTTCCCGTAATTTTTCTAGGAACTAATTCTGAGTTGCAGAAGGCAGTAGCAGGATGGCAAAAGGAGATACTTGTAGGCTTAATTAGGCTGGATTGGGTGCTTTGCACCGTTACTGCCCTTTCAGCTTTGTGAAGTAGTTCTGGCAGTAGGCTGGGCTGCTCCCATCACTTGGCATCACGTCTGGAGGTTTGCAGAGGCCTAAGCAGCAACACGTCACGCTGCTGGCTGCTGTTACCTGCTCATGCATACCAGCACCCTTTGGGCAGTTAGCACTTAGAGATACCTTGCTCAGCACTGGAGGCTGGATGTGGAGAAATGAGAAGCAGAGGGTAGGATAACTAGCCAGGCACGAGGGAAAACTGATTCACAATAAAGGATGAGGTTGTTTTCCTGTACTGAGGGAGTAATGGTTAACAATAGCAAAAGCTGCTCTTTCCCGCAGAGGGGAGGCGAGGGGGGGGCGTAGTTAGGTAGTTCTGGAAGTCCATTTAGCCTCATAAATGCACAGTCATATACTAACTATTTAAACAACCTCCCTATGCAAAGCTCATTGCAAGATGAGGCTTGACCTAAATTATGAACAAGGTGGGAGCTTTAAGTGCAATATGGCCATGCAAATTATTTGGCTCAGTTGTAGGTACTTCTTTGAGTTTCATGATAGATGAAGATAATGCACAGGCAGTAGAGTGTAATTGCATAATTATGATGGCAGCTTTTATTTTGTCCTGGGAAAGAGCAAGCAATTGCATTTCTTCAGGAGAGTAAATGTTCAAGGCTTCCCAGTGTCAGAGTTGCCTGTTTGTTTTTGTGGTGTATCTCTAAAACCACCATGACTTTTAGAGGAGCTGTGATTACTCAAGATTACAGGAGATGTGATTAGATTAAGGCAGTTGTTTGATAAGTAGATTTCAACTGGACTCAGACTTCTTACTTTGCATTTGATTGTTAGGAGCTGGAGTGTTTGTACTTCTGGAGGTCAGGAATGTAGGTCTGTTCCCAAGGTGACTGCTGATGCCATGAAGTGCTGGTTCGCTCTCAGAGGAATTTGGCTTTAAACAAAAGCACTCTGTGTATTACGCACCATCTTCAGTGCTAGGTACCTCACAGCCACTTGTCAAGAATGGAAGAGCTCAGTCATTATGGTTGCTTTAAAAAGAAAATCAATTTTGAGAAACCTTCATTAATTCCAGTTAAATGGACTTGGAGCATATGTGCTATTTGTCGTTCTCTTGTTGTTCAGAGAGGAACATATCTTTAAGAAGAACACGTGGCCCATGCTTGGTTTTTATCTGCTGTGCATTACACAAGCCTTTCCTGTGTCTTACTTGCATTTATTCATGCAGTAGTATTCCCTAACCTAGCTGATTAAAAATAATTTGTCTTAGATCTGAGTTTTCATTATGTAGCCCCTGATTTGGTATTTTGTCAGACTTAGTAGTTGCCATTTTAGTCTGCCATAAGGTATTCAAGACTTCTTCACAAAATGGGAAAAACTAATAGCTGCTCACCAGTTTTCAGAGCCAAAATTGTGCTTACCAGGTAACTGACTGTAAACAGTTGTAGTCCAAACACTTCTTTTTTTAAATTCTGCTAACATTTGTTTACTTATTAGTGAGAAATTTTGATATTTTCCCTTTTCTCTTCAGATGACACTGGCTGTCCTAGCAGCCAGTCAGTATCTCCAGTTAAGACTCCTTCTGATGCTGGAAACAGTCCAATCAGTTTTTGTACTGGTAGCGATGGGGACTTCTCCAGGAAGAAATTCAGTCCAGGAGCAATAGGTGAAGGGAACCCACAGCTGGCTCGATACAAGAAGGAGACAAAGACAAGCCTTGTAAAACCTGGTGAGTACAGTATAGTTCCTTTCATTTCTTTAATTACACTTTCTAATTTACTAGTACATCTACAGGTGTCTACGTACATTGTGTTGTGCTGCCTGTGATACCACTGTATGCTGATAGTAAATATAAAAAACGGTTGAGTTCTTTTTATGGAGCCACCTGCAAGATTTGAAAACACTACTGGTATGAGCCTTATTATGGAAATAAAATTAATTGACATCTTCACTTTCTTTTATGAGGGTGCCTGGTGATGTCAAATAACAACTGAAAAGGATTTCGTCCTGTTTCATGGTAATTGCACACACATTTCACTGGCCAAAAATAAATGACTGTTATTATCAAAGCAAAGAATTATAGTCTTCTGCTGTTATTAGATTTATTGTTGGATCCTGCCTAAAGTTTACGCTCCCAGGCTGTGATAGCTCTGGGAATACAGCATGTCAAACCAAGGCAAGATTATGGGCAGCCTAAGTGTGGGAGTTAGGTAAATGTGGTAGCTGAATCAAGAGCATGTCTCACATTGCCTTAGGCTAATGGGCCACCTCAGACTACCAACTAAATCAGCACCTGCTTGTTGCATATCCAGGAGTAAATATCCTGGTGTAATTTTAATTAGTAGAGATAAAATTTTTTTGTGATTCATGTACAGGCAGCTCTTGATTGTAAATGGTTGGGATATTTGTGCTGTTATTTAATTAATCATGGCAACAGAGAGGTGGCTGACCCTGTTCAGGCCCAGCTGCAGAACTGACATAATTTACGAGCTCAAGTACCCTCTGGCTATACTGTTTCCAGAGTCATTTTACCTCTGGAAACAATTTAGATACACACCAGGAGCTAGCTCAGATTTACCAGCACCACACTTAATCCAGAAGCAGTCAAGGATCTGTTGCAAAAACTCTTCACCGGTTTGGTCATTAAAATGGGTGATTAAATCTGACTTGCAAAGTTCCTCAAATAATTTCTTCCATTATTCTTCATAAGGGGAGATAATATTTTCAAGGTTTATTTTCGGTTTCATTAAAAGCAAGGAATCTAATGTGTTGAATGTGGTATATAACAGACAAATCTGCAGCCATGGGTATCACAACCTTTTTGTTTGTGAATACAGATGCAGCTTAGGACATGTGGATAAAGGATTTTGAAGGGTTATTATACTGAAGAATCATAAACACATGGAAAAGAATTATGCACTTGTTTCAATAAATTACTTAATTGATTTTGATTGTTACACTTAAACTGACCTGTAAGATTGAGTTAATAGCCTTTTACAGTAATAGTCAGAAGTTATCATCATTTTACTTGATGGTATTTTTTTCAAGGCTCTGAAATTAACTTTAGGTATTTTAAAACTATAATTTTTAGACTATTTCTTTCAAATGTTAGGCTTTTGTAATCATTTCACCTGTATTTGTCTTCTTTTTTATCTCATCACCACTAAATTATTTTGAATTTCCTGAGCAATTTCAGCAAAATTTGAAAATGAGTACAAGAGTCAGTAAGACTGCAATAATGTAAGTGGAAAGGCTGAAAGAGGGAAACAAAGGCAAGCTAAGTAGAATTGTAATATGCTTTAGGTGGGGAAAAAGTCAGCACACGAGTAAAAAGCAACCTGCTTTAATGCTCTTATTTGGGCAGACAGATGTGTTGACATCCTCGTCCAATCATTTGAAGCTCTGACTTGTCATCTTTTCAGCTTCCTCTTAACATGGCTTTGTTCTTGTAGGCCATTTTTTGTAGCTGTTTGTACCTCTGCATTGATTGATCTCTAAGGTTGGAAAACTTGTCTCTACAGTTCAAGCATCTCTCTCTTTGAATCCATCAAAACTCTCAAAGCAGGAACTGGGTCTGATTTAAAGTACTTCTAAGTTTCTCCTACCAAATATCTCACAACTCTTCTAGTAGAGAGTTGTTAAAAACCTCATTGTAGTCCGTGTGAGAGTTGACACAGCAGGGGAACGTTTTTGAAATGGGAAGCGCACCTGGGGACATATGGGGTTAATTTTCCTCACTGTTGGCCACAGGGATTACTATAGTTCTCTTCCACTGTTATCACTTCACTTCAGGTGAATCCAGTCCCCAGTGATCTACTCGTGCATGAATTTCTGATAGAGGAGGCATTGTCTTGTAGCAAAATACACAGGTGGTAACAAGGGAGGAGTAGAAGGGAAGTGAAATGTGGGAGGAGAATGACAGCAATGTCCTTGTCATACGTAACCTAGTTCTGCATACAGCTGAATAATTCAAACTACACTGCAAAAGGAGTTGTGCATAATATCTTTCTGATCAGCTCTTACTGATTTTATGGAGATAATCTCTACTCCATATTCATCTGAAATGTCTTGTGACAATGACTGCATAGCAGGAACCAGACATAAGAGATGATAGTCCAGCTTACCACTATCTTTTACAGACTCTGTTCTGCACTGTGCTTTTGTAGGTGAGTACATCAGTCATTGTGCACCTTCAAAATGCCTGTAATTTAGCTGAAAATTTATCTCTTTCCAAGATTGTTTTCTTGGAACATGCTGAATCTCAGAAGTAACACTCACACAAATATTTAGATAATTCAGGAAGTGTCAGAGTGGGATAGCACTGAGAATGAACCCAAGGATGGTGTTAGGCTGTTCCCAAGCTCCAGTGCTTTTCTGCTCATCTAGCAACATCACTTCATGTTTCTTTTCTAGACTTCAAAACATGAAATACACCATAGCTTTTTTTTCTCTAACAGGCTAAGGAATTGTTATGTGGATCCAAGTCATCTTCACCTCTTGAAGTATTAACAAACTAGATTTGGATATCATTCATAATATATATTGTTTGCATAGTGAACCTTACTTAATCCTGGGATGTATTATCTCTGCCTCTTGCTAAAGCTCTGAAAGATTTATAACCATGAAGAAGTTATTCATTTGGGATAGTTGGTAATGGTTTTTATTGTGCATTAAATCCAAATCACAGCAGTGTTACAGATGAATTTGGCTTAAAATCTGCGTCTGCTTTCCCAAGAAAGGATGGAGAGGACAGGGACATTACGGAAGATACATAGCGTCCAATCCAGGAGAAAGTTACAAGCCTTTTTACTTCAGGATTTTAGAAGTTGTTTCTGCTTTTGGATGTGATTCATTTATGCAATATTAAGAGCAATGTAAGATGTGTTGTGGAAAATGTGTTGCAGAAAATGCCCTGACAAAAAGGCAAAAAAGCTTAACTAACACTAGTCTTAGTTTTGTATCAAAATGCTGTGTTGAATCCTAGAGTTTCTGTTAATGAATAAACAGGGGCATAAACAGTTCTACATATTCAAATACTCCTCCTGAGCAAAGATCTATCCTGAATTCCTGCAGCTCAAATCCATATCTTGTTGAGAATACTAGGAAATGTTTGGCTTTCTTTGACAGTCTTTTTTATGTCATTTTTTTTGACCTCCATTAGAATGCCTAGTGCAAGGATCCAAAATCTAGCTCTGCAACCTGTAAAGTATTGATAATCGTCTAAAGACATGGATAAAGAAAGGGAATCCTGGGCGAGAGTTGTGTCAATAACTTTTTAAAATCTTGCATGAAAAGAGACCACAGTTAGAATCAGCTCACAAAACTTGCAAAGACTGACTATCTGTCATTCACAGTTTGGTTCAGTAATAAACATTTCAGGTAGCAGCACAATATGTAGAAAAGTTATTCTTTTCCACTGATGATAAAATATCTGGCCATCTATTATTGAATCTGACTAAAACAGTAACATTTTGGAATATATGGCAGCTGAACTGCAATGGATTGCATTCAAGAAAGGCACTCATTGAGAACTTGAGTATTAAAACTTCAGTCTTCTCAAATTAATGGCCAAATCTCAGAGGCTTTCACCACACAGAGCACGTATTTGTTGGACAATAGGCAATGAGCAGAAATTGCAGACACTGGCACAGGTTACCTACAGAAGTTGTGGGTTGAGTCTCCAGCCATGGAGGTACTCAGAACAAAATTAGACACAGTCCTCAGCAGCCTGCTCCAGCTAGACTTGCTTGAGCAAGGAATTGGACTAGGTGATCTCAAGAGGTCCCCACAGCCATTCTGTGAATCTGTGTTGTTTGGAGTTTCTTTCCTTTAAGTAATGCATCACCTAGATCTGTAGTCAGATAGTTGCAAGGAACAATTTGTGCTTTTCCTCACCTATCCTTCCTGTCTCTGTACTGCCATTTCACTTACAATGAGTTCATAGACATTAAAGAATAGAAAAAATAACTTTTAAGGATCAATATTCAATTAAAAATATTGTTTAACTTTGAGATATGGTAAGTAATGTCATACTCAGTATGCATTGCCAGTGTGATCCTCTCTGCTTCTTGATGGTGAATTTGTCAGGTCATAAGTGAATAAGCCTTGGTTTAGAATGTTCCAGTCTGAGCACATTACTCTGAAGGCTTTAGGACTATGAGGAGTTGTAGGAGGGACAGGTGGAGCAGACTGTAAGTGGCCTTGAGTTGGTTATGAATACTGAGTAGGTGTGGGTGTTGTTTTAATCAGCATTGGAACTGATTATAGTGAAAAAAAAAAAGGAGGCAAGGGAAATGACCCTGGGCTTTGGGGAATATTACAGTCAAACAGATTAAATGGGAAATGCAGGTGTTAGCGGCAAATTATCTCTAGCTGCTAAAATGTAATGCTTTTGCTGCTGATTTGTTTGTATTGTCTGGTGTGTGGGGATTAGATTCCCAGGATACTTAACATCCAGAAACTTATTCCAGGGGGCACTCTGTGTAAGCAAAGACCAGTCACTAGTTAATCCATTGGTGTAAAATTAACAGACAAACTTTATCTGTATTGCTGCTCTACTTCCATAGGTATCTGTATTCTAAAGGCAGAGTTATGTTGGTTGTTTTAAAAACAAAACATAAAATTTCTGATTTAGGTTATATTACTGACATCTGGCTGTGTGATTTTACAGATCTTTTGTCAGCTCACTCCCTCTCTTTAGTACGACAATATCAGAATAATAGTGTCTGACTGTAATATGTATGTGAATGCTTCACTTAAAAAACAGATTAGTTGGTGTATAAGTTCAGCTAGAGGATTGTCTTAGAGGTAATTCTGGAAATATGCTTCGCTCTCAGGAATTTCAGGTTTCTGTTTGCAGAAAGATGCAATGAGAGGACCTTGTTTATCTTGAGAAGGCTGATAAAATATTAGAAATACATCTTTTACCGGTGCATTCATCCAAGAATGTTGTCTTGTATCTACATGGCTTTTGTTTCTCTGTACCAAATTTCTGCAAGCAGTGAGAAAAATAATAACACTGTTGTCTCTGTTGTTCAGGAGCAGAGGCATAGAACACAACAAACAAGTTATAGAATGTGCTAACTTGAATAGATCTGACGGCATGCAAGTAGATTCATTGTTCTTTATAAGTACTAGTTGGTACTTCTACTAACTTATATGTTAAAACTTCATATGTTAAAATAATTCTTAAAATGCTGCTGGTGTACTATGTATTCTAAGGCAAAGTAATATAGTTTGTTTAAAAAACAAACAAACAAACAAAATAAAATGAGAAAACCTGTATTTGGAGGTAGCAATCTGCCTTGACTGATCCCCGAAGTAACTTGCTGTGAGTGAAAGAGATGAGAGGACAGATGACCTCAGTGCAATGGATCTCTCTTTCTGCTGTGATTTATTTAGCAGTACTTTATAACCTGCATTCCAAGACCACACCTTTTCGGGGGGAGGGATAATTAAGAACAAGGGTATTTCAAAGAACATTTAACCTAGTTTCAGATGCACTATTTAATCAGAATACACTATCTTGCCATCCTGCAATCAGTCGTAACTTTAATGGTGTGATGAAGAAGGGAAGATTCGTGATTATATTCCTGAGAATAGTCAGGTAGTTAAATATGTGGCTGGTTTCATGTGCATGAGGATACTGAAATTAGGAAATGAGCTACACTTGATTCACTGTACTTTAAATAATTGGTCACAGAGCAAAAAAAGTGTTCTGAAGATGGACTGAGTGAAATTGATAACAAATGATCAAAAGTCTTTCCCGTGACTGTAAGGTCTCCATCTATTTGTTTCTTTGTTACCTCTTAGCTTATTATTAATTCAAATATTTTAATCTCTTGATGTGCCCCTGTTTATTGGTAAGTGTAAAGCATAAATTCTCTGAGGAGGGCAGAAGACTTAGCAAGTGAAAAGGAGAAGAGCAAAAGGCCGAATTTCCCGAGTAACATAAACATGATGAGAATGGCTTTAACTTCAGTGCTAGCTTTTAGATCAGCTCGATATTTGGCAAAGAGCAGATACATGGTGGTCATTTACATGTGCTTCTGGAAGGCTTTCCATCTGCTTTCCAAAACATTATCTTGGCAAAAAGAAAGGGAGGAAACACTTGAGCATGTGCCATGTAAGAATATGGTTCAAATGCTTCAGTTCTGTCCCACGCCTCACAACAGGCAACATAACCATCCTGACATTCAGATCCAATGGTGCACAATGCTTATTTCCTGTACAGTTACAATCTCTCTTCTCCATTTCTTATATGTGAAACTCAATTTTATTCAGGATAGTAAAGTTTCTAAGATCTTTTCTAAGAGTCTTACAAATACAGTTGTAGCGGTTTTCAACCCTGTTCCTTTTTGCTTTTCTTCCATCTCTCACCTTTTGTTTTGAGCATACAAAAACCCACCAACTGCTGATTTTCTTAAATAAAACTATTTCTGGATAATAGTTCTGTATGCACTGAGCCTTCTTGCATATTTTACTGATGGGATCTGCATTAATTTCACAGCTGTTGCTATGGAGCTGTGTAGATTTGCTTACATGACCTACTAACACAGGGAGGTATTAAAGAGTTGGTCATCATGGGTGCTGGGAGATGAACATATAAATCTCGTCCTCCAGAAGCAAGTATGCCATACCAAGGCTGAAGCCTGTGCTATCCTCAAAGCTTATGTCTGAGAACTGAGCATGGAGGGGTGTCACCTGGTGAAGGTTTGGTGTGTTGTAGCAGTTGGTGCTATGAGGCCTGGTGGATGGTGATGAGTTGGTAGCCATGGTTGGGTGTTTTTTGCATGTCATTTGCATATCCTACCCGCACCCCCCGCAGACTGGTTCCCACCGGCAATTTTGGATTATTCCCTCCAGTTGGGTCAACAGACTCAGTGCAGACAGTAGTTCCTGTTAGAGCTGCTCTGTCTAGCATCAATACCTTGGTATTTGTGATCCAGAAGAGATGAAATTTGAATCTACATGCCTTCTTAGACAACCTCCAGGAGCTGTGGGCTGTGAATAAGGACTGGCTCTTTCTGTGGTCTAGTGACTGGTCCCTTTGCTCACAGGAGGTGAATCAGCTTTAACAGGTGAGTCTGCCATTTCCTTTTTTCTGAGGGTTACAGGGGCTGTTTCAGATCTGAGGGAGATGGGATTTTACAGTCTTTACCCAAGCTGAATAAAGATGGCCTGTAATTTATCTGACTTCAATTCTGTATCTGTAATGTCGTTACAATTGTCTCTGCCTGCATGAATAAAATCAGTGAATCTAATATGCGGTCTTTCTGACCAAATGTGTATAAGCATTTATTTTAGGATAAGATAAATAGTACCTGGAGTACAGTGATTATACTGACTAACTCTCCATTGACTGAAAACGGAACCAAGGCTGGCTTGGGTGTGGGTGTCTGCTTTAGAGTCATCCGTGTTTCATTAGACAAATCCCACCCCCATCTCCTGTTTCCTCACCAGGTCTCTGACAACTCTGCTGTTAGACCTTATTGAAGCCAAGCACAGTCTCTGTCTCTTTTATTTATTTTTTTTTTTTTTTAACAGAAAGGAAAGTCAGTCTTAGACATTCAGTTACAGAAGAAAGTTTGTATTTGAAAGTCAGGCATGGATCTTCAAGTAGATCTAATTAGATGCCTTTTCGTCTTCTGCTCATCCTTGATAAGCCTAGGCACTCTCTATTTATCCTGTTTCTGAGGATCACTGCCCAAGGTGCCTAGAATTGCATTTATTTCATTTTGCAGTATGAATTCACAGGAATGAAATGCAATTTTTTTAGGATGTAAGCTAACTAAATCGCACTGAAGTGAACAAGTGCCCCGTAACTTCTGAGAGATAATACTGGAATATAATCATAATATAAATATTTTTAGCAAAAGATGTTTAGAAAGTTAGGTGAAAACTATTAGCATAGCACTATTTTTTTTGTTTGGATTGAGATATATATTAGATTTAAACTTTTAATTTAAACAAATTTGCTTGAATTGAATATTTTCAAATAGCTTATTATTTCTTTCAAAGAGAATAAGCAAAGTAGCAGCTACAAATAGTGCTTTTGCTTTCAAGTGTTTTGTGGTTTTGAACCCAAATCTACATTAAAGTGGCCTAGAAAAACAATCTTTTAATTCTGTGTCACAAATTTTACAATCTATCCCCTTTCAAAAAATTATTTTAGATGTTGCTCAGTAGAGGTGTAGGCAATTAGCGGATGCACTGTGGCCTCTCAAGACCTATGTCTCGTTTTGTTCAGAAGGCTCCTAGGCTGCAGCAGGTGCCCAGGTCTTACAATGCCACTAAAGGATCCACAAAAGAAGCCAGCCAGTTGCAGAGAAGGAGTCGGCAAGTAAAAGGCAAAGGGCTAAGTTCCACCTGTCCTAGATAACGACCTGCCCAGCTGTGCCCTGGTGACACAGCCCACCTGCAATCCAATGTCTTGGGCACAAATCTTCCTCATGAAGAAAATAAATAAAAGGAGATCCCTGTAGCTTAGGTCAGTAAAGTGAAAAGAAAATTCTATTTAGATCTGTTTGCCTCTGTTTTGGAGGATGGACTTCAGCATAAAGGGGCCCTAATACAGGGCTGCTGGGCAGGCTGAGGAGATGCAGGGAGTCTGCTCCCAGGGAAGCTGTTCTACTTCATGTAATTTAGTAACTGATTGGGAGTTTGAAGCTGAGTTCCCAGCAGGCAAACCTGCTTTCTCTCTCTCTGGCCTGTTAATTGTCCTGATACCACTCCAGATGTACAGAAATTGGGACAGCCACCAGTAAAGGGAGATTCTCACCCAAGGATGCCTACAACCTCGAGCTTAGTCCATGAGAGAGCTACGGCTCAAACTGCATATCAGAGTGAGTAGGGGATCTAGATATGGGGCTTGTGTAAGGAGCACCCAGGGTGCTGGGCAGGGTGAGACCTGTGTGTGCCAATTTATCTTTTTGTTCCAAATGTCCTTTTTTAGAAAAGCAGGTCTCCTGGGGGTTGTGCTCCTGCATCTGGAAAAGATGGCTGAGTGCCTGGTGTAAGAAAGGCACTGGAGTTTAGCGGTCAGAGTTGAGGCAGATGTGAAAGATGGCAGTAGCTGTGATCTTTAGTCAAAAACATTTCTTTCTGTATATTCAAGTGTTTGGATTTTTTTATCTCCTTTGCTAATCCGGAGTAGAATATAAACGAAGAAAAAATGATGCTATACACACTGCACATTCTTAAGTATTTGTTTTAAAATATGTGTGAGGTCAAGCTAGAACATGCTTTACAATTTGTGTATTTATTGCAGTGAATTTTCTGTTCCTTCTGGTGCTTTTCTGTGGTTTTCAGCCTGATTCACCTTCACAGAAAGAAATACCATGCATATGAAAGAGGCCATTACAAATCTTCCCTTAGGAGATATTTTTTTGTGCTCTGCCTTCAAATTGCAAGCTGTATTATTTATGCCAATGTTTAAAATAGCTTTCTGATTCCCTGGTTAAAGTATTCTGAGCCTACTCCAGCTACATTTTACTATGCACAACTCCCACCATCAGTTTTTATTTCAAGTAATTTTCCGTAAAATAACACCTATCACAGCTAGAATCCTGTATTGCTGTTACTTGGTTTTCTTTACAGTTTTCCAGCTGCATTCCTCCTCCCCATGATAAAATGTCTTGCCAGCATTTATATTTATCTTAGAATACACAAATTGCATTCCCTTAATCTCCCTTCATAAACGGTGACCTGTAATCCTGTTATCATTATTGTTGAGCTTTTTTGGAATTCCTCCAGGTTATTAATGCCTTTTTAATGAGAATCTTGGGATTTAGACTGTTTTCTGAGTAATGTTTACTCAAGAATTGATAGATTGTTTCCTTTTCTATTTTCCTTTACATCCACCATTTCTTTTTTGTCTGACATCTTATTATGTTCAAAGTGGATCCATGCAAATAACTGATTTGGGGGCTTGCTGCCAAAGCAAAACATTAAAGAAATCCTTTGTTTCAGACTGAACAAAGACAATATTCAATCTAAAATATTTAGAATGTTTGGGGAGATTTTTTTAATGCTTTTATCCCCTTTTTAAAAGAAGAAAGAAATTGTCGGTTTTCAAAATTAAAGCATAATTTCAAACAGAAAGTAGAAAATTTTGCTTTTCTGTTTTCTGGCCATGTTTTATTTCAAATCATAAATAGTTTCAGAGTTCTCTTGAATTTGGGGTTTTTTTTGATGGCCTGGTTACTACCTAAAGGTTTTTGTTTTCCTCAGTATTTATTACTTCAAATACTTTCTGAGCAGTATTGAGTGGATTTGTCTATATATTCCTTGTGTTTGTATGTCTGTGTTTATATGTATGAAAAGCTAAGGGAATGTCTTTATTTTAATCATGCAGATCTCACTTATTTGATTTCACTGTAGAATAAAGTCTTTGGGTAACTTGGTGGTTACTGAATAAACAACCGAGCAGATCTTTGCAAATAGCTGTGGCATTTTGAACACTTGTCCTGTTTAAGCAGTGGTGTTTTACTTGCTTTGATATAAATCCTGGTGAAGCTGTACTGTAGATGCCTCACTCTGTTTTCGTTCTCAATTGAAATTATAATTCTGAGCTCTTGAAGAGCCTAGGAGAAGAGAGAAATGCATGTCCAGTCCCTGTTCCAATAAATAAACCAAAATTAAAAGACATAAAACTCAGCATCAAGAAGAGCAATAGGGCAGAGACAGCCCAACTTTGCCCAGAACTCTAGACTGTGGACTTTAGTTTTCTTAAGCGTGCTAGGTGCAGGTGTTGGGTAGCTCTCCTCTCCCAATGGAGGTGAGAGCTGTGAGAAATTCAGGCCTGTTTGGATTCCCCCATTTAGCAAGTGGTAATGAGTACAGGCAGGCATCCTAAATTGGGTGCATTTATGGAGGAGGCGGAGAGGGGCACAACAAGCTGAGAGGATGGGAACCCCATCTCTTTGTCCCATTCTTACTGCTGGATGCAGTATGATGGTGACATGTTCTGCAGCCTTCTCCCAGTTCAAAGATAGATCTGGCACTGCAAATATCTGCTGGATGCTTTCTTTTCCCAGTAAAGCAGGCAGCAGAAGAGAGCTTTCCTTGGGCTGGTTTTGTGTAGACCCTAATGTATTTGTTGTAGCGTGGAACACTCACCCTCGTCTTCAGATGAGAGCCAGGCAAAGAGCTGTTCAGTGCTTTTAACTGAGAAGCTTTGCTGACTGAGACTGATGGAGGTATTCCCAGGTGAGGTGGCAGATGGGGAGAGCACCACTTCTGGACATCCCCTGGGAGCTGGGGACCTGGCATCCTTTCATGAATCCAGCCTCTATCCACTGCAGGGTGGACATTGCTTCCCCAAGGAGCTTGCAGTATATTGCCTTTGAAATGGCTTAACAAAATAGTAAACTTACTTTATAATAGCCTATCTTATCTATACTTTTATGTAAAATGTATTTAAAGAAAGTGGAAATTCTGCCTTTTTGTTTCATATTTTATTGGTATAACAAGCCTTGTCTTGCTTCTGTGCTGGGGCACTTTCATTACAGGTCTCTGTTCCTCCCTTCTGAAATTCTGTACGTAATAGGAAAATGTTGGCTTCCAAAATCTGGGCAAGCTGTGACCGTTTGCTGGAGTTGGCAGAATACAGTGTGACCACAAACCCATGAGGATTAGTACGCTGAAAAAGCACAAGGTCCTCGTCTGTTATTTGTGCTTCTTTATGATAAGAATGCCATTGGGGAGGAAGAAACCAGCCAATGGCAGCAGTCATAACTTGAAATGCTTTGCCTTCAGACCTACCTTGGCTTTATTACTGTAAAAAACAGATTAGGCAACCAATGAATATACTGGGTAGTGCTTTACTGTTCTTTTCAATTCAAACACTTGAACTGTATTAGTTTTTTGTAAGCATTTCAACTTGTGTGTTAGTAAATATTTGATTAGCTTATAACAAATTTTACTTTTCATCCTGGAACTGCAGGGTTGTTTAGTTAGTTACTTCCCCAGACAAGTTTCTTATTACAGTGTTTTTCTCTTCCCTGTTGAAAACATGTCAAACTGACTTAAAATGTTTTATGCATGTTATAATGAAAACCATATACTTTACAGTAAGGGTGACTGTACAGAAGTTTTCAGCTGAATCAGGTTTAGCATGTGATTCCATGCATTTGCATATATGCTGGGAATGCATGCCTGCACCATGAATTTCTGTGCCTCAGCCAGTCTTTTCCTTCTGCATGGCAATGAGATTTAGGAGATGCATTGAAGGGGCCCTTTGTTAAACTTCTGCCACCACCGTGACAGGAGGGCTGGGATGTGTTCCCAGTCTGTGATGGAGTTCACTCCCTTTCTGTGTACTGCTAAGTCATCCCTGCCAAAGATGACATTTTCCATCTCCTAAAAATACTTCTGATGAGCCTACCCATTTCCCTTCAAGCAAACCAAATAGTACTGCCAGTTATATGAAAAATCTGAGATGACACTACATGCTTGCTTATAAAAGATAATCCATAGGTGGATTTACACATATATTTTATAAAACTGTCATGTGCAAGTTGAAAATCATGTTATACAACTATCGGTGTATTCTTTTTAACATGCAGTCTTAATGTTTCTATTGAGGTTAGTGTAGCAAAGTAGCATCTTTCCATCTCTGATCCAAAGAGCCTTTTTGTTCCCCAGACTGTTTCCTTCTGCTCTGTGAACAAATGTTCCTTCTGACAAAAGTAATTTCAGGCTGAGAAAAGTAAATTTATGGGAGCCATTTTTAAGGTGTTGTAAGAACAGCTCAAACTGCATACAGAAGCACAAAAAATAATTAGGCCATGCTGACTTCTGCATGAAGAACCTCCTTACGATATATAAAGCAGAAAAAAAACCAACTTGCAGTGCTGTTTGTCTGTTCCAACATCTGCTTGTGGCTGCTTTGCAAATCCATGAATTAAAAACAGTTAAGAAAAACACAAGCCCAGATCATATTGATATACAGAATATAGATGATGGCTCTCAGCCAATATCGGTAATTAGTTGGTAGTGACTGTTTTAGAGAAGAGCTTGACTGATTGTGGTTTCACAGCATACACAAGTCACATTCTGTATTCATTTTGAGATCTGCAGTGCTTACAATTTGCATTAATGTAATTCAGATTACTACCAAAACTATAGTATTGAGATAAGAAACTGCTTAATGAGATAAATTTTGATTATTTGATAACAAACGTTCTTTCACAGTAAGAGTAAGCAAGCAAAATGAGCTGAAATCAAGATAAAAAATTAGTTCAGATCACACAACCAGCAGTCTGAATTGAGGAAATAATTTGTAAAATTGAGATTTAATCAAAATGTGCAGAAGCAGGATCTGCATTGCAGTTCTTCCCTGAAGCTGTCTGTCTGGTTTTAAGCTGGAATTCTCATCAGGCAACAGGTTTGAACAATTTATAGAAAGTCATTCTGAAAGTTTTGCTCTGTATCCCCTCTGACTGTGTCTTTAACAGCTGCTTAAGTTACGAGCTGTTACTGGACCATGCATTTAGCTCAAACATGATTACCAGATCTGTCTGATGAGCAAACAGTGGCAACCAGCGGGATGGATGTCCACTGAAGAGAGGGTAGTGATGGCTTCATTGGCCAGTGCAGTGGCATAGTGGAGGGGATGCCTGTTGGTACCCTTAGGATTGACCATATCAGTCATTGCTGTGCCCAGCTTCTCACCATTGTTCTGGGAGCATAAGTTACAGATCTCAGCTCAATGACAAAACTGCACGTAATATCAGAAGGGATGGTTCTGTACTAAAAACCAAGATTCACAGCAGAGAGCATACCAGGCAGGAATACTTCTCCACCAGTTGACAGAAGATGCCTGTCTCCCAGACTTAGCCACCTACTTGTCCTGAGTGTGCCCACGCATGTGTGCCTCAGGTTGTCTCTGAACCTCCATACTCTAGCTACACCCTCTCAGTGAGTGCAACCAGCATGTTTCACTCCTTTGAAATATGGCCGGTGCTAGTGCTACAATCCTGTTTTGTATTGCAGCAGAGTGGTTAGAGCTCGAGAAAAGTGCTCTCCTTGGACAAAAGGAGTTCAAATTCACACCTCTCAGTGGTTCCTGAACTACTGCGACCTACTGGGGATCCTCAGCTTCCTACACTGCCTTCAGACCCCATGGTAGTGGAGAGTGTGAGACATGGGCAGGGAGAGCATGTGGGAGCAGCTTTTGTCACCCAAAGATTAGAGCAGTTCACATGGAGAAGAGTCCTGTGACTTGTTCCTTGCTCGCAGGATTATGTCTGCTTTTACCCAGTTACTGTTTGATATGATGTCTATAGGAAATCCAAGTCAAGTATCTCATGTATAGCAATAGTAAATCAAATAAGTAAGAAGTCAAAGGCCTGTGACCAGAATCAGAACCCACTGTCAGTTATGAGCCTGACAATGAATTGCTTGTGGTGTACCAAACAATCTTGCAGGAACCCATATTAAATAGAAAAGAAGAAGTATTAGTATTTCCTGCAAATATACTGCTTATGCTGTTAAAGATTGGAACAAGAGAAGTAGCTGTGAGTTGAAGGTTTGAAGATAAATGAAACCAAATATCTTAAAAATATAAGTCCTTTCAATAGTAGGCATTACGATTGGATTCTCTATTTTTCCAGGCTCTGTCTCTTGCCCTGGGGTCTCTAAATACAGCTACATACAGGGACAGTGTGCCACATAACTCCTCTAGTTGCTGCATGGGGTTGGTGGACATGTGTGCATATTTCTCTCTTTTTGCTGTATAAGAGGATGCTTTTGCAGGCAAGGAAGCTCGGCGAATTTAAATGCCTTACATTTTGAAGACAAGCTGTCTCTGTCAGCACTATTTTATTTACAGCTCTGTTTCAATGAGTGACTATATGCAAAACCTAGCATCAAAACTGAGATATGGGTGGGTGGATGGGTGGATGGACGGAGAGAGATATAGAGTCAGAAGATAGGTAAATTATGTGGATTATATACTTTGGCACCTATGAAACAGTGGTGAAGGTGCAAATAAGAAAGACTTATACAAAAAACCTAAATTTTAATAAGCTCATATGCATCCTGAGTTTTGAGAATCCAGTTCTGCTGCTCAGCTGTCAGTGTTCCTCTCACAGATATTACTTAAACTTTTTCATTTTTTCTGTATTTTATTCTTACTGTTTAGATAGCAAAGGGACAATAAAATGCTCACAGGAAAGTTTAAGCTTTATTCTTGTAGAAGGAAAAAGATTAAATGCTGTAGTGCAAGCAAAATTTTAATACTGATGCCGGAAGACCATACAACAAGGGATCCAATCATCATCAATAACTAGAAATAGCACTCTGGGATGCTATACTCCAGGCACGCATGGGGGGTTCTTGTGTGAATATATATACTGCCTCTATATACCTATATACATATATGATGTGGCATTTTTGTGCTTGCATACTGTCCTGGTACACCAAATATACCTAATCTGTTCTACCTGTAAAAGCTCTGAATGTAAGGTACAACATGGTCCCTGTACTGTGTCATTATCCTTACAGTGTGGCTGAGGCAGCAAAGAGAGTGGAGTTAAAGGTGGGGCTTTTCTACACCCAGAAATGTAGGCACAAGAGCCACCTTGCGCGGATGGGATAAACATGCATCAGTGCCAGCTGGAGGTGTCCCAGCCCTTGTGCAGGCAGCTCTTTCTCCCTCTTTTCAATCTCGCCCCAAAATTTGTACTTGCATCACATGCCAGATGGGAGATCTGCCCTTGAGTAAATTAGTAGGTTTCCCAGTCAGCTGTAGTACTAAGGCAGGACAGTGTTAGCCCCCTGAGCTGTGGTCTCCAGCCTGCAGCGCAGCTGAGCACACGTGTCTGCCAGACCATCAACCTCCTCTCTGCCTGGGTTGTGGCTCCCACACTGCCTGCACTTTTCATCATAGACAGCACAGCACACAGTCTCAGGGTTGCGGGCTCCCTTCTCCCCTCTGAGTCAGCTGGAGCTAGGTGACTGTTGTGGTGCTGTCAGGGCAGCAAGGAGGCTAAAAGGCAGCACAAAGCATGATTCTGTCTGCAGCATGGTCTTAGCTCGGTGCTGTTGCCCATCAAGCAGTGAAGTGCAGGGACAGTACTAGATGCTGCATGATTTCACTCCTACTTCTCAGATACCCATTCCAGGCAAGGAGCAGTCCTGGAAAATGTTACAGTACTATGTTGGCCATCCTCGTGTTGTTCTACCCATTGCATGGAGCAGTGCACAACTCCACTCCTGAGGTGTGGATGTGCTGCTGCTCAGAGTCCACTGCAGGACAAAGGAAGGCAGGAGTGACAGGTTTCCCAGCATCAGGTGCCGTACATGCAGCACAAGCATTTCCATTTGAGCGTATTTTCAAGCTGACTCGCCTACTGGCAGGCTGTAGCATGTAAGACTATGCATGAATGAAATTCACATAGAATCATATCATAGAATCATAGAATAACCAGGTTGGAAGAGACCCACTGGATCAGCGGGTCCAACCATTCCTATCCAAATTCCTATGAGACACTACTGAAGTCAGCAGCTCAACGTGTAGCATCTTTTTCAGGAAAGGATGGGTAAGACAGTCTCTTTATAGGAAGGTCTTAGCCCAGAGTTACACAAGTGTTATGGCCAGTTAGGACAAAAGAATATAACTTTGAGAAATTTCAACCTCTTTCATAGTTAACGTTGAATCAGTGGGCTGTCCTGAGGCTTACATGTGTGAGATTTTGCAATCACATTGTCACAGCGATAAAAATAGTCAACAGGTGTCCTTAGGGAGCTGTCAGCCTGGAGAGTGGCATTAGAAGAGATGAGAGGCTGTGTTTGGCTCCTACCCACGTTGCTCTCAGACAAGAAGTTTCACCTCTTTGTTAAGACATTTATAAGACATAAGTCACACTTACCCAGGAGAATATATTGCAATTGATATTTTATGGATCGATGCCATGTTATTTTGCTTGGAGAGGTCTACCAAATGGGGGAAAATGTTTTTTTAAAGTCTCCTAGTAACATTGTTGTTGATCTCTGCTACACACAGAGCTGGCTTGAATATTACTAACATACCTTGAACCATTGCTAGTAGTGACTCCTTTATTTTATAAATGTTCTTGAAGATGCTATAAATAGCTGCATGCCTAATTTTAAACATAAGTCATCTCTGGTGCTCAGTGTTAAGCTTGTGTTTAGCTCTTATCAGGGCCAGAAAGGTTAATTCATGCTTCACAGACACAGTTCCTGCTCTCAGATGCAGTTCAGTCTTTCAGAAAGCCCAGCCTTTGAGGTCGTCATGTCTTCAGGTTCTGCTGACTCTTATCAGCAGTGCCTAGCTTGGCAGCCTTTCCCAGTGCTGTACTCCAAGCCAGGCAGGTCAGGGAGAGGATATTATTAAGCCCTGATTCTTCAAAATGCTTTTGATGGTGAGATCTGATTATGATGTGATCTCCTTAACTAGAGGTGAGCCTTGGCTGGGGCTCCTGTCCTCTGTGCTGCAGCCAGGACTTGCCTTTGGAAAATTCTTGGAATCTTGGGACAGCAGAAATGTTTTGGGGAACTGAACACTGGAGGTATGAAATCTATGTGATGTGTTTACCTGTTCAGGTCTTGCTTATAAAGCAGATTTGGGAGTAGTGTGATACCAAGACAGTATTTGCTATATTAGTCTCATAGATGGGAGCGTTCTGTTTACCAGAATTCTACTGCAGCTTTGGACATCGTGTCCCATGGTCATTTTGCTTCCCCAAGGAGAGGGTCACTGACATCTGCATTTGTAGATATGATATAAATACTCTGTGAAACAAAGCAGCTTTGCTGCTCTCCCTTCCTTCCATCTGATTGTCAAGGTTGTAGTACTGGGTATGGAGTTCATTAGAGGGGGATTTTTTTTTCAAGAGCTAGACTTTGCATTTCAGCACTTTGAAATTGGGCTGAGGAATATCTGTGCTGGGCTGAACCAGAGGCACAGAGAAACAGGCTGATTCTGATGCTGGGACCTGGTGAAGCTGGGAAAGTATTGGGTTAAATCAGAACATATCTGTTCCTGACAGCAGTTCCTAGGAGCTACTGGATGGTAAGGATAGTTGCTGTGTGTCTTGTCCTCTTTAAGGCTGTGAAGACAGGGTGTGACAAGGCCTTTATCTCCATCCCAGATCTGTTATTGAGGGGTGCAAGATGTGCCCAAGAATACTGTAAAGGATTTAAGAGAGGTTGTGCCCCTGAGTGTTTATCTGCTGCAGCAGGGATGATGGTAGCTGCAGCTGCATCTCCCCCTTGTGGAAAAGAGCAAAAATAGGGTTTGCATTAAGTCTGCAGCCACTGACTGGGTGGGTGTGTGTGCTGGACGGCATCCCAGGAATTCTCAGGTGGAAGATGCTCCCCCTCACAGGCAGCTTAAAAGACATTGAAAAGTTACTTCCATTCCCTCAGACAAAGTCATCGTCCATTACTGTGGCTTTGTAGCTTGGAACCTGTGTCTGGCTTGGGACATATGCCACTCGAGTGACAGACTGAAAAAAGTCCTAACTCTAAGGTGGGGGATTTTCCAGGTGGTAAGACTTCCTTAGTACATCTGCCTGCTACTGGCCTTAGCAAAATGGAAGCAGTTTTCTTTGTATATGTCAGCACTTTGGAAAGAAAAGTTGTGATCCATAGAAAGTCAGTGATCAGATAGATGGCTTAGCACTCAAGAAGCACTTGGGAGCCACACGTGATTATTGGATTATTTTAAGGCTATTAGAACTGCCTTACTATGCTTCTGTGCCACATGA
This sequence comes from Phaenicophaeus curvirostris, assembly GCF_032191515.1. Taxonomy (NCBI): domain Eukaryota; kingdom Metazoa; phylum Chordata; class Aves; order Cuculiformes; family Cuculidae; genus Phaenicophaeus; species Phaenicophaeus curvirostris. Next base: position 80,826,565 of record NC_091394.1, on the reverse strand, counting down.
AAACTTGCATACACATGTACGTATACATATGCATATATACCCTGTTGGCTTATATGCATTTATACATGTATGGGTATGTCATCTCAGAAAGTAAAATAGAAACAGTTTTCCTCCCAGCACGTAGTATTTTCATATAATTTAAAGCAAGAGAAACCACCAGTCACAGCTGTGTGCTCCTAATCATTGTGCTCCTGTAGGAGCCACGTGAGCAGCCTCATTCATCTATTGATGGCTGTGAGAAAGCAAACAGGTTGTCACAACAACTGTTCCTAGCTGACTCCTAAAATGGCTTCTGTAGCATGAGGGTTCTGTGTCCAAATGTTTTTTCTGCTTTTGTGCCAGTTCTGAAGAAATGTTGAAAATCTGGAACAAATCCAGTGCTTGTCCACGGAGATGTTTGAAAATTCATGCAACTTCTGAAATTCACACAGGAAGGACAAAGGAAGGATGCTTATGATTCATTGTTATTTTGAAAACAGTCGTTGAGTTATAATTTCCATCATGTTTTCACTCTTTCCTTTTCCTTTCCAGGGAGTGAAGCCGATTTTAGCTCTTCAAGCAGCTCAGGCAGTATTTCAGCGCCTGAAGTCCATATGTCTGCTGCTGGAAGCAAAAGATCTTCTTTTTCTCGCAAGTAAGCAAAGCAATTTTTCCTGAATATTGCAAGTGTTGCTAGTACAAAGATAGTCTGCTGTGTAAGGTGTTGCAGTTAATACATACAATACCAGAATTGTGAGTTTTAAAACAGTATGGGTAATATTGTGCTCTCAGGCAACACTAAGAACTGTGATATGAGAAAGAAAAAAACACAGTATATGGAGCACAAAAATGGTCTATATACGAGATCAGCTGACTGTTGTATTTTTTTGTTGTTTATTTGTAACAACTATGGGGGATACAATCAGATGAGGCAGAAAAGGCATCAGCTGGAGTGGAGAAGGAAACAGCTGAGTGTATGTTAGTTAAATGCAGTACTTCTAACAGGTTAACCTTAACCTTTTGGTCTTATCACTTGTATTTTTCCCTCTGTATTAAATCATTAGCTTTTCAGAACATTTTTTGTAGAAAGAAGCAGACAATATTGTCTTTGATGTTTTTCTACTTAAACACCTTTGTCTAGCCTCTATATAACTAAAATTACATGCAAATTAAAAGAAACATCACAGTCATCTATCTAAATGAACATTTCATAAAAGATTTCTGTAAGTTTTCTCCCTATCACATGTGAAGTACAAATCCAGACAGCTTGTGGATATGGGGGCGTTTGGATGGAGCTGTGCATGTTGTGCTCTGCCCATGCAATCCCTGCTGGTTACATTTTTGGGAGTAGGAGGAAAGAGTTCAAATTGACAGGACTGCTTTCCTGCCCTTTGTAGAATAGTTGGCAGGCAGGCTGGGACCAGCAGCGGGATACCCATATGCCTGAGTGGAACAGACATCTCCAAGGTCACAGTGTGCCCCAGTGTACAGAGATTGGCAGAATGAGTGGTTTCGTATCAGTATTGTGAGACTGCTAGAAAAAAATAAACATTACTTAAGCACTCTCTACATTAAATTTAACAAGTAAAAGTACTGTCCGTAAGAAAGAGAAGTACTAAGTATAATATGAAGGCCTAAATTCACCTTTACTTTCACTAATATTATGTATCATTTCATCTATTCATGTGCATTTAAATATAACTTTAAATTTGAGCATACTGACCTACTTAATTGTACAGAAGCACTACACAGCAGTGCTCCTTTAAGCACATTGCTCTGTTACGCAGTCTGTGCAAGTTCTGCCTCATACCAGTGTTGTTGCTGTACTGTTCAAAGTGGAAGGAGATGTCTCCTCTGCAGTGTGTTATTTTTTAACTGTTTCACATAACTCACTATGAAACATTTCAATGTTGTCACAAACCACAATCCTGCACTTCATTGTAAAATAATTATAAAATCACCCAAACCTCAGCAGTGTGATGAAGGTTTGCAGCAGCCACTCAACCATCTGTTCCTTATAAACTGTTCCATTTCAGAGAAGGGAGGAAACCAAATCAGACAATTTTAAGAAGAGATTTTGCTTCATAATCCTGTGGTATTTAAATTTTTATGTTCAAGCCTTCTCTTTTGCTGGCTGGATTTGCTTTTTTCCATATTTTTTTGAAACCTGCCCTTTCATTACAGTTTAGAAGAAGAATTTGCATGGGAGGATGAAGGTAGCAGTGTAGTAGTGCAGGAAGGTAAACCCAACTGAGCAAGTGAGGAATACATCTCAAGAAACCGCCCTCTGCATGCCCCAGCCCTTGGGTGGTACAGATAGATAGGAACTGCTTTCAAGAACGCGCAGTTGACAGATTATTTAACAAAGAGTGGGAAAAGAAAGGTAGATACGTATGAGGGAAGGAAGAAAGAAAAGGCAGTGCTTTCCTTTGTCTATTTTAATACCATTTCAGCCTGCTCTCAGTGGGGTTCAAACTATTTGTAAGCAAATGAATAGCTGACAATGACAGCTGAAACAGCCAGTATGCCAAAGGCAGAAAAGAACAGTGGCTCTAACAAAATCTGTTTTCACTGCATGCTGTGATCCCTCGGACTGCTTGCTGAGGAGCATGAAAGCACTCTTGGAGCAAACCTCCACAGACGGGCATCTCTCCACAGGCCTGGCTGGGGAAAGCTGAAACGTGTTCTTTTGGCATTAATCCAGGCTATATTCTTCTCATTACTTTATGGAATCAGAGGTTCAGGGAACATGGATCATCTGATGGAGTCACTGGGAACTATGCTATCCACAAAGAAATGTGAAAATAGGCAAGGTTCATGTGATTTAGACTGAGAGCCTCACAGTCAGTGAAAAAAACATGTAGTGGCTCATGACTTAGGACTTTCTTCCTAGTCACTCCGTTACCTGTCTGATTTAGTGTACAGACAACTGTGTGTAAAAATAAGACACATATAGGGTTGTGTGATGAAGATAATCCAATACGCTTTAACCATTTTGGTTCCCCTCCAGTCGTGGCCCTTATGCTCGGAATAATGGATCATTATCCTACAAGTCCGGAGCCAGCCCACCTGCTTCTCGTGAGAAGGACCCTTTGTCAACACTGTGCAAAAACCAGTTAAGTCCTGCTAACATCTATCAGAGTTACAAGGCTTCTTCAGCCAGTAGCAGCAATTCAGACTCATACAGAGGAAGCGACTGCAGCCCAGTGATGAGGCAAGTCTTTCCGCATCCCAGTGTTCAGCACACTGACTTACCTTCTCAGCACTGTGACGTGGATCAGCTGTATGAGTTGCTGAGCAGGTCCCCTTGCTCCTCAGAATTGGTGTGACTCCTTATATTGGTCGCTCAACAGTGAAGAGCGTACACCATCCCTTGTAAAAGCTTTATGGTTTCAGCACTGTAAAATTCAAGATCACTTAGTCAAAGCTCTCTGTAGTTGGTTTTCACTCCAAGACAGGTTCCGCCATGTGGCTTCATGCCATCAGTTCTCATAAGGATTTATTGGTTCTTTCATCTAAGGGTCCTTTTGCTTTGGAGAGAGGTGGGTGGAGTAGTGTAGAAAATTCACCCTGCCCAGCCTTAGGCACCTCCCTAAGGACTGCAGTTTCCTGTGCAGGAAAGAAAATAGAAACCTGGCAGCTGCAGCATGTGATGCATACTGCGGAGAAGAAACTGTCACCATACTGCTGCTGTTGCCCACTTTCTCAGGCAACTCAGAAGCCAAGCATGTCAGAAACACACCTAAAGCTATAATGGATGAATCTGCGTTTCAGCATGCTCAGCTTCCTGTGTGTGGAGCTGAACTCAGTCCGTGCACTGCCTCACCTGGCCCTGTCTGTGGCCGAGTGTCCTTGCCAGTGGCCCAGCTCTCTGCTCTTGGGCACACCACCCATTTTGGCTGGGGGAATAGCTGGGTATTTTAAAATTAAATGTCTCATTTGATGTAAAAACAATGAAAACATGTACAATAAATAGTAAATTTTGCACTATAGCCACAAATCAGCCTTTCCTCGAGTACTTCAATTTGACAGAAGGAGTCATTTGTGCAGACACTGAGGAGCCCCGAATGAGTACAGCTTTGTGTCAGTCAATAGGATGCTTTTCTTTTTGCCGGGAGGGAAGAACTGTAAGATTGATACTGTGTGATGGTTTGTTTTTTTTCTTTTCAGGCGATCAGGGAGACTAAGTTCTTGTGGTGACAATCACATCCTTAAGCCACAAAGTGCAGAGCAGTATTTGACTCCTCTGCAACAGAAAGAAGTTACAGTACGGCACTTGAAAACAAAGTTGAAGGAATCTGAGAACAACCTTCAAGAAAGGTATACTTCACTTTAGAAATCAGAGTTAGAAAGATTTATTCAGGAGCATTTAGGGGTGGGAATTGTGAACATTTTTATTCATTTCTTGTCCACATAAACTGTTCAGTAAGAAATCTAAAATATGCTCGGTCTGATTGGGTCGTTTTCAGGTATTTCAGTTGAGCATGCCATTTAGTTATAAATATGGCTGTTTCTTTTCCCTTTTTGGAATTTTCCCAGTACCATATTTTTACCAGTCTGATTTAGCACTGAGACCTTTTATACATAAAACACTTCATACCCACCAGCATGTATTACCTTAGTCTCCTGTTCTACCTCACTCACTGAAATATGACTACTAATGTCCCCCTTCTTCCCTACCGAAAGAAAATCTCTTACACAAACCAGTGTGCCCACTTGTGGTTTTGTCACTTAGATACTAAATTTTTAACAACAGCCCTTTGTATGAATGCTGAGCAAAGAAGTGACAATATGCATTACTCGGCAACAGATGTCGTTTTTTTTACTAAAACCACCCTGAGAGCTGGCTCTTGAGCGCACACAACCCAAGCAGGCACAAAAGGCCATTTGAATGCAGCCCCAAGGCAGGGTCCCAGGAACCCCTTTGTCCAGCCCAGCCTCTGCCTCTGTGAGGCCTGAATCTCCCACAGGTGCCCCCTCTCCCCACTTGTTTGCAACTCAAGGCAGCCACCTCTGGCTCCATGCTGGGCAAAGCAAGCCCAGTGCCTGCAGCCCCAAGCCATCCTGCAGCTGGTGAAATGTTAAGCACTATAGTGGCTGGACCTAACCTAGAGGTCACTACGTGTGCCTCAAAATGTCCAGGATGCCCACAAGGCTGCTGGCTGTGTGGCGAGTTTGGTGACTCCGGTTAGCAGTCAGTTGGCATATCTTGGGAGCCAGCTTACATCTCCACCCACTCTCTCAGAGGTGGAAGCAAATAGCTTATAGAGGAATTTGCTGCCTTCTTGAAGCATCTCTGCAGCAGAGCCATCCCAGGGTCGTGGAACTTCATGTTGACTCTTTAACTGACCTGTCAGCGGAAGTGTTACAACATTTTTATTTTGCTACAGGGAAACAGAAATAGCAGAGCTCAAAGCTCAGCTGGTAAGGATGAGAGAAGACTGGATTGAAGAAGAGTGCACTCGTGTGGAGGCAGAGCTAGCCTTGCAGGAAGCACAAAGTGAAATTAAACAACTCAAACAGGTTATTGAAACCATGCAAACCAGCTTGGCGGAGAGAGACAGAAAAATTCAGAAATATTGTATAGACATAAACATTCAAAACAAGAAATTGGAATCTTTGCTGCAGACCATGGAGGTGGCCCAGGATGAGCAGTGCCTGGAGTACAGGTGTGACTCAGAGGGGAAGCCTTTAGCATTGTGTGCCACAATGCCAGACAGCATCGTTACAGGAGACCGAGCTCTGGAGGAGGTGGCAGATAGTGGCCTACTTCCTACTGAGGAAATAACTAACGGGACTGATTTATCTGAAGAGGGTTTGATCACCACAGCCTCCGATTTCAGTGATCCAGCTCCCTTCAGTTCTGCTGCAAAGAGAGAGATGTTTGAAAATTTTCTGGATGAAAACCTAGCTCCTTTCCAGAAGGAGGAGAAAAGCAGTAACAACATGATGGTGGAAAAGGCTGTCCAGACCAATGTGGTGCCATATAGCCTAGATGTAGAGCAGCTCATTCAAAACATCTTCAAAGCTCAAGATGACAGCTCCCTAAGCCAACCTTCTTCATTGAAGGAATCGGATGATTTTTCTTGCCAAAGCTTCAGCGATTCTGGCATCGTAGTGGACTTAACTTCAAGTGACCCCTATTCTGCCATCCTTTTGTCTACAGTGGAGTCTCCATGCAAGAAGGTGGAGCACAGAGAGCATGAAAATCGTTTCATGAAAGAACTGGATTTTACAGAACCTTGTGATAATGAAACCTTTGGGCATGTCAGTACTGTGTCTGAGACAGGAATAGAGAGGAGATATTGGAGCAGCAGTCTCCTCAGAGATGTTCTGGCTGTGGCAGTCCCTGTGGTACCAACTATCATGTGGGCTTTCAGTACCCAGAGAGGAGGAACAAATCCCATTTACAATATTGGAACTCTGCTACGTGGTTGCTGCCTGGTGGCCCTCCATTCTTTGCGCAATACACCCTTCAATATGAAAAGCTAAATGAGACAGATCATAGGAAGTTGTATATTCTGGTAGAGTCCATCATTTGCTTTTAACTATTTGATTTGCACTATAAGTTGGTTCAAAAACATGTTCCTTGTTTCAAAGTTTAAAAAAAAACTGTAGTTCCACAAGATGTTTTTAACTGGTGTTTTAAAAGTACTGCTGCCTACAGAAATAGCCCTCCTGCTCCCAGGCACTGTGACCCTTCCCTGAGCTGATGTCTTTCTGGTGCCAGTGCATCTGCACAGTGAAACATGACCAAGGAAACCAAGGAGAATTATAGCTAGCATTCTTTCGCACTTATTTATTTGCTGAGATAGCATTAAGCTCAGTTTCCCTGGCTGGTTCACTGAACAAATGTACAAGCACTTTGCACTGGCTCAAGGGTAGTGCAAGGTGTGCCAGGGAGCAAATGGCCAGAGAAAGTTGGGGTATTTCTTTAGGCAGCACTAACCTAAACTAAACATTTGTGACACTACAGTGTTAAGTGACACAGAGGCTTGTTCCCACATGTACGCCAGAAAGCATGCTAGAGCTCTCCATTTGTTGTCTGAAGTGTCAATTCAATTTAGAGATAAAACCCGTATTCCCCAGGCAGCTTCCAGCGCATTGTTTATGCCTGTCTCGTGTGGTGCTCTTCTCAATCATACAATTGCTTGAGCGTTTCACTGGTCTTGTGTGCAAATGGGGACTGTAACCAAAAATATACAGCGTGGGGAGTCTTGAAACGTGTTACAATGATAAGTATAGGTGTGGATACAGTTTGAATATGAACGTTGTTTTAAAGTCCAATAGTCTTTTGAGGTCTTTTGAAATATAATTGTATTGTGTTTTAACTTATTGTTTATTTAATTCTTTTATTTTAATTTACCTTTGTTATCACAAGTTCAGTAAAGCATGTTAGAAATGTTAAACTTGTGAGTGTTTTATTGTGGCAAAGTTATAGAAAATAACCCCACTCAGCTGAGCTGTCAGGCACAGGCTGAGCAGGAGAAGGCGCTGCGTTAAGCACAAGGAACCATCAGGACCCAGAGAATGGAGTTAGACAGAGAAAACCCAAGTACAGCTCCAAGTGTAAGCACACAGCCAGAGAAAAATGCTCCAGTCTGTCTGTGGAAATGCACACCAGTGGCTCTGCCACACCCAAGCTGCATTAGCAGGTGCAAATGACCTAGTCTTTAACCCAATACAGTCTTGTAGAACTTCACCTATCATCACTGACAGGAGAGTATGGTCTTCCTGGCACTTAACAGAAGTCCAGAAAGCCTTGTTTGACCCAGCCAAGTGTGATGCAGGCTGGGTGTGCGCACTGAGATGCCACTACGACCATCAAACTGCAAATTCTCTGTGTCCAAACCTTGAGATATGTGCATGGATCAGGGGAGAGCAACGTGACCCAACAGATGAAACAGCAGGGCTCCACACAACATTTCAACAACACCTCTGACCATTTAAACCTCCCTGGCCTCCTGTTTTTCCTTCTGGCAAAACAAGTACATTTCCCTATGCAACCAAGAACAGAAGAGGCCTAGTGAAGCCAGACAATGCCATGCATTGCTCTGCAGCTTTGGGGAGAAGGGGGTTATTATAGTGAGCCACAGTGAGGAGAAATGATTGGCCAGCATGCAGGGAGCATTTGCAGTGCTCCAGGGTAATGCACACCAATGCTTACTGAGCCAGCTCAGAGACCTGTCATGTCCCAGTGATGCCTGGGGTTTGAATTACTTGTGTTCACAATAAAGACTATGGGGGGTTGATTAAGTGGTATATTAAAGAGAAGGAATCTAACAGACAACTTGATGTAACATATTCCCCAGTTCACAAAGATGTCCACGAGAATGTCTTGCTTTCTTTGCTACTAAGTTCCTCTTCCATGCTCTCCTGCCTTCCTAGGTTCCTCTAGGCCAGCTGGCTTGCATTACAGTACTACTGCAATACTTACTGACAAACAGTCACATTCAAAAGCTTTCTGCTTTAATTGCATGGACACAAAGGCCAAAATTAATACTTTAAGGGAGTGGGAGTAGGTTGCTAGATTAAATTTTACACAAAATGGAATTTCATTATTCCTCGAACACTTAACAGAAAATGCCTTATTCCTACTTCAAGGTATGTGTGTTCAAGGCCAATAGAGCAATATTTTATACCAGATGTTACCAGTTTTATTACAATTCTGGATTTGTCTTTTACACCCATTATCGTTTAAGTGGTCTTCACTTTAAGTGGTGGCAAAACGGAGCATAATTTAGAGGAAAAAGTGATCTACAGTTCTGGGATACATTCACCTGCAACTACACAGGTTTCTTTTGCAGCAAGCGGGCAACAAAGCAGCAGAAACCTACACTTAACATTTAAAACTTCAATCAGCTGAACTCATTTCACACACTGTTTCAGGCTGGCTCCATTTAAGAGCAGTGTTTTAAAACATGCTGTTCAAGACAGATGGCACTAACATCAGAATAACATCAAAGTTGTCCCTACCCTTACAAATCTTTCTGTCCACTCAGCACTCTTAAGGCATTTTACTGTGGTCAGCAAGAGGGGACAGAATTCCAAACCTCCACTTGTTTTCCTCCATATTGAATGAATGGAGACAGCTCAAGGTGGCCTTCGTAAGAGGAGGCTTGAAGTCCCACAATAAATGCTCCAGTCCCAGAATCTAGGGACTGGCCTTTGTTCCCTGATCCATAGCAGACACACCAGCTCTTGCTGCAGACATACCTTCTTACTTTTTTCCCCCTTTAATATTTTGGCTTTCGTGTTAGTCACATCTTACCTGGAACCCACTGGTGCTGTATGGAGTAGCTAGGGGAGGACGACCATCAGCCTCCGAACACTTCAATGAAAACTCCTGTCCTTCTTTCCTGAGCTTAGAAAATGTTTGTGTCCACACCCATACCACATGCCTTGTCTCAAAGCATGCAGATGGGGAGGTCTCACAGCTCATAGGCTAAGGAAGATATAGCAGGTGTCTGATTGAATTCAGGCTTACCAGATAGCACAGGAACCAAGGTAGCTCCTTCCTGGACCCAAGCAATGCCTGTTGAGAATTCCCTAAGCATCTTCCTTTCTAACCCAGGATCAGAAAAGCCTGTCTTTAATATTCAGCCTAGAGATACCTGATATGCAAGTGCTGCAAATGTTGAGGCAAAGGCATCCCCCTCAGATTGACCTGCACCCTTACTTATGTCCACCTTCTCACAAGGCTTACCATGTGAGGACAGGCTGAGAGTCGAGATTGTTTAGAGTAGAGAAGTGAAGGCTCCAGGGAGACCATATGTCTTCCAGTACTTAAAGAGGATCCACAGAAAAGCTGGGTAGGGGCTCTTTATTAGGCAGCAATAGGATGAGGAGCAATGGTTTTAAGCTGAAAGACAACAGATTTAGGTTAGATTGTAGGAAGAATATTTTTATTGTGAGGGTGGTGAGGCATTGGAACAGGTTGCCCAGAGAAGCTGTGGATGCCCCATCCCTGGAGGCATTCAAGGTGTGGTTGGATGGGGCTTTGAGTAATTTGATTTAGTGGAAGATGTCCCTGCCCGTTGGAGGGGGGTGGACCTAGATGATCTTCAATGTCTCTTCCAACCCAAACCATACTGATTCTAAGACTGTTCTCAACTTCTGATTACCTACTCCTTTTTCCTTCCTTTTCTCCTCCAACCAACTACTACTAAATCCCAAACTCTAGAAACATATTAAAATGAAAGCAGTGTTTTATATATGTCCTATACAAGAAGAAAAAAAAAATGAACATTTTGCTCCAAAACCCTTCAGACAAATGAACGTGGGACACTGCAAACGTGAACAACTATAGCATGATCAAGGAAAGGATGATTTTTTACTCCTCCTGGCAAGTTAATCCTCCCTATTCAAAAACAGTAGTGAAGGCAATTATTGGCCTTTCTGTTGTTGTTTTTCTTTACTGAAAGCTACGAAGCTGCACATGGAGAAGAAAAAGGAGGAAAGGCAGCAGGAGGGAAAGCAGCAAAACCAGTGGGTGTACAAGATCCCTCCAGGAACACAAACTGATGGAAGATAATGACAGAGGAGCAGCTGAACAAAAGGTTTATTAAAAGTTTTTTACAGTTGTTGAGGATAAAAATCAAGATATAAAAAGGAAGAAAGAAGATACAGCACAGTAAAAAGATGAAACAGATATCAGTGGTTTTTTAACATGCAAGATACCACACACAAGAGCACAGAATCCTTACTGGCATTAGCTCAGCACTTGGTAGAAGAGATGGGATTAACTCCTAAAGCAGCCATGCTCAAGTACAGGCAGGTAGACGGAAGAAAGACCAACAAAACCATGTCAGTATGCAGAAGAGGGAAAAGCAATGCAGGTGAGGCTGACATGCAAGAAAGTGGCAGCACCTAACAGCTTGTAAAATGGCTGAACATTAAAAAAAGTTGCACTTTCAGGGGCTTTGTTTCTAACTTTTAACTAACTACCCCGTGTTTTGTTATCTTTAATAAATAATTTTTATTTGCATCTATTTTACGTTGTCTTAGAAATGGCAATAGTAAGCACTAAACTCATGTTTTAGAAAGATAAGGTGAAGCCTACGTCATATTTTACATAAAGCTGGCAATAGATATTAGCTTCCCCTGATCTGTGTCAGCAAGTGAAAGAACTATGACTTGCATCTCCTTGCTTCATCAGTGTGGTTGAAAGGACAGATTGTTATTAAAGCATATAAGCAGACTTTTTCCTTGCCTCCCACCCACCATCAGATACTTCAGAGATGCATATTAGGAGCAGATTTGTTTGCCCTGCCGCTGTCTAGTCTGCAGAGATTGTACTTTTTAGTCTAGCCAGAACATGTGCAAAAAATATGCTCAGAAGTGCATATTGTTGCCTTCTAAAATGTATTTAAAAATTAAGCATTCCTCAAGAACTTCTTTTACATCTGGAAAGTGCTGTCCCATCAGTTGACTTGTGCGAGATTTTAAGCAACAAATAATAAACATTTGTAAAAACTCTTCTCTGTGACTAAGGCCGTTAGAGGCAATTGTTACTGTCTTGCTTTCTCAATTACTTATATTTCAAGCAAAACCTGTGTCAAAATCTACTTACCAACTTAAAAATTATGGTTCTGATGATGTCATACAGCCCCAAACTCCTTCCCATTCTTTTACAGCTTCACTACCTCCTGTATGCAAATGGAACACGTCTCAGGCACAGAATTTGCTATCGGCACTCACCTGTCACAAGATAAGAAATCCATACAACCTGTGAATTCAGGGCTAAGAGCACCCACAGAATATGGAGAAGATAGATCCTGCTCAGAGCTTCAGTGGCTAAGAACCACATGGGCTCCCCTCCTCCCATCCACTTTTTCTTCCAGTAGACATGAAGTTTTCTTCATTAAAGCACTGTTGTCTTCTATTGCATATTTACCAGGTATGCTTCCCCCCAGAGAAGTTCCAATGTAAATACATATGATAAGTGTACAAAAATAGAACTTTAAGAGCACTCTTAACTGAACTGGGAATTTTCCCACTAGCTTTATTAACAGGACACTTTTTCTAATTACACCACCTATGCAAGGAGAATAAGGTGTGAGGATTTTTTTTTTCCTAACTGGAGGAAGTAAAATAATTTCTGCTAGAAGTACAAATTTACCAATACCAGTAAGTGTTTAAATCACTCCCCTAAGATGACAATGACACCCTTCAAAAAGACCAGTGTGCACCACTCTTGTGTAGTCATGCCACTGCTGGTAGCCATTGCAGTGTCATATGTAAATAGTGCATTGGTAGCACAGGAAGCTGTAAGTGACAAGAAATCCACTTGAGTGTTCAGCTGTAACTTGTGGTCTACCATAGCATATACTCTACCAGGAGTACATGGAGAGTTACAGGTCATCTGTAACAAGTCGTTCTCTTCTGCACAGGTCAGTATGATCTCCCATAGAAAGCTGTGATGTATTTAGAAATACTTCTATAAAAAGGCAAAAGCAGACATTCTGTATCAGGCAGGAAGCAAAAGGTTCTTTAAAACTGTTTAATTACATGTTTCGGGTAAGCACAGACAATACAGTAATTCCCACCACTGAATATTTACATTCTTTTCCTTAGGCTTGAGCTGTTCATTAAGAGTGTCTTTCAATCAATATCCTTGCACAATCATCTTTGCTGCGAAGAAGGGTGCTGGAATAAAACTATTGCAGGAAACATCATTCCATCAAGGCATGATTTTCTGTGGGGTTTTTTTGTCCTTTAGGAACTACTTACTAGTAGTTCAAGATATTGTGGGAGAATCCTGGTTTCCAAGATGACCTGAAGAATGCATTGGAACCAAGCAGTGTGCTGAAGTCCTAGAAATACTTAAATCAATACCAATATGTATGTTGTAGAGCTGAAATACTCTTTTTCACTGGCACTGCCATTGATGCCTGATTTCTTTCTGTTAGGACAGTTTTACACCAATTTTGTTCTGCTCCTTTTTCATTAGCCTCTGGGCTTCTTTCTCCATTTTCTTTCGTTGTTGTTCTGCTGCTCTTTTTTCCCTTTCTGCTATCTTCTGCTGTCTGCAATTAAAGAAAACATGAATTGCTAAATAACAGGAATCTGATTTTCAGCATAGGTTATTCTAAATAACAAAAACATAGCTTCAGTCTACTGTAGTTAGGCACAGAACAGTTATTCTTTTATTGAGCTTTTATTGACCTTTTTTCAGATTAATCTAGTCTTAGGCAGTAATATTTGTTCAATTATTTTATAATCTAAAAGCTACACAATTCTCAAAGACTCAGAGTAAGTGAATCAGTGAGAGTGTACAACAGTTAAAGCCTAGAGTTACTTAGAGGGAAAAAAAAAAACTATGCAATGCTTTGAGTAGCAAGATTACCCATCATTTCAGACTGAGACTAAAACAGTTTCACTAGAACACTGACTTGACAGAAGCATCATCAATTATCATCTTTATAAAGTACTACAAACATTTTCCTCATGACAAGAAGAGATGATAACTTTTAATATATCCTTTCATGTGTTCAGGATCTGTGTTGTACTCTATCGTTCAGTACAAATAAAAACAGCCTATAAGGAAATAAAAAAATAATTTTAAAAAAATCAGTTGTGTATCCTTTTAACATTATTTCTTATTACTGCTACAAAACCCCAAACATTTCTATTTGATGGCTCAAAGAATCTGTCTACAGGAGTAGGCTTCCAATTTCAACAAATACATCGCTGACTAGATTGCAAGAAAAATGAAACACAAAAACCCACTTATTTTATTCCATCACATCACTGAGCGGCACAGAGGCAACAAATGGATTGATAGCCCAACTGGTACACTGCAGCTCCCTCCTGTATTGCATAAGTAGTAACAGAATGGCACAAGGAGGTCACTCCTGCTTCAGTTTATTAGATATGAAAAATTTGCTAAGTTGCTTGCAACACAGAAATATTTAAAAATTAAAAGGAAGCTCCATTAACCTGAAAAGGTGAAATTGAACACAGATTCAGTGCGAATAAAGAACCGCTTATTAAAAGAGAATACAGAATTCCAGCTGACAAGGCAGTAGGGAGTTAACTGCCAATGTATCTAAATGACCTATGTGCATCCACTTCAGTGTGTAAAACACAGTATCAAAAACTATCATCACCTCAACCAACTTTTTCTGGTAGCTTCTTACTATAGACAACCTCTATTTAGAAATATTTGACTACATGTTATTTTTGTATTTGACAGGAGAAGCATTGCACTTATTCAACACCTTCATGGCTTCCCTTGATGGATTATTAATGGCTAGAAGTTTTCCTATACTCTATTAATCTGTTCTCTTGTCTGTCATGAATGAATTAAATTAAGTCATTCACATTAGGATCTACTTTCCAGGCTAATGGAAGCTCAGACTTTTTTGAGATCATGACCTGCTATTCCACATTCCACCAGAAGGCCAGATAGTTGCCAGTGCTGCCAGTCTAACATATGCTGAGTAATATTTGCTGCTTTAAAGCAGATTTTCTTATATTACCCACACATCTGAGCTGATGCAGAAGGGAAGAAGCTATATGTACATCAGCTAGCAGGCAGAGACAGTAGAGTTCGAAAAATCCACAAAAGGCATTAAGCAATGCAACTATTGATTTGCATTTCTTAAGTGAGAAAAGTCATAGCAGATGTTTCTTCCTCCCCGCCCTCCAATAAACTGCAACACAGAATTCCCCTACACAGAGAAGTGGTTTCCATGCCCTCTACTGACTGAGCAATTTTATTGGACTTCAGTTATGCCCAAATGAGAAGAGACTTTCATATCACTTCATACAGAGGAACTGAAATCACCAAAAATATAAGCAAGTAGCTTACCACAAAGTTATTACCTTTCCACTGCTCTTTTACTTGGTCATTATTCAAAACACTGATCTCCATTCCAAGTTTCCTGCATGTTTTCAACGTTAAGTTACTACCTTGCAGGCTCAGAAAGGTTTCATTTCTCAACAAAGAGCCTGCGACAAACTGAAGCCTTATTTGATTTACTTTTTCTGGATTCCAAAGCAATGAGCTCAGCAGAGTTTGGACGGAATGATATAGTTTTTTTTTTAAACCAGGAATATATTTTTTTCTTGATTTCAATCCTGCTTGGCAATCCTAACAAAATTTATGTAAAAGAAAAAAACCCCAAACCCATAAACCTCTCTCATTGGTTAGCAGAACACTAAAATCAGAACATTGTCAGCATGTTTTTATTTACTGTATACATAGTGAATAACTGCAATACCTGGTCTGTGGCTGACAATTAAAAACGCACCAGGATTTAGCTTAACTGTTTCCATTAGGAAAAAGATTTCACTGGTATAAGAAAGTCTAAAGGTGCAAATTGGTATCTACGATCTGCAGAAGAAACCAAGTTCTAACTAACTTCAGTTAACTGAAAATCCAGCTTAACATCCACCAAGCTGATCCATCACTGACTGGAAAATTTCAGTGCATCCCAGCCCAGAACCTGCTGGGAAGTAGGAAAAAAAACCCAGATCATAGGAACTTCTCAGGCACTAGTAGGTCACTCCTCAGCACCATCTTTCAGCATGCTTTGATTCCAGGAAGCATCTGGCTTAAAATACATGCTTATTTCAACTGTTACACATATGCATTAAGTCACCAGAGCAAAGGCCACAGGATACAGTCTTCCCTCCTATTTAACAGCCCACAGCCCATTTTTGTATGACTGATCAGTACTCTATTACTACACAAAAGTTATTCCAGTCTAAAGACACTTCTGAATAACTGAGCACCAACAGGCACCCAGACACAGCTGGCTAAGGGAGATTCTTTTCTTCTGCACACTCATTTCATTCCAAATAAGCTCTGCTACAGTACAGTCAGCATTAACAACACCCTAAAGGGTAAGGGGGACTTTAGCAGTCTGAAATCTTGAGATCATTTTGTAGACCAAGACACGCTCTTCTAGCATTAAGAACAGACTCCAGATCACTTCCTTACTACAATTTGTTGGAAACGGAGCCCCATCTGTCAAGTACTATACTTCAGTTTCATGTTAAAAGTCAGATGTAATTACACCACAGATGTCTACTGCAAAGGGAAACTGTAAACCCAGAAGGTATTTCCCATCAATCTCGATAAAAATCAACCAGCACTTTCCTCAATTACAGAAAAACATTATAATTTGATGTGTCATGAATAAAACAAAGGTTTTACTTCATGTAGATGAATGATCAGTTGTACTGAGGTGGCCATTCATAGCTGGCCAAGCAGTATGTAATACAGTTACAGTTCTGATCACATCCTATTTACTTGCAATATTTGGACACATACATATCCCTTCTAAAACAAGTATAGTTTGAAACTTTTTAGTGGGGCCAGGGAGGAATTCTATGGAAAGTAACCACTGGAGCTGAAATCTTTCAATAGTAAAGATAGCAGGCTGAAATATTTAGAACAGATTCAAGCAAATAAACTGACACTTCGAAAAATGCGAGTTTGTGGGAAAAGCCCTGTGCTAGCCCCATGTCTCCCTTATTAAGTATTCGAGAGTACGAAATTGACAATTGTCAGACAAGCTGGAGCTTTCTAAAGCTTTCTAAAGTGTGAGGCAGGTTGCCTGATGATGTAGCAAGCAATTAAGGTTTGATAAAACCTTGAAATGAAACAGGCTGATGTAAGCCACTGTCAATTCAAATCACTGTGATTAGCTTAAACTCAGTCTGCATCTCTTTACCCTTCATACTCCTTCCTGTGTTCTTAAGAGGAAAAAAAAACAGAACACAAATGAAACAGACAAAGTATCTACATTAACTTCGTGTAAGACACTGATTCTACATTCAAGCCTTATAAACTAGCTTAGATAAATCACCTAGAAAAGCACAGCTCCTGCAGGGATTCCAAGAGCATTCATAACTTTACTTTTTATCTTGAACTATTTTTACTTAAGAATATGTGATTATGATCCTTCTTATAAGGACATTCAGTGGTATTAACTTAATCAAGTTGAAACATGTTATTCGTACATGTTGGGTTGGGTTTCAGTGGGGGAGAAGAGTTGTTTTTTTGGAAGGGAGTTAATGTATTGTTCCAATGTTCCAGTGTTTCTCAGATTTCCCCCACTGCCTCATCTACTAAACTGATCAGATCCAATATGTATTCTGCCAAGTACAAGTTACAGAGAGATTAGATACATAAAAATAATTTGTTTTAAGTGCTAAGAACTGTTTAACAATTCTTATCAGGAAGGTGTTACAACAAACAAACCTGTATTTGATTCTTCTACATGTAAAAGTTTACATGGTTTTACATTATTTTCAATTACCTAAGAACTTCTTCTGCCTGCCAGGCAGCGTCTTCCTCTTCTTCCCAGGCATTAGTATTTTCTTGCCAAGTGTCCAAGTCTCCGAGTTCAGGCTGAAACAAAACAAGAGAAGCTCTTAGCACATGGAAAAGTAGATAAAACATTTTTATCCTCAGTGCTTCAGACTTCCAGAAATATATGATATATGACAGTACTTCTCAGCTTGTTGCCTATACACTTCCTGCTGCTCTAATACGGACCTTTCCAGTTAACTACTGGAGGGTTTTTTGGATTATATTGGTCAGTAATAAAGGAAGGAAGGGAGTACTGGAGTGCATTTTTAGGAAGGAGAAGGTGAGCAGATGGAGTAGATAGCTTGAAAGACTTCTGAAAGTTGCACTGACAAATCAACATGTTGGCGTGTCCAAAAAGCATTTGTGTGCTGCTCTTACTCACTAGAAGCCCTTTCCTGAAGTATTTTCGTTACAGATAGTCTAAAGAAAGTGGTATGCCCATCCTGTACTGCTCTCTGCCTAGGCCCTTCTGTGCACTATGGTAATGAAAGCAGATGCACTTTTAAAGAAGGCAAAGAAGAAGAGAGAATAAGAGCATCTCCCCCTAAACAGCCAGGCTATTAGGTAACTAGACTATTTTTTTTTCCAAGGCTAAGAGCAAAAGTTAGGATACTGTTAGAATACAATCCCTACAGAAAGGAAGGGAAAAAGTGTAAGTTAAAAATTATTCCAAGATAATAAAGCAACGGTAACCCAGAGGCTTTCAAGAAAAACACAAAACAAAACCAAAAAAAAACCCCAACAACAAAAGCCTATCCTTTTCTTAGGAACTCACTGTACAGAAACAAAAAAACCCCAACAAAACAAAACAAACACAACAAAAAACACCATAGTCTGTTGCTTTAGAAGACTAGCAAGTATACAAGTGCTTGAAAGCTTCTTACCTTTTTATCACTGATCTGTTAAGTTTCTCAGTAGAGTATGTTAGATGTACTACTTCTTTTTCTTTGAACCGAATACTTGATTTTAAAGCAATTTACATTACTTCACACCTACTCCTTTTCCTCCTCACAATGCACACATTAGGCAGACAACCCTTTTTGTACAGAACAGTTAAATAACTGTTGTAAATACGAGATCAAGAGCATACTTACAGATTGGTGAATAAAAGGAATATCTTGTGTAGCTGCTAATCTGCTAGAGAATCCCGTGTTTCCCTCCGGAACCCCAAAATTTAAAGGCTCTCGTTTTTTAATAACTATCTGAAAATATTCAAAAAAAAAAAGTGGTAAGTTAAAGCATGGCACAGATTCCTTGGTGATCATATAAGTGTGCCTGTGGAGATACAGCTACAGAACACTGCACTGCTTCTCAAACCTGCTCAGGTTCTGGAAGCCGTACAGTCAAATGAACTGATAAGTGAGAGAAACTAAACTGCAAAAGACAAGAACTCCCTCCACCCCCATTAGCTTTTTTAAGTCACATGGAAACATATGAGTGCATCAAAACAGAGGAAGGGCACAAAGAATTACAGGTCAACTAGCCACATCTCCCAGAACTCACATAAGCTCACATGACACAGTCCTTGGAGAAATCCCGCCTCCATGGTAGGTCACTGTAAGATACTGTACTTGAGGACAGTGCTGTCTGCACAACTTCACTGCTTCAGAGCATGAGCTCTCCTAGCTACTTCAATACCATATCTGAGCACACAATTTAAGTTTCAATAGCTGAAATGCAATACACTATCACATCAACTGAGAAAGCTCTGTATGGTTTTGGCTGAAAGTCAAGCACTAATGGTTCTCTTAAAAGCCCTGTTACCAAATTTAACATGGCTGTTAAGATCCCTTTCTTGTCTTGAACTCAAGATATGAACTCACTTTGTTTAGCCTAACTTTACACCTCTGCTACTTCCAAAAGAGCTGAATTGACAGTTCCACTGATTCTACAAACCCTAGTATCAACATAAGAAAGGAAACAGGACTACCTATGTCAATGACAGAGTCTGACTGAAATTCCATCTCCAAACGCTGTAGATAGGAGTAGCAACACAAGTAGATGCCACCTCAGACACGGGGGTTCACACTGAGCTCAGATTTGATGGAAATACAAAAGAAAATTCATGCAAAGCTAAGTTAGCAGAAATGTTCCTTACAGTGCCTGCAGTGGTCTCTAGAGATACATTTAAACTACATAGTATTTTAGTACATAATACTCAAACAGCATGGACCCTTCGCAAATTTTGCTCTGCACCTGAAGCTCAAACTATTAGGCAAAAAATGTCATTAGATACAAGGGCTCTAGCTCTAGCTCTCCCCCAGTCCTCCTCTGCCACCCTCAGATTTTGGAAGATCAAAATCCTTAAAAGAATTTAGTCCACAGCATAATGCAGATCCTGAATATACAGAAAACTGACCCCAGCATCATGTCCAGTTCATAAGACCCTAGGAAGATTCAGGTTGGAAGGGGCCTCAGGAGGTCTGTAATCCAATCTCCTCCTCAAAGCACTGTCAGCTCTAAGGCTGATGAAGGTACTCAGGACTTATCTGCCTGAGTCCTCAAAAATTCCACAGATGGAGCCTGCACAGCTGCACTGATAACCTGCTCTAGTGTTTTACTGCTGTCACTGTGAAAAGGGTTTCTAGTTGACTCAAAGCCCTCCAAGGACCCAGGTGGAAGATTTCCATGCAGAAATAAGACTTGCAATTACCACAAATATAACTGGAATTTATTTCCAGTGTTGATGCTTTCGCGGATATGCCCATCCATGTTATCTCCATAATAAAAATGGAGATTTGAAGAGTAAGTTACTTGGAAATACCAGTTCCCCAATTCCAGCCTCCCCAATATAACTTGGTGAAACAAGGAATGATTGTTTTCTGAAATAGCAGTGCTACAACCTCAGGATTCAGTCAAGTAGGACATGAAATGTCTTCATTCAAATAATGGAAGGGTACGAGCATAAGTATCCCAATGCAGTGGTTACACTTTCAGAATTATAGCAACTTGAGAGTTCACACATTATACTTCCCAGAGCCTTCAGACTATGAAATTCTTTGTAAGTTTCCAATAATCTTAAGGCCAAAGATGTAAACATGAACTAGCATCACATTTGGTAAAACCTCAAAGAGCCAGTACTTTTAGTTGGGCATGTTAGACTAGTCATCAACACCTATTCTCATTTCAATAGGACAGCTTAATTCTAGCAGAAGCAGCTTCTACAACTTGCCAATCTACTTGTAGCCTATTTTAAAGCTGTAAGTATAGGTGAAGGTACAATACCTACTTTTTGAGTTTTTCTTATAGTTGGCGTCATGTCTTTGAAATAGTCAGGTTCCATTTGTTCCAAAGGATTTTGCTGAGCAGCCACATTACCATTCCCACCTTCAATCTTCACACTGGTAGGTGCATCTTCATCCCAAGAAGACCAGTCTTCTACTTCTGCCTGAACAGAAGTACATATTACAAGTTAACATTATGTACAAGTAAAAACCTGTCACCTTGCATCTTGCTAAGTTATATATGCATTATATAGCATATATAATAATATAGTATCTTTCTAAGATACATACCAATCCTGGTACAGGACTGGTGTAATCACTCTGTTAAGGGGTTATCTATTAAGTCACCTACCACTTAAGCAATTACCTGTTTAGGAACAGATGAATAATCCACTGAGGTTGGCAAAGTTATCTGGTCTCCACTTAACTTTCGCCCTCTTCCAGACCTGAAAGAAAAATGTAGGATTCCTCCAAGCTCTGAAAACATGAGCACTAAGTTTAAAAAAAACAAAAAGGAAGTCTGAGAACAGCACTACTAAAAACAGTCATGGATAAAACATTAAGTGCTACCTTAGCATTAGCTACTGCCAGTAAAAGTCTGCTGAACAAAGAAATTTCATTATGTGCTTAAAGCAGTCTTCACAAGAATTTCAAGTACAATTTACTTTTAAAACTGTAATAAAAATAAAGGAGAAGCAAATCTAATAAACATGAAATGGACAAACCAACTCAGTTATTTGCATAGTCAGCTATTTGCACAGTCACAACTTTTAGACTGTCAGTGCTTACAAAAGCAAACACTGATCTACATTTGTTCAGATAACCATTTCTACCATAAACTGAGAAATCTTTCTGCTTAGTCACATCTAACAAACCACTTCTGAGCTGCTAAAGCACTTTTTCCTTCAAAGTCTGAGCAGAGTAGAGGAGCAGAATTACTTCCCTCAGCCTAGTCGCACTTTTTTGAGACAGACCCAGATATAGTTGGCTTTCTGGGCTGCAATCACACACTGAAAGCTCATGTTGAGCTTCTCATCCACCAGCACCCCCATGTACTTCTCTTCAAGGCTACTCTCAATCTATTCTCTGCTCGGCCTGTATTTGTGCTTGGGATTGCCCTGATCCAGGTGTAAAACCTTGCACTTGGCCTTGCTGAACTTCATAACGTTGGCACAAGCCCACCTCTCAAGTCTGTCAGAGTCCCTCGGAATGGCATTCCTTCCCTCCAGCGTGCACATAAACCACCTAGATATTTACTTAATGACAGTGTTCAAAGATCACAATAATACTTTAAATACTCTTAGCTCACATTCGCTATATTTTAAAACCTTACAACATAAGAGAAAGAAATTCAGGCTCACTCACATTTTCCCCAAGGAGCATAAGCTCCCATAGCAAGAGTCATGTAATTGGCCTCATGCAGCTTGGAACAGTTAAGTTTCATTTATTACTACTGATTAGAATACAACTGGAAAAATGCTATTTGGAGCTAGCACCTATTAGTTTTACTATTAGAGAACATTCCACCATCAACTCAGAATAGCTGAATTGCTTGCAGTACCACCTCTGCTGCATGCTGGTGAGTGTTTAGATATATTTTTCCTACCTTAAGCCAAATAGATTTTTTTCTTAAGATCAGGCACTATCAATAAACTTTAAAGTCTTATATAATTAACTCTAGACACTTTAGAAGCTGGCCCTTGAAGCTGAAAAGCAACACAGTTTAGGGGGAAAGGAAGGTGAAAACACTGTACCCTCAAACACGTTTGAGACTTCTGGTTCTGCCTGACTAGAGGCTTAACATCTGGCTGATGTCCCTAAAGGAAACCAAAGCTTTGAAACAACTTCCTTGAGGCCTGTACAACATACCTATATTTAACACTATTCTAAAACATCACTTATAATTACATCTATTTTCCTATTTATATGAAGAAGACTCCAGCAAGTGGGTTATAGCAAGCATTCATCTAGCCAAAATGATTACACTGATAAAGGTGAAGGTGGGAGGAAACAGCTTCTGTCATACAACATAGGAAAGAATATGCCACACTCTGCAGCACTGAGGAAGGCAACATACCTCCACTTTTTCTACAAAGGGAACAAGATACTTATAGAAACAGCTGCTTCACAACCATCCTCAGATATGGATTGCTGCTCCAAATGCCAAATGCCTCAATGAGTTTGTTTCTCCTTACTTATTAGCAGCATCCACATTTCTCAGCTGGAGAAGACAACCAGAGTTTTTGAACAAAATGAAGTTTCATCTCTTTATATATTTGTTCCTGAAAACAGTGGAGTCAGGCAGGCTTTTGCTTATGAAAAACAGTTTTAACTACTTAAAGAGATGACTAGCACTATATGTAGGCTTTACACCAACTAGGAAGATGTATGACCTCTACAGGCACTTGTTTAAATGAAAAGCTATTGAAAACTATATAATCTAAATAAGTACTAGATCATACCCATTGAATTAAAATGCACACTTAATTAAATCACATTTGCTGATTATCAGGAATACTCATATGCCAGGGTGCATAACAGGAAAATAAAATTTACCAACCTATAATTTGCAGCTGACATCAAACAGGAGAAACATCTGTAGTTAAGGGACTGAACCAATTTGATCCACTGACTTGTTTATATGAAAGATTTTAAATTTTCATTCTTTCAACTAATTGTTATTCACATAAGTTCTCCTACTTTTTACTACCAAACAGTTCCTCAATTGTTCATTTCAAGGATTTGGTTCATTCTAAAGTTGAAGACTGGAAGAAAATACTATGATTACACCTACTAAGCAATTATCTGCTTATAAAAGCTATCTTAGCATTTAGAGACATGAAGGCTCCGGACAATATAGAAGCTATCATCAATTCAATGTTCTGACTTCTTTTAGAACTTAAACAGCAGTACTCCTAATTTAATTTGGAATTCAAATCACAGAATCAAGGACAACATCTACATAGTTGTATGCAGCATTAAAATATATCTTTTTAAAGGTTCAACAGATCTACCCCCTCTGCTCCTGTACTATTGAACTCTAATATTAAACAACCATAACTCGAGGTTTTTTGAATGATTGTAGGTACTCCATCGCTGCATTCATGGGTCTACAACTCAAACACTAAGCATGGCTTGCAATAGTAAGCAAAATAAGTCTTGTTCAGTAAAAAAACAGCAGTTCCCTTGAACTTCAGTCACTGTTATCCAAACTTTTGAAGGAATATTCAATAGGCAGAAGAATCTGAAGTTTCAGGCAACTGTTTCTTGACAAAGCAGGATAAGAATCATTTACATTTATTATAAAAGCTTACTGACTGATGACTATGTGGATGCTGCCATTAAGTGAACCTCTTAAAAAACAACATATTGCTTGCCAAGTACTTCCAGAAAATGTGGAGAACAATTTTCCTGGAAGTTTGTCACAGCATAATTTTAAATGGCAATTTTAAAACCCTGTAATAGCTGCTTAGAAAACACTTTTAGAGCTATCATAACTCAAAGTATACTCACAACTGCACTACACAGACATTTTGAACTCTGAAGGAATATGCAGATTAAGGAATGAATTTGACTTTGTTTTTATCCATCTTGATTGTTTTGCAGTTAGTAAAATCAGAACTGGGAAAAGTGGTGGGTGGGTGCTGGGAGAAGGAAAGAAGTGCAAGAATCTGTAATTAAAAAGGTAATCAAATCAAATAAGGCATGTTTACCTGCATATTAACTTTTTAATGAAAGATAACACTGCTGCCAGGCAAGTACAGATTTTAAAAAGTCGAAACTGTGTTATGGCCATGGTGAAAAAACCTTCCTGCAAGAGAAAAAAAGTTAAGATGTAGAGGATTATACATCTTTACATAATTCTTGAAGTCAATTTCCTTAGTTGCTGATAAGCAAGGAGCATTCTGTGAAACTATTAATGCAAGAAAAGAGATGAGGTACCTGCAGCAAAGACGCTACCTTCCTATTATCAAGACATTTCACTGATATAAATAACACAAATACCTAATGCATATATCCTCTAAAGAAACAGCAGATAAGCACAGGTAAAGTCACAGTTAAAGATACTTTTAAAGGACAAGTGCAGGCAATCAATTGCCATGTTTTAGACACTAAAAATGGCACCAATCATCACAACGTAAGGAGAACAGAGTAATCATCAATAAAAAGCTCACACTTGCTTGAGTAAGTCTTGCATATGCAAATTACAAATTTAGTTAAATCAAAACCCCAAATTGGCCATTGGAATTTAGTTTCCATTTTAATGGAAATGTACAATGAGAACAAACACTTATTTTAGAACCAATGTCACTAAAAAATTATGAGCAAAGAAAGACACTGTTCAACCTGTGTACACTATTATGAGTTAACCACTAGATCTATCAATGATCCTATCAATCTCTGGCTGAAGCCACTTATGTTGGAAGCTATTTTCAGCTTTAGTTTGATAATCTGGAGAATTTATACTCAGTATAGCACATTATTCCAACAGATCCCCTCAAATAAGTACAGATTGGCTCAGAATAATCTGCTGTAATTCAAGGAGTCCTTTTCAGTCTTCTACAGGTAAAAGTAAAGAAGAGGTTAGGCTTCATAAATAGCTTTTCATTAGATACATCTACACTTGTAACAAGATTTTATGTTGCAAGTTTAACATACCTCCTGGTGAGAAGAGAAGGCAGCCCTGTGACATTTTCCTCAGGCCATGAGTATTCCATGGAAGGACAGCTTGATTTCAAATACGCTATGGCATTTAAATCACTTTTTATATTCCAGGCTTTAAGTTAGGAAGAGTCAGGAAGGTGGATCATTAGGTAGGCTGCTCCAATACTGCCCTGAGGATTTTATTAAAAAGTACATCATGGGATTTGTAAGCTTTATGGAGCTTAGACTTATTTTTTTAATTGGTGCTCATTTGCTAGATAAAGTAACTAGTATTAAACACTGTAGTAACACAGTACTGGAAATACTGCTTCACACATAGTCCAGATAAGAAATATCTGCTACTGAAAAAACATACGGGGAGCTATTAAACAAATATGCTGTTTTACTGTAATATGGAAGGCTTAAGTCAATAAGTAACCACCAAATTAGAGACCACAATACCAAGGTGGAGCTCAGGAGAAAGGTCTCGCAAGACACATTAACTCCTCCTTTAACACTAGTGGTGTCTTAAATTCATTTCATGGGAGACTTAGAAATGTAGAGAACCTTATACAAGAGAGGGTATTAAAACAGCTTTTCATCTAACAGTAACAGGGAACAGTCAAACTTCCCACAAAGAAGCAAGAATAGCAAACACCATCCAACACATTTAGCTTTTAGCTTTAAAGACAGGACTATCATTTTCTATTGTGCTCAAGCAGTTCCTCACCTTCCAAAATAAGCAATTTTGACAATAACTAGGTGACAGAAGAATGTATCAGTCAAGAATTGGAAAAATTCAGAAACCGTGGAAGTTAGTGAAAAAAGAATGGATACCAACTAGATAGACAGTTCTCTATTCTAAAGGTAGAAATTATTACAAACCAACAGTGAATTGGTGAAAGAAATTGTTACTTTTAAAAGAGGCAGCTAGAAGCCATCTACCTGGGATTTGAGGTATGAAGAGCAGGTGAACTGCTGAAATGAGAATAAAAGTACGTCTTTTCTGAAAGGAAGCTTGTTTAGAAGCTCACTCCACTCTTCTCTATCAGAATGCACTCTTCTATTGGCGTGGAAGGCGGGAAGGAAGGAGCAGAAAAGTACCCAACATTAGAAAGAGTAAAGCCATTTCCCCCACTATACAACCACCACACTGGACAGCCAAGACAGACAGTAAATTAAAAAGCAAACTACTGATTGAAAAGGTTAGGAAGCAGCCATTACTCAAAAACTTCTGCAGACTCTATACTATTTGTGCCCAAGTTCAAAAGACTGGGAAGTTTATAAGCTAAATGCAAAACTAAAACCAAAAAAACATTCAAGTGTGTCACATACATGTGCACAGATACATGTACATATAACCCCAGATTTTAAATTTATCTCCATTCTTTAATATATCAAACTGTATACTGTATTGATTTCACAAATAGAAGTTAAGCAACTGAAAAAAACATAATCTACATGGTCTGGCTGACAAGCTTGCGAAGTACCCTGCTGACAAGATTAGTAACCAGAAGCTGATCCATTTTTCCTAGGTCATTCCTGTACATGGGTGACTACACTTCCAATATTATCAGTGTGCCTGCTTGGCAGAGTTCAATAGTTACTGTCATTCCCATGACAATCAGATAACTTGTGCCTCTCCACTTTGTGTATGTCATTTAAAAATTGCAGAGTTCTAAGTCACACACAGAATCCCATATCATATTTGTGTTAGAGCTTAGCTTCACTTCAACTATGGCAGCACTAGGTTCCTTCAAGGCAGTAAGTACTGCCTCTTCTCTGAACTTTGATTGTAGTCTTCCCAAGTAAGTTAAGCTTTGTGCATTGTCAGATGCACAACCAGAGCTTTAGCAACAATATACTATCAGCTAGCCAAAGTAGCATTAGCAATCCTCCATCTTTGAAAAGTACTTTAATCAGTCTATCTGTGCTAATTAAGAAATGAAGCAGTATATATACACATTAATTTTGGCAATATGCTAAAAGCTGTTTAAAATAGAATACTGAACCAATTATTGGCTCAAGATTAGGACAAGTCAAACGTTCACGTGAGTGCCTGAAACAGCAACAATGCAAATGCTTCAAGTGCTAAGGACTACACTACCCAAAAAGAAAAGTTAAAGGAAAGCTAAAGGTTTTAAGTTTTATTTGGTGCCTTTTGCTGCTGTTTTTGTGTGCCCTTAAGGGTTGTTTTCATTAGGTTGGTTTCTTTCTTTTTTCTCAAAAGAAAAATTATATTCTGAAGCAGTTGTATGAATATAAATGTATATTAATGGAACCATAATATTTCTTGAGTTCACTGCAAACTCAATTCACCTGATACCATTATACTAAACTTTTTAATTGAAACATTCTGTTCTTGTCTTCTGTCTTTCTCATACACCGGAAGGAAGCGCAGGCATATATCTTCCTTATCTCACAAACGGAACAAATACTGAACAGTGTAATGCTAGATGGCAGGGCCACAACTTTCTTCTTTTCCTTTTCTTAAGCTTTTTCCTGCTAATCAGGCCCAGAAGGAATTACAATTATATCAGAAGCTGACTACAACAAAGGACAGCACGAAGACGTAACACAAAATGTCAATGCTCCAGCAAGAATCCTAGAACATTTGTTAACCGATGGAGGCAAAGGTGAAACACTGGACCAGAATTCAGAAAACATGATAGAGTTGTCCTTCAACCCTTATGCTTATCACGCCACACCTTTCCACTTTTAAATGGAATAGAACCTTCTTTCTCCCATACTGACACAGAATCATAAAATGGCTTGGGTTGGAAATAAGCTTTACAGGTCATCAAATCCAACCCCTCTGCAGTGAGCAGGAACATCTTCAACTACCAGGTTTTTGAGCCCCATCCAACCTGACCCTGAATATTCCCAGAGATGGGGCATCTACCACCTCCAAGCAACCTGTTGCATGTTTCACCACCCTCAGTGTAAAAAACTTCTTCCTAACTTCTTCCTTCTAGTCTAAACTTCTCCTCTTTTAGATTAAAACCGCTACCCTCATCCTATTGGTACAGGCCCTGCTAAAAAGTTTCTCCCCATCTTTCTTATAAGCCCTGTTTAAGTATTGAAAGGCCTGTAAGTTCTCATCAGAGCCTTCTCCAAGCTGAACAACCCCAACTCTCTCAGCCTCTCTTCGCAGGGGATGAATTCCAGGCCTTTGATCATTTTCGTGGCCCTCCTCTGGACCCACTGCAACAGGTCCATGTCTTTCCTGTGCTAGGGATCCAGAGCTGGATGCAGTATTCCAGGTGTGATCTCACCACAGTATAGCTTCTAATGCATTACATTTATCAGACTTACTGTCAACTGAGCCTTGAAGTTCCATTACAACACATAAATAAGCAAATAAAGCAGTACGTGAACCCTAATTAATTCTAGCAGTCCCTGCAACTGTTTTGTAACAGACACCAAGTTTTGTTTGAGTTTGACTTGCATAGCTCATACTGCCTTCCACTGGTAAAAAGTCACAGCAATTGCTCACATGAAGATGAACACACAGAAGGCATTAAATTATGGCAGCAGCAAACACCTTGGAGCCAAGACAGAAGAATGAGGCAACTTACTCCCAAAAACGTTTTATGGATCCATAAAGGAAATACAGAGAAGAGAGGGAAATTTCAGAAGTTTAACTGACATATTTTTACACTGCTTTCAGCTTGCAGCAGTGGCCTGGTTAAAACTCCTGGCATCTCTGACTTCACTGATGCTAGCCAGCAAATCATCTGTGCAGCACACATAGTCCAGCTGAGTCAGTCAAACAATGGTGCAACAAGCAGGACTCTCACTAGCCTCCATTGTAGCATGTTGTCATCTGGAGAAGCACTTCCTCTTTCACACTTAACCGCACTCACAGACACCACTTATGCAATATTTCATGAGACAAAGACAATCCTAAAGTAAAGTTGCCTTGTGACATTAAAACTGCTTTACAGACTTGTTTTTTCCTAGCGAAGTCACCTCCTACTGACATTGAAAAACATCAAAATACTCATAAAACACTTATCCTGTGCTCCTCTGGTCTGTTACAAAGATGAGTGATTTGTATCATGTAGTTTTCTTTAGATATCACCATCATCTGAATGGAATTTCTGTGTTGAATTATCAGTGTTTTGTGAATTGATACATTTTCTTTCACATCAGCTCATCTGTGACTCTGGAATGAGTACATGAAGACATCTTGGAGACAGTGACTTTAACTTATATTAAACACAGCTAGCTAAACAGCCAAAGGATGGCATCTAAATAAAGACTAAAAATAACTTGTCTGAAACTGAAAGGCTTCCTGCCAACTACATATTTACATAAGTAGCCACAAAGAAAGCCTCACCCTCCTAAAGTGAAATGAGAAGTCCACTTCCTAGTACAAAAGACTAACGTGTCCTTAAGTGCTTACACGTGTCAGCAGTAAAACTCCACAAAAGCACCACTGAACCACTATGCTTTCACTAGAAAAGCTGACAAAAACCTACCAAGTACCATATGTTTAGTCCAAAGTTTCAGTGGCAAGGATAGGATTACTTACAAGTTCATTTTGGGTGGAATTTTACAGTAGAATGGCCACAACAATTTTAAAATACCCAAGAAAGTTTATAGGGAAATGGAGCCTTATGAAGTCTAGAAGACAGAGTAAAAGAACTGTCTATTTTCAAGCACACAACCCTTCCTCCAAATTGCACACGTTACAAGATGTGCAAAGACATTCTGCATTTTAAAAGTCAAAATAATGGTTCAGAACAGCATTCAGTCAGGTACTGAAAGACACGAGCAGCATCTCCTGCATTCTGAAGAGAAAAATGACTCTATAACAAGGAGGTTCCACTCCTCTCTTCCCAACTGATTTATGTGTTCGTTTTTCATTTGGTTAGGGTTTTTTTAACCACTCTATATAGAAACATACATGGATAGATTAAATGGCAGCAAGACTGAACCTTGAAGCCATGCTACTATGGCATTAGAGAGAGGAGTGGAATCCAAGGGAAGATTTGGAGACATCTCCTTTATCTGACTATAGGTAGGTGGTCAGAAACGTTCATAAGAGGTACTGGAGTTTCAGCACTAATGCTCCAGTGTAAGCAACCTATCTAGGCAGTTGTAGGGTAGCTAGGAGAGAAGACTACTGGGCCTGTGATGTACAGGAGTTGAATCATCCAAGGTGTTCAAACCTAGGAGGATATTTCACAACTACTGGGAGCTGCAGAAGATTCAAGAAGGAATGTTCATCTCTAACTAAAGACAGTAAAAACAGGGGCATGCTGGGGATTCCTAAGTTCACCCAACACACTGTTATACAATACGTAGAGTTTCAGCTTTTTTTAAAACACGCTACTCCTAGAACCATAAAACTTCTATAGTAATATCACCTCATCTCACTCCTTCCTCCCCATGAAACTGAACACAGCTGCAATCTTGTTAATGTGAACTTGTGAAGTTTTCTGTTCAGAATTAGAGTAAGTTCTATTTCTCAAGGCAAAGTTAATTAAAATAGGAAGTTATATCCACAGACTAATCAGTCATTCTTTGACAATACCGTATCTACAAATGCTATTGCCTTCCAAAAACCAGCATGGAGAACAAAGACTTAAGTCATGCAATCCCATGATACTACAGTACAACGTCGTTCACATTTGCACGAAGCACTTGAGGTAATGCACTAATTCACGCACCTGATTTTGCACACCGAAGAAGTTGTCAGACACAGAACTGGAATTTAAGAGACCCCAGTTCTGTCCCAGTCCCTACTAGCCACCCTGGACTTAAAGTTACCTGTATCTACACAGATATCCAGAGGTGGTAAATTAACACTCTCACTGTTACGACCACAAAATCATCTTGCAATATCTGCTGTCTCCACAAGCACCAGCTGTTTACAATCAAGACAGACAACAAGACATGCTGTGCAAGACAGCTTAAAGATATCTCTACAGGGCACATTTGTATTTCTAGACTATTCAAAGCACGATAAAGCAGCAAGCTATACTGTTTTTCATTACATGTGCAACTGAGGCACTTACATTGTGAATTCATGACCATGAAATACTGTCCCACCATTCTACAAGCACAACTCAGGCTCCAGTGTTGTTAGAGACAACATGGAAGCAAGATGGTAGCACTTAAGTTTTCTGTGACCTGTTAAGCCATTCTCAAATCTCTAAGGATATACAAATCAACTTTCATGTTAACCGTTACACGATTTGTCAGTCAGTATGAACAAGAAAATATTTCAGACTATATAACCCAAAACAGCAAGGTCCTACAGAGACCTAGAAACACCGGAAAACAAGCTTCACACCCCACCTGTCCTCCTCCACAGGGTACCAAGCCTCCCAGTCCCCTCAGCGTTTTTCCAGCCCAGGAGATTCCCCCCACCTCCCCTGCCTCCACCCCAGCAGGGGCTGGGGAACGCAGCATTTGAACGAAAATCACAGAATCACCAGATACGAAAAGACTTTTGAAATCATTAAGATCCAACTATACCTGTCCACTACTAAATCAGACCTCTAGCATTTCATCGCCCCATCTTTTAAATCCCTCCAGGGATGGTGACTCCACCACCTCCCTGGACAGCAGTTCCAGTGCCCCATATCCCTTTTGGGTGAACAAGTTTTTCCTAATGTCCAATCAGAACCTCCCCGGGCGCAGACTGAGGCCCGGGGGGGGGGGGGATGATGTCAGGCGCGGCGGCGGCCACAGCGCCCGGGGCGTCCCGAGCGCGCAGGGGAGCGGGGCGAGGCCCCCGCCGCTCACCTGCCCCGAAGGGGAGGAGGGCCGTCCGAGGGGCGCGGGGCGCCAGGGGCCGAGGCGGCCGCTCCCGCAGCCTCCGCCCTCGCCGGCCGCCCCTCATTCAAAGACGGGCGCGCTCCGCCGCGCCGCCACCTCCCGCGCCGCCATCTTGGCCGCCTGTCACCTGGGAGACGGACCCGCCCCTTCCGGCCGCGCCTCTTCCCCTCGCGCCGCCAACCCGCGCTCGCGCCCGTGCCCGCCCCCCGCCCCTCAAGCCCCGCCCCCGGCCCCACGTGACCTTGTCTGTGAGATGCTGGAAGATTGCAGGGAGAGGTGATTGTGAGGGAGGTTGCGGCTGTTCAGCACAGATCACACCTAACATAAGGCATAAAGGTGTCTGGAAGAACAGTATTTGAAAAAAATATGCTATAAAAACATGCTCTCAAGAGTGACTTTCTAAAAGAATACAGTTACGTGGATGAACTTTAGTTTAACCGAAAATATTCCACTTAGAATCATAGGATCATAGAATCACCAGGTTGGAAGAGACCCACCGGATCATCGAGTCCAACCATTCCTATCAAACACTAAACCATGCCCCTTAGCACCTTGTCCGCCTGTGCCTTAAACACCTCCAGGGAAGGTGACTCAACCACCTCCCTGGGCAGCCTGTTCCAGTGCCCAATGTCCCTTTCTGTGGAGAATTTTTTCCTAATGTCCAGCCTAAATCTCCCCTGGCAGAGCTTGAGGCCATATACACTTCTTGTAATAGTAACTACTTTTAGTATCGCATCAGTGTTGTTGGGGTCCTGCTTATGTGGTTGTACTGTTGTTCCCATGTGGCTGGCCAGATGCTGAGCTGTAAACCTGGAAACTACTAAAAAAAAAAATGTGCTGAAGTGGCTTTTGGCAGGGTGCAGCCTTGGCCGACGGCTTGGCAGCAGGTCCGTTCATTCTGCCAGGTGCTTCAAAAAGTGCTTGTGCTGTCAGCTGGCTGGCCTCTGAGTAGATGTATTCATTTACTGTTGATGGGCAGAAGAGAAGGAGGGAGATGTTAAGTAATGTAATGTAACGTTTTCCAGAGCTCTGCGTGCACTCTCAGTTGCGTTACATTCCATGGGCTCAGTAGATGAGGTAAAGGGATGCTCTGTCCCTTTCTCACTGGGAGGCCTAGCCCACTTCTAGGAAGGCACTGACATAAAGTCCCTTCAGCTCCAAACCATACCACCCAGTTCTTCCTTTCCATCCTGTAGTATTTAGCTATGAAATAACCTTGCTTGATTTACAGGCACAGCCTTTCTTCTGTTCCTTAAGTAAAAAAGAATTCTATGCACTAAATTCAAGTTAATAGAAGATGGACCATACCATAGTGTTAACATTCAAATTCAAATCCTCTAAACATTAGGAAAAAAAATTCAAGGAAAGGGTCACTGGGCACTGGAACAGGCTGCCCAGGGAGGTGGTTGATTCACCTGGACAGGTGGATGAGGTGCTAAGGGACATGGTTTAGTGTCTGATAGGAATGGTTGGACTCAATGATCTGATGGGTCTCTTCACACCTGGTTATTCTATGATTCTATGATTCTATGATTCTATGAAATACTTGAGTATCTAGCATGCTGCTTTATAAAAAGAGCTGTATACGTGGACACACTTGTGTGTGCATGTGTGTGTACATGATTTGCATTTAGGAAAACAGGAGAGTGCATTAGCATGGAAAGATAAAGTGATGAAGTTTTCTTGGGGAAAGCATTTAGGAAAGCAAAGGATTTTCCTTCAGTGTTTTTTTTTCTTTTTGAGGCAGGGAGATTAATGAAGCTGTTCTTTGTTCCTTCATACTTCAGCATTTGTTAGAAGAATTTCTTTCTATCAGTAAAATGTGAGTTTGCCAGATCTATTAGTCTCATTTCAGGAAGTATTATTCTAAAATTGAAAAAAGAACTTAGCAGGAAAAAAAAACCCTTCTTAAATTAATCATGAATCCTCCCTTTTCCCATTTTAAAACAAATCAATTCAGAAAAAAGACATTTATTTATAGCTCAGAAACTTCAAAACTCAAGTTCTTATCTGAGCATCTATGTGCCAAGGGTCTGTTGTAAGTGTTGAGAGCTCCGAAAATCTGACTAAAGTCAATGCCAGCTTCTGACAAACTTTATTGTCTCACTAAAATTTGGTTTGGGACACCTAGATCCAGTTTTATTGCAGGGGGACACAACTAGTTTTGATATAATGTAACCTCATATATATATATGTTCTAGAGGAGACAAAATCAAAGAAGGTAAATGAGGAAGTGAAAGAAATAATTTTTTTCATTCTTTTTTCAATTTTTCCTGTTTACCTCATGATAGTGAGGAAGTATTTTAAGTCATCTTTATCATTGCAGCAGTCAGTAGGCAAGAAAAGGCACAGATAATTCTCTTTCTGATCTTTATTCAACAGAGGGAGAATAGTTCTATTTCAGCTGTCGACTATTGGATGAAACATGCCCTTGCAAAAATTGTGTAAGAAGGTATGTTGAAATCTAATACGACGTACTCAAATGTTAGCAAACCGATCCAGGATTTGGGCAGAAGCTTACCTCAGTCTGAAACACACATGAAAAGGTTAAACAGGTTAGCTAGATAGGAGCATTTTTCAATACACAGTTGAAGATTTTGTTATGCTTAACTGTTCCTGCCACTTCTGTTGTAGGTTCCGAGGGCACTGCATGACATCCAGTTACACCTGTACTGGGGTTAATAACTTCTGCTTGTGTTCAACTAAAGCAGATTTTTTTCTTTATGGAAACTGTAGTCCTTATGATTCATTCACCCTGGAAAGTGTTAGAAAATAGCATTTAAGATGCTGCGTAGCATTTCCAGAACAGAAGAGTTAAAAAACAGAGGATGTATACAAGTCAGTGAACAGCTCTGGGCCTTAAACTTTTGGGGATGCCTGTGTTCTTTCTGTAACGGAGCAGAAGTATAAACACAGAGTATTTATTATGGTGTTTCTTTCTGTCTGGAAGAAACCGAGCTGCTGCTGCCAGCTCCAGGGAATACTCATAGGCAAGTACTGTATTTCTGGAAAGTTTGAGTAGCTCCTAGCTAAGGGAGCTCATCCAGAAAAGCATTGAAAAATGAAGAATCTACCATATTGCTTCATAATTTGTTCCAGTGATTAAGCAGCTGTACTTTTTACATATTCCATCTTGTTTAACATTTGAATTTGTCTGAATTCTGTTTTCATCTATTCTTTATGCTTTTCTCTAGCAGATTAAAGCATCCTTTGTTTCCCGTTTTCTCCCTGAGGAGGTTCTCATATACCGCAACCATATTTTCTATCTATCAGATTTCTTTTCAATAAATTAACACTGGGAGATGTTAAAAGCTGAATCAGCATTGCTAGCCCTCAATAACTCTTTTTTCTCTTTTCAGTATTTCATTTTTTCCTTTCTCCTTTCAAAACTGCAAGGTGTATATCATGAGTGTCAGTCTCACCGACACAGTATGCGGTGCTAAGATTGGTGTTACGCTCATCTCTGTTCGTGTACATTTCAAAGGTCCCATGGAAGCAAATGATGAGCCTTTCACTATGAACTCCAGCGTCATTGCTTTCCAGGGAATTATGCATTGCTTTTGCCCTCTGTACTAGATGTAAAAACTCAAACCTGCGCTGACTTTGTTCACAGGCAGTTGATGGGAGCCAGCCAACAGAAGAGGCCACGTTGCTCTGCCCTTGTCAGTACTCACCCACAGGCTGCCAGCCACAGATTTATCAGCAGTACCTTGGTAATTTGCCTCTCAAGCAATGATTGAAATAATAGATAACCTCTTAGCTAGTAACACCAACAAACAGAAATCACCAGGTTTTTTTCTTAGAGGGATATTTTTTATGACCTACTACTGGACTCGATGATCCGGTGGGTCTCTTCCAACCTGGTTATTCTGTGATTCTGTGATTCTGCAAATCACTTCACTAGTTATAAGGTAAGCATAAAAAACACTTTTAAGAATAATACTGTTGGAATGGAAAGCACTATGGTAAATGCAGAATGCACTAAAGCAAGATTAGGTCTTTTTGCATTCTAAGCAGCATGCTGATTAACCTATTCATTACACAAAAGGGGTGAAGTATTAATTATTTATGAGAAAAGGATTTTATTTTTCCTCATTTTGGGCTCCAGTCATTACAAATTTGGCTCTGCAGCCACAGCTGTTTCTTTTAGAAACTGAATAGCTGAGAAAACAGGCCAAATATAAAAAATTCTGATTGCAGTTGCAAACATTTAGAAACTTAAAGAAAGCCAGCAGGTAAAAGCAATGGATATTTTTGATTGCTCTCGTAAGTTAAGTAAGTTAATCTCTAAGTAAGTTAAAGCCAACTATCAAGGTGTCAGAATCACTGCAATTAAACATATTCTGTTATATGAAAGAAAAGATGAGGACACAGGCTAGGGACTGCAGAGCTGTCACCCCAAAGGACCCTCCAGAGAGTAGAACTGAGAAGCAGCAAGGATACTTCAATAACACTGATGGACTCTTACTGGATTTAAACAGACTTCAGACATACTTGCTTTCCAAGTGATAAAGGTACATACTAACAGATTATGGCAGTAAACAAGAATAAAGAATAATGGGAAAAAAAAAGAATGGGAAAAAAAGAATAGAAAAAATAGTAAACCCCTGCATTGATTATAAGGTTCTATCTAATATGCAAGTTTGATATCTCAGCAGAATTTCTTGGTGATCTTATTGTTTTATAACATTTTTTTTTTACTGGACTATGTCAATATGGAGGAGTATTCATGGGGAAATAATTATCGAACAAATTAGAATCTAACCAGTTTCACTTCATTGTGTATTTCAGAGCCCTCAGGGCCTGACTAAGGGGGAGGCTGAGCTTACATTTCTCTGTTGGTCTTTCACTGACGGCAGTAGGACTATTCAATTCACTGTCAGATAAATTTGGATTAGTGTGCATCCAGAGCTATACTGATTTACTCTGGGTGTTATCTGACCCATTATTTCAATATCAATTTACAAAATCCTTTTATTTTATAGTTTGTGATCCTCTGCATCTGAGAACGAAGCCTGCAGTTAAAATTACGACACCACTAAGGAGACCTATTTATTTCTCAAGAAATCATCTCCCATTGCTGATTTCAAGCCAAACCTAACTTCATTCTTTGAAGATCCATCACCTCTGATCAGTCTGCTCCAGTGTAATTTGGATCTGCATATGTTGTCAAACAGGATTTTGTCTTAGATACTGAATGGAGGCTGCACTGGTGTGTTTAACAGAACTTGTTGCAGAAACACGCGGCGATCAGCTGTTGGCATGGGAGAGCCGCGAGTGTGTCTGGAATACAGTCACTCCTCTTCCTGTTGGGCCTCTGACTGCTCTCGCATTTTAATCCAGGTTGGGCAGAACCTTACAACTTATTTTTGGAAGCACGTGAAAGAGCTGTTTGTCAAGCCTTTAACTTCAAATTGGTCAGCACAACTAGAAGGTAATTTCATTTTCCTAAAAGGAACACGCTGCCCAGGGGAGTGATTAAGTCTTAGGCTGAAGGCATTGGGGTTGTTCAGCCTGGAGAAGACAAGGCTCTGGGACAATATTATAGCAACCTTCCAGTACCTGAAGGGGGCTACAGAAAAGCTGGGGAGGGACTTTTTATAAGGGCATGTAGCGATAGGATGAGGGGGAATGGATATAAACTGAAGAGGAACAGATTTAGACTAGACATAAGGAAGAAATTCTTTATGATGAGGGTGGTGAGGCACTGGCACAGGTTGTCCAGGGAAGTTGTGGATGCCCCAACCATGGAGGGTGTTCAAGGCCAGGCAGGATGGGGCTTTAGGCAGCCTGATCTAGTGGGATGCATCCCTGCCCATGGCAGGGGGGTTGGAACTGATGGTCATGAAGATCCCTTCCAACTCAAACCATTGAATAGTTCTGTGATCCCTGGAGTTATTTAAAAGATGTGGTGTTTAAGGGCATTGTTTGGAGGTGAGCTTGGCAGTTAAAGGTTTACAGTTGGACTCAATGGTCTGAAAGGTATTTTCGAGCCGAGACAACTCCATGATGCTCCCCTGCGCAGTGTGGGCAGACAATGCTGCTGAGCCACCCCCAGCCTGGCAGTGGCCAGCACGGCCCCAGCTGCCCCGGGAGCCCTCCCCGAGGTAGCAGTGCCTGTTCTTTTCCTGGTGAAAAGCTGAGGGGCGCAGGGCTGGGGAGCTTGTTAATCACACTTATTTTTTGAAAAGCTGATCAAGTTTGCACAACTGTATAAAATTTGGATTATTAAAAACTACAATAGGTTACATCACACTACAGTGCACTGATAGAGAAAAGAGCCTTAGAACCATAAGTCCGCAAAAATTTTTATTAAAATAACACCAAGTTTAAGAAATTAATGCAGTGCAAAGAAATTTCAACTCATCATACAAAAGAAAAAAAAAGAAAAGATTTTCCATCCTTAAGTATGCAAACTGCATCCCAATCCTGACATAACTATCATAACACAGAAATAGAAACACTGTATGTCAGATGAACATCAAAGTTAAAGACTGGCATGCTGGGCAAGGAAGGTTCTTATTCTTTGCAAGAGTTCTTTCTTTACACTGTCAGGTACCAAGGCTGAAACACAAATAAAGAAGTAAAAAAGATAAAATGGGAAATATACCAATACCAACCTTTTACAACAGCTACTTCTATTCTTTGTTTTTATTCTTGCAATTCTGCTAATACCTAAAGTAAATTAAGGTACTTGATTTTCCTATAGCACATCTAAATTTTTCCCATTTTAAATAGGCTAAAACTGAAGTCTATTGATATTGAGAACACTGCTGTTATTGGTAGTTTACTGAGCCATAGTCAAGAAAATTGGAAAGTTTGAGGGAAAGGATTACTCAACAGTAAACAGGATTGTATCACCAGAAACTAGTTTTGTTATCTTACCTTTTTTTTCTTCGAGAATTTAAGACCAAAAAACATCTCAGCTATGACTTCAGAGTAAGGGTCTTCAGCAAGTTAAATCTTATTAGAGAGTCCAAGAACTTTATAAAGACGACTATGGTATTTTCTTAAGAGATTCCATTTTTCTATATCTGTATGCTATGGCCTTTCCTTTACCCACTTGCCACTACACTAGTAATGTTAGTTCAGATTTTCCATCTTAAAATGAATTAGAATTTTAAAACATCTCTGCTGCATGCCCCAAGTATTCTTGGTACCATTAAGTCAATTATAAAGATTAATACAGACTCATAACTAAATAACGTAACCTGCAAAGATAGTCTACACACAGAGCTCGTGACAGATTTTGAATGGCTGTACAAATTCACGTTTTATTTATAGTCAATATGAAGCTTTTAACATTCTTCCTTGAATCCAACAGACATGTCCAAAATATTAATGAAATACGAGTAGGTATACTTATTGACATACTACCACATCCGTGTTTGCATTCTCTTACCTCTGCCCTTGGGTGTGATTTCTGCCACCAAATCATCAACAGTAACATGCTCTAATCCTTTTTCTTTAATGACATCTGGGAAAGACCAAGACAGATATTTTAGGTTTTTTAATCCATTCATTAGAAGACAAAACCTGTGCCAATGACTAAGAGACAGAACCCTGCGCACATAGGTCATCAGGGAGATGAAGTAGTTTGTGACCTAAATGTGGGTTATTAACTCAGTACCTACACTGCATTGTAGAGTAGATTTAGTCTCCCATTTGTACTATAGGCTTAAGGATTGGAACTTGTCACTACCAATGTATCTTGATCAGCTCCTATTTTAAAAACTAAATTTTAGAATATTTAAGCTTTATCTGCTTTAATATGCACATTACCCGATGTGCATATTACTGGAGTGTTGTAACAGTTCACAGGTCAGTCCACTCATCTCTTCAAACACATTATTGACATAATTGTGAGAAAGAGATGCCATTGGAAAAAGATTTTGTAACATACAACAAGGGAGAGCACAGAGACACTAAATACTTACTACTCTTCCTAACTCTTCCTAAACAACACTGCTATATATAGTCAACAAAGTAAGAGAGATACCTGAAAGAAAGGTATACATCTACAGCAAAATAAATGCTATTATTAATATATACTATATGATTAATAAATACCAGTATTTAAACAATTGTCTACTTAATAGTGCCTTGAAGGCTATTGAAAAATGAAGAAGTTGATGCTAAGAAATGTTAATTCAGTAGCAGAAACCCAAGTATTTTGTCTGAACATAAATGTTTTTAACTGTGTGTCAGTAGATGAGACAGATCATCCCCAAGACACTAAATATGTTTTCTGAACTGACACCACATGAACTATTTGTAAACCGTTTTTCTTGGCAGAATTCCCTGTAAAAATTAATCCTGGATTGCTCAATTATTAGCCCTAATGTACAATGCCAAGAGGCTCTAGAACAAGCTATCAACCCCAAACCACACTCGCCAAAACCACAGAAACAACAAAACCAGCCAGCAAAAAGTCCTCTGTCCTTTCTTTTGGAGGTTATTAGGCCCTTAACAGGGACAAATGAATCTACATTTTGCATTCACAGCAGCTGCAGCTACAGTTCAAAGTAAATAATTTTACAAAACTTTGCCTTAGCAGAGTAGGAAATGCATAGTTGAGAAGGCAGATGAACATCCCTTTTGCTGTCTGTACTGCTGAAATGGGTGATCTCTGGCTCTAGCATCAGGCAAACAATTACAAGCATGAATCATTTTAGCCTTCTCTGCAAATCCACCCATGAAAAAAATTTAACACACTCAGCCCTAAAAAAGAAAAACTGTAATGAATATCCATTTGTCAGGCACAATGGACCAAATCAGAATTAAAACAAAAGCTCAAGGAACTTACTATTTCCTTCAAGGAAATTTCATCACGTTGTAATATTCCTGGATGCTTAAATACTATTTATAATGGTTTGATGTAATTTAAAAGTCAGTAAATTGTAGTCATGCTAAATATTTAACTCAAAACTAAAGATTCTGGGTACTTTGAGGTTCATCTGCTTGTTTTCTCTCATCAAAGTAGATGATCTTATTTTCAGGAATTGTATTCAGAAAGAGTACAAATGCACTTCCTTCTCTCCCATAGGTAGACAACAAAGTTCTCAAGCTTTTAAGTTGTGTACTACTGTATTTGTTCCATTTTCCTTTATCTTGGTTTTTATTCTCCTGTGGCAAAGAAGTACTCTCTCTCAAAACAAAAAGCTGTTACCAGCATGAATATTCAGGCAATCAATTCCAATACATTTCTCAGAATCTTAATAAGGGTAAGATCAGAGAAGGAGTTTCAAGATTTTTTTTGCCAAAGTGGCAAGATGCTTTCTTGCATGAAAAACCAATTGCCAGGGATACTTCCCTTTTGCCCAAGTCTCATTTAAATTGACTCTGAGGGAGAAAAACCTTTATTCAAAACTCTTATTGGGCCAGAACCTCAGCTGATTACAGAGGATATCAATTATTTGACCACTGTTACCTTTGCAATGTGCCTTCAACTGATCCTTCCAGCCGCATTCAATTAATTTGGCTCTCAGCAACTCCTTAAGGCTGTTAAGGCAATAAACAAATGTTAGGAACAGCAAACACTCCTGAAAGCTTAAATATGCATCAGTGTGAAAGTTAAGCCTACTTATAGCAGAACTCCCAGATCAGCAGCAGAACTAGCTGAACAGTATGTGAATCATAACCTAAACAAGTACCAATTTCAGTTTACCATGTTGGACTATGAGGACCCAGCAGCTCATAAGTTAATTCATAGTATTTCTTCGGGCAGCATTGAGGCTACAGCCACAAAGAAAAGACAGAAGTCCTTGGTTCACTAGAATTATCCAAGTCTACTCTGTTTGTAAATGTATACTAACTTTCAATGTTAGAATATTTCACCTGAAACCAGGCCTTCAAAATAAATAAAACCTCCCCC
The DNA here is from genome assembly GCF_032191515.1 of Phaenicophaeus curvirostris. Lineage (NCBI taxonomy): Eukaryota > Metazoa > Chordata > Aves > Cuculiformes > Cuculidae > Phaenicophaeus > Phaenicophaeus curvirostris. The sequence continues at coordinate 80,784,726 of NC_091394.1, read as the reverse complement.
ACTCTTCTCTTAAAGGAGAATTCTGTAGTAATGCCTTCAACTTCAGGCTTCTCTCTCCAGTTATGCTTTACCTCATCTTGGGTGAAGACAAAGGGATTGTGTGTCTTATCTTCCTAAGCGTAGTTAACAATTATAAGCATAAGCCACAAGGATTCAAGCATTAAACAGAGAAGACGCACAACAGCCTGCACAATGACACATCTACTCGACACAGCAAAAGAGAATATTGAAAGCTAGATAAAAAAGTGGAAATTAATATTGAAAAATGGAAGGGAAACCAAAAGCAAATTGTGATACAATAAGCTCTAACATCTTATATCCTTTATTCCATCAGCTAGCACGCCTACTTATTTTGTACCATCCTACATAACTAGCAAAATTCTGTTTTCATTTGTGAAAGGACTGCAGGAAAAGGCTGAATTGAGTAGGTCTAATCCTTTTTACTCAGAGAACTGTGTATAGGGAAGATGAACTGATGACAAAAAGGAGAGTAACAATACAGGCGAAATTCACTGCTTCTGGATATTTCTTAATTCAAGAATCATAGAATAGTTTGGGCTGGAAGGAACCTTAAAGATCATCTAGACCCAACCCCAAGCCATGGGCAGGGACACCTCCCACTAGATGGGGCCCAAAACCCATCCAACCCGGCTTTGAACACCTCCAGGGATGGGGCAGCCACAGCTTCCCTGGGCAACCTGTACCAGTGCCTCACCACTCTCATCATTAAGAAATTCCTCCTTATGTCTAGTCTAAATATGCCACTCTTTGGTTTATACCCATTGCCCCTTGTCCTATCACTACAAGTCTTTGTAAACAGCCCCTCCCCAGCTTTCTTGTAGCTCCTTCAAGTACTGGAAGAAATAAGAATGCTCTGTTTCTGCTCATAGTACAGCTTTCAAAGTTTTTTTTATAACACAGCTTTTGACATCCCCTCAATCTCTTCTTACTCTTAAATTAGAAAAAAACAGGTCCCAGTATGATTTCAAGAAACTGCTTTCACTGCTGAAGGTCTGTGCAGTTTCCAAGTCACAGCCAGAAAAGTAGAGCACACACCGTTAGTCTACAAAAGGTTACAGTAGGAACAGGGCTATGTGATGGCCTAGGAAGAAGACTCTTTCTCATGCTGGCCTTGAATGATGAAGTGCACGGCGTTACAAAAATGGAACATACCAGAATAAGAAAAAGCTCTGAGGTTCATAAGCCAACCACCTCATCCTTTGTTTTCCTAGCTTATATTTTCCACAGGCAAAAAAAAAGAGTCCTGAGGGTTTTATATATCTATCTAGAGAATCATAGAAAGGTTTGGACTGGAAAAGGCTTTAAAGATCATCTAGTTCCAACGACCCCGCCACGGCCAGAGGCTTCTTCCACTAGATGAAGTTGCTCTTATAACTTTATAGAACACGTACGATACTTTCACACGCAGATTTCTACGAATTCAGAGTTACCTTTGCCCCATTTCACCTCTCGGTACAGTTCACGTTTGAGAACAGGTAAAGTCCCTCCTCGGCGCGGGGGAGGACACACACTCACCGTTCTCGCTCTCCCGTTTCTATCAGCTTTTGGTTAATGGTGGCTCTCATCTGGGCATCCTTATTCATTTTGGAACACTAGGATCTCGCCGCACCTACGGAGGAGAGCAGAGAGTTTCGGCGCGTACCGGGGCCCCGACACAACACAAGGAGGATTCGGGGGCACCGCGACGCGAGAGGCCGGCGGAGGAGCGAGCGCGCAGCCCGGAGGGGCCGACCCACCGCCGGGAACGGGAGTCGAGGACGGCGCCGCCCCCTCAGCGACGGCGGCTCCCGGGGCTCGGGGCGGGGCTCGGGCCCGGACTGCAGCTCCCAGCGCGCCCCGGAGCTTTGCTGAAGCTTGGACTACAACTCCCAGCGTGCCCCGGGGCTCAGGCCTGTTCTGGGGCCCTGACTGCAGCTCCCAGCGGGCGCCGGGGCTCTGCTAGAGTTTGGACTACAGCTCCCCGCGTGCCCCGGGGCGGTGCTTGAGTGGGACTGCAACTCACAGCGTGCTCCGTGGCGCAGGCCTGTTCTCGTCTCCAGACTGCATGTCCCAGCACGCCCCAGGCTCATGGCGCCATGGACTACAGCTCCCAGCGCTCCTCGGGGCGGTTCCCGAGCCTGAACTACAACTCCCAGCGTGCCCCGAGGCTCAGGCGTGTTCTCGGCCCTGGACTGCAGCTCCCAGCGTGCCTCGGGACGGTTCTCAGGCTTGAATTGTAGCTCCCGGCATGCCCCGGGGCCGTGCTCAGGCCTGGACTACAGCTCCCAGCGAGCCTCGGGGCGGTTCTCGAGCCTGAACTTTAGCTCCCAGCGTACCCCGAGGCTCAGGCCTGTTCTTGGCCCTGGACTACAGCTCCCGGCGTGCCCCGGGGTGCGGCCCTGGCCTGCCCCTCCCATCGCACGCCGGTGGCGCCGTTCCCGTGATGCTGTGCGGGGCCTCCCGCGCGCTTCCCGAGGGGCCGTGTGATGGCGGGGGTTGCCCACTGCTCCCTGCAGGCCAAGCGCCTGCTCTTGGACCCCAAGTTCGAGGGCTACAAGCTGTCCCTGGAGCCGCTGGCCTGCTACCAGCTAGGGCTGGACGCGGGTGAGGAGCTGGGCCGGGGCCGGGTGCGGGGCGCCCGCCGGGCCTCCCTTTGCCCCGCGTAGCCGCCGCTCTCCCGAGGGTCCCCACGGCCCGGCGGGCCCTGAGGCGGGGGAGGCCTCGCTGGGGCCGCGGTGTTGGAAGCGGAGCCTCCTGGAGGCCGGCCTTTCCTCTCGACCTGGCATCTTGGCTTGTATCAGAAACGGCGTGACCAGCAGGTCCAGGGAGGTTATTCTCCCTCTGTACTCGGCACTGGTGAGACCGCTCCTCGAATCCTGTGTTCAGTTCTGGGCCCCTCACCACAAGAAGGATGTTGAGGCTCTGGAGCGAGTCCAGAGAAGAGCAACAAAGCTGGTGAAGGGGCTGGAGAACAGGCCTTATGAGGAATGGCTGAGAGAGCTGGGGTTGTTTAGCCTGGAGAAGAGGAGGCTGAGAGGAGACCTCATTGCTCTCTACAACTACCTGAAAGGAGGTTGTAGAGAGGAGGGTGCTGGCCTCTTCTCCCAGGTGTCGGGCAACAGGACAAGAGGGAATGGCCTCAAGCTCCACCAGGGGAGGTTCAGGCTGGACATTAGGAAAGAATTCTTCACAGAAAGAGTCATTGGGCACTGGAACAGGCTGCCCAGGGAGGTGGTTGATTCACCTTCCTTGGAGGTGTTTAAGGCACGGGTGGACGAGGTGCTAAGGGGCATGGTTTAGTATTTGATAGGAATGGTTGGACTCGATGATCCGGTGGGTCTCTTCCAACCTGGTGATTCTATGATTCAATGATCTTTTTCGTTCTAAGCGACTGCAGGGCGGCTGTTTGTTCCCTAACGCGGCCTTGGGGAGTCACAGGGGGCTTAAAGCCGTATGTCCCCGTGGGTATGAACTTAGTTTCTAAATGTTGGTGCCGTGAAAAAGCCAAACTCAATAATTGATGCCAATTTGATTAGCAGGTATTCCTTTAATGCGATGCTGGGGACACAGGGAATCGTTTCACCTAATGTGTATCCATTGATGCTGGTTGCGGGACTTGTATACTGGTTGAACGTACCTATTCATATAGATTATGGGAAATAGAGGTCGAATTCCGATAAATATTGACTAAACATACATATCCATATAGATTCCAGGAAATGTGTCACATATTCCTTATATTCTGAAAACTCATTATCATATCTTACAACCCACTCTCATATGTACATCACAATTTCTTTGTGTCTTCAGAATCCTCTGGTGCTGTTCCCTCCTTCATCATTGTATCCTCTTGGTGAGCTGAGGTTTGTTCTTTGTTTCCACCTTTTCCTCGCCTTGGAGCATTGGTCAGACATGAGTTTCTTTAAGAAACAATACTTGACTTTTTGCTTGTTTCATCTAGTAGACAAGTGAAACTCCTGTTACACCCGCATTCTTTCTCATTGTAAGCTGGCCAAGATTCACTTAAGTTTATTCATATTATTTTTATTATTGCTTAAGCTAATTCATTACCTTAACATAATGATTTATTCCTTCAATGAGTAAGAAAACGTGTGCTAAATCTGGTGTTGACTTGTGCACATGTGGTGGGGCCAGATGACAGCCAAGGTAGTAGAAAGTGATTGTGTTTAACGTGAATACACCCAATTTAGAGAACTCAATGTGAACTTAGTATCCTTTACAGACTAGCAAATTAAACACCTTTTCTTCTTACTTTGCCCACAGTTCAGAGGTGGATGTTCAGGCTATTCATTCTGTGCTCCACTTTTTCTGTTAAGCATTATTAGCATTTGAGGTATTGATCCATTAATGGATGAATTTGCCACGTTCTCAATTCACTGAGAAAAAATGAACACAAAGTTATGTTGGGAGTGTGCCTACAACCTCAGCCATGCCCCCTGGAATCTCTCAGCGTTCTGCCTTTATTGATTAGTGAAATTTAGACCTTTTGTAAGGTGGATGAACTAGTTTCTTTTTTTTGTAAAGCTGGAGTGGTAGTATACAATTTGAGTGGACTGAGCTCTACCTCTGTGTACTTACGGAACAATATACCTGTCTACAGAGTTATTTGTTATGTGTTAACTTTAGTTTTGTGCTGGATGTAGGAATGGTTGGACTCGATGATCCGGTGGGTCTCTTCCAACCTGGTTATTCTATGATTCTATGTACTGTATTAATAGTGAATCAAAAGCGTATGTTTGCTATAGTAAATTGTCACCAGTAAGATGGAAGTTGTATGTAAATTATGTATTGAAAGATGAGTGAATCACAGAATCACTAGGTTGGAAAAGACCTCCAGGGTCATTGAGTCCAACCATTAATGAGTTAGGTGATACTGTATGTATCTGTGATAGAACTCGGAAAATCTAATAAAAGTAACATTTTCGTTTACATAGTTTGACATTTTTTGCTGTAAGATTGATGTAGTGTCACCTTCTTAAAGACAATCCAACTGTAAGTGAGCGTGTTAGGTGTGTGCTACAGCTGTGACGTAGATGGTAACAGCATAGCAAAGGCACAGTCCCTTATTTTGTCTGTTATTTGATGATCTCCTTATGTTCAAACAAGGTATGCGGATCTTAGATAGTCAATTGTGAAACTATACTGAATGGATGAGGATTACAGTTACAATATTTGAATGATGAAGTTGCTAATGGAGTGATGCATCTGGTTAGTTCTTATCCATCCTGGTCTTTTATGTGATAGTTACAGTAGCTTGTGTGATAGAAGATTGGTGTGTACCTGTGTTCTTTTCTTTGTCCGCTTCCCACAGTACAAAGACCCTGACATCATTCCATTTTATTTGCCCTACTAAATCATTACTACTAAGTCACTCTCTTCCTTTGCTTGTGTGTATATAGAAAGAGATATCAGTCCACTGGAGAGTGGAAAGCCTTATTTTTTGTTGTTTTTTTTTTTAAATCAGTGACCTGAAATATAAACCAAGCCAGGCCCAACATCTGTCTTCTAGATCATAGAATCATAGAATCACCAGGTTGGAAGAGACCCACCGGATCATTGAGTCCAACCGTTCCCACCAATCTCTAAACCATGCCCCTCAGTAACCTCATCCACCCGCACCTTAAACACCTCCAGGGAAGGCGAGACAATCACCTCCCTGGGATGTTTTCTTTGTCCGTATTTCCACCTGCTCTTAAGCCGTACATGTGGCTCACTGCCCTTGCTGCTTTTGTTCTGCTTACTTCAAGGCAGTTTCCTCGCAGCACAGAGGTGTTCTGTACCTGAACTTTGTATTTCCTGGTGTCAGTGGTCTATGTGTTAGACGGAGGCTTTCTTCCATAATTTGACTTTTATATTGTACAGGAGTAATGGGTTGAGCTGTAGAGACCATGGATGGTGTTTAGGCCATGGCTTTTTCAAACCACTGGGCAGGAGAAGGAATTAATACTGTGTGAGAAAGTCAAGGCTGGTTTCCACAACATTTGCGAGCAGCTTAGAAATTTTGAGAATGTGATTAACAGCTTGATACTTTGTGGATTATATTTGTCACTGAGTGAAGAGTTTGATTTTTATTTCCTTGAAGTGGCAGTGAGTAAAGTACAATAGCTGAAAAGAGAGTCAAATGTTTAGGAATGCTATCAGCATGAGTAATTTGTCATTTTTTTTCACTACTGTGTACAAAAATGTGGTAGTAGAACCTGGAAGGTTAATGTACAAATTTTTGTATTGAATTTTTTGTTTGTTTTCCAGGAAGCTATTTCAGGAGTGCTTGTCAAATGACCTGGGATTTGGAGTTCTGCCTGTGTGGCATCCCAAATGTTATGATAGTAAGGTGAACATGTAGAGTTTACAGTACATGGAATACATGACAATAGTAGAAATAGGTACTCATTCCAAAGTAGAACTGAGTTACCTCTGCTGCAGTTGAAGTATTTGTGCAGTCCTATTATAAACTTGTGTATTAAGCATTAGAATATTAATCTTCTTTGTCAGTGTTTTCATCTGGTCTTATATTTATCAATTTTTATGAATTTCATTACTAGCTGTAAAATGACCAAACAAAATTGACACATGGAATTGATGCAGGGTTCTACTACTGGTGGATAGCAGCACAGGGTGTTGTTGGATATCTTGTGGTGGTTGTCATGCTTGTGTGGCCTACAGTGAGCTTAATTTTCTGACCATCTTGTAAAACTTAATAGTCAGTTCTAGTTTGCCTTGAACTGTCAAATGGTGGGTACCAAAAATTTTCTGTGGTCTGATGTGCAGCTGAAGCAGAAAGAAATTTTAAGCATTAGATTTGTAGTTGAGAAGTATTTTCTATTGAATTTCCTAAATGTATGGTCATAGTGAAGGAGAGTGGTGTGAAATTCTGCTATCTTACATTTCCTTTTAAGTACTCTGATTTGCATGTTCTTTTATTTCTTCCTTACTCCTACACATTCTGTCCTGGTTAATTTAAACTTCCACAGTCATTTCTTTTATCTCTCATCCTGGTAACATGTCCCACGCTATTATGTGTTTAATTCCCAAGTCTTCATCCTAAATTATGTCTATCTTTCTCCTTATTTTCCTTAGTTTATTTTATTAACTTATTTTCCAATGCTCCCTTTGTATTGAACTTTCTAATGCCTTTCTTTTAGATCACTGAAGCTTTGGGAGGGAGGAAAGCAACTCGCTTGCTGTCACCTCTTCTTCCCTGCCCTGATCTGATCTCTGCAGAGCCCAAAGCAGTGCTTGTGGGGCAGGTCCTTGTCTCCAGCAAGGACCATGTCTAAGATGCATGACATTTTTAAAGGAATGAGAGCCTTGCTCTTGACTTCCACTGGTCAGATATAACTTCATTCCTTTTTTTTTTTTTTTTCCAGAGGCCTGTATTTATTAAAGTGTGGGTATCCCTCATCATGCCTTTCCTCTCTCTTACCTATTTGGTAGAACCATTATAAACATGATATAATAACATCTCAAAGGCATAGTAAACATTCACTCCATGGAGGTCCTGTTGCAAGATAGAAGAATATGCAGAGAATGCATTCCTTTGATCACACGCATTTATATTTTTTATCAGCTTTCTTGGAAAATAATGTTAATAAATAGCTGTTTAGACTAGAAGGCCTGTACTTCAGTGAAAAGCAGTTGCCCACTTACTGTATTTTAATTAAAAATTAGTCGCCTCTTAGTAATGCTGCATGGAAAACGTGCATTTGTGTCTCTTTATGGAGCCAAAGGCACCGGTATGTTTTGAAGATTTATAGAGAATTCCTTTTGCATTTCCCATTTTTATTTGAAAAACTAAATATGGAAAAAATCTTTGAAGAAATAATATATGGGAAATACTAAAACTGTGAGCCACAGCTTTTTCAGGCATTTACTGCTGTAGCTCATAAATCTAGGTTTAGGTCTCAGGTACACGTGTCTTTGTTCTTGGGTTTTACTTACTTTCTCAGGAATGAAAATTGTAAGGTAGAGGTGAGTTGTGCCTTGTAACTGTTGCTAAACAAAATAGTTGTTGCAGCTACCTCAAGGCAGCTTATAAATCAAGGCATTGCTTTAGTGATACTTTCACAAACACCTTGCTAGTTTTTGTATGTTGTTTGTATGGTATCTGTCAACCTGTGTTTTTAGCAAGCTATGCGTTTATTAAATAGTCAATTTTTGTGTTTGGTCTATTAACATATTTACTGCAGTGAAATAAACAAGTTTTGTACTTTTACTCAACAACAGTGATGAGATGATGCTGCCATTAACAATAAAACATATTTGTTAATATTAAAAGAAGATAATGAATTAATGGAGAGTTATAAGACTCTTTGAATGTTGATTCTGGAAGACAAATTAATGTAATTTCTTCAACTAGTAGATAAATGTGTATGAAATACTAAATTGCTTCCACTGGGTGGCATTGCATAACAACATATGACATACAAGCATGTAGCATTCAATGCCCCAAACTAATATGTTGATAAAACTATATTACATATTTTCCAGTATTGTAAGTTTATTTTGGTGTATTCAGTAAAATATTTAAAAATTGTGGGTTTCTCACCCTTTTTTCTCTACCCCTCTTCCCCAGTTTTGCTTTATAGTGTCTGATGGCAGAAGTTAAGACTTCGCTTTTCCTTTAAGGTGTAATTCCCTTGATTGTGCTCTTTATTCAGGGGAGATTTTTTTTTTAATGTGCCATATAATAAGATCCAATTAGATTAGTGACATCTTACTCCTGTTCTTGCCTTTGAGTTGCTTTGTATATAGTGGTTTTGCTTTTAAGTAAAGGTGGCGTGCGTGAAAAATATTTGCTTAATTGCCTTTGATGTATTATGAGTCAAATTGCTTTTTTTTTTAAGCATGGAGCTGCAGATAAATACAATTCTGTAAAAGTAGCATAATTTTCTTTGTACTAGTCTGAAATATCACACCTAACTAGAGTTGTTGGGAAATAATAATGAAAGCTGAGATTAAATTTATACATTCTGTATACTTGCTTTCTTTTCTGGTGTGACAGTGTAGAGTCAGTGTTCCTGGGTTGTAGTAGTGCATATTTATTTATCAGAAACTTGAAGGAGACCATGTATCCTTCTGTTGAATATATCTGTCATTAACTGTTGCTTGTTAATTGACACAAAAAGATGAAGCTATTGAATTAGTCCTAAAAAAACCCAAACAAAACCAAAACCACCACCCCCAGCCACAAACAAAACAACAAATCCTGACCAAACAACCAAACAAAACCCTCCAAAATTGTGTGACTAAATGAGGTGATGGTCTGTTGAATTATTTCTTCTTTTGCCTTTATTTTAACTTTTCTCTCTCTGAATTTACCTTTTTGAAAGTCTTCATTTCTCCTCTCTTTTTTCCTTCATTTTTTTGCACTCAGCTCTGTTGGTTTTCTCATTTTTCTAAGGACCATCAAGAAAACTTGAACCTGGAAGGCTGTAGAAAGGAAGGAATGAACTTCATCCTAGTGTAAAATCTCCTATAAACTATCTGAGCATATGGTATGTGATAGCAGATGGTATTTGCACACAGATTTCACTTCATCACAGCATAAGTTTCAATTAATTGAGGATGGAATAGTTTCTTTAATTACTAGTTCTTGTCAAGGAGCTATATATACAGGATACATTCTGCAAGCAGTTGATAACCTTATTTGAAGTGTTTCATGACAGTACAGTACACATTTGTTTGATTTTCTGGTTTAAAATCACCTATAAATTGTGTATTTGCTGACTTCTGTTTATGAGGAAATAATTGCATGTTGCAGTTACGCAAGGAATTTGAATCCTGACCCCCCCAGTCTGGATTCCTGACCTCTTATTATTCAGGGTTTGTCAGGACAACATGCTGAAAAACTCAAGGTCAGAGAATTTATTTGTGGTCTTCCAGCCTTTATAAAGCTTATCACCTTACAAATGGCTAATCAATAGCATATTTTTCCAAGAATTTTCTTGAAAGGTTATACATTTGCTTTAGGAAGTGTCTAATTTTGACTGTTTTCAATATTTGTGTGTGTGTGTTACAATTCTGACAGTAGCAACATGTCTAGGGGACCAGAGGGGAGAAGTGGAGAAAGGAAGCTTTATGAAATAAGACAGTTCTAGATTTTCTGTGCTGAAAAAGCTCTACACGATTCCATATGTGTATCCTAGTTTAAGAAGATCAGTTAATGTAGGCGTAAAGGAGTTAAATTACATTTACTGGGTTTTACAGCAAATAATAATCCTGGATTATATTTGGTTTTGTCTTTAATTGTTTACAGGATATTCACATCATCTTGTCGTGCTGGAAAAAATATCTCTATGATAAAGTTTGATTGTACAAACAGCTTTAAGACACGTTTTCACAATAAATCCTTCTAATATCTTTTACAGAGTAATTTACTGTAAAGTATTCTAATTAGTTAAACTAGAAATTGGAATGAGTAGCAGTCTTTCACTGTTATGACAGGTGTATTTTCCTTTATTGATTTTCTAGTTTGTTTTGAAGGGCCATGACTTGGGGGACAGTAGTTTGTTAACTGTAAAGGTGCTGAAGGCCCTCTTATGTGCTGAATATGAATAACAAATTGAGCTGAGTAGAATTAATGCTGTTGGTTTGCAAATATCAACAGTGATTAGGAGAATAATTGCTAATTATGCTGTAATTTTGCAAGCATTTTGTGTAGTATGACTGGATTTTATTATTAATCCAGCAGCATAATCTTGCACAGTTTCCTATAGGCACTTTTGTGTTAATAGCCAGCATCACTGATGGGGTCAGTTCTTAGCCATCTCGTGACTCATCTGATTTTGGTATTGTGATGGCTATGTAGTGGTACTTACTGCACTGCCAAATGAACTACTGTTTGCAGGAACTGGTGTTCTGACAGACTAGAATAAGGTACTGCTTCTTCAGTAGGTTTTAAGTAGATGCCAAAGAAGAGTACAAGAAATCTGAGGGAACTGCTGCATAGAGTTTTGGATGGTCCCTGTCACGGAGGTAGATGGAAGTGAAATATTAGAAATAGCTTTTCTCTGTTTTGGAGCAGAAAAGAAGAAAGTGGAAGCTGAAAAAGCAAGAACTAAAATAACATAACTGTTACTATGAGAATAATTAACCCTGAGGTGCTTTCCTCATACTCTGGGTTTGAAAGCTAATCATCATGGGCTGACAGAGTTTACTTGTGACTTTCTAAATGATTTTGCTTCTTGTGTGATGTTTGAAATAAACCTCCTGGAGGGAAGCCAAGAATCCTGGTATGACTACTGGAGAGTGAACTTAGAATTCTAGTCTGAAAGTATTTGCAGAAGAATGGATTAAACCTCTGATAACGTCTTTGCCAAAGCTTGTATTTTGAGATATTGGGACTACAGCTGCTTGATCTCTGTATAGATAGGGAATAGAAAGAGCTGTAGCTAGTTTAATAAACGCTTGTCAAGTCTTAGAAAGATAACTGCAGCTGTGATAAGTGGTAGCTGAGGAGATGTTTTCTATGTAGAAAAATCTTAACGAAGCGGATGACTTGAAGTAGTATGCTTATTGCATTGAAGAAGGTACTGTTTTAACAAACAGCTATTCTTTGCAACCTCTTTCAGTTAGAAAAAGCTTGGTGTGATATTTTGATGGTGTCTTGGACATTTCTCAAGATTTCAATCTCAGTGGGAGTGCTAGGAACATAGGTTTTTTTGGTTTTGTTTTTGTTTTTTTGCTTTTTTTTTTTTGTAATGTCCATGTATTGATATCTTACTTCAGAATTTAAGACTATAAAATCCACATAGTTAGATGGGATATCTCCTGTGGCTGTTCTCTTGGAGTTACTGTGAAGCAGAATTTTTTTCCCATACTGTAATACTATGTATGTCTTAGGAATGATTCATACTTTTCTCAGGCAGACTTAAACCTAGGTTTTACTTATATATTGCACGTCTGTTTCATCTTGTGAGGGCTATTGACAAATTGGGTCTGAACACATGTTGGGCAGAGATAGTATAGGCCCCTATAAATGGAAGTTCCACTGGACTGGAGGCTGGCTGATGTTGTGCCCATCTACAAGAAGGGTCACAGGAAGGACCCAGAAAACTACAGGCCTGTCAGTCTGACCTCAGTGCCAGGGAATGTCATGGAGCAGGTGATCTTGAGTGCTATCATGAAGCACATGCAAGAGAACCGGGTGATCAAGCCGAGTCAACATGGGTTCACAAAAGGCAGGTCTTGCCAAACTAACCTGATCACCTTCTATGACAAAGTGACTCGGCTGCTGGATGAGGGAAAGGCTGTGGATGTGGTCTTCCTGGACTTCAGTAAAGCGTTTGACACAGTTTCTCACAGCATTCTGCTTTGGAAACTGTCAGCCTCTGGCCTGGAGAGGTGCACACTCTCCTGGGTGGAAAACTGGTTGGATGGCCGGGCCCAGAGAGTGGTGGGAAATGGTGTGAAATCCAGCTGGAGGCCAGTGACAAGTGGGGTTCCCCAGGGCTCAGTGCTGGGTCCAGCCCTGTTCAATGTCTTTATCAATGACCTGGATGAAGGCATTGAGTGCACCCTTAGCAAGTTTGCAGATGACACTAAGCTGGGTGGAAGTGTTGATCTGCTGGAGGGTAGGGAGGCTCTGCAAAGGGATCTGAACAGGCTGGACCAAGGGGCTGAGTCCAGCGGCATGAGGTTTAACAAGGCCAAATGCCGGGTCCTGCACTTGGGGCACAACAACCCTGTGCAGAGCTACAGACTAGGAGAAGTCTGTTTGGAAAGCTGCCTGGAGGAGAGGGACCTGGGGGTGTTGGTTGACAGCCAACTGAACATGAGCCAGCCATGTGCCCAGGTGGCCAAGAAGGCCAATGGCATCTTGGCTTGTATCAGAAACGGTGTGACCAGCAGGTCCAGGGAGGTTATTCTCCCTCTGTACTCGGCACTGGTGAGACCGCTCCTCGAATACTGTGTTCAGTTCTGGGCCCCTCACCACAAGAAGGATGTTGAGGCTCTGGAGCGAGTCCAGAGAAGAGCAACAAAGCTGGTGAAGGGGCTGGAGAACAGGCCTTATGAGGAGCGGCTGAGAGAGCTGGGGTTGTTTAGCCTGGAGAAGAGGAGGCTGAGAGGAGACCTCATTGCTCTCTACAACTACTTGAAAGGAGGTTGTAGAGAGGAGGTTGCTGGCCTCTTCTCCTAAGTGACAGGGGACAGGACAAGAGGGAATGGCCTCAAGCTCCGCCAGGGGAGATTTAGTCTGGGCATTAGGAAGAAACTTTTCACGGAAAGTGTCATTAGGCACTGGAACAGGCTACCCAGGGAGGTGGTTGATTCGCCTTCTCTGGAGGTGTTTAAGGCACGGGTGGATGAGGTGTGCAGGGACATGGTTTAGTGTTTGATTGGAATGGTTGGACGTGGTGATACTGCAGTGGCCTTCAGTGGGGATGACCTGCTTTCAAGTTTATGGTGAAATTTTAAACTATTTATAACAATTGTATTTTTTTTCTTCAAATAAATCAGATCTAGGACTAAAGATGGAAGAATTATTTTAAATTGTTTGTTTAAACTTTAAATTACTAAACTAGAAATAAATAATTGCTAAAATGGTCTTTTTTTTTTTCTTTTTTTCCCCCAGCTGTAGCAGAAGTGCAACTTCGTGATGATCAATATACCCTTGACCACATGCGTGCTTTTGGCATGTATAATTATCTTCACCTTGATTCCTGGTACCAGGATAGTGTCTACTATGTTGATCAGTTTGGAAGGGTTATGAATCTGGCAGTGACTCTGGTAAGAATACATGTTTTCTAAAAACGTACTGAATTTGAAAAGGTAGGAAGTAGATAAGAAAGGAAATATGGCAAGGAGGATTCACATACAAAAACTGGAGGGAGCTATTGACACATAGACAGGTAAGTTAACAAAAACGCAGTTCAGCAGGAAGGATGAAAGGATTCTAAGTGAGGTTTCTGACGTCTTTTCTTTAATAGTATTGCATTAATATTGAAATAGCACTGCATCGGCTTTCGTTTTGGTGAAGATGGACATATGGTGACAAGCTGGAGAAAGAAGTAAACACCTCTTTTTTTATTGCTAGCTGTTTCTTCTCTACTTAATGTTTATTTATTTGCTAATTTGAAAATCCAGTCATTGTAGATATCAGGAGAGAAAGAAGCTGTTTGCATTAGAATTAGAAATTAAAGCCTCTATATGCTAATAGGTTAAGCTGGGCATCACTCATTGGAGGCAAGAAGATGCTGGTGTTGTTGCACAAACTCAAAATACAGTGTAAGCAAGCTAGACCAAATCTGAAAAACATGACAATTCTCTGCTTTTACACTCATGTTCTTAAGTAGTCAAACTTTGTATTTCTTTTGAGACATTTTATTGCGTGACTGCACTAGTTTCCATTGCAAAGCCATTCATCTTTCTGGAGGGGAAAGGACATGGCTTTATGGACACTATTTCTGGTATGTGCACTTGTAGTGCTTGGTCATTATGGACTTGATTTTGCAGCTATTACAGTGTCGTTTTAGCTTTGAATGTATAATTTAGAGTAAGATTATCTCTCTGATGATTTTGGCCTGTACCCTGTTGAGCAATCAATATGCTTATGGTTTTTAACCCCAAAGCAGGATTTTTTTGTTTTTATGACTTTAACTCAATTCTTTTGACTCATTAAGTGTAGCTTCTTAAATGTTCATCTTTGTGGAAGGAAGAAAGAAGTATGTATGTAATTTTATGTAGTTGTTAGCTATTTTAAATAGTGATGCTTCATTCATTATAGATTGGTTGTTTAATGTTTTATGTTGAAAAAGATACAAACATGCAGATACTCCGTTCTCATAATAAGATTTGTTCTGGCAGGAATTACTTAGGGCTGCTGTTTGATTTTTATGTAGAACTGTGGAACATACTAATACTTTTCTTCTTTCTGTAGCTGTTCCTGTTTCATTCATGTGTTCTCATGTGACAGCTTCTTCCATTTAGTGTAATCTGACTTTTGGAATCAAGCTGGTTGATATAATTATACTGTAAGAGTGTTAAGTAAAAGGAATCTTTAAGTGAGTTGAGTGGAGAAGAAAGTCTTTAACCTTTTGTTTATCAAATTATTTGGAGTGATTACTGTGTGCTGCTGAGATGTTTACAGTTTATGGAGTTTCTTCATACTGGTTTCTCTAGACTCCACAGAACACTGCTCTGCAGGCCACAGAGTACTGACCTAAACTTATTTAATTGCTATAACTGACTACATGTAGATTTCAGGTTTGGAAAGAAAAATATGCATTGTCATGCTTCCAAGGAATTTGACTTGTAACCCCATGGGACAAAAGAAAACCCAGAGCCATGAGTGATTAATTAATTTGGTTGTTTTGGTTTTTTTTTTAAGAGAGTGTGGCTTTTGCTGCACAAGGTTCTGGGAGTGGAAATTACTAGGCAAAGGCTAAGGTGGGAAGAATCATGAAATGGTAGTTCTAAGTTTTCCAGGAAGTACAGCTTTCCAGAGGATGGAAAGCTGAGAATTAGAGCTGTTCCTTTACTTTTCATAGAAGATATAGGCAGTTGGAGCCTTTGGCAGACTCTTGCTGAGACAGAATAATTTTCTGGGACTTCTTCCAAATCTTTTGAGATCTGGATTCCCAGTAGGAGCATCTAAAGGAAAGAAGCTTGTCAAGGCAAGCCTTCTGTGAACAGTGGTTTGTTACAATCTGATTTTTTGTGCTTTTTCCTTGTGGTTGGTTAACCTTGACTGACTGCTAGACACCCACTTAGACACTCTTACTCCTCCTCTTCAACAGGATGGGGAGAAAATAAGACAGAAAAGCTTGTGGATAAAAACAGGAAGATTGTTTACCAGTTACCATCACAGGCAAAACAAACTTGATCAGGGGAATTTAAAGATAGAGTAGAATGATGGGAAATAAAGCTGCACAAAGCTTCTCCCAGGAGCTTGCTCCATTGTGGGCTTTCATCGGGCTGCATTGTGGATATCTGCTGCATTGTGGTCCTTTGTGGCCTGCAGGGGAATAATTTGCTTCACCATGGTCTTCTCCAAGCTGCAGGTGAACCTGTGCTCTGCACCATTGTCTTGGCTGTCAGGCTCAGTGACGCCCTGTGGTGAGTCCACTGGAGCTACTTGGAAGTGGTTGTGTGCAGCACAGGGCAGCCCTGACCTCTCCCCACAGAGGCCACCACTCCTATTCCCCACTGCCAGTACAGCACAGACACTGAATATGCTCCTTTATTACAAGGGCATTGAAGTGTATAAGTTTCTTTCTTAGCCGATAAACTAGATAAAGGATTTTACAGCAGGTAGAAATTCGCATTTTGTATATGCACTATGTTGAAATAATAAATATTTTTTCCCTAGGACTTGTGGGTCCATTAGAATCTTTGTTAATATCTTGTTACAAGCTTTAGTTCTACAGTACTGTGAAATAAAAACCTGCCATCTTGTGTCCTAATACGCAGTACAGTGCTGTTTGGCAAAGGAAATATGTTTGCATATGTATAAAAGGAAATGTCTATTCAGAAACATCAACAAGGTGTCTCATTACAAGTGTGCCTGGCCCTGTATTAGTCAAATGTGTATTACAAACAATATTGTTTTCAGCCAGGTATAGCTTAGAAGTTAGCAACGGCCACAATTAAAATTAACGTCAGTTATCTTTAAAACAGAAGATGAAGCAAGTTAACATGCCTATCCTAAATCCAAAGTGAAAGAAAACATAGTTGTGGGGTTTTTTTTAACACTTAATTATTTCTAGTTCTGCTTCCTGGTTTTGTTGCAACTTTATTTCTAGTACAGCGGTGTGTTAATTATCCATAAATCACAAATTATCCTTGCAATTGAAGTATTTTAAAAGATGTCATCTGTGGAGGAAAAAAATATAGGTAATATCTTGCCACTTGCTCAAAATCAAACATAATAGAAGAAAGGAGATGTTCAATGTGCACGGTTTTTCTAAGTTGATAAATGTGTATTCAAGTGGGGATTTTTATACCAGATTAAGAAATTGTTAACCTAACTTAGATGGGAATACTGTATAAAAGCTTTAACAGAGGCCTATTGCAGTTATCGATATTTTTTTTTTTTCATTCACTAAGCCGGCATTGATACTGTGCTTTAAAGACCTAATGGGCAGTGTAGTGACAGGGTTACTGAGTTGGGATTTTTGGGGTTGTGGATTTTTCTTCCATCTGACTTGACTTTTTTAATTGCTTGATGTTTGTAGTACTGGGATATAGCTGGAAAATAATTCAGTGTTTTCTTCTCCAGCAGTTAAATGTTTAGACTTGATTTCTTGGCCTTATGCTGTTTTGGCCAAGACAATTTTTTCTTTACATACAAATAATGGAATTGAGAATTTATGGCAACTGTAACTCTTGTCACACCTAATTGAAATCCTTGATAGCATTTATATTTTCCTCTGAATTGCAGTAAGGATTATATGTGGAATGCTGTTTCCATAACTTTCAGTTAACTTAAATTCAGAACAACTGTTAGTTGCACCAGAAACAATGAGAATTCTCCTTGAAATGAGTCAGATTAAGGAAGTGGGTGAAGTGAAGAACAGCAAAATCTTTTAGACTTCCGTATCAAGGTTCTAAATAGTGGCTCTTTGTTATTCAGAATGCTGAATGTGGACATTTTTGCTCAGTTAGAGAGACGTGTCCAATGCTTAGATATTTTGATTTTTTTCATGGGAACAAAGTTTTGTAAGTATCATGGCTACTTCATGGAAATTGCTGTATAACTTAAAGCTTTTATTATTTTCCTTTCTCTTTTGTTATGTTTTTTTCATTCCCTGTCTTTTCCTTGGAAAATTCATTCTTATTTTAAATCCCTTATGAAATGTCACTTGTGTATGCAGTAAGACAAACTGTGGCTTTAGAATAACATAATTTCTTAACACAACTTAAAAAATTTAAATCTTACAGTCATGCCAGAGAACATAAATAAAATTTCACTACTTAACTATGTAAGGTAAGACATGCTTACTTATAGTGTGTCTTGACTCTGTGGAGTCTGGGTACTCAGTAACAGAGGGGATTTTTTTAAGCTTGCATTTTACATTTTACCTCTTGTACCTGCATGCTGGCTTCTTATCCTGAGCAACTACTATGCACCCAGGCTCGGTCTGCCTGGCTTTGCCTGTGGAGGAACTATCTACTCAGAATTTCTATACAAGTCTCAAACCTGGGCTGCTTAAATGCTCAGAATCAGGATCGTTGTCAAAGACAGGGGAGGCAAACAAACTGCTGAAAGGAATGAGGTTGTTGTAATAGTGAAAGGTGAAATATGGAATAGACAAACAGAATGATAGAGGCCAAAAGGAAGCAGAGTACACTGTCACTGAGCGTAGAAGCGGTCAGAGTTAGAATTAAAGACCAGTGGAAGAGATAAGAGAGAGACTTAGGAGTGAAAAATAGTTAAACAAAGGAAGACTCTTCGTGGAGAAGTGAAGGGGGATGAACTGGTTCCAATGAGAAGCTGCATACATTTTTTTAGTTGCTGTCATTTAAACCTAATTACAGTGAGTAAATCTGACTTTCGTTAAAATAACCATAGCTCTTTTTTCCAGTTCTTACTAGTATAAAACATGACTTTAGTATCTCAGCATCCCATCATATTTCTGAATTAGAAAGATACTATTAACCCCTGTTAAGCAGCTGGTGAACAGAGAAATAGTAAGTCAAAAAAACAGATCGGATTGCAGAAGTTCTGAGGACTTTTTTTCTGCTTCAAGTAAGTCCATCCTTTTTATTGTCAGACTGGGATTGGAGTATTTTCCAGTAAATGCCTAAAGTTAGTGAATGGAAGAAGTTATGAATAAGACCATCTCCTTTCTTGCCTTCTGAGAGGGAGGCTTTGTAATATGTAATGAAGATTATTTTTCAGGAGATGTATTGAGTCCTGACATTCCTTCTCAGTGCTAATAAATCTGATATGAGCCTTAGGAGATTAAGTGGTTGATAGTTGATAATATTTTATTTTGTAAATTACATCCAAAACTATTTGAAGCTAATTGTTAAGATTCACTTTGAAGGATGAAAAAAATGGAGTGTTCTGTAATATTACATAGTATAGCCCTCTAAATTACTGTTAACTGCTGATGTTTCTTCTTTCTGTAATAAGCTACATGGGATTTTTTTTTCCCATAGGCATGGTAGTCATGCAGCTTGCTAATTACAATGGAACACACATTGTAGAAATACTGCCTTTCAGTGAAACCTTAAAATTAAGTAAAAGGAGAGGAAGTCAAAACTCTTTGTATCTAGCGCTTACGGGATTTTCGTTTGTTTTGTTGAGGTTAGGGGGTGGTTTAGTTTTTTTTTGTTTTGCTTTTTAGTTCTTTCATTCTCCCCTCCTAAAGGTGCCATAAATTAGTGGAATAGTACAAGAAGCATAGTGATGCAACTGAATCTACAAAATGACCCTGAATGCTTTCAATAATTAAAAATCAAATTTAAATCTTCCATTGCAGATTTCATAATAGCTCTTGTGCCCTTCTGTAGTACACAGTAATCTCTGGTGCAGATTCAAGTAGGCCCAAAAGGCAAGCAGGCTATCTGTTTCTCGGCTGGTCCTTTTTTCTGTTGCTTATTAAAATTATACTTACCCTAATCCAATTTATCTTGCTTAACTTCAAACTTGTTTTAAATACACATCTGATTTTAATAATGTCTGGAGAATATGAAAGATTCAAAATCCGCTCAAACAGAGGATTGTCAGCAAATGAGACCATGGTGTGCATTGCATGCACAAATGTGCTCTTTATGTATTGCAAACACACGCACAAGTGCAAAGAACTCAGAAATGGTGCTTTCTGTGTGTATTTTTGACTGACATATTTCATAGACCAGAGTGGGTGTGTTTCTTTTACTAGAAGTAGATATGTATATGATTACCCTCACCAAGCTCTCCATTACTGAGTGAAGATAAAGGGGACTGGAGATGCTTAGAAGATATTATAGTGATTTGTGTCTGAAATTCCAGGGCCTGTAGTGAGACACTTTTAAGCTGTAGTAAGAGAAGTGCACTTTGTAGTAAGAGAGTAAGTACGTTTTGCGTGGCACAGAATAGATAAATACTTGTTCTGCCACTCTCCCATGTTTCAACACAAAAATATGCTTCTGTCTTTGCATTCTTTTACATACTTGTAAATATCTCCAAAACTGTTCCTGTAGTGTTTTTCAAATTCTGGTCTTCTAATTTAAAAAATGTATTTCTATGTAAATATCTTTTCATTTTAGTGACAATAATACTGATTGTTATTAACAAGGGAAGGATTTTGTTATTGTTAAGTAGAATTTTCTGATTTGTGGGGCTTCTAAAATAATTGTAGATCAACTTACAGGAAATGAGCACAGTAAAATAAAACTGACAATAGTGTGGTTGAGTCTGTGACCATTAGTTATGTTCTCAACATTATCTATTTGTTACTGGATTAAGAAGATAGATTTGGTTTAAAAAAGGAAATGTTGATCTGTAAAGGCTAGTCAGGCACCTTTTTTTCTGGACATGATTGTTTACTTCTTCAAATATATGTGGGAACATCAGACTCCAAAATATCTGTGAAACCTGTTGTATTTTCTTATGTTTTTCTGTAGGAATACTGTGGGCTCTTAATGCTGCAGCCTGATTTGCTTAGTAATTAGCTGATTGGGCTGTATTGCTGCTAAAGGATGTCCTGACCGTTTCTAAGCTGTGATGCCAAGTTCTTTTCAAATCATAAAGATGTAGTAATTTTTTTTTTCTAACAAGCCTTGGATATTCAGAGATTGCCAACTCACAAAAGGGAGGTAAATCATAGTCCTGAGCTGGCAGCAGTGTTGCTGCTATTCTGCAAGCCAAATAGTGAACAGGGAGTTACACATTTCAGCTGTTTGTAAGAGTGAAGGCACAAGATAGAGAATAATCCCTAAAAGATATCTTGGAAGATATGCCTTTGCACTTAATGATGAAAATTAAAAATCCAATTTACTACACAAAAGCAGTTTATTCTATTAGAATTAGCAGGAAATGAAGAACTAAAGCAGGAGTTCTGGGAGCAGTTACCACAAGTATAGATTACATTGTTAATCTAACATTCATTTTGCAATATTAATCAGTCAGGCTGATGTATGTAAAGTTTATACAGCAAGAAATACTAGGGGTGAAAGGAGTTTATTTTTTTGTAAAATTTAATGCTAGGTATTGTTTTTTAAAAATCCTTATGTTTATTCTTCACTGGAGAATCGTCATCTGTGCACTTCGACTACAGTGTCTGTTTATTCGTGCTTGAGAATTATCTGTGTTTGTAATTTGGCTTAAAAGAACCCCAAAAATAAGATTGCAGCATGCCACTGATAGAGTATGCTAAATAAAATTTTCCTGATGCATGGTATAATCAGAGTGTCATGGAAAAAGTATTTGCAAACATGATACAAATAAATACAGGTTTTCTTTGCTAGCTAATCACAATTGTTACTTCTCCAACTTACTGAACAAAATAACTGCTCTAGGGAAGCTGAGAAATTATATATCGTCTTGGAACATGCCAGTTGTGTAAGAGAATAAGCTAAAATTATTTTTAATTTCAAAGTGAGTCTTTATGAACTAGTTTGAGTATAATTCTGTGGTTTTCATTGCTTTTAAGGTCTCCGTGTATTTACTGAGACTAGAATTAGTTGAGATAACTGATTAGTTATATTGGAATGCCGGGGGAAAAAAGTGAAAAGCCTTTTTTTAATGCAAAATGTAATTAGTGCAGTAAAATGGAAGGCAAAAAAATTGAGCATTATCAATTATAGAATACTCGTGTTTTCAGTAAATAGAAACCAACTTAGTGATGAAATTCCATCACCTTTTCCACATATGTCGGAACGATGCTTGCTACCCATTTTTTTCCAAATATGCTGAACTGCACAAAGAAACCGGTGAGTTACTCTCGAGATTTATTATTCTTCATTTATCCGTAATCCTGAAATTGATAAATACTTCATAAAGTTTTAGTGTGTGATGGTTTGCTTCTAGGACACTGCTCTACAAAAACCAAGAGAAGTTTTCAGGCTACCTACAGACTTGACGGCTTACGATAATCGCCTTTGTGCCTCAATACACTTCTCATCTTCCTCGTGGGTTACTCTTTCTGATGGTACAGGAAGACTGTATTTAATTAAATCAGGCAAGCGTGGAAACAGTGCATCTGAAAAGTGGGAGGTAAGTCTTGCAGTTAAGTTTAAGAATTGTACATCTATAAAAAAATTCTTATTCTTGCATTTCTTCTGAGAGTTGCGCATATGTAATGTGAAGAATTAAGCTGTGACACATAACTCTGTGTCACTGATACAGGATTGTGTTCAAGTATAAAAAAAATTGATTACTATACTAATGACTAAATTAGTGGCTTCTTTATGCACAAAATACCAAAAATTCAAGTGTTTGAAAGGGAACAGCCTTTTGACTAAAGAAAAGTCTGTCTAAGTAAAAGTGAATGTTTCTATGTAGCTGGCTAAGTGCTTCTTTAGCTGAACTTCTGAAAACCGTTTCCTCTTTCCCTTCCCTATTCATATGTGTGTGTATAGGGCACTTTTTGTCCCCCATCTTTTATTGTTTGCTATTTCAACTGGTCTGTGGAATAATGCTTTTTTTTTTTTTAAAGTCTGAAATTATTGTCAACCAAGTGAAAGAGCTACTTTCATTTTTTAAGTTAGAAGGTTTATGTTTTACGTGATGTTTGTCTGTGCTCGTATATTTGTGCTTGAAATATTCCCAATTTATTTTTTCCCATCTTAATACATCCACACAGACTAGAATAAAACTTAAACAAAACTGCTAATTAAAAAACTTTGATAAGTCACCCTGGGGGTTACCTGCAGAGTGGGTATAATGTAAGCAATATTGTTGTGTCCAATATTTCTATCTCTGTGGTAGGGAAATCTTTATACTGTGCGCTTAGGCATCATTAATTTTCCAGAGCTAATATTTTTACTTGAAATTGTTGGTTGTAGCTGTAGTATGGATTAAGGTTTCTCATGATTAAATTGTTTACATAATTAATTCTTTTAAAGAGTCTTGATATGGAGCATTTTTTGTATCTCTTTTTTTTATTAGTGAGCAGCTTCCTAAACAAATAAGGAATTTTTAGTATTGGCAGGAACTCAAGTAGATGTCCTGAAGTGGAAGATTGCAGTGTGGTTGATCAGCAACTTCCTATATATATTTTGAAAGTTCAGTAACTAGGAAAGTGTTCGTCCTGTTCTTCAAATGGTACACATAATTTAAATTCACTTTTTGAGTGTTTGGAGCACCCAGTGATTAGCAGTGATATTAGCGTTCCAACCTCGTAACTCCTCAAACCTTATCAGGCTTCAGTAGCAACAGTTGGATTGAGGGTACTTATTCAGCCACTGCAACTTGAATTCCTTTTCATTTTTTTCTTTTGTTTTCATATGTTAACGTTCTAGTAAATAAGGAATGTTTTATTTCTTTGCTGTTCAGATTCATTTTGTTTTTATCTTCTTGCGTTTTTTTGCTGAATGAATACTTTTTTGACAAAAGCTGAAATATATAGTTTCTATAATAAAACTTCCAGCTATAGGTGCCAGCTGCTAAAGCTCAAGCTACAAGATGTGTAGTCCTTCTGCATGAAATTATTTCATGTTTACAGTGGTGCTTATTAGCCTTTCAGTATGACAGTAATATTTATGTACTCTGCCTACCAAGTTTCATCCAAATATGGATGGACTTTTCCAAAAGGTATGCATTGAAAACCTTGTAACCCTTGCTTCTCCTAAACATGAACATTATACTCTTTCATTTAGTTTTAGGGTTTTGTTTCTTCCTCCACTTCATAAAGCTTTAATAGAGAAGAAGAATTTTTATTTTTATAGATACTAGCCAAATAATGAGACCTTTCCCTCCCCTCAGTAATGGCTGATGATTAAACACTGGCAGCAGTACACCGGAGTTTACCTGGTTGTTTGCACATGTCAAGGTCTGCAAAGTTGTTCAGGGTGGTGAAATGCCTACATTTCCTTCTCAAGTGTGAGACTCTTCCCCAGCTGGTGTCCTGTGTTAATGAATCCTGTTCAGTACACCTGTTGTTGTACCTCTGCTTATTGTAG
This sequence comes from Phaenicophaeus curvirostris, assembly GCF_032191515.1. NCBI lineage: Eukaryota > Metazoa > Chordata > Aves > Cuculiformes > Cuculidae > Phaenicophaeus > Phaenicophaeus curvirostris. The sequence goes on along the minus strand of NC_091394.1, from coordinate 80,760,654 downwards.
CAGTAAACAGCCATAACACAGGCAGTTTTATGGTTCTTCGTGCCTTGTGTAACGGGCCCTTACAATGATTTTATAATATAAACAATAATAACTAATAGCATTTCAGAACAGCGGCTTAATAGCCAAGGAGTGAGTAACCAGGAATCTATGACATTTGTGGATTCATATTGGCAGAGAGGTTTGTGGGAAGCGAACTTTGGGTGATTTGATATTTGCTGAAGCCTTTCACTGCTTTCTGAGAAAATGCAAGAATTCCAGTTTTAACTGTCTGGTTTTGTATTCTAGATTGTGTTTAATGAAGAACTAGGAAGTCCCTTTATTATAGCACACAGTGTTTCATTTTTAAAATGTGATACACATACAGTAGCTGTGTTGCTGCTTAGGGTAGAAAAAGATGAATTGGATACAAAAGGAAGTGGATTTCATATTACCTTGGAATGGATTACGATTGCAGAGATAAGTAAAGAAGGTAAGTGTTTTATAGGTGTATTACTGGTGAGTAATACTTGTTTGATTTTGGTTTGGTTTTTTTAGTGTATGAATACCTACTAATTAATGTGTTATCCTAGTAAAGTTTGGCAAAGACTAAATTATCTGTTCAGTATGACCATATATGGATTTAAGTTCTGATTTAGAGATATATGGATTAAATAAATTTGTTTTGGGGAAGACTGTGATACAGTCTCATCATTATCTTCCAAAAAGTGTGATTTTGATACCAACAGAAACAAGACCTTTAACTACTTGAACTAAAGCAGGATGTTACTATCCAAATGTTCCTCAGTCTCCTACACATAAAACATGGATAAGAGTATGAAGTCGTGGATGCCCCCTCCCTGGAAGTGTTCAAGGCCAGGTTGGATGAGGCTCTCAGCAACCTGATCTAGTGGAAGGTGTCCCTGCCCATGGCAAGGGGATTGGAACTACATGATCTTCAAGGTCCTTTTCAACCAAAACCAGTCTATGATGTGTGTTGTCTGATGTTGAAACCTGGGTGATGCAAATAGTTCTAAGAGAGAGAGACCCTGTGAAATTGCCTTTGCGGCCAGCTCAACAAGAGAAAGAAAACTGTGAACATTACTGGTTATATCTTGTAAGAAAAATTAAATCAGTAATACTGCCAGCCTAGAATTTATACTGTATTATGTAATACTGTATGTTTTCATAAACAATTTCTTTTTTACAGTGTGTTTTTTGTAACTTCAGATGAATGTTCATGGAATGAAACTTTTTCCACAAGAGTGGATTTAAACATCTTCCAAAAAATCTTGCCAGTTCTCCAGGATTTTCAAGGATCAGGCAAAATTTTGTAGTTATAGTTGGCAGAGATGTAAATATGAAGACTCAAAGCAATCTTTAATTATGAAGAGAGAAGTGTTTTGATTTCTTCTAAATCAACATCCCACAAATCAGTGATGTATGAACCAGTCTTGAAGATAAAAGCTGTTTTGAAGAATTACAGTACTTTACATCTCCTTTCATCAGTAGGCAATTGCTGTGCTTAACTTTTCTTGCAACTCTGCCTGTGGGTGCAGTTTATCAAATAAGATTGTAGTAAAAATAAGTAGTTAAACAACAAGCTATCTGTCAAATTACCAAAATCTTGTAAAAAACCCAAAGCCCTAGAGCAGAGTTAGATCTCTTGACACCAACAACTGTGAGAGTCTCTCTGATGTCTGGTTGGCTACACAAAGTGATCACACCTACCACTATTGTATTATCAAAGAATGAAGTCTGGAAGTATGAAAATATACCTGAATGGAAGCAGTGATGGCAGTGACTATCAAAAAGTTCATAAAGCCTTAATTAAAAATTTTAGAAGTGTTGATGATTGATTGAAAATGCCCCACAAAAGGTTTGGTTGCACAATGACCATTTGCCAGTTGTGAGGTTTTAGAGCTTTTAAACCAGTGAGCAAATGCTGAGACTTGCAAACAAATGTGATATGTTTCAGTGCACAGTTAACTTTGTTCAGTTAAGTACCAGCTTGTTCAGTGACTGACTAACTGCCCATTACAACAAAGATACGCTCTTTTCATTCATGTATCTAAGCAACATTTCTAAGGTGTACCCTGTTGCCTAGAGTCTTTTGATTGTATAGACTTCTTACTCTGTTTCTAGTTCAAATAGTTGAATCTCTTCAATTAATACCACTCCCCTAGCCTCAACCAAACTTTTTCCAAAAAGGGGAGGCTTTAATTACAGAATCACAGAATCACAGAATAACCAGGTTGGAAGAGACCCACCGGATCACCGAGTCCAACCGTTCCTACCAAACACTAAACCATATCCCTCAGTACCTCGTCCACCCGTGCCTTAAACACCTCCAGGGAAGGTGACTCAACCACCTCCCTGGGCAGCCTGTTCCAGTGCCCAATGACCCTTTCTGTAAAGAATTTTTTCCTAACGTCTAGCCTAAACCTCCCCTGTCGGAGCTTGAGGCCATTCCCTCTTGTCCTGTCCCCTGTCACTTGGGAGAAGAGGCCAGCACCCTCCTCTCTACAACGTCCTTTCAGGTAGTTGTAGAGAGCAATGAGGTCACCCCTCAGCCTCCTCTTCTCCAGGCTAAACAACCCCAGCTCTCTCAGCCGCTCCTCATAAGGCCTGTTCTCCAGCCCTTTCACCAGCTTTGTTGCTCTTCTCTGTACTCTCTCCAGAGCCTCAACATCCTTCTTGTGGTGAGGGGCCCAGAACTGAACACAGTATTCGAGGAGCGGTCTCACCAGTGCCGAGTACAGAGGGAGGATAACCTCAATTAACACCAATAAGTACCAGAATTGCATTATATTCTGGCTATTACTCTTCTTTCCACTTCTTGCTTAGGTCTTCTCAATTAGTTAACTTGTTTGCCAAACTATACCTGGCTTATCCATTATTATCTGTATTCTCCTGTGACTCTGATGTTTCTCTGAGTTTAACATTGAGATCAAAGAGGAACACATTTTGCACTACTGGAGTGGTATAGAGGATTTTTATGGTCGTAATCTGGTCTTGTCTAATGTTTCTGCTAATACGTGGCCAATTTCAAGTGATTTTGTTTAATGAGGAGGCAAAGCATAAACGTTAAACTAAACAGTTCCTTTATCACCTGCAAAAAATTTATCAAGTTATTAGTTTTTTTCTAAAAATGCATTTGTACAAGATGTTCTTTTTCAGAAGTTGATCAATTACTGAGGACTGTGTGGGCAGTTAGATTCTAATAGCAAAAGAACAAACATTGTGCTAGAACCTGTCACTTTACTGGTGTTTTGAGTCATCAGTACCCATGTGCCTGGGAACACATGGGCTTTTGTGCCAGGAACTAACATCTGGGACCTTGCTTTTAAGCAGCAATGTTTTAGAAAAGTTGAGGAAGATAGTAATTTTCTTTCATGAATGAAGTGTTGCCTCTAGCTGTTTCATTCCTTGTCAAGTTTTTACAGCAGCTCAAAATGTATTTGGAAAACTTTTTTGTACAGAAGCTATGAATGTTTTTGTGAATTGCTGGGCTAGCTGTGATCAACAAAGATGTAAGGAAAAAGGGCACTGTCAGATTAATTTTAGGGTCTACTTATTCAACAGAAGATAAATTTCTTTTTAAAGTGCAGTACTGTGATTTAACTGGTGGGATTGCTTACCATTTTTAAGCATAATGAGACTCTCATATTGTCTTCTAGAAAAATATTACAGCTAAGATTTTTTTGTTTTTTAATTTTATAGGTGAACATAGATATGAAATCTTTAAGAGGAGAGTTTTACAAGGAAAATCAGTTCCCCACTATGCAGCAATAGAGCCAAGTGGGGATGGTCTAATGATTGTTTCTTATAAACCATTCAAATTTCTGCAAGATGAAGATGACAATTCAGAAGAAAATGATGTAAAAGTAACAAATGAAAAGAAAGGTAAGACATCTGGCAGATTGTGCTGCTGTCTCTTTTGGCTTAGAAAACAGCTTGTCAGTTTAGCATCTGTTTGGAAACTATCAGTAAATGTTTGTCTTAATATCTGCCTTCCAGATTTTTTTTTTTTAGGGGCAGATTGACTTTTTTTGTTTTCACTGTGGGAGGTTTTATTGTTCATAAACCTATATGAGAAGCATTTTTTTGGCTAGGAGACACTTGAATAATTTTGTTGTCCAAAGGAAAAGAATATTTTGCAAACAGAACTTAGTATTTGTTAGCAGTTGAATTGCTATGGTAGCACCTAAAGTTAGGTATCTGGCTGAAGTACCCAAATTAAGAAGCCAGTCTTCATGGTGAGAGAGAGGGCAGCATGGCACCCACTGACCACGCCAAATCGTTGTTCATCAGAAAGCTCTCTGATGTATAATTTAGTTCTGGCTTTCTAAATTAAAAAACAAACAAATGAACCAAGCTTCAACTTTTTGAAGAATGAGAATCCTGTATAAGATTGTGGGAAAACAGTTCAGAAAAAGTAATAAACTCAACAAAATGTATCTATACTTCTTTTCTTTGAGATCAAAACAAAATTAAGTAAAAACCTATTAATGAAATTTATTTCATCTTAGATATCACTGAACTCTAGAATATGTATGTTTATGTAGTTGTATGGTATTGTTTCAGATTTGATTTTTGCTCCTGAATGAGACATTGGTTAAATGTCTAGCAGTCTTTGTCAATGGTACAAAAATCTGCTTGGGAAACAATACAAAAAGATCAGTTTTCTGGAATATATTAATCTTACGAACTATCACATGTTACATACAATTGTATTAAGAATAGTCTGTATGAAAAATTCTTGCAAAGAAGTTCTTCAGTGCACTGAACACCATAATACAATGTCTGTGCAATTGTCGCTGAATTAGCTAGTTCGAAGTTTTAATAATTTTTAAGAGCTTTTTTGAGTTTTTACTGGGTGTGATTAAAGGAACACAGGAAAGAGCACAGTATCACCCTTAGCATAGCCCATTTCATGCATGTATGTGCGTATACAGTGTTGCCGAAGTCCAAAAATCTGTAACATGGATTACTGTTTGCAGGAATACCTTTTAGAAAACTTCTCATAGTGCAAAAATCTAATGGCAGAGAAAGTACTGACATCTCAACTCCTAGTTTAGAGGGAATTCTAATACCTTCTTAAAAGAGTATTTGTCTTTTGCTAAACGTAATGTAGGCTATAATATTAGTTATATATTTATAGAAAATTGCAGGCATATAGATGTAAGATAATAAAACGAGATGTGCCAGCATAACTTTAATTTTTATAGCAATTTTTACAGCAATAGCTAAAGAAATATTAAGGTAGTTATATTGCACATCAGTATTTTGGCATTAATTTATTCTTTCATAGTCTCCTCTGCACATTTTTGAGAGCTTATGAGAAGGCTGTCTTGAAGATGGAGAGTGGAAGTCCAAGCTACTTTTGCGGTGTCATTCATTTTTCTTCTAAATTAAGAGTTTCAATACCAGATAGAATCTGTGTCAAAGTTTAGAATTTGGAAGGCCATCATATACTAATAGTTTCTGGAAAGTATATTTGTAGCACCTTTGACTGATCTATTATAAACAGGAAAATAGTGATAATGGTCTGCAGTGTAAGAGTGCTTCTGTAGTCACAGTTGCTGACATGAAGCTTAGATCACCTAAATCCTGTGTTGTGCTGTGACAACTTGAGAGCTTCTAAAGGGCCTATCCATACTTCACTTTTCCTCTAAATAGGAAGGTAACGTGTACAAGATTGCTCTGTGTTTTGTGACCAACTATGCACTACCCAGTCATGCTGTCATAGCCTTGCTTTTGTATAAACATTTCTTTTAAAAGGCCACTTCTTGCAGCAATCTTAACACTCGGTATAGATGTCAGGCAGATTCTAGACCCAGGAGAAGAAGTCAAGCATTACGTCTGGGCAGGCAGTTTTATTTCACCTCTATCAGCTGAAGCAGTTGAAGACTACTTGGTTCTCTAAAATAATTTCTTTTCAATAGTCATTGTAGCTTCTGGCAAAATAGGTAAGAAAAAACTGTTCATATTTCTGAATGGAATATTGGAGCATTCAGTGGCTTGTCAGTACTGCTGTACCTGGTGTGTCTACAACCAGATTCTTAAGCATTACTGTTTGGTTACAATTTTTATTTAATGGTGCAGTAAACCTAGAATAATAGTTTATGCCCCTTGTATAACTCTATCAGCGTGTTTGAGTATTGACGTGAATATAAATTACTCTCCAGATGAGGGACACAAATGACCTTGATTGCTAAAAAAATGTTTTTCCATTTTGTAATCACAATATATATTATATAAGTAGTTCAGAGTAAAATTCTATTTCCACCCTTCCACAAACTTCTATTCCGTATCTCCCAGGATTACATGCTGTGGAATCCAGGACAGCATTTGTAATCTAGTTTGTGTTTTTCTGCGTGTTTCCAATTGTAGACCCTCTCTATTACTGGCAGCAGACTGAAGATGATTTGACAATAACAGTTCACATTCCTCAAGACATCACTAAGGATGATATAAAAGTACGCTTTTCCCCTGATAACATATGTGTTACACTGAAAGATCAGCCTCCTTTGATGGAAGGAAAACTTTATTCATCTGTGGACCATGAAAGCTGCACGTGGATAATTAGAGAGGACAAAAGGTGTTGTATATGGTTTTTAGTTTTCATGTTGATAGGAATTGATTTCTCTAAGCATATACTGTATCTGTGACTTCTGGCCTATCTGGGAATGGACTCATTTAATGCTACCCTCTGCATCAGATTCCTTTAAGGAATCTATCTTCTGAGAACCATTCACTGGGTTTTGCAACGCTATCTCACAATAGTTTTTCTTTAGCTAATTGTGAAGGTAATCCCCATCTCTTGCAGCTACTTGATTATAAGCTATATGATCAGCTATTTTCTGCAATGTAGAAAAGCCTTTCCAAACTAATAAATTATTCTGTCTGAGAAACAAAACCACTATGTGTGACTGCTATACTCATGATTAAACCTGTAGCAGACCAGGAATTCAGAGTTTCTACTGTAGAGCTGTGAAGCAGAGATCTATGCAAATGAGGATCCATTGATGATTTTAAACTCCTCACGCTTTTCACATCCTTTGCCTGTTTAGCCAGAGTTAATGTCCTAATTTAATGTTGTCAGTTGCCTTTCCAAAACAATGTTTGGTGGTATGAGCTACTGGAGGTTAACCCATGGGTGTCTATATGGCTACCTGGTTTTTATATTGTCTTCGAAAATAATCTTCTCCGTTCACTTCTGGTTGATCAAAGTGGAAAAGATAATAGGTAAACTGTTAAATGATTTTCATAGTGACAATGTATTTTATAGCTATGAAACTTTGGTGATAAATTCAGTAATATTTTGAAGTTCTAAAGATTTTTTTCCAGGTAAACAGAAACTGCTCCCCCAGGTATCACAATGTTAAAAATAGGTTTGGAAGCAAAGTAAAACTTAATTGGTTCAACGCTTCCCCCCAGCCACATCGCAAAATTTTAGGATTCATTAGCCTGACTTTTACCATGCTGTTTTATGTTAATTATTTCTCTTCTGCTTTCCACAAGTAGAAGATTTTTTTTGTAATAATGTAACACAAGTTCTTCAGGTTTGACTTATAAATTCCATATGCTGTTTTCCTAATCCGTTGTGCACTATGTGTGTGAAACGAAGTTAATCTGTTAACTTCACTTGCTGTAGACCTATAGAAATGTTCATTGTTTTATTTGAGAAGTAAAATTTAGTTGTTTCTGGAAAATAAAACCAACAAACCAAACTAACAAGGAATGGAAGGAGGGGAGGAGAATTCAGAGCTCCCCAAATATCAAACTGACTTTGTTTTGTTTTGTTTCAGAACCTCATAGTTCTAGAATTTTATTTCACTGGTAAAGAATTGCAACCTAATTTCACTTTCTACTCAAACTCTGTATCATTAGTCAAGCCTCGGAGGGTCCTTTTGAGCCCTAAATTGATCTTGGTGACAAGACGTGTTCAACCATTGTTCTAGGGATTTTTGGTGGTATAAATTGTCTACAATATTTGCAGTTGCATCAATAAAAATGTTTCATACCTGGAAGGTGACAATAAGTATTTGGATTAATTTCCACATGTGTTCCTACACATGTAAAAGGGAGCGTGAAATCCCTCTGTATTTGGAAATGTACTCTTCGGAGTTTTTCTGCTGGAGACTTGAAGCTAGAAGCTTGTGTTACAAGCCACTTCCTTTGTTGCAGTTGACAGGTGCAGTGAACACTTATCTGCACCATTTTGTCCTGCCTTCTAGGACATGAACTGAGAGAGCTGCTGAATGCTTAGATACTGCGAAGCATATTCCTTCCACTTATGAGACTGAGTGAAAGTCTTTGCTCATCTTTTGCAGTTGTACCTCCTCTTGTGCTAGCTGGTCAGAACAGCCATAAGTGAGGCACCATCTGAATGGTTCCAAGTAGAACTATAGTTGTGATGAATGAAATGCAGTATGTGCATTATGAAAAACAGGTAGTTGATCCACACTTTATTGCTCTTCTTGTTCTTTGTACTGTAGACCCGTATTACCTGTAAAAGCGCCTTGGAATTTTGAAAGCTTTTTTCACTAGCTGCATCAGTGGGTTTCTATTAGCCTACCTGAGGGAGCTGGGGTTGAAAGTCTGGAACAGACTAAACATTTTCTGCTCTAAGAGGTTTGTGATCGTCCTCCTGAACTTTGAAAAGTTCATATACTCTACAGTCTATAACCTAGCACATCATTTGTTTAACCTAGGGGTGTTTTTAATTATTTGGAAGTCTTGTATTAGTTTCCTAAATATATATATCTCTCATCTTTTTGCAAGATAGAATTTTCCAGATTCTTCAAGTATTCTCTTTGTAATTTCTGTGAATCTAGGTACCCAATTATTTCATCACAATGGGGAAAGTTTTCAAACCAGTGCTAGTCATCTATACACTTGGTAGATATTGTAGCCTTAGTTAATATGACAACTGTTATAATTAATGCACAATCACAAAAGTAGTTCAGAGTAGTAGAAGTGTCCATACTTAAATAAAAATGAACTTAAATCAGTTGTTTTCCAGTGTCTGCTACAGTATTAAATTTGTGATGTTTAATATTTTTTTTTCCTTAAACTTGTTCAGAGCCTATATATGCAGTAGTTGGCTACAGGATGAAAAGTTAATCTTTTTTTAACTGGCTACCTGTGGTACTACTTCTAATATATTGAAGATATTGGATATAGAAGGTAGTGTTGGTTGGTTACCTTCAAAAAAACCCCAAGACTATGAACTGCAGCTATTATGTATTGCTCTGTCACAACTCCAGTACTCTCTGACCAGATTCTATAACATTTTCCATGCACAGAGGACATAATGATCAAATTTACTTATTTGAAAACAATTGAAGTTACACGTGATTTCTGATTTAGCAGAGTGATACAAAACACATTAAAAACTTGGTACAAGTGTGAGTTATGCTTAGCAAAATATAGCAATTGCAGTACATGGTTTTGTCACAGTACTGATGTAATTACTGTTACCAGTCCAAATAATATGCTCCCCATCACAAAGCTGGACATCCGCACCTGCCAGGGAGGAATATGTGGGTTGATGCCAGCTCCAGCCCGTTGCTTTCTGTTCCAAAGGCTTTTGTTGTCTGAACCATGTATGTATTCCTGATGTTGGTCTGGTTAACTTAGGGAGATGCTGACACTCTTTTAATGAACTCGAGGGAGAACACACCACCAGTTGATCCACTCAACTGTTGATATGTGTTTATCTGAGACAAAGGCTGCTCTTTGTGTTGAGACAGGGCTGGCTTCTTTGCATCGTTCCCCAAGCTTCGTGGATACATTGTACAATGTGCATCTCCACCAAAGATCTTCCATTGTAGGTTTGTTGACTGACTCACATTCCATTTCTTGGGGTTTAGTCTATCACAAGCTCTATGGCATGTAACAGACTGAAAGAACCTTGTGTTGATCGTTCTGTTAATGCTGAACTATAGGATTAGTCCTGAACCAAAGAAATTATTTATCTGTAATATAAATGGTGGGGAAGGATGGTACAGGCTGAGGGAGGATGGGGAGTGCAAGGAAATGAGTCAATAGTAAAACTGTTTCAAGCTTCATTATTCATATGGAATTCATGATGGAGTTTGTCTTGGATCTTCCAACATCTAGAAGAAAAGCAATAAGGTCTGTCAGTATGTAATAGGTATTTGCACATTTACTGCTTTTGCTCTCTATTTCTTGAAACAAGCAGGTTTGGTTAAAAGGCTGCTTAAAGAGTAATTTCCTTACATGGTGTCATCAAATGAAAAAAGTGTGAGCTGGAGTTGTTTCTGTGGAAATAGAAGTATTTCCTTTAAATAAGATAAAAATAATTTTTTGTCACTGGGAAAGTTTTGTAGATACTCTGTGATAAAATAAAAATATAAAATATAAACTTTCCTATGCCACTAAGCATATTTGTCTTTTATGCAATCAAAACCAAATCCTAAACATGGAATCACACAAGCTACCATGAAGAAAATTAACTCTATCCCAGCCAAAGGCAGTACATGAGTGCAACAAAAATACTTAAATCTGTTTACCAGAGTTAAGGATCAATTTTTTTTGTGAAGAAAAACTGTCATCAAGTTCCTAATATATTAATGGCAACAGTGTCCCTCCTGGACATGGTACAAGAGTGGGGGGAATTAGTTGTGTCTGCTTCCAAGGCATTTTGAAATATCTTCTTTTGTTCTTTGTTTGGCCTCTTGTTTTCTAATGCCAATTATTAATATTTAGTGTAGTTTTATTTTGAAGAAATAAATACCAGATAACAGTATTTGCTGCTTTCATTGCATGTTTTTGCATTTATATACACTAAACTTACTTATGGGAAAATTTGAGTTCTTTGTTATTTGCTTTTTTACTTTTTGAGTTCTCTTTGATTAATAATCACCAAGTTTTTTCCCTTTTTGCTGTAGATTTATTACTGGTTTTACAGTTCAGTTGTTCTGAATGCAATATAATGTAATAAAAATGATCGTAGATTAGGAAAATTGCACTTTGTTTTTTACCAGGTAGATCATTAGAGCAGGGCAGGTGATTTTATGGATCCCATTCACTTTTCAATAATACCTATTTTATGAGAGTGTGTGTGCATTTCTATTTTCTGTCTCAGAGTCTCAGTTCAAGAAGTTATTTCTACACATATGAAGCTTACTGATATGAATCTTAAAAACAACCTGTAACTTTTTGCGTAGTTCAGATCTGTCTTTGGGTTCCCATTAGACATTTTTGGTCCACAGTTTCCTGCAGGGTTTCTCCTGCAGAATTTCCAGTTAAATTTCCTCTGAGAGTTTTGAAATGCGCAAACTTTAATCCTGTAAACTTGATCCAGCATACAGTAAGTAGGGAGAATACATATTTATTTCAATAACACAGTAATGTTCCCAAACACAGTGTTATGGAAAATAGGGCCATCTAAGGAGGGATTTTGAGAAGACTCAGAGAAAAATAGGCATTATATTAACCATAGCTTTCTGACACCATGAAATCTGAGTTTCAAGTAGAAAAAAGGAAAAGGAAGTTATTACGGTTTCAAGTTACAATTTTTAAATACATGTATCTTTACTACCATTTCCCAAGTGTGGAAATTGGGGAGCAAAGTGTTATACGTTTGACATATTGTATCTTATGCTAGTGTTACATGTTGCTTTGTACCTGACAGTAGTTACACTTGCCATGTAATAGTTCAAAATACAAAGTGAAAAATTACCCGGTAGAGATAATACTGGCCTCTGGGTACTTGCGCAAGCATGATGTCAGTATTTTTCATTATGGCATTCTCTGAACTTCTGTGTGAAGTGTATAGGTGTGTGTACCATGTGAGATTTGTTTATAATAAAACTCTTGTGACATTTCCTGAAGGGCATTCGCAGTTAAAATTTTTGTCAAATTTCGTTTGATAGTCAAATGATTTGGTTTTAGGCAATCCTGTGAGAAGCAGGGAGTTGGACTTGATGATCCTTAGGGATTCTTTCCAACAAGATATTCTGTGATCTTCCTTCAATTTCCCTCATCAAAAATCTTGTCTTTTCCCCAAATGGTAAACTGCAAAAAATAGTTAATCTGCAGAAAATTTAAATAAAGGGACTAATATTTGTCTATAGATGCCACTAATACTATATACTAAAATGTGAGCTTTCAGTTTTTACTATTAAATATGATAGTGAAAAGTAGCTCAGCAGAGTAACTACTTTTTATTACTCATTCAAGTGAGCAATACTTCATGAGTCTCAGGGTTCTGTTTTAATGGGAAATACTAATTGCATACTTCAGTGTAATAAGTTGCACTCAGTTCTTAATGTTGGTACCGCAGTACCACTTTAGATCTGTTGATTAAAAGTATAAAACTTGCTCCAAATGTCTCCTGTATGTTATTTCCAATACCAATGTAATTTCTTCTGAAACTAATTCAGACTTCTCTCAGTAGTTATTGGTATTATGCAGGAGTTAGTAGTTTAGTAGTAGAAGGTTTTCCTATTCTGTCAGGTGAAAAACTGTCATTGTAGGCTCTGTATCTAAAACATGAATATAATAAAACTAACTGGATTTATTGTTATATCCGTATGTTGGTCTAATTAAATGGAATTGCTCTGTTGGTGTATCAGGCTGTCTCTTATTTTCTCATTATTTAGTTGTCTATTCATAATGGTTATACCAGATTCTCTTAAGTTTGTTTTTCTTTTTTACAGGTTATAGGAATCCTATTAAGTCCTATTAGGTTTCAAGTAACCTCTGTAGTAAAATTCTGTCACTTCTCAAATAGATTTCTTTGCAGGTGATCTCCTATGGTATTTAAAGGATTTTAATAAGACTGCTTCAGGGGAAACTGCATTTAGAGTGAAAACTCTGAGGGCACTTACATGAATATGTGCTCTTTGTTCTTATGCTTTTACAAATTCCTTGTCCTTGGTCTGTATTTCTTTAGCATATTTTCCATTAGAATAGTTTATTTTATAAATTAAGTGCTAATGTTCTCTGTTATGTGATTTTCATTACGGATTCAATTTCAAGAGGAGAAGTGCTCATATCTACATTTAGAGCTAAATGTAGGTGACTAATCAGAGAAATGGATGCAGCGTTTTCATGTAGTACTCTGTCTTCTATTTGCATTTTAGCTTGGAAATTTCTCTAATTAAGAAAAATGAGGGACCCCAGTGGCCAGAGCTAATAATTGGTGACACTAGAGGGGAATTCATTATGGACTCTTCTCAATGCTCTGAAATAAGTGAAAGCCTGATGCACCTTACCTCCGAAGTAATGGTAAGGGGATGAAAAATAAAATAATTTATAATTTTTGTACACTTCCATGTTGTCTTTTCTTGGTGTCCTAATTTGCTCTTCATTGACATAGCTCATCAGTTCACTTACTATTTCAAATCCTATCTCTACATTCATTTTTAACTGAAACTGTTAAACTATTCACAACTTTAGTGCCATTATACTTCGAACAGTAATATTATCTTCAGGGGGAACTGAGTTTAGCTTACAGAATAATGTCTGTGCACCAAAAGAGAAATCTGATATAACATGGACATAAATTTTGTTCCCACCACTTGTTACATGGCAGTTTGTTTTGAAGCAGTTGATTTAAGTGATTTTTGAAGAATGTCTTTTGTTTTTATCAGTAGATTAGCAGCACTTTTATACTGTCTTCCTAGAGATACTATACTTGGCTTATATTGACTGTAGGTTTAAGTAGTACTTTTAAAAGGAAAATTTAGGAAAGTATAAGCATGACTCATGAACTTTCTGTCATTGTTTTTATACTGAGAGTCTATTGAAAACCAAATGAAGTGTAATTTTTAACTGCTGCTTGCTTGATACTTCCCCTTTTATTTAATTAGAAAGTGGCATCTCATCTAAAACTTATGAAGTGTGACTCCCCGTGGATCTCGATATATTAGTTTTGGATTATTTTGTTTTTTATTAAGGCTGAGAAGTGTTATTAAAATAAATTCTATAGAGTGCTTAAATTGATTTCTCTTCTCTCCCCCACACTACCTATGGGAAGAGTATTGCAGTCCATCTTTTGACCATAGTTTTACTGGGAATTTCAAATTTATTTTCTTTTGTAACTCATGCTGACCTTGAAATGATGAATTTTTTTTCTTTCATCACAACTTTTCAGCTTATGTGAAATAATGATTGTGTGAAAAAGAAAAATCTTTCCTTAGGTAACTTTAATTGCATAAATGCTAAGTACATTGGGATTTGTTTCTTTGGTTTTTGTTTTGTTTATTTTTTGTTTTCCTGTAGAGGAGAGGTGAACCCCAAAGTCTAGCCTCGAAAGAGGTAGATACCCTGTTCTATGTCTTGTGCATTAGTTTGCAGTTTATGATAATTATAATAGTTCTGTTTTCTGTCATTTAAGTACATTTCTCTGCTATCTCTTCTCATTTGATTTCTTTGAAATTAAAGTGTCTTAGCAATTACAAAAATTGCATTGATCTCTTTCACTTTATGGACTGAAAAAAAAAAAATATTCTTAATCTGATGAAGTGGATGAAGAAACATGCAGAACTCCTTCCTATCAGATGAATTGAGACTTAGTGCGCTGTTTAATCTTTCCTTACACATTCTGTTTGACTGCAACTGACATTATATTGGCTGTCAAGATAGTGTCTTTGCTGTGCAAAAAGGAACATGAATTCATACTTAACATGGAAGTGTGTATTTTTGCCTTCTGTTTAGTAAAGGTACTTTTCTGTTACCATGAGGTTAGTTCTCTAAATATATTACAAAAGTAGTGTAGATTGTTGTTTTTTTTAAAAAATGATCCAAGGAAGATGTCAGCAGCTGAAGCAAGCTGTTTCTTTATGAAGTAGTGTTATATCTTGCTGTTAAATTACTAGTAAAAGTAAAGGATTTTCCTTTTTTTGACTTGTGGGATGTCAAAAAATACATGTGCTTTTTCCTTGTTTTGAGTGCATTGAAAAGTACGCATAACAGCATTAATTTTAAATAATTATTAGCAAAGCTGAAAGAGGGCATGTACTTCGAGCTACTTACAAAATTAATTAATCGACTTGATAACAGCATTTCCAATGGCAATTGTAAAAAAACTTAGGCTAATGTAAATTTACTAAACCTGCCTAGGTTACATACCTTCTGCATACGTACAGAAGGGAATTTATTGTTCATGATTTAGTGTCTTATGTAATCTTTCCTTAAACTGAAATGGATATTTTGTACCTGCCACTGGTGCTGTCCTCCACACCAGAAATGGTTCTGTTCATTTTGGGTAGCATATAGCTTGATCTTAAGCCTGTAAGGATATTCAAATGATTCTTGCTGTTCTATTGAACATTATGTTATGAAATAGTGTGTGTATGTATATATACACACATATATATTCACTAGCTCGTATTTTCAGTGTAGTTCATTGTCTTTTTATTTCAGAATCCAAACCCTGAAAAGGAAAAACCACCTTGTAATGCACAAGAATTGGAAGAATGTGATGCTTTTCTTGAAGATAGTGCTAGCTTGTGCAGATTTGATGGTGATACCTTGAAAATCACTCATGTAGTAAGTGTTGCAATTTATAATAGAAGTATTTTTAAATAGTGTGTGTGATGTCGAGTTCTATTATCAGAACAGAAATCTGTGCAAGGTCTTAAAACCACATGAATTTCTTCTGTAATGTCAAATCACGGTACCAACAGAAATTATCAACCAATATGTGTTCTTCATTGTCATTTTAGTACAAAAACAAGGCTTTTATTCTGATTTAAAAAATAGATATGCTTTCACAAGCGAGCCAGTTGAAAAAGTAAAGTTATGTCAGAATAAAGATAAGAAAAGGTTTCTTTTCAGTGGCACAGACTTCTTTTAGAATCTTTAGCTTGCTTTTTTTCTTGGTAACTTTTTAGATAGCATGGTAGAAAGTTGACTCTTTTTACTACCATGCTGGAACATAGATCACTTGATGATACTTATTTGTCAATCACACTGGAAATAACAGATTGTAAACAAAATGCTTCAATCAGAGATGTGATCGTTGTAAGTGACCTTGACTGACAGCAAGTCAGAACTTGATCTGGTCCATTAGGTAAAGCAGGAAACAAAATAATCACGTGAAAGAGTCACAGATTAAATTGTCATCTTTTTGTATTTTTTGATGTTTGGGTTTTTTTCCAAGATGTCTCTACTACACTTGTAATAAGCATTGATGTTGCACCTCAACTCTACCTTGTGTCATGCAAAGCGCCTAGAAGATGCCGTTTTGCACAGAAAATGCCATAGTTACAGGAAGATATTTTGAATCAGTTCATAGCTTTCCATTTCTTGAGTAAAGCTCTAGAAGTTTTAAGTCCATGGCTTGCAGATCTTTGTCTCTTGGGGTTTTTTGTTCAGTCTGTTTGGTTGTTTGGTTGGTTTTTATTTTGATGTTATTTTTATTAAGTGTTTCTTTGCCTCTCAGTTGGTTAGTAAATTAGTAACTCTCATTTTATAATTAATGGAGACTGAGGATTCTTTCAACTCTCTTGTAGTTTAAATAGAACTGAAGAATTTGTATGCCTGTTGAAAGGCACAGTAATAGAAGGCACTTTTGCAGTTGAGCCATTAGACTTGAACTTAATCAGCTGAAATAATTATGTTAGATCTGCCCTAGTCTGTATAACCTCAAGTAAACAAATTTCTGGGTCTCAATAGCTGTAGTTTCTGTCCACTGGATCTTATGTTAAGATTAAATTAAGGTCTTAAAGGCAGAGACCCCATCCTGTGACATTTGTATAATGATAGCATAAAAAGCTTTCTGTTCACAGCTATTGCCACAATAAATGTGTGGCCACTGTTTCAGAACAATTAGTCAACAAATGTCAGCATCTGAAATGTTCATTTAGGAATAATATATTGTACTATGTGTTAAGATATAATCCTGCATTTTGCTGTTGCAGACATAGGTTCTGGATATAAAAAGTCCTTCTAATGTATTTGTTCATCTTGTAACATGAACAATTTAGATTAGCTGTTGAGTACAAACAGAAATTCTAGAGAATTCCTTTCTTGATAGACCTTTAAGGGAACAGATTTTATTTTAAGGGAACAGTTCTTTTTCCTTTGAGCATTTGCAATTGACTTCCTTTAGAAGGCTTTACATAGAAAATATGTGCTGTTTTATTGTTTATTCTTCATATTGTTCATTGAGGTAGCAGGGTATGCCGGTCTTGTCTGTCGTATATAATTGGTCATTCCTGGTGAATAGAAGTGGTTACTGAATGTCTTTGGTTATCTAGACATATTTGATGAAGAATGTACTAACCTGGAATTTAGTAATTATTTGATTGTGAGTAAATAAATTCTTGACATTCCATGATTTTAGTATTCTAACTAATCTTCCTTCCAGTCCTTACCAACTTCTACTGCAAAGGGGCAATATTTTCTTCCCCGTTGGCACTGCAGGAAACCAGATGTGATTCTCTTTAATTTATCTTTTCTAAACATGGGAAGTTGTAGATTAGGATCCCCTGTACTAGAAAACCATTTCTATACAAAATGCATGCCTGTTTGTGTACTGGACATAATGTTTCACTAAATACTGTCCCAAGAAACTTAATTGCATCTGCTTGAAATATATTAACTACCTGTGGCTGTTGATCAGTGGGAGGCAGCATAATGTATTGAAGCATTTTGTCAGCTACTAAAAATGAAGCTGTGATCACTTAACTTTGACAGTACCTGTGACAGAATCTACTATTTATGCTTTGAATCAATATGTTGTATTTCTTTTTGTGTTGTTTTCAGATTAATCTTGGAAGCAACCAGTATCTTTTCTCAGTTGTTGTGGATCCCAGAGAAATGCCATGCTTCTGCCTGAGGCATGATGTTGATGCTCTTCTCTGGCAGCCTCACTGTGATCAACCAGAGAACATGTGGGAACATATTGCAACTTTTAATGCTTTAGGTAGGAAATTACCTTCTATGTCTAACTGAGACATTTCTGTTTGAATACTCTTAGTATGGATTCTGTTGATATTTCACTTAATTAAATTTGAATTGAAAGATATTATAATTCTCTTAATAGCAACATGCTAGCTTAATTTTAGAAATATTCAAGCATAAGAAATAAAATATTTATGCCTTGGAAGGGAAATAAGCCATTTCAGACCACATGCAGGATGCAGGCTCAATACCACACTGAAAAAAGGAGAGTTCCTTGCGTAAGTGAATTTGAGATAAAGACTTAAAGGCACGATCAGCACCTTAACACTTACACAGAAACCATCAGGGAAATAGCTGCAGTTCATGAATGGTGTGTCTAGGTGTATATATGCTTATAGTAAGATGTTTCAATAAGTGACCTTTAGATTTTTCTTATCTCATTGTACCTGATAGACAGGTCTGAAGAACTGGACGTGATTGCTCACTGTTTCTTTTTTTATAAGAGCTAGGAGCATCAAATGATGCTGGTACAGAGTAGGTTCAAAAGGCACTGAAAGAAATGTTTCACATATGCTCATTTAAGATATGGAACCCTCTGCGGCAAAACTTTGTGGACGTGGAAAGTTTTAATTAATTTGGAAAAAAAATAAAATTCATCGTGTCTGGAAAAAAGTCATTTGAGAGTATAACTGTGCCAGCTCTTGCTCAAGAAGCCCCACACTATTCTGAAATTACAGGCTGCCAGAAAAGCAGAAAAATTGTGAAGAGTAGTTAGTTATTGCTGTATTCTTACAATCAGGACTAAGATTTTTTTTTTACCCACTGTTGTGAGCAGAATCCTAAATCTTAGAAGCAGAAAGTACTTAGAAAAATATGGATGCAAGAATAAGAAGTGCCCTATCTGATCAAATAGGATGGTCCTCATAGCCCAGTATTGGACATTTCAAGTAAGATACAGGTAAATGGGTTTTCATGAAAATTAATATGGTCCAGAGTTTAATTTTACTGTAACAACTATAGTTTTCCTGTTCTGTAAGTGTTCTCTAAACTCATACCTTCAATAATGCCTTGAGTATGACAATTTATTCCCTCCCCCAAATTAATTTGTTTGACCACACCATTCTCAGTCTGGGCCCAAAGTGAAAGGAAAGATATTAGCTCTTGTATGGAACTCACATAAATTACCATAACACAACTGGTTTTTAATGAGTTTTTTCAATTTATTTAGTTTTGTAATATTACTTGTTTTTTTAATAGACTGTTATTTTTACTTAAGATCAAATTAAGCTGTAAGCATCTTAGCAAATCATCTGACAGAAGAGAATAATTTCACAATTTGTTCTTTGTTTGCTCATTTTAAATTTCATTATGCTTGGAAAAAAGCGGATGATAAAGATTAAGGTGCTTTTTCAAATTACTGTTAGTTTCAAGTTTCTATGCTGACTTTGTAGTACTGTTTTAAAAACATGTTGCTATTTTTTTGAAAACAACAATAAGGAAATTCAAATAGTTGTGTGCTTTTTGTACCTCAGGTCATAAAAAACATTGTTCCACTACTTCTTCCTCTTTATTGTGCTACCATTACAGTATTGTATTGAAGTT
Source organism: Phaenicophaeus curvirostris (assembly GCF_032191515.1). Classification (NCBI taxonomy): domain Eukaryota; kingdom Metazoa; phylum Chordata; class Aves; order Cuculiformes; family Cuculidae; genus Phaenicophaeus; species Phaenicophaeus curvirostris. The sequence continues at coordinate 80,741,187 of NC_091394.1, read as the reverse complement.
TACACTTTGTACTAATATAGTTCATGTTAGTGTGCCAGTGGTGATGTAAATTATCAGCTTGTTTATCTACAACCAAATTTAGAAATACTTTGCAAGAGCTAGTAGTAAAAATTAGTATTTTCTGGATTAAAAGGCTGGTTTTCCAAAACTTACAGTATTCATATAAGCAATGGTCTTTCCTTCTTCTTCTGTTTGAGCCTCTGGAATTAGTTTTTAACAAGATGACAATTGAAAAGTAAATATTTGGAATTAAACCTAAGGAAGGAATCAAGTTTTTGTTATATATACCTATCCTAACAACTTTATGTTGGAAGAAAGCAATTGGTTTTGAACTGACCTTTGGCTGCTAATTTCTAATGATTTGCTGCTGGTTGAAGGAGCAGTTGCATGATCTTGCCTGTTCTTACCACGGTTTACTGAAGAAGCCTGCATATTTCACTGATTACTCATTAGTCTTGCTGTAGAAATCCCCTGCTTCTAGCTGGGTTGTATCTATAAACAAGAAAAATAAGACAACAATGACATTTTCTAGATTTGTGTTTTTAAAAAAATAGAGCCTACCATTTTCTTTTTGTGAAATCCCATTTAAATACAAGCCACTTGGCTCAAATGCTTCTTTTACATGCAAGCCTACGTTAAATCCTGCTTTTATTTTTAGTGCCAGTGTTTAAAGATATGGATTAAAGTTATACTTGTAAAGTTTTTCTGGCTGTCCTAGTATTTCCCAGTACAGCAATCATGTTGATAGTCTGTACGTATATTTACTAATTGTTTTGTGATGAAATCTGTCAAGTTTGATTTGAACAGAGATCATGTTTTGAGGACAGAAGCAAGCATTTGTAAATTTAAAAGTCATAGGGCTAACATTTCAAATATCCCCAAACAACCAAAATGCCCTCTAGGTATGAAAATACCTTGTTGTAGTGTGACTGTACTGGTGTGTGTTAGCCCTGGTGGACATCTAAGCACCCCACAGCTGCTTGCTCCCTTCCCATTCCCCATCCCCGCTCCCAGTGGGACAGAGGTGAGAACAGGAAGACCAAAAGCAAGAAAGCTCATGGGTAGAGCTCTTAGTCAATTTGGGTCTGCTGTCCTGGTTGTGTCCCCTGTCAACTTCTTATGCATCCCCAGCTTACTAGGGGGCAGGCAGAGTTAGAGTAAAAGAAAGCCATGAACATTGTGCAAGCGCTGCTGAGAAACAGCCAAAACAATGTGTGTTATCAATACTGGTTTAGTCACAAAGTCAAAACACAGCACCTTATGGTCTGCTATGAAGAAATTTACCCCCGTGTACTTTGACGTCAGTCCTATGATAATAAGGAAAGAGAGAGAGCCAAAAAAAAAAGGTAAACTCTAGGATGCTTGCTCTTCTTCGAGCTGCTGTTTTTCAGTGATAACCATTGTCAGGCATTGTGAATGGAAATAAAAGCAAATAACCTTTCAGAAATACTTAAGATCACTTTGCAGAGATTGTGTCTCAAGTCTCTTTACAAAAGTGTGAAAGGAAATCAACCTGAAATAGTTTTGTTTTCTTTTCTTTTCTTTTTTTTTTACTAATAGAGTTCTATAACGGAAAAGGTAAGTCTTTCTCAGTGAATATTAACAAAGATTACAGAGTGTTGAAACTAACTTGTTTTTTTCAGTCAGTTCTAAAGAGAAGGCAAGTTTTAAGTATCTATTCAAGGTTTAGGCTCAGAAATCTTAAATTGTAAATGTAACTGCAAGCTAGGGGACGAGAGGAGAGGTGAGGGTTATTGTGCTTAGACAGCTAATATTGGGCCAAAATGCGTGTCCATGTCTTGTGATCCTGCTGAGAAAGTAGAAGACCTTGTGTGGCGGAGATGGGGATAGATGTGGGAACGGTATCTAGCTTTACATAACACATGCACCCAAAACACCAGTAAGGAATGTGTACAGAACAAAGCTTATTTAACGACAATGTATATCTCTCTCTGTCTTGCTTTCTTTTTTTGTTACTGCTTGCATATTACTTCTAAGCTAAGGTTGATTTTATCTTAGTAAGTTAGAGTGCTGTCAAAACCAATATATTTCTTCTCCCTTCTGCTTCTTTTTGGGCTATGCAGGTTATGTCCAAGCATCAAAGCAAGACAAGAAGTTCATGGCTTGTGCTCCTGATTACTCCTATGCTGCTCTTTGTGAGTGCTTGCGAAGAGTTTTCATCTATCGTCAGCCGGCTCCTCTGTCCACAGTTCTCTACAACAGGAAGGAAGGAAGACAAGTAGGACAGGTTGCTAAGCAGCTAGTAGCAACCCTGGAGTGCAATGATCCTATCTTAGGCTTTCAAGCTACAAGTGAGAGATTATTTGTTCTCACAGCAAAAACCTTGTTTTTAATTAAGGTGAACTCTGGAAATTAATTATTCAGTATATTCTGCTATTACTTGTGTTACCAATTTGTTAAAGAACTGGCTGGGTGAACGATCTGAGAAGTTCAGTACATTTTTGCTGGAGTTTAGAAAGATATTTTACAGGGGTATCAAAATTTTTCAGTAGAATTTGTAAGATAGTGAGACAGTTTTTCAACTTTGCTGTCACTGAAGTAAGCTTCTACAGAGCAATGGGAAAATGTCTTCTGCACTAACAGCTTTCTCAGAGCAATTGTCAGAGGCTACTATTGCATAGTAAATAGATTTATCCATTGTTTTTTCTAAACCGCTGTTTGCCATACTTCTGAGTCTTGGGAGTTGACTTCTGGTTTTAAATGCCACTGTTTACTTATGAAAGAAGTAGTCAGATAAAGAAAATAAAGCCTGGAGTTATAAATATATGATGTGCAAAGTAAAGAAGTGTGTATCATAAAGAAAAAAAAATCCCAAATTCATAACCTATTGGCCAAAAAATGATTTTAACATTTTGATCTTTAGTAGTATTGAGTGACATGTGAATGGAATGAATGGTGTATTATGTTCCTTATGCAGCTAATTAATTCAAGTGGAGTGATTTCATGGTAGATGCAGATTCTAGATTATTGATTTGGGGCTTATGCTTCCAGTGAAATTTGTTCACATTTTAAGAGACACTAGAATAGCTTTTAGTAGGTTTTCCTTGAAGCAAAGTAAGGGTGCATTAGTCAAGGTCTAGTTATACTCTAATTTACAATTAGAAAGTGGCTAGCAGAAAAAGTACCTGTATTGTAACCTGAGATGGGAAATTCAGAAGTGCTGCTTCAGCCTCAGATATCACTGTAAATACTGTGTTATCAGGTAACCATTCTATCTGTGGTGCACAAGTCTTTCTGAAGATTGTTGTTTCTTATTTTAAATCAACATTGTCAGTACAGTTAAACCAAAAAAAAGGGTCAGTTGTTACAGCTCCACCTTGGGTTGGTTGTTTTATTTTTTTTTCCATAGTTTCTTACAACTCCATAGCAAAGAGTGCATAAAAAGCGTGTTGTATACTGGGCAGGAAATCTGCTATGGTCTGTGGTATCGAAGTACTGAGACAGACACAAACACAACAAGTGGCCTAATAGTTTGTGTCTCTTTCAATATTATTTCAGACCTCTGTAAGAATCTGTTGAGAGGAAATAAGTGTTCCCTTTTTATGGACATTTTCCTACTTGTAATTGTTTTGACTTTCTTGTAAATTCTCCAGAAGTGTATCGGTGAAATGATTAAATAAGATACTAAAAATTTAAGAGGGAAATAAGCAGTTGTGGCTTGAAAAAAACCCTCTACATTCAGTAGCTTTTCAAGGAACCTGATTTTCCTCCTCCTTACAGCAGTATTGTATTGCATATCCAATATTGAAAAGTTTTTCCTTGCCTTTACCCAGGTAAGTTAAAACCGACTTTAATTGCAAGCCTTCCCTTTTCATTCTATTTTTCTAAAACTGTCTTGAAAATGTTTTGGGTTTCTGTTGTTCTATTTTTTGGGGGACTTTTTTGGGTTTTTTTTTTTATTTAAAGGCTCAGTGAATGTATTACTGTTTTGTGGCTCTTTTGCATGTAAATTTTTGTTGCTGGGTAATAATGTTAAACAAGCTGGTAGAATTCATGCAGAAGTCCTTTAGAAAAGACATTATGTAGTTGATTACAGCATAAAGGAAGTGCTTTCAGATTTATATGGATATTGAAGAGTGATATGCATATTACTTGGTAACCTGAGATTTAATCACTGGGAACACATAGTTAAGAACATGTTGTGATGTTTGGGGAATGGAGGAATAAAGAGAGTTAGTTAAGGATTTGTAGGCAACATGCTTTTGTCCCCTCAGGTCTATTGCAGGAAGCTTCTCTATAGATAAGAATTTCAGCTTTTCTTTGTCAAATCCTCCTTGCTGTGGGTTAGATATCTGGAATCAATTTTCTGCTGTCTCCTGCAACAGAGGAAGCAAAGTCAAGAAAAAGCCTCTTCAGGGGCTATATTATAAAATGTAACAACTAAAACCATGTGTCTGTTGCAAGGGATTTCTTACTTGCACCTGGGGACAACCGAACAGGGAGAAGAGGTTCATCCTTTCTTCCGTGTTACTCGTCTATTTGCAGTCATGGTGACAAAGGATTTGTCAGTCTCTCTTTTACTTTGCTTTCTATGAGAGTTAAGGACGTAGTATTGTTTAAAAGATTCGTTGCCTTGAGGAACTTCTCATGCTGTTGCACAGCAAGCTACTGTAATTAAATGGCTGCAAGCCACAGGCAGGCACGTATAATCAGCATTTCTATTTCTGTGTTCACTTAATTTTCAGGCTTATTTGTTTAGCATATTTTAATGTAGACCTATGCAAAGTACAGAATGTGGATATTTTAAAGAGATGGTTTTCTGAGAACTGTACTGCAATTTTTCTAGGATTTTAATTCTTGAAATCTTGCATTTGAAGATGCAGTACTTTCTGAGAGGTTCCAATCACGATCTGTTTACAGAATTTCTGAGAAAATATTTGGCTATTATGGACTTGGATTATTTATTTCTTATATTCTTTTTCAGTGTCTTCCTTAGCTGCATATTTGGAATGTATCATGTATTCTTCTACAAGCTTAAATTAATGGAAAAAATGTTGAATTTATTAATAAAGAGTTTTAGAAATTATTTTAAAGGATTTCTTTTCATTTCAAATTTGCATCATTCCTCTGCTTCTGAAACAAATTAGAAAAATAGAAACAAATTCCTTAAAACAGGACTTGTTAAGGAGTTTCTGTTAAGATGAAGTTCCAGTGTGTGTCTGCACTGCAAGGTCTATGTCTGTTGCCAAGGCCTGCGCTATTGCACATGAAGGATTTTGTCTGTATATATGACCTGTGTCAAAAAGTGGTTCTTCATTAGTGAAACAGCAGATCCTGTGAGAGTAACAGATAAGGTTGAAGCTTATATTTTATTTGTTTGCTATGCTTTCTTTCATTACTAGACGTTATTGCCACTATAACTTTTGAATTTTCTTGCCTTCTGTCAATTTGTTTTCTATTCTTATTCTGCAGATTAGATGAACTTGAAGCCTGCAGTCAATCATACATTAGCATGTAATAACAATTTTTACTTGAATTATTGCTTTCTGATTCTGCCACATAAAATACTTCAGATAGGTTTGTGTTTTTTTGAGTTAAACTGTCTGTCATAATATCCCAAACTTACATGCTTGCTTATGAATTAAATTGCTATAAACACAGTGGCAATTGTCAACTTCTGATTCACATTTCAAGATTTTCCTCATTCTGTGGGAGAATAAAATGTGCACAGTCACCTCTGTGATAATGGAATCAGTGGTGTAAAATTTTTTGTGCATTATTGCACCTTCCTGCTCAGTAGGGCAGATACACATAACTGAATTGAAGTAAGAACTTGTTCTTCTTGTCCCAAAAGCAGTGTGATCTTGTGTACCAAAATGTGAGCTGCACTTAGAGAAGCAGGATTGCTTTTGCAAGCTGGTGCTGCAGTTTGGTTTAGAATTTTCTGCAGTCATTCCCATGTGCCATTGATAAGAGCTTTCTGGAAATCTGGTGAGATTTGTTTACCCTCTTCCCCATGCAAGTCATCTGTATTTGTGCTATGCATAAAGCTCAGCAAGGTCAAAAAAGAACTTAGTTGCAGTTTTTGAAGTAGAAAAAAACATCAACCAAGTCTTTTGGTCAGTTTCAAAATCAAGATTTAGTACTGTTTTGCTTGGGGAAGTGTCTACTGGTGTACATTTTTCCCCCTCCTTTAGAAAGGTTAATCTGCTGTTGGAAAAATGACTTTCTTTTAACAAAGATGTTCAGTATGATGAGGTAGCTGGGTATCAATTAAAATCTGACTTTTCTGATTATAGTTGTAATTAACAAGATCAGATGTAGAGCTGGAAAATATTTATCATAATTTTTACTGATCTAGGCAAAATATTCTTTATAAGCCATTCTAATGTGGTTTTGCAATAAAATTAAATCGGCATCTGCAAGGAATTGTCAAGGACAATACAAGAAGCTCAAATTTAATAAATGGGTGATTTGAGTGTCAGTTACACTGTGCTAATGTGAACATAGGTTATCCACTATCTTTTATTAATGCATTACTTGCATTCTGGATGTGCAAAAGTTGTGTATGTATATACTTTTGTATTTTCAGCCACACCTTCGTATGCATTCACATGTATTCATACTGCTCTGAAGTGTTGGGGAAGATGCAGTGGGTTCTGAGGAGGATTGTCTTTTTTTTAACATTACTGACAGCAAAGTGTGGATTCTCCATGAACCTGAAGAATGGAATGGACTCATTCCACGAGTCTGTTGTGAAGCCAGTAGTCTGACCTGGAATAGAAATATTTTACCATATGCTAAAACATGGATTTACGCTTGGGGATAAGTTGTTGAATGTTACAAAGTCTTGATTATTAATTCAAAGACTCCTTTTAATATGCATTATACTTTTGGTTTTTCTTTTCTACTCGTTTTGTGACAAGTTTTCCTGTGATTGTGGTCCCACATCAAAATGTAAGCACCTCTGAGTCTGATGTAAATGCGTTGTAATGTCATGACAAAGGCTTTATTTGAAAACATAAGTTATGAATCTCAGCAGATGCCTTAAGTTGGAAAGATGATGCAGGAGTAATAAGCATTTATTTTTGTCGAAACAAGTAGGATTTACTTGCAAAAGAAATAATGTACTGAATACCAATTCAGTCACTTTGTCACTGATACCGCTGCTGATTGGCCTTTAATGACTTTTTCTCCTCAAAGCTCTTAATTCTCCCTGTTCTATGTGCTCCCTTTAATAAATATAGAGTACCTAGTGGTAATTTAAGATTGAATGATTCACAGGTATTTCCTGAATAACTGAATTAGACTTGCACATGGAGTATCTAAAATATGGGCATGAGGTACAAGATGGATACATCTCATTGTAAAGAGACCATGAACACTGGCTCCTGATTTGATCAGGAGCCAATGACCATCTAAACAGAAAAAAACCCCTGATGCTGTGAAGACATTTCCTTCAGTTGCGATGTCATTCTAAAAAAGAGTCAAAACATGGGAACGTGCAGAATAGGCTTGCTTTGGCAAGTTAAATATATACAGGTTAACTTTTAAAGTCTCCTAGAAATATATGCAATACTCCTTTCAAAGCAATTGGATCAATCAGAAAGAGAATGTGTGTGATCAAGACTTCCTCTGTTCCAATTTTATATGCATTTGACAAGGGTGAGTCACCAGCAAAACTGCCCAGATGCTGGTGTGATTGACATTACTCCTTTTGTGCCGTTGCTTGGCTGATATAACTCCAGTTGCTCATTGCTGCCTGAAAAATTCACAAGTATAATAGCTAACAAGATATTTAAATTAAGTCTTGACTGCTGTTAGCAGTGCAGTTCTGAAACTCTTTGGATCCAATGTGACATCTGTGATAAAATGTAGCTTTTGCTTGAAAGCAAAACCCCTAGAACTCAGGCTGCTTTATTGTTGTTTTACTTTTTTTCTGAGAAGTACATCAGTAACCTTTTTCTCTCTGTTCTTAGAAATCTTTGCATTGTGCCTTAAAAAACAGATGCAAGAGCCTTCGAGTTTGAACCTGGTGTGTCTTAATGCCATGGGGACATCAATGTATCTGTCACTAACTCAGTCTGTGTTTCAGACGAAATTTAGCTTGCAAGTTGTTTGAACCGCTGGTTCTACCATTGGGAAGAACCCAGCCCATACTGCCCTACCACTCTGGAGAGATCCACACTACGTGAAATCAAGGCAATAACATATTTTGAGCTTCAGAGTACAAGTGATGTCCAGCTGTGCCCATATGCACAGGGCTTTCCTCTGAAATGCAAGGGGTGTGTGTGGTTGGGTCTAAATTAAAAAATGTGTGATAAAGTGATCAGGCCAAAGCTCAGTCTGTCCAGTTGTTCATTCCTTAAGCAGCTGCTTTTAGCTGCATGTGGTGAGCAAACAGGCAACAGCACTCTGCATGTAGCCTCTGCTGTCTGCAGCCCCAGGCCCCTTATCTTTGGGATGCTGAATTTGCAATCGGCACAGGTATGAAATGGCACAGCTCTGGTTTCCCTTCTCATTTGCCAGGTCATGTTCAGCTTGTGGTGTCTTGGCCATTCAGTTAGAGGAACCTTTTATGGGCTGGATGAACACTGCATTCCTCAACCACCAGTCCTCTGTGCCTCCTCTTGCAGCACTTGCTGAGGTCCTCTGCTTTGTGTGGTTTATGGCAAAACTGAGCCCTCCTGGGTTTCAGGAAATGGATGTCCCTCTCAAAGCTCCAACAGCCTGGAGCAGGTTTTGGAATTGCCAGCTGGAGGATTTCCCCACCTACATACACAGGTAAACTCTAAACATGTTTCCAGGGGCAGAGAATACAGACTGGATGATGTTGAGAACGGATTGAGGAGTTGACAGAAGCTGAGTTTAAGGGTAGTGTGATCAGTTATGAGTAGCTCTGGTCCTAACGACTCCTGGGAGACAGTACATGTTTCTGAAACATGGCCAAACCATGTTGTTGTTGTGTTCTTCCTAGCTCTGTCTTCCTTCTTTATTATAGCAGAGGAAACTTATGTGCCTTTAGCTGCACTGTAGGTTAGACTACCCGTGATGGCAGCACAGAGCCAAAATTCAAAGCAACTCTTCAAAAGCCGGGTCAAAGATGATGTGTTGCTTTTTAAGCTGTTTTGAATTTTTCCCATTAAAATACTTGAGAGGACACAGGTTACAGGATGGCTGCCAACTGAGAAAAACATTCCAAGAAAGCTGAGGGTGTATTTTAAATAAATTGAGTGTCATGTGTTTTATAAGCATGAAAATGCGCACAGAAGATGAGAAGTGAGCCATATGGCAGTTGATTACAAATGGCTGTACTGCTTAGGGCGATTAATAACCCTAAGCATTGATATATATGAGCCTGCTGGTGCTCAGATGTTCACATGCTAGTGCTTCAAGAAATTAGCTGAATAAATAAAAAGAGAAAAAAACCCAAGCCAGTATCCAGCTTAAAAATTCAGAGAAGAAGCACCTAAAAAGAACTTAAAAAGAAAAAAGTCAGGACTTTTACTAAGACTGAAATACAGACAAGAGATTAAAGGAGCTTATTTATTTTTATATATTGCTGCTGCCCTGTAGCTACTGTTTCCTGATGTTTACAGGTTTAGGGTTTTTTTCTTAGACTCTAAAAATATTCTATTAGCATCAACATTTACTTCTTTAATTAGCAGTGTAGAGTCATTCAAAGACTCCTTTAGAGCCATTAGTATTGCTCGTGGACTTCAAAATACATGCTTTCTCCCCTCTTGAAAGAGAAAAAGGTTTTTATACAAGATTCCTTCCTTTCATCTGTGTCTTTTCTTTGGCAGAAATAAACTTTTCTTCAGAAAAGAAACACACAGGAAGTAATGCACAAAGGTAAGTTCAAAGCAGATATGTTTGGAGCTGTCTCTTCAGGACACACATCCGTAAAAACAAGGACATGTCAAAAGACCACTGAGGTGGGATTTGGGCATTCTTCTAGCAACATTTGTTTTCTCTTTGAGTGAGAAAAAAATAGGCTGAAATCGTCTTCCTTCTGGCTGATGTGCTCTGTGATGGCTGTTTTCCCTGAAATCCCATGACCAGTTGTTGACTGCTGTTGGGGCTAATGCTCTCCCTGGAGGAAAATGTTGAGATTGTTGCACCACCAGGGTGGGAGTTGTATGGACGATATTCCAGCTATCTATGTTAACAGAATATGAAGGACCTGCCAGCGCTTCCACAGTCAAGGGCTTTTCTGCCTCTCACACTGCCCTGCCAGTAAGTAAGCTGGGGGTGCACAAGAAGATGAGAGAGGACACAGCTAGGACAGCTGATCCCTACTGACCAAAGGGATATTCCATACCGCATGTCATCATGCTCAGCAGTAAAAAGCTGGGGGAAGAAGGAGGAGGGCTTGACATTTGGAGTAATGGCATTTGTCTTCCCAAGTAAACGTTATACATGATGGAGCCCTGCTTTTGTGGAGATGGCTGAACACTGCCTACTGATAGGAAGTAGTGAATGAATTGTTCTTTTGTTTTGTGCATGCCTTTTGCTTTACCTATACAACTTCATGTTTACTAAGGAAAATCCTGTTGCTTGAGGTCCTGTCTAGTACCTCTGGTAGCCTGCAGACCTGAAAAAGCCAAAGACATCCATGTGAAGCTATTACTCATTGAGGATTAATATGTAGGATGAATTACAGATTTCCACTGTATTCCAGTTTTGCCAATTGGCTGTTTAAACTAGATCAGTTGTTTCCTGTTTATGCAGAGCCACTTATTTATGGTGCTTGCTGCTAAAAAACAAATTGATGTCTCACTTGGCAGAGATTGGATTTTTTCTTCTCTTGTTTATAGGTTTTAAACTCAGGTATGTGAAATTGTAACAAGCTTTGTCTGGTGGCATGGATGGAGAGATGGGAGAAAAGGAGGCATGTACTTGTTTGGCTGTTTTTCTCATTCTGAATTCCATTGGGTTGGAATTTCTCTTGGGCTCAGATAATATTGACATAGGGTTACAAAATGATCCCAAGAAGAAATGCTAAAGTTTGCTGGTTTTCAGGCCTCTTCACCATTGACTGGGATGAGCAATCTCCAAGTGCTATGTGAGCAAGCGGCCCAGTGGGTCAACTGGAGAAATGAAGGTATGAGATGCTTTTTCCCTGACATACCCTGGCAACAAGGTTTTATACCAGATTAGGGCACTTTGCAGCTGCTAAGTTTTCTCCTTCCTGGAAAGGATTCAGATTTACTCATCTACAGTCAGCTTTAGTCTTTCTAGGATGAGGCAAAAGGAGAGCCAAGAAAGTGGCTATAGGCCAGCAGTATTAACAGATGAGCTCTAGAACTTGTCACCACAGCTGTAGTTGAAAGGAAAAGGAAGGGCTGTTTGACAAATGCTATGGGAAGTAAATTAGTAGTTTGCTTTCTCAGTAAATCACATATTAAGAGACATTTGATTTACAGTATTAAACATTTCTTAGTGAAGCAACTATTCTTGTGGAGAATACTCAACTCCACCATCACTGAACATGTACTAAAGTTTATGCTGTGAATGGGAGCTGGAGACCTCCGTCCCACCTGGCTCTCCTTTTGGGGTTTAGGTTTAGGTGTTTCTTTCTGATTACTCCTCGATTCAATAGCTGAAAATAGATAGTGGTGTTCTAAAAAGGCTTGGAAGCTCACGGCTAAGGTCTGCTGTGAGATGAGTTGAACAGTGCTTTTAAAACATTTTTTTTTTGCATTCTGTTGGAAAGCTGCAAATGCAGTTCTTCTGGAAAGTTCTCTTTTTCAACATATTGGGCTCCATGCATGGGCCTGACCTGTCCCTTCTGCCATTCAGTGGAGCCAGCAACATCCCTCCCAGCTCTGTCCTGCCCTCTGACACCCTCACCCAGAGACAAGCAGGTGTGAGTTTATTCAGAAGCATAATTCTTCAGCAGGACAGAATTTTTTCCTTTTCTGCTGCCAGAGCAGAACGAAATATTGAAGGCAGTCAAAACCAAGACATAATTTTTGTATTTTTCTTTTGTCTTCGCTGGCAGCAAACCAACACATGAGAACTCAATTTCAGCTCAATATTCATCCAAATAGCTTTGTCTATGTGGGGAGATTTGCACCTGTAGCAGAGTACAAGAAAGACCTGAGGGGAGAAGGAAAAACAGATCAATCCACACCTGAGGAGAAACACAAAAGAGATCTTTTACATCCTAGAAGTATCACAACTGTAGGAATAAAACCTATTGCCTCTCTTTCTGTGTCTCGTGTAAAGGTTCAAGTTGACAGTTTTTTCCTCTTGGTCCATCAAAAAAGATGGATCTCAGCCACCCAGCTTATTCTCCATCTCCTTTTTCTATCTTTTTATCCCAAAAAGAAAATTGACATATTTTCTGTAGTACGCTCAGTGACAGAAAGACAATACCTAGCATCTTGCACACTAACCCTTCAGTCTCCATGAGTTAAATCTTTGATCCTCTGGTATGTGATGGCTTTCCAGTACCATTTGCAATTGTTGCTCATTGAATTTTCGGGAGATAAATATTTTTCAAGAAGTGTTAAGGGTGCTCTCACAATGATTATGCTTTCAGCTAAATCTAGAATTGTACATTCTTACTAAATGAAAAGTTAGTTTACTTTTTGCCTGATTTTCTATGTTGACTGAGTTCTACACAGTTCAACAGAGACATGAAGAACTCTGCAAAATGAGATTTCTATGAAATCATTAAATTTCATCATTAAAATAATCTGTTGGTAACAGGAAAGAAACTATAGAAATAACACAAATAACACAACTGAGACAAAGGCATCAGTCAGAGCTTCCACCCCCCCCCCACCCAGTATCAGGAATTCCTGTGAACAAATTGCTAAGAAACAAGACTGATTTTCTTTTTCTTAATATTGGTGGAAGAATTTATTTCCACGACTGTGCATACCATTAACTAAATCCTTAAAAACAAAGAGGCACGGTCTGTGTCCAGTCCTGAGTGTGACTGCCTTGCAAAGACAGCCTAAAAGTGAATGAGATCCTGAATAGTATGTGTTTATACTGGAGGGGAGTTTTAAAAAAGGTGATGATGCAGATTACCTATAACAGCCTTTGAATATCAGCCTGTAATCTTAAAAACTCAACATCTGATAAGACGCCCTGTGGATCTGTCTGGCCTGGGAGGTGGATCTCCCTGCATTAGATGCACCATTTGTACCCATATGTTGGTGCATTTATTGGAGTGAATACAGCCAGCGGGACAGGGATGCACACGTGCTCTGTAACACTGAGCATGTAAAGGAGACTGATGCCATTATATAGATGTAACTCTGTCCCCACTTTGTATATGCTGGCACATCTGAAATGCAGTAGGATTTTCAGATGAGATAAGGACTAGAGAACAAGAGTATATCTGCTTTGATTAGTGTTTGGCTAAACCTAATGAAGTGAAAAAGCATGCCAAAGTGCCCAAGCACTCTTTGTTAATTTAGATGACTTGCTTTTATTTACTGGGTGAGAGAGAGCGGTTTTGTTCAGGCTCACTTTCAGCAGTGTTGACAGGAAGACATCACAAATAACTCTCTAAATTATCATGGCTATAAATCTAGCTAATTATCTAAGGCTGAAATCAATGAAACCTCTGCCTTTTCAGGTCCTGACCCAGTTTTCTGTTCCCTGCTGCTTGTATCTGTTTTCTGTCACTTCAGTTCTGGATATTGTCGGCTTTCCCCTGCAGATCTTGGATGATGCACCGAACTGCCTTAAACCTGCCCTTTCCTGGAGTTCCAATTGCCCATGAATCTCTGTCCTGCCTGGTGAACCTATTTTGGCTCTGAAGTGCATAAGAGTCACGGACCAATTGCAAATCACAGAACTGTCTTAACGCATCCAGAGATGACAGGAGATATTTCAGGACTATTTCCCCAGTGCCCAGCACAAGGTTGGGCATCAGGAAAAACAAAACCTGCACTGCAGCTTGAAATGCTGACCTCATGTCACTCCTTTGTGTTTATTCTCACCAGTGAAGTAATGCAGTGATGAAATCAGTACAGTTATGATTTTAGTGCTGCTGTCTGTAAGTCAGCACTCAGGGGAAGGAGAAACTTGGGGATCCCAGGCTGGCCACCCCAGCCCTCTGCCTCCCAAGCCAGTGGACCCCAAGGGCCAGCACCCAGCTGCTGACTGTGGATGTATGTCAGCGGGGTGACTCCCAATGACTACCCAAAAAGTAGGGCACAGCATCCTGGGGACACTTATGAGCATCAGTTTCATACTGAAGCAGCAGTGTCACAGCCACCACCAAGGGACCTACGCTTCAGTGATGGGTGAAGCTACTGATGTGCAAAATGACATAACATTTCGTGTTTGTAGGGCACCTGAGAGACTGCGTAGATGAAGGAATTTTATGTTTAAGAGTAGTTGTGTAAGGTCAGTTCTAAAACTGAGCTTCCTGCTTTTATTAGATGTTCCCTCCTTTATTCTTGGAATCATGGAATAGTTTGGGTTGGAAGGGACCTAAACTATTCTATGATTCTATATTATAGCTGATATAAACAAATGATATATTATAAATTATATATATTCTCTTATTCTATTATTGTAAAGAGAAGAGAGACATCTCTTAATTGGTTTTGTTTTCTGACTGTTGTAGTGTGAAGGGAAGAACGAGAAATCCCTTCAAAGTAAGAACAGAATATATTTAGTAACAAAAATTCCAGCTTAAAAGAAAGCTACCAGGGAAGTGGTTGTCCTAAATAATAGTGCCAGATAACAGAGTATATTTTAAATCAAAAGTTATCAAAAATCTCAGGTTTTCATCTTCCAAGTTTGCCCTTGGATTAGATGTTGCAACTTCAACACCACTCACACAGAAGAGCACTCCAGATGGTGCCAAATGCCCTTCTGAATTTTAGATAATCTCTCTTTGTTCATTATTATCTTTAAAAAAAACCACCATTTTGTCTCCTATTTTGTTATCTGTTTAGATCTATAATTTCCAATGCTGCCTTCTTCCCTTCTGGTAACAGATAGGGATTGTATATAGTTTTCACTGTTTCTTCTGGACCCTCTTACCAGAGTTCTTAAAGATAATCAACAAAGAGAAAGCAGTGAAAAATCTGCCTTTTGAAATTCCTGAACTGCTGCAAAGTAACTGACCACAGTTCCCTATGGAGGGATCCTTATAACTACTCTTGATTTAAATTTGCATTCCTAGTTGTAAATTCTGCTACCTTGACAATCATTTGTAAACCCATAAGGCCAGTCCCTCTCAGTCCAGTGGAAGTCAAATGATAATGCCATGGGAAAAATCCTTGTCCTGTCAACATCTGTGGTGATTCTGCCACATATGCGAGTGACTTACTCCCCTGTTTAATGGAGATAAATCCAACATCTATGTTTCTTCTTGTTCCCGAAGCTCCATGTATTCAGCTTTGGCAATGCTTGGTCTGAAGTCAGCTTTTCTTGTCTTTCAGAAATACTAATCAGTAGGACGCTTTTCTCTCAGGGATGGGAATTTGAAGAGGAAGTGTTTTAATTTAGCTTGCTTCACCAAGCTGACCTGGAAATTTTTTGAACATCAGCATGCTGCACACAACAAAGGGATAAGGGATTAGTACTGCATTAGAGTAAGAATACACAGTTCACCTCCTAAAATTCTGAGTGAAAGGGTTTTTTATTTAAATTACTGTGTTTATGTCAACACAAAGGCAAGTACCAGGCATAGATAGGCAAGCTAACTTCAAATAACCAGCTCTAGAACTCAAGGGACCATAGGTGTGTCTGTGGTGTGTCATCCATGCTAGTCTATAGGCCGGATCTACCTGAAATTACTGTATCTGAATGGCATTTGTCACCAGTTTGGGTATTTCAACACTGTATCCTAATATGATGTGAGTCCATACATCCTATGAGGTTGCTTAGATTATATGGAAATGTTAAATGGTATGTGTATATATTTTCCTGTTCAGTCCTGGGAGTCAGACATTTTGGATATCTACTTTTGAGTTTAAATTTCACTTGATTTTTGGATCTGACTGTATCACTTAAAATTCTTGTATTTAAAGCTGGATGATCAGAGGGAGATTGCTCTGGAGTTACATACATGCTAAAAGAAAGACACGTTTAGAGCCCTGCCTGCAGCACAACCTTAATGCCTGACTCCCAAGAGTATTCCGATGATAAATTAGTACCTGCAAAAGGCTCAAATTG
Organism: Phaenicophaeus curvirostris; assembly: GCF_032191515.1. Lineage (NCBI taxonomy): Eukaryota > Metazoa > Chordata > Aves > Cuculiformes > Cuculidae > Phaenicophaeus > Phaenicophaeus curvirostris. The sequence continues at coordinate 80,725,068 of NC_091394.1, read as the reverse complement.
AAAAGCACTTAATAAGTACCAGGCAATAAAGATAAAAATACCGAGTCCTTCAATACTTTGCTATTTACTACGACTGGAGTACCTGATTGATTTTGATTACTTTGAAAAAGCTAAACTTCTGATGGGGGAAAGGAAAACTGAATTCAAGGTATAGATACTTCTGGGGTTCTTCAATTCTTCCTCTCAAGGACAACAGAGTCTTCAAGCTCCTAACACGTAAATATTTTGTGAATTGGGCCCCAAGTATCTCATTTTGCACAGAAAAAGATTTAATTTTAATTATTCAGCTGAACATGAAAGCATGTCTAGCTCTAAGCAACCAGACAATCTGCAGGTCTGATTAGCCACTGAAGCATAAGCATTTTGCAGCTTTGATTACTCATCCAGTTAGGAATAGTTTCTAGTTCTAACACAGTAAGATGATATTTTGCAGTAATATTAAGGCAAACCTTTGATTTGTAAGTGACAGAGTTGAAGGGTTATTTCATCTTCTAAAGAGACCTGATATGCTCTGTTACATCATGGAGAATTAAATATATTGACTATATTGTAAAGAACTCTACAGTAGTGTTTGCTGTAGGAAATTAATCTGTCGAGGTTGAATTGGTTACATGCAACCTCATCATAATTCTAGAAGTTTTAGAAATGACACCAGAAATTCTAGCTGGCACTCAGTGCTGCTGAGACATGCATACATCAAGGGCCTTCAAAATTCCAGATTTAAAGAGATTTTTGTTTCAAATACAGGCTGGGCTCTGCCTAATGAAGATTCTTCTTTCCTGTGGGGGGTCTGAGGTGTGATCTCTTGAGCTCCATTACTGCTCAGGGATGGTTAGGGATCCCTCATGTCATCTTGTGTTTGTAAATCTAGTTAATGAAGTGAGTACTTTACGTGCTTTGCACTAGTTATCTTTCTATGGTACCATTCTCTTCTACTTACAGTAACATACGACATGCCTTATTGCTCAGGGAGTTCAATATCTTTTCTTAGGATCAGTGAGACCTTCTTTATTTTTAATCTGCACTTCCATCCAAAGTGAGGCTGCTAAGGGGATGACAGATTGAGGATGCTGCAGATTATATTTATACTGAATGAAATACCATAATATTATATAGCTTAATAACATTTTACTCTAGGACAAGAAAATTATAAAGATAAAGAAAACTGTGGTCATAAGAAAAATGAGAGGACAGGAAAGTGAACAAATAAATAATTGATAAATAGCTAGACCTTGGGGGTGAAATCTTCAGCCTATTGATATTAATTTTCAGAACACTACTTTGAACGCTGCCTTCACTGAGAAAATGGTTGTTACACCTGTGTAATTACTATTACTCTGTCAATGTTTAGCCCTGACCCAGCTAATTTTGGCAGCTAAAACTGCGCAGCTGGGCTCCTGGATCCTAGAAAAAGGATCCTAGATCCTAGAAAAAGACCTACAGGTTGAAAATAAAACTATAAGTTTAATGAAATAACAATTACAATAATAATATGTAATAAAATATATACAAGTATATGAGATCATGCCTATGCCCCACCCCTTGATGTCTATATGTCATTACAAACACTGTGAAGCAGACACAAGGGAATGAATCCACAGGTAGGAGGGAGTTCGACTCAGGAACTGGATTCGGGAACGCGTGGATCAGAAGCAACCAGAGAGATGAGATTGTCACTGGATGTTGGACATCATGGAAGAGGGTGAGACCTTTATGATCTCTCATACTGAGAGTATGACATATATGGGATGGCATACTCTGTTGGTCAGTTTAGGGTCACCTTCTCACACCTGCAAGGAGTGGCACTTCTTCACCAGCTTGACAGTGGCTTTGTTTACTACAGGAATAAGTATAAGCATTGGCCTTTCTGCATACCAATGTCCTGCGTTATCACTTTTAGAGAGAAACTGAAAATCATGCAGTTAGCTTTCAGAAAATGAAGTTCCTTAGGCGAGACTGAGTTAGAGTCACAAAACTGACTCTAATTTAACTCAAACCACAACACACTCCTAGACAGCATGTTACAAGTAGAGTAGCTCTGTTTATTAAATCTTAGGATTTGCCTTTAACCATTCTTTCAAATTATTTAATGCTTCCCACAGTCAAATGATTCCACTCATGTATTTTTCTTCTTATTTTATTACTCACTGGAAGTTATTCTCTAGTAATGAGTAATGATTTAGGTCCTGAGGCTAAAACCACCTACTATCAGGTGTAATTCCCACTCCCTACATCCATTTAGTTGTCTGGAAGAATCTACCACTGCACTGCAATTGAAGGCAATCTGGCATTGCAGATGGTAAGTTCTGAACCATGTTCCTGATATAAAATTCAAATTAAAAAATATTTCTTATCAAGATTTTTCCTCTGATTTCATGTGACATTGTTAAAGGAGACATAGTATAGCGCAGTCTTCTTGTTTTCCTTGTTTGAACCCTTTGCATTTCGGAAACTACTCATACTGAAAGACGAATGCTGTGACACACAAACCTTTCACTGCTTTCTTTCATTTCTACGACTAGCTGGATCAACTGTAGGAATAGTTGGTCTCTGCATAAGTAATTAATGCTGTATCTTTCAACCAAGTTCTAAAACTCAGTAAATCTCAAACAAACATTTGATTTATTTATTAATGGAATTGATTGTAACAGATGCAGAAGCAGAAGGTGGTTTTGCCTTGCCCTTCCATTCCTGATCAGTAAAACATGCTTCTAAATTTCAATTAATTTTCAGTTGATTTTCAGTTAATTTCATCAAACGAGGAACTATGAAAAATGGCATTCTGTAGGTGGTAGCAATGATGGATTAGATTGATACAGCTTCTAGTCATGCTGGCAGGAAATGATTCACATGACATTCCCTCTTCATGTCACAAAAATTTCATTTTAAATCCCTTAGTCATTCTGTAAAAGACAACAGAGATTCCTATGAAGACTCACTGACTTTTACAACTATACTGGTAGAGAGCACAGACCACAGGATAATGCCCTTGCAATGTCCTTAGTAATGCTGAAATCAAGAAGGTAAAATACTTCATGAAAATGAGGTGTATGGTTTACCAGGGGTATCTACCCACCAAATGTAAGCCTTGTACAAGGTTAGTCTCTCAAAAGAGCAGTTTCACAGAGGAGTGATGTTCTGGAGAGCAGAAGTGACGTGGGGCTTGTACGAGTTTTTATGTGCTCTGAGATTTTCAGTATTTTTTTGTAATGATTAAAGAAACCAACCAAACGTAAAAATCCAACTCTTTGCCATCCTTAAACCATCTAACAGACTTTTCAACCTGAACAGAACAGCCTGGAGCAAAAGGGTATGGCTGTGTTGGAAAGCCTAATTTGGGGTGAGGGAAATAAAGAAGAAATTCCTTCTGACAGCAGACTAAAGAAAAAGTCCATCTTTGCTCAGATGTCTGGAAACTGAATCCCTGCTGCCGAGCTCAGAGGTTACTTATTCTTCTCTCTTATGGATGTCAATGTATGCAGATTACACTGTCAATAAACATAGGTTATAGTGGTTAGCCTTACAAAATATACTTTATGAATTTGCATCTAGCTGCCTCACTGATAGCAGTTTTCCTATATAGCAGTCTGTTCACTTGGGTTTGCTGAGAGATATCACTTCAAAGAGTGTCTTCTGAGTACTGAAATAGAAGGAATTAAAATAACTTATTTCCCATTTGAGATATTTTTTGATGCAGTCTTTTATTTCCCACTGTGTATCTAATACATTCATGAAATTTGCTGCTTCTGGCACAGTCTTAGAGATTAGATTTCTGAAATACTGACAGAAGCCCAGCTTTTTTTACAAAAACCATATTGAGAAAAATCTGACTTCTGACAGCCCTCATTCAGTGGGCAGAGAGAATTCAATCCAGTACCTTCTCCTATTGTGATAGCTGTCCCCAGAAGGAGTTTAGTATTTAGGACCAAGATCTCATCAGGTTTGAAAAGTCTACTGTGTTCTGTTAACGAGGAAAGAGCAGAAAAGGACCCCCTATTCCAGATTTAGGATTACATTTTAACATAAAATGGAATTTTCTCTCTCTTAACTATTGTTTCCTGGGTTGGAACTAGATGATCTTTAAGGTCCCTTTCAACCTAAACTATTCTATGATTCTACAATTCTATGTCTCACAAGTGGTGCTACCATTTCTGGTAGCTCACAACCCCTCTTGTATCCAGGTATTCTGCAGCGTACTGATACCAACTGGCACGAGGGAGTGGAAGTAAGAGGGACACGTTGTCTGCAAAGGGTCTGTTTTGCCGTAGGCAGCCGTGGTGCCTTGAATGAAGTGAGGGGTCCCAGGCAGAGGTCATGGTCTCAAGAGCTGATATGCCTGGTCAAGGTGGAGTTTCCTCTGCAGAAAATGGGATACCAGCAGTAGGCTTTTTTGTGCCAGAGGCAGCAACTGGAGTTGTGAGCTTCACCTCTGGGGTTCAAAGGGAAGGGGGTTAATCTTACTGAAATGGCAGTCATGAATTTTGATAACTACCTCAGTCCATAGAGTTGTTGCTACGCTTCCTAGTCAAAAAAAATGAAGTTCCAATTCCGTAGCCAATGCTGTTTTGGAAAGCTTTTAAGCACTCAGAAGTCATTAAGCATATGCTTGTGTTTCATGAATTTTATGTTGCAAAAAAATTTTGATGGCATTTCAGCATAAACTCAGAATCTTTGAGAAAGGTTGTTATAAACAATAATTAGTTATTGGCATAATTATATGGTATTTACCCTGTACATAATATTTTTTAACTATGTTCAGTTTCTTCTTTCCTTGCATTGTACTCATTTCCCTTGTTCCTTTATGAGCTTGAACTGCACAATCTGCATAGAGTATAAAACATTTATTCTATGAAAAATATAATACCTTATTATAGTGAAGTTTATTTTGTTTTTCTTATTTCTAATAGCAAAATGATTTTTTTCTAGGGAGAAGAAAAATCTGTGATTAGACCATCTACTGTCATTCCACGTAGTAGGCAAGCTTTCTACTACTCAAGTCCACTTAAGGATCTGGATGCAAAAGACCAATAGGCAGACAGAGAACAACTGCTATGAGTTTGACTTCTTTATGATGACTAGGTATAAAGGTACATTTCTGCCTTTGGAAGAGAGGAGTGTATTGTTAAAGAAAAGGTAGTAAAGGCATTTAGTTCCCATAGGCTGTGCCTATGATGACATTTGAACTAGACCACCATTGATTTGCTAGTATCAGACCCAACAGGCTCTATGTGGTCTGTGATCATACTGTATAAATTCTTTTACCTTCACAAAGAAAGTGGCAACATCCAAAGTGCTTATTAGGAATATTGTCAGGCCAGGCTCACTCCTGCCCTTTGCCTGTGAGAGTATTGCTTGCTATGAGGCTGGGCAGGCTCCAGAGACTGTACAACAACTTAACAGCATCAGCGGTGGCAGAGCAGTGCGTGTGCAGAGCTGCCACTTAATTCACTACTATTCACTACATGCAATTATCACCTGCAGAACAGCTTTCCTTGAGACCAAAATATTTAATGTAAGAAGACAAAGTAAGAAGCAGCCTATTGAACTTCAGTCTGACACTCCAGAACGTCATATCACTGGAGAAATTAAACTAGAGCTTGTAATTTATAAATATGCAATCTTATTATCTGAGCTTGCTTTGTGCTCCCCTATTCTTTTTAGTACATTAGATGGAACAGTCTACTTCAAGTACCTTGTTGCATCCTATTTTAGAGTGACAGCAACAGCTTTTGAAGTTTCTTTGATGTGCAACTTGTTATTAGACATGACCTCTGAAAAATTACACTAACCTATTCTCAGTGCAGTGGAGACAATGCCACCTGCCTCTTCCACAAGTCCATTGTATCCTCTAGCTGTTTTGCTCACTCTCTTAATTGGATAGGCTCCAGTGTTAAAAATTTAATGTTTACACTGTAAAGTCTCTATTTTTTAAGAGGCTTCCGCACAACAGTGACACCTTTGTCCATTTCAACTCTAAACATGTATCTTAGGTATTGAATAACTCACTGACTCCTTGTAATTTCTGCTCATTGTCCTCCTGAATGACAATGTCCGCCCAAACACGGTATAGCCTGCCTTTCATGAAATCATAAATCTTTCCATAATTTCCTTATAAATGTGCTTTGCTATATTACAAATATAAATCAATGGCTTATGAAACTGAATTGCTGCACGTAGTTCCTCTAGACACCGTGAGATGTCTCTTGTTATCATTTATTCTCTTTCATGTATTTTTTGTCCAGAACTTGTGAACAAAAGAGATTTGTTTCATTATTACAGGACATCTTTCTGCTGTGTAGCTGGCTGGATGCCTGCATCATTACTTTCTGAAACTGATATAAACTCAGTGTATGCTCATCATACACAGGGAGATCTCTTGCCTCAAATATGAACCTTGTTGGATGGATGCCACTTATTTTAGAATCTACTCATTTTCTATCCTTTTTTTATTGGAAGCTATGAGTCAAGTGAAGCTTTTGAGTGAAAATCTCCTAATCTTATTTTCAAGACTCCTTATTTGAATATATAGGATATAAGTAGTTGTTAACAATTAGAAGGAGCATTTATCTACTCTACACTCAACAGAAATTTATATTATGAGGTTGTTGTTATTTTCTGTCTATGGAAGAAACTGTTCCAGTGCCATATAATCCTTTTAGTGAAGAAATTCTTCCTAATATCCAGTCTAAACCACCCCTGGCACAACTTGAGGCCATTTCCTCTCATCTTATCACTTATTACCTGGGAGAAGAGACCAGCACCCGCTTTGCTACAACCTCCTTTCACACAGTTGTAGACAGTGACAAAGCCTCCCCTCAGCCTCCTTTTCTTTAGGCTAAACAATCCCAGTTCCCTCAGCCGCTCCTCATAAGACTTGGTCTCCAGACCATTCACCAGCTTTGTTCCCCTTCTCTGGACATCCTCCAGAACATCAGTGTCCTTGTAGTGAGGGGCTCAAAACTGAACACAGTATGTCCATCCTAGTGGACTTGCCCATCAGCATGACTACAAGGAACAGCATTACTGTGTTCATGCCTGTAAAATTCTCTGCAGGTAAAATGTCCTTCCCAATGCTTCTTGAAACCCAGGCACATTGAATGCCCTTTTTTTCCAGGCCCCCCAAGGCTAAAAGTTCAAGCAATGAACTTTGTCCTCAGGACTGGAGGCTGCAAAACTTGCTTCTGTTGGAGTGCTAGAGTGAGCTCTGGGCAGGTGCTCATGGGGAAAGCTAAAGTGAAAGAGCTAGGGAAGGTTGACAGAGCTCTTGGAGGATTGGAGGATTGAAGCCTTCTATCTTCTCCCTACATTCCATCCATTTCACGATGTAGCGTGCCCTCCTTTGGCTATATTTTTACCTTGGAGTAGATCATGCCCTGCATGTCTTCTCAAACAGGGATGATGGTCTCAGAGTATCTATTGGAACAGCCCTGGGCCATATTTGTTCCTGAAGCTCACCAAGGGATTGTTTTAGATGATGCTAGCCATCCAGATGGCTCTAACAATTCAATGATATTGATAATGGAGCTCCAGTATCTCTTGCTGACACTCTTGTACTAGCATAAAAAAGCCTTTTTCTCCCAGCTCCCTAACATATACTCCATGCTGATATTCACGGTCAGGTCCTGCTCTGCACACTGCCCTGTCCTTGAGTATTTCTCTCCTCAGCCTGCCCTCTTATAGCACTCCTTCCTCTAGCACTTCTGTTCTGGGGCCACTCTACAGATCTCCTCTCTTTCTGGGGCCCACAGCAGTGCTCTCCCTCTTGCACCCCACATGCCTTACCGCTTCGTTCTGACTGCTCACCTCTGCCTCCTGACAGGGGAGAATTGGTTGGGAAGAGCACAGGCAAGTGGACTGTTTCTGTGTCTGTCCCCCAGCCCAAGTATCTCTCCCTTCCACCACCCACCACACGTCCTACTGGCACTGACGGGGGACTACGGTAGGACAACACCTGGGGTCCCATTGGTGAGACACAGTTTGGGCAAGGAAGAGATGCTGCATCTGTGGCTTGCAACTAATATTTATTTGCTTTTACTTAGAAATCAATGATTTGGCATGATCCACACTTGGTAAAAAAAAAATCCTCTGGAAGAATTTCCAGAGATGCAAAAGCAAACATTTGTCTCAAGCCATTTTGTATGCTCTCTTGTTCCCTGGATGTTTTTTGTGCTCAGAGTTTGCAACAAAATTCTGTCACAGTGCACTGTTAACTGCTATAATTTACATGTCCCTGAAAATATTATGTGGAAGAGAAAAGGTGAAATGCCCTATGTGCTTGGAAAGGCTGACTGAAAATGATCTGTGTGCCCAGCAAAGCAGTAGTAGTTCAGAGAAGGTGAATGCAGTGAGATCAAGAGGGAGTTTGAGCTGGAGCATGGAGCACGTCTCAGCAGAGCGACTCTCCAGCAGGTCCACTCCCACCATGTACTAATATATAGAATCATAGAAACATAGAATAACCAGGTTGGAAAAGACCCACCGGATCATCGAGTCCAACCCTTCCTATCAAACACTAAACCATGCCCCTCAGCACCTCGTCCACCCGTGCCTTAAACACCTCCAGGGAAGGTGACTCAACCACCACCCTGGGCAGCCTGTGCCAGTGCCCAATGACCCTTTCTGTGAAGAATTTTTTCCTAATGTTCAGCCTAAACCTCCCCTGGTGGAGCTTGAGGCCATTGCCTCTTGTCCTGTCCCCTGTCACTTGGGAGAAGAGGCCAGCACCCTCCTCTCCACAACCTCCTTTCAGGTAGTTGTAGAGGGCAATGAGGTCTCCCCTCAGCCTCCTCTTCTCCAGGCTAAACAACCCCAGCTCTCTCAGCCGTTCCTCATAAGGCCTGTTCTCCAGCCCCTTCACCAGCTTCGTTGCTCTTCTCTGGACTCGCTCCAGAGCCTCAATATCCTTCTTGTGGTGGGGGGCCCAGAACTGAACACAGTATTCAAGGAGCGGTCTCACCAGTGCCGAGTACAGAGGGAGAATAATGTGGTTATTCATCTCCTTGCAGGCAACTTGAGTCAGATACCAAGTTTCTCAGTCAATGCATGAAAGGATTAAAGAACCTACTACCTGGGACTCACAGAAGTTAGCAAGGTCTTGTGGGAGAATGAGCCACCTACTCTTAATACTAGTGACAGAGCATTTACCCAAGAAACGAAAGCCCTGCAACTGGCTTTCCTCTAGCCTATAGGAAGTTTGTCCAGAAGAATTTCCTGTGCATTATGTGGCGGAAGATCAGAGCAGACCAAGTATTTCCTCTCATGCTCTTGAGGCTCGGTCCAAGTGCAAACGGATGTCATCACCAGAGAAGCAAGTAGGGGACTGAGTCAGTAGTGGAGGTCTCTATTTAAGCAGTGCTACTGTTAGACTACTGGCAAACTGCTCTTCCTTCAGGAAACAAAGCTTGCTTTTTCAGGATACTCATTCCCCTAGAGATAGCATAGGATGTTGTTACATTATTTGTACATTGCCAAGGATAGTAAAGCAAAATGTAGGTAGTCAGGTACTTGTTAAAAAAATTAAAGTTGTATATAATTACCTTGATAGACATTTTATTAGACACACAACAAAGATCCATCACAAATTAATCTCCACAAGTGCCAAAGAATGACAAAATATTTATTTTAAAGATAAATTGTTCTTAATTTTTAGAAGGACTGTATTTATCAGCAGTTTCACAATCTTATTAAGTAACAAATTTATAAACATGCAGTTATAGAATGAGATCAGAATTACTCTGGGTAAGTGAACAAACAATTCATTCTAAACCAGCTGCTCTTGAATAGTTTGTATGACTTCAGATTTACATAATTCAGTCCCCAAATTAAGGGACTCTGGAGTTCCAGTCTCTTCAGCTGGCACTTGCTGTATCACTATATCCCAGTAGTAATTAAAGAATCAGGAAAAATCGATCTCTTATTGAAAAGAACAAAACAGCAAAGAAACAATTCTGTCTAAAGAAGAGATAACAAAATACCAGAAGATTGTCTTGAAATTTCACTGCACTTTGTAACAAATGAAACAACTATATACAGTGGAATCCAGAGAAATAAATGAGCATATGCAGTGCAGTTGAAATAACAATTTAGCTTTGACTAGTCTTGCAATAATATGGTTTTTTTTCAATGATGCCAATGTGCAGCATATTTTTTAAGAAAAGCTTTGTAAAGAAACCAAACAAGAATTATTTGTTTACTTGCTAAGACCAGGTGGCTAATCCAATCATTCATCTTGTATGTGTTGTGGCAACTCCTGATCCGTTCTTTAGTCACTTGTATAGGATCATGAACCGCTTCACAATATGTTTGAGCTGCTTTGATATACACAGAACTCTGACCTCAAAGAGTTCATGCATTAATCTGACCAAAAATGTGTTTAATGACACCTAACCTTTCTCTGCTGCACATTTTACCAACACTGAAGGATTTCACACTGGAAGTGTAGTTCCAGAAGTCAGATGCTACGGTAGTATCTCTTGTCTTATATGCTGGATAATGTTCCAGATAAAAATGCAATAAGAATGCAATCTCTTCCATCAAAGTCATTAAATGAGGAGACAGACATGGATCTCAATATTAATACCAAACAGACAATTTTTTAAATGTTGCAGAGGAGTTTGTTATTCACAAAATAAATATACCAAGACAAATAGTTATATTACTGCAGTCAGGAGTTGACATCCAGTCACTTCCACTTCTAGCTAAAGAGTTTGTTATATTATTAATAAACCTAAAATTGCATAAATATTTATATAAATGCATGCCCATATATCTAATCTACACCATCTAGGTACAAGAAAAAAGGTTAGCTGCTGTTATAAACAGAGAGGAAAACACAGAAATAGGTCTAAAATCACATTAACATGATATTTAGTAAAGTTCCATGGTATTAACTGTAGAAATCAGTATAAAATTACCATGGATTTAATAAATACTATAAAGACATAGTCACGGCAAATTAAGAGTTAAAATCACACCTTAGCTGAGATACGCAATTTTGTACATCACATTTGTGCACTCAACTTTGCAGGCATCATCATCACTGCACAAATAAGTATCAGCATGAAATCATTCCCTTTCATTTTTATTCCAAGCGATGCTGCATACAAAATCACCTACATAGATTTTAGCCCTTGATGAAAACTCACTGAGAAGCTGGACTCAAATACCTCACCTGAGTATCCAGAAAAAAATAATTGTGGGGAGAGAGACTGAGAAAGCAGTAAGTTACTTTTTGAGCAAAATGGCAATAAAAGGAGAGAATGAGTTCTTATATTGTCAGTCTATAAGAGTCACAATTCACTCTGTACTGTGAAAAGGTTAAAGATAAAAATGTGTTTGTGTTACTGTTATAACACGAATACTTGGCTCAGTTCTTAGCCCACCCAGCTGTGTTCCAAACAGCATAACCAGGTTTTTGTGGTACGCACTCTCTTTGCCTGCTCCGTGTCCTGGAGGTCTACTCACTGTTTACATCAGAGAAGGATGTAGTTCTGGCACTGCTTTAGAAAGTCTGAGAGGTAAGGCTAGTTTGAAAGTGCTATATATATGCCTAACTGATGGCAGCATTTGAAGAGCAAAAGGATTTCCACGTGCTGGCTCCACTAGCAGTCACCTCTGCACCCTCTCCCCCCAGTACTGACACAGGGATCTATTCTGATCAGCTGCAAGAGATGCTGGCTGACTGCACACAAAGGTTTTTTCTCAGTCAGATACAGGAATCTACATCTATTTCAAACATATTTCTTAGCTAAATAAATATAAATGCCCACATAAGATAACCCTGGCAATTTCATTTTATTGTGACAGTTACTTTGGAGGCAAGGTTACACAGGTTGTGGTACCTCTCCTTGACTTCCCCTTATGGTGGGAAACTGTAGCTTTAAGCAAGTGTGAGCTGCAAAATGCCGTAGAACTCCATAATTTCACATCAAGCTCTATGAAGAAAAGGTTTATTTAAAATGTATATCACTGCCATAGTATTGTATTATGAAATATGACCACTAGGTATTCCCTTTCAGAATAATATAGGTATTCTTCTCTTCTGAATCTTGAACATTGGTCAGCTTTGCCTGCTTGATTGCCATGTGACTTTAATTTTATTTTTTTTTTCCTTATTATTTTAAAAGTAGCAGAGTTTGGACATTCCCCTGCCAGTTGTGTGGGGCCCTATGCAGAAGATATAGAAAATATTGCAATATAGCCTGCATGGGTTCAGCTGCCAGCTCTGCTCCAGTCAAACTCGTCCAGCTCCTATGCATCAGAGTGGAGGCTCCAGTGGACAGCCCGGCTCTGGTGTGGTGTTCTGCCTGGTTTTAACATGGACTTCCCATAATCTGAGGTAAAAGTATCTGGAAGAATGATACCTCCATGGTCTCACTCCCTCTGCTTGCCAAAATGAAAAAGAAGTGCTGATGGCATTAAATTGGAAGGGGGGAAATTTAGTTTAGATATTAGGAAGAAATTCTTCATGATGAGAGTGGTGGGGCAGTGGAACAGGTTGCTTAGGGAAGTTGTGGATGCCCTGTCTCTGGAATTGTTCAAGGCAAGGTTGAATGGGGCCTTGGGCAGCCTCATCTAGTGGGAGGTGTCCCTGCCCACAGCAGGGGGCTGGAAATAGATAATCCTTAAGGTCCCTTCCAACCCAAACCATTCTATGATTTTATGGAAATAAGTGATAGAAAGGGCTTTCTAGAGTAAGTCTGTAACTGCTCATTAAAAACCTCTTGCTGCTGGTCCCTTCATGCCCTGGCATCACTCTGTCAAACTAATGAGTACCTGGGGAGCTCTGCAAGGTTAAAACAGAGGGTTTAAAGGTTAAAGCTTAAAGGTTAAAGCAAGGACACAGACAGAGCAGACTCTTCCCTTCCTCCTTGTCATCCAAAGAATGTCAAATGGAGGTTTTTGGATGCAGCACACATGGGTTTGCATTGAAATTTAAATCTAAGAGCTACTGGAGTATTTTTAATTCTCTAAATTTGCAGATATGGCTGAATGTAAGTGAAAGTGTTTTAAAATGGTGAAGTAGCTGTATATACAAAGAATCACCGGACAGGAAAACCTTACAGTGCTAGTGAGGTTAACTCTTTTATCTCACACTGGATAGGACTTACACCAGAACCATTCGATTTTTTACAGCTTTTTAAAGTACAAAAGCTGAGCAAAAATTTTCAGAACAGAAAACAACATGTAGGAGCCTTCATGAGTTTCTGTTGCTGCTGAACAAGAATGAGAAAATGTAATTCTAGCAAGAGCATAAACTGGTCTAGAGCAAAGCCAAAGTGATACACTGAGTTTATACTGCAGCTGGAATTCTGGGAGGCAGTGGCCCCAGGTTGCTTGCTGCTAGTTGTGCAGAAAGAGCATGCAAGCATCTGGTGACTTCTCACGAGAACAGGGATGAGTCATGGAGATTGGTAACCTCAGCTGTGGCCAGAGCAAGCAGGGTGAGTACAGACTAGAAACTGCCTTTTTATAACATATTTTTTTTGTCTCTGGCTCCAGATTTTCAAAACCAGTGCTGAAGGTCATGATGTAAAGGGAACATTACAATGAACTAGAAAAATTAAGAAGTAGCAATGCTTTCACAGTGTATTCTCTTTTCAGTCAAATATGCAGCCAATGAATCTTTCAAAACACTTTGTAATGTCCTGAAGTATTCTAATGGATGTCTTTTGCAGCAAAAACTGAAAAAAAGTTACATTTTTCACTGAATTTTCTTCTTTACCCTAGACATTATATATATTGAAGCTATATAAACTCCTTGTAGTGGTCTGAGACACAATTACCATTGAACTAACATAAAAATAACTGCTAAAAGCCTGTCCAATACTGTTCAATACCTGTCAAGTTCAGACATGATTCAGTATTAGTAGAGACTTACATATAAAGTGGTACATCTATAAACTAGCTTGCTATGAGAACTAAGATTTTTATAAAGTTTCCTATTGACTTTTAAATTTGTTTATTCCCTGCTGTGAATTCATTGACTGGTCTTCTTATTTCATGCTATTCAAGGCAACAGAAATGAAAAAGAAAAAAAACCCAAAAGATGTCATGCTCTTTGCCTTCAAATACCTGCTTATTGAAGGGTGCTAAGATGCCTGCAATTAGATTTGCACTGCTTTGGGCTGAAAGAGTCAATGACAGGTAATTACTGTAATCAGCAGTAGTTCTGGCAGCTGTCTTACAGGCTCTGCTGGCACTGCCCAGTGTATAGTGAGTGTTCTCAGGACACACAGCAGCCATGTAGGAGGGCAGCCCCTCTTCTTGCCTCCCACCTTCACTGGGAGCATCATCCACTGCCCTGCTCTGCATCCATGGAGATATCCTGGGCAGCCTTGCTCTTTCTAAGAGAGCAGACTATTCTTTGGCCAATGCATGAGAAAGAAGATTTGGGTATTCCGCTGCAGCTAACTCACGTACTTAAAGTTATGTTGTATTAAGTGCTTCATTCAGTTAGATTCAGTAGTATGTTCTTTTCATTCACAAAGAGGCTGCTTTTTCTTGTAGGATGCATATGGTAACACCTGCAATTCTGCGAGCAGACATGACTTTTCATTTCATAGAGCTTGGTGGGAACAGAGCATCCAAAGGTTTTATACGACTTCATACTCAGAACAAGGTGGGCTTCAGGCCTGAAATAAGGAGAGAACCAAAGAAAAAAAAATTGTCTCCCATATTGTAAGGTCTCAGGTACACAGGCTTATAAACAGTATTTAGGTAGTATTATGTAAGAAAAAACATTTTTAAAAGAGTAACATGTATCATCATGTAGAAGACAGCTGAGTTAGAAGGTTGAGCTATATACAGGGATGATGCAGACAGCATGGAAATGAATGTTGCTTTTAGAACTCTAAGAATGGAGTGCTGGTGTGGGGGAGACCCGTGTTTTCTCTTCACTCCAGCCACCTGGTGGCACTGGGCTAACTAAACTCAAGCTGGAGCTGGGGTCTGAGGCATGAGAAAATGTCCCATTGCATTCCCACAGGCAGCCAGAGCATGGCCCAGGAGGAGTCACTGTGTTCAGACACCAATGCCCACCCTCCTGCTAGACATGTATGTGAGGCACTGTGCCCGAGTGCCACTCTATGATGGTCCACCATTGCCTTCTACTCCTCGGGGAGTAAAGCTTACCCTGCAAGTTTCTCCTTATCCTTCTCCATACCCAAGATCCTCCCAGTCGCATCATGCTTGGCACAAGGCGCTTTGAGAGCCCCGCTTTCTAGAGCCAGGCAGTACTCCCTTCCTGCCATACCATGACACTGCTCTTCTTGGTGGTGCATCATCTGTCACCTCCAGCCCTTCCTAGTCCTTCATTGCACTGCCCCAGCTGAAAGCTACCCCATCACAAGCCCATGCAAGTCAACATGCTCTTGTTCATGAGGACTATGCACCAAACATTAAAATGTGTTAACTGTTACCTCAGATGACAAACAGGTATCACCAAGTGACAGTTTTGCAGAGGCCAGGTAAGTGTCGGCAACAGTAATATCTTCTAGTTCAGTGCTGAAGTGATCAGACTCTTTGATGACGTTATAATTCCGGGCCATGCTGTAGTTTGTTGGTTTCTTGTCCTCTTTCTGCTGGCAGTTGCAGAGTTTCCTAAAGGATGCTCTGAATTTCTGAGACATGAGATTGTAAATTACAGGATTGATGGCACTGTTTAAATAAATACAGATTCTGCAAAACAGCAGGAACCAGTTTTCTTGGAAGGGACTGGAGAGAAAGGAATTGACCACCACCAGTGTGCGATAGGGCATCCACAGAAACGCAAATAAGATTACCACCACAGCCAGCATCTTGGTAACCTAGGGGGACATAGAGGTAGATGGAAGAGGGGCAGAAGGTTAGTACTCACCTTGGAAGGAACATGTACATTCCTACATCTGTAGAGCCAAAGTTAAACTACAGATAAACTCTTGAGCTGGGAATGTCTGTTCAGTATTAATTTCAGAAAAGTTATCTACAATAAGAAGAATAAAAACAAACAAACAAAAAAACCCCAACTGGCTACAGACTCCTAGTTTTTGCTAAATGACTTTTCCTTAGTGATATCCTAGTAAGCTAATTGTTACAGACCTGAGAATTTGCAGCTTCTCAAGCTGGAAGGAGGTGTCAAGTCAAATGGGAAAAAAAGGTGTTTAAAGGCCCTCAGGGCTTCTGACCCAAAGATGCTGCAAGTATGCTCTTGAATATTTTTGCACCTGATTTTGCATTTATAGATGAACCCAGCTGTCTAAACACATGATTTAGACAAAGGTTCTTTCCTATTCACACCAAAAATCTTCATTGAAGAAAATTTGGGATCTATTGGCAGAGTTATGTGGGATAAAATGGAAGTGCCGGAGATACCAACACATTCACAACCATGATCTGATCTGGAGTAACATATGGGAAAAAGAAAAGGAAGTGCCTAGCCCAGGTTGTGATTCCACAAGCACATTGACCAAACAGTGTATAGACTCTTAGCTGCAAAAAAAAGAGACTTAGGTTGCTTCCTTTTCTTCCCATCTGCTTCTCCTGACCTCTTGCTTTTTCTTAAAAAGTAATGAGCTGCTTGCCAAGGTAGGTCACAGAACAAGCATTCTTGGAAAAAAAGATTTCCCTCACATTTTCAAAGTTTCCTGTGCAACAGGCAAGTGCCCTTTCTATCCTTCCTTTTTAAGTTCTTTCACTCTCTTCTTCCTTTCTGCAATGCCTAGGTCTTCAGGACATTTTCTTGCTTCTGAGCAGAACAAAACGATTCAAATCTTCAGAAGAAAAAACATTAATGTTTTAGAAATGCTGAGAGTTCCTAGTACTTGTGCTACTAGAGAAAAAGAAGCACTGGTAGCAAAATGAAGCACCTACAGGAAAAAAATATGGTAGAAATAACTTTTCTCTCTCATACTGTATGCTGTAAAAAAAATTGAATCTTGGTTTGTGTTACTTGTTAGAAAATTATTGTGAGATAAATGCCTGTAACCGCAGCTAATGTTTGCTCAATTGCTATTCATTTTGATTAGGATACAGTCAGTAAATATCTTTTCTGGAAAGTTAACAATATGGATGATTTGCAAGTACTAGTAACAGGCCATTTTGGAACAGCAAACACACAAATTGGTAAACTAATGCAATTATACGCAGACCTGAAAAGTAAACAATGTAACTGTTGCATCTGCCTTTACAACTGCAATGAAGAAGCTAGAACAAAATGTTGGAAGAACAGCTGCCTAGTAGGCTAACAAGACATGTGAATTCAGCCTACCAGTACCACTGAAACTAGTGCTACCACTGGGACTGACTAGGTGATCTCCAGAGGCACCCGTCAGCCTCAGTGATTCCATGAAATATGTCAAAGTATTGGAGGGAAATTTCTTAATCTAAGGCCCTCAGGGATCTGGGACAAAGTCCCTTGTTGGTTCATGATCCTTTGGAACACACTCAGGCTTTATTGCCACTGCATGCAGTTTTTATCCTAGTTCATTGACAATAATTACAGTTTCCCAGTGCTTCATGAGGTCCTCACACATTCAGACTGTGGGTTTAATTGGACAGCTCTAAGTTCACAGTCTGTATTTGCTGCTGAGTAAGCAGAAATCAACTTTAATTGACTTCTTTGGGAACTGCGATCATCTATCCAAATGATTATACAGTTGTTAAATACATCTTAACAGTGAATTTACATTGAAGCTCCTTCTTTGGCTCTGAATAAAGTAAATGGGACTTTGAACTGCCTGGCCTTAAGAGATACTCTTTGTCATGATATTGTCTTTTAATTATATTGATCTGTATTCTGTTAAGCTTTGAAGATTCAGATACTGTAACCTGGGATCAACTGAAGGGTGCTGGAAAATTTTGCTTGCTCAACTTCCCTCTTCTTTAACTTGAGATAATATGTAGACTAGAAGTACTTCTTTCTATTTTCTCAGATTCAAGTCGTGCAAATCACTCAGCAGAAATACTTTATGATTTCTCTGTGATCAAAGATGTCTCACTGAACTATAGAATGATTTGGTTTGGAAAGGACCTTAAAGATCATCTAGTTCTAATCCCTCTTCCATGGCTCATTGTACTTTCAGTCACATTTTCATTTTCTCCTAATCTTCCACTAAAAAAAAAAAAAAAAATACGCCACTGTTTATCTCTGAGATCCCTTATTGTCAGTCAAATGCTTTCCAACAGTATCGTTCAGACTAGGAAGGTTATTTTCTTTGCAAAGCATAGCTGAAAGCACATTTGAAACAGCTATCAACAGTGCAATCAGACCTAATAATGTTTAAGATTTTTCTTTAGTCATAAATTAAACTCATACTTGAAGGTTTACCTGCATGTTTCAATACTAAAACCAAGTGTTACATTTGTTAATTCCTTAGGGCTTAACAACACAAAGCCTTGAGCACAAATTGATTACTCTGAACATGGAGTGTACCGAAATCCTGCTGCTTTCTGGAAGAGATCTTTCTTCTGGAGAAAGTCAGATGTTGTCTGCTGACTTGAAGTGGCTGATCAAAAGCTCTGCAGTTAGCTTCTGACAAAGAAGAAGTAGAATGAACTGGTTTCTGTTCCTTCTGGGACACCACTAGCATGATGGAAAGCACAAAGTGAGTTGGAAATATACCCCCATGTATGAAGGAATGCCTGACTGTCAAATAAAGCTAGTTTTCTTTTTGAAAACCTTTAAAATGCACCTGTTTCAGCCTGTTCTCCAATACGGTTCTGTAAAACAGAATAAACAGTGCACAAGTGGGATTGATTTAGCTCTTCAGAAGTGGATGTAAGAATGCAATTTGACACATTCTATGGGTATGTGTTGGTGCTCCTTTCCTTGGCAGAACTTTTTTACAATGTAAACAAACAACTTACAATTTCAGTAGTTGTCCAATATCAGTGGTAACAGAAAAGTGTTGGAAATGCAGATACAGTATGAGAAAAGAAAGCTTATTTTGCTTCTTTGCCTCTCTTTTGAAATTTGAAAAAAAAAGGAATCATTTTTACATCTGTTTTTTTTTTTTGCTTGTCTTCCCTCTCCAATTTTGTCTCTCAGTGCTTTGAATGAAAACTTCAGGGAGCCCTGAAGAGTCATTTGAAGGCTTTGTCTGTTGGTGGTTGTCGATATGAGGGTATTGATCCCTTAGTAAACAGATTTTGTTCCTATAGCTTTCCAAACATTGGAATAAAAAAAATTCCTAGAACTAACATAGTTCAGTGGCTTTTAAATTGTGTGGGTGGGAGGATAAAGGCAGAGAATGGAATGAGTAAGCAGAGGACTACTTTCTCTTAGAAGCCCTGATTTTTGTTCATTAGAGATGTACTGTAACTCATCCCTAGGCATCTCACATGAAAAATATTTTAAATAGGCTGAACTCACCATTCTGAAATATATCCCAGGCCTTCTTTCCAAATCATAGAATGCTCTAAATTGCTGGGTTTTTTTGTAAACAAAACAGGAGTCCTCTGACCACCTGACCGCTTTTTCCTGTTCAGTGCTGGTGTTATGCCTGTTTATATCAGAGACTGAAAACATCTGTTCAAATGAAACTGAACATGGTTCATCTGTGCTCTTTCAGCAGCAGCTACCTCCCTCCCTCCTGTTTATCTCACTGCTGAGCTTCTCCCCAGCCACATTTTCTCTGTTTAAGTATCTGTCTTCCATAGTTGTAAGGAAACTGTAATTTCACTCTATATTCCCTTCCTTCCTGAGCGCAGAGTTATCCTAGATGCTATATTAGGGTTGACCCCCCTCCTGCCCTGCTCTTTCCATTGGTGCCAGGTGTGAGGAAGCATCCTAAATTTTGAATCCAATATAGTTTCCAAGTTGGCCTTTGTGTTTTTAGTCTGCCAGCCTCTAAATCTGTACTGACTCTCACGTCAGAAACCTATGCTATGTATTGCCATTTTTGAAAAAAAAACAACTGAAATTGCTTAACTGTATGACTCGTGATATAAAGTATTGATTGTATAGAAGACTAATTCTTGGAAGCAGACATAGAAACAGAGCTAACAGTAAATATACAGCTATGTGCTAACACAGTGACATAGACTAAAAAAAGTCTGAAAAACAACTAGATGATATAGTCAATTACTGGCATGAATTTGAAACTGCTTAAAATAGTGCTTTTCAACTAAAACATAACCACTGTATGACAAGGCAGAGGAGAAATTGCTTTCTTACTGAGGTAAAAAGTAAGTTTTGAACTTTTTTTAGGGATGGTAGGCTTTCTTAACATAGATGAGGTAATGGTAAGTCCCACAAAAATTAAAGACCTAGCAGTCTGGGTCAAGCTACATACAGATTGGTAAAGCAATCCAGGTCAGACTAAGTAGGAAAATGGATTCACATACTGCTATATTGGATTAATCATCATCAAAAATGGTTATGAAATTCTTGAGTTAAACCTTCATAAAGGATAAAGAAACTTATCTAACTTACTGTTTCATTCTATTGTATTATACAAATGTGAGAAGAGTCCTGGAGCTGCTCTGTGCTGGACACAAACAGTTCCATACAGCTCAAAAAAACCCACCAGTGTGGGAATACAACAGAACATTGGTGAAGAGGATTCTAAACACACTCCCATCTGAGTAACATATATAATACCCACCATTGATAAGTCCCATGTGCTTAACATGAAGGACCTTTATGTTTAGCTAACATATGCCTATGATAAACTCAGAGGCATCCCTATCAAACATCCTTGAGATTCTTGTCCTGCTCTGGGAAAGATCAGAGCACAGCAGAGAAATACACCTGTGTGAATCCTTGATACACAGGCAAAACCAGCAGGTTCAAAACCACACTCTCTAGCAAGGACTGAGCTCTGCGGTGCCTTTGTCCCCACTTCCATGCTTCTGCTTTACTGTTTGTTTTTTTCAGAAATCCCCCAGTTTGGGAAGTAATGAAAATAAATTCACTCTTTGCATTTCATCTGTGCTTTGTGGTTGCTCCTGCATTCTGCCTGTGTTGCCTCATACAACAGGACACAGCTGAGTCCATCAGCCAAGCTGGTGGTGCCTTTGTGAAAATATGTTTAAGATATGCCAAAAACACTGGAAAGAAAGAGGAAAAAGGGAAAAGAGAACAAAAAAATGAGAAACAGCACAGGAAACATCAAAGCTAGAGAAGAAGTTAGTCCTTGGCAATGCAGACACTATCCAAAGGGACTGCAGCTCATGGAGGACCCACACTAAAACAGAGGAACAGAATAAGATGGAAGGAGCAACAGAGACTAACTTCTGCAACCTGACTGCAAATATCCTTGGCCCTACGCTGCCAGTTGTCTCACAGAAAGGACTGAGCTTAACTTGTGGCTATAACAAGGGGCAATATATTGGCAATAAATGAAGTTAATTTTCCCCAAGTCAAATCTGCATTGTCCATGACAATAACTGATAAGTTATCTTCCTGATCTTGACCCATGAGTTTTCTTGCTCCTGGTCTTCCTATTTTCCACCCTGTCATGCTGTGAGGCACAATGAGCAACGAGCTAGGTGGGTGTTTGGCTGCCAGCATGAACCAATCCACCATAGGAACATGCACAATTTTTATTTTGCAGAAACATTCTTGGATAAATACGAGAATTGCTGCAGCAGTAGGTAGTTTACACCACATTTGCAGTCACTTTTTCTGTAGATCACATGTTGGACATAATTTGCAACACTTTCATTGTAGTGCAGGCACAATTCTGTGAAGGTATACAGACAGTTTTACACGATAGCAGAACTCACTATGAGAGCAAACTGTACTTTCAGCTATACATACCTTTGCCAGCACAGCAGGGAATTCTCACTTGTATGTCTTTCTAACTGTTGAATTTTTAGGGTTTTTTTAAAACATGGACTTGTGTTTTCACATTTTACACCACTGGCTATATTTTGCATGTCGCTATTATATAAAAAATATTACTAGTAATGCCACACTATCCTTTCTTTCCTTCCTATGTTTTACTATATGCAAACGCTAGTTTAACTTATAATGGTGCTACTTTAAGCAATCAGGTTACCTATGCTCTTAGAAAAAGTCTTGCTGTCATTACAAGACATAAAACACATCACATTATAATCCTCAGTTTTTGGTTTTACAATATAATAGAATTCACATTCAGCAATGCTCAGTGTAAAGGATCTGCATTATTTCCAAGTGATGCTGTGCACACATAAGAATATATTCTGAAGTGATATTGACAACCTGAAAAACAGATTATCTTCTTCTACTAATTCATGGACACAGAAAAAAAAAAAAACCCACTATTAACTATAATTGGAGTCACATAACTAAATATAACCTAGTCCACATGTTTCAGCCATGCATTTCAAAGTATGGTTCTAGTGTTTTGTGAGCACTTGACAGTTAAGTTTTGCAGTGAGAGGTATCTCTGTAATAAGGGAAAACAGTCCCTCTCATTAGAACAGCAGCATTCTACATAAAATAAGAAGAATATAGAGCTCAACTCATCACCCAAGAGGGAACCATGCAGTGCAGGGAGGTAGAAGCATCCCACTTGGCAAAGTGACCCTCCAGGGTGCCATACAGTGGCTGCCAAGGGGTGTGAGCCGAGTTGTTTAATATGGAGCATTGCTTCCCAACATTCGCATCCAGCTGACTGACCCAACTGGAGCCTGCTCCGAAGAGCCAGCTGAGAAGCAATACACTTTGCATTTCTCAGCCCTGCACCTCCCTGTGCTACTTCCTGCATGTTGTGTGAGTATGAGACAATCATTAATTGCAAACAGCCATAATTTAATCTACTAATGGTATTCTACTAGTATAATTACACATTGCAGCATATATATTTAACAATATAAAAAGAAGGTAGTCAAACCTATGCTTTATCTTTTAGCCATCAGCACGAAAATATATTTTATGAGAGACAGAATAACAAAGACGCTTAGCATTTACAAAACACTTTTATATACTGACTTTCTTATGTAGGCTTTTCACAGGAGAACTAGAGACAAGAAAAGTAACAACTTGACTGCATTTACAAAGTGCCGTAGTGCCTTAGCTGGGACAGAACTTCAAGTCTTCTAAAGCTGCAGGATAGTTCTTTCTCTTCAGATCTCAAAAAAGAACTCGTCACTTGTATATTTGGTATGATTACTAATAGGCTGTAAAACAAAAGAACTATAGCTAAAAATGTTTCATTCTGTATTGAAACTTTCTAATTTATTTTTTATATAGGAAATAAAATACTGTTTTATTGCAGTAGATAAAAAAGAATAGGCAAGAAAAAAACTATATTTGTATCTATATGTATATGTCTCCCAGAATTTCAGATTGACTACTTAGCAAAAAGAGAATATATTTTACCTTCTTCTACAGATTTAGACAAATGATCTCTAAAACAAGTGGCTTTTATGTTTCCAAAATCTCTTTCAAACTGCTGTTCCTACCTGCCTTCGAGACGCAATAGTGCTATGGAAACTCCTGTTAGTCATCTTGGAATTCACAGGCTTGCTTTGGTGAGGCACATCATTCCTCCATGTCTTAGAGTTTTCTTTTGGGTCCGAAGGGATGGGATTCAGGAACAGTATTCTAGCAATCAGGCCATAGAGGACCGTTGCCAATACCATTGGCACAACGTAAAATATACCGAAGTCCATCATATAGATAGGAGAGTAATAACTCCTGGACACCTTGTAGCCACAGGACACTACTGTAGTGTCTTTGTAGACTACTGTATTGAGGTCTAGCAAGAAAAACCAGAGCATACAGTATATAGAGGTGAAAGCCCAGACAAAGATAATGATCTTTTTGGCTCTTGAAAAAGTGCATAGGAATTGAGCTTTGATTGGGTGGCAGATGGCTATGTATCTTTCAATGGTGAAGGCAGTGATGGAAAAAGAGGAAGCATTGATCCCTAAGTACTGGAGATAAGTGATGCAGAGACACCCTACATAGCCATACACCCAGGATCTATACAGACTTTCCGTGATATTGGGTAGTCCTGCAGCAACAAGCACCATGAGGTCTGCTACAGCCAGACTCACCAGATAGCAGTTCGTGGGAGTTCTCATGTGTTTGGTTCTGAGGACCACCAAAACCACCATGATGTTGCCCACGATGCCCAGTCCACAGATGAGGATGACCAAGAGAATGGTAACCACTTGGTATTCAACTGTAACAATCTCCTGGCTTGATACTGGCAGCCCAGTTTGGTTCTGCTGGTCCCCTGTGCTATTCTCCATCTTCACCAGCCCACTGTTTCTTCTGCCCAGCACTCAAGTCTCAGCACAGGTTTTTCATGGTCCCCTGCAAAAGAGTGAATGGAGCAGAGCGTGGGTGAGCCGTAGCTTGAGAACACATTCTCCATGCAGTCACAGTCCCATTCCTGAACCGTTCTCCACTCCCCTGAAAACACTTCTTTGTAAATTCAGTTACCAGCCAGGTTAATCCCTCTAAGACTCCAGCTCATTCTCACAGGCTAAAAGGCTGTTTTTTTCAAAGCTGGTTTGAGGCATTCGTGAAAACACAGCATGTGGGACAGGAGCTTCCCCCTCCTACAGAGAAGGAGGAGGCGCAGCGGCAGGGAAAGCAAAGCCCTCTGTCAGTGTCAGCTGGCTAAATCACTTCACGAGACCACGCTGATCTAGTCCAGACAGACTTCAGCATCACTGCTTTCCAGGAGGAGTTACAATGTGTCGAGGGTGGAGACAGCAGTGGGAGGTGAAAGAGGGATTTGCAAAGCCCCACAGTTTTTTCTACTTCACGCTGCTTTCCTTCTGTGCTCTCAGACAGCTCTCTCATGTATCGATCACATTGACTCACTCTGGTAAATGCAGGGGCGATTGAGTGGCAACAAAAATACACCGATTTCTAAAATTCTGACTCCTCCCATGTCGCTGTCCGTGTGCAAGGGACGGTAATTCACATTTGCCTCCAGCTTTGCAGGGAGCCATAAGAGTCACTTCAGAGTTTACAGAAAGAAACATATCCCAGCTTTTGAAAACAGCAGGAAAGACTGTGTTTCTTTACTTTATAGACAATTCTGTTGAAAACCTCTGTTGCTATTGCCGTCATCATTATTGAGACCTTTAAGCTCTTTTCTGACTTGTAGCACAGCAATAAAAACATCAGAGAACAAATTGCTTCTTAATGAGATCAGTCACACACAGATGCATGCACACACCGTGTGTAACTAATCCACCACCATTTCCTCAATGAAGAGTCCACTCCGGTTGAAGAAACTCCTCCTTGTTCAATCAGTAGTTTCCTTGCGTAAAACGACAGAAGAATCAAAGACTGTTGGAAATAACTGCTTTGAGATGTGCTGACCAAAGCCCTGTCGATGCAATAGCAGGATTTGCGAGCCCACCTGGCGATGGATACAAAGCTTCACTGTCTCACTTAGGAAGCAATCTTAATGCTTCAGTGAGAGAAATGATAGCAAACTCTTCTGCAGTGGTCTGTGAGGAGCCCTTGCGAACTGCCCACCACAGTCCTTCAACCCATTGTTTCTCATTGTGGTAGAGTGTTAAAAGCTTGAAGATTGAATCTGCTTTAAAAATCCCCTTTTTTTCTTCATTTAGAGCAGTTGTTTTTGCTCTTTGCTCAGGAAGAGTTAAAACAAATATAAAATGTTTCACAACTGGAGAAAGGCACCTTGGATTTCAAAACCAATTTTAGTTTTAAGTGAAAAGGATTAGCATAGGCACATGGTGTAATGTTTACAGAACTGGGATTTTAAATATGCTGAAACAACAGGTGGTGACAAAAAGAGAATACCACCTGAATCATATCTGGAAATTAGACTCAAAACATTTCAGAGATTTGAAGCCACTCAGTTAAGTTTTCCAGTGATTTTTTTTCCATTTGCCTGTTCACACCTCAGTTGTGATCAGATGCTTTTCATCTGTAGACCCCAAAATACTTAATTAAGTAAAGCAAATGCCTTTATTCCTATTTATCAGATGAAGAAACAGGGGTGAAAAGAATTGGATTTGTTGCTGGTGGTCTAGCAGTGGCGTCTGAGAAAATTCAGGTTACTGGTTACCTGAACAACAATAGATGAATAGAATCATATAATTGGTCTCATTGAGATTCTGCTTTTGATCTGATCCTGTTATTGTGGACACAGCTGAAAGGAGAAGGCGTCCAGAGCTAGTATAATGCGTGGGTGTCATAAAAAGGATTCCTTCCAGCCATCCTCACACTCTATATCATTTTATCTTTCATACTGGACAGATCCTCCCTTAGCAATCTATGCTTTTAAAGCTATGCGGCTATAGTGGAAATAGCCCCAGATGCTCAACCTCAGCACCTAGAACACCCCAGGAACCCAGAAATGAACTATCACAGATTTAGTGTCAGTGATCAGGGACCCAGCAGGTATCAAATCCAGCAGGGCATTGAACTAGGGTTCAAACCAGGTCACTAAGTCAGTTGATAGCCTGGATAAACCCTTCAGTGTCTTGAGCTGAATCAGAAGTTTTCAGCATCTGCATAGACTGATTTCTCTTTTGGGGTGACTGATGCCTTTCAGCAACACCATCCCACAATGAAGTCATGTTCCTCATGTTTCCATGTATTCTGCTAGCTTATGTAGGTGATGTTCTTGGTTTGAGTTAGGGCTGAGGAATTCTTGCATCTGAGAGTGTGTAAGTGTTTGCAGTGTCAGGAGTCAAGGATTGGGATATAAGATGAAGAGAAGCTGGAGAATATTGACAAGCTTGCATAACTTTGAAGTGAAGATGGGAAGTCAGGAAGATGTGCAAGGAAAGTATTATTTGATGCTTGCCTCATTCCTCTGTACCTGCTACTGGTCTCTGCAATAGACCATCTTGTCTCAACCACTAGTTTACTTTTTATGGCTTTTTGCCAAGTATTGCATTCTAATAAAGAAGAAAGTATAAAGTTGTCACTGTATGGCTATAGGGAAGCATATCTACAGGAGTCATTCAGAGGATTTTGATAGTATTAATTAACATCCTCCATCAAACACTTCCCTCTTTTTTCCATATAATACTTTCCTAGCGTACAATGCTTTTGTAAATTCTGCAGTAATTGCAGAAGGGATTTCAAGACTGTAAGCATATGTTCTAAGTAATTAAAGCATCTGGTGTCATGGATTTGGCTCAAACATCATATGATGTACATTGTCTGATACATTCAAATTATCCTTTTAATGTGATTGTCAGTCAGAGATGAGATACTGAATCCAGGAATCAGTGAAAAGATCAGCTTTTTCTCCCAGTTAATGATGTGTTAATGCAGCCATCAAAATACACTGGCTAGTTTCAAAAGCAGTTCAGCATTAATACATGCAAGCCCAGAAGCTGTGCCAGAGAAAATTTTCAGAGCAGATGGACCACAGATTACTGTGAAAGTTTTACTGCATATCTGTTACTCCATTTTATACACATACCTGTTGGTCTAGGCATCAATTGACATTACATGTACAAATGAGGGCAGATGCAGTTAGCAAGTCAACAACAATAGGTAGAAAAACAAGCTCCTGAAATGTGCTGACTTTTGCCAATACATTTCTGTCGGTACAGCCATTGGGTAGGAGGGAGAGGGGGAGGCATCATGTTGATATACCCTGTGCTGTATACTGCTTAACAAACAATATCCTTGTCCAATTTTTTTCCCATTTGTCTCAATTAAAATGCATCTCTGCTCACTTGAGCTACAACAAATCTATTAAAAACCTGTCACATAATGTTAGCACATACTGAGATGGAACAATGAATCATTATAAACACTTTACCCCACTAGCTATAAATTATTCTTACTTCTATTTCCCTAACTCTTATTGGTTCTCTAGCTGGCTGTTTCTGTTCTGAAAAACAGCTCTGCAGAAATGGCAATTTCATACTCTATTACATGTTTGTACTGCGAGTTCATAAAAAGTCATTAGTGACTTGTGTTCTTTACTCTGTGTCTGCCTCCAAGGAAGCACTGAGCACTGTACAAATGTCTCCAAGGCTGCAGTACAGAACAAAAGTCAATATTAGTTATGTAACTTCAGTACCATCCAAAGGTGGCTTTCAAAGTTTGTAACTATAATAACTACTGGCACGATCAGCTCCAAATTTGTTTTGGGTTCACACTTGACATAGTTAAATATTGTAGGGACTGTAGTAAACTATAATTTATTCTCTTGCATCTGCTGTATCACATAGCTGTGGTTTTGTGCTAATATAGTGAGCTTGTGGTAAAGCATTTGGTTTGTGGGACAAATCTGCACTTGAAAAGCCTTTTATGAGTAAAGATTGTGAGGGGACCAAATAAATTTTCTGTGAGAGATGTCTCATTATGCAAGGAAAAGGTCCTTCTTTCCAACTAAGTTTTGGCCACCTGACACTGAAGAATACCTCCACTGAAGTACTGCTAAAATCCTGGGGGGCTTTTCTACAACTACCTTAGGAATTTAAGAGTAATGATGACTTGGGGATTCCTATGTGTATCTAAAAAAATCTATTTGATTTAGGGGATTTTAGTCTGCAAGAAAGTGCAAATCCTGTTTCAGAGGTGAGGGGTTTTGTATCATCTTTGTTTTCTTTTAATCTTCATGTTGGACTGATGTTGGCTGTTAACTCAAGGCAGGTGATATGGAAATTCTAACTTAATTGTTCACAAATGACAACTCTCACAAAAAGTAAGACAAATGGATTTAAGCAATCAGTTGGTTCACATGGGAAATCTGATTTATCTATTGTCTGTCAACAAGTTCACTGGATAATATGATGTGTTGAGACAAATCTGGGATCATGTGGCAAAGAAGACTGGAAGAATTTTGAAGAGATCTATTCTTTTCTTCACTGATCTCTGTCAACTCGGGCAAAGAGAAACTGCTACAAGAACTTGATGAAGCAAAAGGAACTTTTCCAGAGTGAATATAGAGATCACACAGAAGAATGGGTGAGGAAGTCTGTTTTCATGAAGTTTTTTGATTTACTGAATGATCTGCATTAACTTGGACTTTACCTCTTAAGACATTATCAACTAAGTCAAAATCATCACAGAAAATTGATCTGAAGAGAGAAGAGGTGCAGTTCAAGAGCGAAAAATTTGGCAGGTATAGAAAATCAGTGTGGAATGACTGGCAGAAGAATAATTCTGTAGAAGCAGTTTATCTGATCTCAAACTATACATCCGTCACCACAAATGGCTATAAGAATCTGTAGTGAGATCAAAATTTCATCTGGAGTGTATCAGCAGGAGCATATCCAACATGATATGCGAACTCATCCCTCACTGGGCTGTGCCTTTGAGGCACCTTCTGAGATGCAGATACAACTCAGAGAAGAGCTAGAGGAAAGATCTATAACAGCAGGACCTATGAGAAAATAACAAAGAAATATAAGTCATGTGATTTCAGAAGAGAAGACAGAAGCTGCAAAATAAAATTGAATAATCTATTTTCCATGTCCATCTGAAGCAGCAACAGGGAAGATTCAGGGCAGAGAAATCTTTTACTAGTAAATATTGTGTAATTTACCAGTAAAGAGGCTTTAGAATAGGCTGCCTGGGGAAGCTAGACGCTTCAGCATTAGGGACAAGTAAAAAGCAACCTGTCACAGACATGACTGATTTTGCCTAGGAGCAGTAGGATGGGCTCAGTGTCCTCTGATTCCATGACTGTCATCGCTGGGTATGCTTGTGTTCATTTGCCATGTGCTTTCCTAAAGAAGAAAAGTGGGACACAGAGACGCAGGTTTTCAATAGGATTTGAAATCCTCAGGTGAAAGTTAGGAAAGATCGACTAACCTCACGACTCCTGTAACTGGAAAAACGTGCTTATTATCTGGTGAAAAGTCCAGTCATAACATTTGTGCCTCATTGTTCAAATCAAGGATAAATGCCTAAATTCTGCTAATCATGGGAAATTACGAGTATGTTACTCTAAAAACCGTGGTTCTCTGGGATGCGAGTTTCAGTCTTGAGAAATTCAATCCCTTTCCCAGCCATATGGAAAGCATCCAAAAAGGGAAGTTCAGACAGATCTCTGCAGTTACCACAGGACCTCTGCTGAGCTCTCTGCTCCACCATGACACCATGGGATGGGCATCTCTGCAAGTTATATGTGAAGTTTATAATAAAGACTAATTAATATTTTGTAGATCATGTTTGTTATCCCATCTCTTCCAGACCAAGTGTGTTGACTCACTATGGACATTAAAAGAATTGTGCTCTAAGAATGCAGTCATCAAAATATTCAAAACACTTCTAACATTTGCCTGAACACCGGCCTCTCAGCTGCAGGAGAAAATTTAAAGCAGAGAGACCATCCACTAGTTGATCTTAATAGGGCTATGTTAATTTGAACAGAGAATGCCTTGTGGGGGATGTGGCAGTAGGTGGACGCCTAGGACAAAGTGATCATGAGATGATAGGGTTTTATCTTCTAGGTGAAGTGAAGAGGGTGGTTAGTAGGACAGTAGCATTAAATTTCCAGAGGGCAGACTTTGAACTCTTCAGAAGGCTGGTTGGCAAAGTCTCATGGGAGACAGTACTTAAAGGCAAGGGAGCCCATGAGGGCTGGGAGCTCTTCAAAAAGGAAATCCTAGCAGCTCAGGAGAAAGCCATCCCCATGTTCCGGAAAAAAAGCCAGCAGGGAAGAAAACCTGCTTGGTTGAACAGAGAGATCTTGAGTGATATCAAGAAGAAGAGAAACGTTTATGGGCTCTGGAAGAGGGGACAGGCCTCTTGGGTGGACTACAGGAGGGAAGTGAGATTGTGTAGAGAAAAAATCAGAAAGGCTAAGGTTCAACTAGAAATCAGATTGGCAAAGTCTGTGGAAGATAACAAAAAATCTTTCTACAAATATATAAATAATAAAAGGAGGACTAGGGAGACCATACAGTCCCTATTGGATGCAGAAGGAACAACAGTGACAGGGGATGAGGAAAAGGCTGAGGTACTTAATGCCTTCTTTGCCTCAGTCTTTAATTGTAAAGAAAGTAGTTCCGTCTGTGTACAAACCCAGGAGCTAGAGGAGCAAAATGAGGCTCCCATGATCCAAGAGGAGGTGGTCAGAGCCTTGCTAGCCCAACTAGACACCCACAAGTCTATGGGGCCGGATGGGATTCGCTCTAGGGTATTGAAGGAGCTGGCAGATGTGCTGGCCAAACCCCTTTCCATCATCTTCCAACAGTCCTGGAAGACTGGGGAAGTCCCACTGGACTGGAGGCTGGCTGATGTTGTGCCCATCTACAAGAAGGGTCACAGGGAGGATCCAGGAAACTACACGCCTGTCAGTCTGACCTCAGTGCCAGGGAAAGTCATGGAGCAGGTGATCTTGAGTGCTATCATGAAGCACATGCAAGAGAACCGGGTGATCAGGCCCAGTCAACACGGGTTCACAAAAGGCAGGTCTTGCCAAACTAACCTGATCACCTTCTATGACAAAGTGATTCGGCTGCTGGGTGAGGGAAAGGCTGTGGATGTGGTCTTCCTGGAGTTCAGTAAAGCCTTTGACACAGTTTCTCACAGCATTCTGCTTGAGAAACTGTCAGCCTCTGGCCTGGACAGGCGCACACTCTCCTGGGAGGAAAACTGGTTGGATGGCCGGGCCCAGAGAGTGGTGGGAAATGGTGTGAAATCCAGCTGGAGGCCAGTGACAAGTGGGGTTCCCCAGGGCTCACTGCTGGGTCCAGCCCTGTTCAATGTCTTTATCAATGACCTGGATGAAGGCATCGAGCTCACCCTTAGCAAGTTTGCGGACGACACTAAGCTGGGTGGAAGTGTCGATCTGCTGGAGGGTCGGGAGGCTCTGCAAAGGCATCTGAACAGGCTGAACCGCTGGGCAGAGTCCAATGGCATGTGGTTTAACAAGGCCAAATGCCGGGTCCTGCACTTGGGGCACAACAACCCTATGCAGTGCTACAGACTAGGCGAAGTCTGTCTAGAAAGCTGCCTGGAGGAGAGGGACCTGGGTGTGTTGGTTGACAACCGACTGAACATGAGCCAGCAGTGTGCCCAGGTGGCCAAGAAGGCCAATGGCATCTTGGCTTGTATCAGAAACGGTGTGACCAGCAGGTCCAGGGAGGTTATTCTCCCTCTGTACTCGGCACTGGTGGGACCGCTCCTCGAATCCTGTGTTCAGTTCTGGGCCCCTCACCACAAGAAGGATGTTGAGGCTCTGGAGCGAGTCCAGAGAAGAGCAACAAAGCTGGTGAAGTGGCTGGAGAACAGGCCTTATGAGGAGCGGCTGAGAGAGCTGGGGTTGTTTAGCCTTGAGAAGAGGAGGCTGAGGGGAGACCTCATTGCTCTCTACAACTACCTGAAAGGAGGTTGTAGAGAGGAGGGTGCTGGCCTCTTCTCCCAAGTGACGGGGGACAGGACAAGAGGCAATGGCCTCAAGCTCCGCCAGGGGAGGTTTAGGCTGAACATTAGGAAAAAATTCTTCACAGAAAGGGTCATTGGGCACTGGCACAGGCTGCCCAGGGTGGTGGTTGAGTCACCTTCCCTGGAGGTGTTTAAGGCACGGGTGGACGAGGTGCTAAGGGGCATGGTTTAGTGTTTGATAGGAATGGTTGGACTCGATGATCCGGTGGGTCTCTTCCAACCTGGTTATTCTGTGATTCTGTGATTCTGTAATCTGCAAAAAAAAAAAAAAAGTAGGTATCAGAATGATATTGTGATTCCCAATAACAAGTACATTAGTGTAGCGATTAAGGCACAGACCTCATCGATGGGGGCGACAATTGAGATCTGCTTTATTTAGAGAATGCAAACCTTATATAGTGCCTCTGTAGCCAGTAACAGCTATTCCAGTGAATTTCCACCCATGAGAATCCTGCAGTATAGTGACAGAGTGCAACCCCCCTGTTTTCCACAGATGTGCCCCTTATCTTCATGTTTTTTGCCCAGTGCTTTCCTTTCCTATTAGCCCATGGGTCTTAATAAAGCTTCCAAGGTCTCAACAAGGTAGCAAGCATGAGAACATTGGCTGTCTGTTCTGTACTTGCTGCTAATATTGCAGTTACACCAAGGCATCCCGTTTGCCCCAGTATACACACAATTGTGACAACGGAAGAAATGGGACAACACACAACGATCAGTGTGATCCAAGTGAAGCCGTTTATTCAGGGTTTGTTTTCTGCTTTTATACATTGCTTAGCCTTAGCCCGCCTTCAACAGCCAACTTCCTCATTTGCATAACACAACAGAGTCGTTATAACCTTTTATAACCTTGAGGCCTCACGCTAAGGCTTTTTAACTTTACTTAGCATGAGTTCTTCAGTGCTTAGGCTGCTCATTAAATGCTGTAGCCACCCAACATGCAACAGTGGAATCTTTATGCCCACACATTAGAAATATAAAGAAACAGTCATTTTATGACTGTGAAAAAAAAATGCCTGCCCCAGGACATCGATTATATAAAGAAATACCTTAAAATATAAGAGAAAATATTTCCTTTTAATGTCTTTAGTGCACTGAGTACTATGTAGATCATATTTTTTTTCATCAGAAAAAACAGCTAATTGATAATATTTCTATAAATGTGTTCAGTTGTGCTTTATGTGGAAATAAATGCTGTAAGCTCCTGTGGTCATTTAACACCATTTTAGACTAAAGAAGACGCCTGCAATTTCACTATTATACTCACAATTGCCAGATGCAGTTAAAAGAGCTATTAGCTGTGTAGTGCTATCATAATGAATGCTTAAAAAAGAGGGTTCTAGCACTACTAAATGATGCCTGCACCTTTGACTTTAGCATACAGTTGACCTCATTACATAGTAGTATTGAGCACTAAAATAAAGGCAGGATATTTCTGCAAGTATGAGACAAGCATTTTATGTACAGATGATCATAATCTTTAACACTCTAATGATGTATAAAGAGAGCATGAAAGTTGCTTGTTTATTTGGATTTTACTGTTTTTACACTGAAAGGATTGTCTCACACTACATTTCAACAAATGCTTTCACAGCTGTCAAGACAAGCAACTTCATACAAGAAAAATATTTTTAGTCTGGAGCAATTTGTTGAAGGGATTAATTGGACAATAATGAGCCCTGCTAAGAACAAGGCATGACTTATGATGTCTAAAATGTGCACACATCAAGTATTGCAGACAAAACACTCTACTTATGCAATTTTATGCTCTTTGGGGTCTTATTTCTTTTATTATAACTGAGATGAGGATAGCAGCCGTCAATGAAATTTAAACTTTATTCAACATGTATTCAAAGGTCATTGTTATACAGATAAGCAGATGCTCTTCCTTTTTTAGTAGTTCCTTCAGAAATCAGTAAACGCTGTACACGAGTGTCATAGTAAGATTATCTTTTTAAGATCCAAGCAGGTATGTCGTAAATGTTATGTTTTGAATAAAGTCGTATCTGCTTGTAAAATTAAGTTCCATTTTCCTTCATATATACTCATATGCACCTGCAAATCAGGATACAGAGCAGGAAATCCCTCCTCTTGGAAAGAAACAGTGTGGTTTTAAATTTTAACTCACACCTTTCAAGAAAATGGGAAAACTAAAGACAGATACATTTGAGAACAGAAAGTCACAGAAGGAAAAATAAAGAAGAAAGCACTTGTTGGTTTTGAAGCAAAGAAAAAAACTCGAGGCATTCTTTTTAATGTTATTTTTTCAGCAGTGCATCAGAAGGACTTATGGTAGAAGAAAAACACGAAATGATTTGAAGGAGAAAAACAGTGGTAAGGTAGTGACAGAAAGAACTTCATTGAAGAAAACCAAAAGGCTGAATATCTGAATTTTAAAAGCACAATTAGGAGAGAACCTGGAAATCATTTTTTAGGCACATCTAAAAAGGATTTTTAAAAACAATCAAGAATTAAGTATCTATTTATGTGTCTCTTGCCTCTCACTGTATGTCTGCCAGTAGAGCATTTTTGGGGCATTGGAGGTATCACACTAAAGTTCCTTATTTGGAGCTGAGCTCAAAGGATTTTGTCCCATTATGCCCCTCTTGTCTTCGTGTTCTGCCCAAGCTCAAGATCCAGCAGCACTTCTCATAGTAACAGAACAGTAACAGTGTGACTTCTGAAGCATTTTATCTTTGGAAAGTTTTGCAAGTGATATCTCGTCTTTACACCTCCCTGTAGAGAGAAATAAGGAGATTAGATGTCCAAACACAGCACACAGTGGGAATATCTAGGTCTAGGATGAAGGATTTACTGATCCTCAAACAACTTCGTTAACCAAGGGAGAAGACCAATGATTCTTGGGATGATTTATTCCAAGTGTACATTACTGCAATAATTTCTTGGATGAGTCCTAACTGCTTTATGGGCATACAGCACATGCATAGCTGGCCTAGGGGCATAAGCGATGTGGTATGTGGGGAAGCGTAGACAGAAATTGTGGCTGGGCTGCAAGTTAATTATTGCTATACCTGATTAGGTAAATGTTTCAAATCATTGTGGCAAGCACTGAATAGAAAAGAATGAGTGAGTCAATTTGCTAAAATTATGCTTGAACACAGAGAGTAGCTAAGCAATTAGGTTAGAATCATCCAATGTTAGTCAAACATTGAAGATTCCTCATCAGCAGCAAATGAGTCCAGAATTTCTAGGTATGTCATGATCCTCTTGTCTTAAACACATACACCTAACAGATGGAGGCCCACTACCTTTGACAGGTGAATCTGGAGGAAAAGTCTTGTACATTTATTTACAATTTATGTTACAATTTCATAGAATCATAGAATCATAGAATAACCAGGTTGGAAGAGACCCACCGAATCATCGAGTCCAACCATTCCTATCAAACACCTTATCAAATTCCTATCCATGCCCCTTAACACCTCGTCCACCCGTGCCTTAAACACCTCCAGGGAAGATGACTCAACCACCTCCCTGGGCAACCTGTGCCAGTGCCCAATGACCCTTTCTGTGGAGAATTTTTCCTAATGTCCAGCCTAAACCTCCCCTGGCGGAGCTTGAGGCCATTCCCTCTCATCCTGTCCCCTGTCACTTGGGAGAAGAGGCCAGCACCCTCCTCTCTACAACCTCCTTTCAGGTAGTTGTAGAGAGCAATGAGGTCTCCCCTCAGCCTCCTCTTCTCCAGGCTAAACAACCCCAGCTCTCTCAGCCGTTCCTCACAAGGCCTGTTCTCCAGCCCCTTCACCAGCATCGTTGCTCTTCTCTGGACATTGCAAAGCATGTGTGAAAAAACTATTCTATTCTACTATTTCTCTCTGATCTCTGTAAATCTTGTGGATGGAAATGGTGAAGGAAAGAAAAAGAGAAACAAATGGGAGCAGAGGAGCAGTACTTTATCCCTATGTTCCCCTACAGGAGAGTTCTGAGCTTGGTACCAACAATATCATAGGTACCAACTCAAGGCAGTTATTTCATTCTCTTCAACACACACGTACCCGTATGAATAACACTGTGTCCTGGTTTGAGTCTCCATTATAAAAGAGGTGCTGATGAACTGAAGGATGTCCATCAGAAAATTTACCAAGATGGTGTGCAGATGGGTGCACATGGATTATGAGGAGAGGCTAAAGGAATGCTAAAAGTGGAGGAGAAGGCTCATGTGGAGGACTAGCTGGAGCCTCTGATTACCCAGTGAGAGAGGTGCTATGGAGAGGTAGAGGGAGGCAGCAGTCACAGATGTGCAGAACAAGGACAGAAAGCAAAAGTCACATTTTGCAGCATGGGAAAATCCAGCTGAACTTAGGAAACAATTGCTTCCCCTGCGAGAGGCTGAGGATGGGGACAGAGAATGGAGAAAGCCTGGGACCTCCATCCTTGAAGGGCTGAAAAGCTCATCTGGGCCTCAAAGCAACTAGATCTAATTTTGAAAGCAGACTGCTTTTCAGAAGGAGCTTGTATTAGGTGACTTCTAAAGTTTCCTTCCAACCTGAATTTTGCATAGTAACATGGAGACATCTGAAACTGCTGTGTTGAAAGAGCACTGTCTACTGTGTCCTATCCCAGACAATGTGTCCTTAGAAAGAGGCTGGATTATAAGAAAGCTCCCATTGCACTTCAGTCAGCTTGGGTAAGAATCTCCCAACACTGGGCTTCCATCAGGCACAACTTAATGGTGTTAGAACCAAAAAAGCGGCATGAATTAAAAAGCCTATAAATGATAGCCATGCTGAGCCAGTTATACACACAGTTTGTGCTCCTTGTGACTATCCAAATGGAGTCGTGCACCATTGTTTCTGTACCCCAGCTGAACAACCTAACCTCTCAAAAGTACTCATAGCACAATTTAGTTTGTCATATAAAAGTCATAGAGATTTTGCCATGAAAAAGTACAAAATTCTGCATTTTGACATAACAAAATATAATCAAACCCCTAATCTGCAGGATTTCAAGACTGCTGAAGTAAATATAATATCCTGTTAAAGCTGTAATATAAATGAGTATAGTTTATTTGCATTTCTTTCTTTAGACATTCCTATAGCACACCCCCCCCACCTTAATACTAGACAGCATTGCATGACAGAGAGGATGGACCAGTGGAAGGAAAAGCCAGATCACAGGAAGAAAACCATACTAACTGTTCTGTAGGATATGTAAATGAAATTATTATATGAATTTTACAATTTTAGTTATGCTGTATCTCTCCAAGGTCAATCATATTGATTACTAATGATGCAGATTTTTTTCTTGAAAATCTTTCCCTCTTGTATTCCCTGGAAACAAATGTCTTCCATACAGCATCTCACTATGTGTGCGTTTTTCTCCGACACTATTTATCAGTTCTTGCAGGCAGAAAAGTGAATAGACTAACAGTTTTCCAAGGTGGTAGGTATGTAATAGAGAAAACTTTGGCTTTTGTTTCAGCCTTTAAAAACAGTCACTGCTCTTCCTTTCCTAAAGTGCTGAGATTTTACAACAAGGTTAATTCAATTCTGCCCTGAATGTAGGCCACTTCACTTTTAAAAGCAGAAAGGTTTGTAAAATGGTATTTAAAAATTTGTCCCACATCTGAGATAAATGCTATGTTGGGAAAATACTACAGTGGTGGGAGGAAAGAATGAGAATATCCAGGATTAGAGTCTGCTGCTGGACACTCTTTTCTGCTAAGGAAGTTGTTAGCATCATAGAAAGGAAAAGAATCCCTGTTCTCCCACATAGGCTTTCTTGAGGTTTCTTCCCAAAATAATAGTGCAGAAGCTTGGCCTTCTGCTGGCTTATATTATGTCTTCTCATCCTTTAAAACATTTATTAATGACATTTCATAATAAATAATTTCAAAATCTGTTTTATTTCACATATGTACTTTGGATTAAAATTGTTGCTTATATTTGAAAAACAATTAAAAGACTCTTGTGAGTACAGCCAAAAACTAGAACATACTCCCCAATTCATAGTAAAAGTAAAATTATTTGAAAATTATGCTGGATTCTCATTCTACAAAGTTTAGATTCTCTGAGCACCAATGTCTGTTATAGGCATTAATATTAATTGCCTATAAAATAAATCAAATATTTGAAACAAATAATAAAATAAGAACTACCTGAAAGATGAAAGCAAAAATTTTGTCTTTGGAGTTTTAGATCCCACAGATCCCATCATTTTAGTTCAAAGCCATTACTTCCTATTTTCTATATAATGCCAATTTTCTATCATCTAATTTGTGTCTCTACAGAACCTCAACTCAGGAGAATAAATACTAATTCTACTCTCCATAGAGCTTTGTCATAAAGAATATAGTTGCTTGTCTATTATTCTAAAGGATAAAATAATGAACGATCAGAGAGAATTTCAGGACATTCATTTAACTTTGTAGTAGAAAGACTTGTCATAATTCAGCATGCTACCAGCTCCTTTTCTCAAAAGAAATGCAGCACAAGGATGTTAAATCATTCATTAAGATACTAAATTCTGACAAAATTTAATGTAGATTCATCCTTGCTGTGAAAATTACTCACCTCATGATTACCAACAGGCAGTTTGGCACATCCATACTGAATTGCTCAGCACATTCAAAATGCTATTCTGGGCAGTTGGGAAAGAGGCTGTACTGGGTTTGCATGGCAAGTTTTTGGTGTGTGGTGGCTACAGAGTGACTTCTGCAAGAAGAAGCTAGAAGCTTCCTCTGTGTCCAATAGAATCAATGCTAGATGGCTCCAAGACTGACCAGTAGCCAAGGCTGAGCCCATCAGCAATGGTGATAGCACCTTTGAGGTAGCATATTTAAGAAAGAGGAAAATTTGCTGCACAGCTGAAACAGTAGTCAGAAGAGAGATGCGAAAGAAAACTCTGCAGACACCAATATTGCTGAAGGAGGAGGGACAGAAAGAGCTCCAGGCGCTGGTGAAGGGCTTCCCCTGTGGCCCACACAGAAGACTGTGCTGAGGTAGGCTTTGGCGGGTGTTTGGACTCTAGCCAGTGTCAATCCATCATAGAGGTTTACTCACTAGGTTTTGCAAAGCAGTTGGCAGCAAAATGCTTTATTCCTTGCTGAATAAATAGCTGAACAACACCTTAGAAAAAGGACTAGAAAAAGAGTGCCTGAGAAGGCAGCTCTGTGCTGGTGTGGCAGCAAGCTGGACCTGATGAAGTACAGACCATCGGCTGCCCCAGTATGGAGGGAGAACATCAGATTGGTTTGAGGCTTACGGGACTATATCTCTAATGGATGTAAATCTTGGTAACTTCTTCCTAACTAACAATGAAAAACTGAGTTATGCAAAAAACTTGTAAGCATCTGGTGTTTGACTAACAAGCTGTTTGAATAGCTCACCTATTTGATGTTGATTGCTGCGAACGTTACAGATGAGACTTATGTGGCAGCTGGGAATTTGAGACCCCAGTGATGTATTTATTAGAACATGATAAAAATAAGCTGAAAAGACTTCTGGCAGTCACCTGAGATGGTCAGTTGTGGTTGGTTGGTTTTGCAGCTACAAACTGGAGTGGAACAAAAGCTATTATCATGAGCATAGGAAAACAATATGCTGTTCTATGTCATTGGCTTCATGCTTTATGTTCTATTATGCAAACACAGTGGAAAAATGGTTTATAAAATGACTTCTTCATGAACAGACTACCCAGAGAGATTATAGAATCTTCTTCTCTGGAGTATTCAAAGCCCTCCTGGCATGCTCCTATACAACATGCTCTGGGTGAACCTGCTTTAGCAGGCAGATAGGACTAGATCACCTCTAGAGGTCCCTTCCAATCCCTAACATTCCGTGATTCCATGATTCTGTGATTCTTGAATGTGACACTGGATGACGATGGGGACATTGCTGGAAGAACATAGAGCTACTGCCATAGCTGAGTGAAGACATACTTTAAAATATTGTTTTTGTAGAAGCAAATACAGCCAGAATGAGTAAAACAACTTTCAAATTAATTTCAATCCTAGTAAAGTACTTTTGTTGGGAAGAAAAAAATTACTATTGTATTTTGTTATTTCAAAATGTGGAAGTATTACTAGTAATTCCAAAAAGAGTAATGTTCCATAGTTGAAAATGTAAATCTATTTCTTCATAACTTCTGAGCTTCATGAAAATTTTGAAAGCAGCTGTTTTATTTCACTCCAGTTAATCTCTCTGTCCGTATTTCATCTTCAATTAACAGTAATCAGAAAATCTCTTACTCTTCTATATTCTGCTTCTATATAAGCAGAACAAACAGTAGATTTGGAAACACAGGAGAGCAGTGCCAAAGAGCAGTTTTTTATAGAAACAGGGGGAGTCCATGACAAAAGAAGCAAGAAGTGACAATATGATGCTTTCATTTGCCTCCTCTTGGGCCTGTAATAAAGTAGAACAGTTCAGAATCTGGCCCACTGATTTTCTTTCTGGTATGAGAAAGGAGTGAAGCTTGTGCCTTTTCAACTCTTTGCTTATTCAACCTGAGTACCTATTACAAGCTTTAATGAACTTCAAATAAATTTGACAGAAATATTAGCAGTCTCAACCATGTCAAGGCTGAGACTAAAATACCAAAACAAGCGGGTGCATAATAGACAGAAGCCAGATGTAACAGATGCGTCTGGAGCTGGGCAAATTTTTAACAAGGGTATTGGAAAGCCCACGAAGGAGAGAACCATTATGCATACCATAACACAGGAGAGAAACCTGGATGAGAATTTTTGCCTTGTTGCACACCAGAGAATTTAACTAAAAGATGCATTTCTGCAAAGAACAAGCTTCTCTGTTTCTGCTGTTCAGAGAACTGCTTACTTGATTTCATAAGTGTAGATTTGTAAATGCTATGAGACATGCAGTCTTAAGGACAATGCAGTAACTTATCTGTGTGAAACAGCTAATTAAAAAACACCACAATAACAGACAATCAGAGGAACAAATCACTTATGTTATTAACTAGAGATAAGCAAATAGGTCTGAATCAAATAAAGTCTGCTTAAAGAGTAATCCTGTGAGATAAAGCTGAACAAATGTTGTTTCTTCCCTGGAGACTCAATTTGGTTTTCTTTTATTCTTCTGTTGCTTAGAATGCAAAGGTGCAAAAAAATAGCAAGTTTGCTCCTTTTGAGCTTCATTCATTTATGATTTAATTGTATTGTGACTGAGCAGTGAGAATGTAGCTTACATCTGAAAATAGCTTTAATTCACTGTATACATCACAGATATATTCTTACCTTTAACCAAAGGAAAAACTTCACTGAGAGATATGCAAGACTACATTTTTCTGATATATTAGATGTATTTCTACATATCTTTATTATGGAATTAATAATTAAGAGTTGAAGCATTATTTTAAAAGAATTTAAACCCACTTTTTTTTTAATGCATAGCATGGTTTTAGCATTCCTTCCCACTGCTTTCCCTGCTTATCTTTCTTCATCTGTAAACCCATCTAAGACTGTCTGTAGTACAATACACACCCTTTCCTGTGTTTTTACTTTGCCCTTAGCTCTAAAGGCTTGTTACATTTTGTGGACATCTTTCATAACCATCTTAACAGGGAAGATCATAGGCTTCATTGTCAAAGCCAGATTCATGGCAGTGTGCATCAAGCCAGAGACGTGCTTCCACTGCTCCAGCTGCTCTCAGCACCACAGGACGGATAAGGAAAGGGGGAGGTCTGTCATGTTCCATCCCCCCTGAGATATGACATGATCTAGACACATGGAGTTGTTACCTATTCAGTTACAAAACTTAAGAGGGTGAAAACAGTGGGAAGAAAAAACCTGCTGGGTTGACTTCAGCATAATATCATCCCCTGTGGAGTTTTAGCTGATTATAGTGCTCTACCTTATTTTTTTTCAAAGGGATCAGTAGCACAGTGGGGTGGCAGTGGCTCAGATGCAGCTTCCTCTTAACCTATCGGCAGAGAAGATAAGTACAAGGCAATAAAACATTCTAAATTGGACAGAAAGTGAAGTAGGGCTGCATGATCCAATGCTCA
Source organism: Phaenicophaeus curvirostris (assembly GCF_032191515.1). Classification (NCBI taxonomy): domain Eukaryota; kingdom Metazoa; phylum Chordata; class Aves; order Cuculiformes; family Cuculidae; genus Phaenicophaeus; species Phaenicophaeus curvirostris. The sequence goes on along the minus strand of NC_091394.1, from coordinate 80,682,815 downwards.
GTCACTGAAATGAATGAGTGGCACTACAGTCTCTAGCCACTGTTCCAGTAATTTTATAGTGTATGTAGATTTAAGAGTATGGTGGAGCTGCTCTTCTTTTGTCTCTTGTAATCTTTTGATTTTCTTTTCCAGGTGAACTGCAAGGCTCAGTTGTCATGTGATAGTACTGAGTTGTTACCAGAAAAATTTATGTTGGCACCACAGGCTAAAATCAACTCCCCATAAATGCCAGCCGAGCTGTAACAGGGAACCATTAACTCTGTATCCGTGGTGCTGGTTCATATTTGCATAGTGAGTATGTACAATGAACTAAGTCATGAGGGAATATAAACAACCATTTCTGTCATTGGCCAATAACATGGGAGAATAAATAACTTTACTGGGAAATAAGCAACCATCAAGTATAGGTTTGGAATGTGTGGCATAACACAGAAAGGATGCTTCACACTGCAGCTTCTTACTTCACACATGAAGTCTAACAGGCTTAATATTATTCCTGAGGACAGGGAGAAAAATGGAAGTGGAATAAACCAAGGAAGCAGGAAACAAGAAACGATGAGCAAGGACATGGGTATCTGTGGGAAAGGCCGTTATAGTTCAATATAAATGTTAATCGTGTGCCTGTAGTCTGGGCTGACCAGTGGCATCCATAAAACTCTGGCAGAGCATCTGTACAGGCATGGCTAGCAGCCTGCAGCCCCAGGGGTTCGCTGGGCATGGTGTCCAGCTGTACCAGAGATGTAGCCCAGCAGCACCCACCCCTGTGACCTTGCTCACCCACAGACACTGTCATTCTGACATCAGCCACTAAGGTGGCTCTAAGTGACAGCCTGGCTATTCAGGGAGATCCTTGCTGCCTCCTGTGCAAGCCTTTGAACTGCAGCAGAAGAGGATGAAAGCCACAAAGGAAATCTGAGAGGAAAAGATGTGGAGGACAAGCAACAAGAAAGGAAATGTGGTCAATGGGCATATTTTAGAGAACTGGGAGGATCAAGAAAGCTACATAAGGCAGAAAATAAAGAAACAAGGCTGGAGGTGTTGAGGCAAGGAAGCCAACTTGAACTTGAGAGTGGGGCTTGATAGCAGCCCTGGGAGGATGAGATGAGGTTGTGGATGAACCAAAGAAGAGAGCATCTGCTGAACAGTCTGCTGTGTGGAACAAAGCCAACAAGATCTTCCAGATCAAGTGTCTGGTGCTATTTCTTTCTCCCCACGTGCATGTGAAGACCCAGCCCCACCACAGGTGGCTATGGAGAAGGACCTGTGAGGCTGCCCACCCTCAAGAATGACAGCCTGCTGCTACGTAGTGGTTGCTCGACAGCCTGCTGCCACCAGCAGGATGCAGGGAAGGATGGTCCAGATCCTGCCCTGCAAAAAGCAATAGTGAGCCTGCGGTGCTGGATGAGGTTGGGCTGTTTAGTTACAGTAACACTGTGCTACATGTTTCAGGTTCAGAGGTGAGCAGAAAGCAATACAAAAATCTCAGACACCAGGCCTTCCCTTCCAGAAGCTGAGACTTGCAGATGCCATTGAGGGAAAAGCTCTTGCGAATCACTGCAAGAAAAGAAATAGAGAATTAATTCCATGTACTTTCCCCCCACACCTAATGTGAGAGTGCAGAGGATACACATCCATACTCCTCTCAGAGGTGCAAAGTGACAAGACGAGAGGTAACATATACAGTCAGAACATGGGAAACTGTTTGGATATAAGGACAAATCCTTTCTGCCATGAGTGGTCAAACAGAAGAAGAGGAACCAGAGAGATTTTGGAGACTCCATCCTTAAAGATATTCAGAACTTGCCTGGGCAGGGCCCCAAGCAACCTGATCCACTCTTCCTCAAGCCTGTAGTGCTGCACAGGGTTTTTGTGCCCTAAGTGCAGGACTCTGTACTTGTCCTTGTTAAACCTCATCCCACTGGTCTCAGCCCAGTGATCCAGCCTATTCAGATCCCTCTGTAGAGCCCCTCTACCCTCCAGCAGCTTGACACTTTCTCCCAGCTTAGTGTCATCTTCAAACTTGCTAAGGGTGCACTTGATCCCCTCATCCAGGTTGTTGATAAAAATATTGATAATAAGATGCAATGGTCATGAAAAATGAGAAAATCTGCCTTTACCTAATATGGCATAAAATGTGAAACTTAGTTCATACAAATGAGCATTCGCAATCCCAGGACTTAAACTAAACAAACACAAAGTATCATCTCAGAATAATCACTGCTATGAGAAGGTGAGAATTTGTAGCTCCGTTACTTGCTCAGGTAGCACATGAGATGAAGCAGTAGCAAAAAGGCAGAGGTGGAGCATGAGTTGGGCATATTTTTCTACATTTAACACTCAAAGAAACAAAGCTATTTAGCCAATTTCAAAGAGCTCTTACAAACCTTGTTTAGTCACTTCACACCTACAAAGCCGGACAGCACAAAGGCACAAACCTTTACAAAAGTAAAATAGCTTTTATTTTTCACCTTTCAGGTGTTCAGTTTTTCAGTCAGTCTGTTAGGTGCCGTGGCCAATTGCAGCCACAGAAGGTGTTTGTCCAATTTGGTCATTAAGGAAAGATATATGGTCCTTTAACTCACTCTTAACTTTTTTGATGAAATTGGCTTATCAAAATTGTAGGAAGCCTTGGAAAGCTGCCACAAGACCTAGCACTGCAAGTGAATTTGAGGAGATATGATATATACAACTTTTGTTAAAATGGTGACCAGGGGAAGGGTCATATAGCTGTGAGGAGGGAACAGCAGGAAAGCACATTGGCCTGAACAATATAAAATACAGAATGAATGTAAAAGCAGTATCAAATGAATCCTGAAGCCCCTTAAATTTAAAATTAACTTTAAAAATTGGGCTGGTTAAATATGTACTTTGATGCTTGTTGCAACAAAGATATACAAAGTCAGACTTAAAAACACATTAAAACCTATTTATGATTCTTTAATTCAATGCCATGCAGATACCTTTGTGAGCTCTGGAGGTGAGCTTATGAAGAACCAAAGGGAGGAAGCTTCAGTCCTTGCAAATTTAGCTGAAAAATGTAGTTACCGTAGCAACAGGCACTTTATGAAATCTTTCAATATAAGTAAGCTGTTTGGCTGTGACATATGTATCAGAAAATGTGTGGAAACGTGAATTCAGAACAGAAGGATGGGTATTCACAATACGCAGTGAACAGAGCACGTCTTCATGTGTGTTTGTCTGTGCGAGTGCATGCTGGGTATCATTTGGGAATCATTATTATTTGATGTTTTAATATTAATAATAGGTGTGTGACTTGTGCATAAATTCAAAAAAGCATGTACTCTACCAGATCACATTTTATATCCCTCAAACATTCCAGGCGTAATAACAGAAAGTCCAAGTCCTGTATAAAATGCTTTTGGTTGAAAAAATTAGCATTAGATATTATTAACTGTAATATATCATAGAAAACCAACACTCAAAAATAAAGCTCTGCATTTAAAAGAAGTTTTCTGCTTTACTGTCTTGCTAGAAGAAGGGTGGGAAATGAATTCTGTGATTTAGCCTGAAACATGATCCCTCAGTATAGGCTGTAGATGGAAACAACCATCTGAAGATGACAGCTGATCTCAGTGAGTATTCCCAGTGCAGCAAGCTGTACAGGTGCATTTCTGTTTGAGCACCTGAGCTCTGAAACCACATGTTTCAGTCATGATCTTTTCTAGGACGGCAATTATTATGTGTACAGAGTAATCAGAGAAATACTTTTTGAATTACAGGTCATTTCAGAGCTTTGTTACACAGTTGACATGACAAGAAGCGGACACGCAGCCACAGCCTTTTGTGTTGACAAGCACCTATGAAGGCCAACTTTGTGGTGATTACTCTTGGTAAAGTAACAAAACAGTGGCTTTTCTGAAAAGTGACACTGTTGGATGATATTTGCTGGTTGGAGAGCTCTAATCTGCTTTTCTATTTCAATTAGTTTTATATCATTCCAGAGGAATGCCTGTCTCTCAAAATGAATGCCTGCTTCTGATTTAGAGGCCCTGGCTTGTGTCTTTAAGCCTTTTGTGCCTGTTTCACCTGCCTGCAATGGGTGTTTACACCCTTGGTATGACAATCCACAATTTCAGTGGAAAGAGCAATCTGTATCTCAGAATCATTTTCTCATCTCCTTATGCATCAGCTGAAACAAGCAGTAGATAACTGTGCCAAAACAGTGGCTGCCACAGGGCAAAGCTGAGATACTTCCAACCCAGCTTTACATGAGAGGGCTCACAATCCCCAGCCCTCTAGCTGTGACAGCTAAAAGTTTGGAGGCAGCCCCTATGTCCCACAGGGAGAGCAGGGCAGACACGGGCACTTCTGCAAACTCTTTCACTGCTGGAGGGTGCAAACTCCCACCAAGACCAGGTGCGGATACTTTTCTTATGGGTGGCTGTCCACCTTGCTTCTCCTCTCCCTTTTCTTGCCCCTCAGGGTCACACAATCTGTCAGACTCTTGAAACATTACTGAAATAAATTAAATGGGTTATCATTTCTATCACAGCTATGTTTTTGTTTTTACTTCTGTACTTTTAAGAGATTTTACTCTGCATGAAGGTTGGTCATCACCATGAATAGACTGAGAAATGCCAATGTAGTGGCTATGTGAGACTAAAAAGACAAAAAGACAGAAAGGAAAGTATGAAATCCCCTGACACAGGTGATAAATGATAATATTTCACAGTAGGGCCATGATGCTGCCTCGTGTTTCATATGAACAGATCTCCACTGTGAAGCGCATAGTTGTAGTTAGTCAGCTCAGTATACAGGGATCCAGACAGTGGACTAGAATATATGGATGCTGGGAAAGTTTACTGTTGCCAGGATTTTCACACCTCTTTCTTCTACGTCTCTCCAAAATTATTCCAACTATCGAAAACCACTCCAGCTGATATTCTTGGTTTTTTATGCATCCTTGCAAAAACTACAAAATGGACAAGTTGTGCTGAGATTGTGCACAGCCTGTTGTTTTTACAGACTTTAATGACATTCCTTCATGACTAGCTGTTTTTTATTTCTCTTTTTGGTCATGATCTTGTTTCTATGCAAACTGGACCCAAAATGCAAAGAGAGTTTTCCCCACTGAACCAACAGACACTGGATCAGACTCTGACTATGCAAAGAGATATAAGAAATAATTCCTATCCTGTTATTCATAGGCATCAGAAATATATTTTTCTAGCTGACCTGCAGTCACAACACATCATTCTCATAAACTGATCTCTGCTATTGCCACTGCAGTAATATACAGTTAGAATTTTCTTCCCCATCTTTTACACCTGACAGCCATAAATAATCTTGAACATTTTGTCAGAGTTCAAACTCCATCTGGTTTGAGCCCTGGGAAACATACTGACTAGGATAACTGATTTTCATGAAGGTAGAAACAAGGACTTAATGTATGCTGATCTTTGTACAGTATCAATGATTATGCGTGGGCTCTGTTTTAGAAAGAATTGTTATCCCCAGCTTTTTGATTTCCACACAGTGAACTCCCTCCAAGAAAGGGCAAATAATCTCCTTGACAACACAGCATTAATGGTCAGATCATTTTATCGCAGTTGAAATTATTTTAAACAGTGGAATACGTACAGCTAAGGCTCATGGGGGCTGTGCACATTTTCTAAGTACCTGAAACCTATTGAAACACGCATCCTCTGCAATTTGTATGGGCATGAAAGGCAGGAGGTTCCTGAAGGTTTAATCTTGCTTCCCATTAAACCCAGGGAGCTCTGAGGCAGCTTATTCAAGGCTGAGACAAAAATGAGTGAGATACAGTAGTTAGGCATCACATCTCTCATCTTTCAAAAATAAAAGTGCAGTAGGTATCTGTCAGACTTCCCCTCTCCCTGCCGATGGTGTTGCAGATCAAGGACATCCTGCCTGTCCCTGTAGGGTTGAGAATCTCTCCTCACTCACAATGAATGAGTCAGTTTGGAAAAGGCACTATCTCTCTCAGGAAGTGTCAGTTTTCCCAGTCCCTGACAAAAGAAACAGCCATTTTATTTTAAATTCAGATTTTATTATGTTTGAAGTTGAAGCAAAAACTGGAAGCAGACCTATTTATCTGGTGTTTGAACACCAGTCAAACAGCAGACAAAATCTATGGGAGCTACCAAAAGGATTTAAAAGCCCAGGATTAAAGTTTTTAAAATAAAGATACAACTATGTGTGGATTGACAGCTGGGCACAGTACTGCCGTGTCATAACTTCTTGAAAAGATGCACAGAGCAGGAGCAGAACCAGCAACCTTCACACATATGAATTTCTGTGAATCATTAGCTTTGCTGGGAGTCTGTGATGGTGGAGTAGAAAAGGTCTTGGGCTTTTTTTTTATTGTCACACCTCCCGGCATTTTTTCATTAGAGCTGTCTCAGGGTTGCTTGGGATATGAACTTGTGGTGAATAAGCAGGCTGGCCCTGTGAAGGCACGAAGTGTGTGTGTGTGGGTTCCCTATTAGCAGCTGTAATGTTCCAAGAGTCCTTGTCCTAAATTCACAATGAATTCCCCAAGACCAATCTGTCCATCAGTACAGACAAGGGGCCTGAACAGGCTATCACTCCTGGCACAAGAGTGCTGTCATGAATCATACCTAACTCAGAACTGCAAATACCATTGCTTGCATGGGACAAAGGATTAACCAGGGTGAAACTCTCTCAGCAGGTCAGGGCTGCACCAAGAAGTTCCCAGAATGCTCTAGAAATTGTCCCTTGTATACCTTCATTCTGCTGATGAGGAGGAGCCCATTAATCATAAGGAACTCAAAACTTAATTAGCGAGCCAGTTACAGCGCACATATCATTAACTTTACAGAATAAACGATCTGAGAAGAGTAATTTCAGACAGAAGTGATCGATTTCTTTCAGAGAAATTTCAATTGCTACTGAAAATTCCCAGCAAGTTTATTTCATGCTGCTTATCATGCAGCAATAAGTGGATTAGGATAACGCTTTGTTTGGATACAAAAGGAGGTATTTGTATAAATTGAAAGTAACTCCAGAAAAGTCTCCAGAATATAACTTGCAGTTTTCTTCTTGTCCATCTACATCATCTGGTACTGAGGAAATACAGGCGTCTGTGATTCACTCAAATCAGATAAGGAAAAGACAAAAATCAGGGTCAAGGCAAAGTAAAGGGTCTACAGTGGACATCCTCTATGCTTTTGCACTCAAGATTTTATTTAAAAAATACAGGAGAGGAAAGAGACAGAGTTATCGAACAGACAGTAGTTTCCACATCAAGGCAAAAAAATCTGAAACAACAAATCAGAGTTTTAGAGTTTTCTAGAAATAAAACTTCTAAAAAGGAAGAAAGCCTTGGAGTCAAATTTAAGAGCTACGGAAATACAGGAAAGGAAAATGGAAACGTTTTATTGACCTCAAGTCAACAAAGATATTGCTGTGCAGAATGGGTCACAGCTGAGGAGCTGCCCTTCTAAAATGCCTTTTCTTTTATGGAAGAAGCACAGCCTGCCAGAACAATAAGAAACCTGTGAAAATGTAATTGGTAGCTGTTGTGACTTTTTTTGCTATGTATTAAATGTGTTTGGAAACACTTCAGTGATGCTTCCATCAGTCAAAAAAATGATTATTTCTTCTAAACAAAACAATTATGTGAAAATGCACCAGAAGGGAGCAGTCAGGGGTCATGTTGGACAGCTGGACTCATGACACATGAGCAGAAGTTAGCCAAGGGATTCAGCCATTGTGGTTGTAAAGACATAAATAGCTTTGTACCTTCATATTTTCCTGGAAATAATATTACCAATCCAATGTATTTCAGGAAAATGTCATTTTATAGAATAATTTTTTAAAAGAAGTTATTATTTTGATCCATCATCCCTTCCTATTGTCACATGTTGATGGACATTGCAAGCTGGAAAATTTGAAAATACGCAAGAGACTTCAAAAGGAGAGTTTACCGATTTGTTTAACCCTTTAACTTACAGTGTCGCAAGGAATGAAAATATATATATTGTCCAGCCTGTCGGAATAATTAATGAGCAATGATGCAAGGAAAATCATTGCTATCCATCTTGCTCCACACACAGTAATTAATGAGCAATAGTGCAAGGATAATGAATATAATGCAATATAATCTGTCTTGCTATACATACCATTTCACTATAGGTTCAATAATATCACAAAGAAAATCAATCTAGTCTAACTTGTTGAATTTTGAATCAGAAAATCCCTTTAAATCTCTTAATAAAATTTCTGAGACTTGTATATATACAAACAAGTCAATTTTATTAAGAATAACAGCTTGTGAGTTAATAAGATTTTGTAGCGGCTGCAGAGAAGATACTGTTTGTGAAAATACATTAAAAAACCGTATATATGACAAAACGCAATGATCAATGACATATGTGTAGCAATAACAATCAGATGTAAGTAAAGATAACACGTAGATAGAAGATATATATCTAAGGTCAAAGTACAGAGAGACATACTAATAAATACTTTGATGCTAATTAGCTTGATGTTGAGATGTATATTTAACATGCATAACAAGAAGTTCTTAGCCCAATAGAATCCGAGGAGAAGGGACTTTCGCCAACTTTTCTCTTTTTTTCTAAGCTATTTATAGTAACTTGCACATTTGGAGAGGATTTTAGGTGGACCTTGAGTGACAAAAGTTGCTACATGAGGCCCTGCTGACTGATGGAGAAAGAATTCTCGCTTCATGTGCCAAAACTTAACAACGCATACCCAGGAGGCATGATTTTGGGAGTGGTTTGCCTCAGAGGTGGGGAGAAGGCAGGTAGCATTAGGTGTGGAGGTGTGTTTTAGTATTATAGTTGTATTACAATGGTGAGTACAGGTCAGCTGTAGGGCTGGGTTGTCAGAGCAGTGGCTGCAATCCATCTTAGAAAATAATTAGGCTCCTGCCCTTGCAAGGGCCTTGCTGATAAGCAGGAGGTGACTATGCCTACTTCCAGACATCTCATCCCATACTTCAGATACTGATATGCCCTTGATGCATTCCATTCCATTGAAAGTCTTGTACTCAGCCCATGGTAAGGGGCGCAGAGTCAGGGGAAGAGCTGGGGAGAAGTACCCAGTCCCTTTTCTTCCCACGTTCAGCCCCATTCCCATATTTAGCTTTATTCCTGCATTCAGCCTTATTCTCACACCTACCTATATCCTTTTCTCCAAGAATCATAAAACAAGAACCAGAGAATCATTTAGGTTGGAAAAGATCTTCAAGATCTTTAAGATCATTCAGTCTAACCCTTAACTTAGTGCTGTTGACTCCACCAATACAACAGAATGGTTTGGGTTGAAAGGGACCTCTAAAGGTCATCTAGTTCAACCCCTCTGCAGTAAGCAAGGACATCTTCAACTAGATCAGGTTGCTCAGACCCCACCCAACCTGACCTTGAATGTTTCCAGGGATGAGGCATCTACAACCTCTCTCAGCAACCTGCTCCAGTGCTTCTCCACAAAATCACAGAATAGTAGGGGTTAGAAGGGACCTCTGGAGATCACCTAATCCACTCCCCTCCTAAAACAGGTTCACCTAGAGCAGGCTGCACAGGAACGTGTCCAGGCAGGTTTTGAATATCTCTAGAGAAGAAGACTCCATCACGACTCTGGGCAGCCTGTTCAAATGCTCCATCACCCCCACAGTAAAAAACCTTTTCTTATGTTAAGGTTGAACTTCCTGTGTTCCAGTTTGTACCTGCTGCCCCTTTTCCTGTTGCTGGGCACTGTTGAGAAGAGTCTGGCCCCATCCTCTTGACATCTGTCCCTTAGATATTTATAAACATTTATAAAGCCCCCTCTCAGCCTTCTCTTTGCCAGGCTAAACAGACTGAGCTCACTCAACCTTTCCTCATAAAAGAGATGCTCCAATCTCCTGATCATCTTTGTGGCCCTCCGCTGGACTCTTTCCAGCAGTTCTTTATCTTTTGTGAGTTGAGGGGCCCAGAACTGAACACAATACTCCAGATACAGCCTTGCTAAGGCAGAGTAGAGGGGAAGGATAACCTCCCTGGACCTCATCCAGGATGAGGTTCCAGGTTTCATCACCTTTCTGGAGATGGAGGTGAGACTGACTGGTGCGTGGTGGAATTTCATTTCCAAGCATGAGCGTGACTAACCGAGACTGAAACCTGAACCACTCAAAATGAGAAGTAGAGGAGGAGGAAAGGTCTGAAAGAGTGTTTTCTTGTATGTAGCTTCAGAATCACCATGTCTCTGTAATTATTCAGGAGTTAAGAGGAGAGTTTTTCAGTTGAACCCCAGGATTCAAGGAAAGTTCATCATGTTTGGGAATTTTGTAAGGAAATCGCAAATGAATGCTATATTAAGGATGCTTTTGTTTGCAAGTACCCATTAGTTGAAATGACTTTGAGTTATTCACAAATTTATTGAAGATAAATTTGCATGAGTTCTCAGTAAAACATTACAACATTGTTGACATAGTAACAAAGTTGTCCAATTAGAAGAAAAAATTAACCCATGTAACCTTTAACATACAAGTCTGTCCGAAAAAAATGTCTTGTAATCAACACATTTTCAGCACACAAGTGGGTTTTAACCCGATGAAATTGCCATTACTGAATTGACAAGAATAACACAAACCAAGTTCACAGCCAAGGGGAAGTCACTTTAAAACTGTGAGCAGATTAGTGAGATTCAAATGGTCAACCTTGTGACTCTTAAAAAGAAAACAGTATCACCATTGAGATTTAGAAACAGTAGATACTGACCATTTTATTATTCCAGGTAATATTTTTTACTTTCTAACAAAATTTCAACAGTAGGAGTTTGCAAACTACTTCTGTTTGTGTGAAGTCACTCCATATGCTTCATTAAGCAATATATTAACCTCTTTGCAGGAATCTGTCTCTCTTCTGACCACAGAAGTCTTAAGATAGAACTTGACAATGTGTGAGCAACATTGATTCTGTAAAGTTTGCCCAGATCGGATTAGAAGTGTAGGGTTTCAGCTTGTTAATCATTATAATATGGGGGATGTTAGCGCCAGTATAAATGTATAGAAAAGCAGTGACATGAAGCCAACATGTTGAATGGGATCAGTGAACTGAATACCACCAAGCTTGGATCTTCTTCCTGATAATTTGATGTGCATATCTGAGAATGAGAAATAACCCAGGACTGTTTTTCCTTCATATGACATATCTAAAATACTTTGTCATTTAATGATCTAGGGATGAGAACAAGAAATTCACATATGCAGATACAGATGCATAATTTATTTAATTGTTATGGGATAAACATAAGGACAGACCTGAATTTTTTTTGCTCTCCTGGCTTACTGCTCAGATGCAAGACAATCAGCTAATTTGCAGTTTCTCAGGCTTGTTCCCACTCTTTTCAAAAATACAAAAATGCTTATAAAAGCCATGGAGGATACACTAAGTCACTGGAGACCTTCTAATTAGCTGAAGCCTTCTATACATACATTTTGAAAACCTAGTAAAAGCAAAAATACCATGGAAGTAAAAAGAACAATTGACATTGAATATGTTAGAACTCATTTATATATTCCACCTGCTCCTGGTTCCACATCATGATTTTACAGGCATTCTTTCCCCACTTTTTTTGTTGTTTGTTATTTATGTTTTGGTTTTGGTTTTTTGTTTGTTTGGTTTTTTTTAACAGTGATTATGTGAAAGAGTCAGAAAAAGAACACAAAGCTGTTTGACTCATCACAATTCCTCTTCTCTTCTGAAGTGGTTGCACAAAACACACTGAAATATGAAAAACAGACCTTTGGCAGTCAGGTTCCTTACACTGCAGCCATTCAGTGATTCACTCTGCAGTACACAGCACAAACTACACTCTTTCATACAGGGCTGAATTGCCCCTGAGGAGTAAATGATCAACAAGAAATGGGCTTTTCTTGCCATCTGTTGCCTTCCTTGACATTCTTACTAAGATAAAAACATGATCAACATTGATCTTTTCAGTTTGAACGTCTTTGCTTACATGTGTCTTGCCAGATTGCTAGAGAAGACTTCACATCAGTAAAACAACACTGTGCTATTGTAGCTCCTCAGGGGATAGTGATGGCAAAAAAAGAGTGGTTCCTACCTGTTCAGTCACAGGATAGAGCTCTTCCACCTGTATGATTAATGGTGGTGGAAAGGACCAGCTTTGCACCCTGCGACTGCTTTCGTTGCTCCAGCCTTCTCTTGTCTGCACAGCCTTGCTCAGGCTGGCCACCCTCTTAGACACTTGCCTAGTGTCTGAATAAACTGTTCTAATTCAAGTAAAGATTGTTTATTTTTTTTTTTCTGTCTGAATGAGTCAAACCATCTCATGCAGTGAAAGAAGGGCAGATGCATCACAAGAGAGAAGGCTGGAGTGGAGGGGTAGGAAGCAGAGAGATATTGTGGGCTTGGTACAGCTGTTTGTTGCTCCTGAAGGAAGGTCAAACTGGCAAAGTGGTGACTGAAAAGAGGCCTCCCCCCAAATAACAGAGGAGAAAATTCTTGCTTTTGCCTGACAACAGAAATACTTCATGTTTTTCTTGTTTAACGTCAGTCTAGATGCCTTGAGGTTACTCTAGTTCTTTGTAAAGGGTTAAATTATTCTGGTTTTGGTGTTAAAGTTGATGACCCTTCCTAGTAGATCCAATTCAGCAGATTTACTGACTTGGATAACACGTGCATGTTCTGGTAAGAAAATATTAACAGATGGTTTCTAGTGCTCTGGGATAGTTGACTTAGACCTCAGAGCCCCTGAGCTGAGTGACAGATCTATTACAAAACCCAGCATCTTCTCCAGCCCTGTCTGCTAGGAGAGCTACAAAATCAAGAAGAATCGAAAAAGATGCAGAGAAGGGTAAATTGCCAGTGAAAATGGGATGAAAAAAATATTCAGAAGATGAGAGTATATCAACTTCACACATTTCTGTGTTCCTGAAGAAGGGTTATAACACAGCTGTTGCCCTTTTCATCTTGGAGTTTGGCTGACAGGAGCAGTGTACCGATTTCTCCATGGAGAAGGGGTCCTTCAGCCTCAGGTGAAATGTCACCAGGTGATAAGTATAACTCCTGAACTGCCCTTCGTTTTTATAATTCATCAAAACCACACAGGTTTCTAGCTTCCTAAACTTCCTGGCTTTCAACCAGAAAAGTCAGAGGTCTCCTGTGGTGACAAATTTCTAATCCCTCAGCTTAGTCATACATATTTTCTTCAAGTATTGGCTCATCAGCATTCAGCTCAGTATCACAGGAAGCACTGAGAAAGACATTGGAGAGGGGAAAAGTAGGAGGAAACAAAAAAGCAAAGAGAAAAAATATTTTCTCAAATAAATGTGTTTTCCTTCCTCTCTCACTGTACTCTCTCATATGACTCAAAAGAAACTATGAGCACTGGTTTTGAACCTTTAAATAGCTTTACCCACTTCAATTTTCATTTGCCTTAGTAAGATACTTCTGAAAATCAAGTGAAGTAATAGTTTCTCTTTTCTATAAAACACTGCTTTTTTATGCACACTACAAATCTTTGTTTTATACACTACAGATTTTTCTCAGGAGGACAAGACAGACAGATTCATTATAATTTTCTACTTCCCACAAAAGAAATACTGAATATGGCTGAAATACTTTTTCCTTCTTTAGGAGAAGAACGGGCTAATCACGAAATCAGTATTTATGATAATGTCTGAAAAATGTATGACTGCCCAGGAGTGTATCCCATTATACCATGCCAACAGAAAAAAATGATCTTGTGATAATAACACTTCTGGTCCAAAATGTTATAATTTCATTTTACTCATTCGTCAGCCTAAATTATTACTCTAAGAAGAGCTTTTATGGTAATTTGTGTATAAAGCTAATGTATAAGGCACCGGAATAAGTGTTGAACTGTGTCAAGTAATGTTTATCTATACGCCCTGGGTTCATCTGGGATAGAGTTAATTTTCTTCAGCTTCTCATACTGGCCTCACAACACGAGGGCAGGGAAGCTGTGAGGGGACACAACTGGGACAGCTGACCCAGACTGGTCAAGGTGGTATTTGACACCATGTGATATCATGCTCAGCGAATAAACTGAGGGAGTTGGCCAGGGGGTGGGTGACTGCTGCTCAGCAATGGGCTGGGGCTTTGTTCTGGGTGGTGAGCAATTGCATCATGCATTACTTGCTTTTTATATTCCTTTATTATTATTTTATTGTTGTTACTATTTTGTTGCTATAATTTTCCTTTTCCTTTGTTATTCTATTAAACTGTCTTTATCCCAATCCACGAGTTTTACCTTTTCCTTTCTGATTCTCCTCCCCATCTTACCAGGAGAGAAGGACTGAGCGAGTGGCCATGTGGTATTTAGTTGTCACCTGGAGCTAAACCACAACACCATACTATGTATACTATGAGCAAATGACTTAGCTGTTCTGTGCCTCGTTCCCCAGATATAACTGAGGATTTTATGTCTACTTTTGGTCTTTGCTGTCTCTTTAGACTATTGTCTGGCAAGGATTGACTCTCACTGAATGTTTGTGTAGCAATGGGGTTGCTTTAATAGTTAATCTAATGAATGGATAATGAAAGCGCAAGAAATTCAAGCCTATTACTTAATTTTGCATTTGTTAATTAAACTAACAATGTGTTTTGGGGAGAGGAAATCACCATATCTTTTTATCTAGCTTAAAAATGCAAAAATGTTGACTAAAGCTTCTCTATTTTCCTCTCCTGAAGAAGCAATCACGTCTTTCTGTCACCAAGACCTGACATTTATTAATGTAAGTAATTTATTAATGTAAGTAATTTGCATAGCAGCTATTGTGTTATAGATAGCCTGTTCTAGTGAAGTTCAGTAAAGCTGTTGTCAGCTCTCGACTTCATTTGCAATGAAAGGATTTTTCCTGAAGGTCAAGGTAGAGACCCATAGCAGGATGCACAGCTTCTGTGGATGGGTACCTCTACCATAGTTGTTGCGCTGCCAGTTGTGAATGCTTCAGTAAGTTTCCTCTCTTTTAAGCGACAGCTGTGTGCAGCTGATAACAAAACCTTCTTCCACAATTATCTTATGCTGCTGGCTTGTTTAGCAAGCAAATGCAAATGCAAAAAATAGAGAAGAAAAAACTATTTGTGCATTGCAGATGGAGCAAATACTTGTTTTCTGATTTGTCTGTGAAATTATTAATGTCTTTGAGTCTCACCTTTGTTTCAGTGGCCCCTTATGGTGCAGCAAACCATACAGGTATGGTGCACACTGGGCCCATGTCAGGCACAGTCAACTGCAGGTTAAACATCCTGCTATTCCCACTGTCTGCAGAGAAGCTGGCTGGGTATTTTCAGAAGCTGCTTTCCCTACTGTTCTTCTACACAAAGATGGGCACATGTGACTCCCATCTTGTTGCCCTCATCGCACCTTTCCCTCGGGTTGACATGGCAAGCAAGGTGCTCAGGTGGCATTCTGCTCTGCAGATGCCTTCCAGTTCTGCATCTACACACTGGAGAGGATGCTCATGGTGCAGTATGGCCTCCAAATACAAGTGGTCGTCTCTCCTGGCTTCCAGGGCAGGCAGAAGTACACTTGCTCTTCCTTTGCACTAAATTGCTAAAGGTGAGGGGGCCTGGGAGCATGACTAGCCTTATGGTGAAGACCATGTTCAGATTTATTTGACAGGCTGCCCCGACCAGTGGGTCTTAATCTTCAGAAAGCCATTTTTTTGGCTTCCATTTTCTTGGACTTGTTTCTAACAGGTGTCACAGTGAGTAGAGGTGGGTAATTCAGGCCATTTTTCCTACAGATTCTGGTCATTCTCACAGAAGAAAATCCCTGGCTACCTCGCCACCATAGCATGGTGAAACAGCAGTTTCTTCCAGCCCCTCAAACGCACCTCAGTATCCTTGCAATTAAGACTAAGAAAGAAGATGGGATGTCTCTTTTTTCCAGAGGATAAGAAGCAAAAAGAAATGGGCAACACCAACTACCAAAAAGAAAAGAATAGTAAGATGTGGAAGAGGGAGATAATGAACTGCAAGGTACAGCAAATATCCGGAAGTGACATGGCTCCTTCATAGCACCCAACTCTTAGATATCTACAGCATATGCTCAGTGTTATTTTGTGAGAGGTGAAACACCTTGGGACCTCAGACTTCCCTGTAAATGATCTAAAATGTTGTTTCACCTGTGTGCAAAAGGAATAGAAACTGATTTTTCTACCATGCCTCCATGCGCTACTTAAGGAATCAGTTCAGAGGGAGAAACTGTTCTCTGAGCCGTGCAATGCATATGTCTGTAATGGATGCTTTTCTTCCACTGCAAGGAACAAAGCAGGGTGGAAGGCAAAGACGAACACAGAAAATGTGGAGAGCTAGGCACCCACATGAAGCAAGTGTCTTGTTGTTATAGGCACACATTATTCTCCTTGTCTCTCTGTTTCCCAGTTGTGATAGGAAAAAAATTATTTTTTTATATTAAAATAATTTTTTAATGTATTCATTTTTAAATACAAGTAAAAAGGGCAGAGAAGGCTTTTGACTTCCTGGATTGCACTGTAAGGCCATTCTGGGTTCTTGGTTCTCAGTTTATTTGGCATTCCTGTTGACATAGTTTGTTTGACTCAGCTCTTATCTTTTTGGAGAACTGGAGTGGAAATATTTGGTTATATAATTTATCTGAAGTTGGAGGCAAAGAAGGTCATGCACTCTAGTGGATGGTGCAGGTTTCTAGTCTTACTTGGGAAACAAGGAAAGCCATTACAAAAACGTAACTATTCTCTACAGAGGAGCAAACCACTGTGTTATGAATTCATAAATATAACATTAATGGACTACACTTAAATCAATATATCTAGCCAGAGAGAACTGAAAGCATCATTTGACCTAGCACTCATATTTCCCCTGAAATACAAAACACTGTAAAATGTCCTCACGCTCTTTGCACTGAGTATGATGTGAGAAGCTCTTGGAGGGATGCAAAGGGCACCGAGAGTCAAGAGAATGATGAGCAGTACAGCCTATCTGAATCCTGGGCTGCCAGACTCCAGTTCTCATCATGGCTGCAGTACAGAAGTAATCACTCATCCAAATAGCCATTGCCACTGAGCAATTTGATAAGACTCTTACTCATGATTCTCTTGAGCATAGAAGCCATGCAGTACCTAAAAGTATAATGACAGATTACTCTTAATTTATTAAATTTTTCTGTAAATCTACTAGGCATTAAAATTGTTCTGCCCCTTTCAAAGTACATCTGTAGTGTTTGAAGTAATGTAAAGTAACTGGTGAAGTTAGAGGTTAATCATGTGCAACATAAGGAGACATTTCATTTCTCTAAATGCATAGGTCATCAACTCCAAAACACTTTCAGGAGTGCAGAGGAGGCAAGTAGGAGGAGAGAAACAAATCCATAATTTACGGCTCAAGAAAACTACATATTTAACAACTGCTTAGAGATTAAGGAAAAGTCAATATTCTGTAATCTTGCTGCTTTGGTTTAGAAATCAAATGAAATAATCACAGACAAAATGTGTCAATATCAGGTGTCTGTGTGAGCTGGGAGCATGCTTCCAATGATGATGACAGACACAGATGTTGCTTAAGCATGCTGTACACACATACATACATACATAGACGCTAGACATGGAGCTGCCCTGTAAAAATCATACACTTTCACATTTGCCTGCTAAAGCAAACCCTGCTCAAAGCATTTGTCCAAACAGCATCTAGAGAGCATTGCAAAGGGTAGTTGAGAACAGAGAACACAAACAAATAGAACTTTTGATCATCTGGCATGACATTTGATCTGACTAAGCAGTCTGGCTGGCCTGCTTACAGCTTGGGGACAAATGAAAGTCCTAGTAAAGATAATGACATATTTTATTTGTAGAACTTCAACATGATAAAAAAAGTCCCTTCTCTTTGCCCCTATTTTAGCTTTTTAATCAGTAGATTATTCAAGCCTCCACCTGTTTTCAGTATGCTCTGTGTGAGATGCTACACAACTTGTCAAATGGCCCCTTTGTCTAATGCACACCTGCTCTCCTGGGAGTTATCTTGCAGGTGCTGGAATCTGCTTGCTTTAAAGTAAGGAAAATCTGTTGACAGTGTAAAACCCAAAAATGTTAATATTTCATTTTCCTACGTTCCAGGTTTACCTGTAGCATAGAGGTATAATGCTTCATTTATTGCATGAAGATTACCTAAGGTGAAATACTGGTTATTAAAAAAAATCATAAAGCAGATATTTTGGGGGGCTACAATGTGAGTCATGGGTGATGATGGCTCATGAAGCAATTGTTATGTGTTACAGCCAAGGTGATGCTGGCATGGCAACTCCTGGTAGTGTCAAAAATAGCTCAGTTGAGGGTCTATACTCTCTTCCTCTGTCATCAGTTTTCATGTGTCTTTCATACCACTTTTCAAGGTGACTCCTTTGTGTTGGAAGACATGCCTATTTCTCTGATAGCTGTTTAATCTGGCTAATGGTCATCTCCCACTTCAACACCATCAGCTGGAGGCTGATGGCATCATCCTCTTTCATGTGATCCATTTGGGGGAAATGCCTTCAAGGCAGTTTTGTGTATGACACACACACACACACACACACACACACACAGGGAGCATATGTTTACATTCATATCCTAAGAGGTGGTGTTAATCAGGCCATTGCTGCAGGGGTCCTGGGGACACAAGGAACAATACACAGGGGAACCAAACACGGGAATGCTTTAAAAGAAAATATACTGCAAAGGGCATAATACACAGGGGAACCGAACTTATAAGAACACTTTAAAAGAAAATGTGCTGGAATAGCACTGCAACAAGAGCAGAAGTGAGCAATGCACCCCTGCAAACAAAGCTGCTCAGAAGTCAGACTATTATTCTGCAGTGATCTCCAGAGTTAGGAAATAAAACGTATACTGCTGTGGGACACTGCAGTTCTGCTGTAGTACTTTGTCTTCTCTTTTCTATTCTAAAATGGGAAAAAATAAATTAAAGTAATCAATGCATTTCACCGGCAAAAGGAAATGTAATGGAAATAAAACATGTAGAACCAGCCTCTGAAGATCAGGTTAGCTATAGCAGGTGTTTCAGGCATTCTGCTCCTTGGTTGCCTGCAACTGTGTTTCCCCCAAGACAAGGAAAATGTCAGAGAGGTCCCAGCCTCCCTACTATTGAGTTCAGAGCACTGACTGCAAGACACAGTAATAATATCCCAGGATTTCCACCAACAAGTTCTCAGCCAGGAAAGCTTTTAGTGGGAATCCTCAGGTCTGCGCTGAGGGCAAGCGTGTTTCCAATTAGGCTGAAATCCACGAATGCCCCACCTACATTTCATCAGGAATCTGGTGAAACTGATATTTCCATGAACCATTTACCTTCCAACAAAATCCAGTATTTCACTCCAATACAGGTCAGCTCCTGACAAGTTTTATCACTTTGTATGACAATCTTGTACCTAAAAGTAAAAGGTAACAGGAACAAAGTCATAACTACCCCCCCCCCCCAATAAACTTCACTTGTTTTCTGGGGGCTTTTTTTTTTGTTATTTTTCATGTTAACTGACTCCTACAATATGTATCCTTCCTGGGAGCAAAAATCAGAATGATAAGTGTTTTTATTTTGTTCATGAAACACTCAGTCTGAAAGATAAACCTGCTCTAATACTAGGTTCTGCTGTCTCCAGCATCCTGCTTATTTGAGTTGTCAACAGCTGCAGAGGTCCTTTGTTTATAAGTTTCACAGAGACGCAGACTAACATGTAACCCTCAGGTTTCAGATTTCATGAATGGCTTTTGCTCTATTTATCTATGAGATAAGATTAAAGAGAGAAGATATCGAAGGTAAGAGTCCCATCTATAGGCCACAAGAGGAAAATGATAACCAAATCCTTTCCAAATCCTGAGAATACTCTATCCACTATGGCAAAAAAAAAAAAAAAACAGAAGCAAAAAAAAAATTCCAGGAATAAGGAATCTTCTGAATGTTATAATGGATATTAGTAAAGGCAGAAAATAAGTTGTTCTTTTAGAGAGGAAAGAGACAAAGATAATATATTGCTTGGTAGAACTAAAACTGGAAGAAAAACTAATGAGAAAGTAGCTAAAATGCACTGTTAGCCCAGAAAAATTATATAGAGCTTATTTTGGTTTTTGGTTGGTTTTTTGGGGTGGGGGGGTGGTAAGTGCAGTAGTTAGATGCCTTTGCTTACAAATCAGCAGGTCAGTTTGGAGTAAAGTCCCCAACTTACTGAGTTAGATTGTTATACTTGCTTTCAAAATATAAGTGGTTTTGCTTTTGAAGCACAGCTGATCTGTCCATAGCCTGTGATTTTTGCATCAGGTAGCACTGATCACTTGCTGAAGGGCTACCCTCATGTTGTCCTTTACTCTTTCCATATATGTGAAAGGGTCCAGATTCTGCCCTGTCAGTGGAAGTCCACACTTTTACTAAAGTGACATAAATAACATACGTTTAACATGTATATATACATACATAACAATATGTATAACATGACTAACTAACATAACAGTTGAAGGCATAGCTCAGGCTCAGATAGTTAAAATTTTACTCAGCAAGAACTAGTTGCAAGAGGGATCAACCATTTTTCAGCCTTGTAAGCTTTTAAACACACCTGTGCCTTTTCTCCTGCATTCCCTTCCACATTCCCTTCCACAGCCTGCTGCTTGTGGCTCTGCTTTCCCAGTACCCAAAATCCTTTCCATAGAGACAATTGGCTTATAAGAATCACTAGTACAAAATATGACCTCATCACTGCAAGCATTTAGGACCTCAGGAACTACTTAAATTAAATACTTAATAGTAATAGTACGTGAATCTCAAAATGATTTACTTGTGTCCTGTTTCTCTGTTTGTTACTCCAGAGATGAGTTTAATCTCTGACTTGCAGACAGTTATGTGTTTAAATATAGAATGTATGTGTGAGCCAGCCACCTAAACCCCTGCTCTAGTCAGTGGAAAGCAGCCCACATATGGGTCCTTAACGCTGCTTGGGATCTTCTTGAGTATCCCACTGTTGTCCCTGAGGAGCATGGGGCTTCCTGCAGGTCCTGCACTGCCCTCCTACCTGACCCATGCTAAATCTTGAGGGTATCTCAAATAGCAATAAACATCAATATTTGGGGAACGTCAGCAGCCTGTAGCTCAGAGGCGGGCACTTAAACCCAAAGACTTGGAGCTGGGAGTCCTCAGTCCAGAGTTGAATCCATCCTAGATCATCCCTAAGGAATGAAGAGCAGATCTGGGACAGAGCCTAGCTTCTCCAGTTCCAGTTCAGTAGGTATTAGAAGTGCAGAATTTCATTCTGGATATTGTTGCTAAAATTCCCGCATTGACTCAACTCAAATTCAGAATTCCTCTGTTAGCCCCATGAATGTTAAATTTAGACTGCAGTATATATTCCCCGCCAGGAGACAACACTATCTATAGTAACCTGGGTCATAGTCTCCTGAAATGTAAATTTTTCTAACTGTACCCTAAGGGCTGTAGAAAGGACAGGGTGAAAGGGACACCTGTTTCAGGCAGCCCCTGAGAGTTTCAGGAGCTCCAAATGGGGGTCATACATCTGCACCCCTCTGCCAAGCTGCTGCTGTCTTTGCCCATGAAAAGGGGCTGCAGGTCACAGCAATGTCCAAACAGCCAAGCCTGGTGACGATGGGGATTGATGGGGATTAATGGGGCCTTACCTGTATGAGGGTGGTGGATGAGGGAATACCTCCAGTGGCAAAGTGTATCACTTCATCTTGGTGTCTACCACCGGAATGTCAGGTTTTAAGAACAGCAGTAGTGCTGCTCAGCCCTGATGGTGCATGGCCACTGAGAAATCACACCAGACCTATGACTAACCCTGCTCCTTTAGTGCATCAAGACCTTTCTCATTCAGAGATCTTAATGGTTACACTCAAGAACAAAGAAGAGAGAGAGATTTTCTTTTTCTGTCAAGAGAAGCATTTATATTGATTCAGGATAGCAATTGCTGAGTTCAGTCATTTTTCAACATTGTATTTGCAGGGATTTGAAAGGTCAAAAAGCAAAAGCAAAGCTAACCTACGAAGAAGGAGGGAATCTTTGTTGTCACTTGATTACGTGTGTAGCTGGGATTGTTTCTACAGGAAGCTCTTTCTAGAGGAACAGTCACTTTTTAATAACTCCTATTGTTTTCCTTGAGTCTCAATTGAGGAAATTTTATTTTAAGCAGATCCATGATCTGTTGTTTAAGAGCTCTAACACCATCTCATCTCTCTAATACTTAAGCAAGTTGCTTTCAATAGCTTGTTAAATGACACTATAAAAATCTGTTAAGTTTATATTTTTTGAAGCTTACTTCAGTGACAGATGTTCATTTTCCATGTAAATGCCTTAATTTTGGAATATATATTTTTTTTTGTTTGAGCAGGCTACTGTTGAGTTTGGATTAGAGCAATAATTCTTACTCATTTTTTTTCTTCTTTATATATGTGCTGGACACCACGATCAACAACACAAGTGACAGCAGCTTCTTAATTCTGAGCCAAACTACACAGTACCTGGAAGGCTGGACTTCTGCAAAACATTTGATACTGTCCTGTACAATATCCTTGTCTCCAAAATGGAGAGACATGGATTTGACATGTGGACCACTTGGTTGATTGCACTCAAAGAGTTGCAGTCAACAGCTCTGTGTTTGCATGGAGTACAATGATGACCAGCATCCCTCAGGAGTCCAAATTGAGATCAGTATTATTTAACATCTTTGTCAGGGACGTGGACATCTTTTAGTTAAAACCCTCCCTCCTTGTCCTGTTGTGACAGGGGCTGCTAAAATGTTTGTCCCTATCTTTCTTATAGACCTCCTTTAAGGCTGCAAAAACATCTCCCCTGAGCCTTCTCTTCTCTAGGCTGAACAACCTCAATTCTCTTAGCCTGTCTTCATAGGAGAGGTGTTCCACCACTCTTATAATTTTCACGACCCTCCTCTGGACCTGCTCCAAAAGGTCTGTGTCTTTATTGTGTTAAGGACTCCAGAGCTGGATGCAGTACTGCAGGTGGGGTCTCACTAGAGCAGAGTAGAAGGGCAGAATCATCTCCCTTGACCTGCTGGCCATGCGTCCTTTGATGCAGCCCAGGATACAATTTGACCATCTGGGCTGCAGGTGCACATTGCTGGTTTATATCAGTACTCCTAAGTCCTTTTCTACAGGGCTGCTCTTTCATTGCCCAGCCTGTGCTTATACAGGAGGTTGCCTTGATCCATGTTCAGGGTCTTGCACTTGGTCTTGTTGAACTTCATGAGGAAGATGTCATGACTATGGAGGAGAGGGGTAACAAGGCAAAAATTGTGGACAAGCCCACTGCATAAATAGCATGTTGTGCTGTAACCTGGTCACCTCTTACGGATGATGAACATTGCTCTGGTTGGCTGAGAATAGTGCCTGTTCCAGGCATGCCTGAGAGGAGCACTTACTGCTGGTGACCCAGCAGATGCACTCCCACCAGCTGCAGAATACACCTGAAGTTCCTCTTTTACACAAGTGATCTCTATCACCAGAGACCCCAGACATATGATGTGGAAGAGAATTGAGAAATAAGGGTTGTTCTTTTCTACGCATGAACACCAGAGCAGGAAAAAGCAGACAGTAATATTTACCTGAGCAGTAAACATGGTCAGAAAAATGCAGTTGTAACATTTTCTAACTTAGGAGTTGCTGATTCATGAAAATCCGATCATTTAAACTTTCCACTCCTAAAATAATTTTCAGAAGAATTATAAAACAGGTCTAGCAGCGGTCTGTTTGATACAGTGGTGCTCAAAACAGGAGGTCCTGCATTATGGAACTCTGACATCTTCCTAAGCAGCAAGGAACAAAATGTTTTGAAAGGGATTGTAACAGAAATGCGTATGGAGAAGAATGCTTTTAAAGGGTTTAAATATGTATGTAAACAGAGGGTTGACCCCTAGTTTTCCATGAAAATTACCACAGATGTTTTCTCCAGAAGGCTTATTAAAATTGCATCTTTCTTGGAGAAAGATTATGTTTGCTCTTATCCTGATCATATGATATCAGGTGATGTAAATTGATACAAAATTCGATGCTTGGATCAATATTGTCACAATAATACTAAGAGAAATGAAAAAAATGGATAAAAGCATCACTCCACAGAAATGTTGATTCACTGACCATCTGTCTTACTTCATTTAAGTGCTTCACCATTTTAGCTTGGCATCAGACAAGTCAGCTCATAAATTAAATAGCTGAAGTCATACTATATTTCTGGGCTATGCTGGTCTCTTTTTTTAAGCTGTCAACATCTAAAATGTCATGTGTATTTCTTTTGGGGTAGATAGTCAGCATGTGCCAAAACCTGCCTCCTCATCTTAAGGATGAACACAGAAAAGTAGCAATTATAGTCTTTGATTCTGTTAGTCACCCAAACTGAAATAAGAGCTTTTCAGAGTCTAAAAATGTGCATTAAATACCTTCCTATTTATTTTGTTACCCATTTATATGAACAATATCTGACTAAAGATACCTGCAATATGCATATTGAGATATCAGAATGTGTTACTAAGGAACAAATTCACTTGACATGCTAGAGTATTGTGCCCATATTCTGCACTCAGACAGCAACAGAAGCAAGAGAATGTATCAAGATATTTAAAGCATTACAGTAAAATGTTTGTTTTCACAGGCCATTAGGATTCCATTAGTCTCATCTACTCATTTCTAGGCTGCCCTCAGACTGAAAAGTGAGTATCTAATTGTATGGTTTCATTAGAGTAAAAAACAACAAAACAAAAACCAAACAAACAAAAGCAATGTCTTTTTAAAAAAGCAACACAGTGGATAGATGCCTATTCAACCGGAAGGCTAAGAAGAAACTCAGAATAATTTTCATACATATTTTGGACAAATTTAAAGCATATACTGCACAGAGTGACATTTTTGCTAAACATATTTTGCAATTATGTGATCAAGGTTATATGGTTGATTTAAAGTAACAAAGTAATAGCAGCTGTTGCCATATTTTACACTCTCATTGTCAGGACAAGGAAGCTATACTGAAATACAGGAGAAAAAAATTTACATTATTTCCCTAGATGATGACATTTCTATGTTGATCTCTCGAGTAACACCAGAGAATGGCCCAAATCAGATGCCAAAATAAAAGACTAAAATCTTGCTGATGAAGACACCGAAGTCTGAGGCTCCAGTCCAGCAAAAAGCATAAGCGCTCAATTAAAAAGAAGGTCAAATTTCAGCCTTCTCATCTTCAGCAAGCTGCACAGGTGTGTGCCTGGTAGGATCTAAGTGCACTCCTGCAGTTTAGCACGTGCTTAAAGCCCTAGTTTGGCAAAGCATGGGATGTCCTTCCCCTAGAGATTTAATGCAGAAGTCCTTGCTGTCAAACCCTCTGTGCCGTTCTTAGCTCACGCAAGCCAGATTTTAACAAATCACCAAGCACGGACAGCATCTTCATGTGCTGTGCAGCAGTATGAGTAGGCTTTAAGGTGAGCTCATCAATAGGCATGACTGTGGCAGAGACCAAGAACAAGGAATAAAGCTAGAAGAAGTTGGTAATACATACAGTGAACAGCAATACTTACAGATGTATGAGTTAATGCAAATGATGTTCGGAAAAAGAAGTGCTGCTTTAGAGCTGTATCTGTCTCCTGTAAGGTTAGCATGACACCTTTTGGGGGAACAAGTTTCCCTCTTTAGACTAGCAAAAGATAATACTTCTCCTTTTGAGGCACAAGGGCCCTGCTGCAGGAAGGCAGGAACAGCTTTGAGTCTTAAATTCCTCAGCACAGGATAAATGCTGCGCTGGAAACACGTGAATGGGCCCAGCCTGAACTCTACTCTCACTCTGCAGAAATGGTACTTGTAGGAACAAGAGATAGAGGCTTTTTTGAAAAATAATAGAACACGTCAACAGATGAATAAGAAGTTGTAGGGAAATAAAATTTCAAAATCATATTGCAAGATAACACTAAAAAACGAACCCAGAAAACAACTAATCTTTTTGGAGAAAAAATAAAAAATATGATTCAGCATCAGGAGTGAAAAGCTTGGTGGCTTCCCAGCAAAAACATTTTAAATCCCACATTGACATGATACAGTTTCTTCATTTAACTCATAAAGAATTTTTTATTTCTATCTTTAGAATCTGTAATAACTCATGTACAGTTATTCCCATATAAGGGTTTTCTGTATTTATGGTAGAACATAAGTGCTTCAGCTATGCCACAGCTGTGTCTAAAGAGCAGAAGGTATAAAGAAAAGATTAGAAATAAAAAGCCCGAGATATCCAGAGGAAAGAAGAAAAGGGACGTGTTATTGAAAGCAGTGGCCGCTGTTATGAAATCAGCATTTGCAGCTTCTGACATCTCGTGGCACACCTGGGTAACTGCAAACCTCTTCCCTTTATTTTATTTTAAGCAAGGTTTTTTTGTTTTGCTTTGTTTTATTTTACATTTGAGAAGTGCTCAGAAACAACATTGATGTAAAGAATAATATTTTTATTAGAAGTTCAAAAGAGAAATTCTACAAATAAACAAAGGGATTTAAAAAATAGCTGAAGGTCAATCTAAGAAAGAAATATCATGTAACTACTCTCATGCTTATAGGTGATGCACAACATATCTTTAATTACACTGAAAAATTCTTTAATCTTAGAGATTTGTAAAACACCGTGTATGTAGTAGTAATATTTCCCAAGTCCACAGCTTTTGATGGTAAACTCTACAGTCTGCAAGTAGGAATCTGTATATTTTCTCTGTTCAGAGTATGATATTTTGGTTCTGTAGATCTGACAGCAAACACCACGTTGTATTTTGGGAGCTTGCAAACCATTTCCTACCCTTGCCCACAGCATCTATGCGGTTGCCAAACTTTTGGGGCAGTCATACGTTGTTGCCAGCCACACACACGGTACAAGATATTTGCCCACTAGCTTCCCATATGGCCCAGCACAGCAGCCACACATGATGATAATTCACATTAGACCTAGCATTAGGTTATGTATGGATAAGTCTCTCTCCCCAGATACCAAGCCATTATTCTGCCTACTGCCACCTAAATTTTATCCAATGCTCTGTTTTAAGCTTGTGCTTAAATACTGTAGAGAATTGGGACTTTATGTTTCTTGCTCTTGAAAATGTGAAAAGAACATACGTAATTATTTTTCTTAATACAGCATAAACATATTTGTTCACAGTTCCTTTAATTTCTAAGAGATTTTAAGTTTTCATAATTATTAATTGTTTTACTAGTTTTGTCTTTATTAGGCATTCATAAAAAATACTTCATTATCATCCATAAAGCAGAGTTCATTAGCATAGCTGCTCTGTGAAGTCAATTGTCTCTTCATTAGCAACAGCTCCTCAGAAATTCAGGTCTTTGATGCTTGTTTGAATTACTTGCATCTTTTCATTTCCCTCAGTTGTGTTTCTGAAAGATTTCATTTTTTTCTACACCTATTTACATTTATGAATATCCTTGTAAGCTCTGCAGTTCTAATTTGTGATTTATTTTACTGTCAACTACATTAGCTATTCATACAAATGTAATGGTATAGAGAGTTTGTTTATAGGCTTCGTCCTGTATTTGTGAGTGCTAGTTTACTAACTCTCTCTGTTCCTTTAGGCCGGAATCAAAACGTTTGTCCTCAAACATGCTCCAGTGAAGAAGGCACAATTTTGAATGCCCCACACTTTCACCATCCCTTAACTTGGATACCTGGCAAAACCTATACTGAGAATTAAATTCATGTGGGGCTTTACAAGTATCATCAAATGAGTCAAATTAAATGACTGGAGAATGATGTAAAATATATATATATATCTTTTCTTTGTTTGAGTGTTGTCTTTCACCTTGCTGAATGATGACCCACGTGGTACTCTCCCTCCTAGATCACTGTCCTTCCCACCAGGCTGAGGTGTCCCGGATGCTCTTCCTGCTTCATGGCAGCTGTGAGCAGGTAAGGGCCTCCAGTGTTAGTAAGGACCTCTAGCTGCTCTAGGACTGCTGGGACAGGACCTCTAGAACTCTCTGCTGCCTTGGCCCCTACAGGTCTGACCTGCCTTATCCTTATTCTCCAGCTTGCCTGCCTTAACTAACAGTTTGAATATGGACAAAACAAATATTTTCCTTATCGTAAATCCTTCACCCAACACTGACTAGAAATAGGTTTCCTTCAAGAGCTACTGACCTAAGCAAAATGGCCTGAAAAACGGTTTTGAGTGTATATTTTAAATCCCATCACTCTTTTAGTATTTTTAAAGGATCATTTCTGGAAAGGAGAACATTTCTTATGGGACAGATGGTTCAAAGATTTTAGAATTACATAAAATGGGGAGGACAGATTTGTTGAACTTTCCCATGATGTAGCTCAGTCTTTACAAAGAACCTAGGCGCGCTTACAGCTCCTCACACTTCTGGGTGTGAGATTGTGCCTCTCTTCTGGATACTCTAGCAGTACACAAAATTCAAATATATACTTGAAGCCAAAGACAGCCAAGATCAAAAGATGTTACTATCTCCTCTAATTATTGCGAACATTTAATGTAAAGGTAATAAGCTCACAGTGTAATCACCCTTCATGCAAACAGTTAAGAAAGTAATACACGCTTTCTATTTTCACTGCAGACTCAGGCCAAGGTGAAAAACCAAAGCCAACTGGCTCATTTTCAAGAAGAAGTCGCTTGCTGGATAGAAGGAGGGGAACTTTGTTGAGATGGAAACCTATAATTTCGATACACATGTATAATGAACAGCTAAAATAACAAATGAGAAAGATATCAAAAGCTGTGATCAGTTACAGTTGTGAGAGAATTTTTAATATCCACATATTAGGGGCAAAATAATAAAATCAGTGACAAGGGAGGTGTTAAAACAAATTGTTGTACCAGGCTGTTGGTAGAGGGCTCAATGAGAATGTGAGAAATGAAACAACAGTAATCTGATGCCTGAGCATGCTTTTGTATCAGTGCTCTGTTGCTGCTATAAAAAGGATCTTTATGTGGATTTCATCTTTGCATATTCAAATGAAAGCTGCTGCCCTGAAAAAGTGCAATCAGAATAGTTGGCAATGAGGAAAAGCAGGTAAAATATCTAAAGAGAGGCACAGAGAGACAAAAGATGCAGCCACAATACAAATGCAGAGGTTTGCAAAACCACATTTATATCTGATGACACAGCAAGACACTAAATAGATCAAATTTGGGATCAATCCTTGGGCCAAGGAGGTGATAACAACCCTTTAGTCATCAGACAAATCCATTCCAGACATGACTGAGACTAAGCAGAGGGAATGAGACTTTCCAGACATTACTGTACATGGCAGAGAAAATTCTTCCATTATGGCATTTCTCTCTTTCTAGGGCAT
Source organism: Phaenicophaeus curvirostris (assembly GCF_032191515.1). Lineage (NCBI taxonomy): Eukaryota > Metazoa > Chordata > Aves > Cuculiformes > Cuculidae > Phaenicophaeus > Phaenicophaeus curvirostris. Next base: position 80,653,485 of record NC_091394.1, on the reverse strand, counting down.
TTCATGGTTACCAGAGTCCAAGTAATTGTACAGGATTCTTCTACATATTGTGTGGATTACTAGTTCAGGTTTTGATAACACCTCAGCAATAAACCTTATCTCTTTGGAGAGAAACCTCTAAACAAGTATGTGGCCCTTGCATCAGTCCAAAACTAGAAGGGCACTAACCACTAGACCAAGCTAACATTTTCATGTTTAGGAGGGACAAACACAATCCTCTAAAGAGAAAAGAAGAGTTGTTACACTATTACGTTTGCTTTAGTGTTAAAATAATTTCTGTTTCTGAATTCAGGTGTTTCACTAAAGGATCTGGGCATGCAACATCCTTCACAGATAGACAAGCACTGTTAACAGAGATAGGGACCCAGATCTAACCAAGTTTTCCATGTATTACCTAAGCCAAGAACAAATATTATCTGTAATTCAAAGTCTTTTGTATTTCTCCACTTGCCAAGTCTGAGCAGAGCTGGAAACACAGAAATAAATAAATAAACAAAACCCATTAATCTGTATGTAAACAATGTAAACATAACAAAGATTACCTGGAGTTACCATCTGTTGTATTGTTTTCTCACATAGATACAGTAACTGCATGGGGGTAATGTAACTCATCTCTTGGTGTTCGATGGTTATGGGTCTACTCAGTTTTCCAAAAGTCATTGCAAACATGAGGTACTTTAAGAACTGCAGTAATCATTTAATTTTCCTTTTCATTAATGAGAGTTAAGGGAGAGAAACAAGATTTTGAGATCACCCAAAAGTATAATAAAACCCAGAAATTAAATGACCAACTCTGTTTTATTTCCAATCTTTTAATGTCTATCAGTGCCTTTTTAATACCCTCCCTCACCTATTTTGTAAAATACAAAAGGCCAGAGGCTCCCTCACCAGAAAAAGAAGTTCATTGTAACTGAATCACTGATTTCTTCATCATTACTTTTATGGGCCTTGGGAAATTACAAGGAGAAAAAAACTCTGGAAAAATAGAGCAACTGCCTGCCTTCCTCTCTGTGAACCTGCTGATTGTCAGGAAGGAAAGGCATAATTTGCTACATATCTGCTCCTCTTGCCCTACTCACTACAGACCTCCAAGTGTGAATCCCTGGGCAAAAATTAAGACAATTGTCAGGCTTCTAAGTGTGGAGGGTGTTTTTAATACAAGTCTTACATTAGGAGAAATTAAACATTGAGGTGTAAATGCATCATTCTCTTTCACATCATTTAAGCTAGCTAAATGCTTCTTAGTGCTCAGTAAATACGAATGTATTTTGCTGCAGAGCCAGAACATGCTGCAAAGAGGTATTGTTCTGCTTAGGATAAAAATCAAGGAATGATTTAAAAGTCTTCCTTAGACAAACAGTCTGTTAAATTGGTAGAATTTATGTGAAGCCTAGTTGATTTTCTGCCTTGTCATTCATCATTCATCTCTTATGCGCAAGTTTTCTAGATGTCCAGCTTTAGAGGCTGCTGTAACTTCAGCCACAAGGTCTATGTACTATAAAAAAGTTATCCCCATTGAGTTGACCATGGTGATCGTGGAATTGGTGATGGGACTAGGAGGAGAAGAGCACTGGGCCTGTACTTCATGCTGGAGTTATTAGCTCCTCCCTGCAAGCCTTCGCCCCTCTGCTTAGGCACCCCAGACAGCCTGAGTATCAAAAATTGTTAATTTAAGCTAAAGATATCAGAATATGATGAAACACATCCCAGGCTAAAGCCTGGGGTAGTTACAGCTTCCTCAGCCGACATAGCTAGAACTAGAGTAAATAAACATTACTTAATCCCTGTCTCTCTAGAACTAGCAGTTGTTTCAATGCAAATGTGATAGATATAAGCAAGCACATACAACATTGCATGTCTTCTACAAAGACTTAACAGTACTCAGACATCGTATCACCATTAAAACATCACAGGTACTATGATCAAGTCCTCCAGTCTGTGTCGACTTTCTCCTTTTTCAGCTGGCATGACAGAGATTCTTAATTGCGCCACCAGTAGTCTAACAACTGAGATTGGCATGGACAGTGAATAGATGTCACTGACTCCTCTACAGTGCATGGCTCAGGTAATCTTTGTTAGAGGTAAATAAAGTGAAATACTACATCACTTTTCCTTTTTCATGCTAGACAAACTTTTCCTAATGAAAATGTTGAATGGCACTGTCTTTCAATCAGTATATCTTGACTCACTGTTGATTATATGGGTCTGAAATGGCATTTTGGGAAGTCTGGTGAGTTTAGTTAGTGAGTGAAATATGCTGAAAGCAATTTAAAAAAACCCCACAACTTTCCTGTTCTTCAGGACTAGCGATTCTCTGTGCTTATTTCAATACAATATATTTATCAGAAAAACATCCTTTATACTTCGCCTTTTACCAGAATGATTCCCTTCGGCCCTCCCAGGAAAGAATGCTGGGAAGCATATTCAAAGTCTGATTACCAGTTCTGTCCCTTTTGTACTCTTTAAACTAGCAAAAGTGGGATTGTAGCTGACTTAGGAGTCAGATTCTGCTTATTCTCACTAGTTTCCAAGCTGTATTACTGTATCATCTACTGACCCTGGGGGCATTGAGGCTTCCTTGTACCATGCGCTCACAGACTGATGATGTAGCTCCAAAGTGTGGCAACCCCTTCATCTTGGAATCCTACAGGAATTTTGTCACTTACTGTAGCAAGTCAGAGATCCTCCCTGTAACAAGGTAAATGGACAAAGGATACAAAAAAGGACTACACAGTCCAAGCACATTTTGAGTTTATGCAAAAATGCAATAACATATTTTCCTGACCAATCCAGTGCCACCCTTTTTTCATATGTTTTTTCACCCACATTTTTAACTGTCAGTTTGAGTGCATATCACCAGCTCCTGATGCAAACTTCTTCATTTAGAATCAGACAGAGAATAGTTTTCCCCAAAGGGATTATCTGAGGTGCCTTTTCTCTTAAATATCTGTCTTAGGAGCTGCTTCCCAGAGGGTTTTATTGTACAGAATTGGAGTCTGATGAGTTAGTCTCTGAGCTAGTCAGCAGAGAGACATTTCTCCTTGCCATTTGGACTATATTTCCCCTTGTGGTTTTTTTTTCATTTTGCATGCAGCATTTCAGGATAATCAGTTTTATTTGCTTATTTGTTTGGTTTCGTGATAGTTTATGCTGAATTCTGTAAGTCCCTTTTCTGTGTTGGTGAAATATTGAGCAGGTGCAGATGTAGCCCATCTGTGAAATCTCTAGTTTATATTGGGTAGAGAGAGAGGAAGAGAGGAAAAATAGTACTATTTGCCTTCTTTCAAGGAGGAGGAGATAGAGGGAATAAAGAAGAGGAAAGTTAGCGCTGCAGCTGGGACTGGAAGGCATGGACTTGGGCATGCTTCATCCTGAACATGTGTTAGTTATGTTATGACATCTGATATTGACAAAAGCATGTCAAAACTTTGCTATTCTAACTGATTCTTCAGAGTGACAAAGAAAGACTGCATTGAAAAAAATGTATTGAAAACTCAGTTATTTTTAATTGTCAGAGAGAGCAGCCATGCAGAGGCCTAAGCTCCCAAATAACCCAGAGTACTGCTATTCCTTTCCTCTGAAAATGTGAAAAGAGGAGTATGCATCAAAGTGTTTGTTAATGGTATGAGGTTGAATGCTCCTGTTGAGGTTGAATCTCCCTTTTCTGGAGACACATAGACAAAATTTGCAGCTCGCTCTTCCTAGCAAGCTCCTATATGCATGATTCGCACAGGGATTGATGTGGGTTCAGTGCTTTGCTCATCTGCAATTGATGCATTAGTTTACAGTGTGAAGAAGCACAACAGCACTCTAGCAGATGGGCCTGAGCACTCCCATGCCAGAAAATCAGCATGTAAAGTAAGTTTGAGTAAGACAAGTAGATGACTTGAAGATCAACACAAAACTTGCAGTACTCCCTGCTCAATTAGCTTTGAAAGCAAAAGCTGTTGTATAGGACATGCTCTGTTCTCAGGTATCTAATGCAATGCAGCCATTTCCAATGCTTTCAAGATTTTCTATAGTATAGAAAGATCTTGTTGACAAATGCCTTAGCTAGCCTTTGTCTTTAACTTTAGCGAGTGTTTAGTCAGTTCATAGTCACACAACATCCATGTAACACAGGCAATTCAGTAAAATTCTAGTAAATGCTGGATACCATTTGGGGTTTTGACTTGGCTTTTTGTACTTGGCTTTTTGTATCTGTCCCTGGTTAATAGAATAAATGAAACTTGATGCAAAAAAAAATTTAAAAATTTACCTTTGGAAAGAGTTTAGGGAGTAGGTAGGCTAATCTAAAAACAAGTGAATGCTGTCACTTCAAAAAGAGTAAACAACCTACCCAGCTACAGAAAATATTTTTTAGCTGTGAAAATTTTGTCTTCTCATTTTTTAGAAAAGAAAGTTTTCAACAGTTTTCTATAATAATGTTTCTCATCCCCAAAAGCCCTTACTTTGCCTGAAGAAGTGTATATATTATATAATTTCTGCTTATCATGTCCAGATCTTAATTTCATGAAGATATATTTTTTAATGCATCAGCACATTAATTTATTTTAGCTGAACAATGTTTTACAGAAGAAATCACCACATAGTCCTCTAAAAAAACCTTCAGTTTAATCTAGAAGAATAAAAAAGGAATGCTGGAACTATCCTCAATTCCTTTTTGAAACTACAATAAAGCATGCATTTGGATACCATACCACTGGTCTGAAGATCTCCAAGAGAGATGGTAGAAATATTCTCTTGGCATCACTGGCAATATGTATAAATCATGTCTCATATCTGACTTTGATAAAGGAATTTCATTACCAATTAATTCTATTACGGCAACATTCAAGTTTTTGTCAGTGATTTACGTATTACTCACTTGAAGTCATTACATTTTTTAGAGAAAATCTATTTATAAGTAGTCATAAAGCAAACTAATTGAAGACATAATTAAATAGAGACCAGAATCTTAAATAAATGACAGATGCTTACTCACTCAATTAAACTCACTGTGTAATGTTTCTCACATAACTTTCTCAAACAGTCCCGTATTACCACTTTGCCCTTGACATTGACTACTGAAACTGCGTCATCTTCTGATAAAAAAAAAGCAGCCCAGTCCTGCCTGGGGGCACCAGGAGAGCCCTCATCTGCTGCAGTCAGATCTGATCTTCATCGTGGAGGATTTCTGTGCCCCTTCCTGCAGCCAGGGTCCTGGAGGCAGCAGGTGCATCGACCCTGGCACTGGCTCACATAAGGTGCTTAACAAGTTTAGTGTGACCTACCCTGGTCTTTGGTTATCCTCTGCTGTGAGTTCTCTCACATTGCACAAGTCTGAATTTAATGAAAAATGATTTTAAATGGCAGAGTCCCTTGGGAATGACTGGGGAGAACACACCTGCTTCTCCAGCCCTGGGAAAGACCTCGCTGCAGCATCAAAGTTTGCACCAGACTACATGTAGGAGTTGGTATGGTTCTGCAGGGGAGCCAGTCACTTAAGATGATGGCTGGGATAAGATAATTTAAGGCTGAGAGTGGTGGATTCAAGGACATCATGGCTGGGAAAGTCAACCCCCCCCCAGGGACTCCCTAGGCTGAGCAGCACCATCCTCCACACTCGCTCCTGCCATGCTGAGCTGGTCAGCCACAGCCTTGCTGGGGTCAGCCCACCCACCTCAGAGCTCTGGCAGTGTAAGTATTGGTATTTAGTATTTTCAACCTAATTATTTGCTGCATTTTTGTATATTTTCTTTGCCTCCACACATTGCCTAAACACATAATGAAATAATAAAAGCTATATATAACCGGGTCAGCTTTTTCGAACTAGCTGGTACTAAAGTCCGTCATTAGCTGCCTAAATCCGCTGCCCTTCCGAAGTGCTAAACTATAACAGCGCATATTAACTTCAGGCCTAAATGTGGTAGTATTGTCCAAAATGCCATACATAGCTCTTAAATGTCTGTTAATAAAAAGTTCTGCATTGATGATACAGTGATGCTGCCTAACCAGCTACTTACTTCAGAGCTGGGAGTTGAGTCCACAGACACCCCATCTGCTCTTGCTGCAGTGGGACCAGCAGCCATGACCCTGCACAACATTTGTGTGGAGATAACATGGGTCACAGTGCAGAAGCTACAAAGTGACATGGTCATTAGGTCATTTCCCTCCAGTGTATGTGAATTTCTAAATGATACCCCTTCTGCTGGAGAACAGGCCTTATGAGGAGTGGCTGAGAGAGCTTGGGTTGTTTAGCCTGGAGAAGAGGAGGCTGAGGGGAGACCTCATTGCTCTCTACAACTACCTGAGAGGAGGTTGTAGAGAGGAGGGTGCTGGCCTCTTCTCCCAAGTGACAGGGGACAGGACAAGAGGGAATGGCCTCAAGCTCCGCCAGGGGAGGTTTAGGCTGGACATTAGGAAAAAATTTTTCACAGAAAGGGTCATTGGGCACTGGAACAGGCTGCCCAGGGAGGTGGTTGAGTCACCTTCCCTGGAGGTGTTTAAGGCACGGGTGGACGAGGTGCTAAGGGGCATGGTTTAGTGTTTGATAGGAATGGTTGGACTCGATGATCCGGTGGGTCTCTTCCAACCTGGTTATTCTATGATTCTATGATTCTATGATTCTATGATGTATGTATGTGTGTAATAAGAGGTAGAAATAATTGTAATGTATATTCAAAATAGGACTGCTATCTAGAGTAGTCTGTAGGTTCAGCTGGTTCCTTATCTTGTGTTCCATATAAACTTGTTAAACAACTGTTTTCCTTTCCAGCTAATCTGGTACTAATTTCATTCATTGTCTCAGAGTAGTGTTGGACAGTATTGTGGCTTTCCGCTCCACCTCAGATTCTCTCCTTAGCACCATACCCTACGTAGAGCTCCTGGGAGAGTGCTATGTGCACTATATCCCCTCCCCAGCACAGAGCACAGTGCACTCCTCACTGCACCTGTTTCTCCTGCTGGCAGAGGCTGTGGCTATGAGCATGCAGTAAGATCAGAATGAAGCCCACTGTGCACAAAAACTGGAGCCCAGATGAAGCCACCTGAAATCCTCCCAAAACAACTGTGCCCATTTCTTATCAATTCTCAACCTTGTGAGACACAAAAAATGTTTGGGAAAAAGTGCTTAGAGGCTGAACCTGACCCTGCATGTACTCAGGATCCTTGAGCCTTTAGAAGAAAACATGTTTATAATGTTACTGTACGAGCTCTCGGGAACAGAGAGCTATTTCAGAATCCCTATGGAAACAAAGCTGGAAGTTTCAAAGTAGTCTATTAATTCTCAAATGCTTCAATACAGAAAAATGAGCAGATAGACCAAATAATTTTTTCATTTTGCAAAGGGAATCTTTACTTTTCCCGTGATGACTTGGGATTGCTTGGCAATGCAGACATTGTCCCTAAAAAATGCAAGTCGCCCTGAGCCTGGTAGGCATCCTCTTGTTCCAAGAAGACCTTGTTCTGCAATTTGCAGAAGCAAACACATCAGTGGAATAAATATTCAGACAACTGGGGATTAGAAGAAAGTTTGACCGGTGGTAGAAGTACCAGCATTTAAGCATTTGTATTGCTCAGAGTGAATGTCAGCAGCAAGTGTTCAGCTTCTCACTCTGAGCTCATTCAGAGTACCCAATTGCTGAAAAATAAATCTTCCACTGTGAAAAATACACACTTGTCATTGCCGAATTAGAAACTGGCAATAACAATGCTAGCAGATGTTTGGGGGTTTTACATGCCGTTATATTTTTTTGCCTGATTAATTTGCTACCTGAAAAGTTGTCAGCATGAAATTTTCTGGACCAAAAATATTCACTCATTCCAATACCAAACAGTAGTGTTGACATATCTTCTTTAGTGGAATAACATTCTTTTTCAGATCATTGGCATAAATGTCGTTCTAAAGGCTTAACTGGGATGAAGGCAAGCACATCAAAACCAAAATGTGCTTGAATCATTGGTTACTTAACAAATAGAAAATATGTAGATTTAGATGGATAGAACTCAATGGCTGCAGTGAAATAACTCAGGATTTATATTAATATAGAAGTGGTGAATTCTACATCTTCCATTAATCATGTATTTTCTTTTTTAATCTTGATTTGTCTTCATTACAATAAACAAATTGCAACTAGAAATCCACACATCAGTAGCATCACATAAAGATTACAATTTACTGTATCCAAATTGTTAGTTGCATTAGAATGATCACATAACATTAAAATATGCATTTGTACCTACTTCTTTCGTTTGTTTGGGTGGGGGGTAGGATAGAAAAGGAAAACAACATGATCTTTTGTGCAATGTGCTTGTGCTATCATATGTTTACAGGTCTGGAAGTCAAATGTAGAGACAAATGAGGAAAAGGCCTCTCCCCTTTTCTGTAGACAGCAACTGGTTTTCCTAGCCATGCAAATCCAGAGAAAGACACTTCTCTGCAGCATGTAAAGGTGCTCTTGGCTGTTTGATACATCTTCTCCAAGTGGGGAAGGCTTTTTTACTGGTTTTTTTTTCTAGTTCTTTGAAATCTCAGTGATGCACATGTGGATCTCCTCATCTGGCTTCTGCCTGACTTCAACAATCCACCTTGCACCAGAAGGTACAAGGTTGTGCCTTGTTAGGAATAAAAGATACATTGTTTTTTCCATACGGATTTGTCATCTATGAGACGATAGGAACAGTTAAGATAGATATTCTGTGAGATATTTTCTCCCTTTAGTACAAGAGGCCAGCAAGACATTTAACCAGATGGTTTGTTCCCCTGTTGGAATATCACCTTGCTCCATCAAATGAGGTAGTGTTTTCTTATTTTAAAATTCCATGCTGCAGGATGGTCAATTAGCACTTCAAATGCCCTTGACAAGAATTGAAAAGCACAATAAAGAAACACTTCATCCAAACAAAACAGCAGCAGCAGAACTTTTTCATAGTTATTTAAACCTTCAGGATAGATTAATTCCTCTCTCTTAAGTATGCTTTGGTTTTTTACTACATCAAACCATCAAATCTGTAAAACCCAATAATTTCTGAACACAAGTTTTGTTTTCTACCTATCTTATCAAGGAAATGATTTAGGATTCTTTAAGGGAAAAGAGACTTCTTTGTGAGGAGTATATGAGCATGTTCAGTCACTGGATCACAACGTCAGGGAATGGTATCGAGGCCTCAGGCATCTCTCAGTCTCTTGCATCACAGGTTAAATGAATCTTTCAGTTTTATAGGCTCTAAATTTCCTCCAGCTATGCAGACAATGATAATTATTTTGACACATGATTACAAGAACTTGAGCAAAAGAGATCTCCAGTACGAATGTGATCTTTTAGTGACTTTCTGATTTCTGAACTCACATCGGAAAATTTTTATTGAATCAAAGAAGGCTTGATGAGTGGGATTCAGTTGCCTGAATGCGGATGATGTCTAGTGCCATTTTAGCTGCTTTAGGGTGTTAAACATGACTGCTGTTCCAGACAGCAGGGGGTTTGCTGTCATATCTATTATTCAGTACCTAAACCAACAATAGATGTCTGTATTTAGATGCCCAAGTGGTCCATTCTTTCCTTTCCCTTAACATGATTTTAAAATTTATTTAAACATTACTGTAAAGTTATTTTAACTCTTCATCTCTATACTGCTTTTCTCTTTCTTCTGCTCTGTAGTGTATTATTCCATTTTATTTTCATCTTCCCTGTCTGTGAAGAGTAAAACTGTAACTGTAACTGAAGAATGGTTACAGTTTCCTTCTCCTATAAAATATATACTCCTTATCACAGGTATACCTTCTTGAAAGAAATAATTTATTTTTAAACATATTAAAACAACATAAAAATCCAGTTAAAATTCTCTTTTTAAGTGTCCAAGAGACTTCAAAGAATTAGAGCTTACCTAAATATATGATGGTCATTGGGCACTGCAACAAGCTGCCCACGGAGGTGGTTGAGTCACCATCCCTGGAGGCATCTAAAAGACAGGTAGACGAGGTGTTTCAGGGACATAGTTTAGGGGCAGATAGGAATGGTTGGACTCAATGATCCATGAGGTCTTTTCCAACCTGATGATTCTATGATTCTATGATCATTCCTGAAAGTTTCCATAGAAAATTTTTTTCTGAAACCTCAGTTATTTCTCTAAATTCTTGGCATCTCATGTCACAGACAATACATAAAGAAGCATGAAGAATTCAAGGACATAAGCTTGATTTTATATTGATTTTTTTTCCACCTTGCAATTCTAGAAATCCACTTCTGCCATTTATAAAATAGCAACATGTCTTCAGACAATATTCAGATAACCTCATGGGCTTCACTTCAGCTTTACTTAGTAGCATTTTTCCATAACGGCAAATTAATTTATTCTCAGAAGAAGAACAGATAGACATTAAACAGAATGGATTGGCAGACGAGAACAATGCATTCACTTGGCCACCTCTACTTTTTAGTTATTATATTAAGCATTATTTGTAAAGTTAAATTCAACAGCTGAAAGTAAGGCTATTTTCTCCAGTCACTGCCGTTAGAATGGACCCTAGAGACAGAAGTTAAATCAAGCTGCTGCTTTGCTGCAGCCAAAGCTACAAACAGCATTCATTGGAATGAGCAGGCATTTGGCATTATCTCTAGACTAGCAGAAAATGAAGTGTATGCATTTCTAGAAATGCATAAATCATCCTTGCAATACCTGCATGAAAATGCATGGTAGCTTAAAATGAACAGCAATATTTATGATGTAATATTATCTGCAACAAACTACATACATAATTCATACTTCTCAAGAATAGCTTTCAACATTTTCTTACATATTCTTTCTCAAAGCAAGATGCTTGCATTGTTTTGAATATATCTAGATTAAATCACCATTTGCCCATATTTATAGAAAATTTCAGAACAAGCTTCAGTATGACCTGGTTAGTAAGGAATGTTTATGTGGCACTGGCCAATCAATATATATATATACACATATATAATTAAAAGCAGTAATTTTAAATTTTGATTATAGGGAAAAAATCAGAAGCTAAAGATGTAAGCAGAAAAAAATAGAATATAATAGAAATATAAATTCATAAATGAAATATATTTATTATGAAATTTCATTTCTAGGCCCATGTCCAAAAAGCACAGTAAACACCTAAGCAGAGTGCAATTTTACATCTGCTGGCAGCTATACATATTTTAACACCTTGTCTAATTGGCAACTTCCATTGTGTAATGCTCACATGTCCAAAATTACATCTCTTCATCTCTACCCATCTTTTAGAGTGGGATGTGGATGATGAGCTGCATAAGGAATACAAACCCTACAACTGTCCTGGTGAATTTACAGTCTCAACACATGAACAACAGGCAGTGAGTAAGACACAAGAACTTGGACAATCAAGTATATTCACGACAAAGTTGTGAAACAAGTTTAACGCTACTGTTTCTTATGCATATTGTAAGACTCTAGGGGAACTGACACATACCCATTTCAACATCTAGACCAAGTTCAGCAAAAATGTCTGACCTGTAGTAGTGGCCCCATCCCTGGAGGCGTTCAAGGCCAGGCTGAATGGGGCATTGAGCAGCCTGATCTAGTGGGATGTCCCTGCCCATGGCAGGGGGGTTGGAACTAGATGATCTTTGAGGTCCCTTCCAACCCAAACCATTCTATGACTCTATGATTTCTCCTTTGCTGCCATAAAGTCATATTCAACATAGAAGGGAAGCATGGAAGGAGCAGGAAGGAGAAGAATAGGGAAAACAAGCCAAATATGAGAAAGAGAAGACTGGATATGAGGAGAGAAACAAAAATATCTTCACTCCAGATCTGGCATAGGGTTTCTGAAGCCTTACTGACAAGAGAGCAAGTAGTTTTTTTAAAACAAGGTTGTTACACTAATTCTATTGAAAATCATTGACAACTGCTCACTTTGGATGGGATTAATCTAAACACATTTGTTTATGGTGAGAATGACAGTGTGTGATAGAGCCAATGTGAACTATAGTCACAGTCAACAAGAGTTCAGTGCATGATTCACCTCATCCTATGTAAATGCCTATGTTTGGTTTGATGAATCTCATATTAAACTCTGCTGAGTTAATCAACTCTGTGTTGAGTTGATCCTCCAAGCTATAACATTAGCCAAGACAGCTCGTTCAAATGTAGACATCTATGTTGCATAGCTCCACATTTAGACAGATGAATGCCAAACCTGATTCCATCAGATCCACTTGAATAATTGCAATGAAACATATTACTTCTGATGAAGGGCATTAGAGCAAGTCCGGAAATATGGAGACTTAGAAATGCTTGATCAGAAATTTGGAGTAGGAAAAAGCAGACAGTCTTAGCTGCAGTGTTCTGCATAGAATGAACATACCCAAGGAGGGAGAGACATCTGGAGGCCAGAGGAACATCTTGTACTAATCCATAGATTATGTTTCATGGCTTTTCAAGTGCTAAATAGACACAGTGTCATTTTTAAACCAAATAGTATTAGGAATAAAATCAGATTTTCTCATGAACATTCATTGTCTTGATGCTTGAAGTAAATTGCCTAAATTTAGAGTTTGGCATAGACGTAGCATTTTTAAAGTTATTTAACTAATAGTGTCAGGGCAGATTAAAGAAGTAACTTCATAATAACCTAAATATTGGAGCCATAATCTTTTTCTCCCCTCTGTCCCAGCTTCTGGACAATTTGGGGAGTTATTCACTCTAAGCCCAGATGTTGCATCATGCAGCAATGTTAACATCCTTTACTTGCTTTGAGTCAGTTAGCTCCTGCTCCCAATGGGAGACATATGTTTTCTCTGCCTTTGGTTTCACACTTGCAGAGTTACTGTTTGCTTGTTTCTCCTCCAGCATAAAAAGCGTACCATTTCTGTTTAACTGTGAGTTGCCTTTTTGTTCTGAGATCTCAACACCTATTAAATCACTAATAAAAGTTTTCCAGTGTTCATGTGAAGAAGGAAAAGGACAAGATAGATTTGTATTAACAGACAAAACCACAGGTCTTTATCTCAGGATATAAAAACACACTCTCAGATTGAAACTTGTGATACAAGTTTTAGCAGACAAGAAGGGTATGTGTATGTATATGGATAGAGATAAACTGAATAAAATCATTCAAGTTCACAAGTATCCCTTGATCTCTCCTGTCATACAAAGATGGGGATGTAAGTGCTGTTGGTTTAAAAACATTACAAGAAAACCACATTAAGAAGCAGACATGTAGATAAAAAGTGACAATATTTCTCAACGACTGCAAAGAAACAGAGTTCAAATAGTCCTTACCCATTTTCTATTACAACCCTTCACAAGACAGGCAAAAACCCCAGTCTCCAGGTTTTCTAAACAAGGAGTGATCACATTTTAAAAGGAGCGATCACATTTTAAACAGATAGCTTAAATCCTGTGTTATGCTCACCAAAACAGAGGGATACTCATCTCCTTGTTTCCTCATCAAAAGGTATCATTGTTAATTTGACTGGGTGGAAAGAATTCATCATTCAGAATTCACGCAATCTTTTCTTCATCTGTTGTCGTTTTCCCTTCTTACTATCTCTGCTTAAAGAAAATAGAATTTTTCTAAATTAATAAAATTAATCAATTAATAACACTAACCATAATTTTTAAAATATTCATTCCTCAGTCTCATTTTATTTTTATAAATCCATGGTAGATCCTCTTTATTAATCCTTTGGAAGTATAACCATTGGTACTTTCCCCCCTGCAGGATTATGCCTTTGAACATGAAGAAATTGTTGGTCTCTGTTCATATTTTATTTTCCACATTAATTAAAAACTTGTCCAGATGGCACTGTACAAATGTCTTTTGTGCAGATTTCTGGCTTTGAAATGCAGCTACCCACTTGGAAATACAGCATTTCCGTCTCCTCGGGAAAATAGATCTCTATGATTCATTTTATGTATAGTATTGTGAGGGGGAGACAGTGTGTCACTTGGAGTAAAAGGAATGGAGATTCACCTCCAGATCTCCCACCTTCTGTGAAAAAGCCCACATTAGTATTTCTGTGTGAATATATTTTGTACTTTTATGTGTGTGTGTGTGTGTGTGTGTGTGTGCGTGTGTATGCACAAATGGGTGCCTCAGAGGTAAGAAAAAACAAAAGAAATCGTATTATCTTAATATAATGTCTACATATAATCCTCAGCCAGGTGGTTAATGAGAGCAGAAACTGGTACCATCAACGTATTTCACATCTCTTGAGGCAAATGTTTGAGTCAAGATTAAATCTCCACCTAAGCAGTGCCAGAAAACCACATGCCCTCACTATGTCTGATTTCCCCACTGCTGAGGACTCTGAGAAAACATACAAGCAAAGAAATCTTTATTTAGGGAAAAACAAAACAGTAATAAATTTAGCACATAGTAAGTGTAGCTCCCCCTCCCTTGTTTACACACCTCAAAATGCCAGTCATCTAGGAGGAGCCGTCTATCTGCAGGGATCCCCTGTTGCCTGTAAGCTCCCCACTCAGCCTCACTAGGCAATGTCTTGTATCCCTCAACTCAGGGACTCCTCCTTGGATCACTGCAGTCCTCTCCTGGGCAAGGCAGACTTCATATTGCCCTCCACACCAATATTACTGTTTTGATTGCACTTAAGTAGGCTTAAGAACTTAAGAACTGTTGGTAATTAGTCAATGTAAACTAAAGTCTCCATGGTCCTGCTTTCTGCTTTTCACCAACAGTGGGATAGAGACCTCTTTGATTTCTTGGATGGATAGACAGACATGTATATGTAGTTATCAGAAACAAATATTGTTTTCCCATAAATAATGTACTATGAGCTCTTCAACTGCTCGAGTATTCAACCACTATTTTTTGTAATCTGCCTGCAGTCCAGTCTGCACAAAATTTACTGTCATTGCAGTTCTCTTGCATGCATAACATAGTAACCACACAAAAATGGCTCTGATGAGCAGAAAACAGAACAACATTTTCTTCAGCAGCATGTGAGTCTCTCAGACTGCTGTTTGTGAAAGAGCCAACACAGTGTGCTACCCCTAGTTGAACACACAGCTTCAAAACACACTGCAATTGCAAACTATGGGAGAGCTGGTTTAACATAGAAGATGTCATCATATTTCATTCCATGCCTCCTGACTAAAGAAAAACAAAATAATCGGACCAGGTTTTATTTTCTATATTGATTCCAGGTACCTCCTTTAAGCTCAGCCTTAAGAATAAGTGTTCCTCCCTCCTCCAAGGCTATAAAAGAGGGACAGCAAATAAAAAGTCCTTAGGAATATGAACAGTGGCTATGTGACAAGAGAAAAAACGTTAGCAGCCTTAACCATATCAGATGAATTAAATGTTTATTGCTCTGTGGATGTTTGGTCTGCAGTGCACACCATCGATATCAATAGAAGTCTTGTTTAAAAACCTCATGTTGCATTCTCCAAATTCAGGGGGTAGGCTGGACTTAAAATGTTTGGCTGTTGAAAAAGATGAAATGTTTTTCCTTCTAGTTTCACTCTAATCAAAACTCCTTTGAAAACAAACAGGATCAAACATTTGACCACAGAGAAGAAAATGCCTAGATAGATGGTCTAGCTCATTTATGTGGCCCCATGAGTGACTTGCAGTTTATTTTCTAGTACCTTGTTCAAACTGTTTTGCAATATTCAAACAGGAAATGTTGCCTTTGGAAGAGTCTGACAGATCTGTCAGGGCCTGTATTGCTGTAATTAGTCTTACGTTTCCCCTTTTGTAGGTTTTAGACCATTTTATCCCACCATTTTCTTTCCATTCCTTGCAGAAAACATTCTACATGGAAAAAAATATTACTGCTAGGACATGGGGAAAGATATTGAGAAATCCTGCTCTGTTTAAAGTTTATTACAAAAATGCTATAGTTATTGTAATGGGGCCAGGACTAGACACATGGGCAAGGCTATGCTCCACACATACATTCAACATGATAGTCATCTTAAGGAACTGAGGGAGAGAAGAAGAGGTAAGGAAAGCTCTGCTTTTTGCCGTATGGAATCTGAGCTATTCTAGTTGCTAATTTAGATACAAATGCCGCCAGTAGCAGTCTGCATGGACCTTAGCACTGCTTCAAAATCCTGCTGAGATATCTTCCTGGCATATCTTACACTGATGCTATGACTTATGAGCTTAATATAGCCCCACAGCTCTCTTTCCTCCTGCCAATTGCTCTCCCTCAGTTGGGTGTGAAGATATTACTTCCCTCATAAGGCACCACTTACCTATGTCAGTCAGCTAAAAGGAGTGGCATGAGGAACAAGGCTCAAGTCCCTATTCTTTCATCTTAATTCTGGTGCCTTGATTTTGGTGCTCATGTGCTGTCTAGGTTGTAACAAATTACACAAGCTCCCCATATTTCAGCTTCTTTGTCTTTAAAATGGGAATAATGATTTCAGCTTTTTAATGTACTTTGAAATGTGTGGACATAAAGCACTACCAAGGGAAGGCAGTTCTATTATTTTTTCTCATATTCTGTCTTTTTAATGCAGGCTCATTTCACAAATTATCAGCATTACTGCTCTAATGTGAACACATCTTCATTGCTGTTGAAAATACTCTTATATACTTTGCTGATAATATAGAATCCTTGTCTACTATTCATGAAAATTTCTATAAAACCTCATTCTGTCACCAGTAATATATATTTTACTGAAGGCTCTGTGTCCTTGTCTTGTCAGAAACTGCAGCTTTCACTTCTTTCTTTCACCCATAGTTTTACGTGTACTGCAACAGTCATGAGTAATTTTTGTTTCCAGATCCAGCAGAAAGAAAACTCACTAGTTTATGGGACAAGTTACTATTTCCTCATGTTATATTGCACTCCTCTTTTTCCTACACTACCCTCTGTCCTTTAAAATCCTTGCTTTATACCTCCTTGGTGTTCTTTATTTCTGCCCTAAGCAGCCTTTGATTGTCAGGTTGGCTTCCCAGCAGGGCAGACTATCAATCATCTCACTTCTCTACATTCTTCTGTTCCATAACCAGTATTTTGAAGTCTATGCTGGACATCTGGTGGACCACAATGCCCAGATCTAATATGTGATTACTGGAGGTGAATCACTGTCTTTCCATGTAAGTGCACAGGAAAATGATGAGAAAATCCATCCAGCAAAACACCAGGAAAAGGCAATGACAGGAATTGGTCTTGTGCGTGACATCTGGCACTCAGCAGCTACAGAGCACTCAGGCCTGCAGCCTCTAGTTTGTGAGGTGACCCAGGGAGAAACACGTCCTTAATGTCCCAAATGTGGCCATGGTGGAAAATGAATGAAGACTTTGGCTCTTTCAGGTTTCACACCCAGCACAGTGCTGGTATTTTCCCATCAGTAGGCAGACACCTGTGGGAAAGTTTGTCAGCTCCAAGCCCACAGCAGGCAGGAAGTGTTTGGGCTTTGCCATGGCTCCTGCAGAAGATGCCACACAGGTCAGTGCTAAACCCCACCACAAGCAGGCAAGGAGGCAGGAGTCATCTCCACCACCCCATTGTCCAACAGCTTAGGCATTCGCAGTGGTGTCCATTTGCCTGGTAATAGGCAGCCAGTCTGCTCTGGACACAGCAGGGCCAGCATGGGTATGTTCCACTGTGCAACTTGAGGCCACACTGCTGAGAAAAAGCTCTGAGAAAATCAGTGGGACGCTAGAAAAGTGAAGGTACAGCCAATGGTAGGGCTGTTAAGGTGAAGTGGTTAGTCACTCAAGCATTCAGGAGGCTCCTGAAGGAGGAAAGCAGGGGGGCTGGCGAGGACAAATGGCATGGCCTAGGCTCGCCAGGGTAAGTCAGACCTCCAGATCAAGTCACTGCTCTGGGCAGAGCAGGCAAGAGACGGCGAGTCTGTGACATCCAGACACGGCCCTTCTCCCAGTGGCTCTGAGGCCAGCAAAGGCTCCATGGGTGCTGCACCAGGAAGCACACCTCCACCTGTTAAACTCTATCTGTCCTTCATGTCTATTAGCCAATAAGTAATTTATTTACACTTCTAAGCTGCATTTCTCCTACTTGCAGATTATTTTTGTAGATAGCTAAAAATGTCTAAGCAGTATGACCACAAAAACTGGGCTGTAACAAATTTTCAGGTCATCCACAGCCCACTCTTCCACCGCTGCTCCTCCAGATGACCCTTTACTCTAAGACCAAGGATTGAATTCTTTTGTTCTTGCTCAGGAGCTCTAGTAATACAAACCATGATTTCACATACTCAGACATTGGAAGCAGAAGATTTTAGCAAGGATTTAATCTCCACTTGACAATTCTAGTACAACGTATCACACATCTTCAGTTTCTTCATCTCTCTGTAAATTTAGTTACTTATTTTGTCTTTTGTTAATGCACAATGGATGTGCATTGGTGAAGCAAACAAAGTAGAATTAAATTGCTTTTCTATCTACTTTTGTTTTATAAATCAATAGATCTGTGACAGTAATGTGTTTTAAATGCACAGAAATGCTGGATGTTTATTTTCATAGTGAGCTGCCCAAATATTTCTTGCTATCCTCAGAATACTTATATTCTCTAAGCAAAAAAAATTGTATCACTTTTTTCTTTTGCACTTTACATAAAAGCTTAGCTTTTCCTCTTCATTCACATCTATTACCTTTGTTATATTTCACAGACCTCTACACAGGTCCATATATTTCTTTAATAGGTTTTAAATTTTACTGCAGCCCCTTGTTATTGGCTCCCCAGCCAATATACTTTACTCAGCAATGTGATCTATTCAAGTGGAAATGGGAAGTTTATGTGATAGTCTCCCTAGAATTCTTTGAATATATTATGCTCTGAGCCATGCAGGCTGGAATGCAATCTTCATCTTAGAAGCTATGCAATCTTGCAATGCTTGCACAGAGACTGCTGGTAATCCAAGGGCCCATGACAATGTGGGTTGAGGAACACAAGATCACTGTGTACATGTCATTAAGCTGAAAGAAATAAAACGAATAAAAATGTTTGGGGCAACACACCACTGAGTATCCCGTCCAGCACTAGAGAAATTCCTGGACGAGTAAGAACAAGCAGAGTATTTCTAAACCCATCCTTCATCAGCCTATGATGGGATGCATCATTCAGAAAATTGGTTCCAGTTTTGTCTTGTTTCTCTGATGTCTTCAGGGCTGGTCAGGCCCTCAGAAAGGCTCCAAATGCAAGTACAGTTAGATGGGGTGAAACTCCTTTTAGATCCTCATGAGCCTCCTTCCAGTCTTATACTGAGCATAGCTTACTGAGAACAGAAAAGCTGTTTACATCTAGTTCAGATACTCATTTATAGTTGGGTCAACTAGAAGAGAGCTTCCAAGCAGGTCTAGGGCATGTTTTAAATTTAATCACATATACCCAAACTGAAACACTTTTATCAGTCTACTGTCACATCCCATATTATCACTGTGTTTCTACCATAGCTCTGCTCAGTCACTGAAAGGACTGTATGATGTGGTAGGCTGCAGCAGAGAGAATAAGACTCATCAACCCTGACAGTCTAACTCCAGTCTTTTATTCCTGTTCCATTGTGTGACCATCACTCTGTTTCTTAGCCCTACGTAGCAATTTTTTTCTGTGACAAATGTTCTTGCTTCCTGCCCTTGCTTGATTAATTTTCTCACCAGATGTATTTGTGTTTGCAGAGTATGTGTTGCTATGCATTCATTTCAGGACCTCCACACCTCAAACCATTGGCAACAATCACTTACATCCTTTAAACAAAATTGCTGTTAACCCTTTGTGTTCAAAGTAGGAAAAGAAATGTCAGTATTATGTTTTGTGACTAGTCAATGATTTTGCAGTAGAGTCTGTGCACTGTAGAAGGCAAAGGAGGGACAGCATCACCTGGAAGGGCATATAAGAGTATTTGACTTGACTGAGTAGCAGTTTCCTCTCTGCTCCTGACTTTGTGTATTTGTAATTATTATCAGCAATTTAATACACATGCCCAACACAAGTTAGCACATGGGGGGGAGCAGAGTGGGTGGCAGAGCAGCAAGACGTTTGTGTGTGGTTAAATAACAAGTAACTGAGACTCTAGCAAGCACTCGAAATTATATGCTATAGCTCCTAGGTTTTGAAAGATCAATGACACAGCCATTTGTTGTGCACTGAGAACAATTTCCTGCCTTTGGATCAGCTAACAGAACAAAACTGCCCACCCAAGGCCTTGGCAGATTGTGCTGGGGCCCAGGGGAGGTTCTTGCTTTCTTCCAAGCTGTATCACCGGGGCTGAACACAACATTTTGTCCTGTCAGTCACTTAATTAAGACTTGTCTATCACACGTGGCAGGTGCAGCTTGAGGTGTCAGCAGCCAATATCTGTATGTTCCTGTTCTGCTGCTTCCCAAATGGAAATGTGCAATAGCCTTAATGAGAGAATGTTTCTGTCTTTGCTTTTGCTTTGAAGTATTTGAACAATTTACAGATAGCGTTTTTTGTTTCTTTGATTAGGTTTTATTTGCTTCTTTATATTTCTTTCAAAGGGGGCATTGTAACAAAGAGCTCCAAGGACAGTCTGTGCTGTTTTCCCCACTCCATAATTTTCTCCTTACAATTTTTCTTCGAAGAGTGAATAACACACCATTCAATGCATTGAAACTGCACTATGCTTATGGAAACACTGCCTGGAGCTAATTTGAAACGGTGATCCAAACCAACCCACAGCAGTGATCAATCTGCGAGATGGGTACTGGGAATCTCCTGGCGTTGATGTGTCCTGGCAAGAAACTTTAACATTCATGGGACTTATTGCCACAAAGATTTGAATCTTCTGTGCTGGGTCTTTTGGGTCTCCGCAGGATATGTCTCCAAAACTTTGACTCCTTTGCCTAAGCAGCGCTTCGGAACCGGCACGGTCCTTACGCAGCATCGCCTTGTCCCCTGATGCCAGGACAACTCCTTGAGCCAGTCTGTCCTCTCTTCTGCCTCGTTTGGTCTCTTCCCAGCTCGCTTTCCCCCCTGAGCCCCTGCTCTCCGGCCCGACAGCGTGCAGGCAGCTGCCGCTCGCTCTGATTTCCCATGTGCATCCTCACTCCAGCTCCACGCCGAGGTCCCTCCCTCCACGCTCTTTGCCTCCGCAGACCCCGGTCTCTCCGCGCAGCGCAGCATCCCTCTACGATAAATCTTCAGTTCTTCCTTCTCCATAATTCATTTTCACATTCTACTCTATCACTCCAGAGAAAGCACCGGCAAGAAAAGTCAGCGAAGGTTCGTACCGACCGATCATTCATTTTACTACGTTTTTGGCGGGGGTGTTTTTTAACAGCGTTTATGCTTCCAGAGACCGCGAGCGGAGCTGCCGGCGCGGAGCGAGCCCCGAGACCTTCCCGTGAGTCTTGCGAGTACGTTCCTTAGAGTGTCATACCCGAAGCGCCGTGATCATTGGAGAATCGCGTTTTATCATTCTGCGGAGCCGGAGGCGAGCTCGCCCGATTCCGTTAAAAAAAATAAAATAAAATAAAATCGCCCGGGTGTCTATCGAGGCGGGCGCAGCAGCGGAGCAGCACGGCCGGGCCAGCCCCGGGGCTGGGGGCACCGGCGGGTCCGTCCCCGGGGCTGGGGGGCACCGGCGGGTCCGTCCCCGGGGTACCGGCGGGTCCTTCCCTGGGGCTGGGGGCACCGGCGGGTCCGTGCCGGGGGCTGGGGGGCACCGGCGGGTCCATCCCCGGGGCTGGGGGCACCGGCGGGCCCGCCCCCGCGGCCCCCGGCGCTACCGCAGCGCCGCCCCTGCCGCGGACTACAGCTCCCGTCGTGCCGCAGCGGCGGCGCCGCCGGCCGGGGGAGCCCCGCGGGCAGCGGGAGGGGCCGAGCCGCCGCCGGCCGGGGCGCGGGGCGCGGGGCGAGCAGCCCGCGGGGCGCGGGGCCGGGCGCGGGGCGCGCTCCCGAGCGCGGGCGCTGCCGCCGAGGTCCCGAGGAGCGCGCGGGTGAGCGCGGGCGCTGCCGGTCGCGGGTTGGCCGCGGGCGCACGTGCGCGCGAGCTCGGGGCGCGCCGCGGGATCCTCCCGGGGCACCGCGCGTTCGCCCCGCGGGGGGACGGGGCGCGGGGGGACGGGGGGATAACGAATCAGTTGCAGATGAGAAGCAGTCCGTGTCTTCGAGCCGTCAGGCTTTGAGGCGCAATTTCATTCTGAAAGATCTTAATCAAACTGGAGATCTGCTATAGGAAAGCGCTTGCTTTTCCCATAGGATTATCAGATTTCCGCTAGAGAATACAGATCCCGGATTATTGAGCTACATGGGATTTGCGTGTTTCTCTCTAATTAGTCTGTGAGTCTGATTTTTAAATTCTTTATTTGGAAGGGAGTGGGGGAGTCACCTCCTTCTAAAAGAACAGATGTCTCTTCTCTCTGACATTTTATGCGGTTATTCTGGTTATCCTGTGCTCCATAAATGACTTACTGCCTTAATTGGATATTGGTGTCAAAGGTTGATTAGACTCCCTAATAGATTTTGGATCTGCAAGAGGATTGCAGTTTTAAATGCGTGGTTAAAACAATCATGTTTGCCGTCTCCCCTCAAACAGTTGAAGGGAAGACTGATCTATTACATTTGCGTTATCTTCTCATCAGTTTATTAATGTATCGTTGTGAGGTTGTCGGATTTGGTTTTGTTGTTGTTTTTTCCCCCTCTGCTGTTTCATTTGCAGACAAAAAAGAAATGAATGTCAGAGAGGATTTGTTTAATCATTTAACAGCTGACACAAGCCATGTCCCTAACAAAACGTTGGTGAGAGTAGAAGATTTCTGGAATACGGCAGCTCCAGTACCGTGAAGCCGCTTCAGCGGGTTGGGGCAGCGTTTGCTGGAGGATGTGGTAGCCCAGGAGTCAGGGCTCTCTGGGACGAGATCAATGGCTTGCATGGAGCTTCTTTACCTAGCTGAGGAGAGCAGGCAGGCACCTCTGGACACCACTGCTGCTTGGAGCCTGCCGTCCTCTTCCTACGAGCAGCAGCAGTGTGAGGGGGCTGAGGTGGACCCCAGAGCAGCTGCTGCCGTGGCAGCCCTGCACTGTGAAAGGCACTGCAAGCCCTCGCAGAGGGGCCTGGTGGCTGAGACCCCTCCAGCACCCAAGCCCTCCCCTTGGGGCACCTCGCCCCAGGAGGACTCTCTACACCCTGGCATCTGCCAGCCCTGCCACCCACCTGAGTGCTTGCCTGGAGAAGAGAGCAGAGGGAAGAAGAAAGCCTGCTGCTGTGTCCAGGAACTCGAGACCTCATTCACCTATGTGGATGAAAATGTAAACCTGGAGCATGCAAAAAACCCCCCCAATCCTACAGGAGGCGGCTGCTGCCAGGATGCCCCTGTGCAGCAGCGTTCTTGCAGGGAGCTGCCACATGAGTGGGTGCATGATTCTCCTTCCCTGGTCTCGGAGGAGGACGATGCTGCCTCAGAGGCAGCAGCTGGGAAATCAGTGGACTATGGGTTCATTAGTGCCATTTTGTTCCTGGTTAGTGGCATTTTGCTGGTGATCATTTCCTACGTGGTACCCAGAGACGTGACTGTGGATCCCAACACTGTGGCTGCCCGGGAGATGGAGAGGCTGGAGAACGAGAGCGCTAGGATCGGTGCTCACTTGGACCGCTGTGTTATTGCTGGGCTGTGTCTCTTAACTCTGGGGGGAGTGGTGCTCTCCAGCCTGCTGATGATGTCCATGTGGAAAGGGGAGCTGTACCGGAGGAGCAGGTTTGCATCCTCCAAGGAGTCTGCGAAGCTCTATGGGTCTTTCAGTTTCAGAATGCAGTCTGGTGCAAATGATAATATGCTCGAGCTGTCGTTAGTTGAAGAAGATGTGCTTGCCATAGATAATTAGTGTGGTCATGATTTTTAAGGAAGCATTTCTACAGGAAAATATGTTTTATTAAAGAAAACAGATGCGGCTAAACATAGCTGGTGATGCAGTTTTTTTGTGTGACAAGAATGTTTTTTTCTTAAGCTCTATAATCGAATGTTTGCAGTATGTGAGCACTCGTTGTAAAGGGGAAATGTGCCAGAGAAAATGCAAGTGATATAAAATAATGAAAACCACTAAATAAAAAGAGATTTGTGATAAGTAGGTTCCTCAGATACTCCTTTATCTTAATATAAAACATTCCATTGGTGTCTTCCCTATATAATTTTCTTGTTACCCCCATATAGAACAGGAACGACCTTGACACTTTGGAAGCTGTTAATTATTGCAGCCTGCAGGATTATTAACATTCTACTTGGAGCCAATAATCAAATAGCAGGGATAATAATTAATTGAAAGAGGTGCTGTTTTATCCTTTGATTTTAAGCTGACCCCTTCTCTTCTGTTGATTGAGAGTGAAGGGGAAAAGGAACACCACTTGGTCATGACTTCCTACAACCTTCCCATTTTTTTCAAACAATTGTACAATTAGTGATGTTTATTTAAAATAGAAAATAAGAGCGAAAGGGCAGGGAACCATATGGCTCATGGTATTGGTGTGAGACAAAAGGCTCTTTCAGCTTAAGGTCGGTGGCTCCATTTCAGTTCAGATTAGCAATGATTGATAGTCATTAACTTCTGATAGCCATAGTGGCCCATATAAAAGAAGTTTAGTTCCTGGTGGACAGATGTCTTTTTATGAAAACTGCCATAACCTGAATTAACTGACTTCTTGTTTGGAGTCTCAGAAGAGTAAAAGAGTGAAAAAGCATGAGGATGCTTAGACTGAACACTTCTCCCTCAGTACAGTTGCCAGATATTCAAGCTCAGCTGCAGTGCTTTGGTTATAGTGGGTCTGTCTGCATCTTACTAGTCTTTGTGAAACTTCAGTTTAATGTCACTGGGCTGTCAGCCTTCTTATAACCAGCAAGGAAAGGTCAGGAAGGAGCTTTCTGGGGCTTGTTTAATAAAAAACAATTTATTTGTGAAAAATAAATTGTCAGGAAATACACAGGTTAAATATCAGGCAGTTGGACTGGTTGACATGGGACTCAACATAGGGGATGATCGAGCGTACATGTCATTAATCACAGCTCTGTGGCACAGTAGCCAAAACCCTGTACCACTGATGTTATTTATTATCAGACAGTTTCTGTGGAACATTAAAATTGTGTTTTGCAGTGCTGGGAAAACCAACAAGGACTGTTGTATGCACCGCTGTCTGTTCTTACTGAATAGTGGTTTATATATATATATGTATGTATTGTTAAATATATATGTATGTTTATATGTATATGTATGTGCATATCCCTGCCAAAGCTAAGCATGAGTGAAAATCTCTGTACAGCCCATGGCTGCAGAGTTGTAGCAGAAATATGATTCACTGTCACAGCCTTGTCAGTCATGAGCTAAGTCTCAAATATCCAGAATATCAATATTTTTAAAATGAGACTTTCTTCTTTGCTGTGACATACTTGAGAGGAGTTATCTTGGAAAGAGAGCAGATTTCCCTTATGCCCCTTTGCCCAGGACTATGTGGCTGCACAAGGTTCAGAATTACAACTGGAAGATGGAAACATTCCTCATTCCCTCTTCTCTGAGTGTTCATGTCAGGAAATACGTGCAGCACCCGAGTCTGGCAGTTGCCTAGCTCAGTCTCTTCTGCCTACTGGCAGCTGGCACACGTGCCTTCGAGGGCCCAGGGAGCTGCACGGCATTCAGGTTTATGCCTTTGGTCTCCACAAATTGCATGGTGTGGTACCCAGGCTTTAACATTGGCCCTGCAAAAGAGATTCTGCTTTCAGATGTTATCTGCCCCAACTGCCACTTTAGTTCAGTGTTATTTGGTAATTAAACGAGCAGCCTTAGTCGACAGTGCTGCTGCCTAGTAGATGATTTTCCAGTTTATGTCATGATACGAAGTGTGTTTGCGAGCAGGAGCTCAACAGTGGCCAGCATCTCCACAGTCATCTTTGGAGAGCTTATATCCCACTGAATGTGTCAGCAGGGATTCAGGATTGAATTTCTAGGATAAAAAAATGGAATATCTTTGACATGTGAGGAGAAGCCTTCAGCCTGTTCTGACTGATGAGTGTGAGTAAGGAAATAATCCAAGAAGCAGGACACGGAGGAGGAAGGCTCCTCCTTATCTGGGCTTTGCCTGCCAGTGGGTGTGAGAACACTGCCTGCAGGGCCTGACACATGGCATGAAGTGGGGTGGTGGGACAGTGCTGCCTCTTGTCCTGCCTGAGGGTGGAAAGAGGCTGGTCATGGCCTCCAGAGGACTGGGGAGAGCTGTGCCAAGCAAGAGGGCAGACAGTGCTGAGCCAGTGGCAGTGAGCTTGGTGAGGGGCAAGGGACAGACATCACAGGGGGTGAAAACCTTTGCACCAGCCTGAGCCCCTAATGGGAACTGCTGCACTCACCTATGCAGCAGACGCTCCAAAACTGAGGCTGGTGGTTTTGGGACCTGTTTTTTTTTTTTTTTTAATGATACATATGCATAAAATTGGAGTACATTCCATTATTACAGGAAGATGACAGCTAAAGCTGTAAGGATCAGAGATTCTTGCAGGAACCGTGGCATGCCTTAATGCTGATTATTAGCACTAGAAAAAGGAACGTTCCCCTGACTGTCAGTATGTTATTATCAAGTGAGAAGTTTTCTGACACTTTGTAAAATGCCTGTCACAGATCATGAACCTGCAATACTTAAATGAATCCTCAAAATTTTCCTGAGCATTTTAAGGAAATGTAAGTCAACCTTATAATCTAAATATGCCCTGCAGAAGCATGAGGAGTAAGAAAATTTAAATAATGGGGCTAACACAGTTTTGTTATTTTGCTGTTAGTGTGCACTACAAAAGAGGTGAAAGAGAGGAGTTTAGCAGATATAAACTCAGGACATTGATCACCCAACAAAATACTTTTACAAATTACTGGACTGTGTGGGTTTGTGGTATGATATGAAACCTCTGGACTCTCAGGTTCTCATGTTGTGAGGTGCAAAAGAGACCAAAACACTTGCTGTCTGGCGGCAAGTGGTGGAAGATGAATGTATTTGCCTGCTGCCCAGTGCAAGAGCCTTTGTATCATTCACCTTGCATAGGGCGGTACCAAAGTCTGAGGCCAAGGGAAATTAATTGTCCTCTCATGCACCCTTGCAATTTGATTTCCCCTGCTCAAAATTTAAATGCTTTAAGGGTAAAAGTGTGAAGAAAATTTTTTTGCTTTACTTTTTTTTTGCCTGTGCTAAAGTTGTCACATGAATCACTTGGAGAGCTTTCTTTGGGGATCTGAATTTTGAGGCATACCAGGTGGGTGTTAGATGTCCCCTGGAGCTCCCCAGGAACGTACCAGGATTTGTACTGTCAATCAGTTTATGTCTGACAAACCCTAACAATGGAACGTGACACTTTTTTCTACCTCACGATGTGTCCACGGGCTGGGTCCTGCCCTGGCCTTTGCCTTCCTGCTGGAGGGAGCTGGAGTCCTGCAGCCGGGACGGAGGTGCCCACGCTCCCCCGTGCCACAGCTGGGTGCCAGCAGCCTGTGCTGGGCTCCCCACTCTTCAGGCAGCTTCCCGGTGACCCCGCTTTCTCAGTTTCTCCATTAAACATTTGTGGCTGAGGCTGGCCATTTGGGAACTGCCTGGCACCTGCTCGGGACTCTCAACGAAAAGGAGGTCCCAGCTGCACCAGGCACTGCCAGCCTTGCCATCTCAGTGCCAGCCTGGAGCCAGCCCTGCAGCAGAAATACTCAAGACTCTTTCTTAGGAAGCTATGCTGGGTTGTTACTGGTTTTGATATGTTTACAGTTTTTACCTTTCTAATTCTTTTAAAAGTCTGTATGTAGTGAATATAAAGTTTACGGACTGAGAAAGCAACTGGTTTAATCTTGTAAAACCCCTTTTTGACCCGCAACAGGGCAAAGCGTCACAGTCCATTGTGAGCTTTTCAAAAGTGTGTTTGATGCCTTATTATAATTGCAACAGCATCTGTACCGACTGAAAAATAAAAGTCTATAAAGCTGAGTGCTGCCATCATGGTCGTCTTTGCTCCTCGATGAATGGCTGGTCATAGCAGTTGACTCTTTCCATCTGTGCCGCAAGCACAGACCCTTCTCCTCAACCACTGGGAGCCATGGCAGGACCCACACGGGCAACCTGGCAAGAGACTGCTCCAGATCCAGCACACTGAGCTCGTTCCAAACTGATCCAGTGGCCATGTCCCTGCCAGCTGGGTCTTCCTGGTCAGAAACTGCCAGACAACATAGCCTTTAAAACTCCGTTACCCCAGTGTCCCACCTAACTCCGTATAACTAAAAATCTAAGGAGAAAAGGAGGAGGGTGGAACCCACCAGGGCTGCGTGAACAGGTGGACAGGGAGGTGCTGTGGCAGAAGGTGGGTGTTGAGCCCCTGTCCACCATAACCATGCGCATCACCATTTCAGTACCACATCTTTACCACAGCCTGGCTTGGCTGTGGCCAGGGCAGGGTGGCAGCTGGTGCCAGGCCCAGTGCCAGCTGCAGTGATGATAATGATGCCTGGGCATAGGGTCCCCAGAAAGAACTGGTGGCAGCAGGTGGTGTGGGTAGAGGCAGGAGCAGTGCTTCTGGAGGGCTATGGGCTGGGCACAGCTTCGGTAGTGGCTTCACCTCCCCCTTTCTGAAGGGAAACCAGCATGCTATGGCTATGCCAGAATGGGGTAGTGGTGGCAGCTGCTGAGCAGAACCTCCTGGGATCCATGGTTTCCTCCTGAGTTGTGTTTTGTGTTTCTCCCAGATCCCCAGTGTGTGTCGGTTAGCCACCTTAACCACCTTTGACAACCTCTGCTCTCCCTCCCAAATGTGATATGAAGGTATGCCACGCAGGTTTTGCCATGTAACATCACTTCTCATTCCACTGTGACAGGATCAGACCTTTTCCTACCACTGTCACGTGAACCAAAGTGTGAGTGGCAGTGCTGCAATGGGTGTGGATCCAGGCTGGAGCAGAGGCTGTCTGCTTTCATTACCAGTTTCCACAGTACTGGGTACAACAAGGCCCCAATTCACAATCCAGGTTTCAGGCTGTTGCTGCTATCGCAGTGATAAATGTGTCCCTGAGGTGACCAAATTGGCTGCAGTACCATTGCACTGGTGCCAGATGTAGCTTATGGTGTGCAACTGATGGTTAGTAAGAGGTTAAGAGAGAGGTGTATTTATAGATATGACAATCCATCAGCTTAAAGATCTGGGAAGCTTTGTAACTGAAAGCAGACAAATTCATTGTTGTTCTTTTTTTACAGGATTCTTTTTAACCTTATCTTTTTAAATTTTGAAGCCTTCACTGTCATGAACTATATTCACAGGAACTTCTTTCCTGTATGTTTACAAGTCCTGGCAAGGTCAAGAGTCCCATGGACTGCAGGGAGGTGAGACTTCTCTGATTTTCTTAACAGTTTAAATCAAATTGTGTCTGTTATAAATTTGCATAAGACCATACAAGACAAGAACCTTTACTTTCAAATGAACCAGGATAATATTTGATTGTGTAAATGTAGACTTGGTGCCTGCTACAGGAACTCAGCCAAATAATGCTTGTTTTTATTAGATTTTTCAATACAAATCCACAGTTAAAATACTTCTCCAGACTTGCTCTGTTAAAGACTTGTAAGGAGTTTTCTGCTCATTTATGTGCAGAGTTGTCCACCTTCACATATGGTAAAAATACTGAGGTGTTGTCATTAACTGAGTTGCACTTCACAGACATCTGATTGTTGTTCTGAATAAGGGCATTGCAATCTAACGCATGTATTTTTCATTCACCCACACCTAGCATATAACCTGCAGATCAGCACTAAAAGTGCTTCCGTCTGCATTG
Organism: Phaenicophaeus curvirostris; assembly: GCF_032191515.1. Taxonomy (NCBI): domain Eukaryota; kingdom Metazoa; phylum Chordata; class Aves; order Cuculiformes; family Cuculidae; genus Phaenicophaeus; species Phaenicophaeus curvirostris. Next base: position 80,623,786 of record NC_091394.1, on the reverse strand, counting down.
AGAAGTGAGATACCGTGCTACATGATACATAATATTTTCAAAAAGCCTCCTGCACATAGATATCAAAACTCTCTATAGAGCATATACTGCTCCCATTCTACAGGTGAAGGGAGCCACCTTCTTTGCCCAGAGACCCAGTTGGAGAGATGAGGACAGAAACCAAGGCCTCTTGTGTCACAGTCCAGCACTACAGGAAGAGCTTACTACAGAACACCTAAACCAAATTAATCTGAAAAGGGTGGCCAATATATTTTTTACTGAAGTATAAAAATAAAGTTTAATTTCATGTACAAAATAATTCAAAAAAATCTTAACAAAGTCAACCCAAACTAAATTTTGCTAATATTTGCAGGAATTTGGGGAAAGTTTTGCACATTTAAATCATTACTATTATAGTAAGCTTTTTTAAGGTTTCAGAAAATCAATGGGCTTCTGTTGAAATAATAAACCAGATATTTTTATATCAGCACAAAAGGCTTCTCTTTTCCAATAATAGTCTCTGCTTTGACAGATGTGCATGCAGGGAAATTTAGCTATTGTTGAATAAAACATTTCCAGCAACAAAATTGATTAAGTCCCTTTTGTAGAGGAGAAAAATCAATTCTTCCCATTAGAAGTATCTAAAAGATGTTGATCAGCTAGAAATGTAAATAAAGTCCTTTAATCGCTGTTCTCCAACTGCAGTGTATCCATCTAAGGAGATTGTCTTTTGTCTCTTTATAGCTTAAAATAAATTTAATTCAACTCTAATGTAAAGCAGTCCCTGACAAACTAGCCAGGGTAGCTGCGCTCAAATGTAAATAAAAACAAGTAGCTCTCCTGACATTTTGGTATTGCTTTTCTCAGGGATTAGCTGTTCAAGAAATGAATGTGTACTTGCCAACAATGTATTCAATCTGGGAATAAAAAAACATTCACTGAAAGGCAAAATAGTAGAAAGTACAGGACTATTTTCAGATTCTATGTATTATCTTCTGATTTCATGTAATAAAGACAGTATTTCAAGATCTTTTGATTAGTAATTGTTGAGGGCTATTAAGGGTCGTGTAGGGCTATTAACAGAAAGAGGCAAAGTCTCTAGCTCTGTAAGTCCCTAAGCTTCTGATTGCTAAGAGCTGAGAGAGTGCTGGTGCATGCTTGTCCTGAAACTTTGCTTTAGATACAACAGTATCTGCTGCAGGCTATTATCTGAGACAGTTTTGTGATAAGGTAGACCTTTGATTTGATGCAGCATGACCCCACCTTCTCAAAACGTTATGTTTTGCCTGTAGTGAGAATACCAAGCAGTTGCTTTGGCACTGTGGCTTCCCAAAGAAGGAACTATGGATCAATAAGTCACAGTCTTACCTTTGGTTTTTTCCTCCTTACAGGAATGGTAACTATGGCTGGAAGAGCTCTAGAGAGGTCATTTTCCAGTCTTCTGGAACTTCATTCACCCTCCATCAGTCCTCAAAGATGATTGCTCATGGCTGTGAAATTGCTTTACTCAATTCCCTGAGCACTCTGGGGTGAATTTTATAAGGCTTACATGATTTGAAGAAGTATAATATCTGTGTGGCCTCTTTTTCTGCTCTCTACCAGCCTGAGTTCTTAATAAGTTCTAAAGTCTATGGATAGTCTGAATTATTTCAGATTGTTTTAATGAGGTAAAGCAAAGATAGTCAGCTGAAGCACTTCAGACTTCTCAATGTCATTTTCAATTGTGCTCCTCTTTCCCTCCCCACAAAGAAGAAACCCCATCATTTCTTTGTCATTTTTTTCTTTCTAGTATAAATGTAAAGCACTCCCTCTAGTTTTTCTCTTCTAGTAGGATCTCACTTGCTGTCATTGCCTGTTGTCCCCACCCAGAAAATATATGTCCTAATTCCTCCAAGGAGAAATTTCTTAAATTTTAAATCACCCTTATGATTATCCAAACCAATGTTTACAATGATTATTTTTCTTTCACATTTTCACGTTTCACATATGCTTATCTTGTTTCCATAATTTTGCTTAAGGATTTGCTGAATTTTCTGAGTGTCTTTTTCCTTCAAATTTCTGTTTTGTGTGAGCACACTAGTAGTGCTTTGAATTTACTGAAGTTTCTTGTTCCTTGGGACCCCTTGTCTGGAGGCAGAAATAAGCAGCTGCACCAGCTTACCAGCTATATATTGTGGTGGGGTTTTTTTGGTACAGATTGAGCTTGGTGAACAGCCTGTTGGTTGTGTTCCCCACTCCAACCCACCTTTATTTGTACCTTACTCAGTTTTTCTTCAATGCAGGCAGCTATGTTCCAGAATGGAGATTTTGTGGCACTCTTGCTCTTTAAGCCAAACCATGTTACTTAGGAAAAACACTACTAGATAATGTACAGCTGTTGAGATGGGAAATATCTTCACTTAAACTTCCTAGGATATTGAAACCAGTCTTAGCAAAGAGGCGAATTAGAGGCAAAAAATCAATATTGGATAGTGCTGAAGTGCCTCGGTTCAGCTGCTGTTCTAAGTGGCTTGTACAGACCTTTCAAATCACATTGCCAACAAATGGAGGAAACACAGCTTTTAAAAAGTCAGAGAATTATTAATAGTGTGTTTGACCTCTAGCTCTACACAGTCTACAAAAAGAGCATCATTTGTCATAGACTGCTGCTTCATGCCTAATTCTGCAGCCCCTGTTGGAAAGTGGTTGCACATAGCAGGAGTGCACTGCAGAGAGTAAGGGTCAAAGTTTTAGATCCATGATGGACTGTGGGAGTGAGGGAGAGAGGGTACAGCTCGTGGGCAAAACCTGAACAAAAAGGGAGGAATACAGACCTCATACACTATTCACATGCTAATGGTATTTCTTGTCCTGGTGTGTGGGAGAAGAACATTGACTGTATTGAGGTTACACTTTCAGCTCTTCAGCACGGACCAAGAGGTATAGAGTGAAGCAAATGTCAGATATCTTCATGAGAAAATGAATGCTTCAGCCACCATCCTGGTGTCAGAGGGTTGATCTAGAGCCCAGCACCTCTGACCGGGCTCCTCAGCATGCTGGTCTGTGATGCAGCATTTGCAGCACAAAGAAGCAACCTGAACCTTTATTAACCTTAACCACTATTTGAGTAACCTAAAGTGACGATCCATCTCTCTTATTCCTGTTATTAAGTCAGTTTTGGGCATTACTTTATCATCTGCAGAAAAAAGAAGAGGAGTTGTAATGCAGACAGCAAGTTTCTAGGTAAAATTAGTCTGTCTGAGAAGGGGAGAAAAATGCCAAATATTGGGTTGAACAAATCTTTGCATTGATTTATGGAACCAGAGTCCTTTTAGGAGTGCCACAAATTCATGCCATTAATTAGGGCTCTGATTCAAACAGTTGTCAATCTTTCTCTGTCCAGACAACTCCCATTTGTGTTCACATCTGGGGTGGTTCCAGGTCATATATTATTTCTGCTTGTGCTGTTCTTGCTTTTTGCTTAGGTGCCAACTCCACAGTCCTTAATGAGCTTCAAGTACAGGCGCATGCACTCATACAGAACCACTTGAACACCGCTGCCTTGGTGGCAGGAGGCGGTGTCCAGCTGACACAGGGCACCACTGCAGCTCCAGGAATGCAAGCATGAGCATGGATAATGGAATATACTTCTGTTCTCACAGAGAGTCTTAAATATAATTTTTAATATTCACAGAGATCTCATTTATACATTCTCTTTTGAGACTCCAAATCTCATCTGTGAATGGGCATGCCTGTCGTTTGTGTTCTGTGGCTCAATAAAGAACAAGTTCTTCCTCTTCATCTGTCCTACCTATTATCTGGTTCTGCGTCCAGTGTGTAGGAATAAAAAGGGAATTGCTTTGTATATCCCCTCCAATTCAGATGTGTTTAAGCCTACCTTTCAGCTGGGTGGCTGAGGTAGCCTGTGATAAAATTTGAGGCCAGTAATAAGTTATTATTCCTACACAAAGCAAGATGAAAAGAAAAGCGTTATGACTCGGAGAGATAAACAGCTCCTGGGGATGCTCCGCAGCACAGCAATAATAGCTCAAGGCTGTGGCTCAAAATCGCAGCCTTGGCCACAGTAAACAGAGCAGTTTTTTAGTGGCTTTTTTTTTTTCAAGAATGAATGCTAGAATCCAGACCATGGAGGACCAACAGGGAAAGTTTGTGCAATATTTAAGAATCCTTCACTGGAAATGCCACACATCCTATTTAATATTGCTATGACATATAACAACAAGCTTATGTTAACAAATACACTCATTTATTTATAAGGAGAATGAGCCAATGCATTGTAAGGAAGGAGGTCTGCATTCTAACACCACAGGATGTGAATCTGTCACGGCTCCAAGGGAGGGAGCACCTCCCTACCTTGAGCTGAAGCCTCCCTCATGGGATCCCCAAGATAATTGGCTATGTTCATCCAAGATACTTACTGTCATTTATATAGGACAATGTTTGGATCAGTTTCCACTTTAATAAAGGCATTTCAAGCATACATTTACCTTTGTGTCTTACTATTTTGTCTTGGTGAACAAAAGGGGAAAATATAAGAGAAGTATTTGTTATTCTTCTTTTGTCAGACAAAGTGTATGGAAATAAAAGAAGAAAATGGGAGGGTCACTGAAGTTCTTGTCAGCAAGCAAGTAGGAATATGGATTTCATAATGGAAATAGCAAAAATCAATAATTGTTAGGGAAATAGATTTCACATTTCATACTGAAATGAATTTAGTCAGCTTGATTGATGCTATTGAAATACAGGAGGACAATCAAGATTGTAGATTTAAAAAAAACCCAACAAGCTAAAGACAGGCAATGCAAAAACAGCGACATACGGATATTTTGGTAGTGGTCAACTGTTTCTGAGCCACAACGTACCTATTTACTAACATCATCTATTAGTTTTTTTACAGTTGTAAACCAATTTTTCATCAATAATAAAAAGTCCTGATTTTGGAGTAGTGGCTCTTTTTCATAAAATATGTCCTGTAGCTATATTCAGTGTGTTCATAGCTCTCTATCCATTTCTGTTTTAATGTAGGGGATAGTCAGTTGCTGGAGTTTTACAGTTACTTTACACTGTATGGGTCCTATTATATTCTAGTGATGGTAGTAGCAAAGACTTCTTTGAATTTAATTGCTTTGAACAGACTTTAAATTCTCTCTCACATCATTCTGTTGTCTTTCAGAATAAAAGTTGATCTTGCAATTAATTTGAGGACACTACGTTCTCCAAGTCTCCCTAAGGGCACAAATCGCCTCAAAACCTTAGGGAATGACTTCATGAACAGCTGAACAAATCCAGCAGTTTTCTGATGTTCCAAAGGTGGATCTTATTTCTCCTCCTTTTTTCTCTCCCCTCCACTCCCTCCCTTGCCTCTCCCAGCCATGCAGTCCCTCTCTGCCTTGTGTACCAGCTCTGATGTTTGTGAGTCACCTTTACAAGACAACGCCAGGCTTGGCAGGGGACTTCAATGATTCTTAGTACTATTTTCATCTTTCCTTTCCATTTTATTATATCCCACTTTCTTCCCACCTTTGGAAGAAAGCAAGATGCTCCTGGGAATTTTCTTCTCAGGGCATACCTGTGTGGGTGAGGACAGGCAGACCTTTGCTTGAGCTATGCAAGCTTTTGATCTAACTGGACACAGAGATGACTTTGGTCCCAAGCAGTACAGAGCCGCTGTAGCATGGCACAGTGCCGAGGCAATAGATTGTGCCTCTCAGCATATTAACACAGTTATGTGGTTTGTGGAGTAGAAGTGTCTTGTGCATGGTTCATCTAAGTTTGGACAAAGGTAACTTGAGATGAATGTGGCTGCCTCTGTAGCCTTACACCCTGAACTGTCATGTCAATTGTTGTTGCTGCCCTGTAGCTCTGCCTTTGTCCTCACCTCTCTTCTCCTTCAGCATCTCCTCTCCTGTTAATTCTATATCTCTTATATTTCTCACAGTTTCTTTGCTGTCATGAGCTGCATGCAAATGCTGGGTTTATTGTTCAAGACAATGCATTTCTGCTATCTCGATGAAATATGTCTATTCTATTCAGTTTATTAGCTAATTAAAATAATCTCTAGAAAGCCTTCAAAATGTCTTCTGCTTTTCTGCAGTGAAGTTAATTTATCTTTTCAGTGCTGGCAGTAGGATACTGGTCTGTATGCCCTGCAGATAAGTTTGGCTTTCATATGTTTATATCCAAAGTGTTTCAAAATTATAATCTAAAGTCAGGTTCAGATATTCAGGAACTTTTGGCTGGATGATTTGCCGCAAAAGAAACATATGAGAAGTACAAGTGCTGTATGATCTTATCTCTGAAGATGACAAATAAATAATTTGCCAAACCAGAGATTGCTTAGAAGTTAAGAAGTAATTTTCTTTGCTCAGAAACATATTCTGATGACTACACATTTCCTATGAGTTGATCACTGGATGCCAGTCAGTGTGTTAGCTTTCAGAATTCTATAAAAACGGCTGGTAGAGAGGACGCCATTTCATAGAATTGGGGTGGAGGCTGGTAGATACCTCTGAGGCTTGTCTGGTCCAGCCCCTGCTAAAGCAAGGACAGTGAGACAGTTTGTCTGGTTGGATTTTGAATATCCTCACAGATGGAGACCTCACAGCTTTTCTGGGCAACATGTTCCAGTATTTGATCACCTGCACAGCAAAAAACGTCTTTCTGTCCGTTAAACAGAATTTCAGCTTGTGCCTCTTACCTCTTGTCCTGTTACCAGTGGGCACTGCTGGGAAGAGTCCAGCTTCATCTTCTTTATTCTCCTCCTCCACAGGCATTTCTACACACGGATAAGATCCAAAGAAGCCTTCTCTTCTGCAGGCTCAGCAGTCCCAGCTCTCTCAGCCTCTCCTTGTATGGCATTCGATTATGACAAAGCCAGAGCAGCACAACTTAAAGCCATCATGCACCAAGGAGCACACACTTCCCAGCAATTATAACTGGTAGCACCTTCTCACTGGGTCTCAAAAATCTCTGCCTTTAGACAGATGAAAAGTGAAACACTGTTCTAAGAGAGATGTCTTCTAAAGAAAAAAACAATTTTTCCTCAACAGAAGTAAGCACTACAAGGTGCTTTATAGGGATTTTCAGTGATGTTCCCCCAAACAAAACCAGAATATTTTGCTTTGCCTATGTGAATTTGAAATGAAAATATGTGAAATGAGAAGCTGAAGTCTTTTGCACAACAATGTGGAAATTAAATTTTATCATTTTGTGAGTTCTCCTCTGTCTTTAGTTCATCAAAAACTAGTCATGAACTGCAGACTTTTACTTCTCATCACGCTGCTTTTCATCATCCCTATCTCAGCTCTACATCATTCTGGTGCATTTCGATCTCCTTATTTTTATGTGGGTTTGATTCATGAACACTAGAAATAAAATGCAGACACTGGGCATTTTAACATTTTTTTCAGCTCAAGACAGCAACTTCTAAATTAACAGTGTCAGGTGTCTGAGATATATATCAGTTCATGCTACCCATCAGCAAAGGCATTTCATTATTTTGCTACTTGCTTAGCTCATAAATGATGTCATGCATTTTCTTATTTACCTTTTAGAGTGCAGGAGGTAACTGCATGATAAAATCTCTCTCTCATCTGAAGTTTTAAGTGTCATGGGTTTTTTTTCCTTTATTGCCAGAGGAGACACTCAGACTCTTCTGAACTAATACAAGTTTTCTTGACCTAAGATAAAAAACGAAGTAAATAATAAAAAACTATATCCTCCAGCTGGATTGTTAGCATAACTTAAAATGCAAACAGCTTGTAATTAACTACAGCATGTGAAGACATTTCTTTGCTTCTTTGGCCCTGAATCAATGGGAGATTTTCCAACGGCTGTGGCCCACATTCTGCAAAATTCTCTGAAAGAGATAAGTATTTCTTCTATAGCTGTGAAAACAGATATAGCGCTAATGAAATCTGAGGTTACAATTGCAAATGCAATGATATGGAGACCCAAGTTATGCTTGTTTAGTATGACTGCAGTGTGATTCCTGTGAGCACTTTCTGTTTCCAGTCCCTCTGGCAAAGTCCCGAGGGGTGCTCTGCACTAGGTAGTCCTCTGAACACCAGGATGAAGCAAGTGCTGCTTCCAGCAGATTTATGTCTCATCATTTATTGAAGCTTTTCCAAAGATGTGGTCTCTGCTACTGCTGCTTTATATGTTTGTTATACGTATGTATGGATGCTTTGTATGTTTGGTATCTAATAAGGTGTGAGCTGTCTCTATACTCTTCCCTCATCTGGAGCATGTAAAAGGTCCCTGTCTCCTGTTTAATTGCTAATGTTCACTGAATGTAACAATATATATGGCATTTATTGCCCCATCAAAATAGATTGGGATTGGATAATGGGATCAAAATTTATGGAAGAAAAGTTGCCTACAGACATGTACATGTGGCCATCTATATATATATATGTAGATGTAGGATAAGTGCAGGAGCCTAATTTTGCTGTGTAGAACTGGCCTGCTGAAAAGACCCTATCTATCACTGGTACAAACCAGACTGGGATTTTTGTAATGGTTTTGTGATTTGTTTATACTCACAGTTCTAACAATTCTGGGTTTCAAAACCCTTTTAGTAACAATTCTTGGTAGCTGAATGTGATTGCAAAATACAAGAAGCTGATTTTCTTATGTACATGCTTTCAGCATTTCTCATTCTAATAGGATATTTGATTTGTTAATAAATCTTGCACAGAGGTGAGGCTATTTTTTCCTGCGGTAATTATCCATTAAAATTATACCAGTGCAGGCATGAAGAAAATACAATTAAACAAGGTCTAAAACAAAGGCACTTTGAAGACCAAGTTTCGTACATTAGTCCCTCCTGGGAAATCTATAGATGCATTAACTACTGACTTTTGCCTCTAAGTTCTTCTGTGGACTGATGGTATTCAGCCATGTATAAAGACACAGAGAGGATCTCTACTATCCTATACGGAATGTGGAAAACAGAGCATATTGCTATCCACCATTCAATGGAAAATGATACATTGATCTTTGAAAAGTGAAAGCCAGAAGCAGCACTAGTAAAGCAAAACCTTATGAACAGCACCATATCAGCCCAAGACGTTTGTCACAACAGAATGAAGACCTTTGCTCTGTATTGTTTAACCACAGGTACACACACAAAAATACAGGATGTTCTCACCCCAGTCCATAAATTGTAGCCCTAAAGAGAAGGATTTGGGAGTACTGGTTGATGAGAAGCTCAACATGAGCTGGACTTAGCAGATGGATTTATAGTCTGGCCAGCTCTGGTAGTTTAAGCAAGTTTAAGTAATGTACCACATGAATACTTTACCAAAGATTTTTCATCCCTGGAAATTTTAAAATCAAGATGGAAGGTTTTCCTGAAATAACAGCAATAATAACAGTTATCATAATAGATGCCCTTCATGCTGTATAGTACAGGAGTTCAGAGAGGTAATTAGAGGTTTTTTTGACCTTAGATGCAGTAATTGATTGTAACGACTCTTCTTTGAAGCTGTAGTGTGCTTTACTGTATTACAGCTGCTGGGTCATCTTGTGCAGGTTATGTACCATAACCACTTTGCTTCAATTCTCCACATGTATCACTTTCCTCACTTTATCTCCCTGCCTCACAGTGCAAGGCTGTGGAAGGAGAAGTCTGAGCTTCTCTTTTCCACTTTCATGCACCAGTCAAAGGAGTTAGTGGGCACAAGCAGTGGAGTAAGCCCTTTATGCTGTAGGGAGAAATCCAGTATTTATGCCCTTGTTTTCCAGAGAAAAAAGGGAGGAGAGGATATCCCGTGAGGAGTTGCCTCTGATTAACAGTGTCCCCAGGTTAACTTGGACCCTGGACTCTGATGTATCATGCTTGCTTGGGCCTATGGCTAATGAGGCAAATTAGCCTCACATGAATAAAATATCTGTCAGGCAGAACAGAGCCACGTACATTCCCTTGGAAATGCTCACGCGTGTATGTGCCAAGAAAGGCAATCTGCTGGTATTGAGTATGCACAGAGTGGCCTCACAAAAGGCCAATTCTTTGTGTGAGCAGGGCAGGAGGGTGCCACGTCCCATAAAACAAATTGCTACTGTTCAACCCCCTGAGAACAGGCATAAGGAGAGGTTGCTATTGAGTGTTCTGACTACCTTGTACTCTCTCAGGATAAATGGCTGTTATAGAAAAGGCTGCTTCAGTATTTCTGGATTTCAGTATTTCAGCAACATAGTACATCAATTCAGTGGGAACAGGTAAATGAACCTTTTTTACTTATATCAGAAAGACTCTGTATTGTTAGATCTTGGTTTTCTTCCAGTGGGTGATCAGATTTTTACAAGGTCAAGTGGCATTTGGCTCCAGTCATTCAATCTATTAGGAACAGAATGGAGGGAATTAGCCTAATGTCAGTTCAGGATAAAATGTTTTTAATACAGACATCTTCTTCTGCAGAAAGAGGTAGTGTGTGGTTGCCTATGCTGCAGTTTCTTATTAGCTATTTCTTAACTTCTTGGAAAATCCAGAACTTCAAATGACAGATGTCTCTTATTTCATTAAGTACAGTTATTATATAACATAACTTACTTATTGCTTCCTTGTTCACTTCAGTGATTAGCACTTTCTGCAACTTTTGATGCAATGCAATAGAAGTAAGAGCCAAAGGCAGCAGAGAACCTCTTCCAACTTCCTTTGTTCTTTTACACAAGCATTTGCTTGCAAATGAAAAACACAGGCCATGTATTTTCTCCCCATGCTTAGTGTGAAATGCAGAAGGGATGAACAGAAGCTCTTTGGATTCAGCTCTTGCTTGATAAATGGATGATTCAGTTTCAAACCTTGAGTACAAACTTACGCTGGGCTCCTCCAAGCAAGCACAGAAAGGCAGAAGTTTCTGCTGAACGTCTCTCAGCTTTTCCTATGAGTTGTCCTGCTGTATATGAGTTGTCGTCCTATAACCCTTTTCTCCCATGTTGCAAGCTTACCTACGTCAAACCTTGACGTAAGCTAACATTCACTGCACTGTTGGCCTTACCTGCTTCCAAATAACACTGGTTTCTCTGCACAGGATAATGAACAGACATCAAAAGTGGCCTCTGAGATGCCCTTCTTTGAGCTGTAGGCTGGTTCCTGCCCATGTGCAGGAGTACATCTCATGAACTTCCTTGGAGAAACAAAAAGCTGAAAGGTACTGCTTAGAGTAGGCTCAGAGACAAATCAGGAGGTGGGGATGGAAATTAGGGTAAAGGAATCCTCAACAGAGTGCTAGAGTTGTGAGGTGCAGATATCTCTTAGATAAAGAACAGCCCTGCAAGGCAGTTACCAGAAGCCTCAGTACATTAGGTAAGAGACTTAAGGGAACTATTTTTCACATGCAGGATGGAGAAACATAATCATATTAATCTTTTCCACCCACATGGATCTAATGTCATGCATCTTCTACATGTCCAGGGAAATGGTTTCACTTATTTAGGACACCAAACTGGTCAATTACATGACAATGCCCTTATAAATCCTAGTACACTGTTTATGAGATGCAAGTAGACAGAGAACCACAGTGTGTCCTAAGATAAACATCGCTAAAAGTGAAAAAAAAAAAAAGCACACAGTATCACTAAAAGAAAATACCTGTGTGGTGGAAGGAGGTAATGTAGGTGATGTGGTCAGTAGGGACTTAGGTGTTAAAGCATTTCCTATTGAAATAATTATTCTACATGTAACTCACACTGGATCGTTAGGGTTTTTTTTAATGTTACAAATTAATTATAATCCAGTCCCAGAACAATCATTCATAACACAATTGACTAAAGAAACATGCTGTTAAAATGTTAATAGACATGAAAAATTAAAACACATAGCTAAATGTATTACTCCTGCCTTTGTATAAAGAAAGGAAGAAGTCGAGTACATAATGAACTGCGCTCTAGCACTTTGAACATTGAGAATGAAGTGAAATAGTTCTTTTAAATGCTACAAAAGAAATCACCAAATTATGTATTCAGAAAGCAGTTGTTCTAGTGGGGGGTGGGAGGTGGGTGGAGAAGGGGGAACAAGAAAGGAAGAAAAAAGTATAAAGTAATTTGTAAAAGACAATATCCCATGTGAACAGTGTAATTTTCCAAACTTTTCAGTTTCCCTTACAGCATCTATTAATTCACAGAATGCAGTTCGTAACTGGTGTGATGCACATATGTGTTCACACATTTCTGAAGGCTGTTACTTAGCTTCTACAATTCACTTCTTGCTCCAACAAGAAAGTAAACTTTTTAAAACAGATCAACCACTATACTTCCTCAAAAATGTAGGATAGATCTCTTTGTTCTTTTGCTTATGACAGTCCATTTTTAGTGATATGCCTTATAAGCCTCATGTTAGAGAGTGTTTCCTGGTCTTTCCTATCATCCAAGCCTTATCTTCATCTTGCTGAGTCTCCAGAAATAATTGAGAATAATTGCCTTTAACAAATACTTTCATCAACATATGCAGACAGTATCTTCTGTTTGAATCATATGCATAGCTATCACACAGTAATTTATGTTTTTTAGCCTGAGGTTTTATTTTGGAAGTATTCTCCTCTGAGATGTTCAGTTTCAGGAACCCCATGTCTTTTGTCTGTCCCTCCATGAATGTTAATGCGATAGGAAACAGCTTGAAGTCCAAGGCCATACTTTCTCATCATTCATGACTGCTATGGCCAGTAAGTATTTGCACTTCTATAGAATGTCTTATCCTGAAGTCAGTTCCCAGGTTCTTCTATTCTAAGAAGTCAGTGAAGGACATTTCAGAGCCCAAGTCATGTCTATGTTGCTTCCTTTATCTTCCACTTTAATCTGATCTCTTTCCTCCTTACATTCACCTGTAATTCATAGAGCAGGTAAAGGTATTACAGACTGGATTCCTGGGTTATGTATATATATGAGGGGATAATAGATCTACAGAATGGGTTTTGTTAGCAGGGACCTCTTGAGGTTATTTTGGCCAAGGTCTTCCTCAAAGAAGGGTTGACTTCAAAGTTAATTTAGGCTGTTCAGGATCATTTAGAGCTAAGTTTTTGTCATGTGTTGAGGAGCAACAGAGGCGACAGACATCATGAGCAGGAAACTTTGAAAATATATGCGAGAGACTTCAAATGGAGAGTTTGCCAATCTGTTTAACTCTTCATCTAACAGCGTCACAAGGGGAAAAATATATATATAACCTCCTAGCCAGGGTACTCCAGCCAGCAGTGTCGCAAGGGTGAAGTGCCCAGCCCATCAGAGTAATTAATCAACAATAGCACAAAGATAATTTAATATATTATTCAGCTTGCTACATACACAATAATTAATGAGCAATGATGCAAGGATAATTAATAATTATCCAGCTTGCTCTGTTCGAATTAGAGACTCCTCTTTAAATCCCTCTAAACAGTTATGAGACAGTGCAGAGACTTGTACAAACAAATCCATTTTATTAACAGTTCATGACTTAATAAGGTTTGGCACTAGCTGCTGAGAAGGCATTGTTTGCAAAAATGCATGTAATAACTCTGTTTATGACCCAACACCCGAATGCATAAAAGCATGCTCCAAGCAATGATACACACATAGCAATAACAATCAAATGTAAGTGAAGATAACACATAGATAGGATTTAAGTACAGAGAGAAATACCAATAATTAGCTTGATGTTAAGCTGTATATTTAGCGTGCATAACACAAAGTGCTTACCCCAGTGGAATCCATTGGGGTGAGTGGGTTGTGGTCCAGCCTGTTGGCAGATCCCAGAAGTTTCAGTGTGAATCTCTTACCCTGATGAAGTCCAGGGGTGGGGGGAAGGGAGTGGAGATCAGGTTCAGCCCGTTAGCTGATCCCTAGAGTTTCCGTGACATTTTTCCTTTCTTACACCAAAGCTTTTCTTTTGTTCTGACTATTAACAGTAGCCTGCATGTAGAGGTGGAGTTTACCTGAAGTTTGAGCGAATGCAGTCACTACATCAAGCCCTGCTGATTGGCAGAGAAAGAATTCTCGCTACATCTGCCAGAATTGTGCAGTCCCAGTAGGTGTGGCCATGGGAGTGGTTTTGCCTCAGAGGCAGGTAGCTTTAGGTGTGGAGGTGTGTTTTAGTATTGTAATGATATTACAGTGATAAGCATATGCAGGCTGAGTTGTCAGAGCAGCAGCTGTAATCCATCTTCTTACAAAATAATTAGGCTCCTGTCCTTGCAAAGGACTTGCTGATAGCAGGAGATGACTACACCTACTTCTTGGTGTCTCATCATCTCATCCCTCACTTCAGATGCCCTTGATGCATTCCTTTCTGTTGAAAGCCTTGTACTCAGCCTATGACAAGGAAGGGGGAAGGGAGGGGGAAGAGAAGTGAAGGCACCCAGTCCCATTTCTCCCCCCATTCAGCCCCATTCCTGTGCTTAGTTTTTATTCCTGCATTCAGCCTTATTCCCACAGTTTTGAAGATGGACATTCCCTAAACTCTCTAGGCAGACGGTATACGTGGTTCATATGAACCACATATGAAGACTCTTTTTTCTCTTTATCTGTAACCAGCATTTCCTGTGTTGCAAGTTGTGACAGCTACCTCTGTCCCTTTGTTGGCCGCCTCACTTGGTAGCTCCAGACAGTAGTTGAAATGCCTTCTTGTCCATAAGCCAGTTCCCTAAGCTTCTCTATCAGGTTCTCCAGCCTCCCCAGCATCATGGTAACCTTCTACAATACTCCTTCCAGTCTGCTGATGTCTAACAGTAGCTGTCTGTCTTGCTGTACTTGACACCTAACAGTTTGGGTGTTAAGGACAGCATGTAGGCAGACCCTGAATGGCTCATAGCAGGTGCTGAGCACATTATGGTTTAGGAGCCAAAGCATTTTGGAGGCAGCTGTGAGATGCATGGTTCACATCTCCTCTTCGGAGCTTGGCAGGAGCTTCTGAATCTCAAAGGGTAGAGGAGGGTTAGAAAGTCAGTATCATCTTGCCCTCTCTAATGGGCATCATCTCCCATCTCCATTGAGAGGCTTAGCTTCTAATTTGAAACAGAAAAATGCAGTCTTAATAATACGTCACTTATTAATAGTTTCTGATTTTGGATGATGAGTTCTAACTCTTCTGTAGTGGAACATAAAACATAGCAAAAACATTAATATAGCCAACAGCACAGTCATGTCATCTCATTGTCTCAAATCCTACTAAAATACTGTAGTGCTTCAGAAGGTCCTGTCCTATACCACCACATCTAACCTGTTGATTCTTGAACATTTAGTACTGATTGAAGCTTGTGAAGAGTGATGAAGATGGTGAGGTGCTCAGGGACATGGTTTAGTGATTGATGGGAATGGTTGGACTCGATGATCCAGTAGGTCCTTGCCAACCTAGTGATTCTATGATTCTATGAACCCTCTTCTCCATGTTGTGAACGGTAGTTCTGGACCCTCGCAATTTACATGCCATCTCAATGCTCTTCAATGAAAAAACCGAAAACAAACCTGTTTCTCTGCTGCTCTTGTGCTTCCCTTGCATTTTTTCATTTTCTTGTGTTTTAAATACCACAAATGAAACAGAAAATAGTTGAGGCTGAGTGGCATTGATGTCATATCAACCATCTATCAAACATCTATTTCTCCGTAAGGATTTTGTTTTGATAATTTTATGTAAAAATGAGATTTTAACATTTTACTTGGCATAGTATTTTGTGAAATTGATTAAAACTGTAATTATTCTTCTGTAAACTTTTTAATTAAATGGCAAGATAAAAAAAAGCAAGAGCAGAATATATCCACACCTTCTTGTCTGTATTCTGTCCACATTTCTATTTGAGTCTGTCAGTAATAGCTTTCTACCTTTCCACCAATAATAAGCATTTACCTAAAAAATATACTTCTGCACATTCACAGAACCACAGAATAACCAGGTTGGAAGAGACCCACCGGATCACCGAGTCCAACCGTTCCTAGCAAACACTAAACCATATCCCTCAGCACCTCGTCCACCCGTGCCTTAAACACCTCCAGGGAAGGTGACTCAACCACCTCCCTGGGCAGCCTGTTCCAGTGCCCAATGACCCTTTCTGTAAAGAATTTTTTCCTAACGTCTAGCCTAAACCTCCCCTGGCAGAGCTTGAGGCCATTCCCTCTTGTCCTGTCCCCTGTCACTTGGGAGAAGAGGCCAGCACCCTCCTCTCTACAACGTCCTTTCAGGTAGTTGTAGAGAGCAATGAGGTCACCCCTCAGCCTCCTCTTCTCCAGGCTAAACAACCCCAGCTCTCTCAGCCGCTCCTCATAAGGCCTGTTCTCCAGCCCTTTCACCAGCTTTGTTGCTCTTCTCTGGACTCTCTCCAGAGCCTCAACATCCTTCTTGTGGTGAGGGGCCCAGAACTGAACACAGGATTCGAGGAGCGGTCTCACCAGTGCCGAGTACAGAGGGAGGATAACCTCCCTGGACCTGCTGGTCACGCCGTTTCTGATACAAGCCAAGATGCCATTGGCCTTCTTGGCCACCTGGGCACACTGCTGGCTCATATTCAGTCGGCTGTCAACCAACACCCCCAGGTCCCTCTCCTCCAGGCAGCTTTCTAGACAGACTTCTCCTAGTCTGTAGCACTGCATAGGGTTGTTGTGCCCCAAGTGCAGGACCCGGCATTTGGCCTTGTTAAACCTCATGCCATTGGACTCTGCCCAGTGGTCCAGCCTGTTCAGATCCCTTTGCAGAGCCTCCCGACCCTCCAGCAGATCGACACTTCCACCCAGCTTAGTGTCGTCCGCAAACTTGCTAAGGGTGCACTCGATGCCTTCATCCAGATCATTGATGAAGACATTGAACAGGGCTGGACCCAGCACTGAGCCCTGGGGAACCCCACTTGTCACTGGCCTCCAGCTGGATTTCACACCATTTACCACCACTCTCTGGGCCCGGCCATCCAACCAGTTTTCCACCCAGGAGAGTGTGCGCCTGTCCAGCCCAGAGGCTGACAGTTTCTCAAGCAGAACGCTGTGAGAAACTGTGTCAAAGGCTTTGCTGAAGTCCAGGAAGACCACATCCACAGCCTTTCCCTCATCCAGTAGCCGGGTCACTTTGTCATAGAAGGCAATCAGGTTAGTCTGGCAAGACCTGCCTTTTGTGAACCCATGTTGACTGGGCCTTACATTAAGAAGTAAGAAGATAAAAATGCTCAGATGACACACTGAGGGTGTTACACTAAAGACAAAACCCCAAGTAAAAGCAGAGATAGACA
The DNA here is from genome assembly GCF_032191515.1 of Phaenicophaeus curvirostris. Lineage (NCBI taxonomy): Eukaryota > Metazoa > Chordata > Aves > Cuculiformes > Cuculidae > Phaenicophaeus > Phaenicophaeus curvirostris. Next base: position 80,606,624 of record NC_091394.1, on the reverse strand, counting down.
TTTAACACACATTCAATAACATGGCTCCCTCTAATGGGAAGTTAAAGAGTCTGTAATAATAATCCACAAAGTTTTGTAGGTATCACTCACATCACTTTCAGGAGGATATCTGGTTTTGTTTACTCTCACCCTTAGAAAAGAAATTACCAGAAGTTACACAAGAAGTGAGAAGCCAAATGCCAGTGTGGGGGAAAATTGCTTAGACAGAGCAGGATTGACTGGACAATGGTTAAGAGAAATTCAACAAGTTGTGTGAACAGGAGAAACAACTGCAAACAGCACCCACAGGTAATGGGAGCCTAGTGGAGAAGACATAGAAGGTGCAGATGTCCACAGAAGTGGTTGCACGGGGGTAAAGCTAAGTTTTGGAGAGAATCAAGAGATAGAAGGTAAGAGAGAGAGAAGTGCAACATGCTCACTTGTTTCATAGTTTCAATGTAAAATATCATAGTGATGCACCTACTTTTCTTTATTTTCTGTGTCAGGTTGCAGATCAGTTGGGAGCCTGATATATTCATGTGAAGCCCTTGGTTTTTTTTGGACATCAGGAAAGAACATTAACTGAGGGGTTTGGTTTTGCTTGTTCCTCTGCTTCTGTTTTTGCTGGGAAAGCTCTTAATGCATCATTGGATCTCACCTCTGATTCATCCTTTCCAATCTGACCTCAGAGGAACCAGGGACTGAGACCCAATTCAGGAACTATAACGCTGGCCTGAAACTAACAATAATTACCACAATTACCATCCGCTTCCCGCAAAACTGGAAAAACAGATCTTCAGCTTTCTTCCATATTGCCTTGGCTGCCTTCCTTTCAACACGGTACGTTTTCTCCAGGTTTTGTTGCGGGAACTCATCAGACAAGGCTCACATTTGGGAACATCTTGGCTTCCACATTGATATTCCATCACTTAAGAAAAGGGTTAAGAAATTAAACTAGTATTGTAATTCACAAAGCAAGTGTGTTCCAAAGTCCTCTGAAGTCAGTGGAATGAATCCCACCAACGTCAACAAGTACTGGCTTAAGGCCTTAGTAAATACAGTATTTATAAAGGATTCATTGTACACAGTGGGTGCAAAAAAAAGATGTCTCAATAATTCAGTAACCACAACTGAGAAGGAGGCAGAGGCAAAGATTGAAGCAATGATTATGAGAGGTGAGGGATGAAAAACATGGATATTAGACCAAAGTGAGGTATGAAAGGGAAGATAAAAGACATGAGAGCTAGACACAAGCTGGTCCAGTATCACTTACTGCTAGAAAGTGGCAAGTTTGTTGTCACATGCTTGTGTGCCTTTTATTCTCTGAAACACTTTGCCTCTGCCAATTTCTTTATCCATGTCTGATATTTATTACTTCTTTTCCTGTCTTCAGCTGTATTATGCACACTGTTAAATTAACACCTTAATTCACATTGTCTGCCCCAAAAGAGTTCTCCCAGTTTTTTCAGTTCTTCACTAACATAGACACATCTAAGCATGATGACACCACAACCCATGGAAAGATGAGACGGGAGTACTCTGAGTGCTGGGATGTAACATCCTCACTGATGTGAGGGCTCCTAGACACAGTTTAATATGGATTTCTCTGTACTTTGTGGAAGTATCTTAGCACAACGTTTCTTCCCAAGAGGAGATAGAGAGTTCCACTCCTGTTGCCTTATGTGAAGTCTAGTCAAGTAGGTTAGAACAGATGTTCAGGATTTGGCCTAATCCCGGGCAGCATTTGAATGTATTTACTGCTTAAATTAACCCACATAAAACGGATTTGTATGACAACCTGTCAAGCTAGCTCACCTCTTTTAAATAAGATCTATAATCTCATTATGGCCTGGTCTTCCCCCAGTGACACCAAAGCCTTCAGACATCAACTGACACACTTGAAATGTCATACATTTAGGGTCCAAATTCATAACTGTTGGCAATATTCATTAATCATAGAAGAAACACTTCTTCTTTGCTTGCTTCTCTGCATTCCTGTGCTTGATGTGAGATAGGCAGTCAAGAGTTCATTCATCTGCTAGGTAATGCAGGTCTTTACACAGTAAGTTGCTAGGAAGAGCTGTGCATTTGTAGCCATGTAGATGTACTGGATTTCACCTCAGGTACAAAAGCAGCTACCAGGTAGTCTCTGTATGACTTCTCTCATTTCTCTCTTGTGTTGCCAAGTACTTGGTAAAGACAGTGTCCCTGCACTTGTGGTTATGTTTCCAGCATTGCAGAAGAGCAGCCCTGCAGAACAGTATGAGATCTGGCAGCCCTACACTAACGTTGATCCGTGGAGAGTTTATTCCCTGGGGGACTGCACTTGTCTGGTTTTTTTTTTTTAATAAATATTTGCACTTTCCATCACCTTCTTTTCATAAGAAGCTATCAGCAGACTGCAATGTACTGAGAGTTTCCAGCAGGGAGCAGCATTTATTCATTTGTGAAGAGGCTCCAGCCTGAAAAGTCACCCGAAGATGGAATATAGACTTAGAAATCCCTTGCTGAAGAGAAAATATTTGCAGATCGATGGGCAGCCAGCAGTGTGAGCGGTGTTGGAGGGAGGGCAGGTTAAACAAGTGGCACTAGGCCTCTGTTGTCCTTTTGATCTGTGTGATGCCTCTGTGAGCACAGCTTGGTATTTGGGGCTAAGAAAGGTTGGGTGCTCAGAGGCAGTGCCAGCAGATGAGCTGGATCAAAACATTCCCATTTACGGAAATATTTTCATCAAAAAGTTCACAGTGTTCTCCCTGGTTCAGAATTATTACTTTGGGTGCTGGACATCCAGATTAGGCTCTCACTAATAGTATGTGCATATCAGTACCACAATCCTAAGAATATAGTGTATTTTGCTCTTAGACTACTAATAGGTTTCTTCATCCTTGTAGGCTACTGTCTGTTTTCAAAGATTTCAATTTAAAAAAAAATCTTTCTAAAGAATTGTTTCTTACCATAAAATCTTAATAATTTCAAATCTACAGTCTCAAAATGTAACACCTTTGAAATTAGCCTTCCACAACAGCAGAAATTGTCAGGCTTTGACAGTGCAAAGAAGAATATTTTAGTACTTGGAAACTATAGTGAAAACCCCTTTTTGCTACAGAAACATCGTTATATAAAAATCAGTTTTAGAAAAACTCTGTAACTCATTAACAGCATTTGTGGTATTGTTGCAACGCTTCCTACCTATCCTTGCACCAGTCAATACACCCTAGCTCTGTACAGCAACCTCCTGTTCCAGACCCCTATTAAGTGGCTGCATCCCAGCAGTAGAGTCTCAGAGCAGGTGAATTAGTCCATGCAGAGTTTGGTAATTATATATTAATATAGTTCACATAGACAGAGCCAAATTGGCTTTAAACTGTCAGGCTAAATTACAAGAGGAGTGAAGCTAAAATAGCTTGTGCTTCTGTGATCCTCTACAAGATCCTGGGACTCTCAGTGTGTGCTTAACTGATAAAGCCTGTGCCACTGACACCTTGGGCTTTCAATCCCCACATTAAGTAGTTGAAAGCAAGTACAGTCCTACATTTGACTAAAATGTTCTATAACTTTCTAGTGTGGTCAGAAATGTGCACAGCCATAAATTAGATTAAACTGACTTCTACAGTCACATTTCACTTTCATGATATTTTCTCTTCATGTCGGGGCTAAAGGTTTGTTTTAGTAAGATTGTTATAATCATTCAGCTGTTTTAAATATATATTCTCACAACTTCATTTACCTAGATTTATTTTTTAAGTATAAACTTACCTTGTGTAAACTTAACTTTGCATGTCCTGGATTCATAAGGCTTTGTTTTGAGATAACAGCAACATTCCTCTAATATTTTTTTACGCCTCAAATTACTATATTCCTTTAGCATCAACCTCAGATTAATGTAGCTTTTTTTCCTGGCACCTCTTAAGTGCTTTTAAATAACTGAAACAGCATATAAGTTCTCTGTATGACAAACCCAAACTGAGTACCAACAGTGTGTTTTCTCTACTTTGAAAACTGCTAGACTTAGTATTAAATTCCTTCTAAAATTTCAGCTTCAGGGAGTAGAACTGTCAGTAGAGTCTCCACAAAGCGTCAGCCAACATGATTCAAATGGCAGTAACTTTGTAATACGGATGTTACGTGACCAATGTACCTTGGTAAACCTTTCTCTTAATTTGCAGTGTAGAGATCAAGTAAATGTACCTGAATTAACTAAGAGGCTTGTGAACAATAAGGCTATCGTGTGGCTTGAAAGTGGGTAGGAGCAAGTGGCATCCATGAAAAATGAAGGAATAATCATTCTGGGTGGACAGTGATTCTGGCCCGGTGTCTGTCTCCATCAGTTGCTGATGGAGATTTCACAGATTTCTGGGGAAGACCACAAGAACAGCCAAGGATTTAGTGTGACGTGCCCAAGCACTCTCATAGTCTCCAGCATCTTATAGCTTCGGAACTTCCTGAGGAAGAGTCACTGTCTTCATATCTTCAGCAATTTTTTTCTTCAGTGATGGATCCAACTTCAATTTGAATTCATGGGAACCATATTCTTACAGTCTTCTGTGGCAAGGAGTCCCACAACTCCCTCACTACCTGAAAAATGCGTTGCCCCCTTCATGTGTCTGAACCTATCACACATTAGCTTCATCCGATACCCTCAATTATTGTACCAGGTAAGGTGACAAAATGTATTCACCTATGCCATTTCACCCCACTTTATAGCTCTCTACCACCCATCTCAGTGGTCTCCTTGCTGTGCTGAAAACACTTAGCTGTTTCTTGATAGGTGTGACTCCCTGAAGTGACCAGCCACTAAGAAAGGACAGCCAAGGACACTTAGGGCTACCAAAACTGTCAGGGCTACAATCGTGAACAGCCCTTAAGGATCTGCCACCTGTGCACAGTGAAGACAAGCCAACCACTCTCCAGGAACCCTTCAAGCCCTGCCGCCCATGCTGCACAAACTCCCAGATTTCTTTGTCTGCAGGATATGCTGCAGTGTGGTGTGGTACTAGCTGAACTTGATTTAAATTAACCACAGCCTAGCCACAGCAGCACAGAGCTCAGCAGAGGGTTATTTACTTTGCCTCTTAGCAGGGATCCTTAAAGAGTCGTGACAGGTCTAAGTAATCTGCCAAAGAGCAGCCTGATGAGCCAGCAGTTTCTGGATGCTACTCCCTTACAAACAATAGACTCATTATATGCAAATTAACAGGAGAAGTGGTGATTGGGCACTACATCTACATTTAAAAGGAACTTTAAGTACCCAGAAAACTATAAGTTTAAAAAACTGAGTGACCACTGTCGGTATCTTTGTTTAAAAATCAACCTGATTTCCTCAGGCAGCCTGCACAGAGATCCCATGAATGCCGCCTACACAGCAGGCTGGAAATAGGGTTCAGTGACTGAAATCCACGGGGGAAATAACAATAACAAATCAATGCAGACACTCAATTTCTTAAAGAGCCCTGGTTTTAGTTAATTTAAACTCTCAACTGCATTACAGATTTACTTGTTAAATATCGGAAAATCCATGTAAATCCAGGGAATTAGTTGTATATTTGGGGAATGGATACATTGATGGGTTTTGTACATTACTGTTATCTTACAGAGGAGTCAAAACTGAACCTGAGGACCAGGGCAGCAGCTAGACATTGCACGACAAACTGGAGCGGGTTCCCACCTTGGCTGTAAGTTAAACAACATCTATGTAATCAACTGCTTACTGCTTCTCTAGTTGATATTTGATTGTGGGAAGGTTATGAGCTTTCTGATGCCAGTATGCAAAGCTGATCTTAATTAAAATATTCCATTGAAAATGTTTCATAAGATAGGAATACAAGACTGACGCCAGTCTGTCACAATTCACTAGACCACTTGAAATCTGGAACTGGCCTGGCAGGTCAGGAGCTGCTGTTGCAGCACTGCAGCCAAATGGAGTCCCGGACAGAATGTTTGGCTTCTAGATGGGTGGTTTTTTCTGTGTTTTTTTTTTCTTTTTTTTTTCTTTCTTTCTTTTTTTTTTTTTAAAAAGCACACTGTATCACATGTGTTTATGGCAGTTTTAGGTAGGTAAGAAGCCTGCAGGGTCTTTATGACCCTGTTTTGCTCATGCTAATAACATGTAGGCTAAGTAGATGTTAACTTCCACAAACATATAGAGTATTTTTAAAAATTAGGCTTATGTGGATGTATTAGTTCCCAAATGTACACATCTATTTCTGAAAATCTCAGACAGAGTTCGATAGAGGTTGATTCTCCAACTTTCCTATGCCATTTGATAGTTGAAGCTAATGTGATGCTATAGCTGTTGCAGTTATAGTGTGCTTCAGGAGTGATAAAAAGCAGCTATATGGAGGCTTATTTTAGTCCTCTGTCCTATGTCAGATGCTTTAATAATCAGTACCTTTTTATAATATGTCATCAATTTAAATATTATAACCCTCTTCCATGTGGAAAGAATCTACATAAATGGCAGGCTCAAGGCATCTGCAGCAGATGTATGCATTGGTAAACATGGGCTTCACCTGTGTTTTTGCGCTACTCTCATTTTTGAGTTTTTTTCATAAGAAAATATTCAGAACACAGGGCCTCAAGCACCAGTGCTGTTACATCAGTGACGATCATACCATACATCACACAGAACACTTTGCAGGCTTTTCCTAATTAAGACTAAGACTAAACAGTTATTTCAGTTGCACACATAGGACAGGGGAATATGACTCAGCCTCCATAAAAATATACTTTGCGCTTACACTGTGCTCTCCTTGCACAGATACTGGAGTACTTTCCAAAAGAACTCATTTAGCCTCACAATATCCCTGGGTGCTTATTGAAGAAACAATTTCCCCACACTTCCTGACAGAAACATTGGCAAAGAGGTCATACGCCTAATTTTCAGTTGGTTTCAGTGCAGAAATATGCATGTACAATGCAGGCATATCACTGAAAACTATTCGTAACTTCACTAACTACAGGTGCAGATGACCAGAACGTGAACGGTCACTTTAACCCACATCCAGCTGCTATTTGGCCAAAATAGACATAAAAAAGAAGCATGTATATTTCCAACCTCTAAAATCCTGAACTTCAGGCTTCACAGTCATGGAGGAAATCTGTAGGTTTCTTTGGAGCAGCCTGACAGATAGCTTCAGTGACCCTGCCTGTTTTACTACAAAAATATCCTTTTTTTGACAAAAGCTGTGTGATCTTGAATCTCCCGAAGCAAAGCTTTGACAGAGACCTTTGGTGACGCTGTTGCCAATGAGGGCAGTGCAGATCTTTGTAATGAGCAGGAAGTACACACATTGAGAAGTCCCACACTCTGGCAGATCCACCTGAAATTCAGGGAAAAGAATGAGCTGGAAAGACAGATACCTCTTTATTTCACAAAGATTTGCAGATGAAAATATTTTCCCATAATTCAAAGAGCTCTCCTTTTTTCTTTCTGCCCTTCTCATTTTTATGATATTCTGAGTAATTTCCCATTTGAAATACTTTTTCTTCCCTCCACAGGCCACCATCCCCCAAAGTATCATATTCATCCTTCTTCTGACTGGAATTCTGAATGATTGTTTTGGAGTCTGGCTTTATCTCCCTTGAGTCTCATATCTAGGGATCAGCAAACTGGCTCATATAACTGACAAACTGACCTGAAACATAATTCAGAACTAAGGAAATATTTTGAGGTTAAAAAACCCCTGCGTACTTTTCACGTTCATACACCTCGCTGCTTCTACTTCCTAGAATCTGCTGGAATGCCAAATGATGCCGGATTACCTGCTGCCTCAGTAGTTTGGGTACGGTTTTGAAAGCCTCATGGGTTTACAAAGAATCTGGTTTCTTGAGTCCTTGTTTCTATAACAAATTGCCAATTGTTAGTGACTGTTGCAGAGTGGGGTTTTTTTTCTTTCATTTAATTGTGCAATAATGTCTAATTCCTTTTGTGTTTGGAACTATATGGGAGAAGGAGCAGTTACAAGAAGAAGTCCAAAGAAATAAATGAAAAGACCTCTGTATTTGTTCTTAAATTCCAAATCCACTCCCCACAACCCACCACCTCGGTCCACCCTCTACCCCCAGGTATTCTTGCAGTGTTCACTGTGTCTTTTGTCACAGACAGGATTTTGCCATATTGACGTATGATTTGTCTCATTTGCCTGGCATCTAATCTACATTGCTCACTTCTTTACAGTAAGACTGTATAGACATGCAGGCTCCTTAGCTAAAGGTGGAGAGAGGTATTGGAGAATCAGCAGAGTACTTTTGTGGGGTTTGTATGGTCAGAAACAAGAGGTGGCCTTTCATTTTCATTAGTCATATTCCAGTTAGCAATAACACCACTGAAAATATCTCCTTGCGCTATGTAGAAGAACATTTCGTGAGTGTTGTTTCTTAAGCAAAGGCCAATTTCAGGCACAGTTTCATCAAAACAGAGAAGATTTTTTTTTAGCTGAAATGCACCTGTTTTCATGTCAGACTGTGTACACAAGTTAACAAGGCTTATTTGGAATGTGGGTGGGTGTGATATTGTTGAAATAACAGATGTTCTAGTAGTTATCTAGCCATCCAAAATGATAAAATTAAAACAGGAACTCGTTTCAAACAAGGTAGTCTGACAAAACATAACCCTGCTGCCTGTCTTTCTCTGGACTTGACTTTACAACCATATTAAAATGTGAGGGGCAAAAAAAAATCAATTGATGTCCAGTGCCTGTACATTATTCTTTAAGATATCCCTCCTGCTTTGACTACTCATCTCACTTAACTTGCCTACTGTTACACTCATCAGCTCTGTTAAAATGCTTTCCTTTCTATACCATCAACCCCTAGAGCAGCTATCCAGAGAAGACACTTAAAAACACTTTAAAATTTACAGACATAGATCAAAACTATTGGGCATGACCTTGCCAGAGCATATACGACTAACACTAAAAGGCTGGTCACCTAACTGGAGATACTTGCATCAGCAACTTTGTTCCAAAGGTTGCAGGGCCAGGATCAGGACCTACTGAATACTCATTTGATGTGACAATTTTAGCATTTTAGCTTCACCTTTTGTAGGTGAATCATCTTTTTTATATATTAAAATGCACTGTTGTGCTTGGGCTTTGATATTTAAGGAAAAATAGAGAATCAGGGAAGTTCACAGATTTACTAGAACAACTGTAAGAATGAAGTGTTTTTCACGAGAACTCAGCCACAGATATTCCTACATTTCAGCAGCGTTAATTCAGTTAGTTTGAAACTTATTCATATATTGTAAAATTGTCCATGATGATGGAAGTCCTAGGATCTTCCTTTGAAAGTATTTTTATCCACATGAAAACTGAATGCCAAAAGCTAACTTAAATATTCCTTCATCAGTTTACAGAGCCTGATCCAATTCTCACTGATGCTAACAGAGCCACTTCAATTATTCTTCCAGTAAGAACAATTTATTATGACAGTGTCTCACTCTTCATTAATTCCTGTTCAATTTATCTTCAGCAATAATCCCCCCACTCCCAGACTCTATACTAAACTACTACTGAACCAATTTCCATTTCTTCAGCTATTCTTATGTATCTTGTGATTTCTTCTCCTTCATACCACTTCATCTTGGCCTTTTCTGGATCCTGTTCATTGAATTCAGCTTAGTTTGCCAAGATATAATTCTGAAGTTGATTGGATTTTCAATCCTCCCAGATCATCTTCACCCACAAGCTGAAGTCTGCCATTGTCAGCAAGGCATATATTAGAAAAATGCATGCAGTCTGGGATTACTGGAACATTGGGAGCTTTTTTCCTTGCAACTTTGCTTTATGGATGGCAGGAATAGTGTAAGAAGAAACTTAGAGCCACTTTGTCATTCACACCTTGGGCAGTTCATTCCTTTAGAAAAGCAGCTGCTACTGCCAAACCTTTTCCTTGCCATTGAGTATCACTAAAAAAATCACTGGCAGTGTAGGATGTAGGGGAAGAATAGGTACTTATTTCTTGATGCACAAATGATGTCATTCTGTTTGCAATTAACTAAGGACTAACAAAGAAAATACACCGGCATGATGATTTAGTTATCACTTAAACACTCAGTTGAATTAGAAGTCATGAATTACACTCATCATTACCTCAGCTATAAACTGGAAGGAGTTTTAATGGCTAGAAGCCTATTATGACCAGTGTTAAAAGAGCATTTTAGATCCTCAATGTCCTGGGCAAAAAACGAATAGTCTTACAGTTGCCCATGGATCTATTTCAATACATTTTCATGGATATCACTGTAATGATCTGCTGTGCACAAGTATTCTGCTCACTTTGAGACCACTGTAAGTTCACACTTATAATTAAGGTGTTCGGATGAAGAAGTTTATAGAGGCTGCAGTGACAGTTCTAACAGTGTTGTCAGTTTCTGTGTGGTGGTAAAAGAGCAGCTGTTGGGAGTCAAACAAAAGTTCCAGTGGCCAAACTCTCAGCAGCCAGTAACAGAGGCCAAGAGAAGAGTCCAAGGGCAGGTCAAGCATATAGTGATGATTCCCCAGTCTCCCCTTCCAGCCTACAGCAGTCTGCAGCTCCGCAACTTCCTTTCCAGGGCAAGAATCTATGTGTTCAATAGCCCTTGGGGGATTTCTTTCCTTTTCTTTCCCCACAAATTTGGCTACTCAAGTTAGAAGCTATGTAAGCCTTTTGGCACCCATCACTGGCCATACAACTATGCGTTCCACAGCCTTGCTAGCAAGGGATGAAAAAAACCTCATCTTCTCTTTAATCAAAACTGTCATTTGGCCATTTAATCAATGTTCTCTACTTCTAATGTAGAAAGACAGTGAACAGCCATTTCTTACTTAAATTATTCATTATTTTATCCCATAATGTCCCATATGTCCCATTTACCCTGATTTATCTCTTTTCCAAGCTAAGGAGTCCTGGGCCTGATGTTACACCTGTTCCACACATATGTTCTTCTTTGCTGCCCTCCTCTGAATCTTTATTTTTACTTTCACACCCTCCTGAGATGGTACATCCGACCTGTGTAGATGTACTGTGCACTTCTACTGTAGAAAAAGAATTATTTTTCATTTTTTCATTTCCTGAAGTTTCATTTGATTTTGACAGTATTCAGACTGCAGGTCTTGCTTTCAGTTCAAGTCCTGCTGTTCTTACACATACACTGAAAGATTATGCATTTTTAATAATTTTATTTGTTTGGAGTAGTTGGCATTAAAATAACGGTGAGAATAAGGTTTCTGTTCCTACTGATGCCTTGAGTTTGCTCTCCAACTTCTTTGCTGTCTCCAAGTCAAGTCTCTAACCTAACTTGCTGTTTATTCATTCTCATTTTAATCTAACATAGCCAGGAGTTTCCAGCTCTAAATAAAGAATATGTATTTCTCACCACATGTCTTCCAGTAAGTTTTTCTCACTTCAAAAGCTCACAAGAACAATGCCTTTTTAAAATAAAGCATCTAAAATCGACAGTTGAAATGATGCATTGAAGGCATAACGATGTTGAAATAATAAGCAGTTGATGCATCTAATTAGTCTTATTTTTTTCCTGCTTCATAATGTAAATTGTATTCTACATCCCCAAGTTTTTTCTAGGAGTAACATTTTTTTTCAGCAGTGCTTAGCTGGTAGAGACTCTACCATAGCCTATGTTAATCTATTCAGTCTTTGCTATAATTTAATCTTGCCTTGAAATGGTTTGAATAATTTATTCAAAGTAAGCATTTTTAATTTATTCTTGCACACTTACACTCTAACTGACAGACTTTTTTTCAGCTAAACATCCTCTTCTCTCAGATCAAGGACGAACACAAATTCTATGAATCAAAGAGCACAAGTATACTGTCCTCTGAATAAGATGTTTCACTAACAAATTTAAAACAATATCTGACAATAGCTATGGATTTTGAATGATGCCCCAGTGAAGTTCAAGCCTGGATATCATCTGTAGGTTAAAGACACAGCCTAATTGCCTGTCTGTGTTTCTCACCAACTTGAACATGAGAAGCAACTGAGAGAACAAAGTGTTGATGCACAGTAGTGAACCTTTGAAGATGACAATGGGTTTTACAAGAGTACCATCTGGTCCTATGGGTAAGGAAAGAATGCAATCATTCTGCTTCTGCCCCACTCACAGAGAAATGCAGGCTTTGATTATAAAATGACTGATGACAGGCAGAAAGGTGAGGAGATGCTTAACCATTATCTTTTCTTTGTTCCTTCTGAAAGGGGAATTTCTATATGCAGGCTATGACATTTCTAAGTTGTTTCATTTGTGATGTGTTTTCATTTTCAGCTAGTGGTGTGAAGCTCCCAAAGGATACAAGACATCCAAGGGTAGCACAGGCCCACCTCATGTAGAATTCCTCAACTTTGTTATACAGATAGGACTTAGTCAGTGGTTTGAGCTTCTTATCAACCAATTTGAAAACTGTTTACATTGATTTAAAAGTAATACTTCCTTCTGACAACAAATATTCAACTTTTCTCTCCAATATTGAAACATTATCATAGAATCGTAGAATCGTAGGATCACAGAACCATAGAATCATTTAATGGGTTGGGTTGGAAGTGACCTTAAAGATCATCTAGGTCCAACACCCTGGCCATGGGCAGGGCCACTTCCCACCAGACCAGGCTGCTCAAGGCCCCATCCAACCTGGCCTTGAATACTTCCAGAGAGGGGTCATCCACAACTTCTCTGAGCAACGTGTTCTAGTGCCTCACCACCCTCAGTGTGAAGAATTTCTTCCTAACATCTAATCTAAATCTTTCTGCCACTGATTTGAAGCTATTCGCCTTGTCCTATCACTTCATGCCCTTGGAATAAGTCCCTCCTGGCTTTCTTGTAGGCCCCCTTCCAATGCTGGAAGGTCGCTATAAGGTCTTCCTGGAGCCTTCTCTTCTCCAGGCTGAACAGCCCCAATTCTATCAGCCTGTCCTCATAGTAGAGGTGCTCCAGTCCTATGATCATCTTCCGGGCCCTCCTCTGGATCCGTTCCAATAGTTCCATATCCTTCTTATGTTGGGAATTCCAGAACTGGACAAAGTACTCCAGGTGGGGTAGAATCAGGTCCCTCAACCTTCTGGCCACACTTTTTTTGATGCAGCCCAGGATACAGTTGGCCTTCAGGGCTGCAAGTACACATTGCCATCTCATATTGAGCTTCTCATCAACCAGCACTCTCAGGTCCTTCCCTGCAGGGCTGTTTTTAATCATGTTGTCCCCCAGCCTTTGTTGAAACTGCAGATTGCCCCAACCCAAGGGACTTTGTAGGACCTTGGCCTTGTCCTTGTTGAACCTCATGAGATTCATGCAGGCCCATTCTCGAGCTTGTCCAGCACCCTCTGGATGACATGCCACCCTTCTGGCAATGAAGATATAACACGAAAGTAGAACAGTCATTTAAAAACATTATTAAATTTAAATATCTGAACATAAAGCCAAAGTCACACTAACACAACTACTCTTTCATTGTTTGATATTGGGCAGCTCTGATCAGTTTGCAGTCCTGATGGCAGCCATCTGCACTGATCAACTAAATGGCCACTGATTTTTCAATAAGGTGGAAGAAAAACCAACATATCGCCAGTGCTGACTGTTTTCTGAAAGGATCTCTTCTTGCTTATATTTGGCAGTGGTTCTGTTCCTCTACTACAGGAATTACAAGAGTCAAATAGAGTGGAAAAGATCAGCTCATCAAGGTCATGCGACAAATGTGGCTATTAGAGCAATAAGGTGAACAGTTACTGAGTTTTATCTGTCTTACTTAGTAAAATAAAATTTTAAGTAGGTTCGTCTATCTCACCATACCTGATTACTCTGGAGGTCAAACTTGCAGAAAACATTTAGAATGGTAACAGTGTGAAAACTGCACATATGGGCATCAGTTTACTTGTAAAGTCATTTTCCCTAGACTATGCAAGAGAACACTGCAAAAACTTTGCAGAAAGGGTAAGATTTGCTTGGGCTAAGAAAATCTATCAAATCATTGGGAGTTTAGTTTAAGCCAACTCTCCATCCATGTTCTGTAACCAAGGAAAAGAGCCAGATCCCTCCAATAAGACATCATTCCCTCATAAAATAAGGCTCTAAAATAGGTGAGAAGAATCACTCTCTACAGATTTCTCTGTATGTATTCCCCATAGGGTAACCACAGATGTTTAGTTCAGACATGACACCTAACATTTTGATAGCTGAAATCATCCCACTCCCAGTGACTAAGCAAAGGCACATAGCATTTCATGTTGACTCACATCAAGCCGTGCATGCTGGAAGACTTAACTGGAATTATGTCAAATGAGCTCTTCAGCAACTGCAACCAGCCTCGAAAGGACCCAGACTTAATATTGCACAGCTCTAGGAATGCTTTTCTTACAGTAAAGCTCCTGCATTCCAGAAAGGCAAGCTCATATGGGGCTGCATTAGCAAAACCATAGCCAGCAGGTTGAGGGATGTGTTTATTCCCTTTGGTTCTAGAGGGGAAGCTCATCGCAAGTGCTGTGTCCCACTCTGGACTCGTCTGTACAAACAGAGCCAGGAAACTGGAAGAAGTCTAGCAGAGGGCTATGGAGGTGATTAAGGGGCTAGAGCAAGGAGGGACATACAAGAAAAGGTTGAGGGAACTGGAATTTTTCAGTCTTAGGAAAGCTAAGAGAAGGCCTTATTGCTGTTTACGTCTACCTAATGAAGGAATATAGAGAAGCTGAGCCAGCTTCTTCTCAGTGGTGCACAGTGGAAGAATAAGACATAAAGGACATAAATAACAGCAAGGGAAGTATAAAGTAGTTACAAGGGGAAAATCTTCATAGTGACAGTGGTCAAGCACTGGAATGGACTACCTAGAGAGGCTGAGGAGTATCAGTCCTTGAAGATGTTAAAAACTGAACTGAGCTAGGCTTTGAGCAACCTCACCTAAACTGATTCTGTTTTGAGTAGAATGTTATGCTTGATGACCTCTAGATATCCCAATTATTCTAACATAACTCTATGACTAATAATTTTATGACTCTATACAATGGAGTTTTTTTAAAAAAAAGAAAATAAGTGAATTTTATTTTTTTTAAAGAATGGTATGAAATATGATGCTGAGACTACTGAGTGATGTACACATTCATGATTGTGAATCAGCTTTGGTCATATGTGTAGGACTGATCTCACCTAACTTTAGCTATCTAAAATGTCCGTGTGAAGTCCCATAACAGAGACTACTCTTCCTTTGTAACTAACAGATAGACAGAGAGACCTTGAGGGTGCGAATTGTCTGAGCTGTTTTATCTCCCTGTACTTCAGTCTTCCTATCAGGAGATCCCAGATGACTATCTTGACCAGGTATTACCTTTTAGGTAGTTATTGGAGAAGAAAAAAAAAGTTTTTGTGTCAAACAACAGAAATATAAATATATCCAAAGAAATATAGAAATGAGTGACGAGAGTTATTAAAAGGAAAAGTCATTTTAGGAGACACAACAGTCAAAATAATAAACATGAAGGGACACAAATATTCCAGGTCCTTTCACATCCTACAGAGGACTTTCAATAAAAACAGAGAGCTAGATTCATACCATTAAGAGATACATCATCTTCCCATAGCACCTAACACAGTAGAATTCACTGCCAACAGGCATAATCAAGCCAAAGAGGAAACAAAAATTAAATATTAACAACATCTTTTCTTTTCTGATATTATATGTTCTCAAAATAATCTCAAGCAAAATCTCTTTGGCAATGCTGACATTAAGATAAAACCAGCAACCAAATACATACTAATAAAACAAACTGTCCAAAGTTACTTTACCAGAGAAGAGCAAAAAATAGTCAGTTCAAGATAATATGCTTTGGCTAATAAATAAAACTAGAAAAGACACCAGACTAGCCTTAGGAACATACACTCAGACTCTTCTCAGGAGCCATATAGAATAAACAATAGATTGGCAGTTACATTAAATTAAAAACAAAAAGAAAAACCTCAGCCATCACAGTGAAAGTCACTTATTGATGTGAACTAGGGAATTCCTTGCCTATTATCCCATGGATGGTCTGCTCTCCAACATTACTGACCACTCTATTGTTAAACCTTAATACTATTTTAAATAGACTAAAGTGTAAAGGTGTGACCTAGTCTAGAAATTGTTATTCTTCTGTGTTTAACATATTTTTTAAAAATAACTCAGTATTTTAATCTCTCCCTTTCCACTAAAAATGCCTTTCTGTCATATTAGTTTATAATTTTTTAAAAATATCTTTTTCACATATATTTCACATTTTGTATATTTGCATTGACAGCTCAAACCAGCTAGTCCATTATAATAACCTAATCCTTCCACCATACAAAAACATACACTAATTCTTGAGTGTAGTTAAATGTTGTTCTTGAGAAGGGGTGGTCAACATGGAACTACTTGAGTTGCTGGATTTTTCTACTCAATGATCGTATTCCTGTTTCCAGGCTTCCTGTAGTCTCTCAGGTGTAGTTAAGAGCCCAGGGCAGCTCATGCTTCACTGTCTGCTGCCTTCTTTTAACACATGTGGGAGTTCAATTTCTGTCATATGGTTTGTCTCCTGTCAAAAACGCATAGAAATTAAATTAAGGTAATTAAAAGTAAGGTACATGAATAGAGTTCTTTGGCCTGATAGATTGGGGGGGAAATATTGATTTTTTCAGCAATGTAGCAGATGAAACTTCTCCATAAGGTGAGACATGAGCAGCCCTCACCTGCATGGCACACACATCCTCCACATGGCTGGGCATTCTGACAGCACAGTGGAAGACACTTGGATCTTGTTCATGTGGGCAGTACCAGTCCTCTCACAAAAGGAAAAGTGGCTCTTTTACATGCTTCAGGCTGCAAATTTTTTTTTAAAATAAATCCTCTTCATTAATATGACCTTACAACTTGCGCTCTGTTCACTTCAGTTTCCTGGCACTGGCCTGTTAAAAATCTCCACCTACTACCAACAATTTCTACCAACAAGATTATTTACAAAAAAATCATTTGAATGTCCCTAAACTTTCTTTCTCAGTATGTTAAATACGTGTATGCAACTCTTTATAGATCCAATTTTAATTGTTTGTTGGTTTATTTTAGTCCCGTGTCTCCTTTGCAATTCTTAACCCATTTCCAGTTTTTAATGCCAGTTCTGAAGTGTGAATGCTGAAACAGTGCACAACACATCTGTATTGGAGTGGCGGGTCAGCAGCCTTGGAAGTGTTCAAAAAACATGCAGACCTGGCACTTCAGGACGCAGTTTAGTAGGTACGGTGGTGTTGGACTGGTGGTTCTAATTGATGATCTTAGAGATCTTTTCCATCCTCAATGATTCCATGATCTGAAAATTTCCGAAGAAATTCAGTAAAAGCAGCCCAGTTCAGTGTTGCTCAGTGGGATGTTGTTGTGCTCTGAAACCTTTCACTGTGAGAAATTATTTAAAAGTTAGAAAAATCAAAACAATGTAAAATTTCAATCTGCTGGATAAATCAAGCTTAAGGGGGTGGAAGAAAATGTTGCTCACCACCTTTTACTATAAACCCTGTGATAAACCCTTCCTGGTTATGAGACAATTCCTTTCAATTTTTTTTATCTATAGGTAACACTGATAATTGGGGCAGCCTTCTCATTTATCACAATCTTGAAGACACTCTGTAACTTGTCCTTTGTAGTCAGTTATGTTATCCTGTTTCATGGCAAAATTTGAAGAGCCAGCAGTGACTAAGAAATAAGCTATGGCTGGGATAATATCTAGTCTGACATAATGCTTACTAAAGTGTAATTTTTATTTTAATAAAAATGGTAGTAAATCAAATATGGTGTCTGCTACATATCAGAGGAAACAGAAGAGTTTCTTATAATGAACCCAAATATTCCCTCATTCTAACAGCTGCAGTTTGCACTAAAGGTTAACCACTCTGTGATTTTTTTGGATACTTTCAAACACATTGATGTGTTTGAAGATTTAAATCTGTCATGTGTATCACAGGAATTCTGCAAAGCCAGCTTGGCAGGCTGGAATACTTCTGAATATATTATACTTATCATATAATTCACATGCAGTACTTTTTATCTTCCTCAGCCAACAGATATGTATAAAAATTGTATTTTTTAACATATTTTGACTAATAAAACGTCCATATTCTGTGGAATCATAAAGATTATCCCTGGACAAGAGTCACTGTGATCCAGTTTTTCAATATTTTGCATCAATGCAGACATTTGGGTGTTGCTGTTCCCCACTACAGACAATGCTGTACGAGAATATTCTCCATATTCATAATATCTGTCAATATTTAATCATTTCAAGTAGTATTGTTTTCCTGATTTTAAAAAAATATAAATTCAAATTAAAATCATTAAAAATAGATTGAAAAAACTGTTGGTAAAAAATGCCCAGAACTTCCTGTATTTGAAAGGTTTCCAGTAACAAAACTGATATTTCAAAATTTGAAAAGGTAGGTGGCTTTTTACTACTGTTTGAAAAAAACCAGAAATATAAAAAATAAATTTGGGTAGTGATAATTGACAATGGATGACTATGACCATTAACCATTTGCAACCCAGAAAACAACAGGTATGAGCAGAATGTATCATATCCGAAAGGAATTGAAAAACATTTATGCCGTTATGCCTAAGTGAGACCTTAGCCAGAGCAATCAGTCATATTCTACCTTCCCTGTTCAGAATAGATCAATGAAAGCTGTAGCAGAGAATGAGTTGTCTAGGACATAAGGGTTAATCCCACAACAAGGAAAATGTCGTATCTACCTTCCAAGAAAAAAATACAGATTTGCTTTAACAGAATAAATAGAAAAAAAATACGGCTTATTTATGAGGATATGATTGTTATCTAGAAGCTATTTAAGAGAGGAGAGGACAGGAAGGGAAAAAAAAATTTAGGGACCAGGCAACACTTGCATTAAAACAAGAAAAGTCAACTTGCCATGGATGCATTCTGAAGAAAATGAAAAGTATTTTTTTGACCATCAGAGAAAATAAATTCTGAATCAGTTCCTATTAGGAAGCCTGGGAAAAAACCTTGCCTGCTTTTAATTTTCAGATTCAGCAGTTCAGAATACATGCTGGTTTTGACATTAAAGGATTGTGCAATTGTGTGTGCAGCCTGAGGATGTAAAGTCTCCTCTAGTCCTATGAAATTGTTTGTACTTGGAGAACTGCTTTGCTGCTGAGGTGTATTGATAACTACATTTTTCAACCATTTCTTACTGCTTTTGTTACAGAAGACATCATTTAATGGGAAAATTACATAAATAAGACTACCTACATAGCATAGTCAGTCTTGAACAAAATGGGACTGCTGTGATCATTTGTACTGCCATAATTGACCCAGTGTTGCTCAGAAAACTTGCATTTTTCTAAGTTAAGCCTCTGGCTTTCGAGTCTCCACACATACAAGTTTATTTGCCTATAGGGTAAAAGTGTCATGGACTTTGCATCACTGCAGAAGAGATTAGATACAATTGTAGTTTCAGAGTACAACTACTCCAAATCAGTTAGTAAGATACTGATACTTTTATTAATAATTTTTTAAATAAAATTTCCCTATAAATGCATTGAAACTATTGTTCTGCAATTCCCTGTTAGTGCAATGTGAGCATCATCACTGAACCAAGTACTATAGAATTCCTTATGAGACATTCTTAATATGGAAAAGTGAGAAACTGTTACCAGAGAATTCATACAGTTCTCCTGGAAAAGGCCAGTATTTCAAATTATGTGCAGGTACGTCCATTGGGTACAATTAAAGGTCTAGACAGTTCATCTAGGATCCCTGGGCACTAGTACGAACATGTTCAGTTCAAGGTATCTGGGAATACTTTCTGGGCAGTCCCATGACTGACTTGTGTCTGTGAGTGCAAGAGTTTCAAACTGCAGATGCCACAGCACAGTCTTCCATCTGGGATGGGGAAGCACCTTGACCACACAGCTCTGGACTGATGAGCCCAAAAGGCAAAAGGAGAGATCCAAAAGGCAATAAAATCATGTTTATAATAAGTAGAGAAAAAAACCCAAACAGACCAACACAAACCTTCCATAACCACTTGAGAAATGATAAAAAAAACTCATTAAAGGGCTGGGGCAAGATAACATCTGTGGATAGAGAGAATACCCTCACTAGGCCATGAAACATATCTAGACAAAATGGAGAGTTTTCACCAGATCTGAAACAGAACAGAAAACTTTTAGTTCAGTATTGGCTGAGGACCTGACAGGACAAGCAGACTCATGTCCACTAATAGTAAGACTTCAAAAACAAAGCACATGCAGACAGTCATATTTCTGGCAAACAAACAAAGGGGCCAGCCTTTCAACAGCAGTATCTAGTGGAGGCTGATCCATTGGGGAATATGTTTTTTAAACCATTTATTTAAACAATACAAGATTCTGATCTTGTTAGATTGGTGAAAATCCAAAGTAATTCCAAAACCTTCTAGGCTGTGATTCAAAAAGCTTAATATAAGAAAAAGAAAAGGGAAAGGAGGTCTCCTTTTTCAATAATATTGATGTAAGAATTTTGTTTGATCTTTGTGGGCATATGCTTCAAACATTGTGTCCTTTTATTAAATAGGAAGCTTTTAAATTTCTTCTATTTTTTAAAGGACTGTCTATTATTTCTTCACTTTCACTGTCTCACCATTTCAAGGATTTTATATTGTTCTCTGGTTCCACCCATGTCAATAGATTTATAACAAAGCTTGCTATATATGAAGATCGAGGTGTTTGTCATTAATCACACACAACTATCAGGTCTAAAAATCAATGTAGAAGCAACAAATATAAAGATGTATTAAAAAGCAGAAGAGGGGAGGGGGTGGAGAAGATGGAGACCAGTTTTGCAGTTTGAATCAGGACACAGCCTATCAGCTGCCTTTGCACTAGGGAATACTAGTTACATAAAGTACATATTCTTCCAGAACCTCTGAAGATATCATGAAAATTTCTCCAGGGCTCCCTCGACCACCCTTAGCCACAACAGCTGTCTCCTTCCATCCCAGCTCTGAGCTTGTAATCTTTGTGCCTGGAAGCGATTGCATGGACTTCACTGAAATTTTCCACGTGTGTGTCTGTGAGTGCCCTGCAAGTTGTATCTGCAAGGTTGGACCTAATTGTAGTTGCTGCAAGCTCTTTGCCCGCATTAGACATATGAAATAGAATTACACCTACAGAACTGGGGAACAGTGTCCGCAGCCAGGTCGTGTGCCCTGAGGCAAGGTGAGGGGCTCCTGGCACTGAGCTGGCAGCACCCACCAGCTCCTTGCTGTCCTCCCCAGCTTCTCTGCCCAGCCCCTGATGTGGAGGCCAGACTGCAGGGACTCAATCTGCTCTGCAGGCAGGAGTCCCGCTTGTATCTCTGATGAGCTACTTGAAAATGAGACAGCCATCTCTACAAACGAGTCCTCAATTTCTAATGAATAATTGATTGTTTTTAAACTAGTGAATTGTATATTTTGGGAAAGAATTTATGATTTACCAAAAAATTTCTTGCTGTAAAAAAGCCAAATGGAGACTTGTCTGGGCCAAGTTGCTCAATGCTCATGAACAAGAACATGTTTTTCCTTTTCTTCCTTTCTTGTTTTATGCATGCTTCTGGACTCATTTCATCAGCTGTCAGTAGTTAAATACCATTTCAGAAAAGGGTTTATTATTATAATTTCCTCAATTATTCTGTTTGTTTCTGCTATGGTCTCTTGAAACAAAATCATTCAGCTGAAGTACTAATAAAATATTTTCCCCTGCTGCTCTATGTGAAGGGCCCAAGCTTTCAAGGTGTTGTATTTCCTGAGCTAGTTTGCACCTTGGAGACTGTGACCGTAAGCAGGGGCCTTTTCCTGCGTGAGCATCACTGCTTTCCGAGGGATGTCACTGACTTTGGTTCACAGTCATCTTGTGTCCCCACATCACACTCAACAGCATGGCAGTACATGATAACCAGGAAAGGAAACCAATAAAAATAAAAAGGAAGACAAGAGCTCTTTTTCATCACATCAACAAAAAAGAAAAAACAGAACAGATATGGCAAGTGATGACGGCAATTCATCTTAAGTATATAGTTAGAGAATGGATTAGCTTAGGCAAAGGTAGGTGCCCATCTAACAGCTTGTTTCTTTTGAAATGTTAAATTAAATGTACATTAAAATTTTTGGAAATTTCTGGTTTTAAAGTTGTATTCTTTATAAGAGAGAAAAGCAATTATTTTCCATACAGAGGCTAAGCACAGCGTGATCCATCCTCAAGCAAATGTGATGTACTGGGCACACAGGGACTGCTCTGACACCACAGAGGCTGGTGTAGGGCTCTCACTGGACCTCGCTGGCCATAAATGATGGTAGAAGACGAGAACACACAGCGACTTCAAGCAGCGCTGGCGCTCCCTTGTCGCTCCCTGCAAAGCAAGGCTGGAACACAGCATGTGACAAAGGCACAGAATGAGGCAGCCAAAATATCATGAGCCTCAGATGTTTAGACCATGACATCTGCTTCTGGCTGAAGCAATTCTTATGTTGAATGCAGTTGCCTTTTCTCCAAGACACCCAACAGGAGATAACCTCAGTTTATCGGTTCCCATTTCCAATGCTGTTCATCTTAAATACAAGCAGTGATTATTTGGTGCACGATGGAAATGCAACTATGTAGAAAACAAAACTAAGCAAAATATATTTACAGCGTTGTAATTGCCCCGTGAATCATGAATAACTAGGCCAATGCTTCCAGCGTCAGACATTCAAAATCATGAATCAAACCCTGAAAACAAACATTTGGCTTTAAGAACTCAGACTATTTAAATAATAAAAGCTGGGTTTTTTTAAATTAATTTCTCTATATTTGGGCATTCATACTTTTACAGTCATTAGAACTGGAAATTCACATCTTTAAAACACATCTGAGGGTCTTCTTTGGCACCAAGGGATGGGGCTTTAAAGAAGCAATGAGCAACTCTGAGTCCAGCAATACATTTGCAAGACTGGCTTGTGTTTTCACTATTCCACATAGGCAGGTTAAACATAGATCAAGCGTAGATTCGCCTATTAGAAACAGGTTGCACTGAAACAACTCACTGTTTTGGTGCTTCAGCATATGTGTTTCACATACGTAACTTTACTGTCATCCAGAGATGGGATAATGAAGTGTCTGTTGAAATCATCAGGAATCTTTCACTATGTCTCAGGGCTTTGCATAATATATACCTTCTGCTTAAATTCAGTATTACAAAATTAATTTAAAAAAATATATATTTGCACCTCACTGCAGAAATAGAGAACTGCAGAACTTAAAAAACATTTGTGAATCAACACTCTTCCACTCTGCACAATACAGTCCTCTGTCATTTCCTTTGTATATGGTAAATTCACCGAGCAGGCAACCCTGTCTGTGCCTGTATGTTTGTACAGTGTCTAGCACAAAGGAGATCTGATGAGGCTGTGTTTGGTCCAATACTTTCAATTTGCACTCACTTTAAGGCTGTAGCAGGCAATATAAGCAGAAGTGCCAAAATACTGCAATTGTGCACATTCTCACTTAATTTCTAGCCTACCTGGGAGCAGAGGCACCAGATACTTAGTGAACAAAAAGACTTACAACACCCTAAACTACCCAGATTAGATAAACTGCAGATAAACATCTGAACACTGTGGTGTTTATCCACATGAAATCAAAACTTTTGAAGTTCATCTATCCCTTTCACTAAGTAATATTATCTGTTGCTTTGAGATCCTGCATCCATCCCTATCAAAGTTATGTAAGCTTCCTGTGATGCCCATAAACAGTCCCTCTATCATCTGTAAAGATGCAGTCTCTCATTAAATGTATTTATGACTTCAGCACTTGATGCACACAGTATTTTATTGGCTTTTTCTGAGAAATACACATTTATTTTATCATCTGAAACTTAAAATAACTATTGTAAATAAATAAAAAATGTGTGTGCCACGGAAAAATATAATACTATACAAAAGCTTTAGCTGTGCCAAGATTGCTTAATTCTGATTAGTAATGACCATTAAGTAATCATTTATGGATTTACTGTGAGTGTTCATAGATACTAATGGGTTTAAGAATTCCTTGGGAATCCTCAAAGGTCAAAGGAAGAAAATGAACTATGAAGTGATAAAAAATGTATTAGGTGACTAATGGACAGGTTGTATATAGAACGATTCCAGCAGAAAACACTGAATTTTACCACTCTGATTTAAGCAAAAGTAAATCTTGGGAGCTGTGGTCCTTCCCTACTGAAGTAACTAATGAAGAGAAAATGAAAATGCTTCATGGAGAGGCATTACTCAGTGTGCTTTTCCCTGTCACTGGCAAGTTGAAGTTAAAACTTATTAGATTTTTCTTTAGAGGGATAGCTTCTTGCTCTTTATTTAGCTTCAAGTTTTTAATTATACATTTACATTTTTTAATATTTTTGCACTATTGCATTCTATGCAACTCAAGATTCAAAGTTCTTCCTGATTTAACGAATTTATACCACTTAGAGTAACTGTTTAGTCCCCACAGCAGGAAGGGAGTAGGAGAAGCTGTGAGAGAATCGCATGCCTCACTGTAGCCATGATCTCAGGATCTAAGCCCATCTACCCCAGCACTATGACCCTGCCTTATGCACTACAAGGGCAGCCCTGCATCTCCATGGCAAACCCAGCTCCTGGGGCCCTCCAATGAGACTAAAACCTTTGAGGGCATATGAGTCCAAGTGTTCAACCAATACAAACTCATTTTGCATGGTCAGATACATTAAAAAAATTCTGACAGGGTGAATTCGTCTCAGCAGACCTCATGCCAGATCAGATACCGTGTGCTGGGGCTGCTGGGAGCTGGTGCCAGCTCCAGCACTGCCTTGTCTTCCCATGGCTGGCTGAAAGCCAGAAGCCGGCACGCAGCCTGCATAAACACTATAGCCCCTGCTCTGGCTAATTTGACAGAAATGCAGGCCTGGTCCACAGCAGATTTATACGGGTGGGTGAGTCAGCCGTGCACAGTTATGTTATTAATGACTGTGGAGCCGTGTGTGGAGCGAACATCCAGCTTGCAAGTGGCCCACAGGGTTTACTCAGCCCTCCTCCTGGCTGAAGTCACCTCGACCATGAAGTATTCTTCCCGGTACCATCACTCAAAGAGTGATGACAAATCCAAAGATTTTTTTGGAGGCAATTTTAGTGTATTTTTTTGCATAGAGAACGACAGCTTCATTGTGCAGGGAACAAGATTTGGATTCTTGTTAGAAGTACTTTCATTCGGAGCAGAAGAAAGCAATTGGAATTAAATACTACCTGCAATGTGATATACGCCTTTTACCCCCATGAATTCTGAGGACTGATACCACACTACATACCTTTAAAGTTATGCTATTAAAATCAAGAAATTCTATTCCCATTTTTCAAGAACTAATTAAAGCAGGTGGATAAATACAGGCCTAAGTTTTAGTTTGTCATTAAAGTTACTGATCTATATAAGATTGTCTATATGGAAGGACAATTAGTATTTTTTTTGTTGATAATTGGTAATTCGATGAAAAAAACTCCACTGTTCTATTTTGTACATATATATGCATGTACTTATCTACATATGTCTATATATAGGGAAAATGGGGCAAGGTAAAGGAAGGGAAGAGAAGGAGAGAAGAAGACCTGTTGACATCAACTTTTCCAAATCAGATATGTTGATCTCAAAAGCTGAATGCACAGCAGCAGAGGAAGCATGAAGTCCTGCCAACTTCTCCATTCCCCCTGTCCTCTCCAGCCTAGTAGTTAACAAGATGCACATGGGTTTCAAGAGATCCAAGTTCCTGTCCTCCTGCTGCCTAATTCAGCACAGGAGATTGATGCAAGGTCTTCCACTCTCCATGTGGGTGTTCTACCTGTAGACTAGGAGGTCTAGAGGAGACTCTAGACTAGAGGAGGAGCTCTTCTGTTCAACATTTCCCCACTCTAAAGTGCTTACACACGCCTAAATGAGGAAGAAAAACCTGTAGCGGGTAGTTACTGAGAAGAAAGCCAAGACAACCAGCATACTGAACGCCTACAAAAATGTGGAATTACTTGTGTAAAGGACAATATCTTCACCAAGAAGGATAAAGACAACCAGCCCATAAAGCCTTGTGGTGTACTATCAAGTCCTAGTCCTAGGAAACAGAGGAGAGACTCTTAGCTAAGCACAGTAAATACTATGGCATATATGAGAAGAATATTGCCTCTTGCTAACTTTATGAATGCAATCTTTTTAGCTTATTAAGTTTTTTAAATTATGTGAAAGTATTTACTTAGTGAGCAAAATGAACTGTTTCAATACTATGGAAAAACTGAGTGAATATTGAGTTATTTGATTTTTATTTTTAAATTACAATTTATACAAGGAAGCAGGAAAAGGAAAGAAAAACTGGTAAAGTGAATGGATCCATGGATAATATTTTAGGTAAAAGTCTCTTTTGCAGGCGAAAGATCATGCTGGAGGATCCAGTTTGCTAGACCACTATATGCAGGGTAGGGGAAATCTTTGACCAAATCTGTTAATTAAGAAAGCAGGTAAGGTGTTTATTTTCTTTAATCTCAGTCAAAAGCAATGAATAAAGTATCACTGAAAATGGTTCAAGGAGTCAGTGTACTACTGGGTGTTCACATCTGGAAGGAAAATAGAGTGCAACTGATCAATGGTCATCTTCATCAACATGTCTTTAGCTGGGATTTTTCCCTTCCAAATCATCACGTCTGAAGCTAGTAAAAGTTGAAAGGAGAATGGATATCTGCAAGAATAATCTCTAAGATGTGTGTATTGTTTTCACAGCTCTTAGATCAAAGCCCTTTACTGAACTATTTTATTATCAGACTTATAAATCAGCCTCAGTTCGTTTTACAAACATTAGTACTACCATCAATTACATGCATTTAGCACTAATGGTTTTACAGGAATGTTAATAGTATGACATTATTTCCTGAAAACCATCATTGAACGCTATTAAAAGGCTATTAATTGCTATATGTAGCGTGCAAAATTATTTGTTTCTGGTTTAAAACAATCAGTGAGTTGGTATGTAAGTACATTTCTAACCAGTTAAACTTCATTGATATCAAATTTAGTAAAAGCAGAACCATTTATGAGCTATCCTTGTCCAGATTTCCTTTATAGGCATAGTCTTGAGTAGAGCATGGACATTTCTACCACTTTAAAGATCCTACAGTCTTGCTACAACACTCCAGAAACTGCCACCATCCCTGCAGGGTGATGGATAGAGCAGACACTGTCCCCACACGGAAGACATTTTATCAGGTGGAGACAAGTGTCTGCTTTCAGACTGTTTGCTCAGGTAGCAGTTCTGGGTGCAGTACTGAGACCTGAACAAAACACAAGTTGCACAAGTAGATGCTTGAAGAGCGATGAGAGAATCTTTCCTGTGTAGATTCCCATTGCAGCTACCTTTGGGCTGTGGCTCATCCCGTACCTCAGAAATTATGAAGCACTCCCTACATATAGTCAGGCACCCCCCTTTCACTATCTAGTCCCCAGCTAATGAAGCAGCTCTCCTCTCCAATGCATAGATTTAGCCCAAGGAGTACATAATACAAATTATTGAATATAATGTTCCTGGTTTTGTGCTGAAACCAACTGCCTGCCCCATCCAGAGCTACGCTTTGCCCGTATGAAGTGCTACAGTTCTGTTTGTGATATACCAAATAATAAAAAAACCAAGCATCAAGATATGAATGTTACACGAGTTCATCTTATTTCCTTTTCCTTTCTAGTTGTGTCGTGAACCTGAGACCTCTGTTCATTAGTTTAAAAGGCTGTTCACACATAAGAGTAGAAAGGAAAGAGGCATGGATTTCCACCAGCTGAGGAGACAGTCTCAAGAGAGCAGTCAGGCAATCTTTAATGAACGACTATCTGGAGTGCAAAGCAAACTTCAGATCTCAAAGACGGAACACTATTTTAGCTTCCATTAGGTCAGATATGTATGATCACCTCAAAGGTTTGCAAAGCAGGAGTAGAAAATATCCAAGAAATATCATAATTACCTTTCATAACCCATCATTAGGATACAGCCTCTAACCTTGTCAAGCAATGGATTCACAGTTTCATTCACAGCTCTTAGCAAACCATGCTGCTTAAAGGAATTTCAGTAAGTTATAAGTACCATTTTACAGCTGAACTTTGACGTCACTCACTCATTCCAGACTGGTTCAACATTGCAGTGATCTTCACATCCCCCTTCAGATTCAATCTATTACCCTCAGTGAGTATAAAGGCTGTAAAGAAGCACCTGATCATAAAATCCACTTGGAATGCTTTCTTAAATCTCACCCAATTATCCATTAAAAATTCTACTTTTTACAGGCTTACTCTCCTAACGAAAACTGAATAATGGTATATTTTTTTAAAAAAACCTTTTTCTAACTATCTGGAGAAAAGTCTTGACAACTTGAAATAATCATTGAATGATGTGACTAAATAGGAACGGTTGGACTCGATGATCTGGTGGGTCTCTTCCAACCTGGTTATTCTGTGATTCTGTAAATGAAATCATCTATGGATAATAATATTAAATGTTGCTTTATAAGCAAGGATCTGGTCTAAAAGAAAATACGTGGATGGCCTGACAATCACCTCCCTAGATCAGCCACCAACCAGCCCTGGAAAAGAAATATAATTGATATGATATTGATAAAACATAAAAACAGATTTAATTCAGAGAAGACTGATATGCAATCAGGTCTTCATCAGGAAGCCTTTTAATTTGCAAGGAGTCCTTCCAGTGTAAGGAAAAACAGACCAGAAGTAGCTGCAGCAGAGTTTCCAGTGAGTCACCCTACAAAAGCTGAATGTAACCAGGAGCTGAGAGGCTTTGCCAGACCTAAAGCTGCCCATGGCAGAAAGCTGGACTATGAGGACAAAACAACAGCTCAGGAGGAGATTTTAATGCAGTACTGCAGCCTTCCTTTAGAACAGAGAAAATAAGGATTTTCTTTTTTTTCTTTGTCAATTTCATTTGCTTCTCTCCCTTCAAAACAGAGAACTAATCTCTCTGCTTTTGAAAACAAGGTCTTTGACTTCACTTGATTGTGGAGTTATCACCTCCTCAGCCTTTCCTCCCAGAGAGCACCAGCAGCTCTGTTTGCAGCCACCATCTGATGCTTTTTCCCAGTTTTATTGCAAACTGCCTTCAGCGCAGTGCCCGCCCTTGCTGCCCCCAGCACCACACTCACCTGTCTGTAATGACCTGCCTAAGAGAGATCTCTGACCTTACCCTCTTGCTTTATCTTCTTCAGCTTATCTGAAACTCTCACACTGCTGACCGCGATGCTTTTCTCATAATGTTCACCTCTTTATGCACTCTTTGGTTTAACTTCTCTCTGTCGTTTTGCAGAGAGAAAATCTCCAAGGCAGATTTCTTCCTGGCTGTCTGCTCCCAGGTAAAGGAGTGCTTCAGAGCACGCTTTCTTGTCAGACTCTAAGTCATCTTCCCTTGTTCATACCTCATCTGTGGACCTTCTCCTCAAAGTTTGCTTTCAACTAGCTTCAAATGAGCAACAAAAGTGCTTGTAGCTAACTAATATATGAGGAGTGGCAAGACAAATCACACAACCCTCGGCTACAACATTTTCCCTGGTCCTCTCACACGCTTGGCCGTTTCCCTGTGCTTAATGCATTAGTTTATCTACTAATAATTTAATGGAAATGTCCTGGAAATCCATGTCGTATCTTGTAAAAGAGATCCCAGTTTAAAAATTGCATCACTTCATAGCATGTGCAGGCCTTTGCATCTCACCCTTTGCAACTGTTAACCAAAAAAGGGCAATATTCGTGTAAAACAGCCCTATTATTGCAGGCCTAATATCACACTCTCATTTGATGGCATACAAAGTTCCTACAGATCAGACAACTGGAGAATTAGTTATGGTTATTGGTTTCAGAAAAAAACAAGACCAAAAAAGGCAACTTGAGGGGTTTAAATTGATCTTAAAGAGAGTCATACCACAGAGAGAAGAGGACAAATTCTGCCTGAATCCCAAGCTAAATGCCTGAGACCAAAGCTGAAATTCACAACACGTTCCTTCAGCTACCACATGTCCCAGGAGGCACTGACATTTTAGAAGCGCTTCAGTTTTCACAGGGCTAAGAATTTGGTGAGGGGCAGCTGCCCAGTCCTGCTGAGGTGCATCCAGGACACTCGCTCAGGCCAGGGTGCCTTAGGATATGCAGACCAGGACAGGACACAGCTGTGGCCTCCCTGCCAGTCTCCGCCTGCTTATTTCATTCTCTTGTCCCACCAACGAGAGAAAGTGCTCCTTCTTCCAGGGTGTAGAAGAACAGAGCACCACTTCTTCCTTTAAACATGAACTGGAGCCAGTGAAAGGATTAGCCATATTTTGAAGGAAGGGAACAGCCCACAGACTGATTTCCAAATGCCTTGCTGGCACTGAGTTGAAGGCCCTGTGCAGGAAAGAAATTAGTCTTCACACTGCGGGGTGAAGCAAGTGATCTGGGACAGATCCTTGCCCTGAGTGTATTCCACTTGCAGCGAGACTGGTCTGCTCAAGGCAATGCTGTCAGCTTCATGGATGCCTGTCCTCATTCCGTACTTCAGAGGAGAACCTAGAGATTTGTTTTGGGGATGTTATTACGATTTGGAGATTCTATTATAGTCCTGTGGCTATGCGGTCTTCAGTGGAGATTAGAGCAAAAAATAATTAAATTCAAAAGGATTACAGAATCTATGCAGAGCCAAATACCTTCCCTAGCCAGGGGCATCCAAGCTGTGCTTAGAGTTTGCTTGTCCAAGTCACTATTACAGCTAACAAAAATTGATATATTTTTGGTCTAGGAGCTTTAAAAGGAAAGTTGACAGCTGAGAGACAGAAAATATTAATTCTGAGACTAGTTTTTGGCAGGACTGGGAAGACTACTGAGATTGCCTGAAAAGTCTCTGGAAGTTCGGCACTGTTCTAGCAACCATGAGAATGACATTAAAGAGAGCAGATACAGACCCTGTCCAGACCACAAATCCCACATGTACCAATCCCCAGGTCCACTGGGCTCTTTTAAAACAGCCGATATTATTTTCCAGCTTTTTAAATTATCCCAGCTTTTCTGAGCTGACATAAATCTAGACAACGAGCTAAGCCTGGAGACAGGAGAAACATATCCAGCTTTTCAATTCCCTGTTGAATGCTGTGATGGGACTTGAACTGGCAAGAGGTTTGAAGTGAAGCTGCGCCAGACTGTTTGTGAAGCCAGCATACCAGAAGACCTCCAATCCCTAAAGCATTTTTTATTACAGACCAAAATAATGAACTAAACATTAAATTCAGTAAATAGGAGAAAACTTGGAATGTCTGGATGAGCCTGGTCAAGTAAAAGGCTTTAAAACAAAGCTCTTTAGTGTCCTTACAGGATGGGGCATGTTCTCAAGTCCTGCACCTCAGAGGTTTCCTGAGCCATGCTCATTACCCCTCTCTGAGCCTCTAGTCCCCAGCTGCAGGCCTCCTGTGCACCTCTTCCAGCAGAGTTCTGGGTGCAGCCAGCAGCAGAGCCTCCTACCTTGTGTCCTGGCCGTCTGCCCCAGTGGGATGGCTGGCAATACAGAACAGTGGCTCACATTCACTCCAACATCAGGAGACCTCTCACTTTGTTCCCAACTGCTTCAGGGCTGAAGCAGGATGATGTGGATGAGAGTTTATCTCTCTCTGCTTCACTGGTTTCTGCTTCTTGTCCAAGCAGCTTGCATACATATAAAATAGCTTGGGAGGGGGAAAGTGGGCATAAGCCCTCACTGGCTGCTCCCATTAACAGATCTTTTGGCAACCACACAGGTAGCACTGATAAGGAGATGGTAAAACACAGTCATTGGAACTCCTGTTACCTGCAGCCCCTGACCATTGTTACTCTTCTCCGGGTACCCTGTGCATCATCACAGCTTCCCCAGCGCAGAGAGCACCAGTGGCAACAGGCACAGAGGGGTCGCTAGTGATTCCTACCTGACAATTACATCCCCTCTCTGGGCTGTAGTTCATGATGCCTTAAGCAGCAAATGGGGAGGATTCAGGTTTCTCAGCACAGAGCCTCAAATTCCAAATTCAACTTGTACTTAATATAACAGAAAAAGCAGTCAATAAGGGTACAGATTAATACTCATCCCTCAGCAAAATTACTGGGTAACATCCTTCTATTCTGGAGAGCCAAGCGTGAAGAAAAGTGATTTTTTCAGCAATCTCCTTTTTCTACCAAGAAAACAGTAAGTAAGGAGAGGAGCTCTGTACCTTTTATATGGAATAGTAGAGCTCTGGTGTTCTCATCCTGAAACCAGGAGACAACATCAAACCCATTTTCTGGTTTTGTTTGTATTAGTCATGGTCACATAAAGCTGGAGGAGGCAAAGGAGAAAAAATACCAGCAGAACTTGCTTTAATCTCAGATGGGAAACTGATAGTGGAATACAAAAGTCATCAGGGTCCAGGCTTTATGCTAATAACTATATAGTAAATTGATAGAAAGAGGAACAACAAGGACAGGCAAAACAGAAACAGAGGAACCCCAGAGTACCAGGTGAGATAGGAAAGTCTCGACTATGTCTAGCCAAGCAGACACAGATTTGTATGCTAGCACGCCGTGTCCCAGGAGATGGGATGTCAATGTTCTGCAGCAGCTGGGACAAGATGGAAAGACTTTGTGGGTGGGAGAGAATTGTGTGCTCAGACAGCACTTGAGTGGACAACAGGGAAGCTTGGAGGGGAAAGGAAATGTCCAGTTTGGGATATGAGAAGTGTTACACAGTGCAACATAGCACATACCCATTGCAAAACATCAGACACCTACTAGATATTGCTAGCAACGTGAGTTCAAATAGCTCCCAAATGGGATTTCAAGCAAGAAAATTTTGACCTTTGGATCTGAAGTAGCCACTATGGACTGTACTGTAACTGTGAGGGCGTGCAAAAGTACCATCTCCAGTTGTAGCACCAGTTCATATCCGAAGGGTCTCAGTGAAAAGACACGTAAGAGAAAACCACTCCTTGTCAGACCAGCTGAGTGTTGGAGTGTCAGTGGAGGCTTACATCCCATATCTCACATTACAACTCTATGCTCTTCTGTCAGACAGTGGTAACTGAGGAAGATAAATAGTACACATATTCCTCTGGCCCTGAAGTGTCTGTGTGCTGCATTGTGCAGCCTTGGTTCAGCTCCTGAGAGGTTTTTAATGCAAAGAGTGCAAAAGCCAGAACTGAATTAAATCCACTGTAACAAGTAAAAACACTTCAAGAATTTGGTCTGGTGACGTTAATGAATGGCTGAAGAGTATGCATCTTGGAAGACATCTCAGGATTACTTGAAGGAGGATTAGTTCATTCCACAGCTCAATCATTTCACTCCTCATGGATC
This sequence comes from Phaenicophaeus curvirostris, assembly GCF_032191515.1. Classification (NCBI taxonomy): domain Eukaryota; kingdom Metazoa; phylum Chordata; class Aves; order Cuculiformes; family Cuculidae; genus Phaenicophaeus; species Phaenicophaeus curvirostris. The sequence continues at coordinate 80,573,298 of NC_091394.1, read as the reverse complement.
CTTTAGCAAAGTAATTTTCATGACATTTGATTTCTACTGTCTGTATTAATTTATTATTGCAACAGAATATTTAATTCCAGGCATTACCCAGAGCAATCCTCTAAAACAGAGATGTGCTTATTTGCATCTTTTCAGTATTTCAAAGAGTTCTGAATGCTTTGCATTGTTTTTTAAATATGAAAGTTTCAGGAAAAATGTACAGCAAGTATTCACCCTGTCATTCGAACTCAGTTTGGTACACTGAGTGTTCACAGCACAGTTCAGAGATACCATCTCTGAGGCCTCAGCTCTGAGGCCACCATCCTTCCTAATACAACAAGAATAAAACCATGCTGCTCCACAGGGAAACTCAGTATTGACTGAAGAATCCACTGTCTTTCAGAGAAACAAAACCTATATGTATCATCATCACAGCAAAGAGACTTAAGATTTATTTCATCCTCACTTCTTACTACATCAAAATCATCTGGTCCTGTGTGTGATTCAATGGACATAATCCTGGATTCTGGAGATGTGGAGACCACAATCAAACTCTTCAGCTCCAAGGGTAGTAGGGATGATTTCTTCCTCAGGGAGGGTTGGTTCTAGATCTAATAATGACAGTGGGAAAGTCTAGCTTATGGACCACAGTTTCGTCTGCAGAATAGGTCATCATTCTTGATGGCTTACATGTGTTATGGGCTAAACATTACAAAAATACATAGACGCTATTTACATCAGAATGGAGAGCAGAGGCTGAATATTAGATCTTGTTTCTGCCTTTTCCTTGGGAATGATGATATGAGAAGTATATTGATTAAAATGTTTGTAGTTTATGCACTACTAGTACGCTACCATTACTGTCACATCAAAGCTATAATTCTGGTAAAATGAAATGCAGTGATGAATTAATTAACTACTGCTATGTGAAGAACTGGAAATCACATCTGTTCAGGATGTTTATGATACAGAGAAAGATTTGAGGAGTTTGGGACCAATTATCACATCCTAACAACAATATTTAAGAGAGAGGTAACTGAGTCATTTTCCACGAGCTCAGCTGCACACCTCCTGCTTGCACCTGCACGGGGCAGTGAGCAGGCACCACCAGCAAAGGGAACAGCAGAGGCAGACACGAAGGAGCAAAAGGCAGTGGAGCTTTGACTTGGCAACCCCAAAGCTTCAGCCAATTCAGCCGAGAGGGTGAAAGCAAGTAATAAACTGACCCAGAAGAAAAGGTGGCAGCAACCTTGTTCCTTCCTCCAAGAGCAACAGGGAGTAGGAACTGAATTGTGACTTTCATTGGCAATTTGATCTTTACTGCATTCCCGAGGCAGTGAGACCATGCCCTGCCTCTCACCTTAGTGTGGATTGCAAAGTCAGTGCTAAAGGAGATAACCAGCTGTAGGTCTTTCAGAGAGCCTGAATATAATCCCCCCAGTGAGAGCATTCAGTTATGTATTTAGAAAGGAAAAAGGTTTCTACACAATATAAATCCTTGCTTGATAATCCCAAAGCTAATGGTGAAGGTATTCGGTAGTAAACTACAGTCTTTGGACAAAGACATCTGTAACCAGACCAGAGCTCTGTGATTAAATTCAAATTCACAGATTGGTTACATGCAGCTAATTTTATTCACTGAGAATATGTGACACCCCTCACCCCCCCAAAGCGGATGTTTAAATTAAATAAGAATATTGATGACAAATGTTTAAAATGTAAGACAGATGCTTGCAACTTTTGGCATGAAATTCGGAACTGCCAAGAGGTTTGGGAATACTGCTTTGGGGTCATTAGGAATTTGGATATCCAAAATGTTGCCCAGCTGTTGATCTCTTCAGAGGCTGCTATGTTTGGTTCTGGAAAAATATAAAATCAGTGCAGTAAGTGATGCCAGTGCAGTAAGTGATGTATACATTGCTGGGCTGGTAGAATGCATAAACAATTGAAGAAACGTCACCCCTTTTCCAGGAAAAATGAACTAAAGAGAAGGTTGCTAATACAAGTCTGGGTTTAGAAAAACTATTTTTTTTTTTTAAATGCCCATGGTTCCTTAACAAATTGATGTTTGAACTGTCTGAATCAGGTCTTTCTCGCTGTTTCTGAGCCCTAGTGTGACTGCTGGGAGTTCAGTTGCATGTTGTGGTGTTGTTTCCCGTACAGACCTTGTCTGTTACAGTCAACGTCACCACTACATCACTGCTGCCTGCCCCTTGAGGCTCAGTTGGTATCTACAGAAGGCATTTTCTCAGGTAAATAAACAGAAAGAAAAGAGAAAGAAAGGAGGGTGAAGGTTTAGGGTTTAGCTCACAAGAGACAGGAGGAAGATATCCCCAGGCTATGTGTATGTCTGATTTGATGCCCAGGAAGTTAAGGGATAGAACCTCATGTAATTTTAATTAGCTTCACGCTAGGTTCATTATTGCCATGTTATAAATAAAGTAGAGACACTTTGCATGGATCAGATATCAGACCAAAATTTAGAATAGACCTTATGTTTCCTGACTCTAATCCTAACCACCAGATAATACAGTTTTTCCAGTGCTGAATCCCATAACTCCTTTGCCTAGGTATTCAATGGGAGCTCCAGATTTTGCTCAACCATGCCAAGCTGCCACAGGTGGGACCTTCCATCACAACCCAAGGTGTACTGCTGTTTGCCTAACTGACCTAGGAAAATCTTGCTTCAGTTTATGGAGTTATGTGGTTCAGCTATACTAGAAACAGGAATTCTAGAAGAACACTGAGGTGTTTGATGTCTCATTTTCCTGCCAGCAGCAAGAAAAATATCTCCACTCATAATTGTTTCATAGCTGGACTGATAACTGGGACTGAAAAAGGTGTGTGTTTTGGTTGTGTGACTAAGGCCAGAATTACAGAAAAAAAATCAATTAATTTAATTTTGGAAAAAAAAATAAAAAAGGCAAAATGCCTCTTTAAACTACGAGGAAGTTTCGTTTTCCACAATGGCCACTGGCAGCTTTCTCAGCAATTTATTTTAATAGTACACACTTTCTGGCAATAAAAAGGAGATAGCAACTAATATAATTAAGTCTGCAAAACAACCTCTAAACTGAAATGTGTCTCCCGGCAGTACAAGCATAGGATTGTTCATTACAGTGCTCTCCAGGAATAACAAAAACAATTCCCAAAAATGCATTATTAATGGACATTCCCAGAATTAATGATAAAACAAACCAGATGTTCTCTTACATTTGTCTCATAAATGCAAAGTCAATACGACAAACCAAAAGACCATCTTTGGAAAGCTATAGGCTATTTATGAAGGTACTTTTACTGTTTTCCCCTTACTATAACAGGCAGAATTCCTTATCTGTAGTCTAAGACAACCTAAATATGATTTTATGTCTCTTAATAAGAAAAAGGCTCATGCCCTAGAGGAAATGTATGTGAAATGTATGATATTATGTAGCCTGTATTTACTATAGAGCTGTCCATTTCAAATTAAACGTATACTTTTAAAACAGAGAAGTACAATATTCTTACACTCCAGTCACAGTCATAACTCCCTACTATTACAAATCCATCCACTCAAAATGTAGCTTAAGTCTAAAAAACCCTTCACCAAATAAGTTTTATCTACATCAGTGGACAATAGTTTGATATTTGTCCTTCACAGTACGTAATTAATCACATAGAATGAATTGTATTCCCCTGAGTAAAGGCTGAAAATGTCCACTGAAGTTGACAAAACCCAAATACTACTGATAAAGAAAAGTATAAAGCAAATTGTACACATGCTAATACCTTAACGTAGTAATATCAAACATAGTGGGCCATCTGGTGCAAATCATCATAGCACCGATGAAGTCAATGTACCTGGAGCAATTTGCTTCAGCTGTGGACTTGATTAGCCCAATGTTTCTTAAGAGAATTTATTTTAAGAAAACCATGATTAAGAGAAAAATATTTTGAAAAGTTACAACTGGGTTTAAGGAGTAAAGAGTGAAGAGTAATCAAGCTCATGGGCTGACAGTAAAAATTCAGAATCTGTATTTAAAAAATCACCTTAGAAGAACATAAAAGGTTTTCAAGCAAATATTGGGTTCCTATTTTATATAAATACTCAAGCCTACCTGCTGTTATTTTTCATTATTGAACAATGAGTGGTTTTTGTTTTCAGTGCAAACACTTCTAGCTGCCAAATGACATCCAGAAGGAAATGGCAGCATTTATGCTGAAGGATGCTGTAATGACAGGCTCCACTGCAATGCTGTGTGCAAAGTTGCAGAGCCAAAGCCAACGAGGAAAAGGTAGAGGTAATTAACTTCATTAACACACCACAGATTGTGTGGGTTTTTTAAGCACTATAATTTTAATCTCTGTAATGATCGTCAGATTTTGCCAAGATCTTGTCCAAAGGTTCAGAGACTTTTAAAATCCTTCGGGCCACTTGCAAAGCAGCAACACTGAGTGGTGTCATCTGCCCTACTGCTTCATTTGGCTGGGGTACTGTGCGCTCTGCATTGATACCTAGACACTCAGACTAAGTAACACTGCAAACTCTCCTTATCGTTGTTGCTCTTCCACTTGCCTGGTTCATGAGATGAACTGCTAGTTCAAGACTTTCATCAATCTAGGATTCATGCACCCTAGCAAATGTGAACAGTCTTCCTGACCTTGCAGGACCAGATATGACCATTTTCATAAGCTCCACTTTGCAGGTCTTGGAGACTGAATAGTCCTGATCTCCAGGACAGCTCGAACACGAACTTTCACTGAGGGCTGAACCCTGCACAGCCCACTTAGGGGTCTCAGCACAAGGAGGGTCCAGTATATTTTTGTTGGAGCAAATATACTACAGCCCTAATATAGCCCCAGTGGGTGTTGTAGGTTATTTACACAAATTTGCTAAAATGCATTTAGAAAGGACTCTCACAATTTGGGTAGCACAATCCCAAGAGAATAATTGTCTTACAATGACTTTTGAGCTGGTGCTACTGGGTTTATTTCTCTTGCTGCACATCTTGAGTACAACTCATACCTTGCACAGCCCATGCTTTGCAGAGCAGCTGAGGTAGGAAGGGGCTTTCGCAGGTCCCCTGCCCAAGCCCCCTGCTCAAGTCACCCAGAACCACCTAGAGCCAGCTGCCCAGCACTGCCAGCCCCTGGCTGCTCCAGGGGAACAGCCAGGCAAGGGTATGAACAATCACTGCCAATTTGCTGTCCTGTTTTGAGTTACTCTGTGGCAACCAGAGGAATTACAGTATTCAGTGCATCTCACTGGTTTTGTGGCAAAGCTTTAATGACCAGAATTAACGTTTTCTGATTGCAGCATGCTGGCTTCCTTTTGATAAACTGTACTGGGTTTGCACTGCAAGGTTTTGGTAGCCACAGAGCTATAGGAGTAGCTTCTGTGAGAAGCTGCTTGATGCTTCCCCCTCATGTCCCATATCACCTCTGGGATAACATATGTAAGAGGAGGAATCACCCCTCCTTGAGCAGCCAGAAGAGAGGAGTGAGACTATGTGAGAGAAACACCAGAAACCAAGGTCAGTGAAGAAGGAGGGGAAGCAGGTGCTCCAGACACCAGAGCAGAGATTCCTCTGCAGACTGTGGTGAAGATGATGGTGAGGCACGTTGTACCCCTGCAGCCCACGGAGGTTGATGGTGGAGTAGATATCCACCTGCAGCCTATGGAGGACCCCACACATGAGCAGGTGGCTGTCTGAAGTAGGCTGTGACTGTTGACTCCTGGCAGGACCTGTGAATCCATAGAGAGAGTTGCTCAGGTTGGAACAGGTTTGTTGGCAGGACTTGTGACCCTGTGGGGGACTCACACTGCAGCATTTGGACTAGTCTGTTCCTGAAGGACTGCACCTTGTGGAAAGGAACCATGCTGGAGCAGCTCGTGAAGAACTGAAGCCCATGGGAGGGACCCATACTGTAGAAGTTCATGGAGGACTGTCTTCTACGGGATGGACCCCACGCTAGAGCAGGGAAAGAGTATGAGGAGTTGTCTTCCTAAGGAGGAAGGAGCGGCACAGACAATATGTGATGAACTGACCACTACCCCCTTTCACCTGTGCCACTGGTGGGAGGGAGTTAGGGAAATCAGGACTGAAGTTGAGCCCAGGAAGAAGGGAGGAGTCAGGGAAAGGTGTTATAAGATTTATTTTTATTTCTCATTATCCTACTCTGATTTTATTAGTAATGAATTAAACTAGTCTCCCCAAAATTAGTCTGTTTCATTGGTTACAGTAATTGGTAAGTTATCTGTCCCTGTCTTTATTTCAATTCACCAGTCTTTTTGTTACATTTTCTCTCCCTTGTCCAGCTGAAGTGAGGGAATGATAGAGCGGCTTTTGTGGGCATCTGTCATTCAGCCAGGTTCAACTCACCAGATAACCATAAAGGCTGGAAAGATTTCATTTGCGAGGCTGACTGTTGCTGCTCTCCATAGTGTGCAAATCAGATGCATGATGTTTTTCATCTGCAGCCTCATGACATTTTCTTGCCCTTGGTGTAATCACCTCTGGCTTCTGATGAGCAGAGCTGGGGTAAGCTGGAAGAATTTTCCCCTCTTTTAAATAGAGACTACACACATATAATTTTTGTATTCCTTAAACAGACTTCCTTATTTTATCACTACTGCACATATTTAAATACATCTCCAGCATAAAATTTGCACTGCCTTGCATATAAGATTTCTTCCACTTGAAAGTGTCAGATGATTCCTCTGTCTCGAGAGGATGAATATATTACATAGCCTTGGACTTCTCAGCTTGATAAAAATAATATCCATTCTTATCCAAATATTTCAGAGCTCTGCCAGCAAACAAAGAGTAACTCTTCACAGCCCCCAGCATCCAGCCCCAAGATATTAACCAAAGCTACATCTCTAGCTAAAGTGGCACAGAACTAGGATCAATGTATTTATTGGTCTTTCCCTGAATCTTCCTCCAGCTGTTTCCAAACTTCCACCTGAAAGTTTGTCCCCACAGCTAGAACCAAAGGACAGGTAACAGCTCAGGGGAAACCTACACCCCACAGCTTCTGACCCTCATTCCCACCAGCATCAGGCACAGGCAGTGGCTGAGCGGCTGCCAGGCAGATTGTGCATACAGTGCATTCCTGAACAACTTAAAACACCATTTCCAAGCATATGCAAGTGTTTCTACACTTTATTCCTGGCTGTTGCTGTATTACCCCAGATGGGCTGCTCAAGGTCTTTCTGCAGGTGTTTGGAGACAAAACATATTAAAAAAAATTCTATGTCACATTATTATTGCTTCTCTTCCCTTTTTCTCTAATGCCAAAGGGGAAAGAATGCAAAGATACAGGAATTATGTTTATAATATCAAGGCATGTTCATCCAATCATTCTTTCAAGCCTGGGATTTGTTGCTGGTCAGGATTCAATAATGTGTATGTTTGCAAAGCAACACTAGACTTAGAGAAGACATACGATAACCAGTGTAGATGGACCTAAGAAAGCTATCAGGATTAAAGAAAGGTAAAGGTTAAAATTACATGACTGTTTAGTGGCTGAAGATGTTATTTACATCTTTGGAGTAAAATTTTTTTTTGATGCAGTACTCCAGAACTGAAACTAATAACATGCAATATGTTAATCTAAACGAGGAATTTTGCAGTAACCATAATTAAGGAGAGCAACAGCATGCTAAATACTAGCTAACTGGCCTCTGACAGAGAAGCCTGCTCCTGGAGCCTGGAGAACCCAGTGGTGATCCATCTCCTATGTGTTTTTAAAACAGTAACAGAAAGGCTTTAACATTTCCAGATTCTTGTAATGAAATCCCACACTACAAAAATTCTTCCTGCAGCACACCCTGTACTAACAAAAATCACACTTCTCAGTGCTTTGGACTGGGAACAAGCACTACAGTGACCAGAAGGAAAGTATCTGAGTATGCAAAAAAAAAAAAATCTATCTGAATAAATCACAAAGAATAAACCTGATCTTTAGAAGTACCAAAGATTAACCTAAGTATTCTCTTCTAGAAGCAAAAAGAGGTGCTTTGGAAGACTTCATAAAATATGCCTGGCGGCTAGCTGGCTCTGACTGTGTGCTCCAAATTCACGCAGAAGAGATTCAATTCTTGTTAAACTAAACTGAGCTTTTGACAGGTCTTGTCGTGCAGGGGGTTGTCATCTTGTCTGCACAGTGACCTGTTATTGAGGAGGGGAGACACCCCAATGCCTTCTGCAAACAGAAGGTGAGCTGGAGTAAAACAGTAGCGGGCTTCTGTCCTGAAACTGCAAGAGGAACCTGAATTTGCTCTGTGGATGACAAATGCGTTCATCAGGCTGAAGCAAGCAATGGATAAAACTCTAACGTATAAACATGGAGTTTGTTACATGCTTTTGCTGCCTGTGAAGATTGTGTGATGTGATGGCTGATGATGTAACTGTGCCCAGGTGTGATCTCTGGCACTGAGGCCAGTGGGTGCTGGACAGTCCCACCTGCACCATCGAACTCCTTCATCCCAAACTACGCAGGCTACATCCAGGCTGTGACAACTCCTTTGCCAACTAGAGGCCCTCCAAAATTTCCTGAGGCAGGGAGGACCCTGGCTACTGCCTAGTTTACTTGCATAGAGGCAATTGCACGCACATTCTGGTGCTTCAAAAATATAGTCCACCCTGCTTTCTCAGGCAATGGTGGCGTGCTCTCAGGCCCTGAATGCTGGGCAGCTGAACTGTCCTTGTTCACTTGTCAGCTCCTTTTCAGATGTACCTGAGGTCCAGGAAAATGAAAGCAGGATTTAAGCCGGCACCACATCAGTACTCAACATCACACAACAGCCTGGATGCCAGTGAACTTCACCTAACCAGTGAGTGTAATATGAGTAAGGGATGCAAAGTGTCATCTAAAAATGTGAGAATTGGAAAACATGGGGCTAGCCAAGGAGCAGAGGGGAGACACATCACGCACTCACCTCACCGCCCTACCGTCCACTCCTGCTTCCTTCTCAGTTCTGTGCCCTGTTGCTGGTGGGACTCAATGCAGTAGCACTCACAGTAGTTATAAGAGGAAATCAAACCAGGCCAGGCATGTAGTTGTCCATGTTGTTTATTTATCAGGCTGCTCCCACTCCAGGCAGTGCCTGGGCACACCACAGGAGCAGCTTGGACCCAAGGACTTTTCCCAGTAGGAAGCAGTCCAGGGGATGAAAGGAGCTGAGCTGCAAGAGCACAACCCAAGCCATGGCGTCTGCTCTCAGCCTGTTTAATTTAAAGCAGGGACAGGGGGGAGAGGGTGGGCAGCCAAGGATGCGCGTCCATCCTGAGGGTGGGAGTGTAATGTGCAGGGCACAGTTAGAGAGAGAGAGAGAGAGAGAGAGAGTGTTGCAGCCCCATAACCCTCCTGCTTCTGGGCACAAGTCCGGCTCAGAGAGGAGAAAATGCTCAACTCAACATTTACAAGGAAGCAAACAAAATGTTTTCAACTTTTTCATGCACTTCAGCCTGGCTTTGGAAGTTGTGTGGTGCTGGCAGGAGGTAAGTTTTTACAAAGAAAGATTTTTTTTAAAAAATAGCAATACCTCTATCCTAATTAGTCATCTTACGTTTATTAAAGCCACTTTCTGAATCAATTGCATTTTAGGCACGATAGAATGTCAGACTTCAGGAGGGGGGTGTTGAGTTTACATGAACCAAATACCTTGCAAAACTTAGTGATGACTTTTATGACTCTTTGGGAATAAAAATGACTAAACTCTTTTTCCCCTCTCTGCCATAAGCCAAAGTTCAAAAATTGGAGCAAAGTCACTTTTAAACAGACTTTCCACCCAATCATCATTTAGGTGAAACAAAATGTGAAAGTCACCACGGATTTGTGCAGTAGCCATCAATGAAATTCTATTTGATATAAATCAATGAAATTGGATCTATTCAGATTGATGGGGATAGGGGTCAGAGAAGCATGCTCGTTTGTCAGCAAAGTGACAGATTGTGTAGGTTTTCCACAAATCTGATGTGGTTTCTTAATTAGAAACATAAAGGAAGCGGATATACAAATCCCACTGGTATCCGGTGGAAATGAGAGGAGAATGCCAAATGATAAAGCAATATTTATAGGGGATTGTTTCCAAGAATTTATTACATTGTTTTTTTCATTTAATTACCTTTAACTGGTCCTATAGAAATACTATAAAGAATATAAAGGTATTCCTTTTTTTAATAAATAGCAAATTCCTGTTTTAAATGAGATAATTAGGCTTACTAAATACATTTGAGATCTGCTGTGAAATCCCAAGGCTTAGTCTGCTTACAGCATAATCACCTTAGCTGACGTGTCTCAATGGAAAAGTCTAACCTTTATGGGGCACTGGGAAAGACAATCTCATATATTATTCCAACATTTACAAATCTCTAAGGCAGCTGGATCCATTTTTAGAATAAAATCATACATATTGTATGATTTGTGGTTCATTATTTGCATTGAAGGAATTAATTGTGTGCTTGCAAAAGAAGGAAGAAAGCAGCAATAAAACTTTGCTGCAGAAAATCACATAGATTTTTTATTTCTGTTCAGGTGAATTTTTCTAGAAGAAACTTTTAGGAAGAGACTGGCTTTAATTTTATCTGTTTTTTTCTAGCAGCATTCAGAATTAAACAGAGGAAAATATGTCCCATATCCTCTTGGTCATATACTTGAACCAGATTCTGTTTTGATTCTAACTTTAAAAAGTCATCTTGGGAAACTGCTGGAATCAACACCTACTTTGAAATCAGAAATAGTAGTCAGGAGCTACTATTTCAGACCTGTAAAAGTGTAGCAGTACATCTGTAAACAGACAAACACTGTGAGGCAGCAAAAGATAGGGTATATTTCCTACAGAAAGAAGTAGGGTCAGGCATTTTTCCAAGTACTATTATTTTTAAAAATATTCTGTACTAGAATAACAGCTAAATCTGTCTCACTTAAAAAATATATGATCCCTCCCTCAGAAGAATTTAAACCCAAATTCATAAAAAATACCAAGCTTCATATGACATATTAAAATTCAAGGTGTGAGGCAAATCCTATTTGCAAAACTTGGGGTTTCAATCAAATTTTAAACAAAAGGTAATGGATAGATACAGATCAAAAAGATATCAGAAATTAATATTCATATTTGTCTTATTTTCTATTGTAAGATCTGCATACAGCTCTAAGGAGGGAGGGCATGTGGTCAGAAGGTCCTGCCCATACTGTTAAACACCAAGAGCTTGGGAACTTCTATCCAAAAATCTAACAGGTAGGTAACAGAAGATGAAGTCAAGCCTTTATACTGAATGATGGGCAGGATGAAGACACAGTTTAGAAAACTTATAAGAACAGAGACAAATGAACTTATTTTTTAAATGATAAAGAGGGAGACAGGGAAGTATTGCAAAGAGAAATCTCATGGACAAAGCAACAAGACAGAAAAATTACACATGCAGCAACATGCTTGATAGAAGCAAAGGGCAAGACTGCATTTATCAAAACTAGAAAAAGTATGTAGAGAAATCAAGATATGAGCTGATGAAAGCCACAGGGTAAGCTTTAGTTGTGCAGTTAGATAGGAATCATAGAATCATTGTTTGGTCTGGGTTGGAAGGGACCTTAAAGATCATCTAATTCCAACCTTTCTGCCATGGGCAGGGACATGTCCCACTAGATCAGGCTTCTCAAGGCCCCATCCAACCTTGCTTTGAACACCTCCAGGGAGGGGACATCCACAACTTCCCTGGCAACGTGTTCCAGGGCCTCACCACCCTCAGTGTGAAGAATTTCTTCCTGATGTGTAACCTAAATATTCCCCCTTCCAATTTAAAGTCATTCCTCCTCAACCTATCACTACATGCCCTTGTAAAAAGTCCCTCTCCAGCTCTCTTGTAGGCCCCCTTCAGATACTGGAAGGTCGTTATAAGGTCTCCCTGGAGCCTTCTCTTCTCCAGGCTGAGCAGCCCCAACGCTATCAGCCTGTCCTCATAGCAGAGATTCTCCAGCCCTCTGATCATCTTTGTCGCCATCTTCTGGACCCATTCCAACAGGCCCATATCCTTCTTACACTGGGAATTCCCGAACAGGACACATTATGCCAGGTGGGGTCTCACAAGAGCAGAGAGAGAGGAAAAGCCACATCTTAAAGATACTAGGCAGACTGCAACATTTTTTCTTCCTGCAACTTCACTCCTCTTTCTAGATGTGAAAACTTTGAAAGTTGTGGCATTTATCACTTAGATGGAGTGACCCACACGTGGACATGAGGTGCTGTTATCTGCAGGAATCATAATGGAGGGCAGGATTTGAGGCTGGGAGGCTGGTACGCTACTTCATTGTATAAAGGGAACAAGACATCTCAGCTACATATGGACCCTCAGTGAATGGAGGTTAAAATGAGAGAACAATTTTTTGTCTCCCTTCACCCGATGCACACATAGCTGTTGCTATTTTGTCACATAAAATATTCTGGCTTGTGTTCTGGCTTTGCACAGCACAGCTTGCGTCCATGCAGCTGTATCCTCCCTCTCTTTCCTTCAAGAGGGTCCTCTCATCTATGTTGGCTTTTAGAGCAGTCCCTTGGCCATCCTCTTCCCCAGACTGCTGGAGATGCCCTTTCCATGTGCATCCTTCTATGAAGAAACAATGTGCTAAGAGTCATGCCATACAACTAACTGCACAGCAGTGCCATGCTTTGTTTAGTTTGCTAGAAGTTGTAAAGACTAATTAAGTTTTCCAGATCAGTGTCACTTTACTAGAGGTGACCTGAAACATCCCTGTTGCTGGGGGAAGCAGAGAGGTGGAGGTAGTTTCAAAGGAAGCCTCCTGAACAAATCCAGAGCTTAACTAACTCACATCATCTCAAGAAACAGCATTACCAAAAGCCTTCCTCAATGCATATTTAATACTAGTTGGAAAAATTCTGCAGGGGACAATTATCTGCATTAAGCTGTGGGCCTGCCCTTCCACACACTGCAGAGTGTAGGGCTGATCAGATCCATTTTACTAGTGATACAGCACTTCATGCATATTAATAGAGAGAAGAAAGCAAGCCCACTGACCCTGTTTTACTGGGAAAACAGGGCCAGATTGTCTCATGAAGCTATAAGCTCATTGCAAAAGTCACACCTTAAAGTTCTCCTGATTATTAGTATTTATTATCTGCCCAACAGTGCAGCCTATGCGCCCCAAGCCTCAGTGTATGAGGTGCTATATACAAAACTAGAACAAAAAGATGTTCCCATGCTCCAATGAGATTTTTCTGATCTGGCTGCTTAGCAATATTGAAAATTTTTTGTTGAATATTAAGATTGAATAAACAGACAAGGTATGTGGCATGTACTCAAATATTTTTTAATGAAAATTTCTGACCCATATGACCCTTGAAAGGTAGAAGCTGTCATTCTGAAAAATGCATAGGAGGAGGCGTCATCTTTTACGATGCAGAATCTGACACATTTCAAAGTGCTGGCACCAAAAGTAAGAGAGACTTGGGGACAATTTTGGCATAAATGTTAAGGAAAACTGCCTAAACACTGGAAGAAACTGAAAAGTTTACACCTTTTTGAGAATTTAAACTAATCTGTGGTGCTTTGATTTATTTTCCTTTCAAATAAGTATTCTGTCTTCTATGGCACTGCACAGTGCATGCAGCTTTGAGAAAGAAAATGAGCCTCATGACACAAACCCTGCTCACCACACTTAAGCAAACATTCTTCATATTGAATCCAACAGGGCAACTTACGAAAAGTAGAGAAGAGCATTTGGTCCATTATGTGGCTATCAGATTTTAATTACACCAATAACTGAGATGCATGGGGTATCAGTGACAGGAATACTGGACCCAGAGTGTATGATTACTCAATTACTCCAATGTCTGTTGGATGCTTAAAGGCTAAAACAATTTTGGGTTCCTTCCAGTCAGTGCATATCACTGTCAGCTCTTCAGAGAGTTTACCTTTCTCAAGAAGCTTTTGCTTACCTTATCACCTTCCCAGATCTGCTGCCTGCATTCTCCAATTACTGCACTTAACTGCAAGCCACAGTACATATACTTTACACTTCATCTTTATCTGTTCCATTTCGGTGATGTGATATTAGGCAAACATCTTAAACTTACAACACTGGGTTTAAGTCACTGACATCTTAGATTTATTTTACCCCAAAGCTTTCAATTTTAGCACGGGCTCAGATGGAGCACTGAGAAAACAGAGTAGGGAGCTGTAGCCACAAATGAGGAGGCAGTTTGGCAAATGGAAGTGTTCTTAAAATACTAGGCAAAAAGAGGCAAAAATCTGCAACATTTGGTAGTTCTGACCCATGAAGGAGATCACAAAATTGAAAGTTTAAATGAAAGCAGAAACAGAAGATAATCTATATCAAAAGGGAGAAGCAAAGGGTCTAATTAACCCAAGTTAAAGGAAATAGATAAAAGAGAATACATTAGCTGGAAATATTTCTTATTACTTTTTTAAATTTCTATTTTAAACACTTAAAGAAAAACAGCTATTCACAGTGAGCCAAAAATATCTATTTTCTCCATTAAACAGTTTTATCTGAGTTTAGTAGTAGTACTGTTTAAAATGTAATGCCTCATTCAGGGAAATAACAGCCAACCCTTACACTGCCCATAAAAGGAATGTGGTTAGGTTAATATCCAAAATCAAACTTGTTTGTTCACCCTAATTTGTCACACAGGTCTTAAACTTGCTTCTATGTGCTGATAAAATGAATACGTAACCAAGTGGCTTCTGCTTCCATTGATTACACATTTTCAGCATCAGTTATCACTTCTTACAAATACTAACTCATCTTTTCCTTGGTTTGCTGTTTCTCTGAACACCTTTCTTCTCCAAAACTAAAGGAACAGTTTTGTAATGCAAATTAAAAATTTCATCAAAGGCAAGTGAGACAAATTTATCACAGCCAATATATGCAGAAAACTCATACACCAATAATGAGGAAAAGTAAGAGAATCAGTAAGGAATAAAAACTAAACAAACTCTTAAACTGTTTTTGCAATATTTTTATACTAAAATACAGATGTAATATGGGATAATAATGGACACACTGAAAATGCTGTCTAAATAAAGTGGAGGGTTTTCACATAACTTCAGAGTATTCCTAATTATGCTTTCAGGGTAAAAGCTCAAGCCCACAAGCTATTCAAGGAGGGCTAGAAACCTAAATACCTCTGAAGAGGCTACAGTCAGGAGTGGGTCTATGAAAGAGACTTTACAGGCACCAAATGCATTGATTTAAAACCATCTTTGGGTTACTGACATATTCTTTAGGGAAGCACCTAAGCATTCACTTAACTATAAGCAAGTGCTTAAATGCCGTTGATGGAAAAAACATGTTTTCTTGAGAGGGTATTATCAGTACCACTGGTTGCTTAGCAGCTCTGTAAATCATATTTTTCCTGGAGGTGACTCTATTTAAAATTAAAGGCATGAAACTTTAAAATATCAAGTCCAAATCACACACACGTACCCCACCCATCTATACATAAAACTAAATCATATAAATTCATGGAATGCCTTGCCCAATAAGGCCATATAAACATACTCCATTATTTAGAATTTAAGGAAAAAAAACCCTCTCTAGATAGCTATGTTAGTCATTGATTGGAACTTCACAGACTACAGAGCTAGTAATCAAAAATCTGCCTCAAATTAAAAAAAAAATTGATGTGGTAGTAGGTAGCATTAAGGTGGAATTCTTCTGATTGAACTATTTATCTGGTAGTGTTTCAGGTAATTAAACTGAACTCTGAGTAATGTATGAGAAAGGGTATGGTTATGGTCAGTTTTTATCTTCCAGCACTGCAGGGCTGTTGGGGCTTGAAAATTATGTGCAGGCAGGTTTGGAATGGGTCCAAGGTAGACCACACCAGACTAAGTAACATCTGGTGTATAGAGCTTAGGTTTTCTAAAAGTGTGTCTGGACAGCTGTAAAATAGAAATGACATACATCTCTGACTAAAGGCTATACGTAAAGCTGGCAGCAAGTTAATTGTGTGTTATTTGGAAAGGCACTGGCCTCAATGGGTACAACCATCCTGGAATATGTGTGAAGACACTCCAGTTACGCTGTAAAGAATTTATCTTACACCAAGAGAATGAGAAATGCTTGTAAAACTTTAATCTTTGACCAGCATTTCTCCTCGCAATTCACAAGTTGAAAACAAAAAAACAAAACCAAAGCAAACCAGTTCTTAGACCTTGGTTCAGCCCCAGAATGTTACCAACACAGACAAAATATAGATGACTTCAGAAACTGATAACATGGTATAAAGTGCTGATCTATATCAACATAGTCATGGCTGAATTTAAACAGTTGTATTTTTTACTTTAAGTTTTCAGAGCAGAAAGACTCTTCTGTAAATTATAATGTATAAGCCTCTGCCAGAAGTTGTCTCCCAACCTTTCTCTATACTAGTGTTCATACAACATTGCATTCCCCTGTGAATCCATAAAATCACTTTCCTTTTGATTAGAGCCAAAGCCAGGGGAAAAGACATGCTCTCCCAACCCTTGTGCTGGGTATATACTGTACAGCAGGGATGGTTGTCAATCCTGGATGGAAGGCAGTGGAGTCTGAAGTTTATCACCATCTGTTTCTGGCCAACTCCACTGTCAAAATGCATATTTGCACATTTTCTGAAAAATAAAAGCAAAACAATTACTAAGTGATTATAATCACGCTCAGTGACAATGGCCAATGCCCACTTGTGCATTTATCTACGTCAGCCTGCTCTCCTTTCTTTACTCCAAACCTCTGTTGCATTCCCTGTTGTATGCTGTCTTAATTAGAAACTCCCCTGGGACAGGTCACGTATCACGACATATGAGGTCTGACACACAAAAAATGAGACTAATCCTGTAGCTCAAGAGTGAACCAAGAGCTGAGGGGAGAGATAAAGAGATGGTTATAGAACATCTTGTAACCTGTCACAGAGAGACAAGGCTCAACTCGATCATTTCACTCAGAACAAGTGGACGTAAGTTCAAATAGAGACGTTTCTTTACCCTCGGTCAGAAAATGTCAGAGTGCAAGAGTGAACAGCCAGTTAACATCAAGGCAATGCACCAGCCCACAGCACTTTGCCTGTGAAGCAGTTTTTAACCAATAACAACATCACTGTGTTTGAGCACGCACCCATCTGGCTCCCTGTGATTTCTACCTCTTCCCAAAGATCAAGTCAATGCTCAACAGAACTAATTTTTTGTTGGTAGAAGAAATGAAAGCAAAAATGACTGAGATCCTCAACAGCTTTTCAGAAAATTTATCTGCAGAATTGCTTTGAACATTGGGAACATTGTATGCAGATGTGTGCCAGCTCAGAAGGGAACTATTTTGAAGGTATTCATAGTTGATCTTCTTAATCTGTTAAATAAAAAGAGTCTCTTTTTTGTGTGTACCCAGAGCACATTTGCAATCTAATGCCTCTGTCCTTTACTGCAATGATACCATGTAGGCAGGAAAGAGTATCCGACCTGGTATAAGGAAAACTCCCTAAAAATGATTCTTCATTTAGAAATAAGTAGAGGAGAAAAAAAAGATGCATCTAAAAAATTAAGGAGATTAATCATATAAGTGTCAGTTAAAACTTTTTTTGAAAAATCTTAAATTACATTTTCATGATTTTAGCGACAACATCAACAATCATTTTCTATTATTTGAAATGCAAATTTCTGGCAAGAAAAAAAATGTTGAGAAAAAAGATTTGGCCAGAAAAAAAACCGTGTTGAATAAACCCTATCTTGTCTTTTCCTAAACAAATAACAGACAGAAAAGCAATCACGTCTTTGAAAGAAGTTCTTTACTTGGGGCCCTTGGATAGCCTAGACCTCAGCTTTCCAAGGTGGCTCCCACCTTGTAGCTACATGTTCAGAGCACATGACCAAGTAGCACCTTCTAGGGTTTTTCAGTAGAGGAAGTTGAAATGTCTATTAATCAAATCCAAATCAAATCTGCCTTGTTCATACCAAGAAGGAGTGAAGTGACAGGAAAATCATCAGTTATGTCTGATGGAGGAAATCTCACTGCACCAAATTTCTGTGTTTCAATCATTTTTAGTGTAGCTCACACTGAGGATGCTGCCTCTTCATTTGGAGAGAGAGGGAAAGAGAAGGAGGTGTTTACTTTTAATTAGACTTACCATGAAAAGGATGCTTTTTCTTTTCAATGATGCTCACAGCTGACCTAAATGCATCCCTGAGACAGTAATAAGTAATAAGTAATTGTGTTATATATATAAAAAAATAAAAAATGTCTGAGGCAGTAACCAGTTTTTTTTAAAAAAAAAATCCCACAATATGTAAAACATTCTTTTACTTATCACTTGAAAGTCCCATGGGCTCCTGCTGAGATAAAAATCCTCCTAGCTAAACATGGGTTTGGGTGCCCAGTTAGGTTCCAGTTGTAGTAATTAAATCCAGTCAATACTTCAGTTACGATTGGGCTGCATATGTGCAACATGTTAGGTCATTTGTCCTTGAGACTGCAAGAGCTGAACCCTTCCCCTTCTGTTTTGCATAAAATACAGCACAATCTTTTCAGAGGAACTGCTGCATGGTGTCAGCTGCTGCAGCCATCCAGCACAGCAAAACACTGGCCTGGGTAGGTGGGTGACTCCCAGCAAGGGCAGCTGCACACACGCACCCCAGCAACTGTGGCTGCTCACACCTCCCTGGCTGGAAGCCACTTCAGGAAGGTTTGTGATCTGTTGCTTTCACAAATAGCCGTACTGCAGAACTCCAAGAGACACTACAGAACAAAACACCTGCAAAATACACTTACTCCAGAAATATTTTTTTCATTTAACAGCATTTGAAACCATTAAGTCAGCAAATAATAGTGTTCCTGAAAGTGGAAAAAAATAAGCCAAACGATTTTCCTTCCAAAGTCTGAAACATAATTCAAGGCTGTAAACATTGCCAATTTTCATGCTGCAATTACATTTTTGCTGGTTTTAAATCTAAATCTATTGCAAACTGTGATTGAGATTTTACAGTGTTATGAACTCCATATTTAAAGTCACTAATTCAACTATGTTGGATTCCTTATAATAGGCAAAATGGACCTTTAACAGCAATGGTTTATATTTTGAAGGGGCTTAAAAGGGTTAAGGAACTTTTTACAAGAGGAATGCTACATGCAGAGATAAAACAAGGGGAAGTTAAAATGCAGTAGCTTGAAATAGTATGATTTTTGATTCAGAGCAGAAGATTGCTTATGGAAATGTGCCAACTTTCCAAGTGACCAGGGTAAAGGCTGAGCAAAACGTCACTATCAAGAAATGAGACTGGGTAAGAGGTCTGGCAGATGCTGAAATGACAGCTCAGTAGCACTGCCTTATACCCACTGTCTGTCTCAGAGCTGAAGAAACGCAGAGAAGTGAAGGACTGAAAAGGTGAAAGGTTGGTCACACAGAACTGTCAGTGCAAAAGTGTCGCTGCAGAGTTTCTCTTGAAAATGCTGCCTTCCTTGCTTGAAGCAATGTCCCTGCTTTATGGAATCATTGCAGCTATTTTGATAGAGGAGATATTAACACAGATTATTTGCTAACCTTATGCTCTTGCTTCACCATCTTGTGCTGTGAACTTATGCTGAATACTCTAAATTCAGGCACAAAATAAATCTTCCTTAAGAAGATACAGCCATATCTACGATGCTTCACAGCTGCCCACCTGCCTGTTCCTGAGGTACCAGTGTCATGAGCTGCTTACCTTCAAGCCTCCCCTGCAATGGGATCTTATCTGGGGGGAAAATTCATCCCTCCTTTCAGCTGTCCATATACACCATCTGAAAGGAGGAAATGTTTCAAAATACTAACAGCTTTTTCACTTTTAAATGGAAAATACTATTGCTTGCAAAATATTTACAGCTTTTCTTATCCATCTGAAAATATTCTTCCTGATTTGAAATATAAGGAGTGTGGAAGAGATCCAGCTACAACCTGAAATTCAGACCAGCTTCCAGTTAACACCATGGCCAGGGGTGGCTTCACACTGACCTGTAATTCAAGAAGAGCTTGCTCAATTTTTATAGGGCCCAAATTCGTAGAAGGTTAAGAAAAAGGCAAACACATTTTCTATAATAAATTTGGAAAGAGTAAAAATAATGACATGAAACCAAATCCTGAGGTGACTTTTAAGCAGATTCACTCCGGAGCTGCGAGCTGCAGCAGTGGGCTACTGGAGGGAAAAATGCAAAACCTGTTTCTACAGCACTACGTTCAAGGCATGTTTGAACCCACTCACCAACCAGAACTCGCTGGACACAGGCAAGCCTTTGCTCAAAGACAGAAGGCCTACTTTTTTGTGACTGAAGAGCAGGAACAAAAGCCTGGGCTCTCGGTAGCATGAGTCAACGCATACACAAGCATGTACCTGCTCTACATGGACAGAGTGTTACAGACCGCCAGTCATCCCATGCTTCCAGGATCCCTTCCTTTGCTGTCTGTGCTTAGAGATGCTTTAGATATTATCTCTACAAGCTTGCGTGGAGTAAATGTTTCTATGTCTTCCTAACAGTGTTTCTCACCCCAGTGGTGTCTTTGCTTTGCCTGGCCACACATGGCTCCTCTCGCCTTCCTACAGAGAAGGCCAAACGCACCCCTCCTGGCTGCTTATCTGGCCAGAGCAATACACCATTACAAATTTGCCTCTTTCCAAAAGACAAGAGTGGCCTTTGCTAGTCCCTACAAAGATTGTAACTTTCACCTGTAAAAAGTTATGCTCGTATGTAAAAACTTGTCATAGCCAAACCACAGCTACTGCTCCAGAGTATACATCCAGCCATGGTATACGCTTAACCAAAACCTGTTTCAAGTCAACATAAACTGAACTGAAATCTATGCAATAGGTTACCCAGTGTAATTACAGTGGATTAAGTTTAATTTCCCATTTAGCTTACTGCGGCGAGCACTCAGCACCACCATGACAGCCTCCACCTATGAACAAAGCACCTCACTGCTGGTTCTTTTCCCTGTGTAGTTCTCCATGTGTGCAGCAATGGCTGGTGATTTCCTTGGCTGACCTGGCTACTATATGAACAATTTGAGCAGATTATCAGGTTAGTTAATGTCCTAGCTTCTTCTCTCTCAACATGGTTAATAACTACTTATCCATAGAAGCTCTGCATATGAGTTTTCAAAAACTTTCACTCTCTGCAAACCTGAATGTTATGTTTTCAAACTAGTCACATGGAAAAACCACACAGCAGGTGACATAATGAGAACCAACAACATCTCTGAATTACTTTTGCAGAATGACTCTCTCCTTAGACCTGAAGCCTGCTATTGAATTCTTGCTAAAGCAGTATTCCCAATAAAAAAGCATAGGATACGAGGAGGAAGGTAATACAGCACCAGAAATAACACATAGTAGAAGTTTATAGTTGCAGCCATAACTCTACAGCCCTCACAAATAGGTCATGAGATTGAGCCCATCCTTACTCTAAGAAGAGTGAAGCTTTCACTACATCCCCATTGAACCCTTCCACTTTCCAGTGTGCAGCGTACCGAACTCCATACCTTCCAGGTACTCTGTTGGGTACCTCTGGGACATGCTCCTCATTGGGTTTGCTTTCAAATATAGCAGAAGGTTGGCATTCAAAAGTATGCTGGGCCTCCAAGCTTCAGGAGCACCTGTGGGATTTGTCCCCCAGACAAAAATCTTCTGTACAGCTTGGCTCTGGGGAGGGCTCTCTCACAAAGAACAAGCACAGCCAGTTCGGATATACTATACCTCATCAAGTAGATGGCTTATCAGGACTTAAACCTCACTATACCTCATAAACATGTCCTTTCAAAGAGAACTCATAAACTGGAAACAACACATCCTGCAAAGGGGAAAGTGTGGCCTACAGTTAACTTATTTATTCCTATCTAACATACTACAGACGGCCTGATTTTTTACAGCATTACATGTTTTGAACCTTTCAGTAAAATGGAGGTTTCTCATTTCAGCCTAACTGCTGTTAATCTGTTCCAAATGTTAACATCTCAAATAAGGTCTGGTTACCATCTCTGCCCCAAGTTGATAATAGGAACAGAGCTGATCAGCATCTGGTTTAGTTCAGAGTACAACTTGCTGCCTAATACTGCAG
The DNA here is from genome assembly GCF_032191515.1 of Phaenicophaeus curvirostris. Taxonomy (NCBI): domain Eukaryota; kingdom Metazoa; phylum Chordata; class Aves; order Cuculiformes; family Cuculidae; genus Phaenicophaeus; species Phaenicophaeus curvirostris. The sequence continues at coordinate 80,551,245 of NC_091394.1, read as the reverse complement.
AATTTGGGTTGGAAGATGGGTGCATTTCATGAACACCACAAAAAAAATTAAACTAACAACACTCACATACAGTCATGTGTCATTATTTATTGCTCTATAGGCTTGCTAAAGATGGAATATCGCATTACTAATTTTGGCAAATTCCAGCACACATAAACAGGCCAAAACTTCTCAACATAAATTATACCAGAGCTGCCTAATGATAATTAAAAAAAATCAGTCACTTACTTTCCAGACTGGTGATTTAAAAATAAGAGAAAATTTTAAATTGGTTTCTTATTTTGTTTTGCTCTTTGAACACACTTGAATCATTATGTACCTGATTCATTGCAAGGTATTTGCAATACAGCACTTTCAATATATAGAAAACTATGATTATAAATTAAATCGGTCTAAAGCAGATTGATAGAATACAAATCAGTATTTTAACAGAATATAATGACTGACAACACCAAGTTCACGTTTAGCTCTAAATAAAACCTCCTGCTGAGTTAAACCAGAGCTGAATCCAACTCCCAGTATACAGAACAATCCATTTCAGGATTAGCTGTGACCCTTGTAACATTCAGAAACATTTCTCCACTTTTCCTTTAAGACTTTATTACAAATTCCTTTACTGTGTGATCTATCATTTTGCAGTTGATGATACGAAACTTCTGCTTGCAACATATTTCAATTACAAATCTTTTTTTAATCTAGGTGGTAAATTATCTTTTATAAACTCAGTGACGACTACAGGATCAAAAGCTCTTGATGTGTAGAGAAAATAAACCATGAATAATTAATGAAATTTTTAGGTTAGCAAGACATGCTAACTTATATCCATTAACTATTTATAACAAAACTCATCCATATAACACATCCATCAACTATTAATAACAGTTTGAGCAAAACAATTAATAACTACTTCAAATATTAAAATAGCAGTTCTTTTAAACAAATGCACAGAACTCTTAAAACATCTGGAACCTATATAAAATGTACATGAATTCTGTCAAATTTACGCCACACTTTCCTGCTTTACCCGAAGCACTGACTGGGGTGACCCACGTGACATAAATTTTTTGTTACCTATGAGAAATGACTGGACACTAAGATTACTTCTTTCCCCACACAGGTGTAGCTGAACGATCAGCCAACTAGTAATACATTATTTAACAAATTAAGCAGAGTAAAACTGATAAGCACTGTATTTATTTCGTGGCAACACCTATGACCAGTGATTTTTTTGAGGCACAACAGATTCCACTGATCCTATTTTATATTGGAGAAATCTGAAGCAGAAAAAGCCTAAATTACTGAATTGCATCATGATGCAGAGCCAAGTCAATAACAGAACTCACAAAACTATAGCATAGCCCATATTTTAGCAAGATATCTCTCATTGTAACAGATTGAATATGCGTTCATATGCCTGAAAGATAGTTCAGTTTATTCAAGCTCTGTTATCATTCCAGTATTTCCTGATGTATCAAGTTCTTCATAACAGAAAGTTGAAGTGTCTATACAATGTTTCTTCTCCTTTCAAACTGCCAAGAGAAGGAAGGCTTACTAGGCTGACCCATGCAGCCAGCTCCCACTGACCTGTACAGAAGTAGGGATCTCTCTTCTCACCTTTCTCTTCCTTTACGCTCCTTAGAAGTAATTTTCTGTATATTGTTTACAAAATACAAAAATTAATTTAAATTACCAGAGGCATCAACATAATTTCTTATTTTTTCTCTCAACGTTCGTCCTCATAAAGAGAAATCTGTCAGGTGAACATATTTCCTGGCTTGTCCCTTTTTTTTTCATGGATATTACCAGAGCTGCAGCCTGTCCCTGCAAATATCCACACATGTAGTGACTTTCTTTATCAGTGGATGAAGCTGGGAACCAGGCTCTGCAGAGACAGCAAGGATTTCAACATTTTCTCCACCTGGATAATCTAAACTTGAGGAAACCAGGATTATTTTGGTCCCTATAGATAGTGCAGTCTGTACTGCCTTTTTGCAGATTTTCACACAGGGCTCTCTCCTTCTTCTCACTCTTTAGGAGCCACACAAGCTTCTTCCTCCACCTTGACTCCACTCTGGAAAAAAACCCCAGATGCTTGCTCTCATGCCTCCTCTCAAGAGCAGCCACAACTCAAGAGGTGTCTCTTCCTCCAGAGAGGAAAAGAAGATGATCAGGATGAGCAGCCAGGTGCTGCTTTTGTAGTAGGCTATAAAGAACAGTAGGGAAAGCTATAGGAAACAGAGCATCCCAAATCCACACTTGAACCCTGACCTTTCCCTTGCTAGATACAGTTTGAATGGAAAGCTGTGAAGGCAGACAGGCTGCTCAGAGTAAAACAGCCCACCTTTGCCTTTTCAGACACAGGCAAAGTTCCATGAAATCACCTATGCTGTGCAGCTGCCTGCATTGACTGCTGTCCTGAGCTGCCTCAAATGCATTAGCAAGCAAAGAAAGGGAGCAAGCACTGAGACCAGATTAGTGTTTTCCTTTCCCTCTAAAGTTCCAGATTTGTGAGCTAGAAAAGACAGAAGTTACTTGATTATTTTTAATGCCTCTGAGCCATTGTATATTAAATGCTAAATTCTAAGTCCTGTTGTGAAAGACCACAATTAATAGTGTAGTCATTAGGACCCATAAAACCCAGATGCTTTCCTTAGAAAAGCATTTGTTTCACTGGAGTGTATTCAGGATTAGGTTTATATTAGAGAATTTTAGTGAGAGAGAAACCCACCTCATCAAAGCTATTGGCCAGTCTCTCCTATTGGGTTCTCTCATTTTCCAGCCATCCTTAGGCCAGAGACTGACTCAGCAACATGACAGTTAAGTCACTTGCCGGGAATATGAGAAACTCAAGTTCAAAGTCTCTTAATCAGGTAGACAACTTAAACCTTGATTTCCTACAAACCAGGGAAATGACTCAGTCATCAGGTTACTGGTAGTCCAATGTGTATTCAACCTTGTGGGTATGGCTCTTTCAGCAATGAAAAGGTTTCTGGGTTTTTTCAAATATGGAACAAAACCAGAAGTCAAACCACAAATTTATTATAAACCAAAATTCTTGCATTCTGGCCAGTCCTCCATACTCTCACTTCCCATTTAAATAGTCTTCCTCATTCAGGGTGTTTGTGCTCCCCTTCCTCCCCTATCAAGTGGCACTGAAAAGTTGGTTCCATAGCTCTCTTCACGTCACTGGGGACATGACAGTGGATGGAAACCTCCTTACACCTTCTGCTCCCGTCTTTCATTTATCTGGAGTGATCAGAAATAGGTGAACATAGCCAATATCTGGCAGCCTTCTGGAGTTTTTTTGTTCCGTGCCAAGGAACATACCCACCCGTTCTCACCCACCACTGAAAAGGAAACAGGAGAAAACAAAAGAAAAGCCACCACCCAGGCATGACCAGATGTCATCCCTCAATTCTCACGCATGTCATGGTTGGCCACAGCATATGGACAGAAACCCTGCTCCCAAAAAACACCACAGATGTAACTTGTGGGACATAACAGGCGAGAGACTGCAGAAATGGATGAAGCATGAAGAAAAAAAAGACTATATGGCTTCAAAGCCCAGCAGAGCACAGGCTTTCTTACATCTTCTCTATTTCAAGTAGACCTTTTACTTTACTAAATTCTATCATTTCCAGCCTGTGCAGCCTTTCTTGCGTTAATTTAATTTAAAATGTTGTTCTTGATGCACTAGTCAGCAGTCACTTCTGTTGCTTTCTTCTATGTTTTTACGCATAGATGGCCATATATGAAAAGGCATTTTTCAGTTGTTTACGAACGTGCAGCCAGGGCGATTTAGTCAACTCTCTATTCTGCTTCCACTTAGGAGTCTGGCAAACAAAATACTAAAAAAGAGAAAAAAAAAAAAGGGAAAGATTGGTGCCTAAATTTAAGAATCAAATCCACGTCTAAGCACTCAAGCACTCAAATATGTGGCCTGATTTTTAAAAAGATTTGGAATCAAACAAGTGCCAGCAAGGCCAAATGGGAGCCAATGACTTGGAGAACTCCATTCCTTATTTTGTTGCCTAAGTAGCAATCCAGGAATAGGGCCCAGCAGTTCATTTTAAACAAAATATTTGTATGTATGCTGGCTGGAGTTAGAGGGAGTAAATCAGATCATTGATTCCCTCTGAACTGGAAAACCTCTGGAATATTTTAAAAAGTGCTATTCATATTATACAAGAAGATTGAATACAACAGTCAGGCATTGAAAGCACATGAGAAAGGTGGATGTCAGAGCACAGTAAGATAGGCAGAGGCAGCCCGGGTTGTCTCAAGCTGGAACCCACAGATCACACTGCTTCTTGCACCAGCCTCGGACACGCATCAGCCTGTTAGGCTCTTACCCCTAAAAATTCAATTTCTAGTAAGACAGCTGAAACACAGGTATCAACCAACCTTAATAAACTTTCTTCGCAGAGGGCTTTTTCTTCAGCAAACTTTACATAAAAATAGGCCTAGTGAGAAACAGATGTAAATCTCTTGCTAGACTTCGTCACCCAATGCCCTCCTAAAGTGATGGTATCACATATTGATTTGCTCTCAAAGTTTGCTCCCATACGGCAGCCTCTACATCTCTGCTTTACTGAGATGGTTTGCCTTGATGTTCCTTGAAACTACTCTGATAATAGGTGTAGCTGTTTCTTCCATACAGCTAATCAGGCTCAAAATTACCTGAATACAGGAGCTTCCCAAGAGAAGTAAATTATCTGTCTAAGCAAAGGCTTCTTTCTCAGTCTAGGCGGTGCCTACACTTAACTAAATCAAAGTTTACTTAAAAGCTTTTGAGAGCTTTTGGCTCCACATAGACACCACATTTCTGGGAAATTTTGATCCAAAAGCTTGGCATGGCTACAATTACAATATTGTTCATGTCACTAAAGTTATTGATATGTTTAAAACAGAAATTCTGTGTTCATTTTATATACAATTTATCTCAATTGCAGTCAGAAAGACCAAGATCTTTATAGGTTTCTCAGACTTTTAATCCTCTGTTTGAATCTTTCAAATGTGTTTCCTGCTTACAATAAAGCCTATTAATAATGTCCAAGCAGTCCATACAATAGACATTCAATAAAAATATGAAAGGAATAACAACGTTGATTACACAATTAAATGAACGCAGCAGCTATTGAATTTTAATAGACCTATTAATAAGTTTTCATGGGTTTAATTCTTGATCCTAAGTTAAACAGAACAGAGTGCAGCAGCTGTCCAGGGAAAGAGATACTGGTTAACTGGGTAGATTTCTTATGCCACTGCCCACATCTTGATCCATCCACATTTACAAGATTTCCAAAGTCTAAACTGAAATAAATGTTCTCAGACGGCCAGTGACAGCTTTGAGTGTCATATCTGCATTTAGTGGAATAAACTAACTTGTCAAACACACCATTGTGTCAAGATAAATTACCTCAATAAACAGAAGTAATGGTTAATTTTACTTGCTGCGCACTTTTGTGGAACTGCTTCAGTGTTGACTTTTGCAGTTTCTTCCCAGGAGGATTACATCTGCTTGGTTTAAAGTTTCAATTCCAAACACCACGTCCAAAACCTAAAAGCTTTCCACGGGAAAAACTGTATAGATTTGGGAAATTATCCTTCATTCTTTGGGGAGTATTAACCTTGATCTTAACAGGAATCTTATTTATGCAATCACCCTCTGTGGGACAAGAAGTGCTTCTATTGCTGATGCAAATAGGTCATGACCTGCCATGATGGAAGCCCATCAGGAATATTTCCCATATGATCCGCCACTCTAAATGTGCCTTTCTCCACTGGTAGCCCTGAGGCAGATGCCTACTCCCTAGCCAAATGGCACGAATGAACCCTAATAACAATAAGGTCGCATTGAAAGTAGTTAAATTACACAGGGAAGGGGAAAGAAACATTTTCTTTTTTTGCACAATTTCTATTTTTTATTTCAATACAGCCTCGCGCTTCTAGTTATTTATGCAGCATAATTTGTCATCTTTTACAGGGAAGAGAACTACTGGACCTATGCTGATTCAGGCAAGCTCAAAAGGTGGCTTTTCCTCCTTCCAGCCATTCCTTTGACCTGTGATAAAGGGCCTCCCATCTGGAAGTGTTTTCCCTACATTATTCACTCCATGCTCTTTCTCCCCACCCCCCGCCAAGAAAGGTCCAGTCACTGCGAGAACTGAACTGCAGTCACCAGGATAACATCAGTTATGGATCTTCCTATATAAGTGTCATCAGCATGGATAAAATCCACTCTCTTAGATTCTTTGTCAAGCACCCATAAGTGAGCTAAGCAGACTGCAGATGTTTAAGAGGACAGGCCTGCTCTCTGATGTCCTTTCAGTCCAAGGCAAAGGCTTAGACACTGACCTTCAGGTGTGCACTGGTGATTGAGTGCATTTAAGCTAAGAATATGCAAAACCTTCACAGATCCAGGATCAATAAAGCAAACTGATCCACCTGCACCTTCACCTCCACACCTACTGCTGGTGAAACTGGTAGGGTATCACACTGGCATCAATTTTCTGCAAGATTCCTGCCATGTGGAAGCCAAGGAGAGGAAAGGAAAATTGAAACAACAGCTGCTAGTAGGGGCAGAAACCTGCAGGCAGATTCATGATGGTAAGTGGCCCTACAGATGGCTGGGTGGAGATTCCTGTGCTGTGTCGGGTCTCTCAGCACACACATCTGAGCACCGACTACTGTAGACTCCAGGCTGCACTGGTCCCTTTTCAGTTGTGATGGTGCCTGCTCACCAGGAATGCTCGCCTGTGGGATCCTAACTGCTGATGCATGGCAGGCAAGTTCTTTGTGACTTGCTGTAGGAAGTTCTACTATGGCATATGGGTCGAACAGCCCTTTGCGCTCTCTCCAGCATTCCTTCCTTCCAGATAAGCATTAAAAGGAGTGCACTGCTTTATACAGGGGATGCCCTCATCAGAGAACAAAATAAATTCCTCCATGGAACGCACTGATAAAGGTTTTCCATCTCGCATCCAGCAGCTGAAAAACAACATTCTCTACCAGGGGTTTGGGGGAAGGTCGTTTCTTTGTTTGTTTGGGTTGTTTTTGTGGGGTGGTGCTTGGGGTTTTTGGGGGTGGGGTTTTTGTTTGTTTGGTTGGTTGTTTTGTGTTGGGTTGGTTTTGTTTGGGGGTTTGTCATTCAGGGGTTCTCTTTGTTGTTTCACTGGTTTTTTTTTTTAAGAGGCAGGTAGATTAATAACCATTTATTTCTGAAAACTAGTCTCGGGGTTTGTCCAACCTCCAGCCTATTAAGAGGATACAGATCCAAAAGGGTGCAAAGTCATTCTAGATAAGACTATTCTGCACATAGACTGTAGTTAAGCAACAGCCCTAAAATTCTATTCATACACTAAACGATGCAAGCAATATTTCCTTTCCCTGCACACTGGGGTACATGCATATTGCATAGTGCTGTTTCACTGGAATCTATAGTTTAGATTTTAATGGAGTGCTGGTTTTAGAGCTGAATATATGGAAGCTCTCAAGTTACAAGAAGAATTATTATTGCAAACCTGACTGCAGCTACAGTTGGTGTTCTTGGAAGATGAGGGTGCAAGTAACAAGAAGCTAATAAATTCGTGCCAGCAAGTCAAGTTTAATTTGCTTTCCTTTTCCCCTCCCTTCCAAAGCTGGCTGAAACGCAAGTTCCACTGTAAATGCAGTGACTAGCAAACATGGATGCCATCACAAATACAGCGCTGCCAAGAGGAAGTCCTCCGTTGACTAATAACAGAGTTTCCAATAGCAACAGCAAGATATTCTGGGCACTGAACTGAAGAGATTTAGGGATATATTCTAAACAAGATGTGCTTTTTGCAGCTACAGAATATGAATTGTATAACATTTGGACAAAAGGTTTTTTTAAGAATCCCAGTAACTTGTATGACAAAGGCAGAAGCTGAGGTTTTGCTGGCTCTTCAATGACCTTTACTTCAACAGGCAACACTAAGCTCTTCCCATCAAGACTATTACCGAAGTATGGCTGCAAAATAATAAAGACAAAAGTCATCATGACACAGTCTGGCGTTGCAAAAGTCTCACGTTTTTTCTGTCAACTGAAACAATAGGAAAACATAGTCTTTTATTTTGGAAAGAGGAGACTGCATGTTTGCTAATAATATTTTTGTGTAGCATTTGTCACTGTCAGAGCACAATACAGAACATAATAAGGTTCATTAGTTAACTAAGTAACCCATTCTTTGAAAACCTGTTCTTTAATGCAAGACAGCATCAGTGACATTACAAAATCATTTACTAGAACTGGAAAGTTACTTTACAAAGATCACACTGTATCACAGCTGGTCTTCTGCACCCTTTGCTTGCTCTGATTGCAGGGCACTTCATAGTTACCTCCCCTGCAGGCACAGGATTAGCTTTTTTTTTCATTTGAATACAAAAATAACTATGAATTTCCATTGCTGCAATTCAATAGTTCTATCAAAGACTACACATGCATCTTCATACAAGTAATTTATTTTATCTTTGAGGTAAAAAGAAATTTATCAGAAATATTTGGTAAATCAATTTGTAAGCTCTACTATGTAGGAATTATGCCAAAATACAAGCACAAATCAAAGTGCTAAACAGTAATCTCAAAAAGATGCTGAGCAGTAGTGAAAAATAGGTTTGAAGCAGCCAAATGAGGTGAGATTTGTCATCAAATCACTGAAAACAAGAAACAGAACAAACTTCCTTACAGATAAACTGATATACTTGTATGCCCCAGTCTAACCTTGTTACATTAAAAGTTTCCTCTGAATAAAATATTACACAGAACATTTTCCAGCAGCATAGATGTAGAAGCCTGCTGCACAAGAATACTGCAATGCTATTTTTTAATACCTTGGACGTAAAACATTATGCACCACCAAGTACTTTCAGCCTACAGCACAGCTTCCCAACATTTTTAGTTCTAGAATGCAGTCAAGTTACTTGAGATATAGGTAAAATCAAAAAAAAAAAGACTAATGAAGGTTTAAAACTCTAGATGCCATACTCATACACGCAGATACTACATATCTGAACAGAAATACACAGGTTCACTTATGAGTTTTCCTTGATTTTCCACCTGAAACATATATAATCTACCTGCAAATAATTTTCGAAGGCCAATTAGTGAATTAATATAATGAAAGGATCTGCACTATCTCCTCAAGTTAGAATCGGGTGATTTACTATAATAATACTATGCAGTATTTGCAGTTTTTTATTTCAATGGGACTGAACTAAGTTAATCTAAGATTAGCATCTTAGAGCATCCATCCTGTAACAGTGTTGTACTCCAAGCTGCTTCCCAGATAACAGGGATGAGATCTTACATGTTTTTTAAAGGCACAGTCTCTTGCAACCATCAGTTAAACACATTTTAAAGCTTTGAACTCACAGGGGACATTTTTGCTGCTGCTTTGTTTTTAAGCAGGAGCTCTGCTTTGTTTTACTAGATCAAATCTAGGGTCATAAGAAGGACATTTCAATATAGAGCCTTTAACCTAGCCATCTATATAGAGCAGGCAGCATAAAATCCGAAACCTGAATCATCTTGGATGGTGGCAACAGTCATGAAAATGACACCACTATTTAGATTAGAATTTGTCAAGGGGACGTTGTTGCCATTCATGCAATCTTAGTGAAGCAGTAACAGATGAAATGACAGCTGTACTAGTGAATTGCCACATATGAACAACATCCAGAATGATCAGAACTGCAAAATTCATTAATTAGAGTGTTTGACTAATTATCTGAGTAAATAAATAAACACCTAAAACCCAAATATGATATAGATTTACAGCACGCAAGTTACTTAATGCTCATATTATAAAAACACTTCTATTCTCCAGTAAGTACAAGGCAGTTGAACAAGCTTTCTAAACCTTATGGCCCCTTGGTTACTGTGGAGAAGCTGACATACCACAGCGCACAGCACAGTGAAGGGGTCCCCATACCATAGTACAAAATTACTGCAGATCAGCATGCAGCCCTGTATTCAGATGGTTTTGAAATTCATAATGTGGAACACACGTACAACAAAAGACACACAGAAGTAATAAAATAGTGCTTATGCATGTATTGATTGGAAAACTACACGGACATGGAAGCATTTGCCCACAAAGCCACACACAAGAATGTCTTTGTCCTTAAGCCAGGACAAGAGCTCCTCTGAAGCAAAGAACACAAATAAGTTTTCCCCGTTTCTACAATTCTGGTTATTAACTCATTAATAAAACCATTAACATCAACTTTTTTCTTTAATAAAGTGTATTCATCATCACTTCTTGATGTATGCTAAATATTTAAGAGAAAGTCTACATTTGTAACATACTTTTACTCTTAAATATGCAAATAAGATAAAAAATTCTAACATACATTATTCATCTACATATATAAACCTGTAATTTCCATTCGCAAGTCCAATAAATCATTGTAATTTTTTTAATCATTTAACAAGTTTATTTCTACAAATTATGGCTTAAAAGCAGGTTCTGTAGATACAAAAATCTAAAGAGATTGATGTGCAGCATGTCATTTCTTTATGTTGTCTTCATGGATAAGTTATTAATTTCAGTGAGTATCACATTTCTCATAGCAGCAATAAATAGGCATTTTACTTTTCATTTAGAGAGCAGGTTAACCAATACAAAATTAACTTTTATCAGCACTAGAGTAACATAACCCATAGGTCGTTACAGGTTGATCTTGGAACTGGAAAATTTAATATCGGATCTCTGTGCCAACCTAAGACTGAGTGATCTGTAGGGTCTCCAACATGTCTTCTACTGCCTTCAAAGAGTATTTAGTTTCTTTTTTACTGCGACCTGCAAACTAAATAACAAAAAATTATTGTTATTTGTCATATTTCAGAAAAACTGTGCATTGATCCTGTGCAAATAACAGTTCTAAATATTATGTACCAAAAATTAACTACCACAAACTTAAAAGTGCAGTCTCATTATTGATTTACTAAAACCTAGTATTATCTAGTATTACTAGAACACAAGCTATATCACCCTCCCTCTAATAAGTAACAAAAAATACAGCAGAGCTCCTTCATTTCACTCATTTGCTCTGAATGTGAATATTCAGCATTAAGACATGTTCCACTTTGAAATTTACCATTTATCTGAAAAGAGATCTTCCTGGTTTTTTGTTTGCTCTGTAAAGTCTAAAATAATTTTTATTTCAGATTTGGATTTTTTATGCGATCCGAATTAGAATATATTAATAATTTAAATAGTATCAAGATTTGGACTTGTTATTCAAGCTAAACTATCATCTACTTTTGTTACAGCAAGACAGAAGATCTACTATAAAATAATCCAGTCACCATGTAATTACATTTTATGGCTCAAAGTAACTCTGAATAACGTCTGTATTTAATTGTAACCTACAATTACAACAGCATGTTCAGAGAGCATTTTAAATAAAGTCTGTCTCTATAGCAAAGAAAGATACAGCGTAATAAATACTACTTACATCTTGAGATACTCTTAAGACACATGCAGTCAAGTTTGCTAAAGGAAGGTGTAGAAGAGTAGGAGATGCTCACTTCAAAAGGTTTTTTCTAACTGTACTGACGAATCCCATCACTCATCAACCATATCTAACACAGTGGATTTATTGACTAGATTGGTCTTCTGTCAAATTAAACTCTCAACCAGTTAAAATACCCCTGCATTTAAAAAGTTTTGCATTTAGGGCTGGAAGGGGTGGTAAAGAAATTACAGAAGCAGTAACTATAACCTGCTGCTAGTAAAATAGCCTATTCTTTACCTAAATGTTAACATCTAAACACTCAATAAATTTTCGATTTAATGTTTTTTATTTCAAATACCACCGGTTTCTTGCATACTTAGCCCCTGATTTATAATGTGTCCTTTCTCTCTTGTAATTAACTTAATTTAGCAAACTCTTCATGACCTGTTAAGAAAGATTAAGTCATCAAACCCAGGTAATATCACACCAGCAACAAGCTGCAGGACCTGTTAACCTGCTTTTGACCTCCAGGCTACAATCTAACATTGGGATTCCAAATCACTACTGACTTCCTAAAAAAAAAAAAACAACCCAGTTTCGGTGCAACAAATAAAAAGCTATTTCAAATTAAATAGTTAGGAGAATGAAATGTTTTTATTGCAACAATGCTTTATAGTTAAGAGACGTACTGTAAACACGGTATTTTACTATTTCATATTTCTAGATGATGAACTGATGTGCCATGTTTTGACTCTAGCAGTATGTATGAACCCATTCTTCATGTTGGGCAGTTTCCACAGTGGCTTGCAACTACCAAAGTTTATTTACAGTCTCCCAGGTCCGAGAAGTATTGTTTGCTTGGATCTGACTTCATACAACATCCTTTTTGTTCACACTAAACAAGAGTAGTCCCAAGCAGATACTTGAGGAGTCCAACTCTTCTCACAGTCAAGCAAATGAAAAAACAGATCTCAAACCCCTCTTCTGAAAAATTATTTCAAATTCAAAGCTTTCAAAGATTTGAATAAAAAGCACAGAAACCTGAATATATCATGGTCAAAAAGTATGCTTGGCAAGACACACAGAAAGTACACAAAGGAAAGCTTCAAAATTTTACTTATTTTACTTGTCTTCAGGGACACTGAAAGCAAAACTGACAGAAGCCATTAGTTTAAAAAATGTTACTTGCTAATTTCAAGAGTGATTGCCTTCATGATACTGACGTCTACTTTAAGCTGAACAAATAAAACCAAACTCTGCGTCATAACAAACAGAAGTATACTTGGAAATGTAATCACTTCAAATTTGCCTTGACATACAATTATTTTGTCTATTCTGCCATTACACAGCAATTTGACTGATTGAGCTGGAATCCATTTCTTAAAATCATGATTTAATTTTATGTTTCCCAAATGGTTTGTAACAAAATCACCTCTCTCCAACAATAAATAACGTGTGGATTGCTAACACAGAAGAATTTAGCAATGTACCCAAGAAGCATGTATCTGGAAAATTACTATAAGTAGAATCACATTGAAGATCTTTGTGAGCATTAATCAAACTTGCCTGTCTCTGCTGAAATGCTTCTTCCAGAAAACATGCTAAACCAATTACCTAATTGAGGAGCACTAGGTAGCCATATATTGTTTAGATATTAAAGTAACTGTGACTCACGTTCTCAGTCACAACAGATACATATTCCTCACAGGGTCTGCACACAGAGAATAATCCATTTTCCCCAGTGGTAAGGCAAAACTAAGTTAATAATAATAAAACTTATAATACTCATTTGAATAATGAGTACTTCTTTAACATCTGAAATGAAAGGTTGAAATTAAATTTTCTTTGGTTGTTTGGTGGGGTTTTTTTTCCACCTGGTCAACTATTTCTAAGCGGTGTAAAGAATAATGTCCTTTTATTTTTCAGTGTGTGTTCACAGCCAGCAATCCCAGCTCTGTGCAGCAGCTTTAACTACAAAACCTTCCTGTCTTCCCTTGAAAGTTTACGTTTCTCCCAGATTAAGCACAGATGACAGGCGCTAATCAGCATGGAGGGTTACACATTTAACATCAAAATAAGTTTATTAACTAGATGGAACACCAAATATATGTACTTTTCAAAAAGTTATTTAATTTGACTATTCTTTATCACCATATGTTCCTGTAAAGAAACTGCTGTACAGCCTAATGAACATTCGTGAAAGTAAGGTTTTCTTTTTATGCCCAAAGATTGTTTTCTTTAAATGACAATAAACTAAAAAGTTCCTGTGATTTCATACAGGGATGCACAGGAAAAGCAAAAATCAAGTGCCAAAGCAAACTCCCTGTATGAGAGAAAAAAATCAAAACAAGGGGACCAGTAAAAATATTTCAAGTGAAATGCATATAAAATAAAATAAAATAAAATAAAATAAAATAAAATAAAATAAAATAAAATAAAATAAGCAACTACAGCCAGAACTGAATTTGAAAAAATAAAGGCAGTTTTCCAAAATTACTAACCAAACTGCTGGTAACTCAAGTTCAAATCCAAACTGAAAATAGGGAAAGAACTCTCCGTAAGACAACTGCTCAAAAGTAACTGTTTGAATTAGTAACTTCATATATTAAAGTCACAAATTCATATGATTTGTCACACCCAAGTCACAATTCTAAATGCATCTTATTCTCTAGATCATGACTACAGGAAAAACTGCATTTAACGGTATAAAAAGATACAACTAATAAAACAAGGCAATGCCAAATTCAACAAGCTCTTAAGGCTCTTACTACATTTTAGAAACTGCTTTGGATAATGCAAGGAAAATGCAAAGGATTTATAGAGATAACATAAGCATATAGCTTAAAACCTGGCTGGACAACCATCCACTAACAGAGGAATGCTGTAAGGGCTTCCATTAGCACAAGTGACCAAGGTTTCATCCTTAGGTCCAAAAGATGAAAATTTCCAACAACTCAACATGCTATGGGAGCAACAAATCAATCCTGACTCATAGGGGAAACTGCCACCTACTACATCACCCAACACCATCCAGCTGGATGTTTTAAGTCTCTGACATACACACTAGAGTGGTAAAACCCTTCTGCAGCCATATAACAAGCTCAGCAGGGTTGGGCTGGGGCAGTCTTGTCCAGCTGTAGTCACTAGAGCTTCTTGTGGTACTTCTGTGAAGAGGAAGGGGGTGTTCATGGCTTTTCCCTGCCAAACACTAGCTCAAGCACTTACACTTTCTGTATAGCTACATTTCCCTATGATTCCCGTTACATATGGTGTTTACACCCCGAACAGCTAAAAAGAGCTGATAGAAGTAACAACGTATCACAAAAAGTATGAAGTCACAAAAAAGTTAGTTGTGTTAATGTGATCTGTTCTGGTGAGCATCAACCAAAAATGCTTAACACGGGATCCAGATACTTCACAGACAAAGAGAAACTGCACTTTCTAGTTAAAAAACAAAAAAAAAAAACACAAAAAGAAACCAGCCCCCAATCCAGCCCCCCTCAACACTACCACCGCTCCCAAAACAAGTCATATTTTGTCAGAGATATCGTGATGTTAACAGAAAGCCATTTGGAGAGGAAAAAAAAAAACAGGCAAGTATATCTGCCTGTGAGTCAAATAACTATGGACTGCCATAATTAAACTTTAATTCTATTTAGAAGCAGGAGATGCCTCTTTATGGTTCTTAATCTTGGTTATGTCACCATTCCACAAACAACACTTACTTGCTTAACTATTCAAATAGCTGAAAAGACTCCTAATGACTTCAGTAAATTTTGATTGTGGCCTGCAAAGTCTGTATTTTCACAATTCAATAGGCATTTTTCTAAATAACTACAGAAAATCAACTTCAGTGACAATTACTAAGGTAGGGTAAGGTATTCAGTTAGGTATTATTGAAGGTAGTTATTAGGAACACCGTTAAATATGAGTTTGAAAGTTGACAATAAACTGAAGTAAAATAAAACTCTAGAATTTTCATCCGTTTTCTAGTAAAATCGAAGCAGACAACCAAGTCACACTTAAGAATTAAGACATACAAATATTTGCTAAAATACTTAGCTGTAAGACTGAGTCTTGGAGGTCAACATTACACTAGAGCACATTCAGTTAATGTTAGTAGAAAAAAATCTGTCTAAGGCTGATAAGTAAATAATACTAATTAATAACTGTAAAATATCAATTTTATAATAATTAAGGATTCCAGAAAATCAAACAAGTCAAATGCAAAAAATCCAAGCAAAATATGATAATTTACATGTCATATCTAACCTCTTGAATAGAAGTTGATGAAAGTGCAGAAAAGCAGTACAGAGCGAGCATGTTAAGAGTATCATAAAACAATGATGTACTAACCTGGTATGCTCTATTTATTTGGTTTGCTGCCCAGCTAGCATATTTCATATTATCTTTTTTCATTTTTGCACTTGCTTTTGGATTGGAAGCAATATGGCTGGCAGACTAGGAATAAAAAATAAAAACAGTGTAACTATAAAATATACGTGGATGAAATAAACTGATAGCACTCAGCACCTTTGCATTCAGACCCCTACTCACAGTGATAGTGGAAAAAGAGGAAAAATAAAACCAGTTACTGGTAAACAGCATCCAATTAAAAATTAGCTAAATTTTTTAAACAACTGTTTTTTTCTAAATGAAGCTGAACTACAGTTCAGTTTAGTTGCATATCGAGTTAGAAACCAAATCTGGACATGACCACATGTCCAGGCAATGCCAAAACAAAAATCTTCTCAAACATTTGCGTCATATTTGCTCATGATTGCCAGGCAAATCATCATAGATAATAGGATCTAAGTCTACTTTACAGACTGAAAACAACAGGCAGAACATAAGATCTGACAGAGGACAAGCCAAGATTGGCCATAGCAAGCCCACAGGACTGTTTCAGAGTCAGTGAATAAGTCTGTATGTATACATACCTCAAAAATCAGTTTAGGCCAATAAGGAGATTTGCTGCAAAACCTACTTCTAAAAAGCTAAGTGACCTAAGGAACAACAAGGAGCCAGTTTCCTCTTGAACATACAACCACCAACCCAAGAATGTCTGCAGATGGGCTAAGATTAGGTCTACGTCTCTTTGAGGCTTAAAGGTGATACCTAACAAGTCCCTGAAAGGAAGCTCCTATTGCCTGGTATTCATAGGAAGACTCGAAGTTATCTACCTAACGTGTCTCTGTACATTGCCCTCTTCCCAAGAGACAGAAAGGTGACCTAGAATTTTTCTTTTTCTGGTTTTGTCCAGATCTGAAGAGATCTTTTAAAAGATTAAAGATCTAAAGGAAGATTTTCAGTAGAGGCCTCACTATCTTCAAAGAAACTGAAGAACTGGTACTAGTATGTGCTACCTGTAGTTACTGTAGTCATGGCCACACTCAAGCAAATAATGAATGCTGTGTAAGCTAAAGACACATTTCAAAATCATCACACTGTGCTGGTATTCTTCAGCAGTTTTCCATCCTGCAGAAAAGATGTATATTTTCAAGAAGGTACTTCCATGTGTCAGTAATGATAACTCTTTGGAAAACACAGGCAAGACTTAAAGGTTAAGAACACTTCAAGTAAGGAGTACTTACCAGCATAAAATTGTCCATACTCAGTATTTAAAACCACTGTTAACAATCTGAGCTATGAAGTTAAAACAAAACTGAAAAAATAAACTAAAACCAGCAAATGGTAAAGTATAATACATGTGCATAACATCATATTCAAAATGATACCACAGAAAATATATAATCATTCTTACCATGTAAAGTCCAAACAAAGCTCTCATATTTCTGTTGTTAAGCTTCAGTGCTTGTGCAAAATATTTTCTTGATAGCTCAAGGTTTTCAAGCCCTCCTTGAGTGTATTTAACCTGTAAAAATTATAAGCTCCTGAAATTTGCACATCACTCATACCTCAGGCATACACTCTTGAAGCAAAAATATTATGAAACTGCACTTTAAGTTTGTTTTGCATGATATTTCAAAAGAGGTGAGTCCTATCAAAAAACAAATGCTGGCTTGACAGAAATTCAAGCTCTTTTCAATATACCGATTTTAAAATACTTAACAACAGGAGAAAAAAAGCCAGCATTAATTTAATTGATTTATAGCTACATGAATAAAAAGTTATTATTTTGTACCTATACAAACTTACAACCTTGGGATTGTCTCTTATGAGAAGTTAACACAAACTTTAAACCTAAATCTAAATTCTGACTACTATAAAGTCATACTAACTGAATTACTTCAGCACAGCATTACAACAGCACACAAAAAAACCACAACGCCTTTCGTGATCTGTCCAACTGCAAAATAATGCACAAAATTTAAATTACTAATTGCTTTTTTTATTAATTTTGTCCATTGTTAGATCAATAAATAGAAGGATAAACACTATTAAGACATGCTTCACACTCTTTCTACCAGAAAGCTATTTAGACTTTCAAGTTTTAATGTTAACACAATTTTACCCACATTGATAAAACAAATTAAATCCATTCTAAGCAGTTAACAGTATAATTTAGGAAAGAAATAACATACATCTGAAAAAAAAAAGAATGTAAATGGCTAAAAACCTCGAGAAAAAACTTCTGAGGGCCCTTTTTCTCCTCAGTGCTCCTTAAGCCAATATTTCCTATGTGGATTCCAAGATCTGGCTCCACAACAACAGGCAGTACATCAAAACCTCCTAGACAGCTTTGTTCTGAAAAAGTTTAACTTCTCATGCACTTAATTTGAAAAGTGCATAAACACTTCAACAAGAATAGCTAATTTAAAATAAATTTTTATCTTCAATAATTCCTGCCCTTACTCTTACATTTAGCTTAGTTATACTGAGTAACAACACACAGCTTTTTTAACATGTAAAGTTCTATAAGATGATAACACTCTGTGTACTCTCTTAAATCTCCTACGGAAAAACTACATAAACAATTTTTATTCCATTTTCATCACTTCAGTAACATAATTGATTTTCAAACATAATTGATTTTTCTGAAAATACTTACTTCAGCATATTGCTGACAATATAAGTGGTTGTGTGGATTAGTCATCATAAGCTCCTCTAAGCAAAAGGCTGCCTTTGCATAGCTGAGGGATATAAAAAACAGTGACAAAATGAAACAGAATATATAACTCTCTGCTTTAGTTTCTTGCAGCACAATATAAGAAGTCTTAAATTTACCCCTGTAACTTCATGATTCACAATTTAGAAAAGTGTTTTATTTTTAAATTATATTTGAATCCTCATGTTACTACTTTTACATCACAGACAGGTAAAAACACACAATATTTAATGGTCTAGGTATATATGCAACAGCTCGTGGAAAGCATGTGATATTCCCATTCCTTATTAATAAGTGCCATTTCTTATCAATGGAAGTGATTAATTGAAACAGGCATTAGGTACTGCAAGACACTTAACTCAAGACTATAGAATAGCTCGTTTTTTTCTACAAGACAATTCCGCTACCTGAGGGTTCACAAAACCAGCTAGAGGCCAGAGCACTTAAGCTGTTAGTTAAGTTTATCTACTCACAGAAGGCAACAGAAGTGGGATTGAAAAGCCATATTAAGAACAGTTCTAAAAATCAAACAGCCCCAAACTACATATGAAAACAGCATCATGCTAGTCCAAATGGGCAACAACTTATCATTGCGTAAAGGTTAGCGCTTGCTCTTTAAATGAAAGCTTTCAGAAAGAATTAAGTCAAACTCAAAATGTAGGTTTATTTAATTACAAATTTCTTAGCTTCATAATCTTTCAACCAATAATTTCCTGCAGAATTTGCACCTTCTACAGATATGTGATAGCACTGTTGCACAGAGTTTACATGACCAGATTTCAGAATTCAGAGATGTAATATTTATAACAACAGTACAGATATATATTAAATATCAGAGTAAAAGCAATTTAGCAATCATAAGACAATATTAAACCCTATCTCTGTAAAACCTTATTTCTTGTATACCATATACTGTGGTTTTCTCCTGTGCACATTACAATAGCTGTGTATGTATTTCAAATATTAATTTGGAGATAAAAGCATAATCATCTCATTCTCCAAAAGTAGTAGCCACAGTCCTCATAACAGAACACCACAGAACCGAGAACTATGAAATCTCATAAATCTACATGCGTTTATGAAAAATGGTAACAGCATTTGTGACACTGATAAAATAAATAAGTTGATGAATTGTTTCCTTTTTTAATATTAACTTTTAGTTGCTTTTTAGTCAAGATTCCATTTTTCTCCCCATTTAATCATTAAAATAATAATGAGGCTCATAAAAGTACAACTTTTTTCAATCAACTGCAGCAACTTTTACATATTATTTTTGATTAGCATTAAAGACCAAGATAAATACAAGCAAAAAAAAATTCTTTCTCAGGTTTTACAGCACAATTTCATAATAAAGATTAGAGAGAAAAAGAACCTCTCCAGTAATGGAATACTTATGTTTGCATTACTCCAGAATTCACTCTGGTATCAACAGATTTGACAAGCCTAAATATCTTTATAACGATTTATTTAAGTAACTATTTTCTTATAAAAGTGACCCGTAAATTTCCAAAAAAACCCCTAGAAAAAATGGATATCAAAACTGTAGATTATTCCTTTAGTCAGCACTTGAAACTGTTAAATATTTATTTTCCTTGAGAATGGGGTGAAAGGAGAGGTGATGGGGGAACAATTTTTTCATCACAGTAAGAATGGTTATTACAATGTGATATAATTCAGGCTGAGCTGAGGAACTAAATGAAGTGGCAGGGGGAAGAGATACGCCTTTGGGTGGAGGTTAGAATTAATGCTGTGATATTAGAAAACTTGCACTAAGGCTTTGAGCTAATCCTCTTATACTGGGATTTCCTCCTGTCACCACAGCAATAAAAAAAAGCTAACAAAAACATTAAATTTCCAATAAGCAAGTTACATTCAGCATTCTTGATTGCACTGGATTTTGTACCCAGGCGACCAGATGCCTCCAACTCTGGATCCATGTTTTGTTTTGTTTTTAAAGGTTACTAAAACTTCTTGCAGAAGTAGCCTAGAAGAAAATCAGAGTTATCAGTTGCTGTGATCAAGTGGTTTTAGAAGTAGAAAATTTAAAATCTATAATTAGTAAAAAATAACATTTGAATAAAAAATTATGGGAAACAAGTGCTCTTCCCTGCTACACTCAAACCACTTCTTTTAAAATATCAGATTTAAAAAAAATGACTGAAATATGTAGGTAGTTAAGTAAATCATTTCTGTTTTAAAATCAAATGCCTTCTTAAAGCATCTGGCAGTCAAATAAGGTTGGTAATTATTTCCTGTCGATTTTTGTAACATTTCAAATGAGACAGCATACTTCCTAACAGTAGTCCTTCAATCAAAAATCACTAATGTCTTTGACTTACACAGAATAGATCTCAATTTAACAGTTTTCATGTGGCCTTAGCAAACAACTTACTCATGCTCATTGATGTAAAGTTCTGCAAGTTCATGCCAAGCTTCTTGGTCTCCAACAAATCTGTATAGCGAAGACAAGAGAGGAAAAAAAGGAAAAAAAGAAAGAATGTGCAAGGGATTCTGTAAATATCCAGCAAGGAAGCAAAAGCGTAAATCAAATGCAAATTCCATTTTAATTAAAAAGATTTATCAGAATAGCAAAACACAGGCTATATTCTTGTAAGACACTCACTGTTCCAGATACTCATTCAGCTCTCGGATGGCCTCAAGATTTTTCCCCTGGGCTTTTCGAATGGCAATCTTACGCTTTCTTGCTGCCTATGGGTTGACATTAATAAAGGATTAGGGTCTCATAATTCCCTGGGTTTTTGTAAAGAAAGCAATTTGACTGTGCAAATTATTATCTCAACACCAGTGGAATTCCACTGCGGAGCAACTGCTAGGTTGACGTTTATAAACATACCCTATGACATCCCACTGAGAGGCTGAAAACCTCCTCTTATGATCACATTATGTATGCTTTTCTTTGGAGGCACAAACTGTATGCATTATTGCATTCAAATAAATGACTGTCCAGATTCTGATAATTACAAAACAGCAGGGCACGCTAATCTTCGGCCATTCCAAAGACCCCCACTTTGTCATTCACAAGATCTATGACCACAGAGGAGAGATGGTGACTGAGTTTTAGAGAATCCCACAGATGTATCTTGGTTGCCACTGTATAAATATGGCTTTTAGCCATTTCTAAATATTCTTATTGAAGTGCTGAATGACAGCTTTAATTAATGTTGAATACGCATCAATTTCTTAGACAAGTTTCTCATCATACTTGGAGCATGAAGTAGGCTCTTCAAAGCAAAGGAAATGCAAAATAGCCACTTCAATGGCAAAACTGAACAGTACTTCAGTATGTGGATGGAAAATATATTTCAACATAAACAACATAAAAATTAGTTATAAGAATTATTATGTATTAAAAATTTTGAACACCATAAAAGTTGCTCCACACCACCAAGAGAAAAGATAAACAATGGTTGATTATTCTGCCCTTCAATCCAATATTCCAGTTTCTGAAGTATGTTGATTACTGTTCTCTAAAAGGAGTTTTCAGACCTTTAGGAGCTGTGAATCAAGATACACTTGAGGTGCAACTCGAAACAACTGACATCTTCCCAGCAGTCTGACAGAGTTTGGAGTTTACACCTCAGCCAGCCTAAAAGTGATCAGATTGGGAACCGGACAGAACAAAACTAAAGCCGAATTCCAGCATAACACGCCTCAAAGAATGAGCATCATCAGTCCCCTGACTTGCCTACAAACCGTGTTATCCTCAGTGATCACAGCCGCTGTAGTTGGACACAAGAAGACAGATGGACTGGTGTGTGTGATGTGTCTGCACATACTTCTCTGTGAAACAATACTAAGGCCGGGGGGGAAGCGGGGGATGTGGCAAAGCACACTTTTCCAGTAGCAAAGTCCCACTGCTCTCTCCCCTCATAGATCTCATCTCATTTCATGTCTTATAAAGAGTTTATACTGTTGTGTATCACATTATGGAAGCCTTGACAGCACAGGAATGGACAACTCTTCAATGAAACCTTAACCAATTTTAATCTTTGAATTTAACATAGTTCTGAAATGAATTCTGTCAAAATGTACCTTACTAAGATCACAGTCACACATACGTGAAAGAGTTCTTGCATTTTTACAGTATTTTAAACATAACTATTATCTTAAATAATTTCTTATCCTTTGATCATCATTTGAACAAACTTATTGCTTCTGAAGAATAGAGTGTAACAATTAAGTCAATGAGTTCAAGCTACCAAAATCGCATGAAGGGCTTTAACACTAATGGTAGGTTTGTTCTTTTGAGTTCAACCCTTTCACCTCCCCCACAAACATACAGTCAATGAAAATGCAGTGAAAATGTCTCATGTGAGGAAAAATATCCACTCTTCTGCTTAAACACAAGGCACAGGCAGAGAGAAAATTCATGAGAACAATCAAGAGACAAACTAGGACAGAGGCAGCATGGTGGGTTTACCCACAGTCATTTTGTTTCCACTGCTGCTCTGTCAAACTGCAACCTATGAAGTTAGGTTCATCATTCTGCTTTTTACCGGAAGACGTCTGGCTAAAAGCCATAACTGACTCTGGAAATTTTAACAGTTGACTAAATTTATTGCTTTAACAGTAATACACTCTGTTTATTTTATTTTTGAGTTCTTAAAATAAAGATAATGGTGTAATTACAATTACTTAAAAAAAATATAAAAGGAAGACACATGCATATATCATACGGCTACTATGAAAAAAAAATTTAAACAAACCCAAAGAAACAATGCTATTGTTGTCTATCATATTTTATGAAGAGGTCTCAAAGCCTTTCATAAAGCAGGTCAGCACCCTTGCTATGGTGGGAACACCAGGGCAGTGTTACGCTCACTAGCCAAGGCTGATATTATACACAGCCAGTGACCTGCTCACTGAGCCTGAAAACTGAAAGAAGGGAAACAGGGATGACAGCGTGCATGGCCAAAGAAGCGTATCATGCAATTACGGCTTACGAAGACATAAGTTTTTTTGCAGGTGACAGATTATCTACTTTAAAATCTAGCTTGTGGATTAAAAATTCAGTTGTAATTTTCAAAATTTAAAGAAAAAAACAATGAAGAGACTGATCAAAACTAAACTGCTTGAGAACTGAAATAATGTGTTTAATATATAAAATCAATAAATGCCTCTGACAACTTAATTTGCAAGCACAAACAGGAACATTCTACATAAGCCACTCTCCTTTTTTCATTTCTAATGCAATTCCTTCAATCACATGCAAATCAGTCCTTCAAAAGAGTCCAGAAACAGATTTTCTCCATGGTTGCTCTATTTCTTAACCACAGCACTTCCAAATAACATAAATCAATGTAACCTCAAGACACGAATTCATGAAAAGCTACAACTATTTCTAGGCACAAACACAAACTGATGTTTACCTAAAACTAGCACATCATTTAAATGCAATCAAATAACAACAATTAAAGGATCAGACATAATTAACATGTTTCAAAGGTAATGCTTAGGAGTAAAATGAACTACATATGCATTTGATGAGATTTATTTGCTTCTAAACTGCACCAAATCTCACATTTTTTCTTCAAAATTGCACTTTTTGTTTCTTATTTGAGGAAAATAGATTTTAAAGGCTTCTTTTTTTTTATCCACCTTCCTTATCACTAAAAATAAGCAGTATTTGGGCTTGAAATCTGCACTCTTCATCCTCAGCCCTTAAAAAGTGCTGGCAGAAGACAGAGAATTCTTAGATTACAAAAAAGGCTCAGACACTCAAAACAGCGCTGACATTCGAAGGATGAACAAAACGTATAGTAGCACAGAATTTTTGAAAGTCTCTTTAAAACCGCTAGACAGAAGTTGATGAGGAACTGAGGAGGTGGGGTGGGTTAAGTAATTACTAGCGTTTTTTCAAGCATATAAATAAAACTATAACAAACAGTCTAAATGCATTGCCAGGAGACACCACCTAGGTGTTCACTAGATCTGAATTATTCAGATCTGTGATTACTAGGAGTGATAATACAGACTAAAACCCAAACAAATTAAAACAAAACACCATTGCTTTTATCTGTATTCACAGACTATTCTTCCACCTGACTTTCTAGCTTTGCTGTGAATTATGAAGGTTATCAGTTAGGGTTTTTTATAAATATAAACTGAAATTCAGTATGACTCCAGGAGTCAGTACTTAAAGAAAAGCATATGAAAAGGCCTGCACTAAAAACAGGACATGTGCCATTTTGTGTGCTGTAAATTTCTAATTCTTATTCTGATTTATACAGTCCCTGAGTCCCTACTTAGCTCCCTGTGTGTATCAGCTTCCTGCCCTATGAGCTGGGGCTCGCATTCAACATGCTTACTGAGCCTCCTGAGGAAAACAGTATAACGAACTACAATTTACACACATAGCATCAATTTTTCTTTACTTCCATCAAATAAAAAAATGTTTTACTGCACAGGACCAATGCCAACACTAACAATGACTTTACCAGACAAAATCTAGTTATTTTATAAGGAAAAGCAGACTCCCATCAATTCTACAGAAACTTTAACCAGCATTTATTTCATACATCCTATTTATTGCCTGCTTTAGTATCAGCTGATGTAAGAAAACCAGGCCACTTAATATGTTTTATTATGTTTCAGGGCTTTGTTTAGTTAAAATCTCACATTTCAAAATATAAGCTCATTTTGAAGGGACCACTTGCAAGATACTAAAAAACTGCAGAGCGCAAACTACAGATCTGTTCAGTCATAAATTTCAAGTTCACTAAGAGTAGTCATGAGAAAACTATTTTTAACTACAAGATTTAAGATTATTTTGAAATCTATGAAGCATGCTAAAATAGCTGTAATCATTCTATTAACAAAGATAGAAAGTAATGTTCAAAAGTTACATTTCCACTCTTTGCATCACAACAGTAAGAATTTTAAGAACAAGTCTGATAAAAAAGTGAACTCAATCTTCTTTCTCCTTCTACCTTAAATCAAAAGGGAAAGATAAAAAATTTCAGTGCTGCAACAAGATCTGTAGTGTTTGACCATGCAGAACCTACAACTCTGAAGTCCCCCCATCAATTATCCAGAGTTTAAAAAAAAAAAAGCTGGAATAGCTATCGGCAGATTTTGTAAATCCAGCATTCTTAATCGAAATAAATATGCCATCTTAAAGAAACACTTAAACTGTAACCAGTATCATATGGAGTGAGGTACTTCAGCATGTCACATATTTATTAAACAGTGAAACTTTCCAAGCTATTTCTTTTTAAAACTAATAATCCCCAATCTGGCACAAGAACTAATCCTGCATTTATCATAATTCTTTTTAATTAGCATTAAGTAGACTCAAAGTGAAGTGAGGATTTGAACATTTATCAACTTCTGCACTCAATTACTAAAACAGAGCAAGAGAGAGCCTAAGATCGTTCTGCAAAGAAAGCATTAGTAGGAAAATTTTCAGGGACTCAGAAAGGAAGAGTTTTACATCTGTATAACTGCTGCAGCATTGAACAAATTGTATTTTGCATCTTAAAATTAAATTCTTCAACTTTTAAAATTTGTTTTCATCAAGGATTAATATTTAGAAAATGTGCATTTAGACTAACGAGTTTGACACATTAAAATAATTTCCTTCAAATTTCAAGATGAAAATCAAAACAGAAGTTCAAACAACTCTAACAGATAAAGGGAAGGAACTACACAGGCATCAATAAAATACCACATAATCTGCATACAACCACAATAATGAATGGACTCTTATCAGACCTGGAGTTTTTTCGTAGTCAACCATGGAAGACTTAAATCAGGCCAAATCTTGCAAGTTAATCTATACAGGCACAGAGCAGCTGAGTTGAAGCTGCACCTTTAGGGACAATGTCAAAGCACAAGTATCAGTGGTTAACATAACTTCTTACAAGGTTCTAGTGCAAATCTAACAAACAACAGCCCATAAAGTCTGACACCAGCACACAGCAAACTGGTAGAAGCTACAAAGGCTAAAAAGCTAAAGCCTGGAATCAGAAAACATGAAAATGCTATATATCAAAGAAGAGTAAAAACAGTTTACTCAGAGGAAAGGAAGGTTTCCCAGATCTACTGGAGTTCTTTGAAGGAATCACTGAGACTGTGGATAAATAAGTATCCATTTAGAAGTCAACTTCAACTTCAAAAATAATTTCAAAAAGCTGAAAGCTCTGAAGGAAACTGAAGTGCCACAGGGTAAAACGGGAAGGTTTTCTTGTGGATAAGTTAGCCAAAAGATATAAAGGAGAAAAGAATTCTTGTCTTCCAGCGAGTTCTATGCACTGAGAATAGCAGAGTTGCCTGTACTAAAAGCTACTGCTCAGCATCTTCATAACTGATCTAACACGGGAATTAACAGTGATGTGCTAAAGATAACTGACGATAACAAGTTATGTAAGCGTAAAGTACTTAAGTTAACTGCAAATAATAGCATTCACAACAGTGAATGTCAGTATGATACAGCAGCCTCTGAAAGTTAAAAGGTTGCATATAGGATAAAAGAATACTAATAATACTATTTTAATGTACACAGCAAAGCTCTCTGAATTTGCCCAGCTGGGAAGGACAGGCTGCAGTTGCAATAAACAGTTTTATAAAACACCAGTTCAATGTTCAGAAGAGGTCTTAAAAAATAAACCAAAACCAACAACACTGTGATGCTGGAATTTCAGTAAAGAATACAGAACACAACACATCAGTGGCACCACTTTGCCATTGTACAACTCCATCATGCTTTTGTATTTTTAATACTGACTGCAGTTCTGTCCTCTCCTTCCTCATTCAAATACAGGAAAAAAATCAAACAGAAAGGACATTCAGAACAGCAGCAGGGTTTCAGGATACAGAATGGCAACAAGAACTGGTAGACAGATTAAGACTTCTCAGCTTAGAGGGAAGAAAAATGTAAGAGACCCCTACATTCAGGAGAATTAATAAAAGGAACAGGAAATAATTGTTGACTGTAACAGATTAAATAGGGACATGAAATATAATTGTTAGATTGAAGGTTTGGAAAAAAAATAAGGAGAGATTTGCCCAATTCATGAATGACGAAATTCCATTTCTGAAATGCATTGTAGACATACACAATCAAATTTATATAAGTTCAAAAATCAGCTAAAAAAAATCAATGCAGAAATTTCATTAAAAGCTATTAAAAACAGTTAGCAGTTCTGGCACAGGACAATGGTAACATGAAGATGAATAGAAACTGGCAGAAGAGACCAGAGTATACTCTAAGACTGCCTTGTTCTTATACACTTTTCCCGCTATCTGCTATTGGTCACTGTCAGAAACAGGAAAAGAAAAATGGACTTTTGGCATGACTCCAGGATAGCTGTTCTTATGTTCTCAACATTTAAAAGTGCCACACTCACAGAAGCAAAACATGGGAAAAATGCTAGAACACCCTTTGCTCTCTCACTTAACCAATCATGATTCAACAAGAAGCAAAAACAACCTAGCAAAGGTAAATGATGCTCTAACTGTCAAAAGAAAAAAGTGGTTTTTAGGACCCATGTACTGCATCCCCAGCTTAATCATCCATTGTCCTTGGATCTGAAGCAGCAACTGCAGCTCTTCATATCTCTCGCCAGCTCCATACTGTATAAGACAGTGCCAAGCCCTCTTTTTTCAACTCCCTTTAAAACTACGACCATGCAAATTTAGGTTTAGGACTATTTGTGTCTTTCCTAGCAGTGCTAACAACATATTTAATGAAACATAGACACAACCTCAGAAAAGTCCCTGTTAGCAAGTACTTAATTTGATGACAAATTTTCCTTTTAGAAACTGTAGATACATATACAAATCTGCAAGAAGTTCAGAGGAGGTCTCTTGTCTGTTCAAAATGGATGCACAGCTGCTGCAGGAGTTAAAGAACTATCACTGTTCAGGTAAAAAACAGATATCCAATGCTCAGACTTAGTGCTCATTATTCTTATCTCAGTCGACAGACACAAGAAGCTGAGGGAAACCAAAAAATTTACCTATACAGTGAAAATGGTAGTAATGTATATGGACAGAGGAGATACTAGGAACAGTGAACGCAGATATTCATAACATATAACTGCTACCTACTTATAAGATATTAAGTACTATGATTTTGCTCTGAATCTTTCTAGTATCTGGATTCCCATATGTCTTCAACCACCTCCTGTGTCTTCTCTGAAATGCATCCAGATTGGCAAGAAAAGGAATCTCAAAATAGTACAGGAAAGTGTAACTTCATATGACCATGCTGTTGACTATATCCTCGTTCCTGACCATTCCCATAAACAACAGAGTTGTTAGTGAAGTATCCTACGAACCCTGAAAAACAGCTTTGCCCAGAAAGCAATGAAAGATGTTTTGCTATCTTGTTCTCAAAATTCTGTTTTTAATTCTTCATTCACACGATTATGTTACTAGACCCATGAAGTTAATGAGATTATCCACGTGCCCTGAGCTAAGCAAGCATACTCAGTGTCTTATTATATTAAAAGCTTAGTTGAAAAAGTGGCAAGAAAAACAGAAAAATGATCCAAATAAAGACATCATATTTTCTGTGGATTAGAATTAAGGCAGAACATTGTGCCTCATCTCACTTTCCCCTGGTATTGACCAAGTGGTCTGCAATATTGACTGCTGAGTTGAAGAATCGGGAGAAAACTACAGAGGTACTAGGATGACAGCTGAGTGGGTCAGACACCACCCTAAATATTGAAAACATGAGCTCAGTTTCCCTTCTCATCACCAGTCTTGTCTGTGCTCCTGGACAGGCCAACTCAAGAAGGGCCTGACTGACAGAATGTTTACCCATGTAATTAAAATAAATAGGTCTACATTCAAATTGCTCCCTAAAACCAAAATCTTTGCATGGCTAAAATAATGTCAAATGCTATTCAACTTAATCTGACACAGATATGTACACACAGTTTAAAAAGTCCTCAATTAATATTTATTACAGAATTGAAATCAATAGCAAAAAAAAAAAAACGGGCTAACTGCTTGCTTAGGAAATGAACCTAAATAATTTTAAAGAGCTGGGCCTTCATCTGCTCCTTATATGTAAACTGTCAATAGCGCTCCACCTCACACAGCTGCTATAGGACAAATGAGAGAAAAAAACATACAAGATACATAAGAAACTCACAAATAGAAGTAGTAAGAGCCCCATTCCCAGAAATGAGTACTTGTGTATCAAACAAAATATGGATGTATCAACTGCACACAAATTTCCTACTGAATTTTATCATACACAAGCAATCCATCCAAAACAAACCCCAACGAAGTATCCAATCCA
This sequence comes from Phaenicophaeus curvirostris, assembly GCF_032191515.1. Lineage (NCBI taxonomy): Eukaryota > Metazoa > Chordata > Aves > Cuculiformes > Cuculidae > Phaenicophaeus > Phaenicophaeus curvirostris. Next base: position 80,521,420 of record NC_091394.1, on the reverse strand, counting down.
GTAATAAAGAAACTGAAAATACTGTGAAATCAACTTGCAATTTAAAAGTGACTAAAGTTCGAATGCAGTATTACATTTCATATTACAAAATTATACCACAGTTGAGCCTTTGTATTATCTGAATTTACAAAGGATATCACTAAACAATAATTACTTACTTCAACTACCAGTCATTTTAAGAGCAAGGAGATTCTGGCCTTTTTTAAGTAGCATGTTTAAGTGTTCAGCCTTATTTCCAGCAGGCATGAAGTGTAGATGAGTTTTTCTTTAGCGAAAGAACAGAAATTCCATCTTGCAGAACCACAAGTTTGGTTACTTATAGCATTCAAACTATACGTGCCTTCAGTATCGGAGCTAAAACAGCTATTGACAGAACTAATACAGACCACGTACTACAGGGAATAAGAGACATTTCACCAGCAGGTCTCAAGGCTGACCGTAGAAAAGAACATGCCTCAAGAAAAATGTGATTATTTTTATTTTTTAGGAAAGAAAAAAAAAAGTGCCCAAGACTTAATCGCTAATAGAAATCCTTCTTTTCTAATCTCCTTCCCAGACTTTAAGCTATCTAATCTGTTCCCCTACATCTGACCTGACCTTTCCTGTTAACTAAACACTTAACCTTCCATTATCGGTCCCTCTCTCTTTTCGTCCTTACAGTTCTGCCTTCTCTTCGTTTGACTCAGTTCCTCCTGGATGTTTTTTCCTTCTCCAGATCAATGCTTGGGTGCAACTCAGGAAAGAAAGGAGTCTCCCTGCTTTCGGCCCCCTTCCCATAGCCCTACAGCCATGCAGAGCAACTGCAAGGAGTCCTGCTTAACCTCTGCAGCCTGGAGTAGATCATGCTCAATACAAACGGGATTTTAAGATGTATTTAATAAAAATTCCATCAGTCTTTACTGAGAACATAAAGTGAAGATTTTCAAATGCCTGCAACGTAGCCAGTTTGGGTGTTTTTCTCATAGTATAATAAAAGCTGCATTCTATTAAGAGCTTTTTTCCTGCTGGTATCCAAGGCTTTCCTCCAAAGCAGAGCAGTATGAGGATTTCTCAATGAAACATATTAACAGCAAAAACAAACAAAAATGTCCTTTCTACCGACCCTGCTGAAAAATCAATGTCCCTCTCATTTTGTTCCGAGAAACAGACAAAGCATTTTATCTGAATATCTACAAACAACTGGGACATTGCTCAGGATCAGTATAAACATCTTCAATTGGATATTACATTAAATTTTAATTAATAAAAAAGTCTTTATGATGGAAAATGTTATGCAGCTTTAATAACAGAATAATATGCCAGGTACAGCTCAAATAACCCTCGATTTCAACCAAAATGGATGAGAATGGAAAAGGTTCCCATTCTTATCCTATTAAAATGCACACAAGCTGTGCTTTTCACAGTAGTCACATCTCATCCATTTATGTTAAACTCTTTAGAGGAGGGAAAGGCTCTTATTTAACACCTACATGCTTTGAGAAATGAAACACAATCTCTGAAGATTGGCCCCATATCCCGGGCTGCATCAAAAGAAGCGTGGCCAGCAGGTTGAGGGAGGTGATTCTGCCCCCTATTCCTCTCTTGTGAGACTCCACCTGGAGTATTGTGCTCAGCTCTGGAATCCTCAACATAAAAAAGATATGGAACTGTTGGAACAGGTCCAGAGGAGGGCTACAAAGATGATCAGAGAGCTGGAGCACCTCCCATACGAGGACAGGCTGAGAGAGTTGGGCTTGTTCAGCCTGGAGAAGAGAAGGCTCCGAGAAGATCTCATAGCGACCTTCCAATACCTAAAGGGGGCCTACAGGAAAGCTGCGAAGGGACTGTTTACAAAGGCTTGTAGTGACAAGACCAGGGGGAATATTAACTGGAGAGGGGCAGATTTAGTCTTGATATAAGGAAGAATTTCTTCACTGTGAGAGTGGTGAGGCACTGGCATAGGTTGCCCAGGGAACTTGTAGGTGTTCAAGGCCAGGTTGGATGGGGCCTTGGGCAGCCTGATCTAGTGGGAGGTGTCCCTGCCTATGGCAAGGGGCTTGGAACTAAACTATCTTTAAGGTCCCTTCCAATCCAAACTAGTCTATGATTCTAAGTAACAATATTAGCATTGCTCCATCATCAAACCAGTTATCTTTTTCAGCATGTAAGCTCAAAGTGAGATAAAACAGAGAGACAGTCTTTTAAAAACAAGGACTACTTTGAATTCTATCTTAAGAAATGAAATAAAATAATTATTGTTACCTTTGTTTCAGTGTTTTGCATGCAACAAAACCTCATCAAAAAACATAAGTGTCCATTACATAATTTGAGTTCAAAATTCACTTCTCATAACTAAAAAGCCTGCTAGGTCCCTAAAATAAATAATTTTTTAAAAAAGATTTTTCCATGTTTCTGTTTGAATCTGTCAGTTGATTCAACATGTGATTTTTTACATGGTTCGTGTGAACAAATGTCTACGTTTCACTGAGAGCACTTGCCAAAATGTTTAATGTATATAAGCAACTCCATGTGTCAGCAGACCAGAAGAAACTGCAATGAAGTAAGGTGAGTGCCAAGACAAACTCAGCAACAGTTTGTTTTTTAAAACCTTGAAATATTTATTTTCCTACAGCAGCCACATGTGTGCATGGAAATAATTAACAGGTAAAAGACACAAAGAAATCCACGCATGACAATTTATCAAAACTTTTCACTCTTCACATGCAAGCCTTAATCAAGCTATTCTGTAGCAGCACAGCAAGAAACTTTTGCTTGGCATTTAGCAATCTCTACTTCTTTTCTCAGATCTTAAGAAATCCAATAGATCATGCAGCTATTCTAGTATTTATGTCTTATGCTTCTAAACATCACCATTTTATGGATCTTTATGATGTTGTTAAGGAGGAAATCCAAATTAGGCATATTACTTCTTTAAATGTATCGTTTAATTTATAAAACCATCCAACAACTCAGTCAGATGATGTTAGTCACGTTGAGACAGCTGAAGAGTAAAACTGCCAAAATACACACTTCAAAGACCCGTGGCCCACAGAAGTCATTGTAATGTGTTGCTCCATTTTCCACTGCCTTCCGCAAAAGTTCATAAAATGTGCACCTCCATGACCTGCTCTTGTGGCGTCACACTGATAAAACCCATCAACATCTACCACAGACAGTTATACACCTTGTGATCAAACTACCCAAAACCAAAGAGTACTACCCTAAGCAGAGCAAAAGATAAAAGAGCAGAATTGAAATGGTTCTTTTTACCCTTGCACTAAAAAAACAAACAAAAAGCCCACTACTAAAAGACACAGACTTTACTATATCACTGATGTCAAAATGCTTAACTTGTTAACATTTTCAGACATGTTGCCTTGAAAAAAATATTCTCGTTTGGTGGTTTGGGGAGTTTTATGACTGCTAGTGTCTGGTGGTTTTTTTAATTTGTTTCCTGGCTTTTTTTAAAGGTTTACTTTGTTTCAATGATGGCACTTCATCTATATACAGCTCTGCTATACCCTCGTCAACCCCAGTTATCCATGTTCCTGTGGGTTTTCCCCTCCTGAATAGCAGACCATATCAAGTCACTGACTAAAGAAAGGTTCAAAATGCACGAAGGAGGTTTAAGAAGAGACTGCCAAAACATCTGCAATAGCACAAGTATTACATTTACATAGAAGTTTACCCAATAAAGACAACTAGTTCCTTGAAACTAAGTAACATAAACATATATCCTCAAACAGACAATGATTAGTAATAATTGGCTTTGCAACATGTGACATAAATATTTGAAACTCTATAGCTCCTTCATATTTCTAGTTTTACCCTTGTGGAAAAAAATATGTTAAACATATTGCTACAAGTTTCTCTAGACTTTAATTTTGGCATCTCATAGCTCAAGGTGGCTTACACAACCGGAATTCAAAAAACACTTAAATAAAAAGTACAGTCTGTCTCAGATTTTGTACTATATGACTGGCAAGCTTTATAGCATTTTGATTCAAAAGCTAGTAAAGTGTCCCAGACCATTAATCAAAATAACTACTGTTCAAGCACTACCTGAGTGTATTCATACTTAATATTTAAGTAAGATTAAGCATTTGGAAAACAGAAGACACATGGCAGACTATACTGGTCCATTGAATACTGAATATTCAGGGAGAATGTAAAAGCTTAAAAGGCCCAATCTAAACACTATTAAGATTGCTGGAAAGGTTGTTAGTTACAATTCTGTCTCCTGAATTCAGTGTGTAAGCAGGTATTAAATCACACCTTCTCAACATGAAAAAAAACTCTCCTTTGTTCTAATGAAAGCAACATAAGAAATTATACTAGGTAACTAAGGGAAACAACTACAGTAATACAGACAGTTTTTCCACAGTGAAACCCACAAAACGTAATCACAATTTCAAACAAACCACTGCAGTAAGAAAAATCTTTTAAACTTACTTACTGTGTTAGTTGAATCTTCTTGTAAAATTCTATCATATAACTGGATAGCATCATCATACCTGTTCAAAGAAATGATTCCCATTTATTTCTGATAAGACACAACTCCTGAGTTTTTGACTGTCCTTGCAATAGTTAATAGCCCTCCTGCACTTCTTATACTGAATATATTTAAGCAAACTATATTCACACAAAATTCTCAAGTGCTGAATAGGAACAGCAGTATTTTATGTCACCAAGTTAAAAAAATAGATGACAATTGCTTCATTAAATACTGTTTCAGCAGCAACATATATATTACACCCATTTTCTTACTGTTCTGTCTATTCTCTTCTTTTCTGTACCTAGCAGGTCTAATCACCACATCCCAACTCTCCCTTTCACTTCTCCCAAGAAATAAAAAAGCCCAAATTTGAAAGGCCATCCAAAATAATGACTTTTCACTTTATTATTGTAATTTTAAGCTTCATGTTAGTTTTCTTCTGTTTGATTTTATAAAGCATAAGCAGCCGCATACAGTAAACTGAGGGGCTTCAAAGAATAGTCAACCTCTAGACTACACCATAAATCTTGAAAGATCTTTTGAAAGAAAATTCTTCCACTATCAATACATAAGTTTTATTAATTAATTAATTATGCTATTTGAAGTATGCTCAAAACAGGTTACTCTAGCTGTGACAGACTTTAAACTTTCTGGGCAACAGATCCATTTGCTCAGCCAGCTGTTTATACAACTTGAACTGGACAGATGAAATAATTCAATCCAAAAAACATTTGACTACACAGCTGATGTGCTGTCACCACATAACTAGGGCACACTTTGTGTCTTCATGTATAGTTTGTCAAGTAGTTTTTCAGAGGTACTGCTCACTGATTTTGACGTTGCATACCCTCTTCTCACCTTGGATGTCCACTTACATACTCTCACTGCTCCCTGAGCACAGATGACATAAACATAGTTCAGCTGTCCAGTCTAGTTACCATAAGGTATGAAAACAAATGTGAATGGAAGCACAAAAGCAGAAACGAGTAGAAAGTGACAACTACCAACTTGAGCAGATGTGCTGAAAAAAATCTGTATTCATGCTTTTTGTTAATTACTACTTTATTAAAAGTAATTTACAAAACTGAACATGATGGCCATATCCCAGGTTTACAGGGTGAAGTTCCAGAATAATATTGTTTTGATTAGCAAGAGTTTACAGGGATGACTCAGTCTACAGGGATGTTCTTCAATGTTTCCTCTTCCTGCTGGGGAAGGCAGGATCCTTTCTAGATGTTAGAACTCAACTAGAATTTAACAAGAAGCTCACATCAATTGAAAATGTGAACACTGCAGACGAAGACTCCCTCAGTTTTATTTACAGTCAGTAGAGAGAGACAGGCCTTTCCAGGGCATGGCTTAGAGCACATGCACACACGTTCCTGTTCAAGACAACCCAGAGCTGCAGCCTTTTTCTTATCTGACTTCTGGAGAAAAATCTATGAAGATGAAACCTCAGCTTTCATTAACGCCTCTGCTCCCCCGATATTCTAATCTCAAGGATCTAACCCGACAGAGATATTCTATCAAGAATTTTTATGAGAATTTTCAGAAAACTATCGCTCAACAGTTCAATCATTGCTCAATAGCACATCACTGCTGAAACAACACACAATGTTTGCGTAGCAGTCACCTTCCACAGAGCTCTGTTCCCATTCAATAACATCTGCAATGTAGTCACATAAGCCTGAACGGAATTATGATCTTTTGCACTTCTGCACATTTTTCGGGAAAGGGGGAAATCTGCTCCCATTCTCTCGCTGTCTTCCTACCCTATGTCAGATGAAGACAGAAAAAGAGCCAAGTGTAATGAAATTCTCCATGAATGTATATTTGACATAAAGTGAGTGTGAACATCTAGTTGCTTCAAGACTGCTCTCGTGGCTGTGGAGTCCAGTTTTCAACTCTTTTTTGATCCAAGGAATGGACATTCACTGGTGGCTCATATCAAATAACATTTTTGAAATTAATTTTGCAAGAATGTAATGGTTGAAAAACATTTGCTAAATAAACAAACAAATGCAAGCACTTAGGGTTTACTTTTAAGTTCTAATTCCTTCATATCAAGATGGGCCAAAAGCTTCAAATTTCACCAACTCTGTATGCAAAATGTGGCACGGAACTGATCTGCCATTCAAAGGCAATGGAAGCTGAGAGTCCTCAACATCCAAGACACATGCTTCAGAACAAAATCATGACATCAAAGAAGTATTTAAGGAAAAAGGTGGACAATAAAGGTTAATCTCAGGCCATGAGGTCATTCATCTTGGAAATCTGTAAAGTTTTAAGCTGTACGTTATTTTAATAATTCCTGTTCAACTTCGTATGTTATAATCCTCCTACAGGATATTTCAAAAAGTTCATTCTGACTCTTAAGTTCTGCCATTCTATTCCATGCTTATTTGAGTTGTTTCTATAACAAAGTTTATAGATTCAATCCTTATTGTGTTCTGCTAGATTTATCCACACTCAGAAAACTAGGGAAAAGAGCTACATCCTGTGGCAATTAGGAGCACAGGAGAATAATGAGGGCAAAAAAAGTTCTGGTACTGATTTTCACGTGCTGCTCTAGCTCTGTGAGATGAAATTTACAACACTCAGACTTTGCCAAAAAAGTGCCTATTGTTTTAGAGTATAATGACTTACACTGTTGAATAAGAGATCTTTTTAATCTGTGAAGTCAGATGGGAAGGTTACAAAAATGTAACATTGCATAGTATATGCAAAAATGGAGTAAAAATGTCTAAACATTATAGTATGATTATGCACACCATTATTTTTGATAAAGAAACTGCCCAGCATTGTTTTGTTATGTTTCTACAGTGCCTGAATGCTTTTTTAAGAAATAGCAAGCACCTTTCCAGACAGAAAGTACATTTTTCTAAATTCAGGTTTTACCTTTCCATAGCTTCAAATCGCATTCCAGTTAATCGTTTGACCCGGTGGCTCCCAGGAAACTGCCGTCTTAGTTCCTGAAGACAGAACTATACAAATAAAACAGAAAATACTACTGTGAATATAATTATCTACACAGAAGCCGGAACAAAGAAAAAAGATGTCCTTGACTGACAATTCAAAAACCTGAAACAGCACTTCTGAGTAAAAGCAAACATCAGTATTTCAAAGAAGCAATAAAATGTGTTGATAAAGCTCAGAAATTGAAACTTTTGTCTGTTACTAGATTCATACTAAAAAATATCTTCCATCCAGGTTGTTAGATTATCAGGTGTTCATGCAAATACTTATTTGACAAGAAAATTAAACTTAGCCTACTAAAACAGTTCTGATACTATTAAAACTTGAAGTCTACCCAGCTGCCTCACAATAACACAAGACAGTAAAAAAAAAAAGATGGCAAGAGCTTACATGACACTTCTTTAATAAATGGATATCTCACAATGGAAAAAAACTATGCTAATACTATGCTCTGTGTTTATTTTTAAAATAAAACTTTGAAATCCAAAGAAAATGTTTGTCACTGGCTTGGGTTGAACCTGCTGGCATAAGAGGCACAGCTTCTAACCCCTGAAATCAACGAGGCACCTGGGCTGGATAAAAGGAATTCATCTGAGGCAGATTTTTCTGGATTAGCTAAAAAGCATGTTTGGTAGAGGGACTGAGTCACAACTTCCCCAGAGCAAACTAACTCTGACCATCTCATGAATGTGGCTAGATAGCACTGCAAAGTTTGTAGCTGACTCACTGCAGTGGGAGGCATGACAGTCCCAAGACTCTCTAAAAGATGAGTGGTTTGAATCATATTAAGAGCTTCACACAGAACCCTCCTTTTCCAAGCGCCTGTTTATACAACCCAGTTTATAAACTTGTTCTTCAGACCTAGGATACTAGAGGAGGCCTACCTACATAATCTGCTACATCTCACCACATCCACTGGTCAACAGAAAAATACAAAAGCAAATCAGTAAAAATTAGGTTCCTTCTCTGTTTCTACAGAAAAACAGGTTGCTAAGGCGCAGCAAGGAGAAATATTCACATCCCTTCCAGATGCAAAAAAATAGAGAAGAGAGAAAGGAAACAGAAATCAAAAGAAGTAATGCTTAGCCTCAAGCAAGCACAGACTTATTTTCATCATGATCATCTTAGTTTCCAATGAGCCAAAATCTCAACAATGTAATTTCACATAGCGAGGATCATGTTTAGTACAGAAACAGTTTACTGCCACTTTGAATAATGTCTAGGTGAACAGCTTCAGCTCCAGACAACAAACTATCACGAAGTCCTACACATACTTAGCATTCATACCTATGTGACTTCTCAACTAATTGTGAATGTTCTTAAGAGACAGGAAAACTTGCATCAAACTCCAGAAAAGTAGTTTCACTCCAGCTTTTACAATCCAAACAACCTTCTAGATTTTAAAAAGAACTTCTGCAGACAATAAATACACTCTGTGCTCCAGTAATCTGGGAATCCTGAAGGACAATGATATTCAGTATAAAAACATACACTGCTATTCTCCACTAAAATTCTAAAATGTCAAAACCTGTAACATTTTCAATACTGATCTCCACAATCTGTAGATGGACTTTCACATCTAAACAAACTCTACTGACACTATAAAAAAAGCTGATGATGTAGTACTCAAGTGCAGGAGTACTCCAGGAGCAGAATTGTTAGACTTGACTACACAATCACTGTTCAATTGAATGCAGCAGCCATAAGGCCAAAGTAAACTCCTGTAGATTGAAATATCAGACAAGATGAAGTGACGTGAAAAGTTGTGAGACAGTCACAAACAACTCATTGCAACATCATTGCAACACTTTTGAAAGCAAAAGTGCATGAATAAACTACACTAGCTAGATCTTCAAAATGTTCTGGACTCAGCAGCACTGTATAAATATGGTCTGTTTACAAAAGAATTAACTTGCAGTCCCCATAATCACTGGTGTCACTGAGGACTGGTTCTGCACTATGCCAATCATCTACACTTGAGATTCTCTAAGAAACCTAACAGTTAAAATGGCAAATCTCATTTCTATGTGAAACTTTAATGTGCTTTCTGATTTTTTAATCGTATCAGTTTTTAATTTTAAATGTCTGACAACAACAAAGACATATAAACCTGGACTTTGGCATGTAAAACATTGGTAGTGCAAGTGCTTGCCAACAGTTGGTCGTTTCACCAAAACATGTGTGGGAAAGAACTGTCTGACTGCAGCAGGGGCACACATTACACAGAGCCATTTTCTGCAGGACAGAGAGGACAACGGTAATAAAAAGAGGAAAGAAAAAGAAGAAACAAAACTCAGATAAATTATTCTGAAAAACGTCTCAGCCTCCTCATTTGCAGCAGATGAGACCTATCCCTCTAAATAAAATGCATCACAGCTGTCAAAAGCTCACTGCTAAAAAAACAGAAGTTCCAAAGCTGTTTGTCTACTTTGTGACTACAGCTATAGCAAAAAGCCACATATGTTGACTCGCTTAAATTAACTACTTCTTTTTATAAATAAATCTTTTTAAAAAAAAAAAAACAACAACAAAACCCAACTATGTTTACCTCTAAGCTTTTAACCTCCTTCCTGAGCTGTATATAAAATGTTGCACTTCCTCATCTCATGCAACATCCCTTAGAAGGCACAGAAACTGAAATTCAAAATTCCTGCCAGGGTTAGTAAAAATAAACACTGTTTCACAACTGATTTTTCAACACTGGGTCCCTCAACACTTTTGTGAGAGTCTTCCTAAAAAAAACCCGAAAATAAAGACCAAAACTGTTTTAGATATAAATCAGAACAGAGAAATATATTTATTTAAATAGTAAGTCTATTTAGTTTTGTTTAAATAGACAGCTACACTACAACAGTATTTTCTTCTGAGGAACAAAAGAAAGGGAAGTTCAGTGGGTTCATGACAAGTTCAGTGTGTTGTGCTGTGCTTTCCAGTGTACTCCATTTTCCCATACACGTATGGGATGCGAGATAAACTTGTCGATTGTCTACCTTCAAATTGCCCTTCTCCCAACTACATCCTCTAGTCTGATGTCCAAGCCATTAAGCTTCTCCTAAATGGCATCACATGAAGCTAGAAGATTTTATAGTGTATTTTGCCATCTGACAGAAAACAAGGGACTACAAGAATAATATTCACAAAAGATCCAGACTCCTGAAAATACCTTTCTTTTTACTTAGAATAAGGTCAAGCTTGCTGGCTTTCAGGGCACAAGACAAGCTCATGTTCTTCTCATCAGCATTTTGTGAAAGATGGATGAAAAGATTATTACCATTTGCCAGTAAAACACACTTTTTGCCTTTTTCAGTTGTTTCCTCTAAAATATTAGCTAAGCTTGGTTGGGCTTTTTGTTTATTTCAGTGGGGTTTTTTTCATTTTTAATCTAGTAAACAGGTGTTACAGTTCTAAATAAACTCATTTTATCTAAATTGTTATAATTCAAAGAAATCTGCATACAAATTGACCGAACACAAATATCCATTAAAAACAGTTTTATCAAAAATCATGGAATAATTTGGATTGCAAGGGACATTTGGAGGCCATCTGCTTCAAATCCTCCACTCAAATAAGAGCCAGCTTCCAAGTGAGTGCAAGGGCAACTCCCTTCTGAGCATCATCAAGGACATTTCAACAGCTCCTCTGTGCCATTAATCCCCTAAGTGTTCATTAATCCCGTTGTTAAAAAACTTCTCCTAAAATCTGATGGGAATTTCATTTGTTGCAGCATATGTCTCTCACATTTGTCTTTTGCTACACATCTATAAAAATTTGTCTCCGTCTTCTTTATGCCTTCCCATTAGTAAATACTCAAAGATGGCAAAAAAACCCTTCTTAGTTTTCTGAAGACTTAACACAGATCTCTCAACCTTTCTTTATAGATTATGCAGCCCAGCTCCTTATTCATCTTGAAGACTTGCTCCAGTAAGTCAATGACTTTCTTTGATGATAGCCAACATGACATATAATATGATATGCATGACAGGACATTTTCCCTCAAAACATTCAAAAAACTAAAATAATTTGAGAGGTTTTCAATAAACAAACACCTTCTGTACAATATGGTAACTTCAATATTATTCTTGACATTTATCCCATACCAGAGTAGCTGTAAATATTTTCATGGCTATTGGAAGAGACATGATCTGTCTAAATAGAAGTTACATATTAGAGAGGTGGGTGGAGGCACTTTCTTCCCAGCAGTGTATTTTTCGATAGATATTCGACAAGTCCAAGCTATGGAGTTCACAAAATCCTGTAACTGCCCAAAGAACTATCTGAAAGAGACACCTAGGAAGAAAATTAATATTTGAGGGAAAAGTCAACTTAAAAACTTACCAATGCCAAATCATCTCGACTGCAGTCCAGGGCAGCAATCATCACCTGTTCATATATTATCCAAACTGGACAAAAAAAAGAGACATTTAATGTAGATAATTCATTTTTTTAAGATAACGGGAAACACCTAGAATGTAAATAAGATTAATGAATTCTGTCTGGATACTCTTCCCGTTCTGCTCCCACGGATCACTACTGAAATGGGAGCATTTTAAGAAACTGCTGGAATTAATTAAACATGCATTTAAGCAATTTTATTGCTTTTTGTAAAAAGTACCTTTTGACATCTTGAAAGGCACAAAAGCTCTAATTCTCTCCTTTTCCTAACATTATAGCTGTGGTCTTGTAAACAGATCCCCATTAGGGCTTGCTCTCTGATCAGACCTGGAGAACCAGAATTTGGGCTAGAAAAAAACCAAATTTCCCTTAACAGTTTCACTGCTGAAAATCCTACAAATGTTGTCTTCTTCTTGGAGTTGAACAATTTCTTTAAATCAATGACATATTACATAATTTATGTACTAGGCCTAACAAGATCTTGAACATAATGAATGTACCTACACAAGCTGCATAAAAAAGAGGTTTTGCTAGAGGGAAACACAGTGTTAAAGTACAAAGCATTTTGAACTGATGTATATCCCATTAGCTGCACCCAATATTTCACAGAACTGGAACAGAAGCGAACATCTTCCACTACTATAAAAGAAAAAGAAAATATAAAATTAAAATAACAAGACCCTCTCATTTTTCAAATTAGTTTCTATGATTCCACTTTAAAAAAAAAACGCTCTTTCTTGCCAAGTACACAAATTAAGAGAAACAGGCATTAATTCGCTCATAAACCCACGTCCCATTGGAACTATTTGTACGGTGGTAAGGGGGGGGTGTGTGTGTATATATACATATAAAAAAGTATTTTCTATTTTTATTGTATAGAAAACCAAAATATTGCTAACATATCCACGAAATAAAATATATAATATGGTTTTTTAAAAATTGTAAACACAAGAATAAGATACTTTTAAAGTTTATGGAATGGCTCTCCCCATTCAATAAAACCACTTCTTCGATACTCTACCTCTACTGTAGATCAGTGTCAGATATTAGGCAAAAGAACCCTGGGGTGGGTTGCCCTTGGCTTGACACCAGGAACCCACCAAAGCTGCTGTGTCACTCCCCTCCTCAGCTGGACAGGGGAGAGAAAATACAATAAAATGCTTGTAGGTGAAGATCAAGACATGGAGATCACTCAGTAATGACTGTCATGAGCAAAACAGTCCTAACTTGAGGAAATTAGTTTTATTTATTACCAATGAAATCAGAGTAGGATAATGAGAAAATAAAACCAAATCTTAAAAACAACTCCCCTATATCCCTTCCTTCTTCCTCAGCTTAACTTCACTCACGAATTCTCTACTTCTCCCCCTGAGTGGCACAGGAGGATGCAGAACAGGGGCTATGGTCAGCTCAGAATCACAGAATAACCAGGTTGGAAGAGACCCACCGGATCACCGAGTCCAACCGTTCCTACCAAACACTAAACCATATCCCTCAGCACCTCGTCCACCCGTGCCTTAAACACCTCCAGGGAAGGTGACTCAACCACCTCCCTGGGCAGCCTGTTCCAGTGCCCAATGACCCTTTCTGTAAAGAATTTTTTCCTCATGTCTAGCCTAAATCTCCCCTGGCGGAGCTTGAGGCCATTCCCTCTTGTCCTGTCCCCTGTCACTTGGGAGAAGAGGCCAGCACCCTCCTCTCTACAACGTCCTTTCAGGTAGTTGTAGAGAGCAATGAGGTCTCCCCTCAGCCTCCTCTTCTCCAGGCTAAACAACCCCAGCTCTCTCAGCCGCTCCTCATAAGGCCTGTTCTCCAGCCCTTTCACCAGCTTTGTTGCTCTTCTCTGGACTCTCTCCAGAGCCTCAACATCCTTCTTGTGGTGAGGGGCCCAGAACTGAACACAGTATTCGAGGAGCGGTCTCACCAGTGCCGAGTACAGAGGGAGGATAACCTCCCTGGACCTGCTGGTCACGCCGTTTCTGATACAAGCCAAGATGCCATTGGCCTTCTTGGCCACCTGGGCACACTGCTGGCTCATATTCAGTCGGCTGTCAACCAACACACCCAGGTCCCTCTCCTCCAGGCAGCTTTCTAGACAGACTTCTCCCAGTCTGTAGCACTGCATAGGGTTGTTGTGCCCCAAGTGCAGGACCCGGCATTTGGCCTTGTTAAACCTCATGCCATTGGACTCTGCCCAGTGGCCAGCCTGTTCAGATCCCTTTGCAGAGCCTCCCGACCCTCCAGCAGATCGACACTTCCACCCAGCTTAGTGTCGTCCGCAAACTTGCTAAGGGTGCAACACATTGTCTCTGTTGCTCCTTTCTCCTCAGGAGGAAGACTCATCATACTCCTCCTCTGCTCTAGAGTGGAATCCCTCCCACTGGAGACAGTCCTCCATGAACTTCTCCAGTGTGAGTATCTGAGCACAGGCTGCAGCTCTTCACGAGCTACTCCTGTATGGGTCCTTTCCATGGGATAGAGTCCTTCAGGAACAGCCTGCTCCAGTGTGGGTCCCTCATGGGGTCACAAGTTCTGCCAGCAAACCTGCTCCAGCCTGGCCTTCTCTCTCCACAAGTCCACAGGTCCTGCCAGAAGCCTGCTCCAGCATGGGCTTCCCACAAGATTACAGCCTCTTTCAGGCATCCACCTGCTCCACTGTGGGGTCTTCCACGGGCTGCAGGTGGATATCTACTCCACCATTAACCTCTAGGGGCTCTAGGAGGGCAGCCTGCCACACCATGGTCTTCACCACAGGCTGCAGGGGAACCTCTGCTCCAGTGCCTAGAGAACCTCTTCCTTCACTCACCGTGGTGTCTGCAGAGTTGTTTCTGTTACATATTCTCACTCCTCTATTCTGGCTGCTGCTGGCAGAGGTGGTGGGGTTCCCCTTCTTAAATATGCCACCCCACCACCACTGACAAGCTCAGCTTTGGCCAGCAGCAGAACATCTATGAGGTGGCTGGTGTTGGCTCTGTCGGACATGAGGAAGGCTTCTAGCAGCTTCTCTTAGAAGCCACTCCCGTAGCCCCCCTGCTACTAAAACCTTGCCACATAAACCCAATACAAACACTTGTAAAACAATCAAGTAACCAGTCCATTGAGATGTGTTTTTCTAAACCGTAATAGGGCTTTCTCGTTCAAGCTTAAAAAAGAAGCCAAAACAAAGCCAAAGATCTTATTCCGTTACTCTGAAGTCCAACCCTATAGCTTTGGACTACTAATTGTCCATAGGTAAATTCCAAATTTTCATTACAGTTATGATGTAGATAATAGTATCCCTGCCCTTTAGACTGAATATTCAGTAAGTTATTTTTATTTAAAAAACTCTAATAATGACAAAATCTTTTTTTCCCCTCGATTACATTGTATATCTTCTGTCTGAGGAGGGAAGTTATAGAGATACTGAAATAACTTATCCCATTGCATTTATTATTTTCCCTTCTATATGCGTTCTGAATTTAGCTGTTGTAATATCCAGGTATTTTCTAAAAACACACGAAGCAACAAGACTTAACATCCATCACAGACAACTCATTCACCTTTTGTGGCTACACAAAAAAGAATTCTAGGTCAACTATACGTGTTTGGTGTTTTTTTGGTGGTTGTTTTTTGTTTGTTTTTCAAACTACATACAGTTACCATTCTGATACTACATTTTAAACAAAAAATTAAACAGAATGCCAATATGTAAATAAATTTCAGATACTTCTGTGCAATTGCTAAGAACCTGTGTCTTGAAAAGATGAACAAACACAGCATTGACAAGAAAGGAATGACTCAGTTTGTATTACTGAGAAGAGTGTTTCAGAAAGGCTTTGGTAAAATCCGAGAGGAATATCAAGCTCCTCAAAACTTTCTTACCAAAATATAATTCTCATAAATTACTAGGAATACGGTAAAAAGAAAGTAAAACAAATGTTACCTCTCAAAGTTCTTCTAAAGCAGAGGGAACCTGTGACAACCCTCTTGCTGGTGGGTTAATAAACTCTCTTGCTGATGGGCTTAATAAAGCTTGCCCATGCACTCTACAAAGAAGCACGTTCCCCACAGTTCAGTGCAAGACCCTCTCACAGTGCAGTCCATTCTTCAGGCACTGATTCCCCAAACACACTTCATGACTCACTCCTACGCATACAAGTGTCTTCAGTACATGATACTTTAGGTAAAATATCCATGTACTTACATCCAAAAAAAGTATAGCATTTGCAGCAGCCAAATTCCTTATAATGGAAAGAACCCCAGAACAGAATTAGAGCTTGGAGCGTGCAAGACAACCAGAGCTAAGCCGAGATATAAAACAAATCCCATCTGCAGTACCCCAAACCCAGTACTGAAAGATACCTCATCTGACAAGAAAGGGAGGTAAAACGTCTTTCTGAATGTGGATTTTAATTCCTGGAACATTATATGTAGTTAGGTATTTGAAATTAAAGCTAACTTACTAAAGCTGAATAAAGTTAATCATATGGAATACTGTAACTTTTACTAGTAAATAAAATGCACTGCAGTGGCTGCTAAAATCCACTTCTGACTATATAAAAACAGTTAATAAAATAAAAGAACTACAAGAGAAATATATTGAAGAGTGTCTACATTAAATTACCTGACTTACAAAAAGGGGAAAAAGAAGAAAAATGAGCACTAAAATAAAAACCCGTGTGAGATTAATACGCAAAGCTATACAATCTTAAATAGCAGCCTGCTGTACTTTCACACTTCGTTTAATTTTATGCTTAAAGACTGCTATTGTATCATGACAAGTTTCTAAACAGTCCTCTTTTTAGTAAGAAACGCTACGTCCAAGCTTGTGGCTACCAAAAATTGTATGAGGTAGTTAAAATCCCCTGAAAATAATAATTTCATGAATAGTGGAAACTTAGAACTACCTTCAACTATAATATCACAAATGCAATGCTATAATAAAAACAGCCTTAATATTAATTCCTCCAGTATGTATAATCTCATTAAGGAATAGCTTTCTCTGTTATAAAAAGATACCTCTCGATTTTTGCCACAGTGCTGAAGAACAGAAAATCAGTCCAATAACAGCGAGATAACTGTTTCACGCTAAATTTTCACATAATGGTCTACCTACAAATATAGCAAACTAACAGTTCTAGAAGGTAATTTTTCCATTTGTTTTCACTGCAGCCTGTATGTGGGACAGAAATAAAATTTAGGAATTCTGGCAGTCTATTAGACTAAGAAAGTAATATACATATATTTCATCAAGATACAGAAAGGCAACACAAACATACAAAAGAGAAGCTGAAAATAGAAGCAAAATCAGGCAATGGAAGTTTTAAAAATAATGATTGTTTACTTACCATCATCTCCAAGTTTAGATGCATATTCATTAATTAACTCTTCTCCAACATCCACTATCTGTTCACTGTTTCGGTAGTTTTCTTCCCTCCATTTCCTCATTTTATCACGCATATCTTGGGGCAAAGAGGAGAAAAAAAAACACAACCAAAACCACTGAGATTTCCAGGTAGTAATGGAATTTGAATTTTATTTCTGGAAAATATTCACATAAAGAATGGGTTTAGCAACTAATAGTTATAAAAAAGTGACTTCTACTAATTAGAAAACTACTCGATAACAGATAGGTGTACCAGACCTCTGCAACCATACCACACAAAGCGTGCTCATGCTGTAATATAACCAATTCAACTTCTAAGTTTGCACTTTCTCAGTTGAGTAACATATGCAGTAAAAAAAACCTTAAACCTAGTTGCCCATTAAATTTTATTATTTATTGGATATTACCCATGGTTAGGAAAAACAGTCTATGACAGTCTTCTCCCAAGTAGTTTCACACTTAGACTTCCAAAGAATACTAAAGTTGCATTTCTGCTCCAGGTGACTAAATTTTCACTTGGAAGTATTAGAAAAACTGTAAGAACTCAATCACTGTGTTATAAGCAAAAACGCTGTGAATTTCCACTCTGAGAAGAATCTACACACTCCTACAGAAAGGAGTGGCAATAAAAGAAGACATGAAAGTGAAGGCTTTCTGTGCCAGGGAAGTGCCTAAAGGTATGAAAATTATCACTCTACTAAGTAAGACAAAAGACGATTTATTTTAGTAGTACGATTTTTGTTTGGAGAGTACATTTACTATGGATCAGATTTCCAAGAAAGCAGGCATACTCATGAAGTCAGCCAGAGAGCCCTACCTAGCCTAACTTTTATTTATTCTCTGGATCAGGATATTGCTAAGAGCATGATTTTATATACACATATACATTTATTTACACATAGATGTTCCACATACGAGAATAGATTTTAGGAAAACTGAAGGAAAATAGTTTTCATTACTAGATAGTGGCTTTACAAAGGTACCAGTACAACTGTTGCCAATATTTTTTTTAAACTTTACTGCAGCTGGAAAACCAAACACAACCATAGATCTAAACACTGTCAGTTTTTCTTGCAGTTCAAAACACACTGCTAATGCAACTGACAGCAAAAACTAAGCTTTGAACTTTCTTCCATCTACCTGAGCTGATCATGGATCGTTCATAAGACTGTTATTGTACTACATTTTATATTTTGAAATTGAACCAAAACCACCACAGGGTTGCATTTCATATGCATGGGTAAAGTTAAATGGTTCTAGACACATGATGGCCCCTGGAAATTCAAAGCTAGACAGCCAGAATGTGAAAGAATACAAACACTCACAAAAACTGACAAGCTAAACCCACAAAAATAAACTGTCTGATTTCTACCTACTCATTTACTTGGAAATTATCAATGCCTCCATTTGAGTGCAATTCCAAATGGAATAGTGTCTGAATTATGTATAATAGAATGCACATCCACCATTCATCACCCAAGTACAGCATTTACAAAGATGGAAAAAACTGCAGGACAGAGAACAGTAAATCAGCTGACGGATGGAAAAAACCAAAGTAAAAATAAACGTTCTTATTCATGTGAACCTATCAAAAAGCTCATTTGTTTTAGAAATGTTGAATTCTAAGTTAAATGTAGAAGAACGAAAATGCTAAAAACTGCTGTAAAAATTATGCAAGGCTTTCTATAATGTCAAAGTTTATAATTAATATTTCACTAACAAAGCAATCTGAAGAGTCTGCCAATAATATTTTAAGCCTTGTCTACAAACAGCATCTAATGCAATGCTGGGCAGTAGCAACTGGGGAGTAAAGAAAAAAAGTTAAAGGAATGTCTAGTTTTAATTACAATTACTCCTGTCATATATACGGGCTGGTCCTGAACCACTACAACATTTGTTTTAGTCGTAGGTTCTCTGTAATTAGCAAGCTTTGCACACAGAAGTCAAAATATTACAAGTTGAAAGGAGCAGATGCACTTGCCACAAAGTTTGCTGTTCCCTAAAACCATGCGAGCAGTCTACAGGAAGCCAAAAGAAATAACCTGGTGTTTATTATTGTTTCTGTTCAGGCATCAGTTAATTCCGTCTGGGCAGCCAGATATGAAATAATCCCATAACTATTTATATACTTATACTTCGATTGTTTGTTTGATCATAGTTTTCAAGTCCTCAAAATCTAGGAACATCTGATGAAATGAAGGAAGTTACTCTGACTAGCAGACATATGTTGCATACTCCAAAATGTTACCCTGACATATAAAAACTGCTACCACCAGCAGATACTCGGGGACCCCCATAATCATCATATTTGTAGAGTTCATTTGTAGATTGTTTTTCTGTTACAGACAGTAAAATCAAAGCTACTTTTGGACCTCATCCTAAGCACCTCTGTAATGCATTTACCTAACATTTATTTGATCATTGTTAAACTCCCACCTCCATCCCAAAGAACCTGACTGTCCCTAAAAATTTCCTGTGCAGCAAACCCATATGCAAAACCACGCACCTAGGACCATGTCAAACAAATGTCAATCAACACTCTTGGAAACAGAATACCGAGGTTATTTCCAAGAGAAAGATGCTCACCTCATGGAGAACTAGCAAAGTCCTAGAGCAGTAAGCTCGAGCATCCTATATCTGACCTTAACATTAGAAGATAAACACACCAACTCTGTCTACGATACTTTCAGCCAAAACAATACAGAGCTAAATGAAGAGAGAACACATCCACAGTGCATGTTACCTATCCTATGTTTACCTATGTTTATAACATTTTATAGTCAAGCAAAATAAAAACTGGAAAAGTTCTTTACACAAGCTGTTTTTAAAGCAACTTTTGGGAAAGCCTAACAATAAAACTAGTAACACTAAATTTAACTTCCCTGCCCATGCAGTGGCCTGCCTGCTCAGACAAGCTGAGCTTCACAACTGCCATAGCTTCTCACAAGAGATGTAAAAGAACAGGCAATCGATCTTTTCCCAAAGGGCTAAATCAGTCTAACAACACCACAGTGATGCAACCAAGTATAAGAGCAAAACTACCTATAAGCCAACAACCAGACATGCTGGCAAGGATACAGTCTTTTCCATCCTTAATCACTCAGTTACACCTCTAGTTTTTTTCAATACCAGCTAAAATATTTTCTGGGATTAGTTCAATCTGAGCTGAAAACAGAAGATTTAAAATTCCACTTTGTTTCCCTTCGGAGTGCTCTAGAAAAAGGTGCAGGGAAGTCAGCACGGGCACTATTTCTGATGGGCAAGTCACTGACATCTGCCAAAACACATCCCATGCAACATTACCCCTCTCATCGCCATCCTGAAAAAACCAAACTATCCGATAACCTGTGCTTAGGGAATTATTCTGTCGCTCAACTATTCCTTCACAGAGTAGCAGTAAATAAATAAAAAAACCCAAAGATAACACAACTTCCCTCTGCATTATATTCTCTACTGTACAATGTTTGCAACGTATTGAATCACTGCTCTGTAACCAAAACCATGGAGAAGCATGGAATCACAGAATAGTTTGGGTTGGAAGGGACCTTAAAGATCATCTAGTTCCAGTACCCCTCCCATGCGCAGGGGCACCTCCCACTAGATCAGGTTACCAAAGGCCCCATCCAACCTCGCCTTGAACACCTCCAGGGATGGGGCACCCACAGCTTCCCTGGGCAACCTGTGCCAGCGCCTCACCGCCCTCATGGTGAAGAAATTCTTCCTTAGCCTAAACCTGCCCAACTCCAGTTTACATCCACTGCCCCAAACGTTGATCTATTCCTGATCGCGGCCAGCAATGGGCTCGAGTGCTGTATGGACTCACATTTGAACCTGTCCTGCTTAAGAGAGGCCCGCTCGGAATGTCAGGTAAACCTCACAAAGTATCGCTCTAAGGGAAGGCCATAATCGCTACGATCAGACAGGAAGTCTACAAAGGCCCGGGGAGCCGGATCTCCGAACATCCCCGTGCGATGGGGTGAGTCGCGGGCTCCGCGGCCCCGGCCGAGCCCCGGGGCTCTGGCGGCTCGGGGGGACACGGGCCCCGCGGCGGGGCCGCCGCTCCCCGAGGCCCGAGCGCCGCCCGTCCCCGCCCCGCCGCCCGCGTTACCTTCCCAAGTCACGTCGTACATCTCCGACACCTTCGCCATCTTGGCGGCGGCCGCGTCACGCGCGCCGTGACGTCCCCGGCCCTCATTGGCGGCGCCGGGCGGCGACCCGGCCTCTGGGCTGAGGGGGCGGCCCCCGCCTGCGCCCGCGCCTCGCCCCGCAGCGCCGGCTGTGCCCGGAGTGACACCCGCCTGACGCCCCGCACCACTGATGCCCCATGTCCCTGAAGTGCCATTTGTCTGACACCCGGCACCACTGATGGACGGTGTCCCTGATGTGCCACCCGCCTGACACTTAGTGTCCCTGACGCCCTGTGTCCCTGATGCGCCACTCACCTGCTTGACAGCCGGCGTCCCTGACGCCCCGTGGCCCTGCTGTGCCATTTGCCTGACACCCAGTGTCCCTGACGCCCCGTGGCCCTGCTGTGCCATTTGCCTGACACCCAGTGTCCCTGACACCCGGCACAGCTGATGCCCAGTGTCCCTGATGTGCCACCTGCCTGGTGCCCGCCCCCCGACCCTGACTCCCGACACCCACTCTGCCCAGCACCCGCCCAGACTGATGCCGGGCTCCCCTGGCTCGCAGCACCCCTTATGTGCCACCCGCCTGGCACCTGGCCCTATTGACCCCGTGCCCCCGACACCAGACCCCTGGTTCCCCTGACGCCCAGCGTCCCTGATGCCCCGTGTCGCTGTCGCCCGCCCCACGACACCCAGCACCCCCAACACACGCACGCCTGATGCGCAGCCCCCCTGAAGCAGGATTGAACCACCGAGGATGTATTATCCATTCCTTGACATTTGCTCCAGACATCCCATGTGCAGTGAACCACCACATTGATGAATTTCTGGTGATGAGTCAGAGAAGCCAGTAGCCCACTGCCAGCCATGCCCACCTCTATCTCCTCTCTGCCAGTTATTTTCTGACACCGTGGCTTCTGCTGGCCACCTGTCACAGAGATAAAGGCTTTCTTAATAAAAAAAGCCTTCCAATTTCAGTCCTGTGTATTTGCTAACAAATAAATGTATCTCCACTGTGGGTGTTCAAAAATGGTGATGGGTTTTTAACTTCATGTGTGCTAAAGGAATGTTTTTTTTAGAAAATATCACCTGAAATTTACTTGTATGAAATTTAACTCCAACAAGATCTCTCTGGGAAATGCCTTAGACTCCATACTCAAAATTAATCCCCTACCTAGTACCTACCCTAGTGTCAAGAGAACTGTTTCTGTAATTATTGTGTTGCATCCTCTGAGCTAGAATAAAGTACTAATTCTTAGTCCGATTTACAGTGTCATTACAAGTAATAATTTCGACAGCTTAAAAGCCTCAAGTGGAATTCAGATGGTGATCTAGCAAGACTGTGCATGCCTGATTTTTCTTCTCTCAAAAGTGGGTTTTGACCTTCTAAGTCACTGAATTGGTCAGACCTTGTAGGGCACCCCTGTACTTCCTTCTGATTTTACAACACCAGAGTCTGCGTTACTTGAAAACTTCCAAAACCATTTTTGTGTTTGTTCTCATACTGCTCCTATAAGTAGGGAACTATTACTCCTAGTTTATAAGTAAAGGAATGAATGCAGTTTGGTTATGTGTCAGATCCATAAAGGATTTACCACACACCTGCTCTACATATTGCAGGGTAACACTGAAACAGCTGAGGTAAAATGAGAAATTAGTTGGTAGAGTTCAGTGCTGCTGGATTACTGAGCTAGCTGTAATGGCTAACGTGGGATGCAGACAGAACTTATAAGTATATAAATCCAAAATTTGGATCTTTTGAAAAGCCCTGTCAGCTGCCACCTAGTGCTACAGGAACTGAAATCTGAGAAATGTGCATTTGAAGTGTTTGGGAGGGGTTCAGACTTTCAGTTCCCTGGACATCTAGGTCTGTGCTTCTGCACCTGCCCACAACTTTAGGTCTCAGCAGGCAGCAGGAGACTGTACCTCACAGGCACTCAGTACAGTTACTGTTCTCAGCAATAACTTTGATCGCTCTCCTAGCTAGATTTAGGCAGTTCTCTGGTTATGCTGGATTGCTTCCTAAGACACACAGCCCTCCACCTGCACTGTAAAAGGAGACTGGAGCCTGAAGATATGCACTGTAAGTGTTGCCTGCTGCCTTTTTTTGGACGTAGTCTTGAACTACTGCCTAAAATCACATACACCCTGTTCTGCTGAGCTCAAAACTGACCCTTCCACTGCATTCCTCTCTCTCACTATGGAGCAGAAAACCATCCACACTCACCAAGAGACTGGTATTATTGTTACAATGTCCCATTATGCCAGATACTGTTATAACTGGAAACAGAAATGGTTTTGGTATTAAGCTTTTTCTTCTTGGAAATTAAAACAGTGGGTTTGAAAGTTGTTTTCTAATGCCAGGCAACTCCATCATTTAATCCAATGTCTAAAGTATTTTGTCAATAAAGCTTAAAATGCTCTAAAAATAGGAATAGTTTTGTGAAATCTCTTTTTGTGGATCTGTCATGCTCTTCTCTGGTGCCACTCTGCAGGAACCAACCACAAAGAGGTAGTGATCCAAAACTCACATAATAATGGTAAACGAAGGTGCTTTGAGGGGACAGTTTAAAAGTCAAAAAAACTCACCATAAGCTTTTTGTAGGTAGCACAGCTAGTTCTACATATTACCAAATTAAAACAAACAAACCAACCAAAAAACCAACCAAAAAAAACCCCAAAAAACCCAAAACCCCAAACCAAAATATCCTGGTTTGCTCAGTTTTTTATTAAAAGACCTTTCTCTTTTACGATAAAACTGATCAGTCAGTTCAGTAATAATTCAGTCAGAGTTACAGTTCAGAGAAGAGATACCTACAAAAGAAGAACATTCTGATTTAATTTACAACTTGGCAATATAGCAAGGCATGGAGGTCTGTGTCCTGTGCATGAGATATGGGGCATATTGAGATATTTGGGCTCACCACCTAAAAGGATCTAGAACCTATTTTAGTTCAGTAATGTTGGGGAATTTGTTTAGTAATGTAACAATGGGGTGGCATCCTTGAAGTACATAGGACATAGGAGAAAACAACTCCAGGGCACAAGGAAAAATATACCTGTGTAGGATCCATGTGCTATGAATTAATAAAGTGGTATCTTGTCTTCTACATGAACCAAATGGTTCATTTTTTTGTTAAGATGCACTTTCCCACTGTGCAAGGGTATGGATAAACTTCATTTTATGTATGGAGCATCTATAGATACTGTTAACTTATGTAGCAATGGTAAAGGTTAGTCCCAGAACATAAATCAATGGATGAAAAATACAGGAAATTCAAGAATTTTGAATCATACAACTTAAGGGCTCTGTGTTTTAATGTCACTGCCTTTGAGCTTGATCCTACTCAGCATTCATTTATTAATGTTGGAACTTCAGGTATTTTCTTACATCAGGTTTAAAATTTCCCAGCATGACAGAAATATAGGCAAGAAAACAAATAATGCATTTGCTTCAAGGGAATTTTTATGGAAGGTAATACGTAGATGAGAACGTTTCAACATGCTTTTAAGTTTATCATGACATCACAACAAATAAGAAATTCCAAGTATTTTGTAAAGTAATCTTTAAAAGTTTGAAGGGCTTTTCCTGATCATTCTGACTAGCACAAACTGTTATATATTGGGACACACATAGCAAACCAGTCACATTTTTAATTTCTAATTCAGCATTAGTATTTACAGTCAATTTTAAATGAATTCTCTTTCTGACTCCTAAACTAAAGGACAAGAAAGGATCATAGCTGGAGGAGGTTTTTGTCCTTGAGCTATAAATCTTCCTGGTTATTGACACAAATGGAGAAAACTGCCAGAATTACATCATTCAGCATGCCATGAAAAAAGACAAAGAGGAGACACATTTGGAAAACTGGGGAAAACAATAAAGGTAAATCAACTTGATGAATTGACAATATTAACAATCCTTAAGCAAGCTGAACAGCACTTCCTCTACAACTTGATACTCTAACCTCTATCCTGAGAGCCTCCTGAGATCCATTTTAAAATGGCAGTGAAGTGAACAAACACTGCAGATCCAAGTTTCTGAGTTCGTATGAAGAGATAGTACGTGCTTCTGTTCTAGCATTTACTAGCTGAGTGTATAAAAGCTTAAAATTGCTGCCTCAAAGACAGCTCTCTGCATGCTTAATTAAGAATTTTCGTAGAGTCTTAACTAGATCCTGTGGGCATTAATTAAACATGGGAACACATTAATAGTAATATGTTGTTAGGCTTTAAATTTGGCACTGGAAGCTGTTGTTTCCTACAGCAGAGGTGAGCAGATTCACAATACGGAGCCATCTTTGGGGTGCAGGTGGGGAGCTGAGGTGGGGGCAGCAGGGTGAGCACAGCCTGGGGCTGGCACAGGCACCCCACTCCCTGCTCGCCTCCTTCTCCAGGCGGATGCCAAGAACATGGCCAGCCCTGCTGGGAGATGGGCGGAGGCCTTGAGAGCAGTGCTGGGCATGGGAGGGATCCATGTGTGCAGATTACCAGCTGACCTAATGCCACAGTTTTCATCCAATTTCTCGTCTGCTCCCTGGGCAGCGTGAATGCACTGCTCTCCTTAAGCAAACCTGCAGGGCTTGGCAGTCTGGCACTTGCTCATAGCAAGCAGCAAGACCCCTTTAAGGGCAGAGTAGAAGAAATAAAGGTCTTGCCCATGTGCTTCCCGGGACAAGTCCTTCTCTGTTGAACAAGAAATTAGGACAAAAAGCAGCAGGACCAGAGAGAGACCCTCTCCGGGGCAGCAGACAGTGCTGCCAAACCATTGGCTGTAGGGCAAGCATATGGGGAAGAGCCCAGAGAGGGCTCGGGGCCAATGATGTGCAGCTGAGCAGGTCTCACAAACTGCCTCCAAAGGTGGTGGAGGACATCACAGGCAGCTGCATGCCTGTAGGCCTTTGTCCGAGAGGGATTTCAGTCTTCCCTCCTGCACTCCCCTCTCCAGCTCCCAGCCCGGTTACTCATCTCCTAATAGCAGCATAGTGTGTCATATACATTTGGGGTCTTTTTTGACTGACTTGAAATAAATTGTACTGAAGCTAAGGGAATTACAACACTCTCCCCAGGCTGAAGTCTGCTCTCACAATGCTTTTCTAACACCCTCCTGACATCCTGATCATTTAAAAATCTTCTTATTTCTAAACCACGTGTCTGTCTCACAAAGAATTCTCCTGTGCTTTCCCCCAATCCTTATTTATTAACTTTGTTCCTTTTTCCAGGTTCATTCTTGTGTTCAGCTACATCTCATTATTTTTGCTATGTTTCTGAGATGCTTTTGTCAAGACAACCGCTGGACTTGGAGGGGAAATGATCTGCTTGTGGGGCAGTGTGTTTTATTCATGGATACAGCGATTCTGTCCTTTAAAAGATGCTAAACTGAAGTGGAAACAGAGACTGGTTATCGTGACTGCCAGGACTCCTTATTTTCCTTACAAACAGTTCCAGGTGCCTGGCCAGCCTTTATGAGTTTCCGCACTGCCAGCTGACTGCATTTTTACCAGTCCAACCAATTGGTCTCACAGTCCAAGTCACTGGTTAGAAAAGTAGAGTCTCTACCCAAACAACAGGGCATGTCTGGAGTAGCTACAGTGAACACCTCCATGGCAGTAGTTACACACATCAGCATTGGCAGCATCCTCCTCAGCTGTGTTTTTATTTTACCAGAGCCATGAGCACATCAAATATATGAAACAGGTAACAGGAATCAAAAGAAAATAATTAAAGGACCAAGAATGCCTTGACTACATACCCTGCTACAAAAACCTGAATTACACATTTGCTGGTTCTCTGAACCCTACTCTACTGGTTGCTTCATTCAGCTTTTCTTCAGCCTGAGGTTTCTTTTTGGAGGCAGAAGCAGACTGTAGAAGAGCAACGCCATAATACGGGCATTGCAATAGCAAGTATCCCTCAGCAAGTGCAGAGTGATATGCTCTGAACCTTCCTCACACGGTGACCTGGGGAGGATCTCTGCAGATGCCTTTGGTGGTGCAGCCTCAGCTGCATCCCAAGTTATCAGGCATTCTCAATTTTTCCTGTCATTGCTTGGTTTTGGAAGAAAAATTCAAGGAGGGGAGGAAGTGTTCTCATGGAATGATAATGAAAACAGAGCTAAAGAGGATTCTGACTTCCCTGGGGTGTCACTACCTTTGATTTGTAATAGAAAGTTTAGTGGGTGATGTGCACATCTCCCCCTCCTCACCACATCCTTGGCAGTATTGCTGCCAAATGAGAGAAATAACATTTTAAAAGCACAACCCAAGCAGAAAATGCCTTATAATAATCTAAACTGTGATTCTAATTACCACGACATTGTTACACACTAGAGCTGTTATATCGGATTTAAAAAGAATATACAATACATCATTACAATCTGCATGAGTGAGTGCTAATGGACTGCAGCTTCAAAAAAAAAATAATCAAAACAAGGCTGTGATTTTGCCTGCAAATAATATGTTTTCTTCCACGGAAACTGTTCCTGTTGAAAGTCAGCAGCAGAAGGATTCATCTTACTTCACTTCAAATGCATACATTCTAGTTGTCTATTTAGAAGCTATTTCTCTCAGGTTCATTTTATAGTCAGTGGAACAAACTATGCGTTCATACAGTATATCTCATCCTAAAGTAGGTGCCCAAGGCACAAGCTAAATCACAAACTAAAAGCAATGTTTTCTTTCCATTAACCATAAAGGACATCTAGAGGACTTGGTCAGCTGCAGATGTCTTCATTGACAGTATCTGTGTTTAGTTAGAGGAATTCTCACTAGAGGAGTATCTCCTGTCCTTGCTTGAGCCTTGCTACGCCACTGAAAATGGGAAAGAGAAAACAATGCTTTTAGCAAATCTTTCTCTCGTAGGGAATGAGTGAATAAAATTCTCAGTGCAAAGCTCCTGAGAGTTTTCTTCCTTCGCCTGGGTGATGTTCTTCCTTTCTTTCGCCTTTGTAATGAAGTGTCATTTGCAAGTATTTATACATCTACTAATTGGTGAGCTAAGGAAATAGTAACGCCCACTTTGTTTGTGTATATGTTTTGCAGCCACCAGACTTGTAAAAGAGTGTCTTTGAAAAAAGTTCTTCACTGGTGTGAAGTGCCACCATGCTTTTCCAGCCAGATACCTGTGAAATGTTTATCCTCCTGACAAGATGATTAGCTTGAAAGAGAGCAATGGAGCCCTGACGATATCTTCTATATCAGCCGTAAGTGTGTACTGTGCACAGGAAAGGTGCAATGCGCTAAAATAGGACACCAAGGAAAAAAAATTGGTGAAGATAACTAGGTGCTGTAAAAGATTGCTGGGGCAGATTATGGAGTCTTTGTCACTGAAAGTTATTAAGAATAAGCAAAATAGGAAAAATAGGAAATCCATCACCACTAAGTGATGGATTTTGTGCTTCTTCTTGTGTTATTTGCATGAAAAAAGAAGAAAACAACTATATGACTGCAGTTGCTTTGCCTTGCAGTGTTCACCTCTGAATTACCTATTGTCTTGGATATGTGTTGGCATGATAAAACCAGAAAATGCAAACCTTAGCTTTGTAATACTCAAGACAGGGTACAAGATGAAAGGAGGAGAAACTGTGTATACTTAATTCAAGCCAAAATGCTGAATGAAGTATTTCTATTTCACACTGAAAACACATGGGGTTTGGGGGGTGAGCTGACTGCTTATGAACATCAATATGGCACTGCTGCTTCACGTGGCCAGAGGATGAACCCTTGTGGTCATTCCAAGGGTGCTCAAGAAGCTCAGCAGTGCGGCCAAGGCTGTCCCCTCTTTTTTCACATTCATTGACAGGAGAAAAATGGGAAGGGAAAGTAGAAAGCAAAGGGAAAAGATGGTAGAGGGCATCACTTCTAGACAGGCCCATACATAGGGATGGTTGGACTCGATGATCCAGTGGGTCTTTTCCAACCTGGTGATTCTATGATTCTATGATATGCTGTATGTAAGATCAGGCAGAAAGGCTGGTGTGAAGAGTGGCCTCTTTTGTCCAGGCCTATTGTCTCGTCTTCGAAAACAGAGTGTGTCCTCCGTGTGTCAAACTGTTTGCTGGTTCTCAAGCAGTAAACGTAGGCAGATGAAAATTGACCCCAAAAGAGCTTTAGAATAGGAGTATCATTTGCTCCAGCTCAGGGCCAGGGATCTAGTCTCTCAGTTAAGTTAACCTTATTGAAGGAGAAATACACTGTGGCCAAAGATAGGAAAAAATGGCTAAGGATTTTCTTACATGTAGGATGATGAATTCCTCCTGTGGTGGAACTGCAGCTGGATGATGTGACTGTTCTTCTCTTGAACTTTAATTTTATACACACTTCAGTTTTGGAATTATTCTGCATTTTAGTTTTGCCAAGCCTCATTTGCACATTATTTTAGCATTTAAAAGAAAAGACTTGTTTGCTTTTGGCACAGCTGACTGTGGGCTTGTTTAGCTTTCTTTATCACATATTTCGCCAGTTTAATAAAATTCAGTGTTTGTTGAACAATTTATTGCTGTAAATGCAATTGCAATGAAACAGAAAGCCTCAAGACATTACTGAAATATTACAAACCATGAAGAAATATGTACAAGCCTCAGAAGTAGTGTTCCATGATCTCGAAATTGCAGGCAGAAAAAGCTCCAGTTAAACCAGTACTTCATCTGGCAGAAAAGAAATCAATGTTTTATACCCTACCAGACTTAGAAATTATCAGGGATAACATCTGCCCTACAGATCAGCATCTTCTTCAGTGCAGTATTGCAACAGTAGGAGCACTCCCAGTCTGCAGAATAGTACATGAGTTAGCAGGTGACTTCTTGAAAGGATAACTATGTGTGGCATGAATGTGAACACATACATACTCAGAATGCCATATGGGCTGTATTTATTTGGTGTATATATGCACAGGAGAAAGAAGTATATGTGTTACATTTTGTATAATAAAACAGGTGTTGTTGCTTTTTTGAAAAACGCTTTTTGTCCTTCTCATACTTTTTGGTGAAGGCAGAGAAAATAAGCAGGGAAAAAATTTGAAGAATTTCAATAACAAAAGCTGCTATAAAAATGGTATCGACCATAAAGTGATCCTGAAAAATTTGTAATTCTTGTACACTAAATTTTGAGTGTGACTTTCCTAATTTCCCCAGTCCCTTGAACTAAGGCCTGTGTTGCCTTTTGGAGCCTTTTCCAGGGTTTCAGATCAGCTAATGAGTTCATCACTATCGAGATATTCCAATAACAGAAAAAAAAATACCTCCAGTGTCCCCTATATTGCAAAAAGGTAAAACAAGTCATCATCATCATAAGTATATTTATAATATCAGCATTCAAGTGACTAGAAACCATGTCTTCTCGCTTCAAGCCTTCCTAGTGATTAATCTACCACCATTCTGCAACCATTACAGGCTGTAAGAGTATGCACTGAGTGGATGCACTTTGTGTATATTTGGCTTCTTAAGAACTGGCAGGAGAAGCTAGATGGAATTCCTCAAAATAACAGGAGGCACCTGCACCCTATTGAGAATGTTATTAGTGGGAGAGAATAAAGATCTCAGCTTGTCCAAGGGTATGTGTGTCTTATCTGTTCAAACACAGACGTTGTATACCTTGCCAATTCCTCCCAGACTGGTGCTTATAAGTTTGCTCTGTGTTCCTCAGGGCTCTTAAATAACCTCTTATGGTTCACTGGCTTCTTCAGTGAAAGGGCAAATAACAAGTTTGTAAGTTCTGCTCTCTGAAAGCCAGACTCCACTATTTATTACTTAGAGGTTAAAAACTTTTAAAACACCATCACAAATAAGTATTAATGCATGCAAGGGGTTTTCAGGTACAACCAGTGATCTTGACTGGCTTTCTTCTGCTGCTATAAGTCTAACTTGTGTGCTTCAATAGTAGGATGATGGATAGACTTTGTAGGTTGACTGAGGGATAGAAGATCATTTGGAGCAACGAATTGTCCAAATCTCTCACATTTTGTCACTGTGTTCCAGATCTTCTGGCCTTGAACATATTGGAATATTCACCAAAGTCATTTGGCTTCTCTCTGACCATCTGCCTGCCTCACAAACATTTGGTTCACATTCTAGGAAATTCTTCTGATGGATGCGTGGTTGTTGCTTCATACCACATGGCTAGTTTTTGTCCTTTGATTTAAAGCACGTCTGTGAATATGTTCTATAAGATGATACAATCATTTCACATCTATTGTAACGAGAACTTTTCCATGGCACTCCTGAAGTGAAGTATGGGTTGTGGACTTCTTCTGGTCCCATAAGGATCCTTTTGCCTGCTGACCTACTCCTACAAGACTTGAAACTAACACTGCACTCACCTTTAAGTTCTTCACTTCTGCTCTCTGCTGTTGCAAACCTATTAATCTTTAACAAGGGTTCCTCTGGAAGGCAGACCCGCCTTTTCTTAGCATGGATATTAGGCTCCATTTTTTCTTTTCTCACAGCTTTCTGAGTATCATCCTGCCTTTTGTTCTTTCTGATGATCTTCTAAGTATCATGGTGATTTCTGCTTAAGCTGTCACCATCGAATATGTCCACCATATTTCTTCTCTACTTCTTGTTACAGAATCTCTTTTCTATCCAATCTTTTGTTTCTCTCTTTTATTATACCATGAAAGAATTCTAATAATTCTCCTTTTTATTCTGTGTTGTCCCCCTTGTCATAAGATGGGTTACTGTTACCACTCACAGATCAGTTTTTCAGGTTTTCTCATCAATACATATCTGCAAATCTTGTTTTACTTCTCCTTTTTTTCATTATGTGCCTCTTTGGACTTCACTATGAACTGCAGATACATTTCTGGATCTTCTCTTCCCTGTAGCCTATTACCTGATGTGGCATAAACTCCTGTTGAATGTTCAGTGGTAATGGTCAAACCTTAGCTGTTGTGTGAAGATAATCTTCCTTATCCTTGCAATTTTTCCAGATCTATTCCACTACTTCAGCAGCTACAGCCTTCTCTTCTTTGTATTGCTTGTAAAAAAACCCACTACAACAATCCCAAAAACTAGAGCCCAACCCACCTTTCCCTCCTTCTCTTGCCTGCCAGCTGTTGTCCTTAGTTAAAGGGTTCATGTATTGACACATTAAGTTTTAAGTGCCGTTGGTTCAAAATAAATGTTTCGCTTTGGAAATAGAACATTTGACAATGGCAAATATAAAAGTTGCAGAGCTTTTCCTTCCACAAAAGCATTAAGAGTGATGACCATTCCAGCTGGGGATGAAAATGGACCACTGGAATTTCCTGCTTGTTCTGTGACGAAGCCCTATTATTACAAAGAAGAAACTTCTTTCTATCAGGGTCTACTAAGGTGTCCAACAGAGAGTCTGCCTGCAGTAAATCCTGAGGGCAGTTGATCAATCCTCTGTGCACCTATGGAGGAGATCCTGTATGCTACACAAATGTGGACCGATTAGCTTTTTCATTGCTTAATATGTATGCACAGCCAGAAATCAGAGGGGTATCTATCCTCTTTATACTTCACACCATGCATAAGTAGCCCCAGCTTCATGACAGCCCAACTGAAATGACAACAAATTGTATTAGGTGCTGATATATATACTTGAGTATATACTTCTTAACAAGCCACTGTACAATGTGTATTATTTCATTTTACATACACAGGTTGATAAGCATAAGGAAGTATTTGGAAGTATTTCTTAAATTTCCTAACAAGCTACTTTATCTGCAGGCAACTCTTTGGTCTTCTGTCACATCTCACTAGTTTTTGGTAAAGGTCAATAGCAACTAGTTGAATTGAATATTATGCCTTTCCAAAGCTGTCATAAGCAGACATCCAGCTTCCAGGAAATTCAAGGGCATAGTGTCTGATCAGATATTTTCTTTTTTATTACTCTTTTGCTGTTCCATGGAACTGCAATTTCTTTGAAAAGGCAGGAGTGAACATAAAAATGCATGATGTGTCTTTAGAGATGGGTAAGTAAAACTCTGCTGCAAGATATGTAAAAAGTAACATCTCTGAAGGACACCAAAATGAATTGCATGTGGTAGTGTTTTTTAAATTCTGCTTCACTCATCTCCAGGTCTTAAATCTTAATATCTACAGGTAATTGTGAGCAGCTACACATCCAGACTTACCAGGGAACGTAAAAGCTTCTATAACCACATAAAATAATCAACTTCCTTTTGTCTAACTACAGCTTTTCTTGAAAACACCAAAGTTTAAGGGAAGTTATAATCTCAAGCTGCACTCCAGACTTTCATCAAACACAGCTTTGACGTCAACAGCCCTTCCTTGCAAAACAACTTCTTGTCTTCCAGCTTCTGAAAGTAAGGTGCAGATGGAAACTTTGGCCAGGGAGGAACACAGCTTATGCGCTGAAATTGCTTAATGTGGAAACCCAAAAAATGTGTGCATATGTCTTTAGCCTCATTCCACAGGCAAGAAGATAAAAATGGTGAATATATACATTTTAACAGCCCCTTTCAAGCGTGAGAAAACATACTGTGTTGTCTTTTACACTCATAACATCTCTTGAAGAACTGGCATCAAAGAAACAGAAGTGAGAGCTGATGGATGATCACCCCTAACTGTAATGACAACCATCTGGAGGTTAGGAGAGAAAATCTTCATGAAACTCCTACAATAGAGTTGCTTTTAGTGAATGAATCATAAGATCTGAACTCAAACACAGATATGAGGGTGCAAGAGATCATACTGAGAATGAAGAGGATTTTTGAAACTTTATGTACTTCTCCGGTAATGCCGAAAAGCTCATGCTTTTGGGTGTTGCTGTTTGGACTGTGATATTCTGTATCCTGAAATTCTTGGTGAAAGAACTGAATTTACCATGTGTGAGGTCTCAGAGGCTGGGCTCTGATGTGGTCCTCTCTGGTTACGCCCATACAAGTAAATCCGTGTGCAGAGGACCATTCATTGGTACTGAAGCAAACTGTCATTGAATGGTCTGCATCTCTACTGTTAAACTCTCTTGTCCTCCAAAACATGACGGCCCCATCTCAAGTGCAATAGTCTTTGGCCTATGCCTCTTATTGAACTGCACCGAGGAATTAGGTGGAAAATTGCTAGCTGGCCTTGGACACAGCCATCCCAGGGGCTGCCAGGCAGTTTAATAGTGCAGGCAGTTGATTTCCTGCTCCTGGGGACACTGTTTGAGTTACTAACCCAGTTGTAGTCACTGGATACCATCTAAAAGAGTGAATGAGACCACCAGCACATGTAAATTAAGAGATATGGTGGAGATCAAAGGAATGGCAATCAGTTACTGAGCTCGGATACTGACTGGTGAGTGGCAATGGACTTGTGATATGCTTCCTTTTACACGATAATATGGACTGTCAATGGGTTTGGGCTTAATATTTTTTTCTGCCAGTACTAGCATGTTATAAATCTAAGGGAGAATTTTTCACTTTCTGTGACTGATCCTACAAATATTATTTGCAGGGTATGTGCATACTCACTGGGCAGAAAAGTAGAAAAACACATCCTTCAATATTTAGGATAATGAATTGGCCATGCTTGCAGTCTCAGTTCTCCTAGACGCATGAGGAGAGTTTTGATTGCAAAAGACAAGCAGAATTTGGACCAGTACATATGTAATAAATTATTTAGTCATCAGCACTTTGCCTGGCAAATAAATGACTGCTAAAAATAATAGTTGTTACTCTCTTCCCCTCTATTGCACAGTAGTTCTGCAATGAGTACCAGAGATGCATTAGTACAGCAACTGAAAGTTTCAACCACAACATTCTTCTCAAAGGTATCACTGCTAGAAACCCCAGGGTTATTAAATGCAAAGGAAAAAGAACTTATTTCGCTACATAAACCGCAAACTATTTCTGAACTAAAAATGTGCAAAAGTTGTCAAAAAAGTAGCTACTGTGAACCTCACGATATATTAAGTGTTGTCACTGGTTTGCTTCTTGGCTGAGCAGTTCAGGCTGTTGCTCAAAAATCAGAATGAAAGAAAAAGTCTTTGCTAATGAAAGGAATTTATCATTAGCTTCAGTATCATCGTTCAGCATTTATTTTAGTTTACACCTACTGACAGTTCAGGTAAAATGCTTTACAATCTGATGACAAACTAGTAAGTACGATCTCATGAAACAGTTGATGTTCACCAGCTTGTTGAAGAGATCCACAGACAATGCGTGGGATTTATTTGGTCCTGAATTTACTGGACTTTGTCTGACTCAATATACTTGATTTCTATTTCTATAAATGTTAAGAGATTACAATATAATGCAATGTATTTTTCCAGTAAATCAGAAGCAATATATACCCAAAGTGTTAACGTTAAGTCATCAGTTTGTATTCCATGTTCTTGTTATGAAGAGAGAACATGGTATATTACCAGCACAAATAGTTTCTTAGGTCATTCTGTTGGTCACATTTTGTTCTGCTCTGATCCTTATGCTTCAAGCACAGTATATGTACTAATAAAATGATGGAATCACATATTTGGGCATTTGTAGGGAGTTCACACCAAATGGTCCAGGACGTATTAGAGAGGGCACTTTTAGATAGAACGTGCTTTGAGATATCAATGCTTCCTGCTAGTAAGCAAGAAAATTAATGTTTTCATAACTGTAATAATCAAGGAATGTCTACATTCATTAGAAATTACACCTTCGGGTGCTAGAGATAGTATAAGAGCTGTTTGTAACTCTTAATTTGTAGTTTATGTGGATTTACTCCTTTTATTTTTACATACAGTCAATATGAGTTCTTAGCAAATGTAACTGAAACTTTAATAATCTAGGTCAAACTTAGTATGCATTGATATTTAACCAATGTCTTTTTACAATTTTACCTAAATATCCATAGTAATTCTAAGCAAAGACTAGGATTTTTGCCATACTTACTTTAATTTTACATTCTTCAGACTATCATAATACCTTGTTATTTTCCTTCCCGGTTGAGACACATCACCTTTCAGTTTTATGAAGGTAAAAAAAAAATGTGTTGAAGTAATTTTAAGCAGAGAAAAAGAGCTCTATTGTCCTGTTAGGAAGTTCTATCTGAACTTCTTTAGTCACAGCTATGAGAAAACTTGGCTGAAGTTTGAAAACTGAGATGTCACTGGTAACTTGACTAGACAGCTATAACACTTACATTTGACTGAGAAATCACTTCTGAAAATACTTATTGGTCATCTGTCAAGAAGCACCCCCTCACTCATGATCTCACATAGGAAATGGGAAGGGCATATATTATTTATCTGCTGAGTTTGATAAAGCTGAGACCAAAAAAGCAATTGTATAAGGAAGACTACAAATGCCTCGTTGCTATGTTCAGAACAATCTATTCTCCCGCAAATTGTTGCCTTATCCTGAGGGAGTGGGTGGAAAATCCTGCAGGAACTAAATGCAGTTAGTTGGATGTTGTACTACACAGTGAATATTTTAAAAGGTTAGAGTGTATAAGAAGCAGTGTGGTTACAATATCACCTTGGCCTCCTCATTCTGCCTGTGTATTTTGTGAGAGCACTGCGTGCGGAACACAAGGGAATGAACACATACCACAAAATCAACACCGCGGTGGAGGGGGAGTTTCAGTTTGAGTGACTCCATGTTTACAATGCACCTCTGCCGAATTTTACTGTAGGGAGCAGATTTACTCAATGTTTTCTCATTTGTAAGATTTTCCATTTAATTTTGAAATCCAAAGGCCACTAACTTACTACAGAAATTCAGTATCTCAATTACTTCGTGCATTTAACAGCTCCAGTTTCCAAAATTAACAAGCCAGTGATGCAACCAGTGAGTCTCAGCCCAAGAAGCCACTGTCACAGGTACAATAGAATTGGTTGGCTTTGCCCTCAGCTTTAGATTCCTATGTTTGTAAATCTTGAAGAGCTGTACCAATCTGTTTTATAATGAATAGTTTGTAAAAAACCTTGGCTGATGAAAAGCAAAGGTTTCATACACATTTTGTTTTCATAGGGAATTATTATGAATTTGTAACTGCCCTGTACTTGATGTGTATGCACTTCGCTGAACACCACAGCCTATCAAAGGAAAAAGAGACCACTGTGGTCAGTGGTAGCTTTCATGACTTTCTAGAAGGAGACAAAGCTCAGTTGTGGGGAAGCCACAAAGGTAATCCTCCATGCGTTCCACAGCTGTAGTTCTGAAGGAAATGAGTACATCTTGTGGGTTCTATGAATTATAAAGACAAATTTGGACAACCACAAAAAAGCATTAAAAATTAAATGCAGCCTGACTCTTGTTTCATTTTCCTTTCAGAGGTACACAGCTCACTGTCTGTGTCAGTGTTACCTAACCACAAACAGCCTTCTCATCTTCTGCAAGCTGCATTGCTGTCAAATAATAGTGATGACCCAGCCACTCCGTCTAAAGATGTCAAGGGAAGAGGAAAACCAGACTACTACAAGCGACACAGTGAATACTCCTTTCCTGTTACAAATTCCACATTAAATCTAAGTAATTACTTGGCTACAGTGATACTTAGTCTACAGGACAATGCGTTTACAGGCATTTAGGAACAGCAGGTTATAATAATCCTTGCATATGGGTTTGATATCTCATGTAGTTAAAACAAATCATCAAGTCTAGACTGAAATTTGCTGAAGCAATTTATGGTCATTTCATTGCTTTTTTCTCTAAGTAGAGGTGAATACATTTGACTATCCTAAGAGGAAGGATGGTAGTACACATTCTTCTCATTTTAATTCCAAGACTGATCTGAAACAGAAGCAATAACATACTGATTTTCATAGCACATAAAAACTGCCCTAAACTCTTTGTGCTTTTTTTCCAGTACAACGTTCAAATATTTTCCAAACTGCTGATTAATCATGAAAAAAGCGTGGCAAGTTGGTCAACATTGCTGCAGCCATTTCTTCACAAATTAGTAAATTGAGACTGTCAGTATCAAAAGTCAGTAGCAGAGCAGAGAGCGAGAACCCTTCTGGGGAAACCCTCAGCTGTCTTATATTGCTACTGAAGGCACTGAAGCATAACAGCTTACAGTAGTTGAGGATTCTCCTTAGCTCTTCACTCCTGGGCTTCTGCTCCAGTAGCAAAGCAAAGCAAATGCCT
Source organism: Phaenicophaeus curvirostris (assembly GCF_032191515.1). Taxonomy (NCBI): domain Eukaryota; kingdom Metazoa; phylum Chordata; class Aves; order Cuculiformes; family Cuculidae; genus Phaenicophaeus; species Phaenicophaeus curvirostris. Next base: position 80,483,043 of record NC_091394.1, on the reverse strand, counting down.
TTTGTGTTTCTGGAAGCTTTGCCAATACTATTCTTCTAGGTAAGCACATACTTGCAGGTAATTTTCCCAACCTATTTTCCCATCTTTATTGCAAGTCTCATACAGCATTGAAATCTGGATAATGCAGGAAGACAATGCTTTTTCTGCTTAGATGTGATTGCAGTTCTGAAGAATGTAACATGAAACCAGCTGAATAAACAAAAAGCAGGCTCTCCAGTGCTAAGAAATACTTTCACAGTGAGAGTTTGATTTCCTTGTATCATTCAGCCAGGAAAATGAGTCTCTAATCCCACACGGCTGGTGCCTGGCTCCCTGCTGTGACGCACCCTGATGCTGAGCTCCGAATGGGTTAAACTCTTTCCAGACCAATGACCCAGAGGGGCTCTGAGTTCTGCAGTGAACCTTCACAGAGATGTCTCCCACTTTGAAGCTGCCTGTCCTCCAAAAGGGGAGCCTCTTCAAACCACATGGACTATAGCTTCAGGATACTCACCAGCGAATGAGTACACTTGGCACTGGTAGAACAGTGCATGAGATCATACAAACTCGTCATTAGCTGACTACTAATCAGAAGAGAATTTAGGCTGCATCTTTTTTATAAAGCTTTGAAAAAAACCGCAGCAACTTAGTCAACAGAGGCATTTTCGTTTGCATAGACTGCAGTGCTTTCCAAAGCTAATCAGTTATTTTAATGAAGATCCTCATGGAACTTGATGGACCCTTGTACTCTTCTGCTTTCTCTTTTTCTTTATTTCCTCCGTGCTCATGTAGATGTATTAAAAAATACATTCTAACAACATACTGTTTAGATAATTTTTTTTGAGTACTGTGATTGTCATATTACTGACAGAAAAGCTTTGAAAAACCAAATGCATTTGTTTTTCCTAGCAATCATCACATATCGAATTTACAAGGAAGTGTCTTTTTCTTAAGAAGATAGGATGGCCATCATCCTCTCTTGGTACAAAGTGGCATAACTCAGCTGGTGTTAATGATTTGCTACTATACCTTGTTCTCATTGAAAGTCGAGGTATGTACTGAAAGAAGTAATTATACAATGATTGCTTGTTGACCTTAACTGTTATCCAAGCTCCTAGATGTCCTTCTCACCTTTGCCATTGGCTCCTAGATTCTATGCTTCAGACAAGCATTACTATATCATTTTCCGACAGAAAATGTGAGAGTTGCTTTTTTACGGAGCACTACCTGAGGATCTCACAGCATTGTACAGAGTGTAACTAAACGAGCCTCGACACTTCCAGGGCTAAGGAGAAAGACATTGGATAGGACTTCTGTTCCACATAGGTTTGCTTTCTAACAAGACACCTTATTTCAAATTATTGCATTTCTGATAGTATTACACTTAGGGCTGTGTTTGTTTTTGCCTACTTTGTGCTGCCAATGTGGACTGCAGTTTTTCTGTGACTTAAAATTCTTAAGAAACTGGTTCTAAGAAAGGTTCTTCCTTCATCTAAGAGAGGTGTGCATGTTTATCAAGGTTATTGAGAATCAGACTGAGCTTCCACAGGCTGGCACTTAGAATTCTCTAAATGGGTTTGTGACCTCAAAAGGCTGTAGACAGACAAGCATGGAACTGTGCGATTGTGTCAGGGTGATCTACAAGCAGTAGCTGAATATCTGTTCCTAATTGTTCAGAGAGATGTGCCAATTTATTAAATTAACAGTCATAAGTGAAAAATGTCCTGGGGCTCACACTGGTGTTTGTAAGAGGCCTCTGCCCATGTAATATGTTTTTGAAATTTCCCTGTGCCATTCCAGGATGTGTGTCATGGCCTCTTCTGAGAAACATGAAGTCACCTGGCCTTTGGCCTTGTGACTTCCAGTACACCCCAGAAAAGAACTAACTCATCATCAGCCATAGCCTATAGTGTCTCCTTCAGTTATCGTTATAGCTCTGCCAAACTATATTTACCCTTACTAAACGCATATGCTGCCATGCCCTCCGAGATGCCTGTGCTCAAGGAATCTTTGAAAAGCCTTACTGCAGTATCTTAATCTGTTGTAACAGGTAATCCCAGCATAAGCGTTTTAGTCTCTCCAATAAATAGTTAGTGCATGGAATCTGATTTACTATTTTGCTTTTCAACATCATTTTTATAACACAGAATGTTTTAAAATAGGATAAAAAATCAACCAAATACAAAGAACTCCCTACAGTCAAGTCAGACACAAGCCTCTCATACTTGTTTCCTCCTATGACTTCTGTGAACTGTTTGCTCTTATGCACTGGACTGTGACTGACAGCACAACCACTGACAGTGATCAGACCAAAGGTGTTACTGTCACAGACTGGGTAGATTTGGGCTTAGGAGAGAAATGCATTTAACCCTTCTGAGCCCTGTGCCAGATGGGAAGGTAAAACAAGTCTTTCAGTGTCATCACCCTAGTGTCCTTCAAGCAAGCACTCACATTTCCATGTATATGACAGTCATGATATATGGCAAGAAGCACTGTATTTGAACAACTATTTCTAACTCAAAATGTGTGCAGCATTGCATTATACTTTAACACTGTTGTAAATGCAGAGCGACTACATTGAAATTAATTTCCTCCTGATTTTCACCAATGTTAAAACATGATTGGCCTGTCCTTTTTTTGGAGCCCTCACCTTTCATCTAGAAGTTCACACATTGTTTCAGATGAAATCACATTTGACTAATGACAGGAAACCAGTGTCAAGGAAAAAGCATATAACATTCCATGTACAATACACTTAACAATCAATCAAGACTAAGGTATTATGGCAATCATGTTATTTATCACTGCTTAAAACCTCTGTAAAGCTTTTCTCAGGGGAAGAAAGGAGGAAGAAATCTGAATTTTTCACAGTAGGCCTGAGAAAACAATTCATTGCAGAAGGTGTTTTAAAGCACTTTTCTGTGTGCTCTCATTTAATCTCCTGCTGCTGTTCATCCTTGTCTTGAGTTTTGGGGATGAAGATTTTTCTGTCCCACAGCTTTTGGCTAAGAATGGTGCTCTCTCTCTTTTCTTAAAATCCACATCAAACCTGCCTCAGCTGCAGCACAACTATCTTAGACATTTGTCTTCTTAAAATACCTTTTTTCAATGTAAATACAACCATTTATCATAAAGTAACAGCTCTCATATGCAGCATTAACACAACAGTGTTATATTATATACTGGATATAGGAATGAAATATTGTGTGGGTAAGGACCTGGCCTTTCTGGGCACTGCAGCCGTACTGAACTGTACTAGTTTATATACTAGTCCAGTTCAAAGATCATGTTAAGCAATATGGGAAACTGGTCAGTGGGTTAGCCTGAACCTGTTGCTGCTTCAGTCATGAGAATGTTGCTAGAGAAAAAAGCATCCAGAAGAAAAGCTGGAATGCATCATACAAGACATCTTCATTCTTTCTTTGTGAATACGCTTTTTCAGCTGTTCTTAGACTAGTCTTGAATTCCCTGACAAGGAGATGCTTGATCCTTCTGTTGAGAATAGCATTTTCTTTGTTCTTAAGAGCTTCACTGCAAAGCCACCACTGAACCTGCCTCTGCCCACTAGAGCCACAGTGAACTACTCAGAAACACGAGCAGTTCCTGCATCTACAGTTTAGGGCCTGGCTTCCCAACTGCTGATCCCAGGGCAACTTTGCCAAATCTCAGTTCCTGGGCTCAGTCTCTGCCTCGTGGAGCATCTGGCTGAAGTGTAGTACGGTAAAATGGTATTGCACAGACCTGTACAAACTTTACCCTGTGCGATGTTCACACAGCAAAGATCCAACAGGGGAAGGCAAAAGGGAGATGGTTGTGCCATGTTTTAGAGGCTTTGTAGATAAAAAGTATTAGCTCTAGCATATAAAAGGGAAAAACTTCCTGTATTGCTTTCTGTAGTTGTAAAATAAGATGTTCTTGACATTCTTTGGCCAGGCTTTTAAGCCTAGATGGAGGAAGGCAGTCCCATGGCCTCTTGAAGGGAGTACCGTGTTATCCTGGTACTCACAAAAATAGCGATGAATTGAAGGAGGATGGACCAGGCAGCTGGATTCTGGTTGCCACTAGAAGAGTGATGAGGGGGAGAGGGACAGCAGACTGAAAACACTACTCACAACACATAAGAATCATGAAGTAGGAGGACCAAAGAGAGCTGTATGAGGCACTGCTCTCTGAAGCACTTTCAACACTAGCATGATCATCACCAGATTCTTGATTCATGTTTCCATGACCTGAGGCTACCAAGCAATTTTCAATTTATATCATGCAGGATAGGCAGGATATTCAGCAAGATGTGCCGGGGCCCATTCTACAGTATCTGTATAGATATGACATAAGTGCAGCTCTTTGATATAGATGCTTGCTGGTAAGTTGGGCTACTCAGGTGTGCATCGGATGAGCTAGTCCATATCCACATGCTTCACAAAAATAGACTCTTCCACGGAGATAGATTCTACTCCTACACATATAGGAATAGCAGCAAAACGTAGCAAACACGCTTCAAACAATCCTTCTGCCTCTTTCTGCTGGGAATAACTCCTGTTCAGGAGCAAAACCTACATTAGACCTGATATGGTTTTTGGCTTCCACTTCTCCTGGGAGGCTGTTCTGGAACTTCATATGGTTGATAGTAAATGCCTTCCTCCAGATGTGTAACAAACAGCTAAGTTATCTCAATATTTCGACCAATGTGATAAGTTTCTGGGAAGGCAGGAAGAAGCCAATTTCAGTAGATAACTAAAGAAATAATCCTAACATAGATAAGATTTCTGCAACAGGAATTGAAGGAATAAACATAATCCGACACCAGCACTGAGAGAAAAGGAGTATATACCAATACCAAAATTATAAAAAGAGACATTAGTGGGAAAGGTCCTAGATGTAAGTGCTCCAGCTGAGTTGGCAAATGGAAAAGAGTACCACTGAAGATGCCTGCAATCTGGTTTACTGTTCCATCAATCCATTAGTTATTTCTGTAGTATTGTGTGCTATTATTCTTTTAATTTGATGTTGCCACTTCTATACCATGTGAAATACTACTTGAATGCCATGCACAATACTAGTTGAATTCTGGCACACACTGTTGACAACTGTTTTGAAACTACAAATATGATGTGTGCTACATCTGGTGCAGCTGGAGTGGAAAAGTATGGTGGAAAACTACAATTTCTCTTTCAGGACTGCTGGGAGGGTTTTACAGTATCTAAGGCCCTTATTCAGTAAAGAGACTCTGTAACAATCTGCTGTCATGGTTTAACCCCAGCTGGCATCTGAGCACCATGTGGCCCCTCACTCACTCTGCCTCAGTGGGGTGGGGAAGCGAACAGGGAGATGAAAAGTGAGAAAACTTATGGGCTGGGATAAAAACAGTTTAATAGGTAAAGCAAAAGCCACACAAGGAAGCAACACAAAATAAGGAATTCATTCACTGTTTCCCATTGGCAGGCCGGTGTTCAGCTGGCTCCAGCAAAGCCAGGCTCCATCATGTGTAATGGTTATTTGAGAAGACAAATGCCATAACTCTGAATGTTCTCCCTTCCTTCTTCTCACAGCTTTTTATTGCTGAGCATGATGTCATATGGTATGGAACACCCCACTCGTCCTTTGGGTCAGCTGTCCCAGTTGTGTCCCCTCCCAACTTGTTGTGCACCCCTAACATACTCGCTGGTGGGGCAGCGTGACAGGCACAAAAGACTTTGATTCTGTGAAAGAACTGCTCAGCAATAACTAAAACATCTCTGTATTATCTGTGCATTTTTCAGCACAAATCCAAAACCTAGCTGCGTGCTAGCTACTATGAAGAAAATCAACTCTATCCCAGACAAAACTACCATACCTTTCCATACAGATACTCCTGTAAAATCAGAGCCAAAGATTGATGTGAGTATTTCTACAAGGCTGGTTTATTCTTTGTAACGAGGAAGAATGACATAGAATGTGAAAGAAGAGAGATCCTTAAATGAGTGAATGAGTTATATCAGTGAATCAATAAATGATCTAAACATATTTTTTCATTTTCATGACACAGATGTGACTATGCCAAGAGAGGCATCATGTGTACTCAATCCTAATAAAGTCTAATACCTATGAGTCAGTGGCAAAAGTGGCAGCTGGCCTCCTGGAAGCTGCAATGAATAATCAAGGGACTGTTGGTGGTGTGCTAATGTTGGAGACAGCACCAAGTAAAAGAGAGTTAAATCACAAATAATGTGCTTTAGCAAGTTTTGAGTATAACAGCTAGGTGAGCAGCGTTATCTCTGATTACCTCCAGATCTGACTATTTTTCACAGTTGATTTTGGTGTGTGTATGTGTGTAAATGTGGGTGATCTGGATGTCTGCACTGATCTGCTTTTCTCCTAATCCTGTTGTTTTACCAAGAGAAAAGTTGTCCTTAGGCAGAAAGACTAAACTAGCAACAGAAGAGACTGACATTGAGTCTATGAAAGGATGTTTCTTTTTTCCTTTTATTTTTTTTATAAACAGATGTAGGTGTCAGACTGTGCAATAGAGTGCCAGAGGCAGTGATGGTACTCTGGGTTCCTGAACTGATTCCAGATGACCGTTTAGATATGAGAATTTCACTATAGATGGGTACTCACAACCAGAAGATGATGTCTTCGGACTTAAGCTTGAGATATCATCATAGGGCCATCTGTTAATTCAGACACAAATTTCCCTTTCAAATTAAGGTTAAAATGGCAGACTTTTCTAAAGGCTTAATTTTGGTACACATAAGATCATGAGAGCAACTGAGAAGGCTGGAAATGTGTCAGATGAGAACTGAGGAATTTTTTTCAATTGTGCTTCAGTCATTTGGTTTCATGAGTAAGCAAATGAGTACATTCATAATAAAAAAATAAATAAATCCAAATTATAGTGATTTGTTGCCTCCAAAAAAGAAGTCTCAAGACAAGACCAAGAGATATGTATAGAAGATAGTAACAACACCTACTAGGAGCAGTATGTTTCAAACCCATCCCTGATCCAGAGGTATGTAATCCTTAGAAAAACATTACCTCTTTCTGCTTTAATTTACCCTTTGTCTACCAAATTCTCATAGCCTTTATTTTGCAATTTGCTGCATGGTAGTCCATCTTTGTCAGGAGAAGAGAAGAAAAGCTTAGACCTTTCAACCCAACCCAGGTAATCTTTGGAGATATGAGATATAGACTCAACATCAATAGATAGAGGATGGACCTGCACTTAGGTTTCCTACAGGCATCCCAACTGCCAACCTAGTATATGTAAAGACATCCTTTTTTTGTTGTGCTTTAACAAAGCAAGCTGTTTGTCAGAACATAAGCGTTGCCTTACTAGGTGCGTTTAGACTGTGACTCTGCTCTTCAGAGCAGCAAGTTAGAATCATAGAATAGAATCATAGAATCATATAATAACCAGGTTGGAAGAGACCCACCGGATCATCAAGTCCAACCATTCCTATCAAACACTAAACCATGCTCCTTAGCACCTCATCCACCCGTGCATTAAACACCTCCAGGGAAGGTGACTCAACCACCTCCCTGGGCAGCCTGTTCCAGTGCCCAATGACTCTTTCTGTGAAGAATTTTTTCCTAATGTCCAGCCTAAATCTCCCCTGGCGGAGCTTGAGGCCATTCCCTCTTGTCCTGTCCCCTGTCACTTGGGAGAAGAGGCCAGCACCCTCCTCTCTACAACCTCCTTTCAGGTAGTTATAGAGAGCAATGAGGTCACCCCTCAGCCTCCTCTTCTCCAGGCTAAACAACCCCAGCTCTCTCAGCCGCTCCTCATAAGGCCTGTTCTCCAGCCCCTTGACCAGCTTCATTGCTTTTCTCTGGACTCGCTCCAGAGCCTCAACATCGTTCTTGTGGTGAGGGGCCCAGAACTGAACACAGGATTCGAGGAGCGGTCTCACCGGTGCCGAGTACAGAGGGAGAATAACCTCCCTGGACCTGCTGGTCACACCATTTCTGACACAAGCCAAGATGCCATTGGCCTTCTTGGCCACCTGGGCACACTGCTGGCTCATGTTCAGTCACTGTCAACCAACACCCCCAGGTCCCTCTCCTCCAGGCAGCTTTCTAGACAGACTTCTCCTAGTCTGTTTCACTGCATGGGGTTGTTGTGCCCCAAGTGCAGGACCCGGCATTTGGCCTTGTTAAACCTCATGCCATTGGACTCAGCCCAGCGGTCCAGCCTGTTCAGATCCTTTTGCAGAGCCTCCCTGCCCTCCAGCAGATCGACACTTCCACCCAGCTTAGTGTCATCCGCAAACTTGCTAAGGGTGCACTCAATGCCTTCATCCAGGTCATTGATAAAGACATTGAACAGGGCTGGACCCAGCACTGAGCCCTGGGGAACCCCACTTGTCACTGGCCTCCAGCTGGATTTCACACCATTTACCACCACTCTCTGGGCCCGGCCATCCAACCAGTTAGACAACTAAGTCTAGGGTAACAACAAAAACTTGAGATACGTCTTGGCACTGGAGTTTCTCGTTGGCTTTCCTGATTGCTATAAATAATTTCATAGGCTCTTAATGCTTCTGTGTATTAAACTCAGGTAAGACAGATGGTATGGTTAGGATTGTTAATACTACAGTCAATGTGATCTTTCAAAAGTTTGGCCAACGCCAGTCAGTAACCTTGGACAAATGGCTAGGTAAGATAGTGAGTGGAATGTATCTTGGCCAGATTTACTAACTACAGAAAATTTCATTGCAATTCACTAATTTTGCTACCAGATAATTAAAACTAAAAAGGACTAGAATGCTCTTTCTATGGCATTGTTTTTCCTGCATAGGAAGAGAAGTAACAGCAAGTTAAAAATTAACAACATCATGTAGAAAGAAATCTTCGTATGTTTTGAAACTTTTACTCTGAGTCCCTGAGACATTAAAGCCTCTGTAGCAGATGGCTTCCACTGTTGGGGCCCTCAAGACCTCTTGAAACTGCATAATTTCAACCAGTGAGAATTGGCAGTTTAGCTCAGAATTTAGCATTTAGCTTTTTCTTTGCAATCTACCATTGATAATTTTAAATGTTCATATAGATGGATAGGTTTAGGCAACATGAAGCTAAGTTGTACAAAAAATAAATCTGTAAAAAAATGCTTAAAAGCAGACAAAAAAAACCCACTGAAAAAGCCCATTGATGGAAAACAGTAAAGGACAAAAGACTGACTTTTCTGTGAGGATGCAGGAGGTTCATGTGTGCATCCATGATGTTTAACTGGTCATTTTGAAACCTCCTGGTTACCCCAAACGAGTGTACGTATTGATGAATCCATAATATATAAATAATTTAAAATGCACACAGTAACATTTTAAATGTTAAAGAAATTATAAATCAGGCTTTCAATGTATTTTTTATATCATGTTGAAGCCAACAGTTTTCCATTACACCCTGAATAGTACGCATTAATGATTTAGTGCACAGAATAAAAAAATTAAATATCCAAATTCAACCACAGAAGTTCTGGAAAACATGTAACATCTAGGTGCTGGGTAAACTTTAGACTGCTCAGCCATCATTTGGCCATTTGTTCTGCAAGTAAACCTCCCAGCTTCTAGGAGTCTGAAGAACTACACAGTCTTCTAAAGTTATTCTGGACTGGGGAAAGCAGAAAATGAACATTTCATAGAGGAAAAATAGGAACTTGATTTTTCCCTGATATTTATGTGGATTAGAAACAAAGTTTCTTAAAAATAATACATCAATCAGGAATATACAGATCTCTCATTTAACAAACAGTAGCTTATTTATGATCAACAAGGTTTCCCTTCTTAGAAGATGCAGTCAATGGAGCTGACTGCGTAGCTTTGAGATTTCCTCAACTTTCTTTTCCTAACAGCAGCTTTTACTTAATGTAAAAACACTCTGTGGCTGATACTCGAATACTTTAAATATGTAGTTTTCCCAAAACTAAAGTCAAGTTCTTTTCCTATTTCTTCAATACAGATTGATGAGACTGTCAGAACTCAATTAAGACCATCTGGTGACAAAGCTTGCTCGGGGAAAGTAAGCACATCAACAGTGATGCTAATATTTTATTTCAGATGGAGAAGGTCTTTCTGTTGGGGCTGCAGATTTGTATGTACTGGAATTATTTGGATGAAATTTCATCCGCAAAATCTGACACTTACATACATTTTGTACTTCTATGTGCTACAGGGCCTTCAGCAAGGGGCTGTCATGCTGTCAGGCCGTCTTAGACTCCTGAATTTTTTTTAAAATGAGACCAGAGTAGAAGTTTATTTTGATGATTGCCTTATTCTTAGTTGGCTGATTTTGGCAAGGATTTGACAAGAGTAAGTACAATACTGTGCTTGAACAAGAAGATGCTCTGGTGCAGCCACAATGAAGCACTCAGCAGGAATCATGATTTTAAGCACAAGGGTGAAGATAAGTCTATTTTCAGTAATAACGATCACCAAAGTGACTAAGTGCACCCCAAGTGCATCCCCAATTGGTTTTATCAAATATTCTGTTCTTGTTTCCAGACCACGTGAAACTTCACTGTCCTGGGCACTGATGTACCTGTGCTGGAGAAAAAAAGCAGTATTTCAACACCTTGCCAGCTCCTCTGCTGCAAAGGGGATTGGTGGAACTGGGCAGACGAGGGGAATGCTCCACCCAGACCTCAATGAGGTACGGTGAAGCCAAACTGTTGCTACATGGCACAACACAGCCTTGAAGAGGCATATGATGTGGACAAAAGAGATTCTCAGCTCCCAAGTGACTTCAGGGATGTATCCAGTATCCACAGCTGGCTCTCAGTTCATTGGAACCACTATGTCTCCAAAAGACAGGAGGATGAAAATGTTTAGGAAAAAGTCAAGAAAATTCCAGTAATCAAACCAGTCACTGTCCCAGCCAATCCTGTCCTCTCCTTATGCATTATAAAACACCCAGAATACTTGTCGTTTAGAAGGAACATTCTGGATTGATAAATAGAAATTTGAAATATTTGGAAAATATTTTTATTTGGAATAAAAATGCGTTACTCCTTCAATGCTACAGTGTATAGAAGACCTTGGCTGTTTTTTAAATATGCAAGTGTATAAAGTGGATTTCTATTTTGCTATGAAATTAAGCAAAATTGATTGTATTTTTATATTGCACTAAAAATTTAATATTTCTTGTAACATGTCATGGTTTAACTCCAGCTAGCAAGTGCCATGCAGCTGCTTCCTCATTTTCCCACCAGCAGTGAGATGTGGAGGAGAATGAAAAAAAAAGTAAAACTTGTGGATTGAGATAAAGATAGTTTAATAGGACAGCAAAAGGGAATGATGATGATGATGGTGATGATGATGATGATGATGCTACTACTAGAATATACAAAACAAGAGATGCACAATACAATTGCACACCATCCAATGACCAATGCCTATTCCATCCCCAAACAGTGATTTCTGGCCCACAGCCAACTCCCCAATTTACATACATACATGTCGTATGGTATGAAATATCCCTTTGGCTAGTTGGGGTCAGCTGTCCTGGATGTGTCCCCTCTCAGCTTCCCATGCACCCCTTGCCTTCTCACCGGTAGGTCAGGTTGAGAAGCTGGAAAGACCTTGATTGCTTAGCAACAACTAAAAGCATCAGTGTATTATCAACATTATTTTCATCTCAAATCCAAAACATAGCATTACACCAGCTATCAGAAAGAAAATTAACTCTATACCAGACAAAACCAGAACAAACTATAAAAATGTACAGCTTTTATGTGACACAAATGTGTGAATTAAGAGGTTTTGACTGGACAGGACATGAAATCATTAATAAAGGATTATCCTTTTTCCAGGACAAAAATGTCAACAGAACAAGTTTAAAAAAATAAATTGCCAACCTCCTTCCTTTCCACTCCACTTCTTTAAGACACACTGCATCTTAATTAATTAGGTCTTAATTTCTTGAGATTGATATTATTTCCATTTCAACAATTCTCCCATCATCCATAAATTCTGCTATGAAGACTAGATCCAATTTTACACTGATACACAATACGTAAACAAAACGTATCTTAAAAATTAAAAGAAAATTAGACAGAAAACTTATACTTTTTGGCTGTTATTTCATAATAGTATAGGCAACATTCATACATCCCCTAACTGAATATTTAACTTGTTTTTATTTAACACATACTGTTGTATCACAAAATGTGTCATAGATCCTTTGGCTTTGATTTTGCCACAGAATTTGTCTGAGTAGATCCTTATGGAGTCCCCTTCCTGGATGAGAGCTTAGATATTGTAAATTTATCCCAGTCATCCCTAAAGAGAAATTGGACTTTTCCACTGTCTGCACTCAAACCTCAGCACCTCCAGATGCAGCACACATCACAGTCTTCACTTCAAAAAATCTGTCAGGAATATGTGCCAGACTTTCAACTGTCATGCCATACAGGCAGGATTCCACATGACATACACATGGCAAGATAGAATTAAATAATGTTACATGATTCAAGAAGAAAAAATGCAATAGTTACAAAATTGTAGTGGTCATGCTCACTGTCTTTACAAAAATTTCTCTGCTAGTGTGACTTAATATTAAATCATGCGGTTAAGATGCAGCCGCATTTGCTGAGAAAAGAGTAACTCTACCTGCCTAATGTATTTTAAGAAAGATGTTCCAAAATCTATCTGAACTGCTAACTTGCTCAAAATACCCATTCCATATAATTTATCTGCTATTTACTGTGCATGTAAAGCTCTTCTGATCGTAAGTAATGAGGCAGAGCATGTAACTTAGGGCCTTCATATTGTGGTGTAAAAAAACCTCTGAAATTGCCTTTATATAGAATTTGGAATTATTTCATCAATTACTAACACTTTTCCTCACTATAAGTAGAATTTTAGTTAGCGGTGTATTTGATGAGGGAGATTAAGCTTACAACTGTCATTAGTCAGACTTGCAACCATTGTAAAAATCCTCCAAACCAAAATGTTAGTCTTAAGAAACTAGACACTGATGTTCACAAGTTCAGAGATAGTTTTTCAACTTTATACAACAGTTCATCCGTGCCATTATAAACTACTCCAAAAGTACCATACTCAAGTATATACTGATGGCTTGACACTGAGAGAGGTCAAAGAATAAGGAAAATTTAGGTGGCCCTGATTAAGTGGTTTTGTCAGATGGTCTGACAGAAGAAGCAACCAGCCTAAACTGAAACTCAGATAAACACTAGGAATTAAGTCTTGTGTTGGATTTTGAAATAAACATCACCATAAAAATGGGTATTCAAGAAATATATTGTGAGAATTATGTCATTATATATCTATATGACGAAGTGTTTCATTTTGCATAAGAGCACTGTATGTTACTAGTTATACCGTATCAAATAAATTGAGGAAAAGCCCTCTCACAGGACTCTCTTGGTGTTGCTTTTATACAAGATTGAGTCAGGCCGGATGATCTAATAGTCCCTCATGGCAATAACATTAATAAATCTAGGAAAAAGTTTAAATAAAATATGAGACAAAAAATGGTCTTGTATTTCTAAGTCTTCCCCAGCCCTCCTATTTTTTGTTTATCTCAAAGTAATTCAGTTTTTTTTTTTTTGAGATTTTCTTGCATGTTCAAGTATAATGCTTGCACTGGTTGCCCATTTTCCTGTTATTCTTGAATTCAGTGACCTACCAGTCAAAATTTGTACTATGGCTGTGGTCTAAATATTTAAATTTCTTACACATTATTTTCAAACTTAAACATAATGTTTAAAACAACATATTGCATCAGCATAATGCCATGCCACATCAGCTCTGAGTAATAAGATAATTTGACTGTTATAGTATTTTGGGCATGTCCTGCTAACTGATAAATGTATGTTTAGACAGCACAACTCATTATATTCTTTGTTCCCTGTTAACGTAGCCTGTCCTTTTATTCCTGCCAATCAGCACTCATCTACTTGTTCAGAGTGAGAACTTCCCATGTGCCAATTAATTACTGTTTCTTGACTGTCCCTCAAGAAATATTTCACTCTTTCCATATTTCAGTTTTAATTGAGTATCACCCATGTTGTTCAAGGAATTCTGAACAGATTTTCCTAATATGTAGGCAACTTTTTTATTATAGGCCATCCAAAACTAATAATGCAGTTGCAGGGTTGGTCTGCCTTTTTTTTCTTATTTTTGGAAAGATTGTAGTGACTATGTAAAGCTAATGCAAAGTCTGGGCATTTGTTTAGTTTTTTAAAATTAATTCAGGAAACATTCCACAGTAACAAGAACATTTGCATTTTCAGATGCTGCTAATGATTGTCTGTTTAAGAATCTATGTAAAGACCTGGAGTAAACTAGTTTTCTTCTGCTTTGTATCCACTCAGCAACAGGAAGCTCTCCAACAAAACTGCACCTACTTGACTTTTCTATGCCAATCTAGAATCATAAAATCATAGAATTATAGAATCCTTTGGGTCAGAAGGAACCTTTACAGGCCATCTAGTCCAAGGTCTCTACAGAGAACACCTTTAACTAGATCATGTTGCTCAGAGCTCTGTCTAACCTGACCTTGAATGTTTCAAGGGATGGGGCCTCCACTACCTCCCTGGGCAATCTGTTCCAGTATTTCACCACCCTTATTGTAAAAAAATTCTTCTTTATATGCAGTCCAAATCTACTCTCCCTTAGTTGAAAAGAATTATGCCTTGTCCTGTCACAACAGGCCTTTTGATAAAAAGTCTGTCTCCACCTTTCCTATAGGTCCCCTTTAAGTACTGGAAGGTCTCCCCAGAGCCTTCTCTTCTCCAGGCTGAACAACCCCAAGTCTCTCAGCTTATCTTCGTAGGACAGGTGCTCCATCCCTTGGACCACTTTTGTGGCCCTCCTCTGGTCCCACTCCAACAGATCCATATCCTCCTTGTGCTGAGGGCTCCAGAGCTGGATGCAGTACTCCAGGTGAGGTCTCACCACAGCTGAGTACAGTAGCAGAATCATAGAATCATCGAATCATACAACAGTTTGGTTGGAAGGGACCTTGTAGACCATCTAGTTCCAACCCCCTGCCATGGGCAGAGACACCTCCCAGTAGATCAGGCTGCCCAAGGCCCCATCCAACCTGGCCTTGAACGCCTCCACGGATGAGGCATCCAGAGCTTCCCTGGGCAAGCTGTGCCAGTGTCCCACCACTCTCATAGTGAAGAAGTTTTCCCTTATAACAAGCCTAAATCTGCCCCTTTCCAGATTATACCCATTCCCCCCCGTCCTATCACCACAAGCCTTTATGAATAGTCCCTCTCCAGCTTTCTTGTAGGCCCCGTTCAGGTACTGGAAGGTCACTATAAGGTTTCCTCAGAGCTTTCTCTTCTCCAGGCTGAACAAGCCCAACTCCACCTGTCCTCGTATGGGAGGTACTCCAGCCCTCAGATCATCTTTGTAACCCTCCTCTGGACCTGTTCCAACAGATCCTTATCTTTCTTGTGTTGAGGATTCCAGAACTAGGCACAGTACTCCAGATTAGGTCTCACAAGAGAGGAACAGAGGGGCAGAATCACCTCCCTCAACCTGCTGGCCACACTTCTCTTGATGCAGTCCAGGATATGGTTGGCTTTCTGGGCTGCAAGCACACACTGCTGGCTCATGTCAAGCTTCTCATCAACCAGCACCCCGAGTTCCTCTCCGCAGGGCTGCTCTCAATTGCATCATCCCCCACCTTGTATCGAAATTGCAGATTGCCCCAATCCAGGTGTAGGACCTTGCACTTGGCCCTGTTGATCCTCATGAGGTTCACATAGACCCACTTGTCCAGCCTGTCAGATCCATCTTGATGATACCCTGTCCTCCCGGTGTGGCAAGTGCACCACTCAGCTTGGTGTCATCTGCAAACTTGCTGAGGATGCACTCAACCTCGCTGTCAATATCATCGATGAACATATTGAACAGTACCAGTCCCAGAATTACCTCCCTCAACCTATTTGTCACTCTTACTTTGACACAGTCCAGGATGCAGTTGGCCTTCTGGACCAATGCAAGTGCACATTGTTATATCACGGACCCAGAAAATTGTGTTTATTGAGCTGCCAGACCTTGGTTTGGTGCCAGCCTGAGCACTCTTAGTTTATCGCCAGCTGACCTGCTGCTGCTATTCTAATACCCGCTTTCTTGCTATGCAGTCACATTTACTTAAGTTTTCACAGTCCCTACAGCATATCTACCTTTTCCAGGGAGTAAGCCTTAGATAAAACATGCATAGAAAAGACTGTAGCCTACAAAGCTTCACAGATAGCTTTCTATCTTCTACAGATATTCACCTGAGTTTCTACCCGTGCTTATAATCTCTATTATGTGTTAGAATCACTAACATTTATGAGTATCTCTATGTAAGCTGACAGCATCCACTGTAGCCTGACACTATCCCAATTGGTTTCCAGCAGAATTCGTGCCAGTGGGCACAGTCTGGATCTGATTTGGAGGATGGCAATGGAAACAAGGATTGTTCAAAACACCCCATTATCATACGGTCTGGTAGCTGGCTACAGTGCTGTTCTACAAACATGATTTAGTACAGATGTTTCATTTAAACTTTAGGTTTATAAAGGTACACATTTTTTTGGTTTTCTCTGATTATAACCACAGTCTACTCCTCCCCAGTAATCAACTGCTAGAATTTGTCAAATGTTGTCATTTAATATGTGGGTCACTTCCAGTGCTGTGTTTGTTGCATGGAATGCTCCACTTCCATAGAAACAGATGTTTTGACTTAACAGTAAAAAGAGCTAAACAAGTGCATGTGAAGGCACAGTGCAAATAATGTGTTTCATTTCTGTTATTTATAGCTATCTGCAGCTATCATAATTTTTTTATTTGAAAATTATTAAATCAATTACAAGAAGTTTATTTGCAGATACTGCCAAGAATGATGCATGCTAGGCAACTGCTTCTGGGGAAAAGAGTCGTCTTCTTCAGGGCCATTACAGAGGCATTTAAGTGAAGTTAATGCATTTCTGGAAGACTACATTATGACAAGGTTTGTCCACTGAGCCTCAGGGTACAAGCAGAAAAAAAAGAAATACCCTTTTTAAATCTCCCAGCCCTTCTGGCAGATATGCCAGGTGGCAAGGGCAGTACAGCTAATATTTGAATATTCAGCATATTGGAAAAGAGCAAGGCCAGCTGAGGTGGTGGTTAAAAGGAAGACTCCAAGGAGACAGCTCTGGCTGGAAAAATACTACGTTGAGAAGATGGTTTCACTCCTTCTTTCAGTTTGAATTGACTGAAATACATTCCATCTAGACTCAAAATTACGGTTGTATAAAAAGCTGGTAATAACCTTATCTGGAATGCAAAGGGGAAACACTTTTTGAAACACAGAACTATTTACGCACACCACAATGAAGTAATAAATCAGTCATGTGTGAAATTCTTTGCTCATTTACCTGACTGGTTTCATGTCACTGTAGGAGCCACTGATTTTTATAACAAAAGTGTTGTTTGAAAACAAGCCATGCTGCATGCTTTCCAAAGCACAGAGACAGAATAATTTGTAACAGCCAGTGCTGTAATACTCCACATCCATGGATGGATCACATAAAGAGCAAGCTGTATGCAACCAAGGTAAGGGCTGATAGCTCATGTTGCCTAACATCATTTCCCAAACAAATCCCTCAATTTCTGCACTTTGAACCACGGCAAGGCTAAAAGCACAGCTCAGGTTATTCCAAAAGTTTGCTGTGCTCCCCTTCATGGCCCACCCAAATGCTCTGGATGTGTACTCCACCCACCTATACTGGAGTTTCTGTGCAGAAGACAGAGCCAGGCCAGATGAGAGAAATATCTATTTGGAAAGCCTCTGCAAATGTGGGACACAAAAGCAGTAAACAAATCAAATGCTATGCCAGACCAAATGTGTTCCACATTTGTGAAAATAACAACTTTGAGTCAGGAAGAAAGGTTTATATGCCTTCTCTTCATTCAATCTTTCCCAGGGTACTTTCTTTCAGTCCCTCCAATATTAAACGTAGCACGGACAGCAGCAATATTTGTGAGTACACAGCACTGGCCAAACACATTCAAAAGCCACTGACAGCTCCATGTGGCCTGGCACAAAGCACAGCTTTAAGAGGTGAACAGGTGTTTCCTCCCACAATCCTCCTCCATGCCCAGGCATGCTCTGATGGACATGGACATGCCACTGCACAGCACTGGTGGAAATAACCATTCGCACCTCACCTGCCACTTGCAGTGGACGCAAGCTCAGGAGCCTGGTTGGCAACATCTTACCATGAAACTCTCAAATGTCTGCCCCTGACTATTAATTCCTGCATGGGAACATCTACAGATCACTTCTCTAGCCATGAGAAGGACCTAGGGAAGCCTGCTTCCGTTCATGTTGGTGTCTGAAAGTCTCTTCAAACATCTTTTTGAGGGAACAAGTGCACCTTTCCTAGACTGACTACACAGCATCCGGTAGCCCCACAGTTTACTGTTCAGTAGCTATAGTACAACAGGAAGCAAAATACAACTGACAAGCATTCAGGCAGTATGGGACAGAACTGCTGATCAACATCAAATTTACATTAAATGTTAGATGTAGAAAACATAAATTACTGAAAAGTTTCTCCAAAGTTTCTTCTAATTCATTTTTCTATTAAAATCGTGATGTAACAAAACAAAACCACTCAGGGCTATTTGTTAAAGGTGTGCTTTAGCACATCCATAATGAGAGATGGGAATTTTTAGATAAACTCAGCTCTTTCCCTGACTGCAAGTTTTCTACAGAGCAAGTGCTATAAATTTGGTTTGCATTCACTTTTGTCTTGGGATTAAATAGTAAGTTCGTTGAATGATTTACATGAATGAGGGCAGTCATTTGATACTTGAAATTTAGAATTTCATCATCCACCTTAGTCAGCTATCATTATTTTTAGACTTTGTTGGATAGCTTAACCTTTATAAAGCGGGCACACGGTCCTCATTAATTTACTGGGACTTTCATTCATTCGGAAATGTCATTAAAGGGGAATATGTATTACAATGGCTCTGGATAAGCAGATTAAAAGAATACTAGGGCAATTCATATTTTTCTTGCTTTCTTAACTAATAAAACCATTATTTTCCTATATACATGGTCTTAATATTTAATATATGCTCTCTTCCTGAACAAATGAACTGAAAAATCGTATTGCAATATACCCCAACTGATTTAGTAGACCTCAAAATTCAGAATCCTTTTTATGCATCAGATGTACACAGTTTTGCCTGCATGTTATAGTCACATAAATCTTTCTTCCCTTGATATGGTTATTTGCCATAGACTCAAAGTCTGGAATAAAGATTTGATCATCCAACTTTAAATACCAATAAAAAGTCTAACTCTGTGATGTTAGGTGTGGTCTCTTTGTGCTTTTCTTTCTATTACACCTATTTTCTGTTCATTAGCTAACTAAGCCTCAGGAGAAACCTAATAAGTAAGGAAAAAGTCACCACAAACTTACAGTTTGTTTTCTGTACCTGGCACCATAACTGCGCATCTTCTACCAAGCATTTCCATGTCTTCAACTCCTTTACTTGCTGCAAAAAGTAATGGAAGAAAGTAGCCTCCTGCAGAAACCCTGGCCTTTTCAGGGATCCTCATGCAGAATATCTAGAGGTTCAAGGGAGCTTCTTGCCATGCCTGACTTCTCCACGGAATTCCTTTCAGTCTGCTGATCTGCACGCCTTCAGGGCAGAAGATTTGCAAGCAGGATTTTGTTCACTCCCTTTCTCAACTGTTTTATGATTTTAGAATCATAGAATCACCAGGCTGGAAGAGACCCACCAGATCATCGAGTCCAACCATTCCTATCAAACACTAAACCATGCCCCTTAGCACCTCGTCCACCCGTGCCTTAAACACCTCCAGGGAAGGTGACTCAACCACCTCCCTGGGCAGCCTGTTCCAGTGCCCAATGACCCTTTCTGTGAAAAATTTTTTCCTAATGTCCAGCCTAAATCTCCCCTGGTGGAGCTTGAGGCCATTCCCTCTTGTCCTGTCCCCTGTCACTTGGGAGAAGAGGCCAGCACCCTCCTCTCTACAACCTCCTTTCAGGTAGTTGTAGAGAGCAATGAGGTCTCCCCTCAGCCTCCTCTTCTCCAGGCTAAACAACCCCAATTTTTTTTTACCTACATTTAAATTTGTTTTCTCAATTATATAAATTAATAATCCATTTATTGCAAGTGCCAGTATCTTCTTGATCTGAAAGACAACCAGACAAAAAGAGAGCTGTTATTAAAAGCATTTCCACAAGATAAAACTATCCTGCAACAGTAGCTTGATAATCATAGAATCATAGAATATCAGGTTGGAAGAGACCCCAAGGATCATCTGGTCCAACTTTTCTCGGCAAAAGCATGGTCTAGGTTGGTTTCTATTTTTGGTTTTCTGCAGTTACCACTGCACTTTTTGTTTTCTGCACTGACCACTATAATTTTGCAGGAAAGAGACAGATACAAGAATTGAAATTGTCTGTAGGTATGCAACCCTTGTCTCAGCAAAACATTCCACCCACTTTCAGCATGTACTTGCATGCAACACACAGATGAGGAAACTCATCTCTTTTCATCAACATTGGACCCTGCATCCCTGGGAGGGAAAGTAGCCAACTATACATGGGAGGTGTCACCAGCAAGAACTACCACCTAAAACCCAATGGCTGCAGTCTATGACTTCTGTCTGCTGCTATAGTGCATTGCCTACAGCTCCCAAAGAACCACCTAGCAAGTACTGACAGAAACATTTAAAATTAACATACACATGACTGATGCATGAATCCATTTGATTTTCTTCCATTACTTTATTTAACATGCATTCACTAAATTGCAAGATTCAAGACTCCAGGCTTCTGCCATTCCCCTTTAACTCTCTTCAAACATCCAAATCACACATAGGTCTTAAAAACACGTAGGTACGTTAACTGGGACACTGCTGCAACCCCTGGGTAGATATGTTTATGTGCTATAAGATTCATTTTGTTAAAATCAATGGAAGATCTAAAATAAATAAATAAATAAAATGCAGGATGAAAAGTAAAGCCAGGTGAAGTCCTGGAATAAATATCTTCAAAATCTAAGTTTTGTTTTCTTTGGATATTTCACCTTTCCTAGAAGTTATGTGTTCTGGGAAAGTGCATTCATCCTAGTGCAGTGTGCGCTGAGTCTTCCCAGCATGAGCACCCCAAGCCCCCCACAGCGGTTGTGGTAAATCCCAAATCCTCACTGGATCTGCAGCACTGTCAAATCTGGCAGTGCTACAGTTGCTTTGATAGAAAAATCAAGCAGTTATTTCACAAGAGGTAGAGATAAATAAATGTTTTCTAAACTACCTTAAAAGACTGAGGATTTTTTTTTTTTAATTTTTATTTTGAACTTCAGAAATAACCTTGTGTTCTAAAACCCACACAGATCTAAATGCTGGCATATCTGGGAAAAAATCAATTGGACAAAAGATCCACAAATGCAGTATTTTAAAATCAATTGCTTTCATGCTAGAAAGCTGCCATTTAGAGGTTTTCAAGATACAATTTTGTGATGTCATATCTGGTATTTTTTTTAAATTATTTTATTATGACTTGTTAATAGCAGAAGAGTTACTTCACATTTTCACAAACCTTATATATATCATCATTAAGCTTATGAATAATTTTCACTGAAACATCATTTATTCCTCCCTAAGCAAAAGGCCTTGTGTTTGATAATGAAACAGCTGGACACACAGATATTGTATGTGCATAATATATATAACTAATACTATATCTGAACAAACCAAAAGTAAAACTTACAGAAAACTGAAAATTAATATAATACAATGCAAAATTATTTTAAAAATTTACATTAAATTTTACAATACCTTCAGTATACTTCCAGTAGAAATAAAATTTAAAAGAAATACCTCAATATCATCCAAAGCAGCATTTTAATAAAAATTATTTTGTGAAAATTTTTTACTCACTTCTGTAGGGAATAATCAGGAAACAAGCTTAACTGTTAATCCCAGAATCAGGAGATACAAACATCCATGACCCATGGATGATGTATCACATTGCTATGTGTACTGTTTAATCCATAACTTCTTACATTGCTGTTATCAGTAGAATTGTGCTATCCTATTCTTAAATACAAGGAGTATAATAAAATATATCATGATTGGCCTTATCAGTAGAATTGGGCTGTGCCATCTTAGTTGTAACTTCTCCAGCTACAAGACAAGAAAAAGACCATCAACACCCTGGCTGACTGATCAGCATGAGCATGAGCGCTGTATGAAAAGAGCTGTGCAGGAGTGCTGCACCTCAGCACCCCTTAGCTTAAAGATAAGAGAAATCAGCTGTTTCCTTATCTCCTCTCTTAGGACCTTGGCTATGTTCTGGGGCAGGGGGCTGGGGTGGGCAGTGAGCAACTGGGGCCAGAAACTCAATGTTATTAGAATGATGTAAGTTGTTTATTCAACAATATAAAAGCTGGACCCTTCACAGTGACTGCTGGAGACCCCACCTACGAGTGGACACACTGCATAGGACCCCCAATTGTCCAGGTCTAGCTCTCTGAATCTTCGCTGCAACAAGGGCTCCTGTCGCAAGTACAGATCTGGATGATGATAATAGGAAATCTGGTGATGTATCTTTCTTAATTACTATATTTATTCTCTTGTAGTAATTATTAGATTCTTTGCCTTGAAAGTAGTTAATTGTTAACTTGTGGTTAATCACTACTAATAATTTGTAACCTTTCTTGTTGTAGTAAGTCAAGTAAAACTTGATTTCACAGAGTATTTGACAGTTTGGGCTTTTATGCTGATCACACTTTGCGCTTAGCACTCTGTGATAAAACACCAACCCACTGAAAAAACAAGGTCTCAACGCCGATCACTCACCTTCTTGTCTCATTTTGCAGAGGCATGATGGAACACTGATTTCTGTATGCATTTTGGCTTAGGATGCAAGTGCTCAGGTATTAATATGATCCTTGTTTTCATTTCTATGGCTGCAGAGAATTGTTTTATCCTTTTAAAGGAGTGGAGTAAACATTTCTCTCACCCTGTTTTTTGATCTGGCCATTTATGATTACATCTCTAATCTTTTCTCCTCCTGCAGTCTTCCCAGCACAGCACAATCCAGGACATGGCACGTTCTCCTGGCTGGACTATGTAGCTGCAGCCCACAAAGCACTTCAGAACGCTTCTGAGCAAAAGCCACCTTGTGAGACATGAACAACAATAGGCATGAGTTTCTCTGGAATTATAATGTGGGTGATATTTGAAATGACATTCAGAACTCCATTTTACAGGCAGCTCACACAGAGTAAGAACATGCTTTGTGCAGATTCTGCTCAGGGTTTTCCACCCTAAGCACCTTGAGAAATACTATCCATGCAAGATGACTTGTTGCAGTTCCCCATCAACAAAATCAGAACTGCGGCTCAGCTGCTGCTGGTTTTCTTTGTATACATTGTCTCCTCTGTTACATCCCTCTTGTGATGCTGACAAGAGGGCTGGGTTGTCCAGCAGCAACAGAAATTGTCTGGGCTATAGTTAGTCATAGTCTGCAAAAATCAGGCCAAAAGCAATCCCTTCTCACAGCCAGAGTTAACATGGGAACAAAGCTATGCCCAGGAATGCAAATATTTTCCCACACTGTTCTATCTCCGCTGCATTATTTCAGTGAGCTTCTGTCTGCTATTGGAAATCAGTTCCCTGAACACACAGTTCCTATCCCATAGGTCTGCTCCTGTATGCTTTGCTTCCTGAGGAAAAAAAATATATCTGTACCAGGAGCATCCATATTCTCTGAGCATTTTTTGTAACTGCTATCTGTGGTTGCTGACATTGCCTAGCAAGCAGTTTCCCCATGAGTAAAGTATGCTCACCTCCTGTCTCACAACTCAAAGCACCCTCTGGAATCAAACAACAAAAAGAATTAAACTGAATTTTGCATTGAATTTTGCAAGTTGTATTTTCTTGTAATTCCATTTTAATTAATATCTTGCAAAGTTTTCAGACAATTTTTTTCCCTTGGGAAATGTTTTGACTTAACATTAGTGCTAGTGAAACAAATTTTCTCAAATATCTTAACATGCAAATCCAAAAGAATAATTTCAATGAAGATAAGTGTTTTAGGTACATATCACCCCATGATGATAAAAAAAGGATTCAATGAAAACGAATGAAAATGGAAAAGACACAAAGTGCTTGTGGATGCAACACAACTTCAGATCCCAAACCATCACTCTGAAGTAAAGCCAAAAGGAATCCAGTAGGATTTTCCTAAGCTCATTAAGTTTTAGATTAGGTCAAATTAAATGAGTCAGAGGTTCATCATGCTCACTGCAGATCTGATTTTTACTTTGCATTTTCCCAGGATAAAAAAAATAGGTTTATCTTTGCAGACTCACAGGAAACCTCCTGGAATCAAACCTTTGGAGGGCGAGAAGATAGCAAATGTGCAAGACAACAGCATCCCAGTGCACCT
Organism: Phaenicophaeus curvirostris; assembly: GCF_032191515.1. Taxonomy (NCBI): domain Eukaryota; kingdom Metazoa; phylum Chordata; class Aves; order Cuculiformes; family Cuculidae; genus Phaenicophaeus; species Phaenicophaeus curvirostris. The sequence continues at coordinate 80,458,643 of NC_091394.1, read as the reverse complement.
GTCAACAGTACAGGGGAGAGGGAGAGTGAGGAAAACGGCTCCTGCTGTGAAAACCGACACACTACAATCTCACTTAGCTCGTTATGAAAAAACGGCCACTGTATTTTCGATTATTGAAAAATAAAGAGATGAATAAAAAATGTTATTGTTTGATTTGATAGTTATAATGATCTTTAAACCTGAAATCTGGGCTGCTAGGGTTTACAAGTCTTCCTTTCCAAGTCTGGGCTTAACAAGTCTTCCTAATTCCTATTAAAAAATTAATTACACGTGCATTTGGAGAAACTGGGATTATGTCACTGTGCAGCTGTAGGGAAAGGTAATTTCCAACAAGTCGTATCTAATGCCTGACTCCTGATTTTACCTGGTTTGGGGGAGTTAGCCCATCAGCTGGTGTTCCTCATGCAGATCCATGGGGTTTGCTTGCTTTGGTAGTTCATCGCCCACAGAACACAGTTAAATTCCTTGGCAGGTTTAGACCTCTTTTGGAGAAGTCAGCTGGGGAAAGTCACCTTTCCTGCCAGCGGGGCACTGCCTGCTCTACATGGCACTTAATGGCCTTTTGTAAAATTCAGCAGCTGTCTTGAGAGTTCAGAAGAGAAATATGAGGCTTTTATTTAACAAAGTAATTTGATTACCTAGAAATCAATCCCTTGCTAGGATTAGATAACTGCAACAAAATTTCCTACCAAATTCGACAGAACTTCTACTTAAATCAATCTATAAGCTTGTGCTTAAGCACTTTGTTAAGTGAAGACATTGTCTGTGTGTTCTTCTTTGGGATAACAATCTGAAACACTTCAAATTGGGTTTGCAGTCCCCTAATCTATTGTACTATTCCCTAAATCAGATCTCTCATCTGCAAAAAGAGAAACGATGGAAATGTCTTATGCTGGAAATTGTTTCGAAGCTGGATTTTCTTGAAGAAGACTCTAAAGTTAAAGATTCTAGCATAAAGCTAAGTTTAAATGTTTTAGACTGCAAGGAGTCTAAATGTTGCCACTGTGCTTAGCACACTACTCCTGGAATACATGTAGTCTCCCTGTTTGTTTCTCGCAAGTGTGTTTCCTGCAGTTTTTGCTTTTTTTTTCCTTCTTTGTTTTTCTTATTTTCTTTTTTGTGTGTGTGTGCTATTAACCATATCTATGTAGGAAAAACCTTTGTGTGTTTATAAGCTTTATCTCTTCTTTAAGAGATCATTATTATAATGGAAAAATGGCTTATTTTAAGAATGGGAGATAGATAATATAAAAGCACAATTTCCTTTCATCCAACTTGTGTCGCCCCCTCATTCTTCTGCTCCTAGCTCTGCATCTAAATCACCTCTTTCTTCCACATCTTGGAATAAATGTTTACAAGACACAACACAGATTTTCCTGTAGGCATCCAGAGTCAGCCTGGAATTTAAAACTCTATATAGAGTTTATGCAGAGATGGATAAATTTCACCAGAAATAAAAAATGAGCAAACCCGGTTACCTGTGTTTTCCTGTGTGCACTGTTGGCCTGTGTCACTTCAGCAGGCAGTAGCATATATATGTAGATTAACACCTGCAATATAGGGGTGGGTAAAAAACTTGTAAAACATGCCAACTGTGTTAACACTTCATTTGTTCATTTTTTTATTCAAGGTAAGCAACCCTGTTCTGTAACTGCTGATGGAAAGGCTGTGTTCTCAGTCAAGCACTGCATTTCTCAGCAGGCCCCCATATTCCAACAACAATTTTTCTTGATCTGAGCACAAAATGTTCATTTTCTTGGAAAGTCAAAGGTTATCACACTTAGGCCTCCTGTGGTGCAGTTCAGCAATGCTTCCCTCGGCCACCAGCTCACCCTCAGTGGAGAGCAGCTTGCAGCCGTGCTGCTGGAGAGCAGATCACACCTCCTTTTAAGCACGGACCATAATAACGTTGTTTTTTGTAAAATTATGAACTATAAAATCTGCATGACATACAGATGAGAAAAGAAATATTCACAGGCCCACTGTAATTTATGAACATGTGGTGCACAGATGTTACATGTGATTTTTCTCCCTTTTACTTTTGAAAATTTGGATTACATTTTCTTTCCCTCTCTCTCATGTTCAGACTCTGTACTTGATGCTTTATTAGATGTCTAAGCAGGGTAGATGGATGATTAATAATTGTCGATGACAGAAATTTGATTTCTATAAGCTGTGGAGTGAAAATAAATGCGGTGGGAAGGGCCCTACCCATGTATGTATGACGACTAAGCCTCTTTGAGACTGTGTTAGAGTTAGCCATGATTCATGGGGATGTCACCACTGTCCCTAGAAATGGAAAACTTGCAATTTCTCTTATTGTAATCATCACTTTTTCTTCAGATACCTGGGAGAGAGAGGGGAAAACTCCCCTCAAAAAAGGAAAAGAGAAAGAAGGAAAGAAAGACAAAATTAAGTTTTTCAGAGTCAGGAAATATTCCATAAAAACCCCAGCTCCTGATATTACAATCACTAGAGCTTTTTTTCAGAGCAATACTCACTCTATACTGCTATTCCTCAATTAACTCATGAGAACAAACCATCAAAATGAGACCACGTTTTGTGGGTGCTGGCACCCAGGGATGAACTATGGGTTCTCTACAGGTTCCAAGTCCCTGCTTCACTGATGTACTGCGAGCAAAATCAAACATCGTTATGAATCTCTCCTGAGTGGAGATGAGCCACGCTGTACTGATCTGGATCCTGGAGAGCTGCATACTACAGTAAAGTTTTGCTTTGAGACCATTTCTTTTCTAATGAAAAGTGGCCTGCCACAGCAAATTAAATCCAAATTCCATTCGTTTAAATTAAAGGAAGATATTTTAATGGATTAGTTAGGTCAATTGACAGGAATAAATCATTTGGTAAGCCAAAAGTCTTGTCTCATTTTGAAGTCTATCATATCATAAAATACAAAATCCACATTTGCAGAAATATATAATTTTCCTTTCTTCAGGTCATATTTGTTGGATTAAAAACAGAAAGCCCCAACAATTTTCTCAGTAGTTCTTTCTAATTTAGGTCTTGTTAAAAATTATATAACTGTTGCCATTTTCATCATTATTTGTTTCTAATATCAAGTATTGATAACTGCAGAACCCTGAACCAAACTGGAAATCCTCCACACAATGAAGTACACCAGACAGGAACAGAGACGATGGAGAAGAATGACTGAAACATAACCAAGGACAGTCAGCTGTAACAGCTGAAAAAACAATATTTGCCTTACAAATATATAACAATTTATTTCATAACTATAGTAGTGCCACATGTGATAAACAAATACAATCTATTACTCATTATTCTATAATAAGTGACATTTTTGACATGTAAGCTACTACTGGTAATCGTACTCAAAACATGTTTTGCAAAAATAGAGACATTTTCTGGAAACTTTAATTTCTCCTGAAGTTAAACAATATAAAAAACACTACAATTTTTTTCAGACTTTTAAGTTACAGGGTCATCCCTTTTCAGGCCTTTAGGAGGACAGAAATTCCCTCCTTTTCTGCATCTTTCTTCTCATCTCCATGAAATTTTCAGGAGTTTAATTTGCATGTAGAAAGAGAACAACTCCTTCATACATCTAGCAATTAGTCTGGAAAATGTACTGATAAAAGAGATTATCTGCTTAAGAACCACAGCTGAACTACGCTTCTATAAATTATTCTTCCTAATTAGTAATTATGCATATTAATAGAAACAATCTGATTTTTGTTTCATGAGACTATGCAGTGTTATGAGGATTTTTTTTTTAAAAGAAAAGGATAGGAAGTTGACTTATTAGCAAAGGAAATATTTATCATATTAAGGTTTGGTCCTTCCATTGTTTCTTTGAGTCCCAAGCCCATGTTCACCTAAAAACCTAAAGCAAAACTGACTGAAAGTGCAGTTAATTTGAAGAGACAGGAAGGGACTGTATGCAGTGAGAGGTTTAAATACTCAGCACCAACATGCAGGCCTCGTCCACGTCTTTAGAAAAAAATAGCGAATTTATACTCTCCTATCTGCTGCTTTGATCTGAGCTGCTGGCAAGGCATTCCCCCACAATGATAAGAACTACCAAAATCAATAGAAAACTCCCCTTAATTTTAATTGGCTTTGGAATATCTTATTTTAACATTAACTACATTAGGCTTGATTCAAATTGCAACTTAACTGTGGAAAGAAGGGATGGAAAAGTTAGAAACAGGGATCCTGTGCCAAATGTTCCTATGAACCGTCAGAATTAGTTTTGTTACAAAACCCCACTCCATCCTGCCAAAGTGAAATGATAGCTCTTAATTACTTCAGCAGACAGATGAGCTTGCGGTAGCACTCCACTCAGAGAGCGGCTCAGTGGCTGGCAGGAGGCATTCCAGGGACACCCAAACCTGGTGGTTTTCAGTAGCAACTGCAAGAAGAAACTAGTAGGAGAACCTTCCAGGCTAAAAATGTGATATAGAGCTCTTTTAACCCACCTCACCTGCTGTTCAAGGCTCTGAGAAGCCTTGATGCCACCACAGCGTGTTGTCCTCATGCTGTTCAGGCTGCAGGGAGGGTCCTGGCACTTCTCCTCAGCTGTGGCAGCTCCTCCATAGCCTCTCTCAATGATTGTAAACTTCTCCTGGGAGGATGTGTGAGTCACTGTCATGATCTCAGTTTTGAACCAAGGTCTCCAGAGCTGACACGACTGTTACTTCCAGCTATGCAGGCGATTTTCTTCAGTGCTTATTGCAGCAGAGTGTCTTTCATCTCTGCCCCTTCCCTTGGCACAGAGAGGGACTGACCAAGGATTACACAGGGTGTTAGAACAACCTCCATTAGGAAAAATAGATAATTTCTTACAGTAACAAGTATGTTTAAATTCAAAAATGTTTCCCTCCGCAGCAAAGCTCTCACTTAACAGTCTGTCGCAGAATGTGCCTCTGCATGTTTCCACACCAAAGGAGGGGAATGACCCGACCTGACAGTCCTCCAGAGGTTTCCCTGTGCTGGAGCACGTGTCTTTCAGGTTCAGCTGCAGAGGCAGAAGTAGCAAACTTTCTGAGTTTCTCCAGCTTCTAAAAAATGTTCATATCAGCACATTCTCAGACATATGGAATAGTAACCTCTTACTGTCCCAGAGCACTAAGCAGATCTTTGGTTAATGTATTTTAGGTTTATCAGTTCTCAAGCTGGTGAAAAACAAGAAAGACCGCTGTCCCTGTATTTTGGCTATTCTTATATTTTCATGCCCCCCACAAGGCAGAATGGATGTTCACATTAATTCTTGGTCAGTGGGTTGAAGACAATGAGCAAGTAGATTGGATGAGTTTTGAATCTTACCACTCATGGTGGCTACTGTGTTAAGTTTTGAAATCACCATCCCCTCTAAATCATGTTACTTTATAGTCTAGTCATAGGCGTTACCTGATAGTCTGTAGCTTTACGGTCTATCTTATGGTCTAGCTCTACAGGACAAGGACAGCTGGAGAAGCGTGCTGTAAGGAATTCATGCCACCATGGATGTCCAGGTCAGCCATGCAATGTAGGATATAGATATGCACAGTAACACACTTGTGCTGTTCCACACCTTATTGCTGTAAGATCCATCTCTAAGACCCGACTGTAAATGTGCACATTGATAATACAAAATAATGACACTCCAGTATTACAAGTATTGAGAACTTGTCCAAATTAAAACATAAATTTCTTTTCTGGTTTGCTTTTCTAGCTGTAGTTGAAACAGTATATTTCTCCCAGGTGGACCAAGACAATAGATAGTGAGATTTTTCCACCAAGGCTGACAATGAGGGACAATGATGACTAGCATAGTTATAATATATCCAAGAGTTTCTTTGGGTTTTTTTTCCCATTTTTGACACTTATTAAGCTACTGATTGAACGATTTTATAGAGTTTTTTTTTCCCAATAAGTTTAACAATAAATAATAATTAATGAACAGTAATCCCAAAAGACAGCAATGAATTCTTGCAAATACTTCTGATCATCTCATAGTCCCCACCAATAATGTATAAGAAATCATAACAAGGAAAGATGTAAGGAAAGAGTAATTGGCAATATTGTGGTTGTTAGTCTTTCTTTCGGAGTCTGGCATGTAGTGCCACTGCACAGCAAAGACCTGTCTAGCTGGATCACTCACACTGAGGCAAAATAACCTATGTCCTTATATTCTGTATCCTGGACTGAGACTTACAGGAGGATCTGAAGTAGTATCGCATTTGAGTACAAATACCACTCACAGCTTCTGGTTTTGGTCACCTCCAGAATCCTCAGGTTGGCAGCAAACCACAAGATACGTATAACAGGAGAGCATGCATTTTATAACTGATAAGAATAAACTGAGCTCTTAGAACCTTATGGCTAAGGATTCATGCATAAATACATATTCCAGTATTTTTTCTTTGATGGTTACATTTCAAAGATGCTGACCTGTACTAATGAGTGGGGGAAAAGGGGACAAGCTTGTTGTTTCCAAAAATGAGCAAACATGAGCCTTTAAAAGGTCTAACTGGTTCCAGTTGGATCCTATGTATCCTATGAAGGGCTAGTTCCTCTTAGGCAGATTAAAGAAATGTAAATTCTTTAGTCATGACAGTGACAAGCACACAAAGCCCCTACCATTGGAAAAAGTTATGGAGGGCAAGACAACAGAGAAATTCTCTTGGGAAAAGGATAATCCACACAAGAGATTACAATAACTAGATGTACCCAAGAGTGGACGTAATCAGGAAAGTATAGAGAATCATATCCCATGACTTATTAAAAAGTAGGCAGGGCAAAGTAATGCAAATTAGGCTGTATTGAACAACCTTTCGTTAGGAGCAGGAAGGACACATTGAACTATCAAGTAATATTTCTTATTAGGCATGTCTTTCATTTCTTTTGAAAATAACCTGGCTTGTCAGACAGATCCTTGCTGTGGAACAGAAGAGCCTCACATGTATAATAATAGTCCATGAAAAATGAGTCAACAGGGAACCCTTTGTAAAGTGCATCTTTGACAACACTTTGCAGGTTGAAATGTGTTGCTTTCTATTTTATCTTTCACAAGTAAGTACAAATCCAAACTGTAACTTTTAATGGCAGCCATGTTGTGCTTAACTGAAGCAGTTTCTTGTAAATATGTGAAAGTATTTAATTAATCCAAGGCAGACTTTCCACAGTGAATGACAAAATGAAAATCAATATAATCCTGAGTTAAACTAGTGTGTGCTCTTGGAGTATACACCTACTGGGACTTTAAAAGTGTTTTGAAAAAATTTTCTCTAATATTTATTTAAACTGAAACTTTTCCAGCTGTTGATGGCAGATCTCATATGCTTGTGGTGATAACAAAAAAGGCAAATTTTCTGGTGCTGTGGAATGTCTCATTTTAGCTGTTTGCAGCGAAACACCATATTGTAAAGCTGAACTGGAAGCCTGTCAGTGACATGAAATATGCAAGAAATTTGTTTCCATAATTCTTTATTTGAGTTAAATAAATTTACTTAGACATGTAACCCCTAAAAACCTGAAAAAGCTGCAAATGTTATTAAGTTAAACCATTTGGTGCTCTCTTGATAGCATATCTTATTAAACATGACCAACAAGATTTATGCAAACATAGAAGTTACAAACTAGTAGGATGTTTTAATCTACCTGTGATAACAGGTTCCAAATATCATCTGTAAATATTTAAGCAGAGACAAAAGGTACTGTCTTTTACAGGCCTATATACAACATTTCATTAAAAACAAAACCAATAACCTAGTACATTCAATTATAATATAATGCTGGCAATGACTGCTGCACCATGCAATATTTTCTTACAATGTCTGTTACTTTGTCTCATTTTGTGATTGCCCTGAATTTCTCCTCTTATTTTATCAAAAACAGGCCTAAATCAGTTTGGTTTATTTCTTTCTTCAGACCAAGGATGAAAAGGTAGTATAATTCCCAATAAATCTTGGAATACACTTTCTTTTGTACTAGCAAGTATTTTCTTTTTCTAAAAATACAACATTTCTCCAGTATTAAAGTTTGTTGTAAAAAAGAAACTGAACTGGCAACACTGAGTAAAACCACATATCCAAACCAGTTGCTTTCCATCTGCTTTTATTTCTTGGACTTCTTGCTCAAATTTCAGCTCCACGTACTACGTAAGCAAGAATTCTGCAAGAGATAAAGCTATCAGCCTGTAGGAATAGGCAGTTCATGAGGAATGCTCCAAATGTACCAAGACGTGAACATGGGCATGATGAGGTTCTCCCTGATCATGCTGTCATGCAAGACATCTTAGCACAATGCACACATTAAGCCACTGTGTAAAGATAATTACAATTTACTTTCATAGTTATTTGACAAGTATTGCTGACTAATAGCTAGTCTGTTACTAATGGTGTCACAGTATCACAGTGAGATGAAGCATGGTATGGACTCAATGTCTGGATGAGCTATTCTTACATGTCTCAGGAAAGAGGCATCTTTAGAAAGGAGGTAAAATTGAACAGAAGTATGACCCAGTAATCTGAGCCCATCAGAAGGAGGTGTACCCGCTTTAAAGCCGACTATAACTGATCTTCGTACAAATGGCTGGCTAGATAAAGACAGCTGAATGATAGCTCCAAGTTTATCACAAGCGTAGCAGTCCCATGACACTGGACAAGTATAAAAGGAGTGACTGTGCCTGGCATACAGTGCAGATTAGTCCATGAAGCAGTGGGAAGATTACACCCAGGACAGAGTTCCTCCTTATACCAGAAATGCACATACTCATCACAATCGACATACCTGGACATAAATCCTTTATTCATCTCACAGAAAACCAGAAAGTTATTTTTCAGAACAACTGCATTTCAGGTATTAGAGTCTCACTTTTCTGCTTTGTTCCCCTTTAGCCAATTAAACACAGAGAAGTAGAAGAACCAAGGAGAGGAGAGAAATATGAGCAGTTGAAAAAGAAAAGTGCTGTCATGACTGCACAATAGGTTGCTGGCATTTACAAAATTCCGAGGATTCAGGTTCAATATTTTCCATATGAAGATCATCACTTAATATTAATGCTGAAGCTGTATGGAGCATAGGGATCTTCTTCCAATGAATAATTTGCAGATCCAAGGACAAGTACAATCCCTGTCCTGAGGAGCCTGGAAATAATATCCTGCTTGCGTAAGTTGAAATAGAAAGGTGTTTATTTTTACTACAATAAGTGCTTAACAAGCAATAACTAAACCAAAACTATTATTTCAAAAGGATTTAGAATAATATTTTAACTATCTCAATGTTTATAGAATTCAAAAAGCAGGAACTTTTAGCTACTAATAATGACAGTCTCAAAAACTTTTTTTCTTTGGAAAATCCAGAGACTGGTATAATGATGTGCACTTGTGAAAAAGAAAGCAGTTGGATAGGCAAGCTCTTCCATTACAGGATTTGGCCTAGAGGAGTGTAAACAAACTAGCATTCTCTTCAGGGCAATTTACACCTATTGGCTTCCAGAATTTTATATTGTTGAGGAACTTTGGGAGTTTTATTATGCCAAGTCAAACAACACTGCAAGTTATTTACAAGACCAGCAAAGACACAGTAATGACATGAAAGAAAATACAATACTTTATTCAGGTTATGTAGAAATACGGAATATAAAAAGTAACAAGGAAAAGGGCAATACCCAAGAAATGAAAGTGTTGTGGGAACTCATATACTGTTTTCAGATAATTCTTATTAACATGAATGCTGAGAACCACCCATCCTTCATTGTCAGTCAAGTTAGGCTACATCTGGCTCATGAGAAACGTTACTGCATTGTCTGTTTATCTCATTCACAGAATACTTGGGATATTCACAGAATATCTGTGAAGGAGGATCTTACAGGTTGGTTGTTAAGTTACCACCTCCTCTACAGCACACACCAACATGAATAGAGTTCATCAAGGAGGAGATTCATGATGAGTAAACATACATGAAAAAAAAACCGAAGTGTATGCTGTTTGGAACATGCTGTGACACGGGCAGCAAGGAATAGCTAGTGTGAGATGAGTAAAAAGCAGAGATGGGACTAGTCCCACACGTGCCATGAAGGGAGCTGCTGGGCAGAAATGGCCCCCAGGCTCAGTCTTTCCTTTGTCTATGCTCTTCTCCCACGGCAAGCAGTATCACAGTCTCACATGCATGGGATCTGCTCGCATGCCTTTCAACCCGGGCCTTCACAGGATCACTCATCCCACAGAGGAGCTCCAGTACAGACAGTATAAAAGAGCTAAAAGAAAAAGAGGAAAAGATCCAGAAGAGAAAGGAGAACAGAAAGGAGAAGAAATCACTACTTTAATCTACACCACATGTACAACACGGCTCAGCTACAAGATCTAGGGACTTATAACTCTGAATGTCCTGACTTTTGTGTGTTTAAAATCTCAACTGTAGCATTACAACATGGGGGTTTTTTTGCATTTAATTTATTTTTCTTTCTTTGGGGAAAAAGAAAGTATGATTTACCGTACAGTCCAAGAGACCACATGATGGACAGTGAAATAAATACCATCTACACATTTATTTGCATGATTAAGCCATCAGACAGTCAAGTAAATGGAATTGAGTGCATTTATTTGAATAACCTCCAAGGTATTTTGGGGCACATAAATTAAATGTGGACAGCAAGCCATAGCCCTTAATTTTCACATTGTTTAAAACAGTGCAATTCTAGTGTTACTTCTCTGAAACAAATGTAAAGTCAGTGGAAGAACAAACTGACATACATCTGAAAACCTCTCTGCTTTCCCCATCCTCACTCTGCATGAAAAAGCAGCTGATTTTTATTCTTTGTGAAGATACATTACAAGTATGTGTCTAGACAAATTTCAGTGCCTCAGTGGTTAACCAGATACCTAACACAAGATGGTATAAGACCAATACATTCTTGCTCTGCAAGGAGATCAGGAAGCTAAAATAAATTCCAAAGAGGTAAAGAAGAAATTTGGACAAGTTTCTCACACCTCCAAGATATCCTCACCTTCAAGAGCATGTAACATCTGCATTGTGGGCTGCTGTTTCTATATCGATAGAAGACCATAAGGACAAAATCTATAGAGCAGAACACTTGTTTGGAAGACCTGACATCCACAGTACACACATTTTAAGGTTTTTATTTTTCTTTTATCTTGTTGGTTTGGGTTTTTTCTTTTGTTTTAGAGAGTTCTAGACTACTCTAGACTGTTCCCATAGACTAAATGCCCTAAACGTTAATACAGGCAAGCACTGTGAAAGACAGGAAAGATGAGTTAAGCTGATGAACTATACCTTCTACATTTTTCTCAAAGTAAAAGAATAAACTCTAGAAAAAGCACCCAGTTCTCACTCCTCCCATGGTGTGAACAGACTAATGTACCTACAGCTGGGAAAGCTTCAAGACAGAATTGTGGCAATGCTTCCAAGGAAGAGCCTATGAACTCAGACATTACTTATAGTCCTTTATGACTTGGGCCTTGGTATGATGCTTAGTCATGAGTCCTATGCTTAGGGAGTGATGACAGAAAACATTTTAGTATCCAGAGGCATTCAAATACCTTATTTTTACTACCTGAAAAAAACAGTTTCATTCAACAATGTTGAGAAAAATGAATTGCTCTTTTTTGTTCTAAATCAATAGTGAAGGCAATTCAGTACAGCGTTACAAATCACAAAAGTGGAAATGTGTGAAAATTATCCAGAGTTACAACTTTGTTATTAAAAAAAAAAAGAAAGTTGTATTAGCTAAGGAAAATGTTTTTTACCTTTCTTGTCCTGCCTTAAACCATATTGCTCAGGATGAGGGCCATGAAAACAGCAAAGGTAATATCTTCCAGATTTGGTGAAATCTAGTGATTTATAGCAGAAAAATTAACCACTCCAGAAATCTGCCCTAGGACCTGGGTGTTCTACTTAGTATCATGTGATACTCCAGCACGATATCATATCTTCCAGCAGATGAACTACATCATATGGGACCTCAGTGGTCACAGTGGACTGTGCTTAGCTCCTTGACAAACTCCAAGGTAGTGGTTACCTGTCTGCCTGACCAGTCTTCCTTTAGAGAAAATCAGCTAGCTCTCTTAAAATCAAAACAGGAGGGCAGCTCTGTAGATAGCTGACTAGCAGCTGCTCCCAAAAGACGGCATGGGCTACCCTGCACTGTGTTTGGGTCCTGCTTAGTCCAGTCCTCCAACACTATTGCAAATAACCCCCCATTCCTCTCTGTCATACCCTAGAACCTGCAGCACGTACTTTAAGATTCATACAATGAAATCACCACATTAGCAGACTAGAAGTGCAACTCATGTATTACACTTCAACTGGAAAAACAGATTAAAAATAGCCACCTCTAGGGCCAGCATGTGAGGCTCAGAAAAGTCAAAAACCATGGACTAGACCACCCTGTTTCAGAGTGCAGTAGCAATGAAAAATATGGATGTCACCATCCTGTACCAGGTGGTCTATGTGCCAGGCACTGCAGTAGAGGACTGTCAACAGACTATTCAGGTAGCCCCTTGAACCTGAGCTACTATAGAGAGAAACTCCTTTAGAGGTCTGCTCTATAGAGGTCTCCAGTGGAGTGGAACATCAGCCATACAGTGACAATCCACAGTGTTGCAAGTGAAGCTACACAGCAGGACAGTGGTTCTGGCACCAGGGTACCAGCCTGGAAACCTGTGAATACAGAGTGAGGAATATTGCTTTCCCACAGCAGGTGGGAAGCATTCATCCATCACGTTCACTGGAATGTTTTGGGCAAGGATAACTCTAACAGGACAAATGGTTTAATAAAGATATTTTTCAAATATTTATATCTGTATCCCCACTGAGGACTAACTGAGGTTAAAACCATTATAATTAACAATAAATTTTGATCCTGAAATGAGTGGATGAGTGGGACTTTTGCCTGAGTAAAGATGGACTCCAAGCTACATAACCATGCACTTTTACAGATAGAAATGGCAGCTGCGGTGAAAATAAGAGCATTCTTTGACAAGAAATGAAATTAAACCCCATTGAAAATATTTAAAGCAGTATATATTACCACAATAACAAACCCTAATTACTCTATCACATTACCAGGAGGTATTTTGTTAACTCCCTCTAAAACAAATCGTATCAGTTATCCAATGTTCAATCTAAAATGAACGTGAACCAAGCCATAGCTACTAATAGAACAAGATCTGCTAATTAACCCTGAACTGTAAACTTAACCTATAGGTTGCTACTTTGAAATTGTCTATTCCAGTGCAGTTTTTAAAAGCTATTTGCAGCTTCTGTCTGAAGAAGCAAAACTTCAGTTGAAGAAGAAAAGGCAGGGCCAAATTCAAAGAGAACAAGAAAAACTTTTTTTGCAAAAACGTTAAAAACCAACATTGTTGTTCACTACAAAATTAAGGCTTTAGGTAGCCACTACTTACATTTGTTTGACTTCACTAGTGTGAACTTGCAATCAGTTAAGCTGATTCCCTGTGGCAAGCTGTGACTGAGCTTTACTCAGTGGGACGCTGACTTGAGTCTCTCTCCTTTAGTGTCAATTTTCACAAAATGTGTAAAACATTAATAGTTCTGAGACCTCTAATCCTCAGTCAAATTTGGTTGAAATTGGCTACCAGGGTCAGAAATTACTAGAGGATTCCTAGACAAGCAGCTGGATAGATGGAGGAGCAGAAAAGCAACAATAATTTAAGTAATGTGTCTTTCCTTATAAAAACAGTTTAAAAGAAAAGGGGCACATTGAAAGTACACCGTGAATCAAAGAAAAAGTTGCTACTGATGTTCCTATTTGATAATCAAAAATCTTCCAAAGAAGGTAGTAGAAATGTCATCCCTTGACATCTTTCAAATGTCACATGAGAAAGCATCTGGGAATATTTGATAATAAATTACCTTGTTGTCAAAGTATTATAAATTTATAGTTACTAATTAGGTATTTTCAGTAAAATTGGTAAACTACATACAGAGATGTATCTTTGTTGTATCTCTCTTCATGTGAGCAAATATTCATGTACATATATATATACAGAAGTTTATCAAGGTATGAAACAGATTCTAAATGAAAATTACCCTCAGTGAGTCTTCTTAAGAGATGAAAAAAATGTCACTATATCAGAATGGAAACGAATAAGACTTAAAAAGGACACTATAGGTGTTAGACCAAAAATTTTTCCCTGTTGGGCTATTTGCTAAACGACCATTTCAAAGAAGTACAATGAAAATAATAGATTTAACTTTATATTTGCATCTGAATGACTCATCCTCATAGTCAACCTGAGGGTCTGGCTGTATGTCCTCTGTCATTAATCATTTTGAGGAAAAGCAATCTTAACTATCTATTCAAAGAACATATGGATGGCTTTATTGGAAAGAAAACACTCTGGCAGTTAATAAAATCTCCCTACTTGTGCAGCTATCTGCCAATGTTCACTGTGTATACATTTACAAAAAAAGAATATCTTTTACTCAATCTCTCTGTCAACATAAAGCAAACTAATTTCCTTATGAAGAACACAGTTCAAATTAGTTTCTCCTCAGCATCTTTATTGTTAAACTTAATCTTTGCCAAAATTCCTCATCTAACATTTGGAGCTGTGTTTCATTTTATTTCACAGACCTAACTACAGCAGTCTTCAACTGCTCTGAGGCCCACAGTGCACATGGATATGTGGTGATGAGATTTTGTAATGTAAATGCAACATTCATTACAGGGTCACTGGCTGGGAGGTGGTGTTAAGATTCTGGGATCACAAAAAATGAAAGTATGATCATGTAGTTTATTGCAAAAAGACTCGGAAATATTCACTGTTATATACACCCACAGAGCCATGATACATACGGGTTATATTAAAAAAATATTGCCACTCTTTAAAAAGAAGCAAAAAACTCTTGAATACCATATTCACACATCAGTTCTGATTTTCATGAGGTTTTGTTTTTATATTCAGCTTTTTATTAAGAGCAAGGGAATAATACGGCACACACAAAAGGAAATTCCAGCTAGCTGGATACTGGTAAGCAAGGGAGAACGTTTACATATTTAGGAAATTTTGAGATGGCTATACAATGGTGTGGGGTTTCTACATGCCCACCTTAGTGGTAGATACAAGTCAGACAGGTACTACTGCTTTCCTTAAATTAGTGAAGTAGCTGAAAGATAAAGTTTAAAAGGCTAATGATATTCTTAAATTCTTATCTAAGCAGACAGAAAGGTTTATGTCTTGAAATGTGAACATCCAGTCGAGGTCCTATAGGTCAATGGGCACTGCACAACTCCAACATCTTTAAAAAGAAATGGAAGCTTTCAATTATGAGCTAAGTATAAGCACATAAGGCAAAAATTGAATACTGCTCAAGTCAGTAGGAACCTCCTGACCTCAAACTTGCCTGTCAATTGCAACATAGTCAAGATTTTACTTGCAGATTTCAAAAGAGGCTTGATAAGTTACTGGAGCCCTGGGTTGATCAAGATCTCAACTCCAATAGTTGGTTTGATTTCAAAGCTTCATAGAAAGCTGCACGAAAACACAGAACTGTCACAGAAGAGCTCTACTCAAGCATCTCCATCCCCCTGTATGGGCGTACTTCTCCCACGTCTGCCCGTATGGGCCAGGTGCCAGGGCCAATGCACTTCAGCGCACAATACAAGTAAATTCCTTCTCTCCTGGCAGCACCTCTTAAGAGCTAGTAATTGATGAGTGGATGACAGAAGGAATCCTGCTTGTGAACCAGGCCAGACTTCTGACAACAATGCTTAATTACTCCCATAAAGAAAAGTTTAGGTGATACAGAGATGTAGTTACAGTACATTGCAATGAATCCTCCCATCCGTGTTGCCTACAGGACCATTAAAAAGAATTTATTTTGTCAGTGCGGCTGATGAAAATTCACCAAAGTTTTCACTCTTGTTATGTAGATTTGGCAAACAGTTTCATGAGACTTGCAGCCCCATAAAGAACCGTTTGATTTTGCCAGCTTTTCTCCTAGGGACAACTCATAGCATTATCATAGATTTTTCTCTTTCTGATCGCAGTCCTGCACAGATGTACTGACACTAGGAACTTGCAAAAGAATTAAGATCTGCATCCCCAAGCCTCAGGGCACACAGGCATGTCAGCAGAGTAACTGGAAAGATTAATGTTGCCTCTTCAGAACAATAAGATGTAAAATGAAAGTCAATTAAAACAAAGGGGAAAATGAGGTAATTTGACTTGCAAAGTGAATTGAAAGCTGCCATTTCATCCAGCTATCTTGCATGTTGTCTTGGTCTTGGTTATCTGCATTCTCTGCACTTCAGTGAACTAAGGTAGTCAACGTACTATTTATTTACAGAAGTTTTACCATTCTGTGCCATGAATCATAGAATCATAGAATAACCAGGTTGGAAGAGACCCACCAGATCATTGAGTCCAACCATTCCTATCAAACACTAAACCATGCCCCTTAGCACCTCGTCCACTCATGCCTTAAACACCTCCAGGGAAGGTGACTCAACCACCTCCCTGGGCAGCCTGTTCCAGGGCCTAATGACCCTTTCTGTGAAGAATTATTTCCTAATGTCCAGCCTAAATCTCCCCTGGCAGAGCTTGAGGCCATTCCCTCTTGTCCTGTCCCCTGTCACTTGTGAGAAGGGGCCAGCACCCTCCTCTCTACAACCTCCTTTCAGGTAGTTGTAGAGAGCAATGAGGTCTCCCCTCAGCCTCCTCTTCTCCAGGCTAAACAACCCCAGCTCTCTCAGCTCTCTCTCCTCATAAGACTTGTTCTCCAGCCCCCTCACCAGCTTTGTTGCTCTTCTCTGGAGTTGTTCCAGAGCCTCAACATCCTTCTTGTGGTGAGGGGCCCAGAACTGAACACAGGATTCGAGGAGCGGTCTCACCAGTGCCAAGTACAGAGGGAGAATAACCTCCCTGGACCTGCTGGTCACACCGTTTCTGATACAAGCCAAGATGCCATTGGCCTTCTTGGCCACCTGGGCACACTGCTGGCTCATGTTCAGTCGGCTGTCAACCAACACCCCCAGGTCCCTCTCCTCCAGGCAGCTTTCTAGCCAGACTTCTCCTAGTCTGTAGCACTGCATAGGGTTGTTGTGCCTCTAAACATAAGCTCCCAAGAACTGGTTCCATCAGTTTAAAGGTGGAATTCTTACTGATGTTCAGAAAATCTGAAGGACTAGTGAATGGAGGCAGGTGACTGGTCATTTGACTTTTTGTCCTACTGAAACAATTACCAAAGATACAGTGAAACTTGCTTTAACAGAAATACACCTGGAGTGAATTTCTTCTCATGCTTGCCTAATGGTAACATCAGAAAAATCATGCCTAAAAACTTCTCTTTTTTGAGAGAAGTTAGACTCAAGGTATCAAACTTTCGATGCCGTGGCACATTAAACTGTGTTTCAGAGCCAGCCGCTACTTCTCAAGTTCAAATCCCAAGGCATCCTTGAAATTCAGTCATTTGGTGTTCTCTCACTGCTAAAAACCACCATGGTGATAGTGCCAACAAGCTTGATAATGGCTAAGGTGATTAAAGCATTCAAAACTCGGAAGAATGGGGAAGTTGAAACCTTATCCAGGATTACTCCTATATTTCTTCCCGTAAGTTGCATCTCAGTGGTACTTGAAGAACATAAAATCTATTTTGGAATTCACCCTGAGTTCAAAACCACATTCTCACAGTCACTGAGAACAGTACAGGTATTAATGCTGCTTTGGAAAAGGTTAACCTCTGCCAGGTTATACGCTGGCCTGAAAATAAGAAACATGACACCTCTAAAAATGCGTGACAAGCGAAGATGAAGAGCTTTCGAAATTAGAGAGAAAATGAATTTGCAAGATGCTTCTTTCTACTATTCCACTTTGGGTAGACTCTATAGATGCCTGCTTTAGGCGCTTTGTTGAAGGGCTGGTATCCTCTAGGAGATGAGATGCTCAAAAGATGCAATGTTTTACAGAGTGTTAGATCGACTGCGTTGTTTCTGAATTCTAGAAGGCTTTGTGAAATACTGGCAAGTGCTTCCAATGAAAATATTTCTGCTTTTCTATATAGAGAACTCTGAATTTCTAAATCAACAGTTTGGATTGTTGAAATAAATCTGCATTCTTCATACATTTCTATTTAGCATGTTTGCTTTCCATGGTAAATTCATATATAAAGAAGATAAAAGCAAAACCTGATATATCAATCACATACGAGATGAAAAATTCTTGCAAAAGTTTGATATAGTTATACCTTCTGGCATTATCAGAGTTGCTTACACATATTTGCAGTTGACATAAAAAAATATAATAGTAAGTAAAAAAGTATTTATTTGAGGATTTCTTTTGTTGTGTGCTCTCTTCTCTCAACCTATGAGACAAATCCCTTTTCATGTGATTTGAAATACATCAGGAACTTTTTAATTCTAAATTAACATACCCTGAAGTTAGTTATTACTTTTTTTGTAACACTGTTATAAAGATCTGCAGAACCAGAAGGATTTTCTTAAGTATATTTTTTTTATCAGTCAAAAATCTCACACCTGAGCTCTTGGATTTAAGTGCATTATTAATTGGTCTTGTACACACTTGTTTAGTGAGTAGTTCCATTAAAATGAATGAACCAGGTACAGTTTTAGCAATGTCTTGATCCAGTGCCTAATAATATCTCTCTTTCAATCTCGGTATAACTAATGTAAAACATGCTGTGCTATGACCAGTGAAATCTGAAATACAAACACATTGAACTGTATCCCAAGCCAATTTGGACTCTGTATGATTAAAAACTGGAGAAAGGAATTTCATTTTAGTCAACTGAGGTGGCGTGTTGTCATTTACAAGGCAGCATGTTGAATTATCCCTTACTTCCAAGCCATCGGTTTTAGGAATGGCCTAAGTAGCATTTAATTACAGTTCTGTTAGCAAACCTTATAAGTATACTAAATTAAGAAAACAATTCAATAGCTAGTAATATGCGTCTAAATATGAAGATACCTCATAAGATGGCCTATTGGTGTTTTGTAGTTTGAAAACTAAGGTGTGTTGTAAACACTGGAACCCTACTATCTGCAAAAGTTTCTGCTTTGGGCTGTTTCATATGAGCTTCTGGTATCAAGACAGACAGACAGTCATCTTATTGACTTCTCTATGACAAACAGATCCTCCCTTTATTTACATCAACATTGTACAAATCAGATTGAATGTTTTCATTAAGAGATATCATTAAATTTTGTACAGACACACACAGTTCAATATTTCAAAATCCACACCCTGTTATCCTCAGGCAGGGTAGAGTAACAAATAGATTAAAAAGAAATTTTAACTTTTACAACAGCAATAGCTAAAGCCAGTCAGTTTTTATTTGAGCTCAGAGTACACAGCCATTGGAGACATTTTCAATATTTGTAGTAACAGCTGTGATTCCTATACATGCTTTGCCAACAGGAGGACAAGCATTTTCCTCTGAGTAACTAGTTATGCCTCCAAGGGGCTGCATTAGCAACACACGCATCCTTTTAAGGGAGTAGAGAATTTTTGCTACAGTCTTGACCTAAGCCTCAAAAAGCAAGGCCCTTAGGGCCGTCATTTCAAGCAGCACTACCCACACCTTTCCCCTCAGTCATGTATTAGATCTTTACTTCACCACTATGGGAAAAGAAGTATGAACAAGTTCATTTTTGCTTCTACATTTGTCGTGATTTCAGCAGTTCCCGAAGTCTGATACACAGAAAGGTCTTGTTACAGACTGATTATAGGCTCCTTGCCAGAAAGATCAAATAAGATATTTTAAGCTTCAACAACCATATGGATGTGCCTTGTCTTTATAGAGGATGTATTTTTCCCTGAGGATTTCCAGCATTTTAAATTTCTACTATATTAAGTATAATTTATAATAATTTCAGATAAATTTAGGATGACTGTAAGACTCAGCACAGAAGTCCACAAAACTGACTGTACTCATGCAAAACCACTAAGTTCTTTGATGTTAAGTTTCTTTAACTTGCGTGTTTATATTTTCAACTGTAGGTACACGAAATAACAATTATTAATAAAATAGAGTTTAAGGTTTGTTGCACACTTGAATAGCTGCAATAAATTATTTCTTGAAAAAGCTGGTTTTGTCTCCCTGCCTCATGGCTGAACCGTAACACAAACAGCCCCCTCTGGTCCCTCCATACACACACACACACTTGTGATATTTGCAACCCTATCTTCAAGTTCTCCTTATTTACTTGTGTTTGTTTCCTCTTGGACAAGAGACATAATGCTCTACATCTTGCAGCTAGATACATGCCTGACAGGCCGGCTAACATGTAAGTGCTGATCCGCTTGGCTGCCAGGAAATCCAGCTGAAAATCAAGTCACTTATCCTCTGGCAGATGAAGAAATAGGTCTGGGGGCTGTGTTCAGTCCCTGGGTTTTCCCTTCTGGGGTCTCCACCTTACTTTTAAACTTGACTTAACTGGTCTGTTGGTTAAACTACTGTTACAAAGGGACTAACAGAGGTATCTGTGGCATGGGTGTAGAAGCCTTACTTCCTCAGTGAACTAGGTTGAAAACTGACTCGCACCTGATCTCAGGAATTACTACAGGTGAAATAATGGCTGTTGAATGCAAGAATAACTGTTCATCTGAACAGTTAAAATAAGGCTTTACAAGATCACACTCACAAGAGGCAAAATGAAGTGGTTCTAAGTTTTAACAATCCACCTATCTCTCTACCTCACAATTTCCATTATGTCAAAGCTTCTAAAACCGGTGAAGCCCTCAGCAAAGGGCCCCACAATAGGACATCAGATCAAAGCTCCAGCAAGGAATAACCTTATACATTTGGAAATCCTCCTTCAAGTCCTTCCTATTCATACCTGAATGAAGAATGGGATGAACAGAGCAAGATGTTTTTCCCTTATACAAGTGTCCCTGAAACGTATAAATTAGGATTTTTTCCTAAAATATAAAACTGTCCTGAAAATGTTCTAAATTTTGGGTAAAAAATGGAAAGTTAAAAATCTATAAAAGCCTATAATAATGCATACCACATAATGCAGCCCTTGAAACAAACCTCCCAAAGCCTCTAAGGAAAAATATATATTAAGTGCATGATGACATTCACCAAAATTAATTCTTCAAAATGTGGGAGCTTTGTGGATGTGGAAGATACTAGTGCTACAGAATCTAGAATAATATCTTCCAATCATCTGCAATACAAACAGCTGTTTCTTGTAAAACCAATGCTGTGCTCTTGTTTGTGGGCCATATAAGATATGTGTACAGTAACCATGAATACCACAAATAAATGTTAGGAAAAATCTGCAGCTTCTCATTTTTCACAGCAACTTCAAGGCAAAACCCAGCAGAAGACCAGTCACACTGTCTTTATTTTCCTCAGCAATGTCAGCATTAACAATATCTTCAAAAGAGATGCTGGCCTACCTAATTTCATTTTCATCCCTGAAAAGTCTCCCTACAACATCCAAGAGAGGCGGCACAGTTTTATATTAATTATGTTTTCCTTGTGGACTCATTTGCATTTTATGCCCAAGGAAAATAATACCTAAATGCCTAAGGGACAGAATTTCCTAGAAAGTACGTTCTGCCTTGCCTTTATTCCCCAAATGTAATCCTTAGTAGAGGCACATAATGTCATGAACTAGGTTTTGGCAAGTTTTGCCCATGAGTTAAAGGTTTATCAACTTTTTTTTTAAAGTTAAACAAATGTGCTCGAGTAAAACTGAAGCTTGGAAGCATTACCGGGCAGCTAGCTACTAAAAGGTCTACTACAGAAACATCACCAAAAAAAAGGGATTTATATCAAGTGGAAGAGAGCAAATGTCCCATCAATTTCCACAATTAATACAGACAGGTCAAAACCAACACTGTAGCGTGTAAGTAATAACTACTGATTTATTGCACATTACAAGCTTTTCTTGGAGGAACACAGAGGACAAAATTTGCAAGCCAGTTCTATTTTTATGAAGAATCAGCAAGACAAAGGGATAACTCACTAGGGCTGCAGGAGAGTTAGTCTCACCCGATGTGCAATACTTGAGGGAGCACATGCACTTCAGGAATGACTGTACATTTGCAGGGCCTCCCCCATTCCGCCTACAGCTGCATTTGGCATCAAGACAATACAGAGGGTGTTGGCAAAGGCAGAAGTTCAACAGGAAACCACAGCCTCTCCAACAGCCCCTAGAAACAAGTGCATAGGCACAGGCCATCCACAGCAGTAAACACATGGTACAGAGCCCACATGCATCCAGCAGATGCAAACCTCCTCCCACACATGAAGATGAAATATTTCCTCACTTGTTCTGTTTTGTTCAGGGAGCTCATCCTTCTCTTAGAAGACAAAACTTCAAACTAAAACTTTACTTATATATGATCACAAAGAATTCTACTGTTAAGAGTAATACCTGAATGGATAAAAGCCCCCAGTTTAATTACAGGAAGAAAACTCTGAACATTATTTGCTCTCTTATGTTACTGCACATGCATAAAGTATCTTTAAACTACTCGATGACAACTATGACAGTTACATTTTGTTCAAAGTGTATGTTATTGCTTTTATATTTAGATATGCTCAGAGAATTTCAAATGTAATGTAAATATGTTATTGCTGCAGTCGTGCTGTGCTTCCCGATCAAATTTCCTTAAAATGTGATGCATACACTGAGAAGACTTTCCCCACCTCCTCCAAGGAAATATTAAATATCTTGGGAACATACTGCCTCAAGCAATAATTCTTTTCAATATCCATATACAAGTACATATCCCAGAGTCTTCACTGTCCTCTGGATTTGTTCCCAGCATAATTTCAAGAAATTTCTAGGCCTTCAGAAAAGTATGCTTTTATAAAATACTCTTTGAGAATAGACTCTAGAAGCAGATGGATCACAAACGCTGGAGCCCAGCAGGAAGCAGACTATTAGCAGTGTCAGCATTTACACACTAGGATTTTTCTTTTTTTAAAGAATTATGAGTTATCAGTGAAAAAATAACATCATCCATTTTGGTCTTCTGAACAGTCTCTTAGTTTTATCTTTGGCATCCAATGATGTTTGTCTGATATCTTCATCCTGCTTACCTTCATGACGCTTCCTGAAATTGTGCTAGTGAGACAATGCTCTGCCTCATTTGATTATCAAATAAAGAATTAAATTTCATATCACTTTCTGGTCAATGTGAGTTCCAAAATGATTCTTGAACAAAAATGTGTTTCTTGCCCTTTTTTAAAGGAACAGCCCTCATAGATGTTGCAAGCAGGCTATTCCAGAAAATAACATTGCAAAAGAGAGAAGTCAGTGATAAATCTCAAGGCCTATTAATTCAAGATTATTTTGGAACCGTACCAACTATATTTTGCTTGATATTACAATAAATAGATAGGTGGGAATTATACTCCACTGAAGGCGAATATGGACGCATACTAAAAAGCAGTACCAATAATTTCATATTTACATCTGACAGAAGTATGGATCAAAATTTACATGAAAACATTTGCTTGAACGTAACTGCACTTGCAAGCATTCTCTCCCACTAATATATAAACTTTTATCTCAAAGTATTCCAAGACACATCACTGATGTATAGTTGAAGAACTTGGCAGTAAGGAAAAGCAATATTTCAACAACTCTTCAACTTATTGTTATCTCAGCACAAAAAATCCCGTACTCACTTTATGAAAAATATTACAACATCCCTAGGGTGTATAAAACAAATTGCTTTTAATGCAGCAGTTTTGGCTCATATTAAAAGCATGTGGAGCTTCATCTCCCTCTTTTTGAAGGTAGAATGAGTTAACTCTGCCAACACTTAGAGGAAAGTTCTGAAGCTCTTAAGTACTCCATAAAAATACCCAGACCCCAAAGTTATCTTTTAGTAACTACGTAGGTGTCACGTGAAACACTACACACCTAATATTTAAAATTTATGTACTAGATTATTTTTTGCAAATTTTCAGATGTAAATAAGAAATTCAATTTTTAATTTCTTTCTAACTAGGTCCTGTTAAAAAAACTACTTTATTTTCAGGATACAATCCACCAGTTCAATCTGATATTAGAAGCACAGTGCCAACAAATACATGTATTTTTATACTGTTTTACAAATGAATATTGAATAGAATACTGCCACCTTTTGGCTATGATTTGGACTTAAAAATGAGACTTGTCTGTACAACCTTTAAAAACATTTGACATACAACGAGTATTCTGAAAAATTCAATATGTCAACAGGCTATTATCATTAACGTATTGTTGATGTAAGGGTAAAACTTTTCATTCTTAACCGCATAGCATTAACCTATTATTTCTTGATAATGAGTAAGCACTTTCACAAGGGCTTTTGTCTTTAGCAGAAAAGCAGGCATAGCTTTGACATTAAGCTAATGGAATTGTTATTTACAGTCACAGCAATTCTACTGCTTAGAGTAAAATAATTATACTTCTGTGCAACTCATACACTCAACTTCATAAATACTGATTCACTAACTGGTTCTCAGAAAAATCTTACTGAAGAGTTGTTGAGTTTAATATTAACATATAAGCATTTTAAAACACAGGTGAAAGGCTTGTAAGTTTGTCAGCAACCTCCAAAAGAAGAGCTCTTGAAGTCTCTTACTGTGAACAAATTATGCCACTAGAAAAGGCAGCACAGAAGTGTACAGGGCCTGGGATTTGGGCTTAATCCCTAGCAAGTGTTCCAAGTCATTGCAGAAAGAGTCTCCCAACTGTGAGATAATCAGGTTTCAATTTAATTAATTTATGCTGAATATATTAAAACAAGAGGATTTGATCCATCCTTGGGGAAGAGTTTGCTGATTAAAAGTTCAGAAAAACAAGCACTCCTTTTTGGCTTCAGTATTTGTTTTATGAATTGGGGTGACTGGCTATAAAGCTATGTGGAAGGACTATCACCTATGCAAGGGCTTCTTTAAATCAGACTCTATAAGCTTACAAGTTTACTGTGACTTCAACAACCTAAACTCTCCATTTTTGCATTTTCAGAAAATAACTAGTAACTTGATGAAAAATAAAACCCTAAACACCCCTAATGTAAATGAAGAAAGGTTCTTACCAAACTCCCTGTAAAATCCTAATGCTATAGTTAAGTGGAATATGATTTTCAACTATAAGAATTTCCAAAGAGTCATGCTTTAAAGAACATGTTAAAACACAACAATCACAACTCATCTTGCTATGGTAAAGGCAGGGATCTCGCATCAGACTTTTTTCCTAGCATTACAAATACTTTATATGAAAACATTATTAAACCATATTAGAGTCAAGCAGGGGGAATTCACTAGACTGGAAGCTGAATTTCCACCTACAAATATAACCATTTGGAATATATACTGCCAGAAATATTTTGGAACTGCAAGACATCATTCGGACTTAAAGAAGAACAAAGAGCAAGACACACAACTCATAAACTTTTAGTCACTAATACACTAGTCTGCCCTCTTAAGTCAATTCTATTTAAACTATCTGCATTTTTCCAAGTACTGGATATTGGCTCAGGGAGTTTTTACATGTAGATAATCGCAATTTTCTGACTAAACTTCTGCAGGCTCAGCTTGAAGTTGTTGATATAGAAAAAGAGTTCTTCATAATTAACCAAGTGTATAAATGCTTTCACTTCAGACACTATTTCCCCCATCTAACTTATCAAAAACTATTTACCAAAATAATCTGAAAAGGACAATGAGTACTATTTACAAACATATAGTATTTTACGAACAAATTTTTTAAGCAGCATGTAACTTTGACAAATAGCACTGACTAACCTTTACAAATTTGCCCATAGAGAGAAAATGACAAATGGCTCTCACAGTGGGGCTTATTAGACTCCTAATACTGTTCTTCAGGAAACAGTATTTCAGATTTTATCAGCAATTCCATTTTTAGGGCCTAATCACTCAGCTTGAAAAAAAACAAACACTCCAAAAAAGACAAAACAAAAAACTCACGTACACCTTCATGGGGAGTGAAACTCAACACATAACATCATGAACAGAATTTGCTTCAACAACTTGAAACTAATCACAGTTTCAAAACATTCCATGCCTGTATGTAGATTGTGGTGCCTGTATTTCTGAAACACAGTCTTGTAAAAAAGACAACTGAAATGTTTTCAGTATTTTGGAAGGTGAAAGGAAAGCTGGACCTCCTACATTTCTTTAAATGTCTTAAGGTGATTTAGCATAGTGGGTAGAATGCTGTGGTGCTGCAGGCAGTAATATTATCTGATATGCTAATGCACTGGTCCAAATCCTGTATCCTCTAAAAAACCACTGGAATCAACTGATCCTTCCCACTGCCTTCAATAGGTTTGGATCAATCTCCCGAAGACTGTATTATGCCACAGGAGACTAGTCTACAGTAGCAGAGAGTTAGAAATAGCAGTTTTGTTAGGCGAGGAAGGAATAATTATTGAGATCTAAGACACGTTTTGCTGACTGAAAATGCTAATATATATTGTGTAGATCAGTATTAGGTGTACAACAGTAAGAAAGGAAAGTAGGCTTTTCGTTCACCTCCCTTGCTGAGGCTGCATTTAGCATAGGTATTCTGAGCTAGTTCATACTGGGAGAGGCAATCTAAGGAACTTAGTCAGTAGCTAATCTCCTTTTATTGTCAAAGGAGAGTGCAGCCCGCAGCAACAGGGTGAATTTGATAATTTGTCAGGACTGCCTATACCATTCCTCCTTCCACTGCTTGATCTTAAAGCAGACAGCTGGGTCTTCATTTATTATCTGCTATAAAGCCTTAGTTAAGTAGTGGGCTCAGTAGATGGTCGTTAATAACAAATTAATATCTTCATTTCAGCTAGTCCTTTAGTAAGAACACATTCTCCTCACTGCAGGCTATATCTTCTTTTTTTTTTTTTATCCACTTTTTTAACATTCTTGTCATAAAACCTTTCAAGATGCTAATAAAACTAAATTATCTGTGAGTTCAAACTGTCCAGGTCTTACAGTACAATCAATTAATAGCAAGAAGAGTGGCAAAATGTGAGAATACTTGTCTCTCAAAAACCTTACCACAGAGCTGGTAACAAAACTATACAGGGTATCTCAAAAAAACCCAAACAAACAAAATATCAAACCCCAAATAAACTTTGTCTTCTCACAGCTGTCTATATCCTACAGCCTTCAGGAGTGTAGCAGGGTACCTTCCACCCACATGTGCTCTGCTTCAAATGCATTGAGTTTGTCTCGCATTTTATAAGGCAGCAATTTCTCTACTATTGCATCTTCCTGACTCTTTGTATGTGTTTAAACTGCTCTGCAACCTCTGTGGTGTCTTTCAGGCCCAGCCTCCCAAATATCCAGACCCTGCCTGTACACCTGGATTTCCTACCCAAGGAGAAAAAAAAAAGAGCACTTAGACCTACTTCTGACATGGAAAATAGATGCTGGGGGTGTGGAGAGTACAGGGCTCTTCATTTTTTTCCCCTTTTCTATCCATAAACAACTTACTGTATTTTTTCTGCCTTACCTATCTCATATCCTGCTATGTGACTTGTTCCAGCAAATGTTTCAGTTGCTTTTTCTCTTACCCATTTTAACTCCTGTTTGGATCTGCTGCACCATCTCCCACATTGTACCCCACAAAAATTGTCCTCAATTTATTTCTTTGAGCTGCCTTTGCATAATTTATTATCTCCATATGATCTTCTAGTAATATTCTTACACAACTTTATCTCATGTATCAATCATCCATTCCGCATATTGTCCCACAATTATCACAATGAATGGCGGCTACTGCAGCTGTGGAAGAACAATGCCTTCAAAGACAGCTCTCAAACAAAAGAAGAGAAATGAACATCTTCACCACAACCCCCGCCCCCGTGAGAAATACTGCTTTCCACTGTCTAAGACTCATTACCAACTGGAGGCCCCTACAACAATTAAGTACTGCAAGAGACCAGACTGAGGTCAGATCTTTTCCTCTTTCCTTGGTTCTGCCACCAGTCTATTGTGCTAGCTCTGAGTAAGTCTTTATCATCTCCCTGCTTCAATTTTCCTCCTCAACAAATGCGCCTAAAATGTTATCCTTCCTGGAGAAGTTAATTTGAGATGAGTACAGGGAGCACTGTAAGACGGGAATGTTTTTCTTGTTGTTAGCATGGTGACTCATTCCACTTCCCATGAACAAAGCCTGAGAGCAGTGATGGTTTCTTTTTGTATTTTCAGCCATCTCTGGCCCATTACTGTTGTACGGAAGAAAAAAAAAAAAGTTTAAATGCTAGCAGGCAGCTGATAACTGGGTCTATACCTGTGTAAATGCCTGCAACTGAACTTTTGAACTCTCAGGAAGACTGCTGCTTCCTACCAGCAACCAGTACAGTCTGGCAATAGATTTTGATAAAAACAAGACTAAAGTATTGCATATCCCATCTCCTCCAATTAATACAGAGATAGAACACCAAGTAGGATGCTAATAATTTATTATGTTTCTCCACATAGACTACTTGAGAAAACAAGAGACTAGGGACCTCAAAAAAAGCCCTGAAAAGAAGACAAGGCTTTGGAAAGAAGGGGGGGCCTACAAAGAATGTGGTGAAAACCCCAGCTGGAGGAAAGATCTTTGACATGAGGGGGTATATGTGGAAATGGCTGTCAGGGGCTGCTCAGGGACCTTGGTGTGAACACCTGAGGCCAGTAACTGCAAACAGCAGCACATCACAGTCCATCACAGCTTTGTCTCCAGTGTTCCCAGAGCAGCAGTGACCTCCCTTCTGGTCACTGAACATAATGCTGGAGTGGAGTGAGTGCATGTGAGATAACCTAGTAGGGTAAAAGCTCTAATCTTGTCATTCTTAAATAAATCCAGGTACTCAGATCCCCTGCAGGCTGTTGGTTACTCTTCCTTGCTGGTAAGGTTTACCAGCTATTATCCTGCAGCCTGTGGCAGTCCCATCCTTTCTGAAAAAACACTGTTCGACAATCATGCACAAGGATGTATTAGACTAACCTGAATACAAGTTTCTCATCGTATTTGCCACGGTGACTGTGACCATTACCACTGCAGCTGTATCTACATTAATTCTGAGGCTAGGTGTAATAAAGGCATCCAAAGGTGAAATGCCCTGTCTACGCGTATACAGCATGTTCATATGATCTCTCCAGATTGCCCATAAATCTGTGCTATATACCCCAGAGGACTACTACAGCAAAGGCATCTAGCACTACCAGCAAGTATTCACCACCATTTTTCCCCAAGCTACCCACTTCTGTGCAGCAACTGCAAGCAGTGGGGACCAAGCTTGATAGCCCCAGTCCTGTCCCGTAACAGAATGCAGCAGGGGAATGGGTACAGGGTTGGGATCTCTGACACTCCATCTTCCACGTTACTGGGACCAGCCTGGACCCCAATTACAGAGCAGGATGACAGCAGAGTGAATAATGAACGATTCTTAGAAAGACAAATTATTTCTTCAGTAAATGCAGACAAACGTGCAGCTGCCAGGGAACTATCTATTTAAAGAGTGTCCCTGTCTTTTAATTGTAAGCTCTTCCTAAGATACCTGAAACCAAAGCCCATGACACTTTCTCAGAGCAACATCTACAGTTGGATAGAGGAACATTCTCAACTTATTTGCCACACCTGCCTTACCCACATGCCCAGATGACAACCCTAGGTCACTCTTCCCTTTAAATTCTGTCTTGCTGCAAGAGAATAATAATCCATGCTTCTGAGAGGTGAAATGGGATGTTGGGCAACCCAGGCCAGAGTGCACAAAGGGTGGGGTTTTTTTTTTAAAAAAAAATGTAGGTGGGAAAATAATGATAAGTGGAGGAGATGCAGCTTCCTTCCACTTGGTACTGATTCTGAGGTCTTTTCTGAAGTGTGTAACCTTTTGGCCAGACCCACACACCACCTGCTTACATAGCTATGGATTTGAACCTAAAGAAGACAGAACAAGTATCAAGCATTGTACATTTCTTTTCTCCTGTTTTTCTCACTTGAACTCTTGGGTCAGCTTATTTAAGCATTTATTTATTGTGGGACTGATAAGTCTATCTATTTGTGCTCCAGTGAGTAGGGCTTTTAAGTAGGTTGTGTTGTGCTTAGGTTAAGAACTGCAGACCTCTGGGTCATAGCTGATGGGTTCCTGATGAACCTAGTGAGCAAGCAGGGCATGCACAGTGTTTAAATTTGGGTGTTACTTCTGCTCAGGTATTTAAAAATCCTGTATGTAGGAGTCAGATTTAGGGTTGCGAGTGTTACACATTTGAAGCCCTCATTAGAGCAACACGGTATCCATAATTTGCTGTAATTGCTGAAAGGAAGACGATCAGTTTCATCAAAGCTGAATTTAAATAATGCAGTAACTAAATAAGAAACTAATGCAGTACTAAACAAAGTAGTAACAAAACATCTACAATATAACAAAAGAAGGAAACACCACAAAAATAAATTCATTGCAGGCTGGTAAAATTCTGCAGGCGCTACCTAACATACATGAACATGACAAACATTTTACCCTCCCTTACTTTGAAAGAGCTCAAACCACTTCCTTTTCAAGAAATGCACACACTTGCAGTGTAACGCTTACAGTGCTCAACCCTTACACTAAGGTCCTCATGACCTCATGTGTATTAAAAGCATTTTAAAACACTAAAACTTGGAGGTAAACATCTCAAGCTAAAATAGTTTCAAGTCATATTTCCTGGACAATGAAGAGAGGTGCAAATTTTTAAAGTCACAGCCAGAAAATATTGTCGGAGATTAGGAAAAAACGCATATAACAGGAATGGAGATCATTAAACACAAGGCTACAACCAGGTTTGCATCAAATTCAGATGGTTTTCAAATGATGTTAAGAAGCCTGGGGATATAAGCATCCATATCACCCTCAACTCAGATTTTCACGTACCATCATTCCAAACATGCTTATCTTTCCATAAATTAACCTAAACTAATCCAGTGGTCAAGGACGAAGAAGGAAGATACAATAAGAGCCACTTGGTGTTCATCAGCTTGTAGAGTTCTTCCCATGTATAAACTCATAAAACAACGTTCACTACAAGTTGTTGTACGCTGATTGTATTGGAATGTTATCATAATAACTTATGTTTCCTAAAATATTTCCTGAGGGTGCAACATTTAAAAATACTTCCCAGTGGAAAATTTCCTTTTCCCCTTCCTCCACCCTTTTAAAAAAAAAAATAAAACAAGGCAGCAACAATCTTCCTAATGACTTTTAGGTTACTTAACCCATGATTTCTTGTACTCCTTAATGTATAATGCTATTCAGAAAAATAACTAGAACATGCATATTATTAAAGAACTTATTTGTTTCTCTGATCTCCAGTTCAAGTATACTTCAGCTCTTCACAGGTTTTCTCAAAACATCTCTCCTGCAAACAACTTGGGATTGGAAAGCAAAGCTGGTTTCTTTCATGCTCATCCATCATCACCAATAATAAAGATCTGAGGTTAAATTACACCCTTCCTCACTGATTCCAGTACTTTGGGATACAGAGCTTTACTTACAATTTCCTTTGCCTTGTTTTGTATATTTAAAGTACATTGTGTGATACTTACAGAGCCAATTCATTTATTCCTAAGCAATCCAACTAAGCTCACTAAAGTCTTCTGTAACTCCCAGATCTAGTTCTGCTTTCCAATAGGCCTTTTGAATTGCTCTTGAAAGCACAGATTGGACAAGCTGGTAACACTGAAGAGGTATTTGTTATTTTCAAATCAAAGTATACTTTCTCTTCTTGTTAACTTGAGGAACAAAATGAAAATTGTACCACAGGGGTGGAAAGATAAGGATTATTTCTGTTTAAAAGGCTCCCCCTCCATTCCTTTGACACAGTGCATTCTCTATATAAAGTAAAGCAATAGACTAAGAACAGACTCAAACCCACAAGTCATGTGGTCTTCCCCAAAACTATAATTTTAACCATATCAGCTGCCAGTATATTCCAATACACAATGCATCCTTTAAAAGGATGTCAGTAAGCAGAAGACATCTACATTTATAAGAGATTCAACCCTTAAGCCTTTATTCTGACAGGTATCCAACATTTGTAAGCTCTACCAAAGGGTATATTTTTTCCCACAAGTGGATTATACACATAAAATACCTTTCATTATGAAATAATTGTCTCCCTTTTTCCTTTTTTTTTAACAAAAACCTATGTTGGGTTGAAACCTTGAGAGAGAACGTATTACAACTAACTGACTTCTATTTAAATGTTCACTTGATTCAAATTATTAGTAAACCTTGCAACATTAGTTCCATAAATTGTTTTGGTATTTTGTAAGAGAAATATTTCTAAAGACAGAAAATGTCACATTCAAAGCTGACAACAGAGCCTAACACCAGTCATTGGTGAAGTACAAACAGGTAAGTATTGTTCCCCTCAGCTTTGCAATAAGGCCATCCTTTCAAGTGAGGAAAACCTGCCTATACAAGTTCCACTAATATAAATGCAGAGTAACTCTGTTGATTTAATTATCATTCCATTACATGAGTTCTCTACGAAAATCCTTGCATCAGAAAAAGTGTACCAAACTTCCATTTTGGGCTCCTGTGTTTCCTCATTTATTTTTCTTTCCAAATACTTTAAATAGTCTATTTTATGATGATTCAGCTGAATTATTAGATACCCTTTGTGTAAATTTGATTGCTATTCAGAAATAGTTGAAAGCAGTGAATTTTTTTAGATGTCACATTCTTTATTTTAGGAATATTTTTATTTTAAGAAGTGTAAAGTATTTATGGAATGCAGGAATTAAAGCCTTTAATTCAGATATAAACAAAGCTAAAACAAAAGACAGAAATATCATTTAATTATAAATACCAAAATGAAAAAATAAACAAGAAGTTACGTAAGATTTGAATCACACAGTCTATCTTCTGTGTCAAAGGACATGGAAGAAGTCAATAGGTTCAATTTCCCTTTGATAATTTGAGACATAAGAATATTTTACTATGATTTTCTAGTGATTATTCAATTCCAACAATTCAAAGAATGTTGGATTCCACCTTTGTGTTAACCATAAGATAAATGACAACAAATTATGTTAAAGGAATCCTTAAGGCAAAAGTTCCTCACTATTTAATAATTACAAAATCAAAAGAGCCAGCCCAAGCAAAATACATTCCTGTTGATTTTCTTACATTATTTTTCTAGATAATTCTAGCCAAATGGCTCTATTTCATGAACCAAACTAGCAATATTAAACATACTGGTACTTACCAATCTTAAGCACTGTAATGAATTTCCAACAAGGAAGCACTCCACTAGGTTAAAGCACTTTGGCTTCAAGTCTGGTCTACATCAAAAATGACATTTGGCCTAGGGGTTACTACACCTCACATAATTTCTCAAGTGTTTGTGCAAGAATTAAAAACAAACTCAGATTTCCAGCTATTCATTTAAAACTGCCTGTTTTGCCATGAAAGCTTGAATGTATTCTAGAACAATTTTAACCAAGATGGAAACAGCTATTTCACTAAATTATATGGATAAAGTAGTTAGAAGTGCTTTTCTTTTCTCAGAACAATAGTCCCCAGCACAGAGTATCTTCCATTTTGGGAATTTACAAGAAACAGTTGTCCTGACAGTTCCTCTTGGCACAGTATTGTTGTAATGGTCTTTCTGCTAAAAGGCTCTCCCCAACAAGTTCTTTACACCTTTTCATTCATTACGTACTTGTTTGTTGCAAATAGTCACTCAACAAATAGAACCCAGAACTGCTCAGTGCCCTGGATGCTTCATTTTTTTGTACTGCTGAGGGCCTTCCACTGGCAGCTCTGTAACCTAACTGCCTTAAGGAAGAACAACCAACAGTTAGTCTAAACAGGCCCTGGTTAAACCCGTACGGTTACCATGGGAAAAGTATTATAAAGCGATAGCTTTCATCATTAGAGATGATGCATGTCATCAGTGATACGCAGGTATCATATAGGTGCCATTTAAGGCAAATAGTATCTACAATTACTA
Organism: Phaenicophaeus curvirostris; assembly: GCF_032191515.1. Lineage (NCBI taxonomy): Eukaryota > Metazoa > Chordata > Aves > Cuculiformes > Cuculidae > Phaenicophaeus > Phaenicophaeus curvirostris. Next base: position 80,424,731 of record NC_091394.1, on the reverse strand, counting down.
TGAAAAAATATAAGGTTGTCTTGCAGATAAAAAGATTCTTTTCCAAGGCTGATGTTCTGAGAAGAGCGTTACTATATAGAAAACTACACACACTACAGGTTTACATAAAAGTGTTAATAACTCAGGGTCAGGTGTAGAACTGACTTGATTTATCCTGCATAAATACTTCTTTTCCTTACAGGACACCTTCTACCATTGTAATCATTGAGCTGCTCTGACTTACCTCCAAGAAGCAGCCTTTCACATCCTGAATTCTGTAGCCTTTACATCATCCCGTTAAAGTAGGGAAAACATCACTAGCAGCCTAAAAAATGGCTTAAGAAACATATTACCTCCTTATTTCTCATTTCCCATTTATACTTCAAGCCAACACAACAACCCTAAAACTAATCTGTACGAGAAATACATTAACTGACTATTCAGCATAAACAGCTACTCTAGCTACAGATGTAGTCTGTAGTTATATGACTCACTAAGCAAATGATTTATGCCTCTGTTCAGAGATGGAAAAGATTAATTGCGACGAAGGTTTGAGTCACGCTTTATGTGAAGAGCCCAGGCTTGACTCACTAGAGTCAACTGCACGTGCTCACAAAAATCAGCAGTAAACTGATGAACTATAAAAGCAAAAAGTACCTTTTATAGCTATCTGTGTTCTAGTGAGCTAGCATCTTGGTGAACTTGCTATTTTTCTTACTCTGGCTAGTAGAAATACCTTGTTTATCAACAATATCAAAAGAAGCATGGCCAGCAGGTCAAGGGAGGTGATTCTGCCCCTCTATTCCTCTCTTGTGAGATCTCATCTGGAGTATAGTGTCCAGTTCTGGAATCCTCAACGTAAGAGGGATGTGGAACTGTTGGAACAGGTCCAGAGGAGGGCTACAAGGATGATCAGAGGACTGGAGCACCTCCCATACGAAGATAGGCTGAGAGAGTTGGGGTTGTTCAGCCTGGGGAAGAGAAGACACTAAAGAGACCTTATAGTGACCTTCCAGTACCTGAAAGGGGCCTACAAGAAAGCTGGAGAGGGACCGTTCACAAAGGCTTGTAGTGATAGGACTAGGGGCAATGGGGATAAACTGGAGAGGGGCAGATTTAGGCTAGACATAAGGAAGAATTTCTTCACTATGAGAGTGGTGAGGCACTGGCACAGGTTGCCCAGGGAAGCTGTGGCTGCCCCATCCCTGGGGGTGTTCAAGTCCAGGTTGGATGGGGCCTTGGGCAGCCTGGTCTGGTGGGAGGTGTCCCTGCCCACGGCAGGGGGCTTGGAACTAGGTGATCTTTAAGGTTCCTTCTAACTCAAACTTTTCTATGATCCTATGATTCAATTATAATATTAGTGTTCCCTCTGGTTTTGTTCCTAAACTCAACTGAACACATGCCCCTTCTTCTGTAATCACCTCTGTTTGCAGTCTTTCCTATCTCAAAGGCAAGGTCCAGCAGGGAGCTGCAGCCACCTCCAAATCAGCAAGAGTTTCGACTGCTGCCAAGTTTCATAATAACATTAAAATTAGTTCTTGGCAAGTACTAGAATATACATAAGATTTCTCTGAAAACTTATACACATGCCTGAAAGTGGGAAATACATTCCGTAACAGCTCTGGTGTGGCTGCACCGGATTTATGGAGAACACTCCCTCGTGTTCACAGAATCACAGAATCACTAGGTTGGAAAAGACCTCCAGGATAATCTAATCCAACCATTCCTATCAATCACTAAACCACACCCCTCAGCACCTCGTCCACCCGTCCCTTAAACATCTCCAGGGAAGGTGACTCAACCACCTCCCTGGGTAGCCTGTGCCAGTGCCCAATGACCCTTTCTGTGAAAAATATTTTTCTAATGTCCAGCCTGAACCTCCCCTGGTGGAGCTTGAGGCCATTCCCTCTTGTCCTGTCCCCTGTCACTTGGGAGAAGAGGCCAGCACCCTCCTCTCTACAACCTCCTTTCAGGTAGTTGTAGAGAGCAATAAGGTCTCTCAGCCTCCTCTTCTCAATCTTAAACAACCCCACTTCCCTCAGCCACTCCTTGTAAGACTTGTTCTCCAGTCCTTTTTTGTGGTGAGGGGCCCAGAACTGAACACAGGATTCGAGGAGCGGTCTCACCAGTGCCGAGTACAGAGGGAGAATAACCTCCCTGGACCTGCTGGTCACACCGTTTCTGATACAAGCCAAGATGCCATTGGCCTTCTTGGCCACCTGGGCACACTGCTGGCTCATATTCAGTCGGCTGTCAACCAACACCCCCAGGTCCCTCACCTCCAGGCAGCTTTCTAGACAGACTTCTCCTAGTCTGTAGCACTGCACAGGGTTGTTGTGCTCCAAGTGCAGGACCCGGCAATTGGCCTTGTTAAACCTCATGCCACTGGACTCTGCCCAGCGGTCCAGCCTGTTCAGATCCCTTTGCAGAGCCTCCCTGCCCTCCAGCAGATCGACACTTCCACCCAGCTTAGTGTCATCCGCAAACTTGCTAAGGGTGCATTCGATCCCCTCATCCAGGTCCTTGATAAAGACATTGAACAGCCCAGCCCTGATAAACGGCTCTCGCTTTATAAAACTCCCAAACGAGCAGTAGAGAGTGTTATTTCTCGGCATTTTCGGTGCCACAACCCACCGACCCCCCACACCCCGCGGCCCCGCCGGCAACTCAGGCCCCGCCCCCGCGCGCCGCCCGTAAGAGCCGCCGGGCCCCGCCCCGCCGCGCTCGCGCCCGTGGCCAAGATGGCGGAGTACGACCTGACCACCCGCATCGCGCACTTCTTGGACCGGCACTTGGTCTTCCCGCTGCTGGAGTTCCTCTCCGTCAAGGAGGTAGGCGGCGGCCCCGGAGGCTGGGCGAGCCGGCCGTGGGCAGCGGGGCAGCGGGCGGCGCTGCCGGCGCCTCGCGCGGGCCTGGGCCTCCTCCTTCCTCGGGCGCCGCGCGGCCTGGCCCGGCCCGTGAGGCGCGGGGAACCCGCTCCCGGGCGGCGTGAAGGAGCCTCTCTTACAGAAACAGGCGTGTTTCTCGTTTAAGCTAGAGCAGAGTTAAGTTTTATCTAAGTAATTGTATTTTGTGAAGGCTAGGCGGTATGTCTCTCTGGTAGCGTGTTTTCTTTCAAACAGTGTCTTTGCAGACGCTGGGGACGGCAGCGCCTTGAGCTCAGTCTGGTCTGTGCTGAACAGATCTCTCCTCTGTAGAATGGTTTGGGTTGGAAGGGACCTTTAAAGATCATCTAGTTCCAGCCCCCCTGCCGTGGGCAGGGACGCCTCCCACTAGATCAGGCTGCCCAAGGCCCCATCCAGCCTGGCCTTGAACACCCCCAGGGATGGGGCAGCCACAGCTTTCCTGTGTAACCTGCTCCAGTGTCTCGCCACTCTCATAGTGAAGGAATTCCTTCTTATGTCTACTCGAAATCTGCTTCTCTCCAGTTTATACCCATTGCCCCTCGTCCTATCACCACAAGCTTTTGTGAACAGCCCCTCCCCAGGTTTCCTGTAGGCCCCTTTCAGGTACCGTATCACCTCTGTTTGCAGCCTTTTTCCGTTTCACATGTAAGGTCAGACACGGAGCTGACTCCAAAACTCCAGTTTGGCAAGAGTTTTGACTGTCGTGAAGTCCATGGTAACATTAAAATTTATACTTGGGAATTAATAGAATATGCTCCAGATTTTTGGGAAAACTTACACGCGTGCGTGTAAGTGGGAAATATATTCTGTAGTAGCTCTGCTTTTGCTGCACACAATTGATGGAGATCATTCCCTGTTGCCCGGCCCTGAAAGAAAAATTTTGAAACGAGTCTTAAGAGTTTTGTTTGCCGGCAATTTCAGTATCAGTTGAGAGAGGAGCTCGGGCTTCTGCACCGCGTGGGAAGAGGTTTGTGGGCTTTCCCTGTGGGAAGGGAGGGGGAGAGCAGGGCAGCTGCTCCTCCCGCAGCTTGCGAGAACGAGGGGAACTCCTCTTTCCCCTTCCTTGGATTTGGCGTGGCTTCTTTTCCTTACACGTGCTCGTGGGAGGGACAAGCAGTATCTCCCCTTCGCAGCCGCGTCGTTTCCTGCCGGCTTCCCAGCAGCGTGACGGGAGCTCACGTCACTCGCGTTGCCCGTCGGCCGTGGAGCTGCGGGGAGTCTGGGGATTTGCGCCAGTGTAGATAGGCTTGTTAATCAATTTTAACTTTAAACCGTTGTCATCACGAACTTGTGTTTAAACCAAGTGTAAGTCTCTTTTAGTGCTGTCCCTTGTTGGTCTTTTTATGTAAGTTTTTCATTATATTACTATGAAGAACCCACTGCTAGAGATACTTTAGACTGAACTCATCAACCTAAACCATCTGAAGCACTCATCCATTTTAAAATGGAAAAAAAAAAGTGTAAAATCACATAAGCATTGAATTTAAATTAGGTACTATTTTGGGCTCCAGAAATGAGCCTATTCAGTGTGCATACATTGAGTTGACTTTACCTAACCAGTTTTCATGTCTGGTGTATAGGCTTCACATTTTATCTGTCTTCTTAGGGTCTCTTTTTAGTATTTTGGCATTATATTATTTAGTAAATTGGCTTAAGTTAATTAAACAGTTATTTTTTTTAGTGTTAGTCTAGACCAACACAATGTTCAGAGCCAAATATTGCAGTTTCTGTATCTGAAATGTCCATAAATGTGGTGTGGTGAATTATTACAATACAGCTTTCATGCAAATGTATTTTTGAAGAGTATTTAAGTTTGGGCCCTCACCTGCATCTTGAAGACCTAACAGCAGTTCACAACTCATTGCTTAATTATAGGGTAGGAACTTTATAAAGCAGTTTAACAAATGTAAAAGAACACCACCCAGTTACACAAGCTAAACTTTTTTTGCTTTTATGTTGTAGATCTAAGAAGGTATATTGGATTAATCTGTGTGACAATTAAATTATAACTTTGATCTCAAGTATCTGTTTTGAGATCCACTCTAAATTATTTGACTAGTTTGCACTGTTCAGCATGTTTTGTGGAAAGTGTTCATTACTTTGAAAGAAAAAATCTGACCAAGGTTTTTATTTTTATGCATATATATATAAAATAAGAAAATTATAAGTTTTGGAAATTGTTCATATAAGATTTTTTCCTATGAATTGATAGGAATTACTATGCCTGGTAAAGGAACAATGATCTAGAATCTTACTTTTCTTCTAACTAGTCTTTGAAGTTCTTGCATTCATAAATAGCAGGGAATTACTGGTATCTTGCCACGACTGGGAGTGTAGACAGACTGTATGGTAATCATGCTAAATGACAGAGCTGTGGGATCTTGCAGAGCTATGAGAATTGATGTTTAAAACTATTTCATTGGACAAAAAAGCATAAATAAAGTATATAATGGTAACTACATGGTACAAATTGGAAACTATTTAATAATATTCAAAGAAATCTGTTAATAATTCTTGTTTCAGATATACAATGAAAAAGAGCTACTCCAAGGCAAACTGGACCTCCTTAGTGATACCAACATGGTGGATTTTGCTATGGATGTGTACAAAAATCTTTATTCTGATGAAATTCCACATGGTAAGGAGCTCATTTTAGAATAAAACTTGCTTTACACCCTTTCTAAGGTAGTTAGTAGCTAGTAATAATTTGCTTGTTGCACTCAAACTATAATAGTATTTAACTTTGACTTTAATGAAAAGATGTATGGTACTTAAACAAATAGAATCCCTTAACCCTGGGAAGTTTGAGTTTGTTCATCTGTCAGGGGCATAATCTTTAAGTGATGTCTGAAGTATTTCAATGTTGATTTGGTCACGTCAAGCACTTTAAAGGCATAGCCTGACAGAGTTACCCTTGTTTTTCATCTGTCAAATGAAACAATGTTGCACAACAATTTAGGGTTGTTGAACCTTTTCTTCAAAGCATCCTGTGTATTAAGGGTAGATTTCCATTGTAAGTAATTCCATTAATCTGTCTGTTCATAGTTGACTTTTAGACTTTGAGGGGATGCATATGTTCCTAAAAATTCATGTTTTCTACACTTCTATTAACATATAAATTGCCGTTTCTCTAGAAGAAAATCAGTGTTAATTAATATAATCGTAATGAATATGAAGTTCAATCTTACTGGAAGCTTTCCTGTTTACTTTTTAAATCTCTATTCCTGAAGAGCATCTGGAGAGGCAGAGATAATTAGAATATCTTGCTTTCACTGATTTCTGTCCTTCATGGAGTTCAGAGGGGTTTTTTTCCCCCTCATTGTTGTGTCTTTTTGTTCCCCTGGGTTGTTCTTTTCTGTTTGGTTGTTTTTTTTCCCTGTGACCCTAGCTTTTGAATATACACTTTCTTGCTATTCCTCCTTCTTTTTTCATTTCGTGAAATTCCTTACCTTTTTCTAAACTAGTGGGACTACAGTCTGCCTTGCCTTCAGCTTAGGAGGGAGAGACTCTGGTGCTTTTGCATAATCAGTTACAAGATCCATCTGTTCTTCTGCCTGTGGATCTTTTTCTTTCTGGGCTCTTTAAACTGCAGAGTTGGCAGTTAGCCTTTTCGGAAATACATGAAGGGAACTTAAGGATGTTGGATGAAATGTTTTGACCAGATCTCTGTTGTGCTAACATTAGGTGGTGGTGTTTGTTGGGGGTGTGTACAATGATGCATGGGACTGTTAACAAATAACAAAAACAGGAGGGTTTTGCTTCTGTAATCTTGGCAACAATTGTGATGATAGCTTCGCCTTTAGGTTACTTATCAGTTCTGCTGATTAAAAAGTCAGACCATTGCAGGGCTATAAGTCTTAAAGCTGAATAGGTTTCTTTCTTTCCTTCCTCCTGCCTTTCTAAACTGTTGAAGAGGAATATTACTGTCGTTGGTAGTAAAATGCTGAAGTAGTAAACTGTACAAGAAATGGCAATCCTAGCACGCTTTCACTAAGAAACTGGTCTAATGACTTCAGTGTTCTGATTACAGCCACTTATCTAAGCAGGTTGCTAAGTGTATTATTCCTTAATGTCACAGCTGCAAGTCAGTTGTATGAATGCGGTCACTGGGATTTTTCTGCTGTTTTTTCCATATTTGTAGTGTTGTTTTCTTTTTTTTCCTTTTTTTCAAGCATCACTAAGATTTTTAAGTCATCCGTTTGGCAGGCATTATTTATATGGTGACCTTTTATCCATGGCTTTAATTCAACAGTACAAAATTAAATTGAGCAGAGGTAATACTTTCAAACCGCTTCAGTTGTTTTTCAGGGTGCTTGCTGGTATAGCTTTCTGTGAAGAGGTGCTAGCTTATTCTGAGATCCCTCTGCGATGTGTCATCTTCATGCATCAACAGAATGTACATACAGACAGGTTTTTCCGATTTGTGGAATTGCTGACTTCATTAGAATTCTGTGCTGATTCTTTTTTTCATTAAGAACTCGATTTTAAATACTCAAAGCAAAGTTGACTTGCACTAGTATAATTAGAAGTGCCTGTGCTCAATTTGTAGTTGCAAGCTTGTAAGTTGTAACTTACAGTTACACAGCCAGGAGATGTCACATGAAAACATTCTTGTGCTCTGATTAAGTCAACTGTTTCTTTCATTTGTCTGCTTCCTCTTTTATAATCTCAAAATTCATCTGAAATTGTAGGTAATTTCTCCTTACTGGAACACTTCCTATCAGGCAAGTCGTTCTTGGTTTTAGGCTGGGTCACCATTATGGTGTTATCCACTTTTGACCTCCTTATGAATATATATGTAGTCAAATTGCAAAAGAAATGTTTAATGTTCACTGTGGCATTGAGTGTCCTGGTGTGTGGTTCACTTTCATGGTTTCCCTCATATTCTTCTCTTCTGGGATTTGATCTTGGCTTCTCTGATCCCCTGTTTCTTCCCTCATGTAGCCAGTCTCAGGGTAACAATGTTTCTTCTTTAGTTTCTTTTTTAAGCAACAATAGTACTTGGTGAGGAAGTTTGGGTCTGTGTGAAGTAATAGCCCTAAAGCTGTTAGTTCTATTTCCTAACACTTTTTCATTAAACCTTTTATAATCTAAATAAGCATGCATAGTGTTCTAAAACGTAATTTTGCAGATGGAGCTGCTTCAGATTTCTTCTATCAATTTTCATTCAAGTGTTCTAAAAATTTGCTTTCAAAACGTGGTCAGCTAAAGGAACATCAATCTTACTGTTATCATAGCATGGTACTTCATTGCAAGTTTATTTGGAATAAGTGAACTTACTTTAAAAGGTTGTTTTCTCTTGGTGTAAGCCTTAAGATGCCCTCTCTAGTACAGAGACTATTCCATCTCTACCAGCTCTTTAGTGGCTTGATTAGAACCCAACTCAGGAGGAAAGGAATAAGATGGTAGAAGCTTTTTATTAATTAATAAATCGTTAGATGCTCCTGGCTTTGTGACTTGACTGAGAGGACAAGTGAGGTAGGATTGAGGACGTTCACAGCACTGTGTAGTTTAAAGGTTAGTTTCTGTAAAAACTTAAGGCTTAACATTAAAATCTCTTTTGTTTGTGTGTTTAGCTTTGCGGGAGAAGAGAACGACTGTTGTTGCACAGCTGAAGCAGCTTCAAGCTGAAACTGAACCTATTGTCAAGATGTTTGAGGATCCAGAGACCACAAGGCAAATGCAGTCCACTAGGTAATTTCTAACAATTTCATAGGAAATTGAGGAGAAATATGGGCTGAAACAATTCAGATCCTCTTTTCTAGTTGACCATCTGCTGTCTTCCTGTTTTTTGCCTTCCTCAGAGGATTATGGAGTGCAGTCTTACTTAACCTAGGGAGCCTGGTGAATAAGTATGCTTTTGGCTTCATCACATATTTCTTTCAGGAGTCCTGTGCTTCTCCCCTTAACCTCCCCCACCCCTAGAACTGGCCATCTTGTTGGTATAAGACAGTGTTTGTGGTAACCTTTTTAAGACACATCCAATTTCATTTCACTCTGCTATGGGTGCAATGAGTTGCATAAGTTTCTCTGCACATTATATCTAAGGACTAGTGGAATTTTCTTATGGTTAAGCCTGAACCTGGGCCCTGTAGGAAAGCATTTGGCTGTAGTCATTGAGGAATTAACTTCAAAAGAGGGATGGGTAGGTGTTTGTTTAATGTATATTACTGCTTGTTGTCTTTACATTGGAAGTACTGTTTTTGTATCTAACCAGTTCTGGAAAATTAATCAGATCCCTTCTTCAGCCTTACCTGCTCTAAAATGTTGAATAGAACATACAACATCAGATAGAGTACTTACGGCTCAACTTGAATTTCAAAGTGCAGCCTGCACTTGGATTTATTGTTGGCAAGCTTTTTGCATTGACTTTGCAGCAAGCTTTGTTTCAGAACTGGTACATCAATTTTGCTTTTGAAATATCTGGAAACATAACAGCTCAGAAATATTGATTCTGGTTATTGGCTCAATGGAAGATTGTTGAGATTATACAATAATGGAGAGAATCAGGCTGAAAGTTATCTGTAGTATTGTGCTTTAGACAGTAGAAAGCAACTTTTTATTCTTTTACTTCTGTGAATTTCTGCTGGTGATTTGGAATTTGTATCAAATTTAGAGCTGCATGTTATCAGTGTTTTAGATCAGTACTTCTGATTCATGGCAGTGCTTTTTAGAACAAAGTCTGGGAAATGGTGGATGATATGTAAAGGAGATTTTGCCTGTGGAAGTTCTTTCAATAATAAGCCAAAGCATTTCACTTTTTTATTTTTCTGTGCAGCTGTTGGAGGACATTGACTTTAAAATTGTAGAGGAAGGCTTAGTACTCCTCATTGTTCCAACAATGAGTATGAAAGTATGTTCCACTGGAAAAAAAAACATGAGATGGTTTCAGTGACAGTCCTCAGTAATACTTGTAGAAGCATTCTTGGCTACCTTGACAATGTGCCATTTCCCTGTAGAATTCTGTACCCTGAGTTCTAATCAATCAAACAAATGCCCAGCAGTCAGGTGTTTTTTTTGGTGGGTTTTTTTTTTTTTGGACTAAATGGGGAAGTTGAGATTGAAGCTGATTGAGATCCTTTGCAGATTCATTATAAAAAGTACTAACTAGTGTTTAAAAACAACCTTGAGTATCTGAAGTCCTGTGGTCATTAATATGAGACTTAGGAATGAAAATTTCATGTTTGCCTACTGGAGACTTGAATTTTCCTTTGGTCTAGATGATATTGCTTATCCTTTCAACAGTATTAAATAAAAAACCTTCAGAAATGTCAGGTGTGAATCTTATGTTTAGAACTTAGTAAGTATGATTATTTATAGTTGCACATTCTGCAGGCGTTTCCTGTGGTAGAGGCATTCCTGCTAATCACTGTGTCCCAGTGCTAACAGTGGGATAAATTTCCTTTGTGACTAGTCTTTACCACTTTTTTCCCTGTCTGTTGTTAAATTCAAACTGTTTGGCTAGAGTAACTACTGTGGAACTGGAATATGAGAGTGGGAAGAGCGCTAAGACTTAATCTAACTTTCATACTAAAAGCTGAGGATCCCTTCAGATTTAAAACCTACCACTGTTTCTTGACGCTAGGATAATTTTTATTTAAAATATGCTACTTGCAACAATAATTTTAAGTTTTTGAAATTTCATCTGACACTTCAGGAATACCTAGCTCACTATTTCTGCAGTTGCTTTAGCAAAAGTGGAGGAGTATGCTACAAATTTATGCTCTGTTTGGGTATTTTACTCTTAACAGCTGACAGTTGTGTTGTGTAGCATGTTGAATGGTGACAATCAGTTGTTTTGTAAAAACAACAGATTTTATCTTTTTATTGTAGGGATGGTCGGATGCTGTTTGACTATTTAGCTGAGAAGCATGGTGTAAGTGTTTTTAATTCTTATCTCTTTGAATTCAGTTCTAAGTTTCTCAGTGCAACCTCCCCCCACAGCCAACAGCTCTGATCAATTATGAACTAGCATTTTGGCCTGGTTTATGTCATTGTAGCTAATAGGTAGAATTCCCAATGCAAGCATTTTATTGGAATGCCTTTGACCTTTTAGCTTTTTTACACAAATGAAAATAAAGCTGGAGCTTAACGTTGGCTGCATCCTTGTAACTAAGATGTGCTGTACTTCTGAACTTCCACCTTATTTTCACTATTGGTATAATCTATAATTCAGTAGCATGGATTGAGTATAGTAGTTTTCTGTTGTCTTTACTGTGTACTACGTCTTTCAAAAAGGGTAGAGACTTCAAAGCTTACTTTACTATTAAAACTGGCTTGTAACAGCTTTTTTTTTCTTCTAGAGAAGAAAAGCTGATTTGTATTTCTTTTCAGTTCAGACAGGAATACCTAGATACGCTCTACAGATATGCAAAGTTCCAGTATGAATGTGGTAATTACTCAGGAGCTGCAGAATATCTCTACTTCTTTAGGGTTCTGGTAAGTTTGTGGTATTTGTTGGTTTTGGGTTTTGTTTTGTGGCTTGTCTGGGTGTTGTGGTTTTGTGGTGGGATTTTTCCAATTAAATACTTTGACCAGTAAGTTATCTGTATTCTTAAAATATAATTTGAGCTTTTCTGAGGTGTTTACTGTGCACCAAAGAAAAAGTTGAAGGAAATTGTTAATAATCATCACTGACTATTGTCCTGCAATTCAGTTCTTGTCAGGCTGAATTCAGAGCTGTCATTTGAAGTTTGTAGGTCTTGTGGTAACATTACAGAATACTTTCCTTCCTGTAAAATTATCCTGGAAAAATACTAAAAAAAAAAAAAAAAAAATCTACTAAATGAATACTTGCTTTTGTACACGAGTGTTATCAACAGTAGTACAAAGCTTGCAGGTGGCTGGAATGCAGTTGTTGGTAATGGTGAAGTGCAGGCTTCTTATGTGAACTGTCATCTGTCTTTTCTTAAGTTTTGTGATGGATTTTAGAGTATGAAGTCATCTGCCTAGGGAATGCCAATGGTTTAAATGACAATTTTACGACCTGATCCATTGCCTCTGAAGCAGCCCTTCTGATGTAGTTATGGTTCATATCATTTGTTAAAGGCAGGAGTGAAATCTGAGGATGAAGATTCAGTGTCTTATAAGAATCTCAACACAGTAAATTTATTGGTGGTAGTCAGTGCAAGTGCTGTTTAACTAAGAAATGGAAATTTAAGGCAGCTGCTTGAAAATCCAAATACAGTAACTAGAACAGTTGCAATATCTAAAGGCAGTTATTTTGAACAGGTAACTGTACATATGTGATTGGGAATCAGCACAGTGTGTGAGAACCTCAAAATAGAAGTATATGGTAAATTGGCACCTTAGTTTCCTGGAGGATAGTGATTTTTTAACTGAGGATCTCTTGGGGATATGTGGAATGGTTGCTGATAATATGTAGTGTTTCCCATGTTGAGGTTTGTTTCTTGCTGTCTTAATTTCCGGTCCCATTGAAAAATATCTTAAACTTTCTGAAATACTTCCAGAGTAAATAATTACTGTAATTGACTATAATTAAGGAAGCAAAACTGGGAAATACATCTTTAATCCAAGTAGGATTTAAAGTAGGAATGAGTTGAATTCCTGATCTAAATGTTGATGATAAAGTTGAGTTCTGTATGGATTTCAGTGTTATAGTCCGTGTGCTGAGAGGAGAAATAAGTTACTTATGTTGGTTTGTGAGCAGCTGTAATTCACGCTTTTAATTCTGGGCTTAGCATTTTGTTCTTATGTCAAATAACTAATTTCAAAAACAACTGGTTTTTGTGCTGGCAATGGCTTGGCATAGGACTTTTGTTACTGATTCTAGGGGAAGATTTATTTTAAGTTGTATGAGGTGAAACGTAACCTGTGAAAGAACTATTGTAATTGATATGAGAACAGAATTTGACATTATGCATGACCTAGTGTAATTCATTCCTGTATAAAACTAATGGAACTTGACCTAAGGACTACCCTCCTAAGAAACAGATGCACTATTGCAAAGTTGCAGTTTAACTTGACATTTCTGTAAGAAGTATGCTTTTTGGCACAACATTGGCAATAAGAACTTTACCACGTTTGTTTTTAAGGTGGTTACCTACTCTCATTGTTTCCTTATGAAACTGCTTTGTAATAATGTTGATTTGGTAATATAGAAGTATTTTTATATGGCACGTAAAATTTGAAATAACTGTCACCTGGTGCTCAGCCATTTATTTTTTTCCTAACTTAAAATGCATCAGCATGGAGCTTTGTCTTAATTTAACATGATTTTTTCATTTCTGCTTTTGGAGCTTTACTGTTGTTTCTTCTTCTGTACATGAATTGCTGTTGCTTCTCGGCTAAATAGTCAATAAGCCCTTAATTTGGAAAGATAGTACCATGCATATTTGTTATTTTGTAAATTAAAAATACTGCTAGAAAATATTTTTTGTAAAGTAAATAACAGTAGCCCCCTCCAAGAGTATGACTTTTTCTTGCATTGTTGAAAATAGGTTCCAGCAACAGACAGAAATGCTTTGAGTTCTCTGTGGGGAAAACTGGCATCTGAAATTCTAATGCAAAATTGGGATGCAGCCATGGAAGATCTCACAAGACTAAAGGAAACAATAGATAATAATGTAAGTAAAATCTTGGTTAATTTAGTAAGATGATAGACTAGAGGTGTTAGTAGTCAAGTTTTATTAGGAATTACTTGAAGTCTTGTTTTGGGGATGCTTCACTAGATTCTTAACAATAGCTAGTCACAAGAATGAGTGAGGTATCATGTGAAATTGCTGCTTAAATTTTGGATAGCTGTAGTACTTAATTTTCTGTAAAGAATGGAATGTAACTAAACTATACTTGCATTTAAATAACACTTCTAACAGAAAATGCAAAACAGGTTATTTTTTGGAAATGGGGCTTCCACAGCCACATCTGAAATGTAAGAGTTTTACTCTCCTGAAGCAGAATCTTGAAAAGATGTTTTGTGTTGTTTGGGATTTTTTTTAACTCTAGAATTGTTCATCTGTGTGGCACATAGCTAATTTTAACATTTTTCTTTATTTTTTTCATCTTTATGAACCTATATAGTTATAATGTATTATTAAATTTGACTTGCTTATTAAAATCCAAGATTTTTTAGGATACTGTCACAGTACTTACACTCTTCGCAGTGGTTATTACTTGATATGTCAGTTCATTCTAAACACGTTGCCTTTTTGAAGCACTATTTGAAGTGCTGCTGAAATTTGGAGCCAGTACAACTTTTTAGAGCTGAACCTTATTTGTGCAGTATGAATGGATTTAAATGAAGATAGTTACGTTCTTATTTCTTAGCTGAAAGTGATTGTGGTGTTCTGTCATTTTCTGAGAGTGTATGGCAAAAAGTTGTGTGAGGCTTTACAGAGGAATTAAAACTGAAAAGCTAGGGGAGCCAATTAGTTCCTCAGATCTCATCTGAAGAGGGAATACGAAAAATTAATTCAGGATTAAAAAGGGAAGCTATAACTTGTGTTACTATGGTGGTTGTTGGAGAACCAAAATCTGTGCTTTCACATGAACAGAATACAAATTTCAGCAAACAGTTTGGAATATAAATTTTCCAGTATTTTCTTGGTTATAACTTCCAGCAGATTTGCCTTTAAGAGTTGACAGGTTACAAAGCTAGAGGACAGACAGCCTGAGAGTGAGGAAAATTTCTAAAAGGAGCAAGTGGAAAATCACAAATTTCTGAACAAATAGGTTTCCATACATTAGTATTCATGCAAACTTCCTGTGTTTTACTTGAATTAAACTAGTGTTATGTTTTCTCTTAGTCTGTCAGCTCTCCACTGCAGTCTCTTCAGCAAAGAACGTGGCTCATCCACTGGTCTTTGTTTGTGTTTTTTAATCATCCTAAAGGGAGAGACAATATCATTGACCTTTTCCTCTATCAGCCACAGTAAGTTGTGTTGTGCTCTTTTGGGGTATTTACATCATCTGCCTTCATTTTGATTTATATGCGAGCTTGTACAACATTTTTCAGCCCAAAGCTGTTTCAGAAGTTCTAAAGATATTAAGAGTCTGAATATTTTTTTCCTCAACCTTTTTTTCTGTGTGTATAACTTGCTTTTCTTCATGGTTGTACTTCCCCTTCAAAGAGAAGAGGTGGCAAAGTAGGAAGAGCTGGCTCTTTCTTTTGTTCGGAGAGGATGGAACAAGTGGCTTTGCTAGATTACTGACTCCTACCACATCTTTTAGGACAGGGATGGTATTGTTGTATTTTTGTTGTAGAAAACCTATTTTAGAAGGGTTCCTCAAGAAAATCTGAGGAGAATAAAAATGAAGATTGAAATGCTATAGTCATTTGTGCAAGGACTGATTTCTTATAAGTAGTCTGGGAGTCTAGAACAGCTTGACACTAAGAAATTAGTTAAGATTTCTTCTAATACCTGATTGGATCTAATGTATTAGAATAAGAAAACAGTTGAATGGTTTTTTTATATGATGATCACAGTAGATTGTTAATTTGTATTTGGGACTTTTTGCCTCCTTTTTGTTTTGTAGTATGTGTGTTGGTTTGGTTTTTAATTTATACTTATCACTTTTAAAAATGGGTTTACTTGTTGGAGAGTTGAACAGCAGTCTCATGCTGATAGGAAAAAGGATTTTGTGTGGATCTGTGTGCCCGTGCAACCCCTTCTTGTGATATCGGTGTAGGTAACAGCTTAGGCCAGCATTGGCTTGAACTTAGCATACAGACTCTTCTTTTTCAGTGCTAGCCCCTTTTCTTCTCTGCCTCGCATACTGCTGCCTTCTTTTCCATTTCCTTCCCTCCCTCCTCTCCCTGTCCAAAAAAAATGATCGCAAGGCTGACAAAACTCAATCAACCTTCTGTATTTGAATTAAACGATCAGTAATAAGCCCTGGTATTTTATTGTGTAAAAGGTGCATAAGCTATTTATCAGGAATACTGTTTTGATGCAAAATTGCATTATCTGAGCTCTCTGTGATTTTTTTCTTGCTAGATATCTCAATGCAATTCAAACAATGTGTCCACATATCCTCAGATATCTGACTACTGCAGTCATAACAAATAAGGATGTCCGAAAGCGTAGACAAGTGCTGAAAGATCTAGTTAAGGTTATTCAGCAGGTAAGGACCAAAATACCCGTTATTTTCTGTCCTTTTTAGTGAGACTTCATAATAACTTCAATCTAACAATATGCCTGGTTTAGGTCTTCCACTTATATTTTGGTGCTCAGTTTCTTCTCAGTTTTTTACTGTCAAGTGAGATGCATGTCAGTCAGTGGGAGGGTGGAATTTTTTCCTCTTTTAGTGTCAGCAAGCAACAAGTAAAATGGAATATGCACTCAAATTTTTTTCTTTCTGTGTGATTAAGTGTAGAACACTCGGTGAGATATGTGAAATGACTTTGGAACAGATTCTTCCTTTTCAGTTGGCCCTACAAGGAATTGTTATATGAATAAGGGATCTTGTTTGTATTTCAAAACCGGTGAACTGTATGCATTATTTTGTGTTCATGTGTGTTTTCTTGAAAGTGCTTCAACTGTTTCAGTTGTATGAGGATGTAGACAGGGACAAAAGCAATAAAAGAATTATGCTTGATAGCAATCAAGGGGATTATGGCAAAGTTTTGGTGGTTTTTTTAATCCAGAATCGGCATGCAACCTGAATACCAACCATCATGCTTCAAACACTAAATAGCGTATATGGTGAATAATAAGCTATTGTATATATGTCTCAGTGCAATTATTACAGGCTAGTGTTGTAGTATCCAATTCAAGCATTGATGTCACTACCTATATAAAGCACAATCAATGCAAAGACCAAATTTTAAGCATATCTTAATCTGTTTTTAAGCATTCACAGAAATAGCATAAGAAGCTACAGTCTAGGTGAAGTGTTTAGGCTCATCTTCTATTTGCGCTAAAATCCTATTTTAGCATTGAACTTCTAATGTAATACGAACTTGTAATATTTGAAGAACAAAGTAACATTTTTACAATTTTTGCTTTTGATTTATGTTGTACAATTAGTATAAATGGGAAAGCATCACTAGGGTATTCTTTTTGAAAATAACAATTCTGACAACTTTGTTTTTGGAATTCTTGGTAAGAGATTTGTTTCTTGGTACTGCTCTACTGTGTATGGCTCTATATTAAATCATGAGGTAAGGGGGTTTTATAGATTTGGAAGCAGTTCAGACTGGATAAATGGCAACTTGCCTATACAGGAAAAACAAAGCATTGAATTAAATGATTGGGCAAATGATGGGCGGATAACTCTACTAGCAATTAGAGATTGGTAATACTTGCAATGCTTTTGCAAGTATTGAAACAATAGGTAAGCAATTTGTTGTTTATCAATTAAATTTAAAAGGCAGTCAGTCAAAGACTTTTACTTAGTGGGTGTTAATGATATGGTTATCAAGTACAATTTTGATGTAAAAAACGCTTTACATATAAACCAGAATTTTAAGCCTCAATATTGAGACTGCAAATACAGTTCTTAGGGGAAGGAAAAGTAACTTGGATCCAGAATTAAAAAGAAATCTCTTAGTAATTCCTCTAATCTGCTGAATTTTTTTGTATACTAAAGCAGATATTGAAAGATTGAATTAAGCTTTCTTAAAAGTGCGTTAGAGATATTGGAGGATGTTCAATTTTGTCTTCATTTACACAGATGTATATAGATCTAGTGCTGTTCCTATTCCCTCCTTGGAGCTAAAAGTTGACTCGATTCCTGTAATGCCAAAATAAATTATAAGCATTTTGTATATAGAAAGTAGCATTGTTTGTGTTAACTGTATTGTCAGTGTAAATCAATTGATCATTCAGTTTGGATTATAAAGGATTTGGTGTTGAACTTGTCTTTGAAATTAGACTTTAGGAGGAATATATGTTCTACCATGTTTTAAGAAATAAGGAGGTTTAATACAGAACCAGCTGTAGTCTAAAAGCTGAAGTTGGAACTGGGGAAAAAGGGTGCATTTTTTCAGCTTTTATAAGAAGAATTTGGAAGTTTAAGTTAAGTATTTTACTTAAAATGATGATCGGATTTGTTTACAGTATTAAATCTTGTATGACTGTTATAAGGAACACTCAAGCGATTGTGTGGCCTTGATTTCTGATATTGTTCCTAATTTTTTTGGCAGGAGTCCTACACGTACAGGGACCCTATCACAGAGTTTGTGGAATGCTTGTATGTTAACTTTGATTTTGATGGTGCGCAGAAGAAGCTGAGAGAATGTGAAACCGTAAGTCTTATAGCATTTTTAAGACTTTTCCTTGACGTAAAGGTGTCTGAAATTCACAATGGCCAGCTAACTTGTTTGAGGTGGTATTTGATTCTATAGCAAGTGTTTTCTGATGATCTTTAGTTTATGGGAAGGTTCTGGGGTTTTTTTGATTTTTCAACTTATTTTGTAACACTTTATAGCCTTACCAGTAAGTCTTGCTGACTTTAAAATTATATTTAAGCAGTTCTAGAACAAGTGAACAGGCAGTCATACATTTGGCTTAGCTTCAGCTTGTCCATTAGTGTTTGAGAAGCAGTTGAAGAAGAGCTTTAATTGGCTTTTGTTGTGAAAGATACTGTATCCTGGAATTGTAAAAGTGTAAAGTAATGTGAAATTACATTAGGATGGGTTTTCTTGGAAAACTCCTAGTTAATCTCCTGTGAAGAGTTAGATACCTAATACTTGGGTTGACTAGTACAGAAGTATTTCTAATAGCTGAACATCAGTACCAATTCTTATAGCCTCTGCCTTGACTTCCTTTCGTGTTAGTCACCTAACTGGGTGAATCAGAAGGCTTACCTTCACTGCATGGGACTGCTGGTCCTGTAAGCTGAATTTTAGAGGCACACTTGCACCACTAAGTGACTTGGTTTGCATGGTAAGGAGAATGCTGATCAAATTGCAGGGTGAAAGAAGAGTCCTCCAATATAGGGGGGAGGACAAAATTTTGTGTTTGGAGGGATCTTAAGTAGAATTATGACAGCAGTAGACCATGTTCTCTTCTTGAGTCAGACCCCAGTGATGTTAGCATGCAAATTTTAATTTAGCAAACTGCAGAACAATGAAAATTTCTGCTAAATATTTTTCTCCACATCTTGGAGTACACCAGGAAGTGGTTTTAGATGTGCTGTTAATCTTGCTTGTTGACTGTCTCTACCGGTAAGTTACTGCTTCTGTTTGTTCTCAGTGTTCCCTTTCTCCTTACGCTTTCAGGTGCTTGTGAATGATTTTTTCCTAGTGGCATGCCTTGAAGACTTCATTGAGAATGCCCGTCTCTTTATATTTGAAACATTTTGTCGCATTCATCAATGTATCAGCATTGGGTAAGATAACTTCTTAATACCATGGTTCAGAAAAATCAGTCATGGATGACAGTTTGACAAACACTGTAAACATCAGTAGTAAAATATTCAATTACCAGATAAGATGAAAACGAGACTAAAATTTATTTGGATAGTTGTCTTTCTAGCTTTATAGCCATAATGCGATATACTTAATTTAGAACAAGTGTATTTTAAAATTGGTTTCTTGTGATTAACTTTAAAACAACTTCTCTACCATTCACTCCACCCAGACAAACAGTTCTTTCAAACTAAAAATTTTGCATGGTTTCAAGTTGGGTCTATTTGGTTTAATGGGAACTTTGATATCTGGTGTTGTTGAATTCCATGTGTCATAATTTGGAGTTCAATTCCACGCAGTGATAGAGTAGTAATATTAAATACAAATTGCAAATAAAGCAGGTGCTTAAATTTATTTATATCTTATATACACCTGTAAGAGAGAGATATGGTTATCTGTATATTCTTCTAAAATTATTAGACTTATGTTGCTTTTTTTTATTAAATAGAAAACAATGGATCTTTACCTCTGGCATGGAGTGAGTGATCCAGCTGTAAGAAAATGTTCTTATTAGCAAGGATATCTCTTGTTGACTCAGATCAATTTTGTAAAAGCAGACTTTTCAGATGGATCAGCTCTGATGCCTCTATTGTAGAAAGTAGACAGGAAGATATTGTTAGGCATGCTTGAGATCCCTTTCCACTTGGCCTTTGCCCCCACTCCCCCTATTTCCACATCCCTTAAATTAAAAAGGAAAAAAGTGAAGAACTCTGAATGCTATAAAAATCTCATTGGTAAGAAGTGCAGAGATCCTTGAGACAGCAGAAACCAAAGCTGTTAAATCGATCAAGTTCAATGAAGTCTTTTTACCAGCTTGCATGCAGAGCAAATACGTGCATCTGGTCCCTCTGAGGAAGCAATTTAACGCTGCTTGATTTCAAAAGAAAAACTTGAGAGAAAATTGTCTTCAGTTTTCCAAGCTTCCTAACAGGGTTACTTTTTTCATGGATGTAGTTGGAGAAAGAGCGGTTCTTACTACTCATAATCTTTTTCCGTGGTGAACCAGAGCATTTTAATGCTCTGTGGTTTATTGTGTTCTAAGCATAGTTGTAACAGTAAACTGAAGATGCTGTGAAAAAAAAAATCCGTACTTATGCTCATTTTAATAAGGAGGCTTATATTTTATCTGAAATCACTTTAAGCAGGGTACTGCACATATAGGGATAAAGGATTTTGAATAAGTATTTGGAAGAAAAAGTGTAAATAAATTTCCCTTGGGGTGTATTCTGTGAGGAATATAAAACCCCATAGTGTCTTGCTATTTCCTATAAATTTTTATTACTGTGAATATTGCACATATTCAAGCACAAGTTTAAGCTAGATGTTTAAGCTTTTTTAACTAAAGACTAGCTGTCTTTCTAAGACATCTCCTCTTATCTGCTTCCAATCAATGAGCAGAGAGTCTGGAGGATGCACTAAGTCTGTGCCAAAAGATAATGAACCAATGGCTAATATACCAAAGAGCAAGATTTAACAAATCAGGGGCTGTGGTAGGTGATTATCACTTACGTAGTGTTTATTGCTTGTTTTACAGTTTGTATTTTCTGTGTGATTTGTGGTATTTCAGCTTAAAGTATGAGTATATATGGTAGTTGGCTCTCCTTGTGTATAAGTGATTCATAAGTATAGGTGGCAGTATCATCATTTCATGAGCAGTATGGTATGTTCTAAGGCAACTTTGAGTTGAGACATATATTTCAGATTGACATGGATGTATGTTGATACTGTGTATCAATTCCAGTGATTGCATGTAAAATCACTTGTCAGTAATGAGATTCTTTTCAGTAGGTCAGTCATTTTAGATGATGGACTTAAGCCTTAAATTTCTGTGCAAGCTGTAACAAGCATTTGATTTGGGCGTATTAGGTAGGGTGCATAAGTATTTCTTAGTGCATTTCAGACTTGGCTTTGGAGAAATTAGCCTGTCAGTGCTTTTAATTAAACATTGGATAAAGTTATAGTTCTTGCACTTCTCATGTGATTTCCACTGCTATTCCTGGAGTTGAGAACTAGTTGGTTGTACCACAGTGCTTGCTAAGTACTGTTTAATTATTCAGAACAAATTTGAAAACAATTAGTGGCAAATCTGCTATTCCTTATGTTAAATAGAAAATAGATGGCTCGTTTAATGTTGTCTTTTAGCTACTCACATCTGTTAGGCAGCTGACATTTTTCCAAAGGACGTACTTGCTTTATCAGTTGTAATTAAAATGTATGCATCCCAAATAATCCTGCAGTTCGTTTACTGTTTGAAATGTCATGTTTAATTTGGGAGTGATAGATGAAATTAATTCAGAATGTGTTTTGGTTAGTTTGATATGCCTCTATTTAATTGAAGAGCTGAATGTGCTTCATTCTTCTTTTCTGTGTTTTTCTTCTGTGTGCAGTACAAGATAGGCATGTGGAATTTGGTAAACTTGCCTTTTAAGCAAAGGGAAAATTAAATAACGTTTGGTCTAGCATGACCCAAATAAGTGAATCCCCTTACAAAACAGAGGAACAGAAACAATCTAAAGAACTATTTTTGAAGCTACCATAGGGAAACTACTCTTCAGGATCACCTGTAACTTGAAATGATTGTCAGTATTCTTTAAAGAGTAAAAAAATTATTTCATTATAATAGAATAATTTTTATTGGATTATAGTGGGGAACTTTATACACAGTGGTAATCTAAATTACAACTTTCCTTGCTTCTGTTCCTTTGTTTTAATGGCATTAATAAGTGTTTGTAAATGTGACTGTCACTATTACTTGGACTGGTAAACCTGTGACAGCTAAGGTGTAGTTTGCATCTCTTTAGAGTATCAGATAACTGTTTTAGCAGTGTGATTGAATAGTGTTTTGTTATGTAATCACAATCAGCATAACTCTTCAGTGCGATTGCCCTGGAAGGATGGGGATGGCTTTTTTGAGGTATCTGTTGCTTTACTAGACAAGTACCTCTGCCGTGTTATACATGTAGGCACTTTGGGTGATGCTGGCTGCTTCAGTGTAGTTTTCAAGGAGTTGCTGAAATGGAAATGGATTGCTGCGAGTGCTGACATAAGTTCATCTTTTGTATTAAAGTTATCATAAAGCTTTAGGTTTTTTAAATCGGGTGTCTTTATTTCACTGAAAGGTAACTGTTAATTGATAACTAGTTATTTAATGTGAAAAATTTAAATCCTTCTAAGTCTCAAAGATAGAAGTTGAGATAAAATAGGTTTTTATATCCCTTTTTATACTGTGAATTTTATTCTATGATTTCAGAGTTTTTTTCAAATGCACGTGCAGGAAAAAAATACCTGTACAGAGGTGTGCTTTTTCTGTCATGTAGCTGCATATATGCTATATATTCATTCATAGAACGTGTTTTAAGTTGAAAAAAAGTCTACCTCTGAAGAAATTGAGCTAGTAAAATTTAGATGTAATAAAAAATAGAATTACCTGCTAGGTGATACAGAGCATTTCATAGTATCTGGTTTGGAATGACTCTAGAAACCTGTACCCTCTTTCTCTCTAAGTAGCCTTTAGGTTGAGGAAGTAAAGTCTAGGTGCTGTAGGTTGGAAGGGACCTCTGGAAGTCACCTGATTTTTGTCCTGTGCACCCAATTATAACTCTTGAGTGGGACCCACAGCAATGTGCCATTCTGCTACTTAGGCCTCATGCGGTTGATTTTTTTACTATCTTCAAGAATAGTAAAGTTCCATGCTTTAATCCCCAAAGTAGATTGCTTAATCCCCAGTGTAGTGGCAGTTGCCATTCTTGTGGTTATCTGGAAGAGTTTTTATCTGAGTCCTTTTGATGCTTCTAAAAGAAAAGTACAAGAATTCCCCTAACTCACATACATCCCACCCCATGTTATTTCAGTTTTAACTTTCTTTCATTTCAAAGTCAGGTGCTTAATATCATAGATTTAAAGGTAGTGAAGTAATTTATAGCTTCTTCCTATTGAAATATCTGTCTTAGTCTTCCTTCATGACCAGTAATTTCATGGAAATTTACATCCTTGTTATTGTCTGTTCTCTTGGCTTGTCTGCCTGGACTAGTAAGTGCTAATTCAATCACAGATTTAACAGTTCTAGTGGAACAGCAGCAACTATGTTTGAGTTTTTGTTTCCCCGAACTCCAGCTACTTAGCGTGTTTTGTCATTTCACTGCAGTGAGTTCAGCGTAAATCTGGTGTTTTAAGTTACTCACTTGATTTTCATCTCTGACAAAAAGTGGAATTTATTTTTGTTTGGTAGAAGGATGAGAGATATAGAAAGTATAAGAGAGAAGACTGTTTAAGAATAGTAATTGATATGCTATAAAGTATCCACTTGACATTAATCATTATGAGAGGGAAATCTTTTTCAGGTAGAGAAAAATGTTTAAGTGAGGTGAAGTAAAATGGTGATAAATTGATCTTTTGTGCAACTGGGCATAGCCAGCTGGCATTTGGTCATTTCTGTAGCCTTTACCTCATGTTTGTTACTTTAGTCTGAAAGCTGATGGAAGAATGAGCGTTACAAATGTCCTGTATGAGCCAACTGCCAGCAGGAAGCTGAATGAGTTGGCAGGAAAGCCATAGGAAACACCATCAGAAGGAATTATTATTCTCGGATAAGAGTGCTTGTTTAAGAATTTTCCTTTCTCTTTTCTCCTGCCTCCCATCTCTTCTTGAAATTGCAAGAGGTTTAAGGTTTGAGTGTTGTGTTTCTGTTGCATCTTCTATACCAAAGTGTCATGGTTCTTGTTCCTGAAACTTCAGGGTGAAGTATATTGCTAAATGATCTACTGAGAGACACTTTTTCCTGGATTTAAATAGGAATAAAAGCAATTCAGTTGTTCTGTTTGTGATGATGTTGCTGTTTTATGTTGTGGTGAGATTACTTAACTGACAGTTTTCCAAAGAATGTTCATGTAGGCAAGGTTTAGTAAGAACATAGAAAAATTATGCACGTTAAGATTTTAGTCTAAGATGTAGTTCAGAACAACTCAGAATATACTTTCAGGATGTGAATTCCTTGTTCACAATGTCCCAGCGTAAAGCAATGGGGCTGGGAGATGTGCAGGAGTGCATGTATGTGAGCTTTAAAGTCACTGCAGTCAAATGAAAATATGCTTCCCATATCTGTGGTGTTTATTGAATGAGTCTTGGCTTGTGCCAAATTTTGTGTTGATTTAACTTGTATCCTATTGTCCCTAGTCACATTTACTAGCATCAGAGATAATCCGTTTCACCTTTTGACTAAGTCTGTTATCTTTCAGTATGTTAGCAGACAAACTAAATATGACTCCTGAAGAAGCAGAAAGATGGATTGTCAATCTAATTCGAAATGCACGATTAGATGCGAAATTGGATTCAAAGCTGGTAAGTCTGTATAGATGAATCCAAGTGAATTTGTTGAATTTTTAATTAAATTTATTTTACCTTATTCAGGAACAGTGAATTCCAGTTTCTACTGGCTTGTCTTTTTCTTTGCCCATAAACTGTAGTGGACTTCATTTATTCTTTTTTGATCCTATGTGTAATGTGATTTGTGAAAGCTCTGAAAGCAGAGCATTAAAGGCATACATTCAGAGTGATCGTTAAATTTGCTATATCTTTCTGTATTTTAGGGACATGTAGTCATGGGCAACAATGCAGTCTCACCTTATCAACAAGTGATTGAGAAGACTAAAAGCCTGTCTTTTCGTAGTCAAATGTTGGCTATGAACATTGAGAAGAAATTGAATCAGAGTGGTAGATCTGAGGTCGGTATAAGTTATTTTTCCTGAATTCCTGTTATCTTTTTTTGTGAGACATCTAAGTATAATTCTTAACCTTTTTTTAAATTCATCATATGTACCTTCTTCTAGTCCTGGCACAAGATATTGAATTGAAAAGGTCTTTTCTCTTGCAGTGAGCATTAGGTAGTGATTCTTCAGGGTTTTTGGTTTTTTTTCTCTCATCACTAGGTATCTTTTTTTTTTTTGCATAACTGGATGTGTTAATTCACTGCATCCTTTGTCGCCTCCTTCACCGCCTGAAAAGGGCTGGTTTTGAAGGGTGACATTTATAAAAGTAGTTCTATTACTTTTTTCAAGTGGACTGCACTTGAAAAGTATCTGTAGATGTATGCGTAGTAGTGAGAGAAGTCTAGAACATGATGAAGGAATAGTTGTACAAAACTGTTAAATCGATTTCATTAAATTCTTGAGAATATAAGTAGGTTAGCCAGAGATTTAATTGGAACCAATGAAAATAAGGAAGTTGGCAAGATCGTCTCTTTTGCCTCTGTCCACTTTGCGTATGGGAAGCTTTAAGAGAAGAACAATGTAAGGTGGATGACTCTAAGTTCCACTAAATACCTGGCTGTGCATACTTAAAAAACAAAGCACATGTTAAAAGAACTTAGAAAATGCTAGAAGCTTTATTGGACTTTGTCACTGCTTGGCTAAAGTATTGGTAGAAGTTGTACAAGCAGCGATGGAATAGTTTATTCACAGAATCACAGAATAGTCAGGGTTGGAAGGGTCCTCTGGAGATCATCTAATCTGACCCCATATAGTCTATTAAAAGGAAGTCATATGAAACTTATGTGATATTATTTTCTTTAAAAAAATATAGTTGCCAGATTTTTATACTTATTTTAGGAATCTTTTAGAACTTTTCATTTTTTTTAAACTGCTACCTTGGGGGCTTGGACTGTACAACTTAATAATTACAGCATGTATTTCTGTTGTGTATTAATGCTTGTTTTAAACTTACAAGGTATCCTTCACTAATTACTGATATGCCTACTTCTTAGCCATGTGTCAGTATTACCATTTTTTTTAATAATTTCTCTTAAATATAAGTAGCCAACAGATAATAAAATAGTTTCATGTCTACTGATCCTTATTTATTTATTCTTTAGGCACCTAACTGGGCTACTCAAGACTCTGGCTTCTACTGAATACTTCTGCAGAGGGGGGAAAAGAATCAGTTTTCATTTAACTAAAAAGCACATATATATATAACTTTTTTGAGAAAAGGTAATTATGTGTTCCATCTAACATTATTTGAATAAAATTGGCGAATTTTAACAGTCTCTGCATCTCTTTTAATATCGAAGTATGTTGTACAGGGTCTTTATAGCATAATGTTCTGCAGTATTTTGGGTCACAGTTTGCAAAACTTAATGTCAGTTCTGTTAGACTTGTTTGTACCAAAGGATGCTATTGTCACAAAAACCTAAAGCAGATGATACAAATAAATGATTCCCCACTGAGCCTTTGGCCAAACCAAAATTGTCTTCTGCACACTCCTATGTTTGTCACAGAAGAAGCTCAGTAGCATGAAGGCATGTGTAGCCTACACCTTTTATAAAACTTTATATAATCTACGTGCAGAATAATTCCGGTAGAAGTGTGTTTGTGCTTCAGAAATTTTCCTGTTCTAAATCACACTTTAATCTTGCCCAGTGATGGGAACTTTGAAGTAGAGGTCTCTGTTGCGGGGGGTGGGGGGAGGGGAGGAGAAGAGCAAGCCTTTCGAAAAGGCTAGGTATGGTTTAAAGCTTTTATTTTGATATCTGAAGTTCTTAAGATTCATGATGCAAACATGAAGCAACAAAACCCTGTGTTCAGCTGTTGTAATTTGAAGGGGTTTATTAAGCTTCTGGTGTTTTTTTCAGCCAGTGTTTCACACTTCCCTGAGTTTCCTTAGCATCTTTGCACTTCAGAATGTATCGTAGCACCTCTAATACAGAAAATCCAAGGCCCTTATTGAGGTTCTGTGAAATGTAGCTGACTGATCATTAAGGTGAATGTGAATATTAGAAAGTCAGAGACTGTATCTCTTCCCAGTTTTTTCCTTAAGGTTAAGGAGAAAATTTAATGATGACTTCACCTTATTCCAATCATTTATTCCCCTCTTTGCTCTAAAAGTTCTGGAACTCATCTACTTGTGAAAGTTTTTTGGTTTTAGTGTTTTTAACTCTCCAAGCCTCCTCCCTACTGTCTGCCGTTACATGTGGGAAACAGTTATAGGAACTGATTTGTCCATTAATATGGCAGATCTTTCTTTCAAAATTATTTTCAAAACAGGCTTTTCTTTACTCGTCATGTCTAATCCTGTACTATACTGAACTGTGGATGACAAGTCTGTATGCTGGAGGCATTGGTTGATGTTCCCATGTTTGAAGTTCAGCAAAGTCAGGTGTCAAGTCCTGCACCTGATATGGAATAACCTTGTGTGGCAGTGCAGGTGGGGGTCATGGTCTGAACGGAAAGTAGCATTACAGAAAAGGACTTGAGGATTTGGTGGACAGCAAGGTGAACACAAGTCACCAGGTGTACTTGTGGCAGGAGACATGCTTATAGCAGAACCATAGTCCTGTCTGAGTTTTATTAGCAAAGAGCAGAACCAGCTTTATGGAAGTGGTTATTCCCCCTTGTGAGAATGCTGCTGGAATACTGTGACCAACTTTAGTATGTTCAGCCTTAAGAAAAAAAGGCAAAGGGCAAATTTTATCGCTGTCTTTGGTCTCTTCAGTGGGAGGATTGGCAATAAGACTGGCCTTGGAAGTGCATGGGGGCAGGATGAGTAGGAATGGACACAAATTGGAATATAGAGAAATTCTAATTAGATTTAAGGGTAAGAAGTATTTTTATTATTTTACCAAAGACAGTCAAACACTGGTGGCAGTCACTCAGACTCCACCTTTGGAGGTGCTCAACTTAAATCTATCAGGATGGTCAGGTACTTAAAACCTGCTTTGAGCAGGGAGTTGGACTCTGACCTCCAGAGATCCTTTTCAGTCTAAATATTGTGTTCTATTTATTAATATGCATAGTAATAACTTATGTTAAAACATGCTTTAATACAACAGGATAATGGAAGTGGTTTCCAACAGATGATTTAATGTAACCTTACTGTGCTACAGTCTAATCCTGTAATGCTCATAGTTGTAAAAATGGGGGCGAGGGGGACAGGCAAAAATCCTACCTTCGTAACTTGGAAAGTAGTAGGTGTATGGGGCATTCGCAGTGGGAAGTGTTCTACCATTACGTAAAGGACTGTAGAAGAATAAAATTAGAACTGGGGTGTGTGTAGGATGGGGACGTAATTAGTGATGGTTTCTCTAAACCTTTTTCATAGAAAGCGTTAGGTTTTGGTTACTAGCACATTCAGTAAGCGCTCTGATTTTGCAGCAGTGCTCCTTGGCCAATTGTGCAACAACCTTTTTGTTCAAATGCCTTGTGTGGCATAATTCAATATGCTTAATTATTTTGTCTTGAGTGTCAATATAGATGTGCTGGCCTAGCAGATGGAATTTAAGTGGTGGAAATAGGCAATTAAAATTAGAATCATAGAATCATAGAATAACCAGGTTGGAAGAGACGCACCAGATCATCGAGTCCAACCATTCCTATCAAACACTAAACCATGCCCCTTAGCACCTCGTCCACCTGTGCCTTAAACACCTCCAGGGAAGGTGACTCAACCACCTCCCTGGGCAGCCTCTTCCAGTGCCCAATGACCCTTTCTGTGAAGAATTTTTTCCTAATGTCCAGCCTAAACCTCCCCTGGCGGAGCTTGAGGCCATTCCCTCTTGTCCTGTCCCCTGTCACTTGGGAGAAGAGGCCACTTCCCTCCTCTCTACAACCTCCTTTCAGGTAGTTGTAGAGAGCAATGAGGTCTCCCCTAATTAGATGGTTTCTGAATATATGCATCAGTTCAAAAAGCACAAGGATTCGCTTTATGTATAGGATTGATTCCTGTGATGGGGATGGAGTCTGAATCATAGCTGAAGTTAGCAAGTTGCTTCTAGAGCAGTGTCTCCCGAAGCTGAGCATGCTCTTTATGCTAAGTTTTCTATTGTTCCTCAGGTTTTCTCTCAAGACATTGACTAAATTGCAAACCCTAGGTTCACTCTGTATCACTGCAGCCCCAAAATGCTCATTGCAGAACAATCCAAATTGTGCAAGAGCCATGTTCCCTGTTTGATAAGACAATCACAGAAGTACTGTTGTGTAATAATTAAAGAATTTTTAAGTGAGATAGAACTGGAATGTTTTTTTGTAAGGCAGAGACATGGCCCACATGCAGCTTTCCTTTTGACAGGAAGAATTAGCTTAGAATTTTAAAATCGCCTCATCTTGGGAGCACAGTTATACTGTGTTATTGATTTCTGCTCTGTTTTTTTCTGAGCTTTCATCTGTCAGGTGCACAAGCATAGAAAAGGTATGTGCAGATTGTCACACTGCTTAATTCTTGGTAGTTTCTCTCAGATACTGAGTGAAATGTGAGTTACATGAACAGTTCTCGAGGCATAGGTCCCACCTGGTTTTGATGGGTGAAAGGAGAATGTCTCACTCAAAGTGCTGGTATCCTGTGAGCTATGAAGGGCTTTAATTCCAGGTGGCTTTGGCAGAGTAAATCTGTGTGCTTTCGGTGGCCCAATAACAAGTTAGTTGCTTGATTTTCTTCTATAAGTGTCAGCACTGCTATTCGGAGAGAAGTTTTGTTGAACCTAAACCTCAAAAATATGAACCCTCCCATGGGATGCACACGACAGTGCTGTAGCAGCACTGTGCCCTGCTGATGATGTTCTGTACAGCTTTTCTACATGGCTAAATGTGTGCTCAGCAATGCTTGTTGCCATGGAAATTGATAACACACTCTCTTCCTTGCTCAGTGTATTGAGGTCTTCACAAAATAGCCGAGTTATGATTGAAGTACACAGGGAAGGGAGAGCTCTCAGCGGAGTGATAAAGCTGGCTAGAGCAGGAGTTTGAAATAAGTTGGCAGGAGATGAAACTTCAAGTATGACAATTGCAAATTTTTCATAACTCTCCATTGACTAAGCTTTAGAAATTTCATTAGTAGCAATATTTTATAAACATCCAAGAGTAGCCGTTCTTAAGAACTTACATGAAAATAAGACTCACTTCATGCTGCTTTTTTTTGTGAAAGCAAAGCCAAAACATTTGCTGTAACTGCTAAAAGAAGCCCTTGGAAAGGGGAGAAAACAACATTTTAAGACTTGCGTTTCTTTTTGGGGGGAGGGAAGAAGGGTGGAAGATGGGGAAATTTTGTGCTTCTACAAGGACTCTTTGAAAGAAGTTGGTTTATTTTTTTCAGTAAATTGGTTGAGCAGTTACAATGTTTAATTGTCAAGTTCTGCTTTTATAGAAAATAAAGATTGTAGTTCTCTCTCTCAACAAACATAATGTGTAAACTATGATTCTCTGGGGTTTAAACTGTTTCTAATCTCATTTAGAGAAGATGTATTGTCATATTTGTAATCTTTTTAAATAAAATTTTTAATAGTTTCAGTAAATGTCTTCTCCATTCCTACTTCAGACATGCCCTCAGGAATTAGGCATGCAAAAGCTATTCAAGGACTTCTAATTAGAAGAGGAGGGTGGTGGTAAGGCCAGCAGTGCTGTCTCTGGGTGAGAGGCTCCTGTTGTAGCGTGTGCAAGTGGGAGAATGGTGAGAGTAACTGCTGCCTTCTCTGCAATTAGCTTAGAATTGTGTAACCTTTAATCTTGAAAAGGAAAGCAAAAGACCTCCTAGGCCAGCAGGTAACAGCTCTACAGGATGTTTAGTGCTGAGAATAGAGTGTAAACTGTACAGGAGCGGCACGTGTGCACATGTGGAGTTACACGGTGCATGGAATCGTTGTCATCCTTTCTCTGCTGAATTCATAATTGGCAACAGGAGCAGTTGTGAAGCCAATTTATTTCCATGACTGAGCAAAAAGCTGACAGGCAGTAAAATAACTCATCTTTACTTGTGTAATGCAGTTTTAATTAAATAAACAATAAATTAAATATATGAAAGTGCAAAGCTGCCCGCTTCCTAAAGAATATCTTCAGTTTGTATGAGAATGAGAAATGCTTTACAAAGAGTAAAACAATTATTGCATTGTACTTACCTAAAGATTTTTACATTAAGTTGTTAAAGCAGATGATAGCTCTGGTTTCTTAGCAGCCTGGGCTCACATGCGAGCTACGTCTCAGCATCTTCTTTGACTCCACTCCACGCACATCTTCACAACTACTATATTTGCTTCTTACTCAGAGCATCCTCAGTGGTAGGAGGGCATTTTGAATTTAGGCTGTGGACAATCCCTATTTTCTTTCGTCAAGGAGTCTGTGTGGTAGCAGACTAGACCTGGCACTGCACAACTCGCTTATCCACGCTGTGCTCATAGTATGGACTAAACTTCTCCATCCATCATGTCAACAAAATATCTTTGTGAAGGTTTGAATTCATACATGCATTATGTCTACTGGACAAATTTGAACTTTAGTGTCAAGTAAAATCATAATGCATTATTAGCATATTCCATAACTTAATGGAGTTTAAAAATGTGTGTGAATTAGATGATTGCAATGTTGGAGCTTTTCTTCCTGGAGTTAACCAGCCCTGAGCACACTTAAGTTGGCTACGAAGAGAAATTTTAATGCAAACAAAAGTTTAAGCTTGTTTAATAGGTTGAGCAACTTCTTGCAGTGAACAGCCCATGTACATGGAAGAATTTGTTATGGAAAAATAACAAACGGATGCTTGTGAGAGCTTACATAGGCTGTGACAGAAGTGTGGAGAGGTGCGAGCTGTGCAGCTCAGCTATGGGTGGCGTGGCTGAAACAGCCACAGGCTGGAAGCTGTACTGCATGCATTCTTAGGAGGTGGGAACGTGCAGATTTTATCCCTCTAATAACGATCCTGGGCAGGGTATGTGGAAGCAACTATTTAGGACAGTTACCTTTTTATACCTGTGTTGGAAACATGTAGTTGTTGTCCCTCTGTAATCAGAGGTTATAATATTAAATACAAAATTATGATGTGCCAAAGAGATTTTTATTGAATGTTTGGAGGTATGGACCTTGCAATTGAATGAAGAGGCTGGTTGTGGAAGGATTTAGATTCTACACATGGCTTGGACACAAAGTTCTTGAGTAATCTCACAAAAATTAAATGTAATCCTTGTATCTGCATTTAGGAGTTAGAAGGTAAAGAACATTTTTTGAGTATTAGGATGTTAATTCAATTATATCAGTATGTTTTCATATTCTTGACCAGTACAGACCACAGAAATGCAGTCTGTTATTTGATAATAGTTGTTCAGATGATATTTAATTTGGGGGGGATGAGGGGTGTTGCTATTTCAACTGCTTTAAGGAGCATTTTTCCTCCCATGATACCAGATGAACGTATTTTTGGAGAGCCATAAAGGTGACGACGTTTAGACAGTAGGAGTTGATTCTCCATAAAACTGCAGTTCATCATTCTCACTAATATGAACCTTGTGTTCTATGATTTTCTTGATGTAAAAAAACTTTTTCCTAATTATTTTTGACCTAACTAGGACTATTTGTTCAGTGTCATGCCTTTCTTATTTTGTATGTAGGAAAAGGCTTATTTCAACTTCTTTTCTTCTCCATTCCTCACTTCATACCACCTTATAAATCTCCTCAAAGGATCCGAAACTCACTCAGGGCAGACAGCTTCCGAAGCTTTGAAAACATTTATTGGAAATTACTAGTACAAAAAAATAGTCCAATGCGCTGTGTGATTTGAATATAAAGCAAGTGGTATGAAGAATGGGAAATGTCAGAGAATTTCTGTGGGGCTCCAGGAGGTTCAAATTAAGTTAGAAAGAAAGGACACTCATTTATTTTGGCTTTCAACATGGTTAGGTATTAGTTTCTTGTACAAATTCAATCAGTGTTTTCAAAGAATATACAGTTTCAGCTAAAATTACTTGCACAGCCTAAAGGTACTAATAATCTGCAGAGTCCCTGCCCTGCCAAGTAAACAGAATTTGTGAGAGGTCAAACACTTATGATTATCGAGTTGTTACTGGTATGTCCAGCTATAGATTGAGGAACCTAATTTAGACACCCTTGTAATTTCAAATCTTGGCTACATTTGTAAAGTGCCAATAAAGCCTTTTCAATCAAAGGTTCTTTATTTTAATAGTCCAGTGAAGCAACACCCCTGATGTGAAATGAGCTTTCCGTTTTAACTTCACTCAATCCTCATCCACCAAAACAACTATCCGGCTGCATCTTGTTATATAATTTATCTGTCAATTCTGTCAAAAAGAAGAGCTTGTGTTACTTGGAGGGCCCTCATGCCAATTCTGAAATGAAAAGCTATGCACGCTGCCAGTACAGCAATTGCCTGCAGCCTTATTGAATTTCTTTCTTCACTCCTACTCACCACCAAAACCAGCTCAGGAAAAAAAAATCGCCTAAAGTCTTGTTAGAAGTCAGCAGAATTGAAAGCTGATAAAATACTAAACAAAAATTTCTGTGGGGAAAAAAAAGCAAACCGATATATAAAACATTATTAATAGGCTATCATATGTGTGCTTTACTCATGAATAGAGCCAGACTCATTGGGACTGTCAAACATCCAGGCAGAGGGAGCCACAAAGTGGTATATGCTGTGTTAGTTTAAGCCCGCGTATTCCGGTATCCCATCATGTTCTCTTTTATCTTCACTTGCTCTACAAGTTCTGAGTTGATCCCATGGAGAGAATCAACACAGCGCTCCTCTCTCCCACCCTCTCTATGTGTTAACTACACCTATGAGAAAAGTATATAGGATATAAAAGGATATCTATCAGCTGGCGTGTTCCATATATGTAACTAACATTATCCATCCATTTCTGCAGGATATACCAACTCCAAATCTGCTGCTTCCAGAGCAGTGGGGAATAAGAGATGTGGTACTTGCCCCTTGCATGTTTTTCCAGGTGTATTATTCTCAAACTAAGGAATTATTATGGATTCGTATAAGGGAGTAAAAGTAAAGGATGTGAAGGGAAGGCATGGGGGAGCCTTCACTCCAGAACAGTTTGAAAAAGATGTCTGAAGAAACAAGATGTTACAAGTGGAGAATAAGCCTAAGGAAAGCACAAAGGCAGTGTGAAACAGCATAAAGCATGCTCTGAAAAAGGAGAGGAAAGAAGCTGTCAGATAAGAAGATAATGTGCTAGGCAGAGGTAGGAGAAAACTTGAGCAGAGATATGACCAAAGTAAAAATCTTTGATAGCCATGAATGTGAGGGAGAAGTGTTAAATTTGCATCAATGTATGGGGATCATCAGCCAATGACATTGGTTGAAGCATAATTTCTAAATATCTGTCAGCTGTAATTAGTGGTAATAGTGGGGATGTAAGAGCTGGACAAAGCAGGATGGGAAAAGAAAGAGGATAAAATAGGCTCTCGTGTTTGTGTCTTAATTTTGTCTGTTTTCTGTGTGTTGGCTCATTAAGAATCCTGCCTGCCTGCCAGGAGAGAAACCATTTTGGTTTTGGATAGTTGGGGCCATATGGGGAAAAAGAGATACAGTGTCCTCCCTGAAAAAGTTTGTTTTCTCTCTAATGTAAGATAAGATATTTTGGGCACACCGTGCTGTTTGCATGGAAATATTACAGTTGAGCACTTAAATGACAGAAACAGAAATGGAATAATAAGCTTGAGGAAAGTAGTCTGGTTGGCAGCTGATTGCAGGTTTTGGTTAGTAGTTATAACAATCCAAAGACTTCTAGTACCACAAGCATCTTTCTTTTCTTGTTGGTTTATTTGTGATGAGAGAAGAATGACAGAAAAGATCCAATTTTAAATTTCCAACATACTTATATTTTTTCTCTTGTGTTTGGAATGGTGATTTATTAAGTGATACCGAAGCAGGCTTGCCACTAGGGGAATGGCACACTGCAGCTCTCTCTATCCATCAGACAAAGGCTCCAAGCTATAATTTGCATAGGAGCGCTTATACAAAATGCCACAAACAAATAACATGATATGGGGATGGCAGACAGTGAGAAGCTGCCACAGTCCAAATCTCCCAGAGCTAGAGAAGTCTGGCTGAAAAATCCTTCATTTTAACAAGGGAGAGAATACTTCTTATGTTGGAGCAGCCTGCCAGGAACCGTAAGAATCAGTTTATTATTGCTTGATTGATCTAAAATGAGGACAAAAAATTACAGGGCATAGTTGTTCCAAGCACTTGTGTGTCTTGATGCTGTCAAAAGGCCTGGAATATGGAACTAGAAATGTCGCTGTTGTGTTAGGACCTTCCAACCCCAGACCTGCTTTCAGTATCTTTCCATAAACCCCCTTCTAGATGCATCTGTCAAACTGGTGAACTGGGAACATAAAGTTCACTGAAGAATTAGAGCCTTAAGCCTATTCTTTACACTCACCTGCTCTGCCCATAAAAATTTTGGTAACCAGCTGTGTGTGAACAGGGCTTAGACAATCTAAAGTATTCACAAAGCTGAGGATGTACTCCACAAAACAGAGATGTGACCATTGCATGAGAGGATGTACCCATGCCAGTCTGAATTTACCTGATAAAGATCATAGAATCATAGAATGGTTTGAGTTGGAAGGGACCTTAAAGATCATCTAGTTCCAACTCCCCTGCCATGGGCAGGGACACCTCCCACTAGATCAGGCTGCCCAAGCCCCATCCAACCTGGTCTTGACCATTTCCATCAATGAGGCACCCACAACTTCCCTGGGCAACCTGTTTCAGTGCCTCACCACCCTCATTGTGAAGAAATTCTTCCTAATGTCTAATCTAAATACTTTCCCCTCCAATTTAAAGCCATCCCCCCTTGTCCTATCACTACAAGCCTTTGTAAAATGTTTCTCCCCAACTTTCTTGTAGGCTCCCTTCAGGTACTGGAAGGCTGCTATAAGGTCTCCCTGGAGCCTTCTCCAGGCTAAACAAACACAACTTTTTCAGTCTGTCCTCATAGCAGAGGTGCTCCAGCCCTCAGATCACCTTCACAGACCTTCTCTGGACCCATTCCCACAGTTCCACATCCTTCTTATGTTGGGAATTATAGAACTGGACACAGGTGGAGTCTCAGCAAAGTGGCGTAAATCCATCTGGATTTCGAGCCATTGACTATTACTCTCTGAATACAACCCTCTAGCCAGTTTCTTATCCCCTGTACCATCCACCCATCAAATCCATATCTCTCCAATTAGAGAGAAGGATGTTGTGGGAGACCATGTCAAAGGCTTTACAAAATTCCAGATAGATGACATCCATTGCTTTTCCCATGTCCACTGATGGAGTCACCAAGATGCTAGTAGCAATGAGGATGCTATTTTGCAGGAAAACTCTCAGAAAGGTCTTGGTGTCCTCAGCAATTGTGCACAGCCCACGGTGAAGCCCAAACCACTTGTACTCCTCTACTACCTGCCTGCTGGCTTACACTTGCAGTTTCATTTGCAGATTTAATCTATGTGTTAAAAATCCTCCAAACTATAGCAACAGTAGGACAGCCCTGTAAATATCAAAAAGTAAGGACGTGCCATGACAGCTACAGCAATTTTGTCCCAGCTACACTATGTATTTCTGAAATTGTCTGGCTTTCGTTTGAACAGTGTAGCTAACTATACTTTTTATCTCTGGCATTAAGTCTATGGGAAGTCTTCTGCAACATTTACTCAGATCCTCCAAGACTTGGGGTATGATGTTTTCTTAATTCTTAATTTTTTTTTCAGCCATAACTCTTGATAAAGAAAGAAACCAGAAGGAAGAGATGTGTTAGTTAACACACGAGGTTGTGTTAGTTTAACAGGCAGAAATGTGTAAGAACAGGCAGAAACGTGTAAGAACAGGCAGAAATGTGTAAGAACAGCCAGTATTCATTTGTCTTTCTTCAGCCAGGTAGTGGGATCACAGTAACTGGGGAATCTCTTTGATAACAATTAGAGTCTCCATGTGACCCGCAGGATGAATTAGTGATAGAAAATCCTCCTTCCAGTTTCATGTGCCTACATCCAGAAATCAAACCCGTGATACCTTCCACAGCTGTGAGCTAAGCTTTGACACTTCTGAATTCCCTGTATAGCTAAATCCCAGTTTTGTGCATGCAGGCTGAACTTTACAACAGCTAATGATGTGTTCCTTTGCCTGGCACACACGTGGCATCCATCCTGCATGGTGGCAGTCTCTGAATGCACCCATGAGACCTGGCCTAGCAGGAAAACAAACAAAAACAATGAAGTGGGGTCTGTCTGCTCTATAGCCTGAGAACATGCCTGAGATACTCAGCAGTGGGCTTACATCTCACTTTTTCTTGATTTAGAACAAGGATCTGAACGTCAACACCTCACCTCTCAAGAAAGCACCAGGGTAGTTTTTCCTTTTTCTGATTTCACACTTCTTAAATGATTTTAAGAGCAGGTCTGCCCAAACAACTTTGAGAGTCATTCCCTTATCATCAATGTTTAAGTGCTTTATTCAAAGAAAACCAGCTATCTCTAAGAAAGAGAAATGAACTATTAATGGTGAAGCCGGTAACCCAAACACAAACACTTTCTATGCGTTGTATTCAAAACAGTGCAGTTTATGGAAAGGCTTTGGTCTAACCAGAACTCCTGAGCAGTGTAAACATTTTAACCTTAGGTAGCAAGGGAATATTCACCTAATATTTCATAGAACAGCAGCCTCCTTGGCTGACCCAGCAAGCAATCACTTTGCCATATCAGTGTATCAAATGATATTAGAGAAGCAGATACCACTACAAAGTCTGAGCATCCCTTAGCTTGGATGCTGAGGTGACTTTCATGCCCTGGCATGTTACACAGTAGTCTTAGGGCTACCTGAGATGTGTTTGAGGCTCAGCAAACACTGTCAGTACTGGTACCTTTTGGCCATTTTCTCATCCCTGACTCATCAAGGACATTTATTAAAACTCATTAAATGGTAGGTAGCTGTAAGACAGTGATACAGAAGCCTCTGCTTCCCTCGCAAGTGCCCAAAAGCCTATGTATATTTGTTCCATGGAGTTGATCAGGAAACTGCTGAAGGTGCAGATTACAGTTGCCTGTGAATGATGTCCTGATCAAAGGTATTAGGGAGGCAGAACAGTGTCCCTACTGCACTCCAAAGAGCTACGATAAAGAAGATACAGCCTCCACCAGCTAAGGGTTTTGAAAAACATGGTCATCACGTGCCCTTACCTACAGCCATTCTGTCAAAGAACAGATTGAAGTTCATTATTTTCTTTTAGAAGAAACCTGGGAAGTTCATGTCTTTCTTCTGTGCACTAATTTACTGGCAACTCAGACAGGGAGTGAGAGGCAGGTACTCAAACCCGTCCTTATCCTCAATG
Organism: Phaenicophaeus curvirostris; assembly: GCF_032191515.1. Taxonomy (NCBI): domain Eukaryota; kingdom Metazoa; phylum Chordata; class Aves; order Cuculiformes; family Cuculidae; genus Phaenicophaeus; species Phaenicophaeus curvirostris. The sequence continues at coordinate 80,386,378 of NC_091394.1, read as the reverse complement.
TTCATTCACATCCACATCTCCTGCCCCCTACATGCTCTTTTCCTAAATGGAAACCAGCAAGAGATGCATTGCTTCCTTCGCTCACAGCAACTTTATCATTATTGATCACAGGCAGATCACAGGTGTGTCACGTGCTGATTGCTCCAAAGGAAAAGTACAGCTATGGACTCCCAGCCTCCCATTCTAAGATGTTTTTGTAGCTTGATGCATGTAACATTTTATGCAGGCACTGATTAATGTATAGCTACATCTTTTGGTGAGCAGAAATCCATGTGCAGCTCTTTCCTGAGCTATGGGTTACTTTCTCCTGAACCTCTCCAGTCTAACAAATCCTGATTTTGTTCTTGCATAGAGGCCCAGCTGCCACAGGGATTGTATTGATCATCTGCTCCCTGCCCTGCCTTCCCCTTCTAATTACTTAGGATACAACCAGAGATGTAGGTTTTTGGTATCATCGGGCAAACGAGGGCAAGTGTTGTGGGAGGAGACCATTCCGAGAAATTTCCTCAGACTGTGTCTGATAAATCAGACTGACAGGGATACAGGGATAAACTGAAGACAATAATGTACATTGTGTTCTTGTTTTGCATTTAAGGTTTGTGAATACTTCTGTCAGAAGGTTCTTGGCCTTCCACATTTGCTGATTTGAGGTAAAAGCAAAGCTCTGTTCCTCCAACACTTTTGAAATCAAGCTAAATAGTGCCACTGAGTTCAATACCTCTGACGTGAGGAGTAAGCCAAGAGAGGTGGCGTTTCTTACTGTCATTTGCATTTTGGATTTATATGCATCGATTCAGGTGAAATTTAGTTGCAGACATTCAAATACATTCCACTTGATTGATCCTTAAAAATTCTTCAGGGGTTTAGTCCATAGTTTTTACCCCATATATATACATATGCATATGCATATGGTATAAAATACCTTATCTTTTCCTAATAGTTAAAATACCTTCAGTTTTGAAAATGGCACTTTGCTAAAGGGACAGCAGTAACACAAGATGAATTGGCTTTTAAAAATCCTTGCCTGAAACTGTCCCTGCCGCATCCCTCTGTGTCCCTCATGTTAGCAGATAAAATGTGGATTTTAATACTGCAACAATTGCTTACTGGGCAAGATGCTGTTCCCCAGAAGTACTAAACAGTGGGGAGTGGACCTGGGCCCAGTGTTATTATTAGCTGTATTCACCAAGCCAGCTGTCAGAAAATATTCAGCTGCCAGCTGTGGGCCAAACCAAGGCTGGGGTGAAGGAAGGTTTGGGAGTGTCATGAGGGCACTGCAGATGATCAGTAGCTGTTTTTAGACTGAACCATGTGATCTGTAACATTCCCTTTGTTAATTGTCACACTGGCTAAAAACCCAAACTTTGTATTTTCCCCAAGAAGAGAGGCTGGTGTTAAATAATGAAAATCATCATTGAGGTCCAACCAATCTGAAAGTATCCATTGGAACAATGATAAACAATTCAGTGTTCAGCTCAGGGAAAGTGAAGTCAAATATCTGCATTTGGCATGGCCTCACATGTTCTCCTCTTTTAAAGGGATCAGTGGAGAAAAGGAAAGAGAGTCCAAAAGAAAGTAGAAATTAAAGGCAGACAACATTTTCTAGATTGTCATATGTGTTATTCTGCCAGTGCAGGACTGAGTCTTTTAATACTTATTTGAGCCTTTCAGTCCCTAAGGAACATGATTTGTAGGCTTTCTGCTGATCAACAGAAGATAGGCATAGTTAAGTCTACAGCTACTTACGTACTGTGGTTCATACTTTTGGCTCCAACAGTCCCTTTCTCAGCCCCTAGGGTACTATTGAAATGGCAGACATCACAGTTTCTCTGCCCTATTTTCTAATTTAATTTTACTCTGAAGAATGATGACCTTAAATTTTCATTTTTTCCCCATTATGGTTTAGTTCTATTTTACTGTAAGGGCAGAAAGAAGTCAAATTTTTCTTCCAGAAGGAAGGTGTGATACACCTTTCCAAAACTTGCAATGAAGCAAAAGCTGGCATTCAGCTGCCATCACAATTAGCAGGGTACAGAGCCCAAACAAAACAGGATTCTAGTGTGGTTTATGCACTTTTTAAGATTAAAAGCTGTATTTTATGGCTCTCAAATTCTGAAAGTATGTCCTCGGGTACATCTGTGCAATTCCTCTGACAGAACTGAATATAAGCTCTTTCTTTGTCTTTCCCTGAAACCCTTCATTTCTATTGCTCAGATACTTGCCACAACAACATATCAATGGGCAGCATCCTGCATGCAGTGAGATCATACACCCATGTGTTGTAGTGGCACCATCTCTTGCATCTTTGGTGTAGAATTATCTACTGATCTGGGCTTTCCTCTGAACTGGGCTAAAAGAGGTGACTGTTTCAGAGAGAATGCTCATGAGTTCTCTTTTAATTTGTTTTCCTGAGCTATGTTTGTTACATTTATAGGACAAGGAGTAATCAATGATGTGACAGTGGAAATTCTGCAGATTATGGAAGTGTCTTGAACATACGATTTTCATGTTAATGGAGGCAATTTTACTTCTGAAACTCACTGTAGATTAACTACACTATGCAAATTGTTAGGATTTTATCTAGGAATTCTTAACTGTCCAAAATTCTTTTCAAACTCCCTTCTTTGTTATCATTTGGCAAAGATGTTTCTTGTATATTCCAACAAATATTGCAATCACTTTATTGCTAAACAGATATGCTGGAGAAAGCATGTGCCTAACATCAGAACATTTAACCCATATCCTTTATTACCATTAAGTAGTAAAGTTCTCTAAATTGTACTTGGAAGACATCTCCAAAGCCAGTTGGTGATTCGGACAAGACGTTGAATACAAAATATGTCTATGCTGAACAATGCTTCTGTTATAAGAAAATAACGTGCAAATTCTGACATTTCAAGTCAAAGTTTCCATCATATCACTTTCCTCTTAACAAGGAATCATTCCGAGAGCCACTTTTGATTATCGGTGCTCATAGTGGTAACAATTCTGTGTTTACAGGTACCCAGTCTTTGCTCCTCTTTCCTTATGTGATCAACTGAAAGAGTGGGAAAACAAGGTAGTTTTCTCGATGAGACAGGGCTAAGGGCTAATTACATCTCAAGGACATAGTTTCTTTAAAATATCTTATGTACTTTTTCTATCTGATGTACAGGTGAAAAAGAAACAGGGAAGTTCAAAGTAGAAATAAAAACTATGCATACATTTTAAACAGAATATACCAGCAATATATAAATATAACTCCATACATATATGTGTATATATATGTATATATATGTATACAAACATATGTATAAATTTATATATCGAGATATAAAAGAGAGCACAAAAAAATTGGGTGCACAGAGAAAAGCCAAAGGGCAATGGTCACAGTTTGCAATTAGGAATATTCTCTCTGGATATATGGAAAAAATTTTCCTTGTGAGGGTGGACAGGCACTGGGAAAGGTCATCCAGAGAGCCTGTGGAATCTTCCATCTTGAACATTTTCAAAACTCAGCTGGACAAGGCCCACAACAGCCTGACCTAACTCTGAAGACCATTCTGCTTTGAGCAAGAGGTTAGACAGATGATCTTCCAAGGTCCCTTCCAAGCTCAGTTACTCTATGATTTTGTGTGGGCGGGTTTGTATGTGTATGTGTGATAAAGCAGTGATTGCGTAAAGCTTAGGGCAGAAGATGTAAAATCTATATAATAGTATGCAAAAAAACACTGTTTAAAAACCAGTTCACATTTCATCTTTGCATTCCACAAGTCCTTGTGAAGCCATTTTTCTGAGGCTATATTAGAGCAAATTTAAACTCATATACACATGTTGCAGACCTCTGCTCTATAGTTAGAGTGCAATGAAAATTGTGAAACAGAAAGCCTGAACTGGCCTGATATACATTAATTTTCTGATCTATATGCTGGCAAACTGAAATCACCATTTTCCAAAAGAAGTGGATTATCTGCAGCTGCCAGGCTGGAATTTGAACTGCCACCTTCAGAATGCAAAATCTAGATAGGAGTGCACTGGCTCTTGCACACGCCAAGGGAAATATGATATCCATAGCTGGCAGGCAGGAACTGGTTGTCTTGTGCCAGTCCAAACTGAGAGAGGAGGCTGCACACCATTTAAAACGTACTTAACATTTCTTCTTAATTTTTCTGGTTTGTTTTTTTCTTTTTCTTTTACAGAAAGAATTGGAAATTAAACTCAACACAGCTACAATAGTTGTTTTAGAGATGCTACCCCTTCTTTCAATTTGCTTCCCTGACCCCTTACTGAAATCATACAGCTTTGATGAATTTCTTCTTCTTCAGGCAAAATGCCCATTGAATACTCCTGGAATTGTTGCGTGAGCAAAGTCATAGAATCATAGAATCACCAGGTTGGAAGAGACCCACTGGATCATCGAGTCCAACCATTCCTATCAAACACTAAACCATGCCCCTTAGCACCTCGTCCACCTGTGCCTTAAACACCTCCAGGGAAGGTGACTCAACCACCTCCCTGGGCAGCCTCTGCCAGTGCCCAATGACCCTTTCTGTGAAGAATTTTTTCCTAATGTCCAGCCTAAACCTCCCCTGGTGGATCTTGAGGCCATTCCCTCTTGTCCTGTCCCCCGTCACCTGGGAGAGGAGGCCAGCACCCTCCTCTCTACAGCCTCCTTTCAGGTAGTTGTAGAGAGCAATGAGGTCTCCCCTCAGCCTCCTCTTCTCCAGGCTAAACAACCCCAGCTCTCTCAGCCGCTCCTCATAAGGCCTGTTCTCCAGCCCCTTCACCAGCTTTGTTGCTCTTCTCTGGACTCGATACAGAGCCTCAACATCCTTCTTGTGGTGAGGGGCCCAGAACTGAACACAGGATTCGAGGAGCGGTCTCACCAGTGCCGAGTACAGAGGGAGAATAACCTCCCTGGACCTGCTGGTCACGCCGTTTCTGATACAAGCCAAGATGCCATTGGCCTTCTTGGCCACCTGGGCACACTGCTGGCTCATGTTCAGTCGCTGTCAACCAACACTCCCAGGTCCCTCTCCTCCAGGCAGCTTTCTAGACAGACTTCTCCTAGTCTGTAGCACTGCATAGGGTTGTTGTGCCCCAAGTGCAGGACCCGGCATTTGGCCTTGATAAACCTCATGCCATTGGACTCTGCCCAGTGCTCCAGCCTGTTCAGATCCCTTTGCAGAGCCTCCCTACCCTCCAGCAGATCCACACTTCCACTCAGCTTAGTGTCGTCCGCAAACTTGCTAAGGGTGCACTCGATGCCTTCATCCAGGTCATTGATAAAGACATTGAACAGGGCTGGACCCAGCACCGAGCCCTGGGGAACCCCACTTGTCACTGGCCTCCAGCTGGATTTCACACCATTTCCCACCACTCTCTGGGCCCGGCCATCCAACCAGTTTTCCACCCAGCAGAATGTGCGCCTGTCCAGGCCAGAGGCTGACAGTTTCTCAAGCAGAATGCTGTGAGAAACTGTGTCAAAGGCTTTACTGAAGTCCAGGAAGACCACATCCACTGCCTTTCCCTCATCCAGCAGCCGAGTCACTTTGTCATAGAAGGCGATCAGGTTAGTTTGGCAAGACCTGCCTTTTGTGAACCCGTGTTGACTGGGCCTGATCACCCGGTTCCCTTGCATGTGCTTCATGATAGCACTCAAGAGCACCTGTTCCATGACTTTCCCTGGCACTGAGGTCAATCTGACAGACCTGTATTTCCCTAGATCCTCCCTGCGACCCTTCTTGTAGATGGGCACAACATCAGCCAGCCTCCAGTCCAGTGGGACTTCCCCAGTCTTCCAGGACTGTTGGAAGATGATGGAAAGGGGTTTGGCCATCACACCCGCCAGCTCCTTCAATACCCTTGGATGAATCCCGTCCGGCCCCATAGACTTGTGGGTGTCTAGTTGGGCTAGCAAGGCTCTGACCACCTCCTCTTGGATCATGGGAGCCTCATTTTGCTCCTCTAGCTCCTGGGTTTGTACACAGACAGAACGACTTTCTTTACAATTGAAGACTGAGGCAAAGAAGGCATTAAGTATCTCAGCCTTTTCCTCATCCCCTGTCACCGTTGTTCCTCTGCGTCCAATAAGGACTGTATGGTCTCCCTAGTCCTCATTTTATTATTTATACATTTATAGAAGAATTTTTTGTTATCTTTCACAGACTTTGCCAATCTGATTTCTAGTTGAGCCTTAGCCCTTCTGATTTTTTCTCTACACAATCTCACTTCCCTCCTGTAGTCCACCCAAGAGGCCTGTCCCCTCTTCCAGAGCCCATAAACATTTCTCTTCTTCTTGATATCACTCAAGATCTCTCTGTTCAACCAAGCTGGTTTTCTCCCCTGACGGCTTTTTTTTCCGGAACATGAGGATGGCTTTCTCTTGAGCTGCTAGGATTTCCTTTTTGAAGAGCTCCCAGCCCTCATGGGCTCCCTTGCCCTTAAGTACTATCTCCCATGAGACTTTGCCAACCAGCCTTCTGAAGAGATCAAAGTCTGCCCTCTGGAAATTTAATGCTACTGTCCTACTAACCACCCTCTTCACTTCACCTAGAACAGAAAACCCTATCATCTCATGATCGCTTTGTCCTAGGCGTCCACCTACTGCCACGTCCCCCACAAGGCCTTCTCTGTTCACAAACAGCAGGTCCAGGAGGGCACCTTCCCTTGTAGGTTCATTCACCAGCTGTGCAAGGAAGTTGTCTTCCACGCACTCCAGGAACCTCCTAGACTGCTTCCTTTCTGCTCTATTGTACTTCCAGCAGATATCAGGAAGATTGAAGTCTCCCACAAGAACGAGAGGCAAAAAGTCTTCACAAACAGGTCAAAAACTGAGAAATTTGATTGTGTTTTGGAGAGAGAGAGGAGAGTCAGAAGGAAGAGAATCTTTGATCTCCTTCTCAGTATGGAGAATTTAGTTGATTTTGCTTGTAATCATGGTCTCTTAATATCTACAATTGTCCTCCATAAGACAGGTTGCTGAGACAACAATTTTTTTTTTTTAAATTAGCCTAGGATTACCACAGACAATATTGAACATTGAAAACTCTGTAGCCCAACAGAACTATCTATAGAACTATAACTTTGGGATAGTTTTGCTTCACTGGCTTTGAAAATAATTTTTAAAGAACATTGTGGCTTAAAATTATAAATAGACTTATTTCTTCAACTATTTTACTGCTTCAAACCAGAGACAATTTTATGAGAGTTTTCTTGTGCACTGTGGATGTTGCAGAGATACCAAGTGGCCAGACAGGGTTTGAAGGGAAGCTACATGGATGTATAGAATGTGCATGTCGCAGTATTCTCACCCTGTGTTGGGAGCTCATGGTTTCTATATGGTTGCCAAATCATCCAAGTTGGCAGGGACTTTAGGAGGCCCCTAGTGCACGCTTCTGCTAAAAGAAGGATCAGCAGAGTTCAAGCCCAGTTGCTCAATGCCTTGTCCAAGGAAGGTGAGTCCACAGCTTCTCTGGGCAAACCTCTTCCAGTGCTTATTCATCCTTACAGGGAAAACTATTTCCTTTATACCCAGTGTGAACCTCTCCTGTTTCAGTACATGACCTCTGTAAGGATCCTAGCTCCACTTGCTCAGTAACCTCCTTGTGGGTATAGGAATGATCCATGAGGTCTCCCCAAAACTGCCTCTACAGGACAAACAAACCCAGCTTCCTCAGTCTCTCCTCGCAACGGCTATGTTCCACCTCTTAAACACCTTGGTGGTCCTCCAGTGGTTGTGCTCTGGTTTTGGGAGGCCCCAAACAGGGCATAAAATTCAATTATTGTGATTTATTGTTTTAGACCATGTTTTGAAGAATTAATGGATAAAGTATAATTTAAGAATTTAAAGGAGGTAAAGAATGACTCAGAAATAAAGACTTGAAAGCTGGGTTGTGTATAAATTTATTTATGAAGTTTGGGTATTAATCTCATCAGGATCACTCATTTATTTCACCGAAAATAAAGATGCATCTCCTCTACTTCAGTGTAAGGCTATGTAGACTTAACATATTATTGCTGAGGCTCTGATCTTAGGAAAGAGCATGACTTCTGTGTACAGGATATGAATCACCCAGCTATAGGAACATGGAGAATTTTCTTTAAGAAAGAACTTTGGTATTGTTCATTTTAAGATCTCTCTCTACTATATGATGAAGTTAGAATACTTACAGATCACATCCTACAGAGCCCAATAAAGAACGGGGAGATTCAACTACTTTATATTGCAAAAGCATCAACATGTTGGCTTTAATACAACTGAAGTGTAGAAACGCAGATATTTTGCAGTCAGTGAAACCTCTGTGGAGCACAACTCATAAAACTGAATTTTCAGTGAACAGTTTTATAAAATAATATTATTTCAGGACAGTGTACAATGAATCATCTCAGCAAAAGTGCATTAATTTGGCTGCTGAGACCTTTGAATAACTTAGTCAAAATACACCCCTTCCTAGCTATTCCCACAGCAAAAGCTGTTGCCCAGACTGTCATCATCTAGTATATCAATCATTGCCACATCATCTTCTTGGGCTTTGACTAATGCATTATTTCTATGACCACATTCATTGAACATACAATTGCTTAGATAATTTTCCCAGTTCCTCGTTCTTGACAAAGCCCCCTGTTTCTGTTGGACTTCAGACACAAAGGTCTACCACATCCTACAGAACCCATCCCAGCACTTTTTCTTCCCCTGCTCTTTAACCTCTCAAGCCTCCTGACTCTTTTGCCTCCGACTATAAACACATTCTGTCCTCTGCAGACTCTGGTTTGGCTTCTGGTCCACTGACACCAGTCTTCCTAAACTCTTCAATGACTTTTTCTTAATAATTTCTCAGCTACGTTCATCCTTCTGGATTTATCAGCCATCATACACAGCTATCTATGAGCTTGAATTGCCATGCTCCACTAGCTCTGTGGTTCTTGTTCTCCTCTGCCTTTGTTTCCTGTTACCGTTCCTTCAGAAGCTCACCCAAAGGGGATGCTCTGGGGATCCTCATCTACCTTCCAGCTGCCTGACAGGGGCTGACTAGTCTCTTCACTATATCTCTTCTTTTGTCCTTCTACCCCCTGTCTCTGGGTATTCTTCTCTGAAAACATGAATTCAGATATTATTTCTGTAATGGCAACTATTCATCACCTGAAACTTACTTGGAGATTTGGCAACCAGACTATATCTATTAAGAAGATTCTTTCCATGCCGCCTATTTAAAAACATGAATTTTCCATCCATCATAGTGTCAAAACTGTCATCCAGATTCTTCTTGCCAAATATCTGGCTTTTTGCAATGTTATATTGTGTGAATTTAAATCAAATTGGGTCTGCTGTCTACCTAGTATCGTGCTCTTGGCCGTTAACTTCAATTGTAATGCCCTTTTTCTTGCATACTTCCACTTATTCTTCCTCATGATAGGAAGTATAAGGTTCTTGACTTCTCTTTGAAAGCATTTCTTGCCTATCATACCTCATGCAATATTGAGAGTTTATTTCCAGTTGCTATTTGATCCAGGATGCAGGTCTCCACCACTCAAATTCAGGAACTTTCATACAAGTGATTTTATACTGTCTCCTTAACAGCCCATAATGCTTAGATAGAGCTCTTGATAAACACTTTAAAAAAAAAGATATGCCTTTAAGGTCACCATAGCTGTGTTTCCTACTAAAGTCCTGAAAATGCCACACCAGCTCTGCTGCCTGCCTGTTACAGACCAACAGTGTCTCACTGTCTCCAGAAGTTCCCCATTGGAGTTCTCTTGAAATAAATCACATCAAGCAACCCCAAGGAAGTAGATTTGTCCTGTACTTATGTGGCATGATGGGATGCTAGCCCAGGGCTAGTGCTGCCAGGTATTACCAGAGCTGCCTGCAGGTGGTTTAGCCTGCCTAGCTCAGTCTGGGTGTTGAAGTCCCAGCCAGCTCCTGGACCACTGACTGCAGGCTTCTTCCACAGAATTGGCTCCCACATGGGCTACAGCTTCCCCCATTACAGGAAAAACAGTGCTGAGGCTTACTCCTGCTCTCAAAGGCTAGGAATTTCACTTGGAGGTACTTCACGTTTATTTTCCAGGTCTGGGAGATCTTCAAAGGAGGCCAGGCTGGAGAAGGGTGACAGGCCATTCTCCCTTAAGAAGTGAGGAAACGTGTGAGACCTGTTTCCCCTGAAACCCAGTACTACACATTGAGAGACCTCAGTTATCTTCAGTGTCAGCAGGGCACCTTTCTGAAAAGTCCATTTGGGCTTTTATATATCTCAGGCACATCCAGAATTTGAGGATATCGGGAAGGTCCTGATATCACTCTTTACACAAAGGACTCCATGGCTCGCCCCCAGGTAATTGCTGTAAACTCAAAAGTCCCATGACTATGGGTTTGTAGACCTGAAAACAGACAAGGAGATCAGTTCCTGGAGTCCCCTCGAAGGTGTTGATAACACCTCTCTTTCATATCCCCTTCCTCTAGCAGACTGATCTCTCTGTCCCTTGGACTGCAGCTTGGAAGGATCTATGGGGTGGTGGTAGAGTTTTATTTCTGCATCAAAAAATTGTAACCATGTACTCTAAAGATAATGTTAGTACAAAAAGTCTCAGTCTCAGCTGTCTGTGGCACACAATCTGTCACATGGAGTTAGGGTGGATATGGGGGCTACATGCCTTGGAGAACTCCTTTTGCCAGTAAACATCCTCTGCTAAAATAAATCATGGCTTCTGTAGCAACAAGTTTATATACACACATACGCGCGTGCTCAAACACACACACATATATACACATAATTTGGAAAGTTTTCTGCATAAGTAGACCTGGGAAAATAAAACCCACTAAACACAGACCCGTGCCTTATTTTTTGCAGCCTTTTCCATAGCATCAACTCCAAATCCACTTGGAGACCCCTAACACTGAGCTAAAATGGCCTTGACTGACTTAGTTCTTTGGTCTGTGTTAATTAGTTGACATGTCACATCTCTATAATTCTTAGATTACGACAATACTGAAAGGTGCCGGTGCTCTGTGTAGCGCAGGGGGACCTCGTAAACTGCAACCCTATAATGACTGATATAATAAATAAAGATTTGACATCAAAAGAGATTATATACTGTAATGTGACTTCAAAAAATCTTTATATTTCATACTAGCAGTTAAATTATTATAGCATCACTACTGTAAGTGTAAAGAATGGCAGCCCAGAGGTTACAGTACTGTCCGAGAACTTGGGAAACTCTGGACCAAGTTTTCACCCTGTTGCATCCTTCCCTTTTGATTTTAGGGAAGTTATTTAGCCTCTTTGTAACTCAGTCTTCCAACTGGAAACTGAGGATGCTGATGCTTCTCTGTTTCAGAGGAACAGTACACTGATAAATACAGTCAAAAATTCTGAGGTCTCAGGGTGGCGTGGTAAACACCGTACAGTCAGGCTTGATTATCTGTGGACAGATTGTCTGGGCCATAGTTGAGAAGCCAGCTTGGGTCTAACAGGATTGATCAGCTCAGGCACGGTGCCACGTGAATGCAGTTGTGCTCTTTGCAGAGCCAGCTCTTCTCTGGAAGGAGCACATCTGGTTTTGTGAGAACCTAGCTGGCTCCATCCCGAGGCAGCTCAGGTATTTCAGCACCACATCCCCACGACCAGAAGTGTTCGGGTGGTGGAAAGGAGAAGGAACACCCAGCGCAGAGCGAGCCTGGATCCAGCCGTGTTTATGAGACCTGGCTTTGTGCCACCTGTGCCAGACCCCACGCTACCTCCCGAGCTCTTGCACCTGCCCCACAGCGCCCCAGGTCCCATGGGGCTCATTACGTCAGGCACAGCAGGTCCAGCGCTGCCACCGAGGAGCCAAGGTCTGTCGATACAGGCTGTGAGGGAGAAGCAGAGAAATCCGATGGCTCTGTGAGATCAGCGTGTGACGCCCCGAGGAACTGACAGTTCCTCCCGCTTCAGAGGTAAATTCCCCTGGAACATCTCGCGTGCCCCCTTGTTCCATCCTCTTATCTGCACTAGCAGGGTTCCCGTGTTATCAGCTCCACGATACCTTTGCCAAGTAGAGATGAAGCTAGAAACAAGTAAAAATCACGTACTAACGTTATGCTTCAGTGCTTCAAGAGCTGTCTTCCCAAGACAATGAAAGCGATGCTTCAAAGAGGAGGTTTGGAAATGTGCGGGATCGGGTTTTAGGAAGCCAGAAGAAGAAAAGGAAGGGAAAATAAACGGTCCAAGGTCTTAAACCTAGGAATGAAAGGAAAGGAGTTAATTGCCAAACGCCGCGGGAAGAAAGGGAAAAAGGAAAAGGGAAAAAAGAAAGGCAATCAGCACAAAGTTTCCCAAGGCTGTGAGCAGCGCAGGGGAAGGACGAGGAGGCTCGGCGGGGAGAGAGTGCAGCCTGCCGAGGAGAAACCTCAGGCGAGAGCCTCGGCGTCTCCCGGGGCGGGGGTCGCGGGGCGGGCGGCGCTAGGGCCCCGCGGCGGGGGGGGTGTGGGGTGGGAGGGGGCGGGCGGCGCTAGGGCCGCGCGGGGCGGAGGGGGGGCAGGCGGCGCCCCCCGCCCCGCGCGGGGACCGCCCGCACGCGCCCCGCGGCGCGGAGCCGCTCCTCGCGCCCGGCTGGGGCGGGGGGGGGGGCCCTGAGGTGGGGGGCGGGGGGGGGGGGGGGGGCGGTGGCTCCGCGACCCGCGCGGCCGGGGGCGGGGAGCGCCGCGATAAATAGCGGGGTCGGCCGGCTGACAGCCCGCACCCGGGCGCTCCGGGGCCGCGGCTGCCCGCGCCGCTCCCCTCGCCGCTGCCCGGCTGCTTGTTTGTGGTTTTTTTTTTTTGTGTTTTGTTTTCTTTTCTTCTCTTTTTGTTTCTCGGGGGCAGCCGGAGAAGGGGGAGGACCGGGAAAGCGGGCAGCCGGGCTTTCCCCTTCTCTCTCTCTCTCGCCCCGCGGCGCACGGGAGATGCTGGAAGCGGCGGGCAGCTCGCGGCGCCCGAGCCGGGGAGCGGGAGGCGCCTGAGCCCGGCGGGTCCCCGCGGCTGCCGCCGTCCCGCCCGGGGCCGCGGGAGGCCGCAGGATGCGGTTTCGCCTCTTCTCCTTTGCCTTGGTCATCCTGAACTTCATGGATTGCGGCCACTGCCAGAGCGGCCGCTGGAGACGCGGCAAGAGAGGTGCGCGGCGCGGGGGCGAGCGGGGCAGGTGGCGCGGGGAGGGGGCGGCGCGGGGGGGGGGGCAGAAGCGGGCGGCCCCGCTCGCTGCCGCGGGCCGGTGGCTGCGGCTCCGCCCGGGACCCCGCGGACCCGCCCGGGAAGGCGGCGGCGCCCCGGAGCCCGCGGCGCTGCCCGGAGCCCCCGGGGGAGCGGGGGGAGATGGGGAGCGGGGGGAGCGGCGCCCCCGGCCCCGGCCGCCTGCCCGGAGGCAGCTGTCGGGCGAGCGGCGTGCGGGAGCGCGAGCCGAGAGACGGGCCGGTGCGGCTCCCGTGTGGGCGCCGAGCGAAATGCAGCTGCTGCCCGCGGCCGCGGCTTGCTTCGCTTTTTCCCTTTTTAATTTTTTTTCTCGCTCTTTTTACCTCCCTTCGCTCTTCTTTTCCTTCTCTCTCTATTCCCCCTCTTCTCTCTCTTTTTCCCCTTCTCTCTCTTTTTCCCCTTCTCTCTCTTTTTTCCCCTTCTCTCTCTCTTTTCCCCTTCTCTTTTTCCCTTCTCTCTCTTTCCCCCTTCTCTCTCTTTTCCCCCTTCTCTCTCTTTTTCCCCCTTCTCTCTCTTTTCCCCCTTCTCTCTCTTTTTTCCCCTTCTCTCCCTTTTTCCCTTCTCTCCCTTTTTTCCCCTTCTCTCCCTTTTTCCCCTTCTCTCTCTTTTTCCCCTTCTCTCTCTTTTTTCCCCTTCTCTCTCTTTTTTCCCCTTCTCTCTCTTTTTCCCCCTTCTCTCTCTTTTTCCCCCTTCTCTCTCTTTTTTCCCCCTTCTCTCTCTTTTTTCCCCCTTCTCTCTCTTTTTCCCCCTTCTCTCTCTTTTTCCCCCTTCTCTCTCTTTTTCCCCCTTCTCTCTCTTTTTCCCCCTTCTCTCTCTTTTTCCCCCTTCTCTCTCTTTTTCCCCCTTCTCTCTCTTTTTCCCCCTTCTCTCTCTTTTTTCCCCTTCTCTCTCTTTTTCCCCCTTCTCTCTCTTTTTCCCCCTTCTCTCTCTTTTTTCCCCTTCTCTCTCTTTTTTCCCCTTCTCTCTCTTTTTCCCCCTTCTCTCTCTTTTTCCCCCTTCTCTCTCTTTTTCCCCCTTCTCTCTCTTTTTCCCCCTTCTCTCTCTTTTTCCCCCTTCTCTCTCTTTTTCCCCCTTCTCTCTCTTTTTCCCCCTTCTCTCTCCCTTTTCCCCCTTCTCTCTCCCTTTTCCCCCTTCTCTCTCCCTTTTCCCCCCTTCTCTCTCCCTTTTCCCCCCTTCTCTCTCCCTTTTCCCCCTTCTCTCTCCCTTTTCCCCCCTTCTCTCTCCCTTTTCCCCCCTTCTCTCTCCCTTTTCCCCCCTTCTCTCTCCCTTTTCCCCCCTTCTCTCTCCCTTTTCCCCCCTTCTCTCTCCCTTTTCCCCCCTTCTCTCTCCCTTTTCCCCCCTTCTCTCTCCCTTTTCCCCCCTTCTCTCTCCCTTTTCCCCCCTTCTCTCTCCCTTTTCCCCCCTTCTCTCTCCCTTTTCCCCCCTTCTCTCTCCCTTTTCCCCCCTTCTCTCTCCCTTTTCCCCCCTTCTCTCTCCCTTTTCCCCCCTTCTCTCTCCCTTTTCCCCCCCTTCTCTCTCCCTTTTCCCCCCTTCTCTCTCCCTTTTCCCCCCTTCTCTCTCCCTTTTCCCCCCTTCTCTCTCCCTTTTCCCCCCTTCTCTCTCCCTTTTCCCCCCTTCTCTCTCCCTTTTCCCCCCTTCTCTCTCCCTTTTCCCCCCTTCTCTCTCTCTTCCCCCCTTCTCTCTCTCTTTCCCCCCTTCTCTCTCTCTTTCCCCCCTTCTCTCTCTCTTTCCCCCCTTCTCTCTCTCTTTTGCCCCCTTCTCTCTCTCTTTTGCCCCCTTCTCTCTCTGTCCCCCCCTTTTCCTCCCCCTTTTCCTCCCCCTTTTCCTCCCCCTTTTCCTCCCCCTTTTCCTCCCCCTTTTCCTCCCCCTTTTCCTCCCCCTTTTCCTCCCCCTTTTCCTCCCCCTTTTCCTCCCCCTTTTCCTCCCCCTTTTCCTCC